>NW_026606794.1:740000-2137665 GCF_029890125.1 Rhinichthys klamathensis goyatoka | reverse complement strand
GCGACATGTTTTTCACTTATTGTATTTTGGGACACTTTGCAATAAGGTTCAATTTGTTAACATTAGTTAATGCATTAGATATCATGACCTAACAATGCACGCAAAATGGTAGTGTTGTGTTCATTTATAAATGTTCATCGTTAATTAATGTTTGTTAATAAAACATTAAATAAAGTTTACATGACTTGAATTCAGCTACAAAGCAGATCTGCAGAAAACAGTGATGTCATCAAGAACTGAGCTGATGACATCACTGTTTTCTGCAGAGCTGCTTTATAACTGAATTGAACTCATTCCATATGAACTTTACAGTTATTGAACCGAACTGAATGAACACTGAACTGATTTCAGCTGAGTAATGACACTATATTCTTTTTAGAGCTGCTTTACAGCAGAATTTAATTATGTTTGCATCACTGAATATTTTTTCTGTTTATCACTGTAAAGCTGCTTTGAAACTTTGCTCTAATATATAAATAAAGGTGACTTGACGTGAAATATTTTTCACTTTTCAAGTTGTATCAATTTAACTCACCCGTCTGGCCAGCAGTGTGAACTTGGACAGTTTATCGGGCCCTGGGTCATCTCCTCTAGTGAGGCGTTTGGTCTTCACATTGGGATAGACCTTCTTTATGTAGCCATCAACAAATGTCTGGATCACTCCAGCCAGGCCACAGCCCCTTTCATTTGGACACACTCTTAATCCCTCAACTATCACTGTTTCACCTCCATCAACCACCAGGCCTGACTCTAGCGCCACCTAAAGGCACATAGTAATAATTATTTTAGGCTAAAAAATGTAAATACCTGTGTCTATAGCTGAATATTTTATGAAGTTAATAGAGAACACACCTGTAGTTTTGATGATAGCCTTTACCAGATAAAAATGCAGCACTTCATTATGCAGTAAAGTTGAACTGTTTGGCTAAGTTAACAGTGTGTTTAGTTGGCTGTTAATTGTTTTGAGAGCAGTGACATGAGTTTGGAGAAATGTGTCAAATCGATTGAGAAAAACTGTAATATGCTAACTACAAAAGCCAATCAGCAAAAGTGCTCCTCAAAATGCATGCCACCAGCAGAGGTTCACTGGTGTTGTGCAATAGCACAATATAATACTTGTGTAATGATAATATCAAACAATTACAAATGTGTAGTTGGCCTTATTTTACTGCCCTGGACTATATGAAGAGCGAAGCTGTCCAGTGGTATACGTAAATGTCATCCACCAGTCCAGAGTACAAGTATATGGGTCATGAGTCAATCACTATGCACAGCAGAGAACACAGGCATTGATGTGGTTAATTTCAGCTACAAGTTAAAATGTTGTCTTTCTTGAGAACTGCAAGCATTGTATTGATCAGTAGACACATCAGAGCATATTTATACCATTAGCATTTTTCCTATCATAGGGTTAGTAATAAAAAAAAACAAAAAAACACAGATGTTAAATGTTAATACATGTCCCTCAGTAACATTCAGGTTTAGATTACGAAATAAATAAGCTTTGGTAGCAGTTAATTTCTTTGACATCCTAGTTTTATAATATAATACATAATAAGCTTATATTGTATAGCTACACTATAATACAGTGTGTCTAGCCTCTGATGAAAAAATAACCTACAATTTTTCTGATGGCTTCTGGCTGAGGTTAAAGCTATGTAATATCAGAAAACACATGAGGTCTGTCAAACCTTTTTACTCATGTATCGCTTACCAGCTTCCTATCTCTCCGTGCTATAATAACCACTCTTCCTGGCTCAGTCATCCAGGAGTGATAGCGATGTGGAAGGTAGTCATTGCCACCATATATGTCTTGTGATATTGCCATGACGTCATCGTAATCTTCTGGTCTGGCCAGACAGAAGATCAGTCCATCACTTTCACCCACACAGTGTGAATTCATCGTTACTTCTGCACAGGGATTAACCGAGGACTGTAAAACACAAAATTTTTGTGTGTCTACTGTCTAGCCTAGTCTCAGAAACAAATAAAAACAGATTAAAACAACAATAAAAGTCTAAAATACCTTATTTAAATTGATTGTAATTATTAAATATGCAATTTAAGATGCAATCTGCTTAGCCTACGTAGCAGACAAAGTGTATTGAGCAACTTATTATTAAAACACCACCACTGCTAAGTGTGGATAACATTATAATTAAGCAAAAACCTAATATCATTCTGGATTACTGTCTACTAAGAAGACAATGGACTTGCTATGATCATGTGATCACTAACCACTTATTGTTAGAGCACTGATATAAATGCAACTACATCCTACTTTCAAAAACATAGCCTAAGCAAAGCATTACTGATCTAAGTTTACAAGCGATACACCAAACGCCGTGCAGAAGATTTCTTCAGTAATGTAGTGTTTGTTGGGAAACGAGTCTCAGTCTGCAGGACTTACCGCGTGACGTATCGACAGTCGTGTGATTTTGACGATGTGTTCCAGAAGACAAGGACGACAAGTTCCTCCCCGGACGAACATGGACTTTACTCTTGCAGGCTTGTTAAACTTTTGTTGCCGGTTTCACAGACAAGGCTTAAGCCAAGTGCCAGACTACAATAGGCCTACATGTTTGAGCTGTTTTAACTGAAAGCAACTTGCACTGACATATCTTAAAATATTTCAGTGCCATTGTTTTGTCTCAAGATGCACCCCAGTAATTGTTTTTTTTTCTAAGATACGTTTATAAAAGCTACTTAAATGACTAATTTAATTTAACTAAGGCCTAATCCTGGCTTAATCTAAGCATTGTCTGTGAAACCAGGCCTTTGTGTTTAAAAATGTCCAACCTTTACACAGTCTGAACCTCTTTCTTTTGTTTTGTTGGCATCTTTTATTGTATGTCAATAATTTTCCAACATTCGATACAGTGGGCACAGAGATCTTTTTGAGACGTTTCGAGTAAATTAAAAAAAGTAATTAAATAATAATTAGCCTCTTTAAAATAATATACAACCTGAAGCCATTTCCTTTTCAAAAACAGTATCGCAGCCCCACCCAGCGGGCACAAGGCGACATTGCAGAGTTTATGCTCAGAGGATGTACTGTTATGGAAACTTACAACCACGGGCAGGAAGTATAAAACCAGCACAAGATCTAGATAACGGAACTGCATAACATTTTCTTGTCCTATGTTATATATAGTCTATCACTTATCATAATAGTTAGACTTGGCATTTTTAGAAATAAAACAATAGATTTGTAGGGGGAGGGGAGATTCTTTATTTAACAAGGTATTTCAAAGTATTAAAAGGTATTAAATAGTCAAATGATCCTTTGATATAAGTAAAATACATTTTTAGCATGACTTAATGAACAATAAGATACTTAGGCATTATGAATATTCTATATAGGCTATACTTGGACTTCTGGCAAAGACTTATGCGATAATGTATGTTAGATTGTAACATTAAAAGATTCATGAGATTATTCAGTGATGAAAACATGCATGTTTCTTAATCTGAAAACAAAATATTTATTCATTTAATAATTGTTATTTATGCAATACATTAGTATTAGCTTTATACTATTTTACTTTACACAAATATGATTAGGTTGCTCTGGAAAGACTGGATGAACTGCTGAAATAATCATTCAGTTGTATCTGGCCTCAAGGGGCTGCCCTCTACATTTCTCTTTGGTAAGGGACTCTGTCCTAACAGGTGATAAACATGTCCTTGATCAGTCATTGTACCTTGTGTCCATGCTTTGGGTTGGCCTTGGTAAGACTTCCACAGCCGGCCATAGAAAAGGTCTTTTTTGATCTTGGCATAAAGTTTTGAGGGGTCAAAGCCATTTGGAGAACTTTGAGAAGTTGGTGCATCATCTGATTCTTCTGCATGTGTCTAAAGTAAGAGATTTACATTTTAGGATGGTTTTTATTATTGTTATTAAAATATGGTGAAACAATATGTACTGAAGAATATATCGATGTTGCCGCAAACAAAGGTCGTGGGAATTGGTCATGCAGAGCAGCACTCAAACTTTAACCGCAACCATGCACGTTCTTTAGAAAATAACAGGAAACTGATACCTTTAATGTACTGTAATCACTTACTATGATAAAGTGTGTTCGAGGGTGGAAAAAATGGCACAGTTAAAATTCAGTACACTCCACTTTTCTCACTTTTGCACTGCAAATTCCAGATTGCTCTGTGAGCATTTCAACAGTGACTGCTGTTGATATGCTTTTTGTGAATAGTCACATTTACCATTTATAATTCTAGAATGGTACTGAATGAGCCCCTTAATGTTTTCATGTTTAGAATGACTATTTAGAAGAATAGTAAATTATTAACCTCACTCATCTTCTTAACGACAGAAACTTTATCTCTAATTATTTATTCATTGTTTTCTTTATAGCTTTAAATTCTTACCTCAGACGGTGAGTCTGTCCGGTTGGTTCGTATTTCAAAAGACTTCATCCTGCAAGGTCAAATTTCCCATGAAATTACTCTCAGATTTTGTAAATGTTTTTTTTTAATATGCATCTTTTTGCTGTGTTGATCTTTAATGTATACGTTTATAAATATTAGTCTTTATTGTTTTTGTGTAAACATATGTGATCTCTACCTTCTGCAGTTGTTATTTCTGCATAAGTAGAATAGGATGGTCAGGATTAAAAGGGAAAGAATCGTTCCAATGATAATTGCACCCAAACGTCCAAATATTCCCAGCTTTGGTTTTTGCTCCATGTAAGTAAAATCTATGACGAAAATATCATAATAAAATAAAGAGTCTCAAATGTATGGCAGAGTATGTGTAGGACTACATGTGCAAGCATTACCTTTTATCGTAGACGCGTTGATACTGACATCTTTCTTACTGATATCAGTACACTGCTCCAGTTTACCAGAAGGAAATGTTATGAATGCACAGCAGATGTGCACAACACTCTCATTTGATGCTACTTTAATGATAAGGGATGATGATTGACGTGGAGATGTTTTTTTCTGTATCTTCACTGTAGTCTTATAGTCACCATTTATGTAAGTTCCAAAATATGGATGATACGTGCCCAGTTTGGTGCGATTCGGGCCTCTTAGCATCTCCCAGTTGATTTGTGTCATATTCTCGTCCCCTGAGAGGACACAGGTAATGTTCTGACCATCTCCATCACGACTGTGACTGATAGAAACATCACTGTTTGATTTGCCTGTTAAAGAACACCAATGAAAAACATGCAGAGATTATAAGGATCACTGAGACACAACCCTAAAAATATTAAATAATGAATGCTTAGTAAAAACGCTAAATGCTTACATTCAGAAAAATAGAGTTTAGTGTTGTTACTAAGGCTGTCACGATTATTAATTAATCGTATGATGAATCACAATTATTTGAGATAACCGCAATAATTGTGCAGTTTAAATTCCAATTACATTTTGCCATCCAAATAAAGCAAATTTAAGCGCTTAAAGAAATGCCATCAAATGTGGAAGAGAGAAGCTATTATAAAGTACATAGTCAAAGGTCTTCCTTCATATGAAATGAAGGCTTGTGTGTTTAATCAGACTGCATTATATTATATTATAAATAATTACACAAGTACTTATATAGATATTATTAAATTTCACTACATTACAAGTAAATCATATGGGCCTATATTATTATATTTTTTATTAATATATACAAATCCAAGTAAAAACACTGTAGTAACAAAACAATTAAATCTTTAATCGTTATTAATTGTATCGTCAGCACAAAATTTTTGATCGTGACAGATAGTTGTTACTGATATATATATATATATATATATATGTATAGGCCTATATCTTTTTTATGGATTATTTAGTTAATCTTCCTATCCAGTAAATCTTTATTATTATAAACTTAATTACTAATAAGAATAATGCATTGGCTTTTTCAAACATATGATGCCACAATGGAGGTGTTTGTTTTATATAGTCTCAGAAGTGGTTTATATAGGCCTACCGCAATATATATACTGCCCTAAACAATGTTTTAGAGAGACGAGTTTATGACGCATGTTGAAACCACAATACAAGCTGTGTTTAGAAACAAAAAATGTTACTCGCTCTATTACATTTATTCATCTTTTATAATTATAATAAAAAAAGAAAATGCAAAATCTAATCAGGATAAATAAGTCAATAATGTAAATTCTAAAAAGTGAATTCTAAAAAGTAATTCACAGAATGAAAAAGGATATGCTTCAAAAGCAACCCATTCATTGAAAGCTAATACAGCTGAAAGAGTGGCTGTCAGTGAAAGTGCCGTGAAGGTGTTGACCTATTGTGTCAGCATTATTGTGTTATCAATATCTGAAAATATTTTGATACATGATAGCTTAATTTACCATACAATCATATTTGTATATTTGACTTTAACCGGTCAAATTTATAAATAAATTTGGCATCCTCTGCTCAAACTAATAACACAATATTCACTTACCTGATTCCAGGAAGGCAAGTATGAGAAGAGCACAAAGAAAGTTGCTGCTCATGGTTGTCACGCTAAACCAACACTGACTTTCTCTTCCACCTGTTTCCTACTTTGTCAGATTTTTTTAGAGCGTTGTTATACTGACTTCACACTAGACCTCTATATCTTACCATCAACCATTTTAAATTTGCTTTGTTCTTTCTTTCTTTCTTTCTTTCTTTCTTTCTTTCTTTCTTTCTTTCTTTCTTTCTTTCTTTCTTTCTTTCTTTCTTTCTTTCTTTCTTTCTTTCTTTCTCTTTTTTTTTTTTACTTTTATTGCCAACTCAGATCTTTGATGTCTCTAAGAAGGAAATGATGCTTAGTGAACGTGGGAGTTTCCACCAAGCATGTCTTTCTACCCAGAAACGGCACTCAAATGAAATTTTATGAAAACGTTTAAAAGTATAAGGCTAGTGTATTATTTGAAATGTAAAAATTATTATGCAAAAACTGTAAGTAAAGTCATGCTCACTAAATTAAAAAATTTGCACTAGAAAATGAAAACAAAAACAAAATCATCTACAGGAAATGGAATCATAATGGAAACGGCAAGGGATAGCCAAAATAATGGAAACAAATCAAGTAGCAAGTGCTTAACTTCCATTCTGAGGGCAGCTTTAATACACATTGAAATGATGCCATACTTAAACTGTACATGATATTGCCCAGAGGAAGTTAAAGAATTTTACTACAAGGTGACAGTTGAGATGGCCAGACACACACACACACACATAAATGTCAATCTAGGGCTGTGCTGACATTCTAGAGCAGTGTTTGCCAACCAGTTTTTGTCTTATGCCCCCCCCCCCCCCCCCCCCCCCCCCTCCATCTGTAAGACTGTAAGTACATTTGCCACCAAACCATAAAGATGTTCATTTTGACTTTTAATATAATTTGGTATTATCATTAATATCATTAAATTATCTATTATAATTAACTAAAAAAAAAAAAAAAACAGACTCACTGATGTAAGGGATCATCTGTGTTTCATGTCTGGTTGGTGGGTTTTGTTTAGTTTCCTGTGTTTCAGTTAGTTTCCATGGGTTTTCATAGAGTTTGATTATCAGCTGCACCTGTCGTTTGGTCTTGTATTTAACCCTTAGTCACTGTTTAAAAAGGACGACGCTTAAGTGGTTTGGGGTCGTATTGACCCCAAACTTTTAAAGAGTGATTGCATAAGGAAATATAAATTTTTTATATGGAAAACTATATATAATTTTTTTAATTCACTTCTCAACTATACAATAATGCTGTGTTTTTTGGGAAATTTTTAGGTTTTCTACATATTTACTGCACAATTACATAACTAGGCCATAAATTGGCACATGAAAAATGATTTTTTTAAAGAAAAAATCACTTAAATGATGATGATAATTAAATCTAAATAGTTTTTGGACATTGCTCTATGTGTTAGGGATAAAATACTACCATCTGGTGGTTAGTCGAAAAACTGTTTTTCTTACAGTTAAGGAATTATTGTGCAATGACCACATCTGTCCAATAGAGGTCCATAGAGACTCATTCATTTTCCCTTCATTTGTCTTGATGCTTCAAATTCTCCTAACAACTTGATATATATGATAAAAATATTTTATGCAATTCACAAAATATATATGTCAAATTTAGAGTTTGTTGTTGTTGTCTGATATATTTTGAATTATTGTTTTTGCAAATTATTATACATACATTTGCATAAACATTACAAGTCAGCACTATGACATGATTGTAATCACACACTATTTATTTCAGAAAATTATTTATCAAGAATTATTTATTTTTTTAGAACAAGAGATTTTAGAACAAAATAAATTAAATAAACCAAGTAAATAAACCAATATAATACAAAACAACAGCACCAATAAACTGTAATGAACAGGATGCATACATTTGCATACATGTGTGTGTTTGTGTGTGTGTGGCTGTGTGTGTGTGTGAGATAGAAAGCTCGTTCCACTTTGTGTTTATGCTCTAGGACCAGACCTTGATTTAAATATATATTTTTTTAGATTTATGCCAGTTTTGTTTATTTTATTTGCCAATATCTGTAACAATGCTCTCGGTTGCAGTCACATACATGTGTGTGTTTGTGTGTGTTTGTGTGTGTGTGTGTATGAGATAGAAAGTTCTTTCCACTTTGTGTTTATGCTCTAGGACCAGTCCTTGATTTATATGTGATTTTTTTATTTATTTATGCCAGTTTTGATTATTTTATTTGCCAATTTCTGTAAAAAAAATGCTCTCTGTTGCAGTCACATAGATTTGTGTCTGTGTGTGTATGTGTGTGTGTGTGCGTGTGTATGAGATAGAAAGTTCGTTCCACTTTGTGTTTATGCTCTAGGACCAGACCTTGATTTAGATGTCTTTTTTTTTTTTAATTTATGCCAGTTTTGTTTATTTTATTTGCCAATTTCTGTAAAAATGCTCTCTGTTGCAGTCAGGACATGTGTGTGTTTGTGTGTGTGTGTCTGTGTGTGTGTATGAGATAAAAAGTTTGTTCTACTTTCTATTTATGCTCTAGGACCAGACCTTGGTTTATATGTAGAACATTTCAGATTTATAATGGATTTACTTTTATTTTTTTGACAAACAAAATAAAAAAAGTCATTTTTTTCATTTTCCCATTCATTTTCAATTGGGGTCATTTTGACCCCAAACCCCTTAAATGGTAAAAAAAAATTTACACACCTTTAGAACAACCGAATCGAACCCAGTTTTTTTGTGCATATTTAGATAGATTATGTAGGAAAAGTCACAGAGTTTTATGGCCCTGAGATGAAGGGAACATTTTAAAAAAATCAAGGAAAAGTCCAGTGGGGTCATAATGACCCCAAACAGTGACTATGGGTTAAGTTTAAAGT
This sequence comes from Rhinichthys klamathensis goyatoka, assembly GCF_029890125.1. Taxonomy (NCBI): domain Eukaryota; kingdom Metazoa; phylum Chordata; class Actinopteri; order Cypriniformes; family Leuciscidae; genus Rhinichthys; species Rhinichthys klamathensis. Next base: position 2,128,353 of record NW_026606794.1, on the reverse strand, counting down.
GCTTTCAGTGCTTCTGTTCTCGTTGCATAATATCCGGTTGTTCTGTTCCTGGTTTTTTCCCCCTAAATTTGCTGCTGCGATTAGATCCGTTTCCTCATAAATACCTGCAACCACGGCCGTGACAACTGAGTGCGTTCATTTCCTTTTAATAGTAGTTTGTTGTAACTAATTAAAAATATTTATTCAGTAATGCTAAAGCACTGTAAAATATTGTGTGTATCTGTAAAATATGACATCTTCAATGTTATCCAGATGAAGACTTGAACTGAAGACTTTTTTATTCAGAAAGGCTTTTATGTGCTGATTGTTTTTTATTATTTTGTAGTTACTGTCGTTCTCCTGTGTAGCACTTTGAGATTCTCGGAATGAAAAGTGCGTTATAAATAAAATATTATTATTATTATTAAGACTTGATTGCATTTTAGAGGCCACTTAAAAAGTCTTGCTTGCTCACCTATACGCATCTAACCCCCTGTTTCAGACAAGGCTTAAAGGTATTGTAGGTAGGAATTTTATAAAAAAAAAAATCCAAATTTGTTTAAACTTTCTGTATATATCAATGCATAATTAAGATGTAAGTACTCTGATTAAAAGAGTATAAAAATCGAGTGACCGTTTAATCTGCACTAAACACAGCTTATTATTTCCATCTGGGACGAAACCATAGACAGTATAAGAAGTGGACAGAGCCATCTCATTGGAACTCAGTTGAGACAGTTGAAGCCCATTTTTAGCGATTTTTGAGCACTTCCGTTCCTGACGCGCAGACTCAAACCGACTCAAACTAAGCTTGATGACGTGAGCAACCTGTCTGACAGACGTTAATCTTCTAGTAGCTGTGCGTGAAAATTGCCAACGTTAATCTTGCAGAGACGGGGAACTTGAGCAAAGAGTTCTTTGGTGTGAGTGAGCGGGAGTAAGTATTCCGCTGCTTTTATGGACTCATTATCTATGGGCTTCTCCCTTGACGGGACGCGATATTTTTTTTCACAGGATGGTAGGGGAAGACTCATGAATATTCATTAGGGAACTCATCCCTGATTGGTCTCAACCCCAGTGACTGGTAGGTTTAGGGGCGGGGTTAGGGGGTAGGTCATCAGACCAATCAGGGATGAGTTCCCTAATGAATATTCATGAGTCTTCCCCTACCATCCTGTGAAAAAAAATATCGCTGATGGGACGTCCCCCCGATTGCCTGCGAGCTTCTCCTCCTGTCTGTACGGTAATTTCTGTACAGCGCGACAGAGAGTCGAGTGGTTATGACGCAATCGTTAGCCTATTTTTACTAAATCTGTTTCTACGGGGCAATAATGTAACATAGAAGGTAATGGAGCCTTTTAAACATTGTCGTGTTTCTTTAGAAATAAATAATGGACAAATGGAGTCTTTAAACGCCTCAGATGTAAAGTTATTCGCTGTCAAAGTGACGCCAAAATGAATGGGAGTCAATGGAAATGCTAACGCAAGTGAAGTTCTGCTACAACATGGCGGCACCCGGCCGGCTTCAACTTCCGGTCGATGGATTACCCCCTTGGACGAAACAAAGGATTGGCTTAGGTGACTGTCACTCTCTCGCAACCATGGCAACCACCCTTTTACCACACAGGACCTGCCCACTTGCGCGTACCCGTTTGATTTGAGGAATTCAAGAGGCACGGAACCTAGGAATAGCAAAACAATGGCAGAGAAAGACCAATCAAAATTCACATATGCAGTTCGCGAAGGCAAACCAGGCAAAAAAAGGAAGACAGTAACGTTACTAGAAAAGGTAATGAACAAAAAGTCTTTGGATAAACAACGAAATAAAACGCGTGTCAATATCGGCGTGGCTTTCCAGCGATGGCGAGAACTGAGAGACCTCAGGGACTGAAAAGTGACGCCTTGTGATGACCTCTGCTTCGCCCTCGACCGCGGATCTGTCCTCGAGCTGACGATGCGGTACTTGTCTCTGGAGTGTAGTCCTCATCAGAGTCAACAATGCTTTCATCATGGAAACTCTTACATGCAGAACACCATATATGTTATGAATGTTACACGAAATTCATCTTCATCACAGTGTAAATGATGGCAATGGAAAAACGTGTATCATGCAACCTGTTTTTAGCTTTGCCTTATAGATAACTAGCTCGTTAGTGAATCAATAAATATATATTTTAAACTTTACCAATATCAATATGCTAGCTTGACAGTGAGTACTAAAATACATCTTATTTGTTTATCTTCATAATGATAAAGTTAGATTTTTTAATTACTTGTGATTCTGACATGATGTCACTACATGCACTGCACTCCTTCCTCTCCGCTCGTCTCAGGTAAATAATGCGTCTTCAGCTCAGCGGTCGGAGTCACGAGTTCATGTGTTTTTGGGGTGTGGCTTTGGAAGGAGCCCAGAAGGGAGGGGGTGGAGTGAATGGAAATAATGAGCTGTCTTTAAAACAGTCGTGAGAGGTCTACAGACACTCGATTTTTATACTTTCTTTTTCAGAGTACTTACATTTTAATTATGCATTGATATATACAGAAAGTTGAAACAAATTTGGAAAAAAGTTTTTTATAAAATTCCTACCTACAATACCTTTAAGCCTAGTCCCAGACTAAAATGCATGTTTGAGCTGTTTTACAGCTGCAGTCCGTAGTTTTTTTTGGGTTAAAAATTATCCAAAATACATATTTGAGAAAATACATAACCAGCCAGTGTTCAAAACTATCTGCTTGCCTTAGCTCGATTCAAAGCGGTAAGCTTGTAATAATGTTTTTAATTCCAGTGGTACTGGTGGATTTCCGCGGGAGATTCGAGCATGTCTTTGCGTCATTACGTCACATCTGTACACTGTATAGAAGGAGTCTCGGCTAGTCTATATTGCGTGTGAGGATGCTGGAGGTGGAGATTTATAGCCTTTTCTCACAGCACTTGATATAATTAAACTTATCAATTTGATGGCGGATCCAGAAAGGTTCAAACGACGATCACGGTTCAAACGGCACGGTGACTGACAGCTGCACACTCTCCTCAAAGTTTGTGTTCATCCGAGCTGTGTCGTGTCGAAATACAACTCACGTAAAGTTGATAATTCCACGAATAACTGCAATTGCAGATTTCGAACAGAGATGGCGACAAAGAGGAAAAACTGCGGACTGCAGTTTTAACTGAAAGCAACTTGCACTGATATATCTTAAAATATGTCAGTGCTATTGTTTTGTCTCAAGATGCGCACCAATAATATGGTTTTAAGGCACGTTAAAAAAAACAACAAAAAAACCCTAATTTGTGTCTAAACTAAATGTCCTAATTTAACTAAGGCTAACGTTCATAAGAAGTTTAGACCAAGCAAAATGTCCTGCAAGAAAAGCAGTTCTCTTAGCAGGTCATTTTGTGAGTGTGTAGGTCACACTGTCCTCTTTCTATAAAACCATCTTCCCTTTCCTCCTATTTATGGGGTTGGTCCTAATTTACACTCTGTTCACACCATGTGCTCTGTTGCTCTCTCTCTCTCTCTCTCTCTCTTCCATTTTCTTACACATATGGTGCGTTCACGTGCTATGGTAATTATGGTAAATACCAAAAGCCGACGTGAAAAATGTACTATTCATGATCTAGAAAATATACAGCATATTATTTACCTTTTGAATTTTGATAAATCATTTTCTTGCTGTAGCAGATCATGACTTAAGCAATCTAAAATAGTTTTAGCTAAATAACAGGTCTGGATCTCCATCTTTTTACCACATTACGACAACAAAAGCACTTGAACGCAACACACTGGTAAATACCAGTTCACAAGTGGAAAATATCATATTTTCCATAGCACGTGAACGCACCAATAGACACACATACACATTTACACACAAACCTCTGCCCTGCTGACCAACAAATCCATTTGAGTTATTTATGAGCCATTAACATCGGCTCCCCTTAAAGACTATTCAGAGCTTTCGGAAAAAAATATTTGAAACGTGATTGTCTATAAGATTCTTCATGCAGAATTTAATTCTAACCCTGGTTTAGCATTAAGGAAAATCTAGATTTCGGCAAGACTGAGCACACAGTTACACAGACACATTCGCACTGATGTTCTTAGCACTCTGATACTGTTGTAATTTACTAAAATTATGTAATATGATTCATCTGATCAAGATTGTGTTGTCTTGTAGTGTATGATCTTAAAATAACATCTAATTAACTTTGTGGCTTTGTTCTTAAATTCTGTCTGCTTGATTATTTTCCTTTTTTATTATACATGTGCGTCCTTTTTCTGTATCCTCTGCTTCTTCCTCTGACCCATTTTCGCTCCTACCGTCTTTCTCATTCTCTCTCTCCACCCCTCCCCCATTCCCATCTGTCAGATGGACAGGTGTACATACAGAGGTTTCAGCGTTCTGTGTGTGGTATGTGATCATGTGCTAGCTAACACTATTTATTGTGGATATGTTGCTGTAAATATAATTTATGCAACCTGACACACACACACACACACACACACACATATATAAATATATACTTACATACATATGAATAAGTATTAAAAAATATGATATATAATATGAATATAATATAATGTTATATGTATACTGTGTATGTGCAGGTATGTATATGTATATATATATATGTGTGTGTGTGTGTGTGTGCGTGCATGTGTGTGTTTATAACCATTCACAGGGGACGTGTTGCATAATGCATCTATGTAACACCGTATCACCCTGCTTTTCTATATTCTGTCTCTTGGAATACAATAGCATGTGTTTGGTTTGTGTACTGAGGAGAAAGATAAAGCCAGCTTGTGTGCCCGATCCAGTTTCCCCCCACCTCTTCTTCTTTAACCCCAGTCTTACTTTCAGTATCCCTATGGGGTTTTATACCCTGAACCCCCACCCCCACTTTAACACACAGGCTAACCTCACTGCATTTTATTACACTGCAACACTGTGCTTTCCCATCCCCCTCTGTTAGCTCTGCATAGCAAGAAATAGAGTTTGGGTAAATTCCACTCTGACGCTGTCTAGGCCATTGCTATTATATAACTCACAAAGGACCTTGTCTCACTCTCTCTCTCTCTCTCTTTTTTTTAAACTAGAATGGTTTAATGTTTTTAGTACATGCAGTAGCCTATGCCATTTCATATCACATAATTTTTGCAACCACATAATCCCACCTCATTTAGTATTATGAAGGTCAAATATGATGATTTTATTTTGATTTGAACACCTTATTAATGTTTTGGAGCAAACATTCAATATAATTCCAACTGGGTCAGATATGAACTTTTCCTTTAAGGAAAATTTCATTTATGGGGGCTTTTTTTTTTTTTTTACGTTTGTTGGGGTATTTTTTTTCAATTACCTCATTAAATATATCTGTGTTGTTTTTTTATGTCAAATACTTCAATTTAACCAGTTCAATCAATCACAATATATAGCTAGGTAGTTACCAATCAAATATTTTTCAACATCAACAAAAAACATCTTTACACTGCAAAGGTGGAACAGAAGCTGCATCTGACATGGCATTTATGTTTTATTACACAGGCTTTGAATGCTGCTCAAAAAACTGTGTGATTGGTAATAATGCTCAACGCTGCACACCGTGCATAAAAAATATCTGACGCAAAAAGAGCAAATCCACTGTAAATGTAATGCCGAAATCGACACATTTGATTAATTTCAATAGATCTAGCTTAATTGTGCAGGGGCATTTTTTGCCCCCTTATGTTGAATTTGGGGGACATTTTGTTCATTTTGGTGTCATTTTTGCCCAAAGCGCCCATTCATTTTAAAACCTGAATTCCAACTATAAAAACAGAGTTTTCCAGCATTCAACTTCAATCCCAACTCTCACCATGATTTCTTAGGCTGACACACTTAATTCGGAAACCAAGTCAAATATATTTTCTTTTCTCTTGTCATCATAAAATTACCAAAATGAATCATGCGATTAAATAATGCTGCTTATTGTTCATTTCCAAAAGCAACCAAGTAGGGTAAGCCAAAAAAAATATTAGGAATTGATTGAGTTGTGATGTCAAACTCTAGACTCATTTTATTTAATCTTGCCTCTGATTTACTTATCTGAACTGGAGTGCAATGAATTTCTGAAATGTTCTCTGTAATCCAAGAACAGGTGGCATGGGTTTAATTCTTCAAACCCATCTTTAGCAGCTGTCCACCTCTCATGTTCTGTCTGCCACCATTTTTACCAAACATTTGAGACATTCACATTTTCCTAACTGTGTTTATTAAGAAATGCTCATCCATAAAACACTATTGTAATCTAGCGCAGTAGTAAAATAGAGGTCAATAATGTGAGGCTGCAGTGACAGCTGCTCCTCGTGTCAGCATAGTTCAGCAAAGAAGCTTGTCACGTTCTCCATTTGTCATTGCCTTATATATGTGTGTGTGTATATATATATATATATATATCCTTGCTCGACTATCGTTGCACTGCTTTTGTTTCACTTATCTTACGCTATACCATTCCATAGCCCTCTTCGGTGTGGCTGCATGTTTGTTGCTTACCAAGCCAAAATGTTTCACATTACTGTATGTGCTGGCAGTGCATGTGTTATATCTTATATAATATAATGGTGCATACGTTTTTATGGATAATAGTGGGCCTGAAGACACAGCACTAGATTTTGGGAAGGTTAATATACTGTCACTGTGCAGCACTGCACATTTTGCAAGGACTTATGAGTCCATCAATAATAACAGCTCATCAAAGAATTAAAAACCCCATCCTTGTGGAAAGAAATTAAACGCTTAAGAAACAACACACATAATTAGTTGTCCTCATACCAAGCATCCTGGCTAAGAGTTAAAGTAATTAGTAAGCAGAGTTGTATTAAACCTGCAGCTGTAAGGGGTTTCTTCTTGGTGACTAAGGCCTAGCTTGGCAAGCATTGTGTATTGTCAGCTGCTTGTCCTGTTATTTCTCTGTAATGTGATTTGTGTACTGTGTTGAACTGTAGGTCACCTTAGCCCCTTTCACACAGAGATTCCGGAAAATACACGGATAAAGCGACCCGGGATTTGACCCGGGTTCGTTTGATTTTGCTTCATTCACACTGAGATTTGCCGGAATCAGAGAGCGCGTTCACACACAACCCGTGTATGTTCCGGAAAGACACGTGACATCGATGTGACATGTAATGTCTCAGCAACGTGTATAGTTTGCTTATGAGCTGCGATTTCTCTCTGGAGAAACCACGCTTGTGCATTTTTTTCTCTGATTCGATCATAAACTAGCGCATTACGTACCGTTTCACTAGCCTGCTTTCACTTCACTTCAGCGTCATCATTACGACACGGCATTGGTTACGGCTTTTGTTCACACAGCGCGCGTTCCGGGTCTGAACACGGCAATGTTACTAGGTCCCCAACCCGGCATCGATCCCGGCATCAGTCCCGGGTCGTGTTTGCGTTCACACAGAAGGCACTCTGGCAATTTGCCGGCAATTTGCCGGGTTCAAAGCGCTGTGTGAAAGGGGCTCTTGAAAGCATCTGCTGAGCTTCTGTTAATACACATTGTTATGCATATAAAAAAAACCCTAATGTAGGCTCCCATTTATTCAGATTAACTGCCATTTAACACTGGCATCAACGTTCACTTCCTGTGGGGTTTTCTTCTTAACATTTTTGAATTCATTCTATGCCTTGTTTGTTTAAGGGTTGTTTTAGGGATTTTTTTCTCTCTTTTTTTCTTTTTTGTTTTGTTTGTTTGTTTATTGCTAAATAGCACAATATACAGTTAGGTAAACACACACACACAAATATCTCTAACACTAAGTTTTGATTAACAATTTGGAAAATAAAACACTTATTCTAATACATCAATTCAAAACATCACTTAGCGAATAACATCTAAACTATGCTATTTAGATACATTTTGTTCATTCTGATACTGCATTGCAACTACAGCAAGTGGCTAAAACCTCACCAGTCCTTTTACAAATGCATTTGTTCAACAATATTAGTCACAAGTCTTCATATAAAGCCATTTGTTATCTGCCATATTTTCACTCTTGCAAAGGAATTACTGCATTACATCTGATGCCATTAAAGATAGAGCTCATTATGGTTACGTTGTTACAATGGTAATGACAAACACTCTGCCAACATAAGCACTAGTTCAAATGTTAAAAATGTTAAATGGTTATGCACAAGGTAAAGCAATACAAAAACACAACAAAAAGGGTGACATTAACCAAGAAAAGACTGCAGTGACACTGTTTGTTTTCAATCACTTATTGCAGTCATAAAAACTGAGCTCCAAAAAGTCCAATATGTATGAAGGATCTCAATGGAAAATATACAGAATTTCAACATTTGGGGTCTTGTCAAAGACCGTATTGATCTTATGGTTTTGGGCTTTTTTTTAAATGGCAGAATATGGAAACATGACAGTCGTATTTTCACCTGGGTTTCTATTGCATTCAAAATGTGATCTTTGGGAAATTGTAAATATAATTACTCATCACACTTGACAGCAGAGACATAGCTCGGACCTTAGACGTTCTAGATTTTTACATAAATTTACATTTTGTTCAATGTTAGAGGTAAACAAAAACTTACGTGCAGTAAATTTGTCCTATACATTATAAACATACACATTTCATTGTCATTTAATGTAACAATATACGATAGAGCACATAGACTAGTTTCATGGCTATTGGCATATCCATTACTAGTAAGTAAGATAAGGTCCCTTCATACCATCTGCCTATAGTCACACTTTAATCTGCTTCTGGATCATCCATCCATTTACAAGTTACTACTCACATTCGTTGATACATTTAGCATTTAGTAAAGGCAAATTTAAACTCTTGTTTTTAAAAGAATAGGGAATGTACGTTAAATGTGTGAAATAGGGAATGAAGTTAATTTTGCAAATAATTTCTTATAACAAGTGTACCAGCCAGGATTCTTGCTCGATTTAACATTGATCTAGACCTGTAAATCTGTTATCTAAAAAAAGAAAAGAAAAAAAAAACCTACAAATAAAAACAACATAAAATAGCAATACTAACAAAAAATATAGCAAATTACAGTTTATAGATAAACCACTGCCTACAGTTTACACATTATGACCTCTGCTGTAATGATTTTATGATTTTAAGAAGTGACAGTTTCTAGTTTGGGATACATTTCTAAATATATATTGTATATTATAATATTCAAGCTGAGCTATTTGTTAAGTGTACAAAGAAATAGGCTAGGTATATAGAGATGCACACAATTACAATAAAATATCGCTAGCAAAAAGAGCAGGAAAAAACGATCAGTGATCAGATTTTTAAATCCTTTTATACACAGCGAAGTATAGGCTATCAATACTAAATAAAATGTATATCATGGCTAAAAAAAGGAAAAAAAGAAAGTTTAACCCTTACCATTTTTAAATACCCTATCTAATCTTCCATCAATAATTTGTACGTTATCATCGATTTCATTTTGACAGTTTCTAAATGTCATTACAGGGTCTTTGTGCTCAGTGTAAATCTAGTTTCATGCTCGTTGTAAAGCCCTTCCCCACCCACTCACACAACATGCACATTTCAAAAACCTCTCATGGATTATAAGGTTTTTAAAAAATTACTGTATTTAAAATAGTTCTGCATCTCTCACAATCTCTGAAAAAAGAAACAGGTAACAAAATACTAAAATACTTTTCAATTAGTTGTCACATCACTGCTTGAGAATAAGCAGTCATATTGGGTGATCAAAAAAAAATCTTTAAAAAAAAAGGAAAACAATTATCATATAATCAAAATGCCTTTATAGCATTGAAACTGTATTCACCCTCTTGATTGACAGTTGGCCATGAGTTCTTTTTTTCTTTTTCTTTTTAGAAATCTCAACCATAAGCATTAGTTTCCCATCATAGGTATGTTCCAATTGCACAAACACACAAAACATGACACCCGGTTTGTATCTAGGGCTAATGGGAAGACTTGCGTGAAAACAAACTCAACAGCCACTGCTGCATCAAGAGAATGGATGACATGGACATTCAAACCACCACCTTCATGAGGTCTGTAGAAATCATGGTCCCTGCTTTGCTGATAGTGGTAAATATGTCCATCAGCGGTTTCAGACAGGTACAGTGTGGTTTATTCAGACCACGGTCATTAAGTAGGAGCTTTATTACTTCTATGGATAGCCTATCAAGTGAGAAGCACACTCATAAAAATATCCTTGAATTTAAAAATGTTATGCAGATATAGGCCTACGCTCCTATTCGATTACAAAAAAATATATAGTGTTATCCACTGAATGACCATGACTGTTACAGCAACACACACTGATGTTTTATGAAGATCCCCACTGTGCTTTGGAATATCTACATATCTACAGTATAAAGTGCAGCACATCAGAACAGCTAGATGAATGGTTAATCCAATCGGAGTTGGATGATTCTGACATGGCATGAGATAAAATACCATTTGCATCGGGATCTAGTTGCATTTTACCTCCAAATACTGAATGAGATTTGTAGATCAAATGTAACAAAATAGCTTAGTGCACTACAAGTGAAAATACCTGTGTGATTTAGCCATTTCAGAAGCATCTGTGTATAGACACAGTATATGGGTTTTTTTCTATGGAAAACAACAACGGGAGAAACAGAGTTGGAGCTCTGGTAGTGCAAATCATCGATTCAACTGATATCACCTGCATAAGGCTTTCAGTTAAGTTTTCAGGTTTGAATAGTGACTTGGAATAAAAACAAATCTCCCCGGTGGTTTTCCTCTCGTTTTCGTTCACAAATCATACAATACACAGCTGATTCTAATACACGTAAAGCCCTTCATAAACATTACAGAGCAGTCAGGAAAATGAAAAATAAAAGATACCATCGTGAAATAGACAACAAAAATCAGGAATAGGTACTGAGCAGCGTGGCAAAGGACTGTGCATTTGAATGATGAGGCTTAAAGTCTCGAGTCTTCTTATTTTAACCTCTCCTGCTCACTATTTCCATGTGTCAAGCTGATGGGGATCAGGTGGAAGGTAAAGGGAGTCTGGGGTGAACCCATACGCAAGATGACACTTTCGCTATCCAGTTTCACTTACTCGGAGACGAGCCCTGAAACTTTAACTGGCCCACAGTTATACAGGATAAAAAGTGCCTATGTATATATTTGCTTTGTATGTCTTAGCACTCGAGGTATTACTTTAGTGCTGAGTCTAACAAACCAGAGCTTGGGAAATACCAGATATGCTGGTCAGGGTGGTCTGTCTACCACAGAGTGCTGTCTTCCTAAATAAATTACAAACGCAAGACCTGATCGCCTCTCTTGCTAAAGATCATCTGCACAATACAAAATTAATGTTTACTCATTTTTAGAGTGGTAACATGATCTGGATCACGTCCTCTCCTCGCCACCTATTCCTAGCATAGCCGCGGCTTCATCCCTCATCTCCCTCTGCAACCTGTCTTATTTTTCCATTCCAGAAAAAGAAAGTGAAAAGCCACTTCATAATTGAAAGAAATAGGTTTAAAGTTCACTCCACGTGTGCCAGCAAAACAAGGGGCAACGTATCCTTTACATCTCTACACCATCAGGTGGTCACATGCCTCTAACCTTTTATAGTCTCATTGCCCTGACACTGGGACCTGTGTAAAATATAGAGTTACAACCACCTGCACAATTCACAAATACTTGGAAAGGCAATTAGACATCAAAAGTGCTAAAAGGTGGAGCTGAAAGATCAAAACAACAACAAAAGAGAAATATTCTTTAGTGATTACTGGATTAGCAAATGTCTCACAGATAAAAATGACAAAAGAAAGTAACAGCTAAATATAGAGGCAAGTGACCGAACCACTAAGGCCTTGTCCACACTAATATGTTTTCATTTGAAAACGCATCTTTTTTTTCTCCGTTTTGGCCTTCCGTCCACACTGAGATGGCATTTTTAGCAACGAAAACGAAGCTTTTTGAAAACGCTCTCCAAAGTGGATACATTTGAAAACGCCGGTTTCGCATTGTTGTCTGGACTGTGAAACCGGAGGTATTTGAAAACGATGACGCAGTCATGTGACGCATATTGTACCAATAGATATTGTGTCTGTTATGTGCTATTCACTTTCACACTGTTGCTAAAATATGTTACTTTGCACACTCTTCATATCCACAAGAAAATTCACTCGCATTTACTGTCATGCGGCAAAACATGAGAGCAGTTGCGTTTTAGACCAAACATATGTTATTATGAGTGAGTGCGACCTGGACGCAGGATCCTGCCAGAAGAATTGCGTGATAACTTGATTATGGCTTGTTCTGTCTGTATCATCTTAGTGAGCTTTTATGAGGGTTTACGCGTGCACTGTAAGGTGAATTTAGCGTTTTCCGACATTTCAGTGTGGATGAGAAACTTTTGGAAAATGCTTGAAAACGCTAGTGTGGATGGAGCACGTTTTGAAACAAAAACTCTGTTTTCAAATCTATCCGGATTAATGTAGACGTAGCCTAAGGTAAACTGACATAATACATAACACTTAAATCTAAATACACTGCACTATGTACAAGAGAAAATACAAACCGTACACATTTTGGGTCTCTAATCTATCATGTCTAAATATGACGAGTGCTTTAGAGAGGAGAAAAAGGCCAATTAAAAATAGCATATCAAGGATGCTTGACTCTAACATAATTTGTAGCTTTTTAAAGGCCAATATTCAGTGTTTTGAGTTGAGAAAATATCATTTCCATGGGAAACTGAAGCATTAATGTTCCTTGTGCTTCTCGACTACATATTTTTAAATTGAGTTTGACCATTTTCTCTGAAAGCACATAGCAGACATGAAGGATTTCGAGATTTCAGCCATGAAAGATTTTGATCAAAAATTCCCTTTCAAATCATCACCCCCCAAACAAACATATAAATGTGTATATGTATGTACACCTATACAAATGCAATAAACTGACATTTGAATTGCAGTTAATAATCTTCCAAATGCCTTAACTTTCAGAATCAAAAAAGGTTGCCTGTATACTGACCGCAATACAAGTCCCACATGCAGCTGTCCAAATGGAGGAGACGTGGCCTCCTTTTCATCAGTGGATGTTGAGAGTTCATACAAGCATACAAAATAAGTCCACCAAATCAAGTCAAGCCAGACACATAATTAGTAATAAGAGTAAAGAAATTCAGGGTTTCAGTTTAGTGGATACAGACTGACCTTTAGATCTGCCTGAAAATAGGAGTGGAATCTGTGAGGACTGAAACTGTAAGTTATATTATATTATATTTTTTACATATATATTAAGATATAAATGAATAGAACTTTTGTTTCATTTAACCTTCCGTTTAGTGCCAGAAAATGAGCCATTTGATAAACAAACAGCGATGCATTTGCTAGTGTGGACTGTGTGTCTCTCATTCTGGCAAAGTTCTTCAGGGAAGAGCATGCTGCAATCTGGGTTTGGGGCAAAAGAACTAAATATGGTTCCGAAGGCTTTTTTTCTGTTTTTCTTGATCTGTGTTGGCAATATTTCACTTCACTTTCTTCCAAGACAAGGCCAATAGAAGGAGATGATGTGTCCTTATCTTCGTTATAAAAAGGAGCACTGGTGATTTCATCCATTCTTTTCCACCGGATAAATTGTGTCTGTCTGTCAACTTTAAAAATAAAAATCTTCATTGAGATGAGTGGCTGTCACTTGTCTTGCTCAGGTTTCCAATTGTCCAGAATATGAGGTTTTGTTTTCATGATTCCATGAGTTTTTTTTTTTTTTTCATTGGAGAACTGAATTTGGAGGAATTTCCTTAAGATCACGTTTCTTCTGAATCATATGTAAAATGTAACAAAATCACTACATAGTGATGCCTGCATTAAATTATAACTGAATGATTTTGACTATTTAAGAACTATATATGTATACCATATATATCCCTAGTTATATTTTCTGCATTTTTTATTTAAATGTGATCCAATCAGTCAGTTTATAATAATTTTTGAAATAAAATATGAATTAAAAAAACAATTGTACTTGTCTGTTTCATTTTTAGTAATTAATCGTATCTACCTGAATGTACATCTAGCAATATTCCAGTGTATTGCACTTCAAATCTACAGTTAGTTAACAAATACTGATAGAAATTAATTTTAGGTTCAAGTACTTAAAGCAAAAACTTGAGACTGTAATCTAAATGTATAAGCAAGTTCTCAGCCAGACATTTATCATTTGATACAGAGATTAAAGCACTGCAAAGTACTTTTAGAGGAAATATTATTAAAGGCAATTTTTTCGAGGAGCAAATCAGAAAGGTGATTAATCTGAGATTACATTTTCCCAATGTGGTAATGTTAGTTATTTCAAGTTAATTAAAATTGCCTCTAAAGACCATTTTGATTTGCATATGGGTAGCCTGTCATAAAGTCCCTTTAAAAAAAAACAAATGTTGTTCTTGTTTTTTCCCCCCTCTAAATACTCTAGCAGCTACAGTGCCACATTCTGAAAAAGCAACAGACACTAAAGTGAGATACCTTTTTTTTTTTATCATAAAGTGCCCTAAAGATTGTGCAGTTTTCTTTTCAACTCAGCATGAGTAAATATGCTTTCACTGTCAGCAATGCTAACAGAAATGAAAGGGCCTGGAACAATTTGGGTCCCTAATTTTATATAATCTGGAACTGCTCCCTCTTTTCCAGTACCTGTCCTGTCAGCGCCACTGTTTACAGTACTGCATATGGAAATAAATTAAGTAACCTAAACAAGCATCTACCACATTTATTCTATTTTGTTCACTTACATGCATTTTATTTTAATTAATTAATTGCTGTTAAAATAAATTAAATCCTATGAGAGCATTTTCATTAAGCGGAATAGAACAGATTTTTTTTTTTATCCCTTTAAAGTAGATATTTTAGGTGTTTTTTTAGGTGCCATATTTGAAGGAGATGTTTCCTCTTATGTAAGTTTGGTGTCTAATTTTTTAAGGAAGTTGTTTCTGAGGCTCCTTGACTAAATGACATCAGACTCCACAACACACTGCTCTGTGTACTCTTTCACCAGCTCCACTTTAAGGGTCTCCCTAAAGAAATCGGCCATCGGCTTCCACAGCGCGGGCTCCAGGAACACCTGACACATGACGTAACCCTTCAGAGTGCCAGTGTGGCGCCTCAGGTGGCACAACAGCTGTTGTATGGCCAGTGTCAGGTCTTTACCAAACATGTCGATGTTGAGGTAGTACCAGTCATCACCGATTGGCACATGGAATGGGAAGGTGCACAAGCTGACCATGGTTGGGCGCCTGGCATCATCAACCATCCAATCAATGTCCTTCTTCAGCAGGATGTCCATGTTGCTAGACAGAGGCTTGAAGGGCTGCCAATCTTGAACGATGGTAGCATTGGGAAGGACACCCTGCATTAGAACATCGCTTAAGAAGAGCTGGTGCACCTCTGCTGGCTCCAAATGGACTGGGATGTTTGTGGTGGACAGACTCTCCCCTGATATAGTGATATTAGGCCCAAGATCAGCAAGGCGTAATTTTAGGTCTTCAGCATGGAAGCGCACCAGGAGGATTCCCTTCACGTTTGAATTTGGTGACAGAATGGAGACAATGTGGCTTTAGCTGGTTTTATTCAAGATAAAACCTTACCTAAACAAAATGTTTATATTTTACTGGAAATGGTTCTTACCTGTTTGGTGATGAGCCGGTATTTCTGGAAGTCTTTTGGTCCCAGTTGGTCATCTCTTGTCAATCTGCTGACTTTAACGTCAGGGTACTTGGACTTAACCAATTGAGAGCAAAACCGAAGAAGTACCCCTGCCACACCTTTCCCCCTCTCCTGTGGGGCAACACGAAGCCCTTCCACCAGCATGGTCTCACCATCATCAATAACACACGCTGACTCCAGTGCAATCTGGAAAATGTAGTTGCATAAAAAGCAGACCAAAGTTTTATCTACAATACAGGAAAGGGAGAGTTTTTAACAAATAATTTACTCACCTTCATTTTGTTCTAAACCTACATGACTTTCTTTCATTCATGGAACACAAAAGGTATATTTTGAATAATGTTTTGGTCAGTCTTTTCCATATAATATGAATGAATGGGGCTGGGTCTGTCAAGCTGTTTAATTTTCAGTGAATAAATAAATTTAAAGGTACACTTTGTAACTATCAAAATGAACAACATCTAAATAATGATTTACTATGGTAAGCCTATTGTAAGTGTTTATATTTTAGACCGGGAGGGATGGTTTTCACAGGAAATTGCGTACCAACGTCACTCGCCCGTGCGTGTCTCCTCATATCCAAGAAATAGGGAAAAGTTACTGCGGCTACTTTTATATGCGTATGGTGTTGGAGTGGCATAGGATAGTTGTCACAAAGAGCGAGAAAGGTTGACACGGAGCTCGCTAAATCTCGAACCTCCGGGGAATCACCGTTTTAAAAAAGCTGAGTCTGATGGAGAGTCTGCTGGCAAATAGAGAGCACGAAAGAGCTCGTAATAAAACCAGAATCAACATTTGCTTGGCTTTTTGGAGATGGCGAGAACTGAGGGATTTGAAATGTTGTAAAAGCGATGAGAAGATGCCTTTTTTGTAACTCAGCAGGTGATAAAGGTATTTTATTAAACATATAAATTGCCATATGTAGCTCTCTAACAGAGTTTATTGTAAAGCATTACTGTGAAGGGTCATTTCAATATGGATTGTTGTAGCGCTGTGCTGGAATTTATTTTCAAGGAAGTACCGTGTCTATTAATGGGTAAAGCTACAGTTCAGCTAGTCAGCTTGAGATCCTTTCCATCTAAACTGGTTATATCTCTTAAACCTATTAGTGAATGTTTTATAAGCAGTAGGATAATCTTTCTCTTTTTTAGTTATGAGAAAGAACCATATTAATCCGCACAGTCATGCAGAGCCAAAGCACAACCAAAACAATGTTCTTCCGCAAAATGTATGTAGTTTTGTTATTTAACCACAAAAGTTAGATAGTGTACCTTTAAAAAAAACCTTATCACTGTTTGGCTTCAGAAGACACAATGTTTGTGGACAGAAGTTTTCAGCCTTTCGAGTTGTAATTATCAACCTGTTTTCAACTAAACATAGAAACTTTTCTGCCTAAATAAAAGCTGGATGGTTTACCCTTGAAAGTAAAGAAAATAATAAATATATATAAATATAAAATATAAATTATATTAAAAAGTATTGTATTGTATTAATACAATAGTAATATAAATATAAAAATGATTTATTATAATTTATAATGAACTCTAATTAAAACATTTAATTATAAATTAAAAATACAAGTTAAACCAATTATTATAATTGTTGTTAGTATTACTTTTGCCTGGATGTTTTAGCAGAAGCTATTATGTTTGCATTTGAGATTAAATGTTTATCATATCACAATTCGAAATGCAATAAATGACAAAATAGTTGCAATATAATTTTTGGGCCAAATCATGCAGCCCTTCAATACATTTATTCAAATATCCTGTATGTTCCTTACATGTTTCCCCCAAAAAAGAAAGTCATATGAGATTGGATGACATGGTGATGGATAAATGATTCTCATTTTGGGTGAACTATTCCTTTGAAGGAATGAGGGTGTAACACGCACTGCAGAAAATCTCTCCATATCCGCTTTCTTACCACTTTGCCTTGCTTGCGAGCCAAAATGACAGTGCGGTTGCTCTCTTGCAGCCAGGCTTGATAGCGGGAGGGCAGATAGTCCAGTCCACCATAGATATCCTTGCTCATGGCCATGATGTCATCAAAGTCCTCTTCTGTCGCCACCGTAAACTGTAGGCCGGTCTGAGGAGGGGCCTCAGGGAGCTGAGAGCAAGGCAGGCCGTTTTCAATCTTCATCCTAAGAGCTGTGGACAGTCAATCATGGAAAGAGATTTACAATGAGATTTCTACTTGAGAATCACGTTATGATCTGTGACCCAAAAAGAGGGTCCATGTGACATTCAACTTTTTGTCCCTTTGCAAATTTTATTTACTGCATTTTACGTTTCAAGGATGTCAAGATTGAACTTTACAAAAAAATTGTGTGAGGGTCCTTATCAGCTCAGTACAGTGCAAGGTTTGTGCTTCATGTCGCAGTGTTTATCTTCCCGTGCCAACACGCCAGCAGGTTGGCATCAATAGCGGCAACTTGTAACCATGCCCAAATGCGAGACAGACGCCCCTCAGCCAACGCACATACACAGACATGTCCACCTCCTATTGCCAGAACCCTTAATCCTTTTTTTAATTCTCACTGAGCAGCATTGCCCTGGTTCCCAGTGGAAAATAAACACATTTTTTGAAAGGACTTGGGAAATAATGGCGAGAGACATCCAGGGGAAGGTGGAGCGGATGGGTAGGCAGATGTGTGCAGGCACGCATATATGGGTAGTGAGTGTCGGGGATTGAAAGGCAGAAAATCCGTGCAGTGGGAACAACACTGCGAACAAGTCACAGAGCAAACATTGTTTGCACCCCCTTGGGCCCTTACCGGTTGAGAAAGCCCTGGTACTTTTCCATTGATGCACTACTGTAATGGGAAAACCCTTCATGTCCGAACGCTTATTTGGGTTTGGCAAACATGTATGGGGCAGCACTTTGTGATGCTGTGACAAAACCTATTCACTCATGGTTCATTTGCCAATTGCTATGCAATTTTCGATTTCCAAATTTCCATGTGACTGTCTCTCTTAGTCTTTCATTTGCCCTTCAACTTGTAATGGGATAGTTTGCTTAAACTCAACAGATGTCTGATATTTCCATTGGGCCGGATCAATGTGTTTGCCTAGATTCCTTAACCTAACTCATGCTCGGTCAGTCTAGGTCTAGTAACCCTTATTAACCCCAAATGAATTTATCTCTGTAAATAAGAGAACAAAAAAATATCTAAGCACCAATTAGCAAATTCCATCAGGTTAGTTGAATCTGTGAGGCTCCATAACGGTCCGTTAATGAGTTCCAAACAATTGTGATTTTTTTAAATGATTTAGTTCTTTTGAAGATGCATGAAAATATAACTTCTCCAAGGACTTTAGCACCAATGTGTTAATTAGTGTCTGTGAACACGTAGTTATAGTGCATGACATCTTTCAATGAGATGTGTTATATAATTGCAAAAATGTCCTTATCTGCTGTTATATCATAGGGCTCGACTTGTCATCTCTCCATGGGATATAATTTAAAGTTGCCTCAGGCGGAGTTATTACAATTACATCACATTGAAGGAGAGGATGAATGTGAAAAAAGTATAACATCAAGAAGAAAACTCATGCTTTAAACATGAATCTGAATATTTGAATCTGCCCATTGTTTTCAGTCTTTTAACCAAAGCTACTTACATTGTATTCAGAGTCTACATTTTATCAATTCACGCATTCCCTGGGAACCATGACGTTGGTGTTGCTCTACTGTGAGAATTTTCACGGGCCCCAGTGCTGTGGTTATAGATCTGGGCTGGTAATGTCAAAAGGCTCTAAGTTCAAACATTGCAAGGAGTGATCAGTGGGCTGTAGCATAACCACATTATTCCAGGTATTATCTTTTTAATAAATGTACTGTGAATTGGTTTGAATGAGTGTGTTAGGACCACAAACTTAAATGAACAAAACTAACCCAGTTAACCCCTGGTCTCACTTTCTATTCAAGCCTTGATACTGTTATGGTCAAGTGGGCTCTCAAGAGTTTATTGCACACTGCATAGTTTTATAGATACATGCTCCTATAACCTTTAACAAAGACAATTGATTTGATGCAGACTAGTATGATGTAGTGTCTGACCTGACCAACAATTCGGCACTGCCAAATAATGGGCTTCTGCAAGCTTCTAATAGGTTCAGTTTGATTGAGATTGTACCCATTATAGTTTATTTTCACTACTACTAATAGTCAGGCAAACACTTGCCACCTGTTAAAAATGAAATGGAAAAGAAAGCTGAAAATGAAAAAAGTTACATGTTTGGCCTAAGGTCCTCAATAGGTTTTTCATCTCAACATCATATTAATTAAATATAACAAAGGTCAGACGTGTCTGCCTATTAACTACAGTTTTGTTTTCATTCAAGAATCACAATTAATTAGGTAAAATGCAAAAAAATAAGTAAGGGGAAAAATGTAAGATATGTTCATGTCATTTATGGGAAGAAAATTATTATCAAGACAAAAGGAGGTTGGCATACTGAGAAGGTCATAAGGACATAAATGAAAGTGTAATCACAAGGAACGTTACAACATTCTGTTCTCTACAAGCGTATTGTGGCACATTTACATAATCTGAACAGAAAAAATCCTATTCAAAGAAAAAAAAATTCTGTTTCCAGCACTTTGTTTTAAACAAGAACATCATAGATTAATCTGAGCATATAATGTGAATTAAAAAAAAATATCATAATGGTAAATAATTCTGGACGAGATCAACTATTCATCATCCATTCTCATGCATCATACAAGATAGCAATTAATTTCATCTCTTCTGTCCTTTAAATTCCTGTCGGAGAGATGACAAAACATTGCAGTATGTAGCTTCCCCTCCCATATTTGTTCATATAAATTCATTAGACCAGATTATGGGAGCACAGAGGATAACCTTGAAAAATAATGTCCCTTTTATAAAATTTCCATTTTAGATGCCTGCAATACAATTCAGTAAGAAACATTTGGGATATATAGATTTAGAAATGAACTAACACGTCAGTGTTAAATAATCCGTCAATACATGATGAACAAGAGACACACTGAAATTAGTTAATTCGCAATGCTTTTGTATTTTAATTGCTCTCTTTTTTCATGCAGTGTCATTTTGGCGTCTCATGTCAGCATAAAAGCAAATTGACAAACTGTCAATATTTTATTATGGAACACATATTTAGGTCAGTTCTGTCGTGTCACATGATGAACAAGATACCAAAGTGGAATCAACACAGCAAGCCCTATGAATATGTTAAGAATATGTGAAGATAAAGGTGACAGCACTCTGAGAACACAGAAAATAATCTAATTTAACAGAAAGTTCACCCAAAACAAAAAAAATTTCACAATTTATTCTCCCTCATGCCGTTCCTTATGTGTTCTTTTATTCTGTGGAGCACAAAAGGAGTAATTCAGAAGAATTTTCACACAGTTATTTTTTATACAATGCAAGTTCATAGTAACCAAATAGTGTCAAACTCCAAAAATACCTAAAAAACAACAGTCCTTATTACTTGTGCGCTATATTCAGAGCCATTTCAGCTATTTGTGCGAGGAACAGATAAAATTTGGGATTTTACTCCTTAAATGTCATTCTCCATCCTGCTTTTTTGGCGCATTGCATACTCTTACAAGACATGTTAGAACCAACTGCTTTTTGACTTCAAACCTGGTACAATGTGCCAAGGTTAGGGTTAGGGGTAACCAACCACACACAAAGCTATCATATGACACAAGGCATAGGAACTATTTTTAAGGAGGGTTTTGTCCTTTTTTGGAGCATGACACCCATGGTCACTATAAATGGATGGACAATAGGCCTACCTGTGTAAAGATTCTTTAAAAAATATATCTATTGCGTTCCATGGAAAAAACTAACAATACGACATATATGGATTTGGAACAACATGAGGGTGAGTAAAAAATGACAGAATTTTTATTTGTGGGTGAATTATCACTTTATTCATTAGTCATTCTTGACAATATTATAATGAACAAAAACAACTTGCATGCTTGAAACATTATTCTTGACAGATGAAAATCCGTTCAGTCAAATTATGACCATCAGGACGTGTGTGTGTGTGTGTGTGTGTGTGTGTGTGTGTGTGTGTGTGTGTGTGTGTGTGTGTGTGTGTGTGTGTGTGTGTGTGTGTGTGTGCGCGCGCGCGCTCATTAATAAAAAAAATGCGCTCAGTATTGCGGTATGTGGAGCAAAATCAAAAACCAAAAGTAGCGTGATAAAATGGGCTAAGCATGACACTGGTACATGCCTTGCACCACTGCAGCAGCTTGCACACCATGTCCATTAATAATAGGGCATGCCATATGTCTCTCCTACTTCTCGAGGTTATGTCATGTACACTGGAGGTATGGTGCGTCAGCATGGGCATTCACGTGCCAGTGGAAAATAACTATGATATGAGCCTGCCGACTTTACCAGCAAGAACTACAAAACACGAACAGGACATCAGCACATTGCATCGGTTAACGAAGAATCGGCCTACATTCGACTTACATTAGATTTAGAATTCTTAAAAAACAAAGTCAGCAATTAACATTTCTATAAATAGGCCTATTATATAAATAAAACAGATAGGCCTATATGATGATATATTTAATGATGGATGCATTCCGCATCTTTTAAAGTCAAAGCCGTGTCGTGTTCTCAGCATCACTGCAATTCGACCCTATTGATTCGCCCCGCCCCCACCCGAAACGCAAATTAAAGCAATGATCAAACACAAAATCTTGCTAATAGATCTCACTCTAATGGTGCAATACATACCGTACATACGTTCATGTTATATTTATATTGTAAATTCTAATATAAATAATAAATAAATATTTTTTTTGTGCATTGTTGCCTACATAACGTTTTGACATGTCAAGAAGGGAGGCATTAGACAGGAATTCCTATCATCTATTAACGAAGCAGTTCCATTGTTAGCTACTATTATAACTGGATTATTCGATAAATTTCCATTTTCCACAAAATCCGTACCGGCATCCGGCATTAAATTGAAAAACGTCGCACGCAGAGAGACCAAACGAAAATAGGCTGCTCGACATGAATGCCAACATATAACAAAACCCATACTGCGGGTTTCCCGGCGAATTCTTTACATTTCATTCATTGCCTTGTCGGCTCTGGGTATTAATTTGGGTCGTGCAAAATAGCCGTGAGACTTGAAAAACGGTGAGAAGGGCAATACAGTAAATGCGTGATGTTCATGACAATTTGAAGACGTGAAAATCCAAGTACAATGACTGTTCGACCGCGCCGAGCCCTTGCCATGCATAGACTGCACGAGCAAAATCCTTTCTAGCGGACACAGAGGACCATTTCACTTACCTCTACGTCGTGCGTCGGACCGGTGAAGAATACAGAGGTCAGATTGGCAGATGCTGAATAGATGTAAGCTTTCTTTGCACTGCGGTTAGATTGAAGGAAGAATTTTTAGGTAGCCTAATGCCGGTTCAGGCTTACAATATATGAAGTATGAGGTCACTGTGAAGCCCCTCCCAGAATTCCCATCCTCATCCCCATCCCCCAGTAAGGAGCAGAGAGGTATGCCAACCCCCTAAACCATCGCCCAATCACGATCGACCTCTCTTTTCTCTCTCCCTCTTCCTCTCACCCTCACTCCCAATGCGTCCGAACCACACTAGAGTGCTGTTCTGTTGACTCAGTGCATGCTTTGCTCTCCTTGGTTTTTCCAACTTAAATATACTGTACATACACAGCTGAATTTGAGTACATGTGCTTTGCATATACAAAAGAGATGGTGCACAGGTGTTCGGACAAGTATCGAAATTGGTTCAGGCCAAAGTTATTTTAGGCAGATAGAAAGAACCCTACATATTTTTATTACATATTGTACAAAACTGAGTGTTGCATTTACTGGCCTAGTAGCAGGCATACCTATATCATAATAAAATAGTTATAGCCTACCTGATCATATACTTCTTGTACATAGGCTACATTTAAATTGTATGTACATTTTAATCATTTTAAAGTAGGCACGCACAATGAAACATTTAGCTGAACTCTTGCTTCTTATTTTTGTCAAACACATTTTTTTTATTTTTTTTTTGCAAAAATTCATAAACAATAATTTGCAGATCCATTGTAGGCCTACTAGTGCCAAGGACCCCTAGAGGTCAAAGACATCCTAGTTTGTTTTTTGAAGGCACAGATGGGTTTATTACTTTTCCATTTGGCTAACTACTTAAAAAAAAAAAAAAAAAAAAGACAGAAAGAAAGAAAGAAAGAAAGAAAATAAAAAAGACAGAAAGAAAGAAAGAAAGAAAGAAAGAAAGAAAGAAAGAAAGAAAGAAAGAAAGAAAGAAAGAAAGAAAGAAAGAAAGAAAGAAGGAAAGAAAGAAAGAAAATGAAATCAAATAGGCCTATGACTTCAGTCATGATGGTTAATCTTATGAGGTTGAAATCGGTAATTGACACCAATGAAACAAAATATGTAATACATAATACATTTCAAATTAGACTAAAGATTAGATACAGACTGAAAAATCAGATAACATCTCTGAAATGGCAAAAACAACACAGATTAAACAATGATAACCCATATTAATTAGGTTTACTGATACTGATGCTACATGACTTTTGTCATCATTAAGACAATTTGGAACTATTAAGAAGTGCAATAGACTTCTGTAATATGTACACACAAAAAACCTCTGACCTACTTTTTCATTTTGTTGAGACTAATGAAATTTGTTTAATGCGGGATTCTAAAGATCACCAATTTAATTAATTGGGTGAACATAAGGCATACTTCAATAATTTAACACAAAAGTGGAAGACAAATTCTTACAATTTCTCAGTTTTGGCACAGCAATAAAATAAACACAACAATATACAAATAAATAATCTATCAATATAACAGTTAATGGGGTAACACTTTACAATAAGGTTCATTAGTTAACATTAGTTAACTACCTTAGTTAACTTGAACTAAGAATGAACAATACTTCTTTAGCATTTATTAATAGTTCATGTTAATTTCAACATTTACTAAGACGTTATTACAATCAAAGGTTGTATTTGTTAACATTAGTTAATGCACTGTGAACTAACTTGAACAAACAATGAACAGCTGTATTTTTTATTAACTAACATTAACAAAGATTAATAAATACTGTAACAAATGTATTGCTCATTGTTAGTTCATGTTAATTAATACATTAACTAATGTTAACTAATGAACCTTATCGTAAAGTGTTCCCGTTAATGGAAAAGGATGCAATGAAAGTGAATGGTGTCTGAGGCTGTCAGTCCTTTTTAAACATAATCATCTTTATCATTATGTGTATGTTCGTCCATTATGGAAAATCAAC
Organism: Rhinichthys klamathensis goyatoka; assembly: GCF_029890125.1. Lineage (NCBI taxonomy): Eukaryota > Metazoa > Chordata > Actinopteri > Cypriniformes > Leuciscidae > Rhinichthys > Rhinichthys klamathensis. The sequence continues at coordinate 2,103,341 of NW_026606794.1, read as the reverse complement.
TTTAAGTTCATGTTAAACTATACAGATGACACTCATTTCAGGAGTCGCGTCATATTTGGACAGCAGTGGTTTTTAACCATATTAAAATGGAAAAGTCTTCTGAGGCAAATCCTCTTAAGGTTATAAAATAGAAAAATATGATGTGATATATTTAGATTTACTGAATCAGATTTTCTTAAAATCACTTTCCTTTTAATCTTTATTCTGTCTTTTTTATGCAAGCGTGATCATAAAAATACAATTCCTAACCTGACATTCATTGTGTAAATCAATTTGACTTGCTTGGCCTTGTTTTGTCTCATCTAGACAGCTGAAGTTTGGATTAAATGCACCATGTATATGGTGAACATGACAAGGCATTCCGATGCAAGAGCTGTGTTTAATAGTTTGTTTGTTTTTTTACTCTGTTTGTCAGTAAAATACTATAACAACTTATCTGAAATTATTTCCATTTTGAAATCAAACATGTTTTATGAAATAATACAATTTCCCAAAACAGTCAAGGCATACACATTCATTTAATTTGTTTTATCCGATCAATCACTAAAACGTCTTGTCATCTCTCAGTTTTTGCAGAAACAACCGCAGTTCTGAGACGTTCACATCCATCATCATGTAAAATCATGTCACACAATCACCAGCAGAGGTCATAATCACCACAGAATTGATCCAATCTTCATGACAACCTCTTTAGGCCTACATCTTTACCAAGCATTTCATACCATTTTCCGTAAAAAATGTCATGCCTCCTTTTGTATTTAATTTATCTTTCTTAATTGTCTGTTTATACACTTATTATATCTGTCTACCTTTTGTTTTCTATTATGATTCTGGGTTTTAATTTGGATTCGTTTGCAATGCTCATGTGAAGGTGACCTCAGTGCTTCTGGTGTTCACAAAAACGATATACCTGTGAAAAACGTCATATGATTACATTTGTGGTCAATATTAACAACGGGGGTTATAATTTAATCTTTAGTAACAAAATTGGTCTAAACCTAGACAATAATTAAAAGTCGATACGAAGTGAGGAAGTACTGAAACTCTTTTTAAAAACTTTATTTCTTGTAGGTAGCGTGGCCGAGCGGTCTAAGGCGCTGGATTAAGGCTCCAGTCTCTTCGGGGGCGTGGGTTCGAATCCCACCGCTGCCAATGTTTTTGATTGTAGAGCTAGCAGCAGTCAAAGTTCTCATGACAAGAAAAGATGTCTGAATGCCTATATTTAGGCGGAACTGGATATGAAGTATAATGTAATTTGTGGCTCCAGTGGTTCCATCACAGGCGGAAGTACAATTGGTGAAATGTCAGATCTGAGTTGCGGAAATAGATCTATAATATTGCATGCGGGAGAAACAAAACCCAGAATAAGGTAATTTGATAGGTTCAAGGTATGCTAAATATATATATATATATTTCAGGTATTTTTGTCACCATAAAAGGTTTAACGTTAGACAAATACCGAGTGTGATAGTATACCGGTATTTAAAGTTCATAGAATATTAAAATTACTGCAGTGAGAAACTCGTGTTCGTTTGAAAAGTTTGAGCGGACTCTAGTGGTGTGTTTCACAAATGACAAGTGGTGCAAACTCTGTAGGCCTTATCTGCTATGTATAAACGAACATGAGTGCAAACGACCGCTTAGTCTTTTATAATATTTTTTTAATCATTGCATTTTTTATATATAGATATATAAAGTATATTTTGAATTAGATATAATAAACGAGAAAAGCCTTTGCAATCGGACATGTGAAAACGCATTTCAGCTTCGTGGTTTTTGAGCCTCTTAGTGGCTCGTAGTGAGATACGGGTTACTTGCGTTACGCTATATGGCCCTGCCCCTTTTTTTTTACAGTCTATGCTCTGCCCCTACCGAACCCCGCTGGACTTGTATTGTGACAAGCTAGTAAGTTACGGAAGTTTCTAATCTTTTGACTTTCCATCTAGATTTTTGTAAGTAATTTTATTTGATGGTTACCGTGCAGTCCTTCCTTAAAGCTGTGTAAATTAAGTGAATAAATAGTCCGTTGGTCAAGCGCTGCCCTACAGCTTGTTACTTATTGAAAATATGTCATGTGGTGTGAAATCTGTTAGTGCCATGTAACGTTAGATATAAGCAGTGGCTTTAGGAAAGCTCTTTGAGACAACATGTTTTTAAGGATTCTGGCGCACTTTACAGAGATTGAAAAGATTCGTTGTGAGGTTATTGGGGTATTATTGGGGCATTTGTAAGTTAACCTGTTTTGATGTTCATATACATTCCTGTAATTAACTCCATTAATTAAACTGACCTTCATTAGTTTCTCAGGTGCAAAATATATCAAAATATAACTAAACCTTGATAGGACATACAACATAATTTGAAGAGAATTTGTACCATATAGAATCTTTGAAAACAAAGCTTTTCTTGTTGAAATTGAAAGTTTCCTCTTCAAGTCCTTCTTAAAGGAATGTAATTTATAGTTTGAAAAAGAAATAAACCATTGTTATTTAGGGCTCCAAGCACCGAAGGTATCTTCACATTCATTTGAAATTATCCTGTGACATCCTTTTACATTTAAATGTTGAACGTCTGTCCACAAATGCTCCACACATATGATCAGACCCTAACTTCAGTAAAGATTCAATATGGATTTTGCTCTAAAAACTAGGTCATAAGATACATTTAATTTAGATTACTGATCATTTTTAGTGTTTGAACTCTGATGATTGCCACTTGTGGCTACAGTATATTAATATAAAATGTTGCTTTCCCATTATTTTGTGCTCCTGAACAAAGTTTGTTTAAGCTTAATGGGTAGTTTTTAAATATTAAATGTGAACATGTTCTTTTTTATACAGCAGGCAATATCAAGGTACATTGGACATAACTTTTATATAATCCGCAACTATGAAACCTCCATTTCGTCAGCGAACTGAACCGTCACGCTTTCTACTTCAGAGCATTGAGCAAAAACAGACAGTGAGAGACAAATCATTCTGCAAAGGATGGGCTCGCAAAGATCTACAGAGCTTTTTGCAAGCTTTGAAACTACAGAATAATTTTGAATCGGAGTTAGATCTGACTGAGCTTCAAAAGAAAGTTCCCAGACGATCTCTCAAAGAGGTAAACTCATTGCCATCACCCAAAACAGATTAAGCTGGATGAACATGCACATGTCCATTGTAATGCAATTACTGCTTGGTTTTAGATTGAAGGCCTGATAAAGTCCCTGAAGTCACGTATGCTGCAGAAGGTTTATCTTCAGGTTCAGAGTCAGAGGAGGGAGTATCACAAGACTAAGGTTCCCATTGAAATCTGGGCAGAGCTGGTTCAGAAAATCTCCAGATCCCATGAGAAGACTATTTCCTCTGCCTTTTCCCAGGTCTGTTTTTGACATTTCAATGTGGAAATGCACCTGACACCACACAAAAACAATAATTTCTCAACCTTATTATTATTAATACACGGTTTTATTGAGCTTGTGAGGGGGGGAAACTGGTTTGCCATTACTTTGACAGGATTACAACTAAGGAGTAGACAAATAATGATGGATAATGTTTATATATGACAATAAGGTTGTGTTACTTATGATACTTTTGAACTACAGTGATACACGCAGGTGTGTTACATTGATGCACCACAAGTATGTAAGTTCAACAATTGATTCTGTCGATGATTGATCTCTTATGACTCTCATTTATGACAAACATTATACTGTATTTTACTGCTTTATTGCCTTTTATCACCATAAAGCAGATAAAATGTTAATAATTTCTGTTTATTTTGTTCTCTGTCATCAGATGCTTGTGATTTCTGCCACAGAGCCATGTGGCCTGATGCACTCTGAACCTCCACATCCCACCAGCCGAACACCTGCTTTCTCCAGACTTTACCCAGTTCAGTCCCCTAAAACCCCCTATCGGCCTTCCGCCTCGGACATGAGCCCAAATCCTGCCGTTTTCACTACCTCAGCTGCATCTCTTATTCAGCCTGACTCTAGTTCTAATGCTGTTGACCATATTAGCAAATTGGATAATGCATCAAGCAATTCACCTGTAGTGCCTAACACACCTGAGACACCAACATCCTCACAGATGACAAGAAGCCCAAGCCAACTACAATCACAAGCAGAACCAACAGTGTCCAGTCCTGTTTCCACTGATCCAGTGTCACCATCAGTTTCCTCAAATAGACACAATCTAGTTCGATTGGGACTGTTAGATCATGATAACTTGTCATCCAAACCAAGAATGCTGAAGTGTGTTATGAATTTTGACAAGATTTATAAATATTTAAGTGGCGTTGGCTCTATAACCGGCAATTCATCCCTTACTTCTATGGGTATGTATTGTTATGATACATTTTACGTATAATATTCTATTATGATATTAAAAAGTGGAATCAATTATACTCTTCATGGCCATTTTACACATTGTCCCAGGAATGTGGAAGTTCAACTTAATCAACTTAAACCCAGTTTAAAATGTCTCATAATAACAACCCTCATGCCGTTCCAAACCTGTATGACATCCTTTGTTTTGTCTTTAAAAAGATTACAATGAAAGTCAATGAGGATCAATGTTGTTTTTGAACCCCATTGACTTTGACTTTCATAAAAGTCAGTCAGCCGATCATGTGGGAAGGACATGAGGGTAAATAAATAATGACAGAATTTTAATTCTGGGTGAACCAATCTGTTATACATATGTGAAAAGATCTCTATTTTTCCTCATATTTTTGCACATTCCTTCTGATATGTCCTCAGAGAGTGCAGTGCTGTTGGATATGCTGATGTGTTTGCCTGAGGAGCTCCCCTTACTGGACTGCGAGGAACTTCAACATCACCTCCTCCAGTTACACTCGCAGCTTTCAAAAACAGCTGCTTCTTCAAACGTCCCATGTGCGAATGTAGCTGATTCTACTGTATTAACACAGAAACTTAGGACTACTACTGGATCCTCTACAGAGTCTGTCACAGAACCAGCAAAGGACAAAGACTGGGCTACGGCTGGCACCTGTCCTCTCAATCCTTTGTTAGTTCCAGTAACCTTGCTGAAAAGACTGTCTCTGGATTCTGAGAAATGATATGCTTAGGCTGAACCCCTTCAGAATTCAGCTGAGACCAAGTAACCTTCTGTGTGGTTCTCATGTTTCACTTTTCTACAGGTTCAGATTTGTTCTTTTCTTTTGTTTGGGAAATGTGTGTATAATGTATTCATATTATTTCATTACACTTGAGTTGATGATTCTGTTAAAATAAGTTTCTTATAAAAATATCCAAGACATAAAATATGAAAAATAAATGTAACATTGAATATTTAAAGTGTCTACATTTTCAAATTGTTGTGAATGTAAACAACCATTTATTGCAGTTTGTATATTTTCAGCATTGTCACCAGTCTAGTGCTCTTGAGTTTCCTTCTCTTTTTTTTTTAACAAAAGTGTATACTTTTCTCATTTTGAATGCAATGCAAATAAAAAATTGTCAGTTAAGAGAGGTAATTTCTTAAGAAATATGTACAATGTCTGGTCACATCTACCCCTCGGTCTGTGTGTAGTTTTAGTTCGTTATGCAGTGTTTATGTTCCTCTAGTCATTCTTCCATTCATCTCATTATGCAAGCTGTGGTTATCACTGTATTACTGTATATTAGATGTCTTAATTTTGTACTTTTTTTTTTAAAAGAACAATTTTCAAAGAACCAATTAAAGGGATGTTCCAACCAAAAGGGAAACTTCTCTCATCATTTACTTACCCCTTAATGCCATACCAGATGTATATGACAATCTTCAGATGAGAACAAACCAGACCAAAATGCAATGTGCACATTATAGTGCAACCTTATGTCGGATGGATGTGTGTGGAGGTAGCTGAGATTTGGAACCATCCCACCAAGTTTGAGATCTCTACGACTTACGGTCTCGGATGCTTTTAGGCCAGAAAAAGAATAATTTGCAAAACAACACAATACTTTGGTGTAGGGGTGGGCGATATCTCGATATTTAAAATATATCGAGATATTTTTTAAACACGATATGGATTTTGACATATCGTATATATCGATATATTGTTTATTTTTAATCCTGATTTCGCCACTTTGCTTGTTTGCCTTCTCTGTGCTGTGCTCGCCCCCGCCTCCTTGCTTTTGTTCCCCCTCACCTCGCGTGTTGTCTCATTCAAAAATTGTCTCATCCGCAACCAGCCCGGAGGCTACAGAACTCCGAGTGTGTCTGCGCGCGAGCGACAGAGCACGAGAGAAACCGAGTGTGAGCATTAATTGCATTAGTAAATTGGTAGCCTACATACTACAATATATAATTACTATTTAAGAGGCATGGAAGTTCGATTAATGGACTCCAGTAATCAGAAGGCTACTACAAACGTCTTGTTTTAAACTATTGCAGGGCTCGAATTTCGGCGCGGGTATTGCGCATAATTCTAATCATTCCCGCAGGTCTCCCATTTATAATGCGGGAAATTCCCGCAATCGTAATCCACACAGATTATAAAATCAAATCATTCTTTTAACAACTATCTGCCAGACGCAATTTCACAAACAGCGTGAGTGTTCAGCGGTGCCGCGTCTTATTTCTCTTCTCTCATAATGTGTTGTGCAAGGCAAGCATCAAGCGCTGCGGCCATAACATACACTCGCGTTTAGGAGTCGGGACATGATGGATATTCACTCGCACAATCGGGCCAGCAGTGCATCGTGACTGAAGTTTACCATTTGCACGTCTTTTTAAGTCTTACCAGTTTAAACATTCAAGCGATTTTAAACTAATCAGTGCTCGCGCGCTCTCTGAGAGATTATTTTCTATGCGCACATTCATAGAAAATCCGCCTTAAGAACAGCTGGCCAGTAACAAAAGTTATTTTTCGCGGATTATATTGCTTTAACACGCAAAATTGTCAATTTCGGTCGTCGTGAGTATACTCTAAACATAGTCGGTTTTGTCTTTAATAAGCATAAAACGCATGCCAGTATAATGAACACAGGATCCGTGCACTAGCTCTTAAAGTGACGGCAGCCATATATGTCTGTCATTAATTTTGTTGTCAATACAACAAAAGATAGCTTTAAATTAAAGGAATCAGGATTAATAACCTATGCATTTAATTTATTCAGGACTAAAATACTACTGTGTTATTTTCCATTTGATTACTTTATTCAGTTTCTGTATATGAATCACGTGATTAATAATGATGACGAAATTCAGGCCCTGTGTTTAATTTTTCTCATTTGGTTACATTCTGTTATGGAAAATTAATTTTCTATTGATTGTAGGCCTATATTTTGAGTTGTATTCACATCCATTTTCCTGTAAAGATATCGAGATATATATCGAATATCGAGATATAGCAAAATATATCGAGATATATTTTTTGCTCCATATCGCCCAGCCCTACTTTGGTGCATGGACCACTAATAAAAAATTACCTTTTAGAGTGAGCATCACTACACAGGTGAGTAATATGGTGGTCACACAAAATGAATGACCCATGAGTCCCATTGCAACACAGAGGTCTAGGTACATCAAGCTAAGTGATGCTATACCATTAGCAACGTTTTATGATATTGAAGCTCTTATCTGTTCTGCTCCCACAATGGCGTGTACAACTCACCCTCCCTCACATTGTTTGACTGGCTGCTGATGAGATATTTGAGATAAAGATACTCACTTTGCAAAACATAGGCTGGGGAATATAAAATAATGTAACAATGTAATCCGAAAGGACTAAATTGACCCTTCGCTAAGCCACGCCCGAAAACCGCCACTGGCCAATGATGGTTTAGCAACCGTAACTAGGCACGGGAGGTCTGACAAGCTTTCAAGCGAGGGAAACATGCCAAAGCGTTGTGTGCGGATTGTGCAAATCTGATACCCGGTATCCTCAAAGTTTGGATGGGGGAGTGAATTTTTTTTTCCTTCCCGAAAATCTTAAAGGCAAGAGGAGAAATGACGGGCGTGGATCAAGCAGTGGGAGACCCCATTCACAACTAAATGTCGACAGGATTAACAAAAACACCTATAGCTTGGAAATAATGACGGTTCTTTGTTCATAATGCATATATTTTAACGTAAAATAAAACGATTAAAGACAAGACGGAGGCTCACTGACATACTTTAAAATATATTTCAGCATTTTGTTAATCGACGGTCTACTCCTGACTGAGTAACTTTAACCCAATCCGATCGCGGCTCTCCCGGTGTTAGTGTTATTCCACAAGATTTATGGATAAGCAGTTTGATGTATAAATATTTGATTATTATTATTATTATTATTATTTTTTTTTTTATACAGGATGAACAAATAAAGCAAAAACAATATAAACAGAAGGGAGGAGAAGGAATTATGCATAAATACATCGTAGTTGTATGCTACATGGCTTAGACAGCTTTATACTTATACAACTTTGTCACAATATCCACGCATATTCTCAAATATAAATCATTGTATACCTGCATACCTAAAATTATATGTATGCACTAACCCCCCTATAAAAAATAAATAAAAAATAAATAAATAAATAAAAAAGAATAAATAAAAGAAAGAAAGAAAGAAAGAAAGAAAAGGAAACACTGAACAACAAAGCCAAACTGGTGAGGTTAACCATTCTGCCATTACTGTTTACTTAGCTAAAGATGTCTTTACATTCTTTATCTATCAACCACTTTTCCCAGTCCCTTTTAAAAGCATCTTTTTTCATCTTTAAAATATATGTAAGTTCTTCCATAACCATGATTTCTTCAATAATTCCAAACCATTGTTTACACTTCAAAGTAGTATCTTTAAGCCAGTTCCTAGTTATAGTTTTTTTGCAAGCCGCAAGAAGGATCTTACATAAGTATTGATCACTTTTAGGGACTATGCCTTTAATATTTCCCATTAGTAGAAACATAGAGGTTCTAGGTATTTTAAATCCAAACACTTCCGACATAACTACCTGCACATCGTCCCAAAAGGACTGGATTTTCTCACAGCTCCAAAAAATGTGTGTGTGATCCGCTTCTAACTGTCCACACTGCCTCCAGCAAGCTTGTTGTCCGGAGACTTGTTTGTTTCTGATCTTAGGTGTTATAAAGAAGCGGATAAGGCACTTCCAGCAAAACTCCCTCCATATTTGTGAACTGGTAGTAGTTTGGTGTATTGACCACAAGTCATACCAATCCGTTTCTGTTATTTCAATCTTTAGTTCTTTATCCCATTTCAATTTTATATATAATGTAGAGGACGGGCCGCTACACATCAACACTTCATACAAATAAGAAATTATTCTGGGTAGTGTATGCTCATGCTCATAGGCGTCCATCATCATTTTAGTAAGGGGATGGATATCATTTACTTTAACTTTCCTTTTTTTGTTGTAGTAGTCCCTTAACTGGAAGTATCTAAATAAATCCTGATTTCTTATTCCAAAGTTCTCCTTTATGTCCTGGAAACTTCTAATTTCACCCTCTGTAATTACACAGCACAATGCTGTTATTCCCCTATCCCTCCACTGTTGAAATATTGGGTCATCCCTTCCTGACTTAAATTCCTCATCCTGAGTAATCCACCTAAGTATTCCAATTTCTTTCTCCAATTTGAATTGTTTAACAATAGAATGCCATACCTTCAATGAGAATGTTGTTATTGGGTCCAGTTTGTCTTTAATATAACCATGGATTTTACTCTCCCCTATAAGTGACTGAACTTGAAGATCTTGTATATGTGTTTCTATGTTTTTCCACTTGGCTATGTAACTAGAGGTACACCAATATAAGATGGGACGCAACTGTGCTGCACAGTAATAATTTTTAAGACTTGGAAGAGCCATGCCACCTTTCTCTCTAGGTAATTGGAGTGTTGAATAGCGCACTCTGGGTCTTTTACCCCCCCATATATACCTGGATATTATTTTGTCCCATTCAAAGAATTGCTTTGGTGGGATTTCCACTGGGAGGGATTGAAACAAATACAGCAGGCGTGGTAAGACATTCATTTTTATTCCTTTTATCCTATCACTGAAGCTCATGGGATATGTGGACCACCTCTCAATGTCACTCTTTATATTATTAGTAATTAGATCGTAGTTGGCCCTATACAATTTTGTTAAGTCTTTAGTCATATTTATACCTAGGTATTTTATACATTTTGCGTCCCAATTAATGTCATAGTTTTGTTTGAGTTGCGTGTTTGGTTTACAATTAAGCATAAGAATTTGGGTTTTTGTTACATTTAATTTGTATCCAGCATATTCATTAAATTGCTCTAATACTTGCATAAGGTTTATGAAATGTTTTTTGGGTTCAGTTAAATAGATCATAACATCGTCTGCAAAAAGACAAATTTTATGTTCCATGCCGTTAATTTCGACCCCTGGAATCAACAAGTGCTGTCTGATTGATTGAGCCAGTGGCTCTATATAGATGGCAAATAGAGAGGGACTAAGACAGCAACCCTGTCTAGTTCCTCTTTCCAGGAGGAATCTATCTGATAGAGACCCGTTTACTCTTACTCTAGCTGTTGGGTTCTGATATAATGACTTGATACACTGGATAGATTTGTCATTAAAACCCAACTTTTCTAATGCTAAGTAAAGAAATTCCCAGTTGACCCTGTCGAAGGCCTTCTCGGCATCAAGACTGATTAGGCCTATAGGTAATTTATTTCGATGAGCCTTATCTATTATATGGAGAGTTCTTCGTATATTGTCGTATGTTTGTCGACCTTTAACAAAACCTGTTTGGTCTTCGTCTATCAAGTCTGGTAAGAACAATTGTATTCTGGATGCCAAGATAGAGCTAAATATTTTATAGTCTGTATTAAGAAGTGATATGGGTCTATAGTTTTGACAATATTCCCTGTCTTTTTTCTCCTTGGGGATAACAGAAATGATAGCCTCTTTCCACGATGGAGGGGTTTTCCCTTCTTTTATGACCCAATTGAACGTGTCCCTTAGTAATGGCATCAGTTCTTTGTTGTAAGTTCTATACCACTCTGAAGGGAAACCATCGCTCCCTGGTGATTTGCCTGATTTGAATTTGCCCATGACCTGTTGTAGTTCCTCCGTGGTTATTTCTGCGGTTAGACTTTTATTTTGTACTTCACCAATAGAGGGCATATCTAATGTATTAAGGAATTCTTGTGTTTTGGTTCCATTCATACCAGAGGTCTGTTTGTATAATTCTTCATAGTACTTCTTAAATATATTTCTAATATCTGTCGGTTCGCATTTAATTTGATTCGTTTTGGGGTCTCGTATTTTGGAGATTAAATTATCAGTTTGTTGCTTCCGCATTCGTCTTGCCAATAATTTAAGTGCTCTCGGTCCTGATTCATAGTAAGTTTGTTTCACGAATCTAGCCTTTTTCTCCACTTCTGACTGCAACAAGCTGTTAACTTCCTTTCTCAATTCTCCCATTTGAGCCAACACCTCTTTATTTGATTTATGCTTATGTTTTAACTCCAATTGTTTTAATTCTGAAATAAGTTTCTCATAATGAGCTATCCTTTCTTTTTTAAGAGTGCTTGTAATAGCTATTAATTTTCCTCGAATCACTGCTTTTAATGCATCCCATAGTATAGAGGGGTCCACCTCTCCATTGTTATTTTCCTCCAAATATCTTTTTATTTCTATTCGGATTTGCTCAACTACTGATTTATTATTTAATATTCCTAGATTTAATCTCCACAACGTGTTCCTTCTTTCCTCTCCCAGAGAGATCTTCATATAAATAGCATTATGGTCTGATACGTCAGCTACCCCAATACTACAATTCTGTATCCGGTGTCTGTTTTCTTCTTGTAATAGAAAGTAATCTATTCTAGAATACACAGAATGCGTGGCAGAGTAGTGACTATAATCCTTCTCTAATGGGTGTAATTCCCTCCAGACATCAATTAGGCCCAATTCTGTACATATGTGATTCATGAATTTTGTTACATGTTTTTTGTTTCTTTTATGGCTTGTAGTATCCAGGTCATGATTAAGCACTATGTTTAGGTCCCCTCCACATATACCAACCCCCTCCATCTCCTCCGCCACAATATCAAAAAGTACTTTGAAATATTGTTTATTGCTTTCCGGTGGGGCATAAACATTTATCAAAGTTACCATGGTATTATTAATTGTTCCTTTAACAATAACATATCTCCCTTCTTTATCCTTTACTTCTTTGTGACAATCAAAGTTAACACCTTTTGGAATTAAGATAATGACCCCTCTCTTACGATGGTTTGGACATGAACTATAAAATATATTTTTAAAACCCATTTTTTTCAGTTTTTCATGTTCCTCATTTGATAAATGTGTTTCTTGGAGAAAATAAATATGTTTCTTTTCCTTTTTCAATTTGGCTATAACTTTAGCTCTTTTGACTGGGTTCCCTAGTCCATTAACATTCAAAGACATTATCTCAATGTCTCTCTCCTGCATTCAACTATCTCTATAACAATCACTGTATAATGATAACCCCACTGGCAAACATTTGAACAAATACAAACTACTAAACAACTTTTACATAAACCAAAACATATTAGATTAACTGAAAAGATATCAACTGACCTCCAGATGGGTATGTTTACCCATAACTTAGGGTTTTGAGTCACTGTCTCCATAGAGAGGGAAAGCCTCGGCTGAACTGAGGGCCCCCTTCTAGATATGAGATGCAGTCTGTAAGATGTTTTTGCACCCATACTAGATATATTTTCTTCATTGTCCATGTCTCCCCTAAGTCAATGCATGTTCACAAACGCCTCTCACTGTATTATTGAATTGTTCTAAATTACGGTCATCGCGCAACATTATTTCCCATTAACCCCTTATGTATTAGTCCCTTGTTCACGTCGTCATATAGAGGGTTTCTTACTAATTCACCGTGTTTGTTCGCCGAAAATCCTCCAGCCGTTTCCGTGCTCTTCTGCTTGTCTCCGCTCTCCGTTCTCTGCCGACCCGTTGCCATGCTAAACTTTTCCGTGCCTCGAATCGTTCCAGTAACGTTATTGGCCCGGCTGCATCTTCGGAATCCGTCACTTTATATCCTCTATCACGCAAGTCTTTCTCCACTTCTCCCGCTTCGTTGTATGTTTTTACTCCATTATCCCAATGAACTCTCATCTTTGTAAATGGAGTCTGAAATCGAATCCCCTCTTCTTTCAAAATTTTCTTGGCTTTAACATACGACTTGCGTTGCTGCACCACAGCCGAGGGGTAATCATGGTCGAAGAAAATCCTCCGCTCTCCAAGTGTGATTATTTTCTTTTCCCATGCTCTTCTCAGGACTTTCTCCTTCGTATTATACTGTAGGAAATTCACCACGATGGCCCTCGGTGGTTGATCTGTTTTAGGTTTCGGCGCCAGAGCCCTGTGCGCCCGCTGAATTTGACAGTCGTTTTCAATGTCAAGTTTACTCCGGATAATTTCTTCGACGAACTGAGTAACAGACCCTTTCTCGGCCTCTTCTGGCACTCCGAAAATCCGCAGGTTATTTCTTCTGGACCGCGACTCGAGGTCCGTAAATTTTTCCATCATCTTTTTGTGTTCTTGTATGAAGTCGTGTAGTAGACCATCAGTCTCGGTGCTCCAGCACTCCATTTCTTCAACCCGCGACAAGGTGGCCTCAGCTTTTGCATTTTGTTCCTTTATTTCTTCTGTTGTTGCCACGATTTTTTTATTTATGTCCTCTTTAAACTCATCTAGCTCGCGTTTCATCTGGGTTTTGAGTTCATCTTTAAATGACCCAAGCTCCGCTTTCAGCTCGCTGCGAAATTCCTGTATCTGCTTACTAATAGCATTTAAGCCCGCGCGCAGAGCGTCTGAAGTTTCTCGGTCGCCATTTTCTCCTTTTTCTTGCATGCTATCTGTCTCTGTTCGTTTGGGGTCTTTACCTTGCTTTTCGAGGTTTCTTTTAGCTTTAGATTTGTTGCCTCCGCTCATCTCTCAGCACACGAAGATTCTCAACAAATATATATCGAGTTTAGCGGAGTTTTTAAACTGACTTAAGGGAGCTCACAGCTTAACCTGCCATCGTGCTTCACTGCCCAACCGGAAGTCTTCAACTGGGAATATTTGATTATTTTCACATTCACTTACCCTGCTGTGCACGAACACAGCTGTTCCTCAATTTGTGTTTCCCAGTTGAACGGTCAGCGTATGAGGTGGCGGCTGCTTGCGCTGGGACGATAGGCTTTAGCTTCAATTTTTATGAAATTATTCTATACTCGATTGCATATTATGTCGTGAATATATCCCTCGAATGCATACTGTAGTCCGTTTAGTCTGTCTCTCTCAGATATTTCACATGTTCACCAAAAATGAGTAATTATCTCCTTGGGAATGTCTGACACCGGTGCATACACACTATAATAGATGTGCCAGGCGTGAAAGCTTGACAGGCGTAGCAACAGTAACTAGGGAGGGCGAGGCGTAGCAACAGTAACTAAGGAGGGCGGGGCTGAGCGAAGGGTCAATGGCTGGGTTTCAGTCACGTGATTATGATGACGCGCGAAATTCAGATGGAGGGCAGGGAGTGAAGAGCGCAATGGACGAGATGGAGGAAAGTCAGTACTGTACTACTTTACACGCTATTACAAGAGAAAGAAGTAAACAAAAAAATCAATGTTGAACGTGATCCTTACGTTATGAAGAGGAGCGATTTTTCAACTGAATTGAAAGATTTTCCTGCCAACGAGGCGGTAGATATCAGCAACTACCTCGTCTTACAGACATACTTTGACTTTACAAATTTCGGAAACGTTACACGTTACACAAACATAGCCCCTTAAGTTGTATTAACTCACCTTTGACGAAGTGATCACGGCACACACGGGCATTTTCCCATTCGGCTCCTCCCGACCGCAGACGTAGGTTTGCAAGCCAGTTTTTCGGTCAATTTCTTGCATTTTCCCCCCTTATGAACAACAACTTTTGGTACACGATAAAAACTCCTCGTGGTTTAATCGATTTAAGTAACCATAAACGATGCAAAACATAGGCATTTTGAGTTCCCTTTCGAGAGGTTCCTCCTATTGCGTAAGTAGCTTACGCTATGGGAAAACTCCTTTTCTCGAGAAATATTGAAGTCTTTATGTAAAACGCATTGCAGCTGCACAGCATACAGCAATGAGTGAGGCAGCTCGGTCATTGGCTGTGCTGCGGCAACTGCACAAACCTATGACGGGGCGACTCTGAACCCGCTTCCAATGAGCGTGCTTCGCGCCCGCGCGCGTCAGAGCCCACCAAGATGGGCGTGGCCAAGGGCTATATATTGGGTGCCCCGTCGTCTGAGTTCTTTAGATTTAATCTCCTTCAGCAAAGACCTTCTCTTCGCTGGATCCTCCGGATTTCTTGGAGTCTTTTTGCCGCCGCCGTCGACAAGCCGACAGCAGGACTGCTTCGAGGATGCCGGCGCCTTCAGCCGCCTTCGATCGCCTTCTGCTAAGCCATCCGGCGCGCATCACCTTTATATCCTTTCAAAGCTTACAGTGTTCGCCCCCGCGACACTTTTCTAAAAGAGCAAATTCAAGGCGTTGTTTCAAATGCCTTCCTGCGCCTCGTGTCGAGGCCCTCTTCAGGACGGGGATCGTCACATCATTTGCACCCGCTGCTTGGGACCGGACCACGCAGAGGCTGCCCTTATTCGAGGCGGATGTCCCGAGTGTGACGCCCTGGGCCTCACCGAGCTGCGCGCTCGCTTCGCCGTTTTCACCGCGAAAGAGCCCACTTCCACCGTGCTACCATCCCCTCTGGTCGAGCCGCGCAAGAAGAAGCGCCGCTCACAGAGGCCGCCAGAGCACACGGTTTGCAGTGATGTCACGCCGGGCCAATCCCCGCGTGCTTCACCACCACCCGAAGACTCCCCGCCGCCAGTCCAGTTCACACAGGTGGACCAGCACCCCTCCAGCGGAGCGATGGGTCTCGTCTCGTTTGGCGCGTCAGGGGATGACGACGAAAAGGATGACAGCCTTTCCTGTGATGCTGCATCCGACGACTGGCCGGGCTCGTCCTTCGACCCCGCGCCATCGACATTAGCGGGCACGAGCGTGGGCTCCAGCATGGACTCGGAGATCGTCCGCATCCTATCTAAGGCCGTGGAGAACCTCGGGCTCGATTGGTCTTTCCCGGAAGAACCCGCCCGCAGCCGACTGGACGAGTGGTTCCTGCAGGGGCGCCGACAGGCCCCTCGGCAAAGGCCCTCCCCTTTCTTCCCGGAAGTTCACAACGAACTCACGAAGTCGTGGAAAGCCCCGCACTCCGCTCGCCTGAAGCCTTCTTTTTCTTTGTCGCTCTCCTCTGTGGACGGCGCGAAAGAAAGAGGCTATGAGGGGACTCCGCCCCTCTAGGAGGCTGTGGCCAATCACCTGTATCCACCCTCCAACGCTGGATGGAAAGCCAAAGCTTCTCATCCCTCGAAGCCTTGCCGATCTACTTCAGCTCTCGCCGGTCGCGCATACGCCGCCGCCGGCCAAGCTGCATCAGCGCTTCACTTTATGGCTGTCCTCCAGGTGTTTCAAGCTAAACTTCTCCGCAGTATGGACGAGTCTGGACCTGATCCTGAGGCATTCAAGGACCTGCGCAGCGCCACCGACATAGCACTGCGAGCCACAAAAGCCACCGCCCAATCCATCGGGCGTGCTATGGCTACCCTAACTGTCCTTGAGCGCCATCTGTGGCTGACGCTAACAGAGATGAAGGATGCAGATAAGGCGCCATTCCTCGACGCGCCTATCTCCCAAAGCGGCCTGTTCGGACCAGTGGTGAAGGAGTTCGCTGAGCGCTTCACCGAAGCCCGTAAGGATTCGCAGGCTATGCGTCACTTTCTGCCCAAGCGATCTAGCTCATCGCAGAGCCGCCAAAGGCCGCCTCAGCAGCAGCGAGCTAAGACGGCGCCTCCCGTCTCTCAGCCCAGATCTGAAACTGACTTTCGTCGCCGCTCGCGCTCTGCCAACAGGAAGCAACCGCCCGAGCGACGGGGACCTCGGCACAAGATTGTGCTGAACCCAGAGCCTCGTAAGTCCTCCTAGCTACAGGGAGAAAAAGGGAGAGCGCGTGTCTCGCAAAAGCCGGACCGTTCTCTCCAAAACGTTTAAAACATTACCCAGTCCCCTTACAGGCGGCTGGAAATGTCTGTACAGCAGCCAATGTGCCAGCCACACAGCTCGCTCACCTGCAAACAAATGCCGTTTTTACGGCGACACACAGAAATCACATAAAGAGCCATTTTCAGCCTGTGTCATTAAAGGGTCACGTGTCCACACCAAAGTGCGCATTCCCACATATCAAAACTGTCAAAGCAGTGCCAAATGCTTTCCCAGCTCAGGCTGGACGCCCCATAAATGTAGATTGTGTGCCAACTGTCACGTATGCACCACTACACATAAGCACTGTTCCCACAGTTATAAACACTTCCCCAGTAAAAGCGGGAAATTCTATAAGAGTAGCGCGTGTGCCCGCTGTTATGCACGCACCCCAACTCACAAACACTGTTTATATGGCCAAAAACCTCCCGCCACGAGCGGGAAGTTTTATGAAAGTGGTGCGCGTGCCTACCACAGTCTGTGCACCCCCACTCATAAGCACTGTCCATACAGTCTTAAACATTTCCCCATCTCACACTATGAGTTTTATGGCGAGCGTGCCTGTAATCTCACACGCACCCCTGCACTCGGCATTCAACAAAGCTGCTCAGCGCGCGCCCGCGTATTAGCACAAGGCGATTTGCCGGCGGCAGCCATACGTCACTGCGACACGCCCCCAGCCAGCATTCAGCCCATATCTGTGCGAGCGAAAGCTTGGGAAAATATCCCCGGCATGCCGAAATGGGTTTTGAACATAATAAAACACGGTTACTCGCTTCAATTCGCTCGCAGACCGCCCCGCTTCACAGCAGTGGTCGAGACGAAAGTGAGAAAAGATGTTTCACATGTTCTACGCACCGAGGTGCTCAAACTGATAGAGAAAGGCGCTATAGAAACAGTCCCTCCCTCTATGAGCGAGGCAGGTTTTTACAGTCGATATTTTCTCGTCCCGAAGAAGGATGGTGGTCTCCGCCCCATTCTAGATCTCAGACATCTGAACAAAGCTTTAATGATTCGCTCGTTCAGAATGTTAACAACCAAGCATATCCTCGCGCAAGTTCGCCCGGGGGATTGGTTTCTATCAGTGGATCTGAAAGACGCTTACTTTCACATTCCGATTTTCCGATTTCTGAGATTCGCTTTCGAGGGACAGTCATACCAGTACACAGTACTACCATTCGGCCTGTCACTGGCACCCCGTACATTCACGAAATGTATGGATGCAGCACTTTCCCCCCTGAGGCAGCGGGGAGTGCGAATACTAAATTATCTCGACGATTGGCTAGTCCTAGCACAATCAGAGAGCCAGTTAGTGACACACAGGTCTTGGATTATCAGTCATCTAAAATGCCTGGGTCTAAGAATCAATTTTGCAAAGAGCATGCTATCCCCCAGCCAGAATATTCCTTTTCTGGGAATAGTGCTAGACTCAGTGCAGATGACGGCGCGCCTCTCATCAGAGCGCGCGCTCACTATCCGGCGCCTTGCAACATCGTTCAGAGCGGGCGCGCGCGCCCCCGTCAAGCGATTTCAAAGGATGCTCGGTCTCATGGCCTCGGCATCAGCTGTACTCCAGCTAGGTTTGTTGCACATGCGTCCTCTCCAACGCTGGCTCAAAAGCCGTGTCCCCACTCACGCGTGGCGCTCGGGCCACTTTTTAATCAGAGCAAATCACGGCTGCGTAAAAGCCCTGACGCCCTGGAAAGCTGTCGACTGGTATCAGTCCGGTGTGAGTTTGGGCGTGAACACAAGGAGAAAAATGATCACAACAGATGCCTCCAAAATAGGTTGGGGGGCCCTTTACGAGGGCAGGCCTGTCTCCAGCTTGTGGTCAAACCCGGAGAAGCGCCTACATATGAACTGTCTGGAATTGAAAGTGGTCGCTTTGTCTCTCAGAGCCCTGCTTCCGTACCTGAAGGACGAGCACGTCATAGTCCGAACGGACAACATGACGGTAGTCTCGTATATAAATCGTCAGGGTGGACTCAGATCGAGCTCCCTGCACTCGTTAGCCAGGGAGCTCCTCCTATGGTCCCCGCGCAACCTGCGCTCGCTGAGAGCAGCGCATGTGCCAGGTGTTCTGAACCAGGGAGCGGACATGCTGTCCAGAGACAAAGTTCTCCCAGGAGAATGGTCTCTCCACCCCCTGACGATTCAGTGGTTATGGCAAACCTTTGGCAGAGCAGAGGTCGACCTCTTTGCCTCCAAGGAAAATGCGCACTGCCCTCTCTTCTTTTCAAAGAGCACAGACGCGCTCGCCCAAATCTGGCCGAGCCGCCCGCTGTATGCCTTCCCTCCGCTCGCGATGCTACCTCAGGTCATCAGTCGGATCAGGGAGTAGAAATGTGCAGTGCTCCTGGTAGCCCCACTCTGGAAGAACCAGACGTGGTTTCCAGAACTGATGCAGATGATGCAATCTGCTCCATGGCCGATTCCGCTGAGGCTGGACCTCCTCAGGCAGGCCAACGTTATGATCCTCCATCCCCGCCCCGATCTGTGGGCCCTCCATGCATGGCCCCTCAACGGGTTCCCGGGAACCTCCCCAGTGGAGTGTTGGGAACCATCACTGAGGCGCGAGCGCCCTCCACGAGGCGCTTATATGCCCAGAAATGGAAGGTGTTCAGTGACTGGTGTAAATCCAGGAACCTGAACCCTGAGACATGCGAAGTACCGAGTGTGCTCGTTTTCTTACAAGAGCTGTTGGAGGCAGGCCGCACCCCCTCCACGCTCAAAGTATATGTGGCTGCCATAGCGGCATCACACGACCCCGTAGAAGGACGCACACTAGGGAAAAACTACCTAGTTGTTCGTTTCCTGAGGGGCGCCAGGAGGCTAAATCCCCCACGCCCCCCTCAGTGCCGATCTGGGACCTGGCCACGGTCCTGGACGCACTCAAAAGTGCCCCGTTCGAACCCCTCCAAACTGTGCACCTTAAACAGCTCTCGCTCAAAACTGCTCTCTTGCTGGCTCTCGCCTCGGTCAAAAGAGTGGGCGACCTGCACGCGCTGTCATCAAGCGCTGCCTGCCTGGAGTTTGGACCTAACGACAGCGGAGTTGTCCTCAGGCCAAAACACGGGTATATTCCTAAGGTGCTCTCTACACCCTTCAGAGCACAGGTGATATCTTTGGCCTCCATCGTCTCCAGCGGACGAAAGCGACGCTAATTTACTCTGCCCGGTCAGGGCGCTCAGAGTATATTTGGAACGTTCTGCCCTGTTCAGACAGACAGAGCAATTGTTTGTATGCTTTGGCGGCCGCACCAAAGGTCTCGCTGTTTCAAAGCAGAGAATATCGCGCTGGATTGTTGATGCTATAGCGCTGGCTTATGAAGCCAAGGGCCTTCAGTGCCCCTTGGGAATCAGAGCTCACTCTACGAGAGGCATGGCCTCCTCGTGGGCGTGGTCAAGTAGGATACCCATTCAAGATATTTGTGCGGCAGCAGGCTGGGCCTCACCGTCAACATTTATCAGGTTTTATAACCTACAGGTCCCCTCATTGCACTCCAACATACTGTCGGTCTAGCTATGCATAGGCTGGAGTGTGTACATGCTGAACATTATCTCCTCCCTTATAGGGTCCATCTCTGGCTGACTTAGAGGATTTTTCATGCATATCAGTACATAAAAATGTGCTTGTGTGTTTCTCTGGACGCCCATTGGGCCGTTCCACATTGTCCCTTATAAAGCCCGCCTTCGGCCGGCTCGTTGGATAATTACTTTGCTTAAAGGCTCAGGCATCTGGCTCCGGCTTAATAGAGCGAAGTCAGCACGCACGGCGTTTTACATGGTGTTCCCATAGCGTAAGCTACTTACGCAATAGGAGGAACCTCTCGAAAGGGAACGACTCGGTTACTAACGTAACCTCGGTTCCCTGAGAGGAGGGAACAAGTATTGCGTAAGCTGCCGTGCTTGTGCTTGGTCAGTTCGCTTCAGTCGATTGAACCTAAAGAACTCAGACGACGGGGCGCCCAATATATAGCCCTTGGCCACGCCCATCTTGGCGGGCTCTGACACGCGCGGACGCGAAGCACGCTCATTGGAAGCGGGTTCAGATTCGCCCCGTCATAGGTTCGTGCAGTTGCCGCAGCACAGCCAATGACCGAGCTGCCTCGCTCATTGCTGTATGCTGTGCTGCTGCAATGCGTTTTACATAAAGACTTCAATATTTCTCGAGAAAAGGAGTTTTCCCATAACGTAAGCTACTTACGCAATACTCGTTCCCTCCTCTCAGGGAACCGAGGTTACGTTAGTAACCGAGTCGTTTGTTATAGTGCTTTCTAAATACAGCAAATCACTTCCTGCCCTCCATTTGCATTTCGCGCCATGGCAACGCAGTGGCGTGACGTCATATGAAAACAAGCTATTGAGTGGTGGAATATACTATGGGAATATAGAGTAAGAAAGCCCTATGACCAGTGCTTTTGGAAGAACAAAAGAGTGTTGCATGTCTGTGAATTGGAAAATTACAAAGAGAACTAATAAAGATACTCTCTGTTATCTCTTGATGTGCTCAAAATCTTAGATGTTTAAATCTGTATTTGACGTTTTCTTATTGCTGGCAATAGCTCAAGAATATTATTTTGTTGTTCATGTATTCGATTGCAATTTTTTTAAAAAGACACCTAAAACAATTGAGAATATAGATATTTATTAATTTGAACATAAGCAAGTGTCAATTTACAAACATGTGGAGTATAATGATAATAAATAATTTGTGAAGTAATGTTAATAAATAATTTGTGGTCAATATGTAATTTACAAACCAATTCATATTAATGCAATGTCATAATGAACAATAATAAAACACAAAGACACCTGAAGAGCACTAACAAAGTAAAACCTGTAAAATTATATAGTTCTACACTATATTCTTATTTTGCTACCTTCATTATTTTAATAATATATCTGAAGGGTAGCAGGGCATTTCTGAAGTTTCACTGCTTCTCTTCATCATGTAATGAAACATATGGTCGGACAATGTTTGTCACACATCTGAGATACAGAATATATGCACAATTGTACTACTGCTAAATTGTATGGTATAAATAGAACTCTATTTGCAACTAAATTGAGCTTAATACATCAAGACTGGATATTTTGAAAGCATCAAAGCAACAAATATATTCAATATGTCAAACAGAGCCACCCTACTTGTGTTAAATTCCATGCGTTTAGAAAATCACACTAAATATCAAATGATGACCGGATCTGAGGTCTGTCCATTTTCATCTGTTAAGAGCAAAAGACATAATGAGGAATTTTCTAAAAACAATGATAGTGATGCTACAATGCTTACAGATAAAACAGTACAAGAAAAATGTACTGGCTGTTTGTAACAGGTACCTTCTGTGGACATACATATGTGTGGCTGCACATAGTTTTAGATTTGTTTACTTTATACCGACTGTTTGTATGAACAACATATGCTGATACATGTTTATCTGTGTATCCTGTCAGTACTCACAGGCTGATCTCTCTGAAGATAGCGGAGATGAATATCAGGATCAGGTGAGAAATTCTGGGTGTAGAATCGATCTGCAGAGAAATCTGGTTTTCCAAAACTGTCCTGCTTACGTGAGTATACAGGATTATCATACGTGCCATCTGGAAATACAAAAAAGGTAAGTTGACTAATCAGAGGTTAAAAATGTATAATTTTATATTCAAACTTGGGGGGGGGGGGCGGCGGGGGGGGGGATCTTCTATACACAACGTTAGTTTATTTTAGATCAGACTACAGTGCTCTTATTGCACAGGAAGGCAAAATGAAAACATTTATTTGTAGTGGTGTAGTGATCTTTAATTCTCCGTATAGGTTATGGGTATAAATTAGTGATTTATGCTGTGCAAATGATGTACACTCGCTAATATTATATTTCACATAATGCATGCATTCGGAACGAGACTGAGCCTTTCTTTTTGAGTTGCTCTCAATTTTGTGCTAGTAGCAAAAAAAATCTGTATCTGAAATACAGTGAACAGATTGGGAATGAATAAATGAATGTTTACCTATCAAATCAGGTTAATACCAAGTGTTTTATGTAACAGATTTTTCTAAAAATAACACTACTGTTAATACTAATTAATTGTGCACAACAATAATTTGGTGAATGATTCAAATGTTCAGTTATTTCTTTGGTACCTGAGTATGATGTTTTGTTTTGTGGTGGCCACTCAAAGTCATCATCTAACCATTCTTTCACTAGCTCTTGCTTAATGTCTTTATTCCTGTAAGTCAAAGAAATGGAGTTATGGACAGGAAGACATAAAAACATAACACCGTACACAATACACATTTGGAAAATAAGCTGTTTTCATTAAACCTGAGAGATAGCATTATCGCAGATTTTTAGAGGGACTGTCAGAAAGTTTTGAATCGTCCACAGATTTCATGACAGGATTGTAGCCCTCATACATGTAAAAATACCGCTAAATAAACAAATGGAATTAGAAAATTCTCAAGCAAACTGCCCTTTCTGGACTTGAGAGTAACTGATGGATTGTTATTTTCAGGGCATTCGCGGAACAATGATCGTGCAATGATCTAATGTTCAAAAGTTTATCAGGACATTCTGCAGGCCATCTGTCCACCAATTGATGCTCAACAGACGTTGGGTGATGTTACAAGGCAACGACCCAAAGCACAGGAGTAAATGGCCAACTGAATGACTTCAGCAAAAATAAATAAAAAATGCCTTCTGGAGAGGCCCAGTTTGAACCTCATTGAAATGCCTTGTTATGACCTCAAGAGTGCGACTCATTATTCCAAAAATATTGCTGAACTAAACAGTTCTGAAGTTTCATGCAATAGCTTACCTTTTTACCGTCCGTTTGTTTATCACGAGATAAACTGTCAGGATTGCTATAGTTATTACTGCAATGGCTGCTACTATTCCCAATCCGGCATATAATCCAACCTTGTACACCTGGAAACTGCAGTCCTCTCCCAAGAACCACTTAGCATCAGTTTGGTGGCAACTAGAGCAAAGATGCATTATAAGTCCTTTTCAATTTTCATAAAGACATCTGTACATATTTTTTACTATTGCTTTGTAATTGCTTTTGTTTAGTTTAGATCATTCCAGTTCTTTAGACTGGTCTTGCACCAATCATTGGTCTTGATCACATGAAATATTTCATCCTGTCAGAAGGATTCAAACTTTTGATATTGCTTACACACCAATTTAAGTATATATTCATATTTCTATAATCAAACTAGCCATTTAGTTGATGCTTTTATTTAAAAAAAAAATACACTTAGGCTATGTCGGGGACAGACGTACAATCATTCCGTTTCCAGCCCATATCTTTAACCACCACTATATAGTTAAATAATACAATTGTGTGATGATAGTACGTACTAGCAGGTTGGACCTTGTTTAGCAACTGCACAGGTGCCGCTGTTCATACACGTTTTTGGTTGAGGATGATTGTTATTGCATGAAGTCACACATGTCACTTTGCCACCCGACATAACACCAACATAATACTTTTGGAAGTCTTCAGTAAGATTTTTTGTAGCCTCAGCACACAACTCTTTGGCTGTGGAAATAAAGAGTCAGTCAAAATAAATAATAAATACAATAAAAGTATAATTGCCTGATTTAATTAGAAAATCTATGCTACCGTATATATATATTTTTTTTTTGCTTCCCCAAATTAATTGTTGGTCTCTCTGTATAGACGAATCCGGCGAAACTACCGGAAGTAAGCGGGCGCCATTACTGAGCTGTTGCTGGGTAGCGTTGCGCCATTGCCTCCTATTGTTTTATTTGCAACTTGCGTCCACTGGAATAAACAGCCCGCGATTTACGACTGTCACTAACGTTACAACTTTTATAATGTCGAGTGGGAAAACATGTTGGCATTTTGAAAAATCATCGGATGCCAGGCGAAGGAGAAAATACTCTTGAATACCTTTAAAACAACAGAAGGGGCGCATTGGGGTAGTAACGTTAGTAACAGTAGCAGCTACTGTTATGTCTGTTGTTAATGTTTGATTTGCTTGACTGTGACAGATTTTTTTTTAAAATAAATTAAATTAAATATGCATTTTTTGTTATAATAACAATTATTTAATGACATAAGTAAAAAAATATATATAATGAATATGTAATATAGTGCTCAGCAAAATGTCCTCTCTAGCTATTTTTTCTATTCAATTAACATGCTATGGTCATTAAATGGCTTTCCTGAGCTAAATGTAACGTTATGTGACATAATTGTTCTCCTGCTGTTATATTGACCTCTTTCCATGGTTTAAAAACACTAATTGGTCGATATTATGTATACTTTCTAGCTGTACCTTACCCTTGCCTTTTGCAATGTGAAAATTAGATAAATAATGGACACAAATGAAAAACATGAATTCGTTTATTTGATGTCATTCATTTATTTATTGTTGCCAAATGGACAGATCTTTTTATAATTTCCTCGTTAGCTAACGTTAGCCTAGCTAGCTTGCCAAGCTATTTTCATAAATAATCTGTAAGATCGTTTGTACCTTCATCTGTGACTGGAGGCCACTGTCTAACATCATCAACCCAACAAGTCATTCTGCCTGGCTGTAGCTGTCACATAGAGCTGTCATCGAGGGTGCGTTATCACCACAGTCTATGGTTATCACGGAGGTTTGTTTACATACCGGTAACAGCTCAGTAATGGCGTCGCCACAAGATGGCAGCCTACACAGAACGCTCGTCGGATTCGTCTATAGCTTCTCTTCCAATTCTCTCCTTTATTCACTGAAACCTTTTAGAGCCTTTTTTTGACCTTTTCTAAGTAGTGTCTTGGTTCCCCTTCGTCAGATCACTACAACGTGAGTCAGAAGTGATTCTGACGAATGGGGATCGCTTGTGAGAGCCTATCTAATTCGAGTGAAATAACACGAGCCAATGCACATTGGCATGCGATAATTGCACCTGCTGCTGTGCATCGCGGCGCGAGCATATAACAAGCAGCAGGTGCGTTCGCATCTTTGTCTTTCGCTTCGGAGCCAGACAGTGAATGCTGTTCCTGTCTCCTGCAAGATTTCTACACGGTGTTTGTCGAGTCTCTGCGAGGAAGCCTCTGTGTGTGGTGTTGGTGTGACGGCGCGAACAGCGGTGGTCGTGATCTCTCCGTCTCAACAGTTGAGAGCGAAAACAGCTGTTTTCACAGCTTTGTTGGTTCGGTGGGCGTGACACTGAGAGTGAGTGCTCACACAGGATTGCATTATTCCCCTGTGTGTAGCCGCGGCTATCCCCCTGTGCGTTTCAGCACCTCAGAGCACTTCTAAAAGAGCTAACACGATCTGTCTGCGTCTTTTTCAAGATGTCATTCAGATCGTGTGTTTCTGGATGCGGTCAATGTTTGACACTGGCTGATGGGCATGATCGCTGTATCACGTGCTTGGGCTATAGGCACGCTGAAATGGCGCTCATGGATAACAAATCTGAGCCCGACAAAGTGTGGTTCCTCAACATGGTCTGTGGTCCCGTTGGTCCCGCTTGCGCGGTGTCTGGGAGCCTGGCTAGCGCTTCCCAGCCCGTCTTGCTGGCTCATCCGTACCATCAGGCTCGGCTATGCGATTCAGTTCGCCCGGCACCCTCCCAGGTTCAGGGGTATCCACTTCACCTCTGTGCGGAGTTCCGATGCCCCTGTCTGGCGGGCAGAGATCGATGTCCTACCGGCGAAGGACGCAATCGAGCTGGTTCCTCCAGCCGATATGAGGACAGGGTTCTACAGCCCCTACTTCATTGTACCCAAGAAAGGCGGTGGGTTACGGCCAATCTTGGACCTGCGAACCTTGTTGAATCGGGCCCTGCACAAGCTCCTGTTCAAGATGCTCACGCAGAAACGCATTTTCGAGTGCATCCGTCCCCAAGATTGGTTTGCAGCGATAGACCTGAAGGACGCGTACTTTCATGTCTCGATTCTTCCTCGACACAGACCGTTCCTGCGGTTTGCGTTCGAGGGACGGGCATATCAGTACAAAGTCCTGCCCTTCGGGCTGTCCCTGTCGCCCCGCGTCTTCACGAAAGTCGCAGAGGCAGCCATTGTTCCACTCCGAGAACGCGGCGTTCGTATTCTCAACTATCTCGACGACTGTCTGATTCTGGCTCAGTCTCGGGATCAGTTGTGTGAACACAGGGAGATGGTGCTCCGTCACCTCAGCCTGTTGGGCCTTCGGGTCAACTGGGACAAGAGCAAACTCTCCCCTGTGCAGAGGATCTATTATCTCGGTATGGAGTTGGACTCGGTCAACCAGACAGCGCGACTCACAGAGGAGTGTGTCCGGTCAGTGTTGAACTGCTTGAGTACAATCAAGAGCAGGACAGCAGTCCCACTGAAACTTTTTTTCGCCGCAGTAACGCCGCTCGGATTGCTTCATATGAGACCGCTTCAGCACTGGCTTCACGGCCGAGTCCCGAGATGGGCGTGGCAGAGTGGCACGTACCGGGTGCACGTCAGCCCGCACTGCCTCCAAACCTTCAGCCGGTGGTCGGACCCTTCGTTTCTACGGGCAGGCGTTCCCCTAGAACAAGTGTCCAGGCATGCTGTGGTCTTCACAGATGCCTCTGCCATCGGCTGGGGGGCCACGTACAACAGGCATGCAGTTTCAGGTCTGTGGACGGGGCCTCAACTGCATTGGCACATCAATAGCCTTGAGTTGCTTACAGTACGCCTTGCACTGGGCCGCCTCAAAGGGCCGCTACGTGGCAAGCACGTTCTGGTCCGTACAGACAACACTGCGACCGTTGCGTACATCAACCGCCAAGGTGATCTACGCTCCCGCCGCATGTCGCAACTCGCCCGCCATCTCCTCCTATGGACTCAGAAGCATATGAGGTCGCTTCGTGCCATTCACATCCCTGGCGTGCTCAATCGTGCAGCCGATGAGAGTGGCGTCTCCATCCCCAGGCGGTCCAGCTGATATGGGACTTCTTCGGAGCCGCACAGATAGATCTGTTTGCCTCTCCGGACTCGACCCATTGCCAGTTGTTTTACTCCCTGACCGACGGAACCCTCGGCACGGATGCACTGGCACACAGCTGGCCCCGGGGCCTGCGCAAGTATGTGTTTCCCCCAGTGAGCCTTCTCGCACAGACACTGTGCAAGGTCAGGGAGGACGAGGAGCAGGTCTTGTTAGTTGCGCCGTATTGGCCCAACCGGACCTGGTTCCCAGAACTCATGCTCCTCACAACAGCACCTCCTTGGCCCATTCCTCTGAGGAAGGACCTACTTTCTCAGAGACGGGCACTCTATGGCTCTATGGAGGTTCTAGGTGACCTATCCCCAACCGGTGGTAGAGACCATCACTTCTGCTAGAACCCCCTCAACGAGGCGCCTCTATGCTCTGAAGTGGAACCTGCAGTGTTGGGAAAGTTCACTTTCTACATGAACTAGTTCAAAGTTCAGTTCACACATTTTAAAATGAACTAGTTCAGTTCATAGTTCATACTTCAAAATTTTTAACTAAGTTCACAGTTCCAAAAAATGAACTAGTTCATAGTTCTTTTTTCCATATGTTGCTGCGAGCTATTTATTTTGTTTTAAATTATTGCCACAGCCCATACAACCACAGACAGCAATTATTTTATCGGCGGGCAAAGTTTGCACAGAAATGTAAGATTTTTCCCATCCTCACCGACCTTGTCATAAAACTCGTTTAAATGATCATACGACGCCTCCTCGATGCTTTGTCGACCTCATGCTGCTTTTTGTTTTGATGACGCATGCGGCGGCCGCGGTGCGACACTGGTGGCTTGTGTTGCCAGATTGGGTGTTTTTTTCGCTACATATTAAGGCCTGTTTATGGTGTGTTTTAGCTGGGTTTTCATCTAGAAGGCTCTATAGAAATCTGGCACCCGATTGAACGAAGTTACTAAGAGAGCGTGCGTTCACAGACACCAGAATGAACGAGTTCACAGTATCGTTCATCAGGCAGTAATATAGTACGTTCAGTTCACGTTCGCCCAAAATATGAACGAGTTCATGAAGTTCAATGAACGCGTTCAGGCACAACACTGGGAACCTGTTTGTTGAATGGTGTTCTTCCCACCGGGAAGACCACCGAAGATGTCCGATCAGAGTTGTGCTTTCTTTCCTGCAAGGTGGGTTGGAGCGAAGGCTGTCTCCCTCCCCCTCAAAGTGTATGTTGCCGCTATTGCCGCACATCACGATGCAGTTGAAGGTAAGTCATTGGGAAAGCATGACCTGATCGTCAGGTTCCTGAGGGGAGTGAGGAGACTGAATCCGCCTCGCCCCCCCCTCTATACCCTCTTGGGACCTGTCTCTGGTGCTCAGCGCACTGCAGAGACCTCCCTTTGAACCATTGCACTCAGCTGAGTTAAAGATCTTGTCACTAAAGACAGTGCTCCTGACCGCTCTGGCTTCCATCAAGAGGGTAGGGGACCTGCAAGCATTTTCGGTCAATGCATCGTGCCTAGAATTCGGGCCGGCCAACTCTCACGTTGTCCTGAGACCCCGGCTCGGATATGTGCCCAAGATTCCTACCACTCCCTTTAGGGACCAGGTAGTGAGCCTGCAAGCGCTGCCTTCGGAGGAGGCAGACCCAGCCCAAGCTTTTCTCTGTCCCGTCCGCTCTTTGTGGGTTTACGTGGACAGAACGCAAAGCTTCAGGACGTCAGATCAGCTCTTCGTCTGTTACGGACCCCATATGTGTATTCCTCCACGATCAGCTCCTCTGCGGACGAGCCCGTGTCTTTCCCTCGACAGAGCCCACTCTGACATATATGCTGGTGTTCTTTCCCCCCTATAAGTAGGCTGGAACCACCCCAGAGACTGCCATATGTTGTACTACCCTGCTTGGCTAGTCCATATGTGTATCCGTCACAGTACCTCCCTCCGGGGTAGGATGTGGCTTCCGCAGCGTTCCCTTTCCCAAGGGCACGCTTTCCCAGCGTTATCCAATAAGTCACACTGAGTGGGTCTTGCGGAACAGCAGTGACTGACCTTCTCTGCTTAGAGCTCCTACTTCTGCCCAACACTCGGTCAGGCCAGGAGGCTCAAACGGAGTGCTGGAAGGGCCAGCAGCCGTGGCGTTTTGGTAGATATCCCCATTCGTCAGAATCACTTCTGACTCACGTTGTAGTGATCTGACGAAGGGGAACGTCTCGGTTACGTATGGTAACCCTCGTTCCCCGAGTAGGGAACAGAGACGTGAGTCCCCTCGCCACAGTTGCTGAGCTTCCGCTGTACAGCCGAGTCAGGTCCGGCTCCTCAGCGGAAAAACAAAGATTCGAACGCACCTGCTGCTTGTTATATGCTTGCGCCGCGATGCACAGCAGTTGGTGCAATTATCGCATGCCAATGTGCATTGGCTCATTTTATTTCACTTGAAGTAGATAGGCTCTCAGAAAAGATATCCCCATTCGTCAGAATCACTTCTGACTCACGTCTCCGTTCCCTACTCGGGGAACGAGGGTTACCATACCTAACCGAGACGTTTCTAGTAACAATTAAATTATTAGAAATGTGATAATGATAATGTTTTGTGCCCTTTTTCTAATTTATGCGTTTGTGTTTTATCTCTTAAATACAATTCATATCCAGAGGCCAGTTGGAAGTTATTTGTGTAAACTTTAAGCTTTTGCAGAACTGTGATTGAAAACATGCAGAATGTTTCGAATATTTCAACATCAAACAATACACATTAAAAACATTTCAGTTCCCTTTCGAAGGGAACTCAACAATACGTCATCGACGTTATGGGGAACGCCTCAGGCGTGACAGGTGTCTGAAATCACTATCAAATCACGTCAATCACATTGACCGGCGACAGCCCGTGAATCATTAGGTGAAATGATTAACGTGCGACCTGGAAGTATATAAGGGCGCCTTGCAAACATGACAAATCATCTCATCGTCTTCAGGGACTGTTTTGTATGAAACGCTACTCAAGTTACGAGCGAAAAGAGAAAGGTAAGATGAAACGCACAGCAAAAGCAGATTGTTTTCGTAAGTGTGCCGACCCGTGTCCGAGATTTCTGACACCGGCTGACACACACGAGCTGTGCGTTTTTTGTCTGGGAGAAGAGCACGCACGGGAGGTTCTCGAGGGAACCCTCTGTGCGAACTGCGAGCGTTTTTCTCTTAAAACGCTCCGCTCTCATCTGGCCCTCTTCTTGAGTGAAGGGGGCTCAGCATCTGTTCCTCGTGGTGCAGGTCCCGCTCGTGCTGAGGCCGAGCGGCGACTTACATCATGGGGTTCTCAGATGGAGCTCGTTGATCGCCTTGAGAGGGCTGTAAACCTCTCAGATGATTCAACGGCTGATGAGGGCGAGCTGCAGGTCGATGGGGAAGATTTTTCACCGACTGTGCCTGCAGCTGAGGCTCTTCAGGACACGCAGGAGATGGTTGAGGAGGTTTATGATCAGGAAGATCCTGAACCTCTTCAGCCATCCTGCCCCGTGTATGCTGAGCTGGTGGATGTTATGGAGTGCGCTGCTGGCAGGCTGCGGTTGCCTTGGCAGCGGGCTAGAGGAGGGACCGCTCGCGGAAGGCTCGATGATCGGTTTCTCCCCGGCCGTACACCACCAGCTCGGGTGAGCCTTCCATTCCTTCCTGATCTGCACTTGGAGATCGAGAAGGCATGGAAGAACCCATACTCTGCCCGTATTCACCAACATCAGCGGGCCAGTTTCGCTGATGTTGAGGGGATCAGAGAGCATGGGTACGTGTCAATGCCGCCCATTGACACGTAGAACTATCTCGTGTCTGGGCGGGCAGCGACACTGAAAGCTCCAACCCTGCCATCCAAGCCGCTGAAAACATCGGCTCGTTTGAATGGCAGAGCATACACGGCAGCAGGTCAGGCCGGTGCTGCACTTCATACCATGGCAGTGTTGCAGGCGTACCAGGCCGACCTGCTGGGGGATCTCGACCAGGGGGCAGGGATGTCCCCTGAGGCGGTGGCTGAGCTGCGCCGCACCACAGATCTGGCTCTCCGGGCTTCCAAGCAAACCGCTGCCCCGATCAGTCGGTCGATGGCGGCGATGGTGGCCACGGAGAGGCATCTGTGGTTAAATCTAGCTGGCATCGGGGAGAAAGAAAAAACCTTTCTCCTCGATTCTCCAGTTTCGCCTTCCGAACTCTTTGGCACCTCTGTAGAAGAGGTGGTGGGGAAGTTCAGGGAGGCAAAGGCGCGCTCAGCAGCATTTAGGACATGTATACCGCTGAGATCCGCGTCCGCACCCAGGCAGGCGGGAGAGCCTGGCCCTTCACGGTCTGAGGACCGTAGGCAGGGCCAGCGAGCCAGTGTCGCCTCTTGTGCGCCCCCTCCCTCGAGGAGCAGGTTGCAGAGGAGGCGTGACACCCGCAACAGAAGAGATTTGAGGGAGGTTATCCAGAACAAACGCTCACAGCGTCGGTAGTGGGTAACGACTCCCCGGAGGGTCACGAAATCTGCCCTCTCTCTTCTGACCCCCAGGCATTCATTACATCAGGCCTGGGGATGGGCCTATGATGAGAACTATGTTCTGATGGCCCACCTGGGCCTGGTTAGTGGAAACGCCCCTTTCAGGCATGTAAGGTGGCGGTTCCCAGGTTCGTAAAGAACTGTTTGGCGAATCTTCGCTTTGCACGCCGCAGGTGAGCTGCTGGTCTTCTCAAAGAGTATTTTTTGTGATTAAAAAATAACATATTTCTCTTTACAGACCTCGTTCCCTGTATAAAGAGTTATGGGGTCATGTCAAGGTAATAAGGTAAGAGAACTTTATTGGATATCAGGGCCCTGAAGTTCCCCGTTAGGTGGCCAGAACGATAACTATGTTAGCCTTCGGGCTGTTAGCCACCTCAGGGTAGAGTAGTTGGTCTCTCTCTTAAAATGTTTTTATTTAGAGTGTTGACTGACGCTAGAGCTTCAGATAGATCTTAAGTCCGGCCCACGGGACCGTTTGACTTTCCTGAGTATTTCGCCCCTTGAGCTCTGTTTGGGTTTTCATTAGGCTGAGCGATTCTGCATCCTTTTATATCGAATAATACAGACTTTATTCCTTATTAGGCTGTGGCTCCTCCGAGCCCTCAGATAGATCTATGCTTGCAGGTTGGCCCTCACCAGGGCCGCCTCTGTAGCTGGCTTAGGCTGTGCCAGGGATAATAGATGCGTTCTGCTAAAATTAGCATTTCTTCCTCTGACCCTTCACTTTGTGAATGTAGGTTTCTAGCATCCCTGTATAAACAGCCTCCTCCCATGGGAGTCGTTAGGCCAAGGCCCGCCCCCTTCTCTGCATTCTGGGGTGACTAGAGTAATGCAGCGTGGTGCAGAGGATGGTTTATAGGACATGGTAGGCCTCAAACAGGCCTCCGTGGTATATATGTCTTTATTGAGCAGGGTTAGGCCGTCTTTCGCTTCACGAAGAAGACTGGGTTTAAACCTGCCCGACCCTGCCGTGCAGAACTGGTTAGGCCGCCAGTATAGGCTTCACTCACCTTGCTGAGCTACTGCTCAAGCTTTGGGTTGTAGGTGGGTGGTTTTCATTCAAGCCCCACTCCCCTAGGTTGGGCACAGATACATTTCTGTTACCCCTAGAGCTGCTGGCAGGCCCGCACCCTGGTAAACTCAGGTTGAGGTCTGAGCGTTTCACTCCCAGTTCTGTTTTTTATCCTACCTCGCACTACTATGGCTCGGGTCGAGTATGAAGTAAGCCTTTACTTCTTCTTTGGTCGAAGTACGTTCCCCTGAAGCCAGACCATTGCCCTGTGCTGGACGCCCATGCATTGTTGGTAGGCCCCTGACTATCTGGGGCCTCCGCTGAGGCAGAGTGGCGTATGTTGTACTCCCCTTGTTTTAAGGGTATTAGCTCTCTATGCTGAGTACACTGCCATGGGCAATGTGATTAGGCACCAGGATGCTGTAGGCGCTGTGTAAACAGCTTATCTGCCAACGAAGGCTGCGCCATTAGGTAGTAGGCCTCAGCAGGCCTCCTTGTATGAGCAGCCCCCAAGAGGGCGCTATAGGCTACTTCTCGAGAGAATTGTTCGGCCTTGGTGGTTCGGGCAGTTGACTCACCGGTGGGTAGTAGGCCCTAAACAGGCCTCCTCGGAGGTGAGTCCCAACATTGTGGGACATACTTTATAGCTGCTGCAGGTAGCTAGCCGTACTAGGCCTCCTGTGGGTGGGCCCAATAGTTACGTTGGTGTAGTATGGTTCCCAACAGTGTTCCTTTATAGCAGAATTGACTTGCTATTAGCTAGTAGGCCCAACCGGGCCTCCCGGATAGGTGAGTCCCCAGCTGGGTGGCCTTAGCGGGCCGCCTTCGAACTGTCACCTGAACTCAGCTACCAGTTGCTATCAGGTAGTAGGCCACTCAGGCCTCCCTGAAGGTGAATTCCCTTTTGAGATGGTTATCAGGTAGTAGGCCTCACCCGGCCTCCCTGAAGGCAAATCCCCACCTACATTGGCTATCAGGTAGTAGGCCTCACCAGGCCTCCCTGGAGACAAGCCCAAGGACAGATAACTAAACAGCTAGCCTGACTTTCTATCGGGTAGCAGAAAATGCTCCCAGATATTATGGCTGTCAGGTAGTAGGCCTCACCAGGCCTCCCTGAGGGTGAGTTCCCCACGTACTATAGTTAGCGGGTAGTAGGCCTCTCTAGGCCTCCCTGTAGGTGATCACATACTGTTGCTATCAGGTAGTAGGCCTCCCTGAATGTGAGCTCCCAAATATTTTTTGGCTGTCAGGTAGTAGGCCTCACCAGGCCTCCCTGAAGGTGAGTTCCCACATGCTGTGATTATCAGGTAGTAGGCTCCTCCAGGCCTCCTTGAATGAGAACGGTCAGGTAGTAGGCCTCACCAGGCCTCTCTGACGGTGAGTTTCCACAGATTGTGGTTATCGGGTAGTAGGCTCCCCAAGGCCTCCTTGAGTGAGTACGGTCAGGTAGTAGGCCTCACCAGGCCTCCCTGAAGGTGAGTTCCCACGGATTGTGGTTATCAGGTAGTAGGCCTCTCCAGGCCTCCCTGAGGGTCCCCACATGCTGTGGTTATCAGGTAGTAGGCCTCTCCAGGCCTCCTTGAGGGTCCCCACATGCTGTGGTTATCAGGTTGTAGGCCTCTCCAGGCCTCCCTGTGAGTGGTTTCCTAGCGGTGCTGGGTTCAGGAAGCTAGTGGCCTCTTGCTATCATTTCAGCTGGCCTTATCAGGCAGCTGCTGAAGGCGAGCTTGCGCCCTGGCTCGACTAAAGTGTTCATTCTCTGCTACTGGTTCCCTCCTGGAACCTCTTTCCTGCCTACAGCCTGGTTTGCCTACCAGGCGGACCATGTGCTCCCCTCACGGAGGGTCACTATGAGCACGCGGACTCCTGAGTCTGGTCAGACGGTCGTAGGCCTCTCGTGAGGCCTCCCAGTTAGATCAGCCCTTAGGCCTTCACAGGCCTCCTCAGTGTTTGAAACACAAGCACTGGGTAGATCCATGGATCGAGTAGAGAAACTCCCCTCGCTGGTAAGGGTTGGAAAGCACTTGCTGAGTCATGCTCTCCGGGATATCCCGTCTCTGAGATCCGGGCAGAGTGGTTCACTGCCAGCTTCGCAGTCCCTCGGGTTGGATGCCTTACTTAAGGCAAGTGTCCAGAGGCTCTGTCTTCGGACAGACAGGAAGTGGCCAGACTAAGTGTCTATGCTCTGACGCCAGGTCAGGCCGTCCTGGTGGCACTTCGGGGTGAGTACGTTCCCCTGAATAGTGACGGGCTGGGGTTCCTTCGGGTTCCCTAGCCACATTCCCTAGAAGGGACCCCTTCTAATTGAAGTTGTGGTCCTAGGCCTTTGAGCAGGCCCAGGTAGGCCTTTTCATTTAACCATGTTTATGGAGGTTTTCCTGTGAGGCTTATAGCTTGGGCTATGACCGTAGGGAATGCTGTCACTGACAGCCCAGTTTGACCTGACGGTGAGTGGTTCTAGCGTTTCATTTGAAATTGCTGGTTCTGACAGTTGTCACTGCCTTTGGGCATGCACTCCCCTCAGCATGGCGGAGTGGGTATTTCGTTCCCCATAACGTCGATGACGTATTGTTGAGTTCCCTTCGAAAGGGAACGTCTCAGGTTACGAATGTAACCTCTGTTCCCTGAGAACAGGGAACGAGACAATAGGTCTCCCTGCCATGCCTCGGGGCTTGCCTGCCGTACAGTCCCTTCAGACGATAAGGTGGCGCCCTTATATACAAGGCGCCCTTATATACTTTCAGGTCGCACGTTAATCATTTCACCTAATGATTCACGGGCTGTCGCCGGTCAATGTGATTGACGTGATTTGATAGTGATTTCAGACACCTGTCACGCCTGAGGCGTTCCCCATAACGTCGATGACGTATTGTCTCGTTCCCTGTTCTCAGGGAACAGAGGTTACATTCGTAACCTGAGACGTTATTTCAGTAGTTCACTCAGTACTTAAAAATAAGCATTTTGTTTTGGCATAGAGTATGCAATTCAATGAAATGACAGAACTGATTAACAGTAGCCTATATGAAATAGCACCATTCTTCTTGCCCCTAGCACAATAAGTTTACTGAAAACTCACCATTGAGCTCAGTCGGTGATGCAGCGGCAGTATTTACACTTAAGTCTTCGACAATAGAAAAAAAAGGACAAACATAGATTAACAATGCATCTAATAACTTCAGAATATATAAAGGGATGAAATGCATATGACAACCTACCTGAAATGTTTTTTAAGTCTTGGAGAGTCTCATTCACCTCTTTGAGTACATAATTATAATCATCGTTGGCATTTTCATCATTTTTAATGGTAAAAATAGCATCATGCTTAACTTTCAGACTATCCATATGATTCAGAGAGAGAGAGAGAGAGAGAGAGAGAGAGAGAGAGAAGACAAAAATATAAAATCAGTCCTTAAATTTTTTTTTTTTTTTTTGTGTGTTTTCAAGCTGTATAATTAAGTTTATTTTGTAATTGTGGATATAATACATAACAATAAATCAAGTTATTATACATGTTTGGTTTATTACATTTTGCACTGTTACCTTCGTGGATTTTCATTCAAAGGCAAGCTTCTTTTTCCTCTATGCCTGTTTTGTGTTACTAACGGTCCCCCAGCACTTTGAAAGGACAAAAAAAAAAACTGCAATAAGACCTATTAGTCATACATTATAAGGGCATAAATATAATTACAAAATAGCTTGTGCTATGAATTACCTTAGACTTATGTTCTCCACACTCACAAAATTAGATATATGACGATACAAGGGGTCAACCTATAATAGAATGAAAATGTATCTGTTATATTTCAAGTATAGTAAATAAATTACCTCCACTGTTCAAAAAAGTTTGTGAAAGTCTTAGATACTTATGTCACTTTTAAAACATGTATGTTACTGCATAGGTAACAATGAATGAAACAAAGAGGCATCTGCAAACAAATGATTAAAAGCTAGAGCTTTTCTCAGAGTTAACTTAACTTTTTCACTTAAATTAACTTCACTTAAATTACTTTTAACCAGTGGCGTAGGTTTGATTTTGAAATTGGTGGGGACGGGGACAACAATATATAAATATATTTTAAGTTTTGATTGAAATTATTGCTACGGATATATCAGTGTCACTGGATATTGGTAGGGACACGTCCCTACTAAATTCTACGCCCCTGCTTTTAACCAACTGGTCCCAAGCTGATTTTTAGTAAATATATGCAGTTAGATCC
Source organism: Rhinichthys klamathensis goyatoka (assembly GCF_029890125.1). NCBI lineage: Eukaryota > Metazoa > Chordata > Actinopteri > Cypriniformes > Leuciscidae > Rhinichthys > Rhinichthys klamathensis. Next base: position 2,065,643 of record NW_026606794.1, on the reverse strand, counting down.
ACTCCCCAAATGTATGGGTAATAATATGTAAGTGATCAAGCACATTTGCAAGAAAAATTAATTGAAAATGAAAGGGTAGAATTGTAGAATTTTTAATGTTAATAACTTTCCTTGTGTTAATTCTCATTATGCTTTTACAATTTAGACTAAGGCCTTTACTTAAACTGGGTTAGTTCACCCAAAAATGAAAATTTACTCACCCTCAAGTTGTTCCAAACCTGTATGCATTTCTTTCTTCTGCTGAACACAAAATAATATATTTTGAAGAAAGTTGGTAACCAAACAGTTGATGGGCCCCATTGACTTACATATTATTATGGAATTATTATTATTATTTTATGAATGATTATTATCAATGGGATCCATCAAATATTTGGTAACCCATATTTTCTTTTGTGTTCAGTAGAAAATAGAAATTCATAGAGGTTTGAAACAACTTTAGGGTGAGTAGATGATGACAGAATTTTCATATTTTGGTAAACTATACCTTTAAATTATGTTATTTTAAAATTGGGGGGGGGGGGGGGGGGGCATCTAATCCACAATACCTACCTTAAGTATGAAATTATCAACAAATTCATTATATATATTAGATGATGGGTCTCCATGATCAGAAGTAAACTCTTCATTCACTTCAATCGCAACTTGAACTGCCCTTTCAATGTCCTCTGAAATAAAAGTAGAGGACATTTTAAGAAAACAAAGTAGTATAGGACTTTCAGAAAACAATTTGTACATTTTTAAGAAAGTATAAAATGTAACAACTTATTAAAACTAAAAAGTGGCTCCTGCCCATCTCATGTAGTCGAGATACCATTGTTTTGTGACTAGGTTTCTATGCAATTACAAATATTCAAGCTATGGTTTTATTAAGCCGCAGCTTCATTCAGCTTTGAATTCAGATTCAGATTTGAATACACTACATTTTAATAATGAGACCAATCTTACTGGAAAACCCAACGTCAAGAATTTTCATTCTGAAGATGACATTGTTGCAAAATAATTCCAAAGAAATTGGCATGTTACGTGTGTGACGTGGAGATAAAAGTTAATCATACAATCATTTATTTTTTATATTTGATAGACTTTTTAACAAACCTTTGACTGCAATTTCATTGTTAACATTACTGCAGTATCTCCCCGTATAACCAATCAGACAGTTACAAGCCAGGTTGTTTGTATGTGGAATTCCACCATTTTCACATATAATAGGTTTGGAGGTTGTGGTTTTAGTCGTTGACTGAGTAGATCTTGTTGTTGCTGTTGTTGTTGTTACGGTAGTCATAACAGGATTTTTTGGAGTGGTGACATCAGCTGTAGTTGAGGCTGGATTTGGTGTGGATTTGGTGTCTCCTGTAGCAATAACTCCTGTAGTTGTGACACTAGCAGAAGTAGAGGTGACAGCTCCTGTAGTTGTGGCAGTATTTTTGGTAGATGTGTCACCCATAGTAGTTAAAGCGGTAACAATTCCTGAAGTCGTGATTGTACCTGTTGTTGTCGCTATATATGCTGTAGTGGTGGCATCATCTGTTGTTTTAGCAGAATCTGTCATAGCTGTAATAGGATCTCCTGAAGTTACACCAGAAATCCCTGTTGTACTTTCTGCTGTATTTGAAGTTTCACTGGTTGCTGTGATTTCAATAGTTGTTGAAATATCTGGTGTAAGAGTGGTGTCGACTGTAGTTGTAGGATCTCCTGAAGTTCCACCGGAAATCCCTGTTGTACTTTCATATGGAGTTTTAGAGGTTTCTGCTGTATTTGAAGTTTCACCGGTTGCTGTGATTTCAATAGTTGTTGAAATATCTGGTGTAAGAGTGGTGTCGACTGTAGTTGTAAGATCTCCTGAAGTTCCACCGGAAATCCCAGTTGTACTTTCATCTGGAGTTTTAGAGGTTTCTGCTGTATTTGAAGTTTCACCGGTTGCTGTGATTTCAATAGTTGTTGAAATATCTGGTGTAAGAGTGGTGTCGACTGTAGTTGTAGGATCTCCTGAAGTTCCACTGGAAATCCCTGTTGTACTTTCATCTGGAGTTTTAGAGGTTTCTGCTGTATTTGAAGTTTCACCGGTTGCTGTGATTTCAATAGTTGTTGAAATATCTGGTGTAAGAGTGGTGTCGACTGTAGTTGTAAGATCTCCTGAAGTTCCACCGGAAATCCCTGTTGTACTTTCATCTGGAGTTATAGAGGTTTCTGCTGTACTTGAGGGGTCACTGGTTGCTGTGATTTCAACAGTTGTTGAAATATCTGGTTTAAGAGTGGTGTCGACTGTAGCTGTAGGATCTCCTGAAGTTCCACCGGAAATCCCTGTTGTAATTTCATCTGGAGTTTGAGAGGTTTCTGCTGTATTTGAAGTTTCACCGGTTGCTGTGATTTCAATAGTTGTTGAAATATCTGGTGTAAGAATGGTGTCAACTGTAGTTGTAGGATCTCCTGAAGTTTCACCGGAAATCCCTGTTGTACTTTCATCTGGAGTTTTAGAGGTTTCTGCTGTATTTGAAGTTTCACTGGTTGCTGTGATTTCAATAGTTGTTGAAATATCTGGTGTAAGAGTGGTGTCGACTGTAGTTGTAGGATCTCCTGAAGTTCCACCGGAAATCCCTGTTGTACTTTCATCTGGAGTTTTAGAGGTTTCTGCTGTACTTGAGGGGTCACTGGTTGCTGTGATTTCAATAGTTGTTGAAATATCTGGTGTAAGAGTGGTGTCGACTGTAGTTGTAGGATCTCCTGAAGTTCCACCGGAAATCCCTGTTGTACTTTCATCTGGAGTTTTAGAGGTTTCTGCTGTACTTGAGGGGTCACTGGTTGCTGTGATTTCAATAGTTGTTGAAATATCTGGTGTAAGAGTGGTGTCGACTGTAGCTGTAGGATCTCCTGAAGTTCCACCGGAAATCCCTGTTGTACTTTCATCTGGAGTTTTAGAGGTCTCTGCTGTACTTGAGGGGTCACTGGTTGCTGTGATTTCAATAGTTGTTGAAATATCTGGTGTAAGAGTGGTGTCGACTGTAGTTGTAGGATCTCCTGAAGTTCCACCGGAAATCCCTGTTGTACTTTCATCTGGAGTTTTAGAGGTTTCTGCTGTATTTGAAGTTTCACCGGTTGCTGTGATTTCAATAGTTGTTGAAATATCTGGTGTAAGAGTGGTGTCAACTGCAGTTGTAGGATCTCCTGAAGTTCCACCAGAAATCCCTGTTGTACTTTCATCTGGAGTTTTAGAGGTTTCTGCTGTATTTGAAGTTTCACCGGTTGCTGTGATTTCAATAGTTGTTGAAATATCTGGTGTAAGAGTGGTGTCGACTGTAGTTGTTGAATCTCCTGAAGTTCCACCAGAAATCCCTGTTGTACTTTCATCTGGAGTTTTAGAGGTTTTTGCTGTATTTGAAGTTTCACTGGTTGCTGTGATTTCAATAGTTGTTGAAATATCTGGTGTAAGAGTGTTGTCGACTGTAGTTGTAGGATCTCCTGAAGTTCCACCGGGAATCCCTGTTGTATTTTCATCTGGAGTTATAGTAGTTTCTTCTGTACTTGAAGTTTCACCGGTTGCTGTGATTTCAATAGTTGTTGAAATATCTGGTGTAAGAGTGGTGTCGACTGTAGTTGTAGGATCTCCTGAAGTTCCACCGGAAATCCCTGTTGTACTTTCATCTGGAGTTTTAGAGGTTTCTGCTGTATTTGAAGTTTCACCGGTTGCTGTGATTTCAATAGTTGTTGAAATATCTGGTGTAAGAGTGGTGTCGACTGTAGTTGTAGGATCTCCTGAAGTTCCACCGGAAATCCCTGTTGTACTTTCATCTGGAGTTTTAGAGGTTTCTGCTGTACTTGAGGGGTCACTGGTTGCTGTGATTTCAATAGTTGTTGAAATATCTGGTGTAAGAGTGGTGTCGATTGTAGTTGTAGGATCTCCTGAAGTTCCACCGGAAATCCCTGTTGTACTTTCATATGGAGTTTTAGAGGTTTCTGCTGTATTTGAAGTTTCACTGTTTGCTGTGATTTCAATAGTTGTTGAAATATCTGGTGTAAGAGTGGTGTCGACTGTAGCTGTAGGATATCCTGAAGTTCCACCGGAAATCCCTGTTGTACTTTCATCTGGAGTTTTAGAGGTTTCTGCTGTATTTGAAGTTTCACCGGTTGCTGTGATTTCAATAGTTGTTGAAATATCTGGTGTAAGAGTGGTGTCGACTGTAGTTGTAGGATCTCCTGATGTTCCACCGGAAATCCCTGTTGTACTTTCATCTGGAGTTTTAGAGGTTTCTGCTGTATTTGAAGGGTCACTGGTTGCTGTTAATTCAATAGTTGTTGAAATATCTGGTGTAAGAGTGGTGTCGACTGTAGTTGTAGGATCTCCTGAAGTTCCACCGGAAATCCCTGTTGTACTTTCATCTGGAGTTTTAGAGGTTTCTGCTGTATTTGAAGTTTCACTGGTTGCTGTGATTTCAATAGTTGTTGAAATATCTGGTGTAAGAGTGGTGTCGACTGTAGCTGTAGGATCTCCTGAAGTTCCACCGGAAATCCCTGTTGAACTTTCATCTGGAGTTTTAGAGGTTTCTGCTGTATTTGAAGTTTCACCGGTTGCTGTGATTTCAATAGTTGTTGAAATATCTGGTGTAACAGTGGTGTCGACTGTAGTTGTAGGATCTCCTGAAGTTCCACCGGAAATCCCTGTTGTACTTTCATCTGGAGTTATAGAGGTTTTTGCTGTACTTGAAGGGTCACTGGTTGCTGTGATTTCAATAGTTGTTGAAATATCTGGTGTAGGAGTGGTGTCGACTGTAGCTGTAGGATCTCCTGAAGTTCCACCGGAAATCCCTGTTGTACTTTCATCTGGAGTTTTAGAGGTTTCTGCTGTACTTGAAGGGTCACTGGTTGCTGTGATTTCAATAGTTGTTGAAATATCTGGTGTAAGATTGGTGTCGACTGTAGTTGTAGGATCTCCTGAAGTTGTTTCAGAAATAGTAGCTGAAAATGAAGTGATATCTGTTGTGGAAATAGAAACATTTCTTGTTATTGGTATAGCACTGAGCCTATTTTGCTGCACTCAGTGAAAAATATGTTAAAAATGCACAATAAACCTTAACAATGTTTTTGCAGTATAGGCCTTTATGAGGCAACTAAATAATCAGCACACTCTTAGAAGTACAGGTTCTATATATAACCTTAAAGGAAAATAAATAAAATTATAACCTGTTGAACATGAAAGTATTTTGCAATAATTTAAGCCATTTCTCCTTATATAGAACTTTTTAGGTGTTCCTTAAAATAAAGTCAAGAAGAACCCTAGGGTTCTATATAAAACTTGTTTTTCCCTAAGAGTTCTCTGTTTGTTTGTTTTATATCTGACTAAATCAAGAAAATTTACACAGGTCATTGTCACAATTTGGGGTTTAGGTTTCATTGTCGTGCTCAGAATTAATGGTACCCCTGGTAAATATGATCAAAACTGGCTGTAAAAAATAAATATGCATTGTTTATCCTTTTGATCTTTCATTCAAAATTTGCCAAAAATCTAACCTTAAATTGAAGTAAAAGAATTGAAAGTGTGTGGGGGGGGGGGGGGGGGGGGGGGGACGGGGGGGGGGGGGGGGGGGATCATTGAAATAAATGTTTTTCTCCAAAACACATTGGCCACAATTATTGGCACCCTTTTATTAAATACTTTTTGCAATCTCCTTTTGACAAGATAACAGCTCTAAGTTTTCTCCTATAATGCCTGATGAGTTTGGAGAACAACTGACAAGAGATCAGAGACCATTCCTCCATACAGAGTCTCTCCAGATGCTTCAGATTCCCAGATCCATGTGGGTGCTTCTTCTCTTCAGTTCACTCCACTCATCAGGGGCCTCATGTATCAACATTGCAAACACACAAAAACATGGCGTACGCCAGCTTTCACGTTCACGGCCAGATGCACTAACAGTGAAATTAACGCAAGAATGTGCGTTCCTCCACGTAAACTTCATGTTTGGCTTACGTACATTTGTCGTGATTTTTGTCCGTTGGCGACTCATAGAGGCAATAAAGTGAAGTGGCAAACATTACACTACGAATTGTTCTATCGCACCACCAGCTGTCAGATATTGCTTATAATTTGTAATTGATAAATTATTTGACATATTGTCACACGAGTCTTATTAAAATATTCTTCCTTGAAGAGTCTTTGGCCACTCAAACTTTCTTCCTCACCGTGCATTAAGGCAATATAGACACACGTCCTCTTCCTGGCAGATTCGTAACATCTTTAGTTGATTGGAACTTCTTAATTTTTACCCTGATGGTCAAAATGGGGGTTTTCAATTCTTTAGCTATTTTCTTAAAGCCACTTTCAATTTTGTGATGCCCAACAATCTTTTGATGCACATCAGAACTATATTCTTTGGTTTTACTCATTGTGATGGATGATTAAGGGAATTTGCCTTTGTGTTTCCTCATATTTAAACTCCTGTGAAACAGGAAGTCATGGCTGGACAATTCATGTTCCTAGTCCTCCTGGTGTGTTAAAAAAGGTAAACATTAATGGGAATATACTTCAGAGATATTTTACTCGTAAAAAAATGCTAGGGGTACCGATAATTGGGGCCAACGTGATTTGGAGAAAAACATTTTTTCATAATGTGACCACATTGTTTTAAGTCGAATATTTAGCTGGCGGTTGTAGAAATCGCACAATGCAGGAGAATCCAAACTAACACAGTCTTTAACACTAGAACTACCAAGGCAGTCATTTTGACCGTTTTTAAATTTTACAGTGTAATAACTATGTTAAAATAAAATCAATGTGGCTGTAGGACTTTGACTTTTCCTAAATATGTGTATATTTTATTCTGACATAACATATATATGTTATTTTATTAAAATCACAAAACACAAAACAGTTCTGACTATTTCTGAATGGCCATGGCGGTCATTTTGACTGCAAGCATTATAGATATCATAAGTCCGCTACATTTCCCGCCATCAACGCGCACATATTGTACAAGAAGTGCACAAATGAGCAAGTTTCGCGGAGGGACTTCATCACGCAACTGGCGAGCGAACTTCGCTCCGACCACATGAAATCAAAGCCACACAACTGGTGGTGCGAGCCAGGACCCGGGCAGGAGCAGCAGCAGATGGAGAGAAGGCGGCAGTGCCAAGTAAGGAGGAACTGCAAAAAAAAAAAAAAAAAAAAAAAAACACATTGTGTGGGAGCTGCACAGGAAAGGCGGTGTTTACCTGTGTGGACTGTGCGTACCCTAAGCGTCAGTGAATGTTGCGGGGTGTTTGCGCCGTTCAAATGAGCCCACTTGGAGGAAAACGTGTTAACCTGATTTTGTTCGTTAATATTTTTTGTTCACTGAAACTAATCGTTCTAAAGCAGTTCGTTTTCTTGTTTACCTAATGTTCATGTTTTTTCTTAGCCTGTTTTTGTGTGTAGCCTACTGTAATTGTGCTGCATACGTGTCCATGAAAATACATACACATTCATTTAAATTTATTAAATGAGTGATATCCTAACTTTAAGCTAGTATGGTTAGCATGCATCAAGGTCAATTGTTAAGCTAGCACATGAACTTTTATCATGGCTTACAGGAACAATGTTTAAACAAAACAAAATTTACAATGCATAAATATAAAAACAGACCACATAGCAGTATTTTTACTTTTTTTTTACTTTTTTAAATTTTACTTAAATATAATGTAGTTCATCAAGTTGGAGCAAGGACAGGAGCTTTATGTTTATGTGTGTGTGAACGTGCGCGCACGTGTGCAGATGTCTGTGACCATGCATAATATATTGTTAAAATGAAAAATGATAATATAAAATATAGTTTAAAAAAAATGTTTTATGTGACAATAGGCTAAATAAAAGTTAATTGCCTCACAAATTGTTCCATCCTTCCTATGTCACTAAAAGCCTACTGTATTTTATATCAATTTGAATATTTGACATCTGCATGGGCGGGTGACTTCATGACCAGGAAGAGATCAGAGAGCATCCGGTGCAACCAGCATTAGCTTCGAAAATTGCCGAAGCAAGTCGATAACAGGGATGCAGGAAGTATGGCAGGGCGACGCATCGTCTCGTTCCCTTTCTCAGGGAACTATGGTTACAGTCGTAACCTGAGACATTCTCTTTCGAGGGAACTCGCAATGCGCTGATGACGCTTTGGGAACGAGAATACCCAAATCGCCAAACTTTCAAATGCCTGAGTGTCAGCCTGCTGTCATCACTACACTAAGCACCTGAGACCTTGGGGCAGCATCCAGGTCCAAGTTATAAAATCTGATGAATGTGAGCAGTGAGGACCAGCCTGCTGAATCACAAACGTCTTGGAAAGAATTCCAGATAATAAAGCTTAGAAGCCATACTCCTAGTGGAATGAGCCCTGACCACCAAATGGTTGGCCAGAGGACTCACAAGCAAGAAGAATAGTCTTTACTATCTATTGCTCAATAGGTTGGATTTTCTCCACGGAGAAGTCCGATGAACATAAGTGTCCAGTGCTCGCACTGGGCACAAGAGGTTCAGCTTTTCCTGGTCCGATAAACGGGGGAGGACAGAAACCTGCAGCACAATAGGCCTCGGATAATGGTAGGCACCTTAGGAACATGGAACATACACCTTTGGGTAAGAATGACTTGGCCATCCCCGGTGCACTCAAGGCAGGTGGGGACCGAAAGGGCCTGAAGGTCACCGACTCTAAGAGGGACGAAATAGCTAGCAGAAAATAGTCTTAAAAGAAAGAAACTTCTCTGAGACCAAATCTAAGGGCTCGAAGGGAGCCCCAGAAAGGCCTTCTAGAACTATTGCAAGGTTCCAAGCCTGCACCCTAGTGCAAGTTGTAGGCCTCAGCCTCAAAGTGCCACGAAGGAAACGGGTGATCAGGGGGTCTCGACCCAAAAATGCACCACCCACCAGGGCGTGTAAAGCCGCAATGGCCGCCATGTATACCTTAAGCGTGGAAGGACATAGACCTGATACGAAGCGTTCTTGCAGAAACTCGAATACTGTGTTTACTGAACAGTTAACCGGATCCCACTGACGCTGGTAACACCAAGGAGTGAAAAACTCTCCATATAGTGAATATAGTTTCCTCGTAGCGGGAGCTCTGGAGCTTAGAATGGTCTCAACAACCTCGGTTGAGAGACCACTCTCTATGTGTTGGGCCCCCTCAGAGGCCAAACCCACAGTTTCCAAATCCCCTGCCGGGGGTGCAATATTGCATCCCCTGCCTGAGACGGAAGGTCTCTCCTATTCGGGATCTCCAAAGGAGGGCCGTCGACGAGAAGAATTAGGTCCGCAAACCAAATTCGGCTCGGCCAGGGTGGTGCTACTTAGCAGTAGGCTTATTCCATCCTGGCGGATTCACTCCAGAACTCCTGGGAGCAGAGCAACAGGGGGGAATGCGTACAGACGTAGCCTCGACCACGTCTGCACCATAGCATCCAGCCCCAAGGGGCTGGACCAAAATAAGAGGCCGCCAACGTGTTGTCTGTGGGACAAGAACCAGAGTTTCCTCCAAATAACCAAGGCGCGGGGATACTGCCACGTGATCTTGATCGTATGGAGTGGGTTTCCCCTCAGGGAGAACCCTCTGGTCCTGAGCGACCACTGTTCACATGATGGCCCCTCAGGTCTGGGAGGAGATGTCTCAAAGCATTCCTGTGCCAAAAGAGATGACGACTCCTCCACAAGCCCTGAGCTGAGCAGCCTTCCAATACCACTCCCCAGCTGGTGAGGGAAGCATCTGTCGAGATAGAAACTTGATGGCAAAGAGCTCCCAACACTGAAACCTGGGACAAGAACCAGTGTTTCCTCCATATAACCAAGGCGCGGGGATACTGCCACGTGACCTTGATCATACAGAGTGGGTTTCCCCTCGGGGAGAACCCTCTGGTCCTGAGCCACCACTGCAAAGGTCTCACGTACAGCAGGCCAAAGGGTATCACAATGGACGCTGCTGCCCTGAGGCCTAACAGTCTCTCGAACTGTTTCACAGTGTGTGACTGGCCTAGCTTTAGCTCTTATGTGGCAGTAAGATAACAGCTACACGAGCGGGCGACAGAACGGCTCGCATCATGACTGAGTCCCAGACCACTCCAAGAAAAGTGGTCCTCTGTACTGGAGAAAGCACACTCTTCTTGGCATTGAGCTTCAACCCCAACCTTCGCATATAAGCGAGGACGACATATCGATGCCGAACTGCTAACTGTTCTGATTCCGCTAAAATCAGCCAGTCGTCTATGCAATTCAGAATGCGTATGCACTACAGGGCCAGAGCTGCATCTACGCGTTTTGTGTGGGGTGATAGAGCTAGACTTTTTTGGAACAATGAGATAACGACTGTAAAGACCTGACGCAATGTCGGGTGAGTACACCTGCTCTATAGCTTTCTTTGCTAACAGGGCCTTTACCTCTTGCTCCATTACCAGAGCCTGCTCAGGATGCACTAACGTGAGCAACACCCCATTGTAGCCTGGAGGACGAGAACCATATCTGCCTCTTACTACTAACTGCAGGACCCATAGAGATATATTTGGCAGTAGCTTCCGTGCTGCCAGAAAATCTACCAAGGGAACCAGCCCCTCAAGGCTGGCCTCTGGTGTAATAAAGACAGCCAGTTCGGGACCTGAAGCATACTGGCAGGAACCACCCGAACTGACTGTTTTCGAACCCCCCTCAGAGGGCGCAAGTCTGACGCAATGTCGAGGTGACGCTGCGCCAGAAGCTCGCTGGAGACCGCTGCGCCCCGAAGCACCTAGGGTGGCGGGGTTGGCAGAACGTCCCCTGAGGGCACCGAGATGGAACGGGCACCGTATAATGAGGTGTACACTGTTCCACCCCGGTTGGGGCTGCCCTCACTGGTCTGACGCCGGTGGCGCCAAGACCTTTTCTTTTGAGCCGAAGCCTTCTCAGCGTGAAGAACAGTCCTCGGATCCGGCTTCTGCTTTGAAGCAGGTCCTGCACCCTGAGAACCGCGAGCCTGCCCACTTTCCTCGAAAAGTGACAGGCGGGAGGGGAGCATGCGAAGTGAAAGCTGCTCACAATGTCGGCAATAGCCACCTCGAAGGTTTATACCGCATGCTCCACTCCCAAACACATCACACAAAGCTTGTGCGTGTCCCCACTCGTTAAATAACGCGAGCAGGAGAGAACACAGAGTCTGTGCAATTGTTTCGCCATAGTGTTTTAGATATATATCCAGACAGACAACAGTAAATATAACAGACAGTTTGACACAGATCACTTGCTGAGGCAACAGAAGCTAATGCCGGTTGCACCGGATGTGCTCTTATTTCTTCCTGGTCATGACGTCATTCCTTCCATTGGACTATTTGACATAGATGCTTCAGACGCATTCACGCTGGAAGCGTTCCCAAAGCGTCATCGACGCATCGCGAGTTCCCTCGAAAGGGAACACATGCGCAGAGTGTGAGGTCATATTGTGTGTGCACGTCTAAGGTGCGGGTAGAAAAAATCGTCAGCAGCCTCTCAAAACAAAAAAACATTCGTCCGCTCTATTCCTGACCGCAAGTCCACCATCAGTGTTGTAGGTAGGCACTAGGCCGTTTTTTTGTGTTCATTTTTATTACATTACAATTGAAAGCGGTATCAATAATGTCAAAAATATGATGTGCAGTCAAGTTTTTGTGTGTGCATGCTGTTTAAATGAGTGTTCTTGCAAGATACGCTTGTTATTCGCAGAGTTTTGACGAGTTGTATTTTGACGACTAGAATCCAGCGCTGACTAGAATCACGCAGCGGAGGAATGGAAAGTTGACAAGCCATTAAAAAGTATTGACCTAAGAAAAACTTAAATATTTTCAATAAATCATGTTCCCATTCACTTCGGCAACGAATTTTAAAATTAATTAAACTAAATTCTATTCATAAGGTAAAACTTTTTTTAAACATTTTTAGGCATTATCATTGCCAATGCCTAATGCCAAAATGTTTTCTGTGTTCACCAAGTAATTGACAGTAAGGAGAAATTGACAATTTGATGGATAATTTAAATATATTCTGTAATCACATTTTGGTAATGTATCAATTCCGCCATGACATCTGAGCGCGAAACGCTGCTTGGATAGTTTCAAGATAGTTAAAAATAATTAAAGGTTGGGTATGGGATTTGCAAACCGGCCGGTAGATTTTAAAAATACACAACTCAAAAGGTCCTACCTTCTTTCCTCCAACGCTGGCCCTGACTCCACCCATTCGAAGAACATGGACGCGCAATCATGCATCTGCAAAACTCAGATGCGCGAGATTGCACTTACTCTCTCTCTCTCTGTACCGGGGCGACTTGCACTTAAGCCCCTTTCACACAGAGATTACGGAAAATACACGGATAAAGTGATCCAGGAATTGACCCGGGTTCGTTTGATTTTGGATCATTCACACTGCCAGTAATTTTCCGGAATCAGAGAGTGCGTTCACACACAACCCGTAAAAATCCCGTAAAGACACGTGACATCGATGTGACATGTAATGTCTCAGCAGCGTCTTAAGTTTGCTTATGAGCTGCGTTTTCTCTCTCGAGAAACCACGCTTGTGCATTTTTTCTCTGATTCGATCATAAACTAGCGCATTACGTACCGTTTCACTAGCCTGCTTTCACTACACTTTAGCGTCATCATTACGAGACGGCATTGATTACGGCTTTTGTTCACACAGCACGCGTTCCGGGAAACACGGCAATGTTACTAGGTCCCCAACCCGGCATCGATCCCGGCATCAATCCCGGGTCGTGTTTGCGTTCACACAGAAGGCGTTCTGGCAATTTCCCGGGATCAACGCGCTGTGTGAAAGGGGCTTTACTGTGACTGGGTCACACGCTTTGAGTATGCGCACGAAGGGGACACGCACGCGGGGGGGAGGGGGGTATGGTACGACCGTTTGATTGACTCATTTTCTGTCCAATGATTCTGGGTGGTCTTGGAAATGATTAGCTGGAGTTTTTCGATTCCTGCCCGTTCCAGAGATGATTAAATTGCTTAATTTTCAATTCAGTGCTTCTAACTCAGTGGCTGTAAGTGGGTTAGGAATAGGATTTCAAGTGATTTTGAAAAAAGGTTAAAAAAAAAGAAAATCACATACCCCACCTTTAATAATACAATAATAATTTAATTTAATTTAATTTAATTTAATTTAATTTAATTTAATTTAATTAATCATATGTGTTCATGCTTGTTAGAAGTTTTTTTTTTTTTTTTTTACTGATTATGAACACAAATTAATCACGACAAACCAAATGAATTGTAATTGTATTAATACGATTGATGAAAACCAGCTGATACCAAGGTATTTTAGGCCTACAATTCTAACATACTTTTTCATGAAAAATCATGATTGTATTTATTTATTTTTCGAAAGTAAGGTTAATGTAAGTAGCTTCTTGCAATACTCTCCTAAATGCGTAATAAAACCTATGTGCAAACATTACCGCTTTAATGACCGTCGTCCTTTATTTTTCAGTGCATTTGTTTTACAATATATGGCTATTACTGTCATGGTCATGGAATTAATATTATAACTATTGTTATGTAGAAGTGTAATGTAGACAGACACAACTAAAAGAGGTTTGAATTTTCCTTTGTTTAATTTTCACATTGAATATGGGTTGGAGCTTTTAATTTTGAACTCTCAAAGTGCACCAGATTGATGAATTTAACATTAAAATGCACAAAATGTTCTTACAGGGGGGCATGCCTCCAAACCCCCCTAGAAGGTCCGAAGACCGGGGAGTATAGTTAGCGTATAGTTATATAACGAGCACAGGAAACACAGTGAAAACACATACTACCGTATAAACGTGACAGCATTGACATGTTTTTTCCCCATTGAAATTAGAGTAAATTATTATTATATTATCAATATATCAAATTATCAATAATTGAAATCATATTATCAAAACATACTTTTTAGTTGCAGCTTTTATAATACGTAGGCCTATATACAATTAAATTATAAGATTAAATATAAGATTAAGAATTTGATGTATATTTTTCTCCCTACCTGAAATGAGAGACAGACTCAGGATCAAAATGAATGAAGATGTGTAGCTTATCCCAATCATTTCCCCAAATGATGCCGGTATCCAAACACATGAAAAATAATACACTGGAACCTCAGTCTTTAACAGGTGTAGCCTCTAACACATCTCAGCTTGTGCACCTTCAAATCTCCAACTCAATGTGATTTACAGACCTAAGTACATGGTTTAGATATTATATGTCACACATTCTGAAAGCTTTAATTATGTATCAAAGTCCAGAGAGGGATTGTACAGATCATAAAACACTGATAAAAAAATCAAGACTTATTTTCCTCAAACCATTTCACATTGCTACATATTTCCCAACGTCATTTTATAATACACTGATATTACACAAACTGGTGAATATTTCCTGACTAGCCCATCATAACGCTGTGAAAAACTTTCATGTTTTGGATATGATGGCTGACTTAAGGAACACAGCTTTTACACAACACATTCTTGTTACATAAAATAATAAATTATAAAGGCAAATGCGTGTTTGAATTGGGCTTTTAGGCAAAACATTTTTTTAAGATATTCAAAAACTACAAATAGGTCAGCTTCTTATAGTATATGCATTTTGTGAATTGTGTAACTGGGCTCTAATCAGTTTTAACTTGCCGTTTGTGGCTTCTTTGTGGCAGTAAACTACTGTGTGTTTTGTTTCAATTTCTCCATTATGCCCTTCAAAGTTTAGCGGATACAATATTTTAATATAAAATGCATCAATTGAAACTAGCACAATTTCCACAAAATGCTAAGAGGATGTTAAAACGATTTTGAAAATAACCTTCAAAGCACCTACAGTATAATTGTTAGGGTTGTTTCTTTCTTTAATTCCCAAATAAATCCAAATGAATTACATGTTCAATTTCTCTAGATAAATATAATTTAAAGTAACAGCAATAGATATATACATACAGAGAGAAAGAGAGAGACTGAAAAATAAAAATAGAATGTTCTGAAAAGGGATAATTAGAGTTAAGAAAAAAATGGGGAGAAATTAAACATAGCATGTTTTCAGTAAATATTACCAAAATACAAGTTATTTCTGTTTCATTTATTGATCAATTCAATGATTGAAAGCCTTGCTTGAGTTTCTGTTTCCTCACACACAGGTAATGATTTTAGAACAAAGGTCAATGTTACTTCTGTTTCATTTATTGATCAATTCAATAATTGATTCAAGCTCATGCTAAAGTTTCTACTTCCTCACACAATTTTAACGTTTTAAGAACAAAGGTCTGCTTTACATACTATAAGTTCCGTCTGTCAGTCGCGCTCAACATTACCTCGAAGACTAGCAAATGGGGTCTCATTCGGGAGCCCCAATCACCTCTGAGTTGTGATGGATGGATGACCATGTCGGAATTGTGGTCATGACTCTGGTTATACTGTATATATGTGGTAGGCTGTATATAGTTAACATTTTGGGAGACTTGAGGGTTACAGTTCCTCTAGCATGCCATGTGCCGCCGAGCTGCCGGATAATGGCGCGGGTCCTTCTTTTGGGGGACCCAGCGTGTCATTCGGTGCTCCGAGTGGGCTATTGTCCTCAGGAGAGGAAGATGAAGCTGAGCTTCCCCATTTTGGGGTGGTCGCTCACTCTGAATTGGATTCAGAGTTGACGGCCATGCTTGCCTGGGACGCCGCATGCATTCGACTCGAGTGGAACCCTCCATCTTGTCCTGAGCACTCGTGGTTGAATGATTGGTTCCTGGGTGTGGCGAGCAGTTCACAGCCACGTTCTGCCCCAGTGCCTTTCTTCCCGGAAGTGGATGAGGAGGTGCAGAAGTTGTGGAAGGCACATTTTACTGCCCGAAGCTACTCCATTCTCACTACCCTTGCTGGTGGGACCACCAAGAGTTACATGGAGAATTCCCAGGTGTTGCGTGTAATTGTGGTGCACTTGTGGCCACAAAGTGTCGCCACCTGGTGGAACCATCCGTGTCTTCAGTCCAAGGCCTGTAAGATGATGGCAGCCCTGGATGCTAAGGCTTACAGTGCCGCTGGACAGGCCGCCTCTGCCCTGCATGCGGTGGCCATCCTGCAAGTCTATCAGGCCACAGCACTCAAAGTACTGCATGAGGGTAGTTTCCCTCCGGGCGACGAAAGTCACAGTGCGGACTCTCGGCCAGACGATGTCTACCTTGGTGGTCCAGGAACGCTATCTCTGGCTGAACCTTGCAGAAATGCAGGATGTCAACAAAGTCACGCTTTCTCGACACCCCATCTTGCAAGGTGGCCTCTTCAGCGACACTGTCAAGGACTTTGCCCAGCAGTTCTCAGCAGTCCAAAAGCAGAATGAGGTCATTAAGCACATCCTGTGGCTTCTACACCTGCACGGTGTGACTGGAGACATCTACCCTGCCACTCAGTCGAGCCCTCAACGCAGGCAAAGCAGCCAGTCCCTCAGGTCACCGCTAAACCCTCTGATCGTCCATCTAAGCAGCCCTGATATGGGCAGCCCTGATATGGGCAGCCCAGAGATGGAGGGAGCTGCTCTGAACCAAGAGGTGGTGATCGCACCACTCCTTCCCCCATTTCTGTTCCGCCGCTGGCCCCACGGTCAGCAGTACCCACTTTTTCAATAAAAGAGCAGTTTCCTCAGCCTCTGGGCCATACCGGGCATGGTTTGCCAGTGAACGACACTCTGCTTCATCACGCCCAGCCCAGGCCCCCCCCCCCCACCCCCCACCCCCCACCCCCCACATTTCAAGGATGTGCTACTTCCTCACGCCTCCCTAGCCAGTCCCTCGCTAGGAACCACAGAACCAGGTACGAGTAACACTACACTCACTGCCTCGCTATGCTTCCCGGGTTAGGCCTCAGTGCTCCCCTGCCGTGCCGTTAGAGTTCGGGCCGTATTTGAGGACTACTGCTGCACATCTCGCCATTGGGTTTTTGGTGTTGTGTTTGCTTCAGTTTTCGCCACTGAATTTCTCTCAGGTTTGGTTTCTGTGGGCTGTATGTATGGCCTGTTATTGCAAGTCTTTCATCTGGATTCTGCTCTGCTCTGAGTCTGCTCTTTTAAGAGTAGTAAATTCCTCCATAATCAGGTCCCGATTCAGTGTCCTCCTTGTTAGCATGTTTAAAGGACATTAAAGGTTGGGTGGACGAAAATTTCCTCCAGCTAAACCAGAAAGACTGAAGTTATCTTGTTTGGCCCTCCACGCCTTTTAAATAATTTAAGTCCTACCCTGGGTCCTCTTCAAGGAAACATTTGTGATAACATTAAAAACCTAGGAGTTATTTTCGATCCTGAATTAAAATTTGACAAACACAGAAATTATGTAGTCAGAGCCAGCTTTATGCAGCTTCAGGGGCTTCGCAATCTTAAAAAATGCTTACTTCTAATGACTTGGAGAGTGTCATTCACAAATTAATTTCAACCAAGCTGGATGATTACTGTAACGCTCTTTACGCTGGAATTAGCCACTACTCACTCTTGTGTCTATAACTGGTACAGAACCCTGCAGCTTGTTTTCTGACAGGGACAAAAAAGCTAAAAGTGTTAGCATAACTTCATTGGGTACCTCTTCAATATAGTTGATTTTAAGGTTTTATTATTTATATTCTTGCTCCTACTTACATCTCGGATCTTCTTCATCCCTGTTCTTCTCAGAGAATCATGCTCAGATCCTCCTCACAGCTGTTACTGAGTGACTGTTCTAAAATTTTGATTAAAAACCAAAGGAGATAGCGCTTTCTCAGTTCTCAGCAAAGTCTTGGAACACCTTACCTATCTTCATTAGGTCATCCCCTACAGTTTCAACATTTAAATAATCTCTTAAAACATATAAAAATTGTCTGGCTTATTCGTAACTTGATTACACCTTTAGTATAATTATGTTTTAAAATGGTTTGATGTTTTGTATTATGTTTTACTCTCCTTTTTTTCTTTTATAATATTTGTATTTAAAACAATATATATATTTTTTTACATTTCTTAATGTCTGTTGTGCAGCACTTTGGTCTGCTCAGCACTCATGTTGCTTTTAAGGTGCTATATAAATAAACCTGACCTTGACCCTGATAAATTTGTCCTTTCTTCAAGAAAAAGAGATTTGATTTTCCTTGCAGCTAAGATTATATTCAAGATATTCAATTAATGTCTTATTTTTATCATCTTTACATCTGATATATTTCTTGTCAACATCCCAACATAAAGATTAGGTGACTATTATAACCTCTATATAGATATACAAATGAGTGTGTGTGTGTGTGTGTGTGTGTGTGTGTGTGTGTGTGTGTGTGTGTGTGTGTGTGTGTGTGTGTGTGTGTGTGTGTGTGTGTGTGTGTGTGTGTGTGTGTGTGTGTGTGTGTGTGTGTGTGTGTGTGTGTGTGTGTGTGTGTGTAAATGTCAGAGTTCTGTTTTGATTCCCTGCATATCTGTTGTTTAGCGTTCTCCTCACCCTTGTCAGTGTCCTTGGCTTCTCTTGAATGTTAATGATTACCTTTAACTGTCATTATTAGTTACCATTGTTATATTTGAGTATAAGTACCGGTACTACCTGTTTTGTTCAGTTCTTTATCTGTGATTGTTAACATTATGTGTGGAAAGAGTTTATGTTTCTCCTGAGATTCTCCTACGTATTTCTACAATGTTGGATTAAAGATGATGATTGCAAAAGCGAGAGTAAAAACAGGAAAATAGTCAAGTGGGGTGGGACTGGCATATGACATGTATTGTGATTTTGAAAAGTAAATCCAAATATCATTTGAATGTTTAATTTGAATCATTTCAAAATTGAAAGCAAAGAAGGTTAAGTGAGAGAACCCATAAAAAAGAGAGATTTACAACAGCCTATGGATAAAAAAGTGGCAGTAAAAAAAAAAAATGAAGTGGGGCATGGGTTAACATGAATTAAATACTCTTTTTTTTCTTCGTTCTACCGATAATGTGCTGGGAGGCCATTGATATTGTAACGAACTACATGCCTTTGATTGACAGATAAACATGCAATCTTATTTCACTGTTCTTGAGGTTTTTTCAGCTTTGTACAACGTTTGCTTCGTACATTTAGTTTAACTGTATTGTTAAAGAGGGCGAGCTTTACCATTTAATTGAGCTGTGCATGCGTTTTAGACACTTACATTGTTCTTGCTCCGTCAGTGCAATAACTGCATCCATGTTATGAGCCGAGTTTTTTTTATTTACTTTAACTGCTCAGTGCTCTGGTATTATCATTGGGGTTACGTATTTCAGGAGTTGCTAATAATTCAAATTTAAAATCAGAATATTAGCATAGCTCACTTACATTCACTGCAATATTGAAACGTTAGCGATACTGATTCAAAACACGAGCACCAGTGATTGGATGTTAAAGCGCGGTTTGAACGCCCCGCCCCCCAAACGAACTGAAAGTTTTGATTGGTTTTGCACCCGAGTCAGACCTGTCTGTTATTGGCTGAAGCGCTTCAGATCTGTCTGTTATTGGCTGAAGCGCAGGCCTCCACCGCAGTAGTTTTGAAAAGTGTCTGTCAAATGCAAGGGGGTAATCCATCAGCCGGAAGTTGAAGCTGCCTCCGGGGGCCGCCATTGTAGCTGGCTATCACCTGCTGTTAGCATCCCATTGACTCCCATTCATTTTGGCATCACTTTGACAGCGAATAACTTTACATCTGAGGCGTCCAAAGACTCCATTTGTCCATTATTTATTTCTAAAGAAACACGACAATGTATAAAAGGCTCCATTACTTTGTATCTTACGTTATGGCCCCGTAGAAGCCATTCTTGTAAAAATAGGCTAACGATTGCGTCATAACCACGGGACGCTCTGTCGCACAGTAGAGAAATTACCGTATAGACTGAAGTAGAAGCTCGTAGGCATTCGTTTACTTTCTATGAGGCAATCGGGTGGACATGGAGGCATAAAGTCATGGGAGAAGCCCATAGATAGAGAGTTCATAAAAGCAACGGGACAAAATATTTCAACAACAGATTTGTTTCAAATTTCAATTCAGATTTGACCCGGCACAGCTACTAGAAGGTCAGGACGGTTGCTCACGTGACAACTACGTCGTCAAGCTCAGTTTGAGCCTGCGCAGAACGCTTGGCTATCAGGAAGTGAGTGCCCATGTTGGGCTTCAACTCTCTCCGTTGAAATCAACGGGGTCGCTGTGTCCATTTCTTTTACTGTCTATGGTCAAATGTCAGCTTGCCCTGTTGCTCCGTCGGCACCTTTTTTCAAAGTAGTACCATAGCACTTTGTACTTTTGGTGAAAAATAAATGTAGCGAAGTTGAATACTTTATTTTTATTCTACTCAAGTAAGAGTAAAAGTACCACATTTTAATTATACTCAAGAAAGTAGAAAAAATCAAAAAATCTACTCAAGTACTGTAACGCAAGTATTTGTAATTAGTTACTTTCCACCTCTGATTCTAGGTGTAAATAACATTCTTCTTTCAGATGAATACAAGTTATACTAAAAATGTCCTGCTAATCCAAGCTTTATAATGGCAGTGAATGGGAGAACAAAATTGGAAGCCCAAAAAAGTGCATCCATCCATCAGGCCAGCTGACAGTCTTGTCTGGGCCCGGGACAAGATAATCTTAGATGGGGCCCCCCCACGATTTTTTTTATTTTTATAAAACACCATATACTTTTACCCAAAATGAATAATAAAAACACGTTTAAATGGGTACATTTTCTATAAATGTCTTAATTTTCTTTTCTGACCTACTGCAGTTCTTGTTAAAACACACTAGACATGCAAAATCTGTGCATTTTGGGCACTTTTTGTGTGAAATCATATTTATTTTTTGTCCATCAAAAGTGTGCTTTCACTTTTAAGCATGAGCAGCACAGCAAAAATAGACTCGGATCTGACCCATTATCTGTTCACCGATGATGACAGTGATGCATTTCAGCCGGCTTTTTATTTCTCATCTCCATAAATAGTAGTAAAGCTAATCCAAGGGCTAGAAATCAATGAATTCTTTGCTAATACTTCCTCGTCATCATGGAGAGCGCAGTTCGCACCGCTTTCTCCTTTCCACAAGCGTTTGCTCTCCCGTGGCGTCTGTCGTTGCTATGCAACAATCAACTTAGGCGCGCCTGTAAAAACGAGCGCGCCGCGTCGCTATTATGAGCTAATATCCAAAATATTTCCATATGTGGCTCTTTCCTCCTTTCTTATCAACAAGTGGATTTACAGCCACCACAGCAGCAGCACCGCCGGTCGCCATGTCTCAGCGCTTTTATGAAGAGGACGCAACTAAACGCGCTTTGGGCATGCACGCGCATCCCGGGTTTGAGAAAACCTGGTACCGTGGCGTGACGTTTAAAAAGAAATTTGTACCGACTTGGTACCGAAGTACCGGGTCTTTGACAACACTCATAAACGTTGGCTGCGCTGTTTCTTACCTTGCTCTACGTTGACTTTACTAACGTTAGTTCCAGCTTCACCGTCACCACCTTTTTAAAAATATTTGTTTAGGACATCTCGAAGGCCTCTATTTTCTTCTTCTCTTTCCTTTTCTTTTCTTTTCTGAGCACCGGACTTGTGCTGACCGGACATTTTGAGCGTAACGTTAGCCTAATGAACTTCAAATCAAATGACAACATCATATTTCGATCAGTGGCCAAACCATTTTTGTTTTGGGGGGGGGGGGTTCTTGACCACTATTTCAAGGACAATTAGGAAGAAAACGAATAAAAAGCTTTTATGTAACTCAAATATTAGATATTTTTTCAACAAATATGCCTATTTTATTTTATTTTAACAATTATTCCATAATTTAATGAGGGCACAGTTCTGGGCCCCCCTCCCTACCCTGGGCCCGGGACAACAGACCCGTTTGTCCCCCCCTGTCGGCGTGCCTGCATCCATTATAAAAGTAATCCACACGGCTCCGTGGGGTTAACAAAGGCCATCTGAAGCGAAGCGATGCATTTGTGTAAAATAAATATCCATATTTAAAACATTATTGACTAAAATAACTAGCTTCTGGCAGACAGCCTACGCAAGTCGACTTACGCCAAAAGAGTAACACTTGGCGATGTATGACGTATGTAGGAGAGTAGCGTAAGCTTTGACGCCTCTCGCAGTTCAAACTAACAGGGCTGGGCAACAAACTCAAGCTCCTCCAACATTTCTCTTTAAATATTTCGTTTTAGACTTCTAATTAGTGACCGTGTTTTGTTTTGCCTTATCTTCTGCGCTTCCTTGTTCGTCAATCCGTCATGCGTCAGGTCAAGGGTTACACTTTCGCCGTAAAACGATGCGTACGGCCATCTGTCAGAAGCTAGTTATTTTAGTTGATAAAGTTTTATGTAATAGTAAAGATATTTTTCTTACACACTTTTCTTACGCCGTGTGGATTACTTTTATAATAGATGGATGCACTTTTTTGGGATTCCAATTTTGGGCTCTCATTCACTCCCATAAAGCTTGGATTAACCAGGATTTTTAATATACCGTATATACCCGAATATAAGACAAGGTTTTTGTCCTAAAAATAGGCTGAAAAATGGGGGGTCGTCTTGTATTCAGGGTCATCTTATATTCGAGTGGAGGAATCGATTGATAGCCTTTTTCTCCCGCCGTCGACTGATGAGAGCGCCGAGGATCTCGATGCGGCGCAGACACGCTTGGAAAAAACGAGCGCGTCGCTTCCATTATGAGCGCGCATCCCGCGCGCCTACATTTGAAATAACGAACTTGAGCGCGCAAAAGACAAGATATGTGAACAGGGGGGGGGGGGGGGGGGGGGATGGGGGGGGGGGGGGGGGCGGGTCTCTGCTCGCTTGTCTCCGTCCGCTCTGGCATCCTCTTTTTCTTGTGCGGCTCGAGCAGAGGGAGAGAGAGAGAGAGCGGGAGCCGGATCGTCGTTGAAAACGGCCAGACGACCCCGCAGGGTGGTTAAATCCATCCCGTCGCACTCAGGACAGCCGCAGTCATGGCCAATCAGGAAGCGCATATGTGCCTGTCTCCGCCGACGAGCGGGCCTCTACACGAGGCACAGGTGATGCGAGGCATGTGGAACAATGCCTCGGAAATTTGTTCTTAAAATTATTTTCTGTTGAAAACAAGATTTTCCCCCCAAAATAAGTCTGGAAAATGGGGGGGTCATCTTATATTCAGGGTCGTCTTATATTCGGGTATATACGGTAACTACGATTGTATTCATCTGAAAATGGAATGTCATAAGCCGCTTTCCGACCAAGTAGTTACAGGAACTTAGTTATAGGAACTGTCCACTTCTAAACTGTTCTAAGAACTACTCTCCCCCAAACTCGGTTTTGCTGTTTGCGTTCGCACTGGCCAAGTGGCCATAGGAACTGGTAGGGGGGGTAAGGGAGTGACGCAAGCACGGCGGCGGCGGCGCCACATACAACAACAACAAACCAGCGTGGAGGAGGCTATCGGAATGTTCCTGTTCTGCCTTGCCGGGACCTTAATAACGGAGTACGAACGGCGGCGTTTAAAGATCTTGAGTTCTGTACAGAGAAACACAGAAGACGAAGGCTCCAGCGTAATATGATCTTAAGTAATATGATGGAAGGAGATAGAAGAGCAGAGCGCAGGAGGCAAACAAAACGACGGGTAAGTGTAGCAAGCATTAGCAATTAGCTGGTTGCAGGGTATCCGCGGGTCCTTAAAAAGTCTTAAAAAGTCTTAAATTAGATTTTAAAAATTTATGGCCTTAAAAAGTCTTAAAAAGTCTTATTTTGACTTATGAAAGGTCTTAAATTTTCAATGGCAATTTGAGTTAGACATATCTAAATGTTTTCCAAATTAAAACTATCTAATTAGCGTACTTTTTTATTTACTATTCGTTCTTTGTGCATTGCTCGTTCACGTGACATTTTGCACGCGAAACAGCAGGAGAGGAGAAGAAAGCTGGTTAATTTCAGTTCAATTGTAAGTTCATTCTTTATGTGCGTAGTGGTGTGCGATGTGTATTGTCTATTATGATATTGTAATCATTGTTTTACTTTAACGTTAACTATGTACGAGGGCGCACTGCGAGCTGACATCGCATTTGTCTCTCATGCTTGCTTTCACTGCGTGATGTGTCAGTGCAGTTTTAGGTATGTTCCCTAATAGACGTATAAAGTTTTTGTATTTTATATATCATATGTTGTTATCATACAATATTACATCAGCAAGAGGGCTGTTTTCCCGTGCACAATAGCAAATATGATATTTATTTTATATAACAGTTAAATTAACATTGTTACATTTTATAAACAATATTGTCAATCCCTTTATTTTATGTTTTCCCTTTATTTCGCTGACGAGAATTTCAAAATGAAACCGTAGCAGAGTCTCAATGCAAAAGACAGCGATGATTTCTTGACTGAAATCCGCGTTTTGAACGAATCATTTTAACGATTCAATGAACAATCACTTGCAGTTCCTGAATGAATCAGCCGTTTGAACAAATCGTTTGAATGAATGACTCCCTGAGACAGTGACTTGCCGCCACCTACTGGCGGGTTTAGTTTCACATTTAAAGTACCCTGTAATTAAAATGTTACAATTAGAAATCAGTTCATATTTAAATATTGAATTAAGAATTGAAAGAATTGAATATATCATAGCTTTATTTATGCAATTGTAAATGGAGTATAAATATATTAATGCCAGTTCTGATGCTGCTTCTGTGTCTCCTCTGCACTGCAAAGATGGATTTTGATTTAATGATTTAATATAACTGGTAACAGTGGTATTGTGTTATTATTCTAATATAATTTAATTTGAATGTTAGAATTTGACATAAAAGGTGATGCATACCTCTAAGTAAAAAAAAAAAAAAGTCCATATATGGGTGAAAATGCCCCTGGAACTCAATTTAAGGTTGCAAATATTGCCCTTTAATAAAAAAAATGTTAATTCCTTTCACTGCTGTGAACTGACCACTGCATAGAATATGAAAAATATGAATATCTTCGTGAGTCAGCTGTCAACAACAGGCCTAAACCAGCCATGGTACCAGTACACAAACACAATCAGTAAAATATCATCTAATTATCATCAACAAAACTTTGAAAATATTGAGAATTTTTTTTTTTCAATATTGCGCACCCCTAATGTAAGGTATTAATTTTGATTTCTTCAGGTCTTAAAAAGGTCTTAAAAAGCCTTAAATTTGACTTTAAAAAGTGTGCAGATACCCTGGGTTGAATTCGTTATGTTTGAGTTAGCATAGCCTACATAGGCGAATTGCAACAGACAGTGAAGAAAATGTGTTGACAGTGGGCGTGACTTATAAGTTGAACCAATCAACGTAGACCTAGGGAAAGGGAACTAAAAAAGTCCTCGCTCTAGACTAGGTACTGAAAGAGTTATAGGAACTACGGTCTGAGGAACTAAACTATCCCCAACAAGTCCGGTCGGAACACGCAAAATCAATGGTTATAGGAACGTTAGGTTCTAGGAACTGCAAAAGTCCCTCCGGTCGGAAAGTGGCTATATACACCTAGAATGGCTTGAGAGTGAGTAAATCATGGGGTCATTTTCATTTTTGGGTGAACTATCCCTTTAAGATGAACGTTTTAATGAAAAAAATCTGCATAAGTTTTCATTCATTGCTCTTTAGGCCAACACAAAAAAACACTAAAAAATATCCTATTAAATTTATGGTAGAAAACATCCTTGAGGAGGACGCCAAGAGCATCCTCCTCCATCCCTGAGCATCCTGCTAAGGAATGTTTTCGCTGTCGCTTGCCACCTGGCTTGGCAGCGCCTGGAGTGGGCTGGGCGTCCCTACTGCGGCCGGCTCCATGCTGAGGCCTGGCTGGGAATGCCCTCGGCGACGACCAGGCGGAGGAACTGCCACCGGCGGCGGGGTGGAGGCAGCAGGGGGCCGCCGGGGCAGGATGTGCCGGATGGCCTCCATCTGCGTTTGGGCAGCAGAGAACTGTTGGGTGCAGTTCTCCGCCGCGTCGCCGACCAGCCCAATCTTGGAAATTGGGGAGACCAGGAAACGAACCTTGTCCGCATCCACCATATCAAACAGGCTGAGCCAACGATGGCGCTCCTGAACCACTAAGCCAGGCCGATAGCGCACGCCACGACACTCGTGCCCTGGAGGGCGAGGTCGGATGCAGTGCGGTGCTCACCTATGAGCGCACGGTCTGGGCTACCCTCGTGCATGTCGAGTGCCCTGGCCGCAGCGCCATGGCACGCAAAGAGGAGGCAGCTTGCCCACAGGCTTTGTAAGCTCTACCCGTCGGAACAGACGAGAACTCACAGGCCTTAGGGGGGAGACGAGGATTCCAGTGGAGGATTCCACTGGAGCCCGGCAGCCTCGGCGGCCCGTTTTCAGCATAGCTGACATTTCTGGATCTGGCTCAGGCAACGTTACACTCCCAGAGGGAAACAACACAGCCGAGTCGTCATCTCCAGAGGCCAGCTCACCCTCCGATGCTGCTATCGACATCTTATCCTCTGGGGGAACCCCAATTGAAATGGCTGATCGGTCCATTACAGAGGGACCAGCAAGTTCAACAGGAATTCCATCGGTTGCGGTGTGATGGAGGAAACGAAAAGGAACAGGGAATGGGAAAAGGAAACGATGGAGGATTGAGGAGCCCACAGGGAATGGTTACCGGGCGAGACATCCATCACTATCCTCCTATCACCCATCCCACTCGGCACCCGGGGGTGGGGCATGGTAATGGGGATCTCAACACCGCGACAGTCATATTCCCGCAATGGGAACATGAACCATCCACAAAAGCTGCTTCAGCGTGCTGTAAGCCCAAACATGTGATGCAACAATTGTGACCGTCAGAGAGGAACAGGGAACGACCGCATCCAGAAACGCACAGGTGGAATGACATCTTGAAAAAGACACAAACGCACCTGTGTTGCTCTTTCAGGAAATAGGACCCATCACCAGTGCCGTACCACACAGGGGAATGACCGCGGCAACACTGAACTGTGAACTGAAACAGTTAGGCCGGGAGCCAGGTCCACTCCTCAGGATGTTTTTTGCTACCTTTTTTTCACTATTATTTCCTATTATCTTATACCTTGGGCCATCACAAGTTGATAATGACCACTCCCAACTCGGCCCCGTTTGGCCTCAGGGCCCAAAAAACACCCTTTTGGGGAAAAGCTTTTGGCGGAATTATGTAATTGTGAATATTAAGGAACTGCAGCTACATAAATGGTTATATAACCCTAAAATTTTGCATAGTGTATCCTGACACATAGGGGAAACTAGCAGAAAAAGATTATGGGGATTGCTGCCTTTTTACTGTCAAATATCACCCTCAACATACCCCAAAAGACAAAAAAATGTCTGTCCGCCTGACATATTGTCATCAAAGATGATCATTTTCAAGCATTTTATTATACATATAACTGCCACAAATGTACATGAAAAACTTCCCAAGTTTATAAGCTTCAATTTAAGTCCAAGATGACCTTTCTATCTAGAGGATTACAGCTGGTATAACCAAAGTTCTCCACTGTACCTCAAATCGGAGAAAACGGAACTTTCAAGCATTACCATTCCATATGGGATTTTTGCATATGAACAATATATCTAAAAAGAGTTGAGACTTGACTTATCTACTGCTATACTATATGAAGTGAATTGCATGAAAATTGAGTAATGTTATGCCCCTAGGTGGACTGGGGTCAGGGTGCAACATAGGGTACCATTCACAACAAAATCAATTAACCAAATGTGAGATTTATTAAAGCATAAAATAATTTTTTTTCCTTGGTTCTTAGATCTTTTTGCTGCTTATCCATGCTGTACTTAGACGATTGGTCATGTTAGTGTATTGTATTAGTGTAGAATATAAACTCTCAATCATCATTTTCCTCCTCCTCCTCATCTTCACCTATATTCGTATGGATTTCATCAGTCAAGTCCTCTTCATCAGTTTCATTTTCTGCCAAGACATCAACAAGGGCTTTGGGGATGACGTCGCCCTCAAACCATAGTGGTTCTAGCTTGCCTGTCTCTGTGTTTATGTGAAATCCATGGTCAAGAGGGCTTGGAATTTCCGGGTAGTGCTCATGAGCCCTCTTCCAGATGCATACTTGAAAGTTTACTCTTTTCATGTGCTGTAAGAGGACCCTCTTGCAAGGTGGGAAGGTTGAGAGGTCAACGGAGAGACCCTGTCGAAGCTCAAGACTTGAGCCACACATCTTCTTAACTTTAATCTCTCTTGCCTCATCAACTTTCTTGATTCGACGATTAAAACCGTAGAGGCGACATGTGAACTCTTGAACACCGCTGATAATCTGTTCATCGAGCTCCCAAGAGTTCCCCACTTCAGCAAAGATCTAAATAAACTTTGAATTCTGATTAAGAATTTTCATCGGACGGACCTTCCCTTTGCCTTTGAATGCTGAAGTGCAGTCAGCACCAGTGAATGCATGCAAGGCCAGAAGAGCTGAAATGTGTTCCTGTGAATAATCTTCAGCCAGCTGGTTGATGTTGATTAGTCTATCTCCCATGTCAAAGATGATGTTGACAGTTGATGACTTGGCATAATACAGGAGGATGAAGAAAATGTCAGAGTCTTTTGCTCTGACTCTAACTGTTCTGATGTGAGGCATTTTGGTTTGGATATACTGCATGTAAATGATCACCCTCACATCTGTTTCTTCATGTTTTGAACAGATCTCTGGTAGAAGTTCTTTTGACATAACTCCATCATTGCATTCTATCTTGAAAGCTTGACCAGCCTCTATGAAAATGACAGGCCTTCGGATGATGTCTTCCATCATATCATGAGAGCTCCAGTGATCCAGAAGTAAACGAATGAGTGCCTTCTTGTTTTCATCATTTGTGAGAAAACCATTCCAATCAGCAGGTCGATGAACATTCAGCCCATTAACTATAAAACGTTCACCTCAACCTCTGCGATCTCTCTCAGCTGATTTTGGTAAATAAAGACGGTCAATGTAAGTGTCTGTGCTGAATACTGTTTCAGCTGCAGCAGGTAGACTTTTGAAGGTGCGCTCTGATATAGTCTTCATTGTCCGTGGTACATCACACATGTAGAATGAGGAGTTTCCATCTTGAATGAGAGCACATTGGCTTAGAGAAGGAAGTTGTGCATTCTCAGCATCTTTGATCATGTGATTCATTCCTTTTGCTTTGTTATTTTTTGCGAAAAAGCCATCGATTGTTGAGATGTAGTATGGCGTCAGAGTCAAGGGATAGGTCATTAGGTCAGAGATGCTTATTTGTGACTTAAGTTCTTGTGATTTGATGAAGATCTGAAAGATAAACCCACTTGTGGCCTTGTACTGGATCACTTTCTGGTTTGATGCCACAAGCTTCCTTTTAGGTGTGGTAGAGGACATTGTTTTGAATCTGTTCCTCTTGATGGGTTCAAAGAAAAGGACCTTTTTTGTTTGAAGTCGATCACAGATGAACTTCTCTTTTTGAGTTTTGCCATTTTTCAGGGCATTCAGCACATCATAGCGCACCTCTTCTGGCATAGCTGCTCCTGAACTCAAACTTGTCAAGAGCTGAGAAGTCTCAAGCTGAAATGGGTTGATAAAACTCTGAAAAGCTTGTACTGTTTGCTGCACTTGCTCCTCAGACCGAGTGATTTCACGTGGTCGGAGATCTCTTTGTTGCTTCTCTGTATGTTCGCCTCGGCCACTTGTCATTTCCCACATGGCTTCTACAAACTCTCCTTTGGCATGGGCAGTCAGGATATGACGTTGGCTCGCTTCATAATTACTGGTTATTCCACAGATCCCAGCAGAATATGTCCCAGACCCTGAGTTTGACTTGAGCCATTTCATAGCTGTCTCCTCTATCGTTTTGTCTGTGTGGCAGCGGTTGCCTGGAATATGTGATCTGGAAACACTGATTGCTCCAGCACGCAAAAGTTTCTCTGATCCTGGATGTGTTTCTTCAATGTGTTCAAGAAAATATCCCAAGTATGTGAGGAATCTTGCATAGTTCTGTTGGTCTGAGCAGAAGAAGAGGTCTGGCATGTTGTTTAGAGCAGCTTTGTATCCTTCGTAGTCATTAATTTTGATTGCCTTATTCATTGACAGGACGAGCCAGATGCAGTCAATGTATTCCATCCAAAACTGTCCAGTTTCTCCCAGCTCCCCATTTCTCACTGCTTCTCTGAATGCATGATATTCTGCCATGTGGTGAGATAGGCCTACATCATCTGATGATAGAACATCAGTGAGAGTAGATTCATTCAGAGTGAGCTTTTCCAGTAAAGCAGTTCCTTCTGGAGAGAGTGGTTCATGAGTTTCCAGATACTTGTCATAGAGGAGTCTCTCTAGAGCTTCCAGCATGGATTTGTGTGTATTTATTGCTCTGTCCCAATTCTTACCATCGGTGACCCCAGCCACAGAGCCAGTGGTGATCAGATTTGCTTCCAAAGCCACTTCTACCCATCCACTCCCTTGACAGTATCTTCTGCCTATGCCTTTCAAGTATGCTCCACAGCAATGGAATGTACCAATGAGGATGATATGCTTTTGGTATTTTTCAGGTTCATTCCATACTAGAGGATATGCTTTCATGCAAACACCTAGATCAAATGTACAGATGGTGTACTCTTGTCCAGTTTCAGAAGACGTAGCTTGACTGCATCTGAAGCATTCTTGAATAGTTGTCAAGTCAGTTATGGGAGCATTGATCATGGGATAGTACCCAATTGTGGTGAGGCATTTTGTAGACTGGCCATTAAGAGACACCCAGCCTGACAAACCAGGGATGTGCTGATCCTTATAGTTGATTTTACGAGCAAAGACCCAAATTAGATCAGTATCTGATGATTTTGATTGACTATATGTGGTTAAGTTATTGGAACTAGATGACACCAAATTGGTGGGTTCAGATCGTTTCCGTTTGTAGTAAGTTGGCAACTCTGTGGCAGGACTTCTAAATGATCGCTGTTTTTTTGTAGGCTGAGTGTTAGGATTAGACTCTTGAGTGGGCTGTTCTGGGGTAGGGGAGTCGATATCTGCACAGGACTCTTGTGTAGGCTGTGCCGAGGAAAGTGCTTCTGCATCCACACAAGAACCAAGATCTTGCATGTAGATCCCTGCAGCGGTATGAATGGACCCTGCCCCATATACATCTGATACCAGCTGATCAAAATTGTCCCAGTCACTGTGGAAGACTGCTCCATCAGGCTGCCTCTTGATAACATCGGAGTTGCTGACTAATGAAGCACTTTCGACAATTGAATTTGCCAGAGCCGTTTCAAGTTCAATTGAGTATGTGTATGACTCACAGTGACCAAGCCTATTTATCAAAGTGGTGATGCTCTTAGATCTGAATAGATGGCGTAGTGTCATACATAACAAGATGTGTTTTTTCATCTTCCATTGACCTGACGTTGCTGATCTGCAGATGTCTTGAGAAATGGATGATGCCAGACTTTCCTCCCGATATGAGGGCTTCTTATCTCCACAAATGAGGTTTAAAATGAATTGTAAAACCTCTGAAGGAATCTCCTCAGTTGGATCATGGAGATCATGAGCCCTCAGAGGCCAAGGTAGTGGCTCAGAGGTTTTAAAGGCTGTTACAATTTTCTTGTGAAGACTATGGCTGACCTCTTTGCTCCAATCAGTAATTCCCAACTCATAAGCTGAACGCACTGTCGTCTTCATGGATTCTAGGGATGTACAAAACACAAATGTGTCTTTGAATGGGCAGGATGAGAAGGCGATATAATCTTTCAGATCGGGGCAGCATTCGATTTTTTGTCTCAGGTTATGGCTTGTGATCTCCGCAACAGTTGCTTCTCCAAATTCTGTTAAGGTTTCATTATACAAAGCTTTGAGATGAGCAAGTTTAACAACCTGGCCCTTTTCGATAACTTCAGTTTTTATATGGTCATGCACCCGAGTAAAAGCTTTACTGATCAGTGCCTTCTTTGAAGCTATTGTTTTGAAATTCCTGTTGTATTTATTACATTGCTACTGTATAGTGTATTTTTATTGACTTTTGTATTTTAGGGTGCCTGTTAAGATCTGGCTAGGGACAACAGATGGAAACTAGCACTTGTAGCTAACTCTGGCTTGTTTACAGCAAGTAACTTGTTTGTTGATCAATGAGCATTGTCCCTATCAAAAAAAAAAAAAAAAAAAAAAAAAAAAAAAAAATTCAGATGCTGCAGCTGAAGTGTCAGGCAGGGGTGCTCGCTTTACCATGTACTGTTTGCGACAGCATTCATGAAACTGTGCCTCCTTGGCAAAAAGGTCAACTCCTCTGATTTTGCACAGCAAGTCTTCATTACGGAGTTCCGTAGCTTTTTTCTCTATATGTTTGTATGCATTTGATTGGAATTTCTTCAAGCTGTATCTGTTGCCAGACACTTGCTTCACTGCGCTACTTCTGCAGAATATGCAATAACTGCCGAACAAAACTGAAGAATCCATATGCTCACGTGTCTGTCTAATGGAGACATCTTCTGTTTGACACTTGCTTAAAGCACGGATAGCACTGCGGAAAAACATGCGTCGACAGTTTTCATGATAACCACCATCAGAAGACAATTCATCAGGAATTGATTCTAAAACATCTTGCATACCACCACAATCAAACGTTTGTGTTTGAAGTTTCTTTTTCATATCATAGCAGTAAATGCACTCAGTGGATCAGCCTTAGAAGACAAAGGTATGAACTTGTCATTTACTGTCCCCTGGTAACCATGCAGGATGCAGATTTCCAGAGATGGCTGAGGTGGAGGCTTCTGCTTTGAAGAACTCTGGCCAGCTGTACAGTCTTCATCATTTTGTCGTTTTTTTTGACATGTTGACTGGTTTAGATATATTGTTGCATTACACACCCATCTGAAAATCAGTTTATTCATTACAACAATGAAATCATGTATAGTATTCAATGTCAATTCAATACATTGAGATCCCATGTTTAATATTTCATTGAAGTCTACCCTCAAACACAGACTGATGATCTGATGACAACCATCAGAAAATCAGTATATTTATAACAGTGACATTACACACACACACACACACACCATCATTCTCTCCCACTTCTGCTCTTTAGCTAGTCTCCCACTCCTGCTCTCGCTATCTAGCTATATTTGACTGGCTATGCTAGCTAACAATCTGACAAGTTAACTAGCTAATGTTATCTAGCTAGCCTTACATGTAGAAAAATATAGGACACCAATCTCCCAATAGAATCAATATCTTTCTATAACCAGAAAAATAGATTAACTTACCTGAAATCGTCTTTGCTGAATAACTTCAGGATGTCACAAGAAGGGTTAGGGTTATGGTTGGTTAGTGTTGGTTGGTTAGTTTGTTTATGTGTGTAACCTGTGGTTACCAATGTTTTATGTGTGTAACCTGGTTACCAATGTTTTATCTCCTAACTGTCACCGTCCCACAGGTGGGACGTTTGCCATTACATATTTTAAACAATAATATCTTAGTAAAAACCAAAAGTAATATTGACAAACTATATATAATTTGAAAGCTTACAATCTCTAGTTTTCTTATTTGGTGGCTGTTTTAAGGAGGAGCAGTAATTTATCAATTTGCAACAAGAATATTTCATATTCATTGGGAGTGTTTAGGCCTTTATTTTGAAATAGCAATAAACATGAAAAATCATGAAAGATTGGTAGAAACATCAGTTTGTTTTCATGCCAAGAGTTCAAAGATAACAAGATAACACCAATTCGATTTTATGAGAAAAAAAGGTCTGAAAATGTT
Organism: Rhinichthys klamathensis goyatoka; assembly: GCF_029890125.1. NCBI lineage: Eukaryota > Metazoa > Chordata > Actinopteri > Cypriniformes > Leuciscidae > Rhinichthys > Rhinichthys klamathensis. The sequence goes on along the minus strand of NW_026606794.1, from coordinate 2,031,973 downwards.
TTAAATATAAAGAAAAATATTATGGATTCTCGATTTGTGATGCGGCTGTGAGCTATAGGCTAATGCACATATGTGGTCTTTTTATGCATTTATTAGAGGTTGAATTCAAATCAAATACTGCCAAACCACCCATACTACTTCTGAATAGGATGTCTACTTCATAAATCGTATGAAAATTATGGAAATAATGGTTCAGATCACTCAAAACATATATGAAAATGGAGGCACCCTTATATGGGCAGTAATGGAGTCTGGTGTTCGCCATAGTGAAAAAGTTTGGTACTGCGCCCAAATAAAATCTTACTGAAAGCTAATTTTGTGAGATATCAACCTAAAATGTGGAACACAACTTGTTCAGATTTTTGGCTTTCATTTTCTTGCAGTTTTAGAGTAAAATATATTTTGTAATATATATATATTTTAAATAAACTATTAATAATTATATTTTTACATTGCACATGTTCATAAACTCAAACTTATATAACTTTTTTTATGTTTTACTTTCATCATTTCTACACTTCTACAATAATCTGGCAAATGTCTTCTTTAAAACAAGACCAACCATAAGTCTATATTCCAAAGCATTCTTGAATTACAACCATTTAAGTTTGGATAGTAGTTTTTATGTCTATGCGAAAAAAAGGGGGGTGACAGTCATGGCCGTAGCCAGCTATGAGGTCACCGAGGTCCGGACCTCGGTCATTTTTTTTACATTCAAAAATAAAATGTCAAGCTCTCTGAATGATTAATTAGCAGTGTTTAAACCACCTCATATGAGTGTTTGCAATTCATGTTGCTGCGAGAAGCTGGCGCAGTGAACTGAACGGGGCTTGAGAGCGCGTTGTGAACGCGGGTGCAGCCTCCGTGTTGCCAGATCCACCTAATAGAAAGGTGGCAGTAGTCACCTGTTTTTCTGATTTAATGTGACACTTTAGGAAGTTATTAATGTGGAAAGGTTTAGTGATATATTAACCTTATTTCCAAAACACAAGCTTTGAACTTATTTCGGATTATTATTATTATTTTGTTTTGCTTGTTTTTCGTAGCAATATCTGGCAACATTTAACTGTCGGCATTAATACATTTAAAAAAAAAAGAAGCTTATAGACAAACTGTAATTGCATAAAGCTACCACATTCGGTAAGACAAACGCAATGACAATCGATTATCTGTAAGAAATGTATAACACTATCAAAAACAATAGCATAAAACAGATCTGTATGTTAGCCTACAGAATGAAATTTGCCAAATAACTTACTGGCCAGCTGGAAGACGGCTCATGCTGTTTAGTTAACCTTTCACAAAGCCATCATAAAAACATTAATTAAAGCAGTGTTTCTCAACTAGCAATCTATTCAGTCAGCATATTTGTGTTTGATCTGTGTGAATTTCGTCCGAATTTGACGAGTGATTAAAAGATGGCTAATTCGTAACAGTTCGTACGACCTCACTCGTACGAATTAGTACGATTTTTGCTAAAACGTACATATTTGACGAGTTGCCCAATTCGTATGAATTCGTACGAATGACCCTGACCCCGCCCCTAAACCTACCCATCACGTGGGTTTAGACAAATCGTACAAATTCGTACGAATGAGGTCGTACGAATTCGTACGAATTAGCCATCTTTTAATCACTCGTCAAATTCGGACGAATTGGTCGTGAGATTGCGTTGCACTTGCTAGACCTACTTTTTCTTTGCACAAAACTCTCCAGAAAGTGCCATTTTGGTTTATTTTTCACAAAAAAAATCCCGGGGGGGCAAACCCTCGGACCCCCCTAGTGAGAGACTACCCCACACATAATTAAATCCAAATTTAACCCCTGTATATATATATATGCCAAATTCCATTAAAAAAAAGGGTCACAGCTTAATGTCCATTGGGAAATGTGGGTCCAATGGCCAAACCATTATTATAGCAAAATTCTTTACACAACACCCCGGACCTCACTAATTTTCAAACCCTGGTTACGGCCTTGGTGACAGTATTATTCACTTGTAAGGTAAATAATTTTCGCCATTTGGCTATAAGGAATGTTTATCTTTACAGAAGGTTACTAATGTTTACTCTATTGAAGTTTGGCTTTTTGATAACAGACTGCACACTAGTCATCTTTATTCCTTGTGTTGCAAGTACTTTGTGGGCTTTAATAAATCTCACATTTGGTTAATTGATTTTGCACCCTGACCCCAGTCCACCTTGGGGCATAACATTACTCAATTTTCATGCAATTCACTTCATATAGTATAGCAGTAGATAAGTCAAGTCTCAACTCTTTTTAGATATATTGTTCATATGCAAAAATCCCATATGGAATGGTAATGCTTGAAAGTTCCGTTTTCTCCGATTTGAGGTACAGTGGAGAACTTTGGTTATACTAGCTGTAATCCTCTAGATAGAAAGGTCATCTTGGACTTAAATTGAAGCTTATAAACTTGGGAAGTTTTTCATGTACATTTGTGGCAGTTATATGTATAATAAAATGCTTGAAAATGATCATATTTGATGACAATATGTCAGGCGGACAGACATTTTTTTGTCTTTTGGGGTATGTTGAGGGTGATATTTGACAGTAAAAAGGCAGCAATCCCCATAATCTTTTTCTGCTAGTTTCCCCTATGTGTCAGGATACACTATGCAAAATTTTAGGGTTATATGACCATTTATGTAGCTGCAGTACCTTAATATTCACAATTACATAATTCCGCCAAAAGCTTTTCCCCAAAAGGGTTTTTTTGGGCCCTGAGGCCAAACGGGGCCGAGTTGGGAGTGGTCATTATCAACTTGTGATGGCCCAAGGTATAAGATAATAGGAAATAATAGTGAAAAAAAGGTAGCAAAAAACATCCTGAGGAGTGGACCTGGCTCTTGGCCTAAGTGAAGCACTCACCTTTCCGCCCTCTAACCAGCCGTCAACAAACTTGAAATTTGTTACTGTTAAAACAGCAGTTGAGAGCTCAAAGCTCGCAATCACTGCTGCACTCACACTGTAGAAACCACCAGGACTGGGAGAGTTTTCCAGAAGAACACCGACACACTCGCTCGTTGTAAACAACAGCACTCTTCAAACATCAAACGATCGGCTCCGAAGCGAAAGGCAACTAGTGCGTGGGTCCACTTCCGTATTTATACCTGGTCTGCGGGGCCGGAGTGTGCGATGCAAGTCACGCACGCCAAATTCCATTGGCTCGTTCAATAGTACTCGAAGATGACTGGCTCCCTGGCGTGATCCCATTCAGTCGACATCGACTACGTCTGACGTTCTCGACTGAAAGGGAAATGGAAGCTTTAGCGTTAAGTTCTGCCAGGAAGACTCAATTGCTACGTCACTTATTACCTTCTCATCTATCCAATCGTGTCTAATACTTGCGGTATAAAAGATCAGTACTTACACATGTTTGAGTTTGCAGATGCTGACGCTTTCATTCACCTCCATCCTCCCCACCACCACCAGGATGGTCCCTTCCCCTCCATCCTCCCCACCACCACCAGGATGGTCCCTTCCTATACCTCACAGGGGGTCGGCTGCGCCCCTGCCTTCGTCTTCAGGCAGGAAATGCAGAGTCCGGACCCTCGGATTGCGAGCTATGGACGGGGCCTAAGCCAAAGAACTTTATTGCTTGCTGGGCTATCAATAAATGTATTAATTGTTACAGTATTTATTCTCCCGAGTCTTTCTGGTAGAACTGACAGCTGTGGTTAATTTATCATAAAAACATATGCTGAAAAAATGTCTGGTACTAGGAGATGACAGCAAACCCACATCAAACCCATTGAGCCACGCATTCTCCACCACACCCTACAAATCCAAAAATGATCCTGTGGACTCAAAGCACTTTCTGTATGTCTCTCCCTTAAATATATTACCAGTGTCTGCTTTACATATACTTTGAGATACATATTAATTTGTTATCAGATAAATACCACACATAACTATACATATTGTACATAAATTTGGCCTTTCTCCAAGAAAATGAGATTTGATTTTCCCCGCATATAGCTAAGATTATATTCAAGATATTCAATTAATGTGATATGTATTTTTGTGATCTTTGTATCTGATATATTTCTTGTCAACAAGCAGCGCCATGAGCAGGAATGAAACCAAGGTTGTGAGGGGTTGCACGTTTTCAATGGGATCCGCTTTAAAAAGCTGTTTATAATTAGATCACTTATAGATCACTTATACTTTTCCAGAGCTCATGTTGTCTAGATTTTTTTGTCAACAGAAATTTCTTGGAAAGATATTTTTGCAGTGTTTCGTAAGCAGAACAATCCAAAAACATTACAGCCCACTGAAGAGATGTATGTCTATCCCTCACAGCCTCGCATTCACTCATGTTTAAAACCAAAAAGTACCAATAAATTACGTAATTGGTATACGTCGTGGGACAGAAGCTGGGAAAGATTTGCATGCAGGTATGATGTTCATTCTATTCATCATATGTTTTATTAACAGTTCATGTTAGTATTGTGCTTAACCTTAACCCATAATACCACTTTTTGTTCAATTTGTATTATTTTCTATATTTTTGATGACAGTGGTGGCTCATACTAACTTAATTTATTGCATTAACAAAAACTACTTTGGGACTGCACATTAATAGCCTTACCTTATAATGTTTATTCATCAGTGTTAGTGATATTCGTACAATTTATGTGTATGTAAAGTGGGACAGCACTCAACCATTTTTGATATAAATAAATTTGCCTGGTTCAAATTCCTAAAAATTTGGGTCGCAGCTCAATGACCATAGGAAAATGTCGGTCCCTTGGCCAAACCAGTTGAGAACCACTGCCGTAGACCATATTATCCTCATCTCTTGCCTTGAACATTGTGGAGGGATTAAAGGAAACGCCCTAAAATGGTTTAGCTCCTACCTGTCAAACTTGGATAATTTTCTTCTGCTGCTCCTGTATTATTATCTCTATGCTTCCATTAGGCACCATTTTTAGGAAACATGTTTCCTTTCATTGTTTTGCAGATGACACTCAAATATATCTGCCATTAAAATTGAATCTTTCAATGCCCTTACAACCTTCCTTAACTGATCTCAAACTTTGTATGTCACTTTGTATGTCACTGTTAAACTTGTTTAGTCCCTATGGGTATGATATTCTTAATGATCTCTTAACCTAGAGCAGTTGTCTTGCTTTTATAAACGACTGTAAAAAAACTTGTGTCCTATTTTATAGTTTCGTTAAGTTTGAAAAGCAGATAAACTTGGTCGTAAAAGCCAGCTTTTACCATCTAAGGCTCATGGCAAAAGTCAAGCTTTGGCTCTCCCTTAAACATTTTGAAAAGGTAATTCATGCCTTTAATTCTACCCGCCTTTACTACTATTCTCTTTATGTAAAAACCAACAATCTATTTCTCATCCTCAAATGGTGCAAAATGCTGCGGCTAGATTTCTGTTGAGTGCGTATCTGCGTTATCATATTACCCCGATTTTAATGTCCCTTTGTTGGCTTCCTGTGCGTCATAGCTCTTACAAAAAATAAGTTAATGTTCATTTGAAGTAAAGTTCAAGTATATTTTTAAGTATACTTTATGTAGTAAGTATACTAATTCAATGTACTAGAACTAAGTACTTGCAAGTGTACTATTTCAATACTACTTGGTACAACATTGGCCCAGTTTTTAGTGTATAAAACAGTGGTAAACTTTATGTTAAACATTGTAAACACATTTTTTAGTTTATGAAAGTACACTTTGAAGTACACTCTCAGTAAACTACTAGTTTAGTAGTTTATAGCCAACTTCAAGTATATTTATAAAAGTTTTCTTTGCATGAACATAACTGTCATGATTCTGCCCTCGTGTCCTTGATTTTCTCTAGTCTTGAGGCAGGATCATGACAGAATCATGTTTTGTGTGCAAGCACATGGTCTTGTGTTTTGAGCCATGTGCTTGTGTTGTCTCGTTACGTTACCCCGCCCCCTTGTTATCCTCGTCTCGTCATTATTGTCTAGTCAGTTTCACCTGTCCTTGTCTAGTCTGCTTCACCTGTCTTTGTCATTAGTGTTCCCCTATTTCATCCCCTTGTGTTTGCTGTCCTGTGCCAGTTCATTGTGTCAAACATTGTGAGTTATTCTCTGAGTATTTTGTCTGAAACCTGTTTATTGAGAATTGTGAGTTTGTTTCCTGTCAAGTCAGAGTCTTCGTTTGTCATCGTGTCTTAGTCTACCTCCAGTCCTGTTTTGCCCCATCGTGGGTTTTGTTTTCTGTTTTGTCATCATTAAACCCCTTTTGAGTTATTTGCTGTCTGCGCATGGGTTCGTTCCTCCATCCACATGACAATAACATCATTACTATTCATATATTATTTTTGCACTTTAAGTATACATATATGTTCCTATTCAGGTATTAATATTTATAGCCTACTTGAAAAATAACTTTAACTGTAGCGTTAGTTCTATTTCAAGTAGGCTTTAAAAATCACAGTTCCCTTTTGAAAGGGAACTCGCACTGCGCCGATGACGCTTTGGGAAACGCCTCAGGCGTGACAGGTGTCTGAAATCACAATCAAATCACGGCAATCACATTGACCGGCGACAGCCCGTGAATCATTAGCGTGAATGATTAACGTGCGACCTGGTAATATAAAAGGGCGCCTTGCAAACATGACAAATCATCTTTTCATCTTCAGGGACTGTCTGTGTGAAATGCAACTCAAAAAAACGGTGAGAAATGAAACTTGCAGCAAAGGCTGATTATTTTCAGAAGTGTGCAGACCCGTCCCCAAGATTTTTGACGCCGGGTGACACACACGAGCTGTGCGTTTTCTGCCTGGGAGAAGAGCATGCACGGGAGGTTCTCAAGGGGGCCTGCTGTGCAAACTGTCAGCGTTTTTCTGTGAAAACGCTCCGCTCTCATCTGGCCCTCTTTTCGAGTGAAGAGGGCTCAGCATCTGGACCTCGTGGTTCAGGTCCCGCTCGTGCTGAGGCAGAGCGGCGGCTTGCATCATGGGGCTCTCAGATGACCCGGCGACTGACGAGAGCGGACTGCAGGTTGAGGATGAAGATTTTTCACCGACTCTTCCCACAGCTGATGCTCTTCAGGATGCGCAGGAGATGGCTGAGGAGGTGTATGATCAGGTAGATCCTAAACCCCCTCAGCCACCCTGCCCAGTGTATGCAGAGCTGGTGGATGTAATGGAGCGCGCTGCTGGCAGGCTAATGCTGCCTTGGCGACGCGCTAGAGAAGAGATCGCTCGCGGCAGGCTCGACGATCGGTTTCTCCTCGGCCATAGACCACCAGCTCAGGTGAGCCTTCCATTTCTTCCTGACCTTCACACTGAGGTCAAGAAGGCATGGAAGAACCCATACTCTGCCTGTATCCACCGACATCAGCGAACTAGTTTTGCTGATGTTGAGGGGATCGAGGAGCATGGGTACGTGTCAGTGTTGTTTTTGGCAGCCCTTTTAGTTTTAGTCTTAGTCTTTTGGACAAAAATGCTTTTTAGTTTTAGTCACATTTTAGTCACTTAAAAACTTCATAGTTTTAGTCAAGTTTTAGTCGACGAAAACAAAAAAAGGTTTTAGTCAAGTTTTAGTCGCCGAAAACGCAAAAAGGTTTTAATCAAGTTTTAGTCAATTTTAGTAAAAAATAAAAAATAAATAGTCTTTAAAAAATAGAGAAAATAAAATGCGGCTGTGTCAAAATTGGTATCAAGTTCAAAAATAGAAAAGAAATAAAAGTGCCACTTTGCAATCTGTTAAAAAAGAAAAGAATAGAAATCCATTTGGCAAGACAGGTCTACTTATCCCTGCATTAGTGGCTGCAATGAGCCTGTTTTGAATTGCAGAATTTCTCAAAAGTCATGCTCAATGTTCAGCTGAGATCTGTACTTTGTTTTCAGTGAAACTGAAACAGCTGAAAAGCCCATCTCACAGAGATATGATGTGGCAAAGGGAAGAAGAAAGCACACAGCTCTCTGCCTTTAGCCTACTTAAAAACGTGATATATATATATATAGCCTATATATATATATATATATTAATAGATAAAATAGACATAACATACTGTGTTTGATATGGGATTAAAATGATGGGTAGTGTATGGGCAGTGTATAAGATATGAACTAATGATTAATTACTTTAATATTCCTTTGTTCCGATCAGAGCATGTGAGCGGAGAGCGCATTTATGAATATTCCGCCCTGCTCGCTCAGCTCAGCGTCGCGCGCTCAACACAGAATGGCCTGCTGGTTCGAGAATATGTGGAATAAGAGCTGCCTCGGACTAAAGTTTGTATTCTAGTCGACTAGTAGTTCTTCATTTAAGCCATAAGTGGACAAATCGGCCCTTTATATTAATTTAATTACTTAAATAGGCTATACGGGATATTGAGCGTTATAGCCGCACTCAAGCGCACGACCGCACGCATAAAGCTTGCCACAAAGAACCGGCAAAAGTAGTGATTATGAATGTGTAAAAAAATAGTAAGGAGACATTTAATTGTTTATTAATAAACTGGTGTTTTCGGTGTCACTGCAAAGATGAATTTGACGATGCGGACTCGCCATGAACGAATAAAGATAAAAAGGCATAAAACGGAAAATTTCCTCCCGTTTTGGAGGAGACCTGTCACGGCAGTGGGGCGCGCCCCACACTTTGAGAACCGCTGGATTATACTGAAACTGAAAGTATGTCCATAAATCATCTCGTCGTTTCCGACCACCAAGCCCGTTTATTGGCTTCGCCGCCATGGTCCTTCGAAGATGTGTGGTGAGTGACTAGCCGCAGCCGCAGAACTATTCGCTATGAAGCTGTGTTGTTGTGTGGAATCTGGTGCGCGCGCGGCATGGGTACCCAAAACAATGATAGGAAGCGGCAGCATTGCTGATACTTTTTTAGCTCAAGACAGATTTCACGCAAAATAGGCAGAAATGACATGCATTGTGAACGTCAGACTTATAGTCATTTTCGTTCCGTCTCGTCTTGTCAACGAAAACTCGAAAACGTCTCGTCATGTTTTAGTCACCTTAGAGCCATTTTTAGCTAGTCATCGTCGCGTTATCGTCATAAAAAATAAGTGCGTCAACGAAATCATTTCGTTATCGTCATCGTTGACGAAAACAACATTGGTACGTGTCGATGCCGCCCATTGACGAGACGTTCGCGAACTATCTCGTGTCTGGGCGGGCGTCGACACTGAGAGCTCCAACCCTGCCATCCAAGCCGCTGAAAACAATGGCGCGTCTGAATGGCAGAGCATACACGGTAGCGGGTCAGGCCGGTGTTGCAGGCGTACCAGGCCGACCTGCTGGGGGATCTCGACCAGGGGGCAGGAACGTCCCCTGAGGCGGTGGCTGAGCTGCGCCGCACCACAGATCTTGCTCTCCTGGACACCAAGCAAACCGCTGCCGCGATCGGTCGGTCGATGGCGGCGATGGTGGCCACGGAGAGACATATGTGGCTAAATCTAGCCGACATCTGGGAGAAAGAAAAGGCCTTTCTCCTCGATTCAACGGTTTCGCCCTCTGAACTCTTCGGCACCTCCGTAGAGGCAGTGGTGGGGAAGTGGCGGGAGGACCTGGCCCTTCACTGTCTGAGGACCATAGGCAGGGCCAGCAAGCCAGCGTCTCCTCTCGTGCACCCCCTCTTTGGAGGAGCAGGGCGCAGAAGAGGCGTGACTCCCGCAACAGGAAAGATTTGAGGGAGGTTATCCAGCACAAACGCACACAGTGTCGGTGATGGATAACCTCCCCGGGGGGTCATGAAATTTGCCCTCTCCTCTCTCCGACTCCCCAGCGTTCATCACATCAGGTCTGGGGATGGGGTTATGATGAGAACGATGTTCTGATGGCCCACCTAGGCTTGGGTAGTGAGAACGCCTCTTTCAGGCATGTAAAGTGGTGGACCCCAGGTTCGTATAGAACTTTCTGGCGAATCGTCACTCCGCACGCCGTAGGTGAGCTGTCTGGTCTTTTTAAGAGTCATTTTCTATTAAAATTCTGAAATGTATCTCTCTACAGACCTCGTTCCCTGTATAGAGTTATGGGGTCATGTCAAGGTAATAAGGTAAGAGAAATTTCCTGGATTATTAGGACCCTGAAGTTCCCCGTTGGGTGGCCAGAACGATAACTATGTTATGGAGTGTTGACTGACGCTAGAGCTTCAGATAGATCTATGTCCGGCCCACTGAGCCGTCTGACTTCTTCCTGAGTATTTCGCCCCTTGGGTTTTTTTAGTAGGCTGAGCGATTCTGCAGCCCCTTGTTTGGAATAATACAGACTATATTTTTTAGTATGGCTGTGGCTCCTCCGAGCCCTCAGGTAGATCTATGCTTGCAGGTTGGCCCTCACCAGGGCCGCCTCTGTAGCTGGCCTAGGCTGTGCCAAGGATAATGGAGACACTCTGCTAAAAATAGCATTTCTGCCTCTGACCCTTCACTTTGTGAATGTAGGTTCCTGGCATCCCTGTATAACAGCCTCCTCCCATGGGAGTCGTTAGGCCAAGGCCCGCCCCATTCTCTGCATTCTGGGGCAACAAGAGTAATGCAGCGTGGTGCAGAGGATGCTTTATAAGAACATGGTTAGGCCTCAATTAGGCCGCCGTGGTACATATGTCTTTATTGAGCAGGGTTGGGCCATCTTTCGCTTCACGAAGACGACTGATTCTGTCTGCCCGACCCTGCTGTGCAGAACTGGCATACATATCTAGGCCGCCAGTATAGGCTTCACTCACCTCGCTGAGCTACTGCTCGAGCGCTGGGTTGTAGGTGGGTGGCTCTCAAGACTAGCCCCACTCCCCTAGGTTGTGCACAGATACATTTCTGTCACCCTTAGAGCCGCTGGCAGGCCCGCATCCTGGTAATCCCAGGGTGAGGTGTGAGTATTCCCCTGTGATACAGGGTGGGACTGAGCACTTCACTTCCAGTTCTGTATTATCCTACCTCGCACCATTTTGGCTCGGGTCGAGTGGAAAGTTTAGCCTTCACTTCTTTTTGGTCGAAGTACGCTCCCCTGAAGCCAGAGCATTGCCCTGAGCTGACGCCCATGCGTATAGATGGTAGGCCCCTGACACAGAGGCCTCCGTTGAGGCAGAGTGGTGTATGTTGTACTCCCCTTGTTTTAAGGGTGCTAGCTCTCTTGCTGAGTACACTACCGTGGGGAATGTGATTAGGCACCAGGATGCTGTAGGCGCTGTGTAAACAGCTTATCTGCCAACGAAGGCTGCGCCGTCAGGTAGTAGGCCTCAGCAGGCCTCCTTGAATGGGCAGCCCCCAAGAGGGCGCTGTAGGCCAGCTTACTTCTCGTGGATGGCCTTGGTGGTCCGGGCAGTTGACTCACCGATGGGTAGTAGGCCTTAAACAGGCCTCCTCGGAGATGAGTCCCAACATTAGGTAGCTAGCCGTACTAGGCCTCCTGTGGGTGGGCCCAATAGTTATGTTGGTGTAGTATGGTTCTCAACAGTGTACCTTTGTAGCAGAATTGACTTGCTATCAGCTAGTAGGCCCAACCAGGCCTCCCTGATAGGCGAGTCCCCAGCTGGCTGGCCTTAGGAGGCTGACTCGGAACTACCACCCGGACTCAGCTACCAGTTGCTATCAGGTAGTAGGCCCCTCAGGCCTCCCTGAAGGTGAATTCCCACTTAGGATGGTTATCAGGTAGTAGGCCTCACCCGGCCTCCCTGGAGACAAGCACAAGGATAGACAACTAGACAGCTAGCCTGACTTACTATCGGGTAGCAGAAAAAGCTCCCAGATATTATGGCTGTCAGGTAGTAGGCCTCACCAGGCCTCCCTGAAGATGAGTTCCCACATGCTGTGATTATCAGATAGTAGGCCCCACCAGGCCTCCCTGAAGATGAGTTCCCACATGCTGTGATTATCAGGTAGTAGGCCCCACCAGGCCTCCCTGAAGGTGAGTTCCCACAGACTGTGGCTTTTAGGTAGTAGGCCTCACCAGGCCTCCCTAAGGGTAAGTTCCCCACGTACTATCGTTATCAGGTAGTTGGCCTCACTAGGCCTCCCTGTAGGTGACCACATACTGTTGCTATCAGGTAGTAGGCCTCACCAGGCCTCCTTGTGAGTAGTTCCCGAGCGGTGCTGGGTTCAGGAAGCTAGTGGCCTCTTGCTATCAGTTCAGCTGGTCTTAGCAGGCAGCTGCTGAAGGCGAGCTTGTGCCCTGGCTCGACTAAAGTGTTCATTCTCTGCTACTGGTTCCCTCCTGGAACCTCTTTCCTCCCTACAGCATGGTTTTGCCTACCAGGCGGACCATGTGCTCCCCTCATCTAGGGTCACTATGAGCATGCGGACTCCTGAGTCTGGTCAGACGGTCGTAGGCCTCTCGTGAGGCCTCCCAGTTAGATCAGTCCTTAGGCCTTCACAGGCCTCCTCAGTGTTTTGAAACAAAAACACTGGGTAGATCCGTGGATCGAGTAGAGAAACTCCCCCTGCTGGCAAGGGTTGGGAAGCACTATGCTGAGTCATACTCTCCGGGATATCCCGTCTCTGAGATCCGGCCGAGTGGTTCACTGCCAGCTTCTCAGTCCCTCGGGTTGGATGTCTTACCTAAGGCAAGTGTCCAGAGGCTTTGTCTTCGGACAGACAGGGAGTGGCCAGACTAAGTGTCTATGTAACTGATGCCGGGTCAGCCCGTCCTGGTGGCATTTCGGGGTGAGTACGTTCCCCTGAATAGTGACTGGCTGGGGTTCCTTTGGGTTCCCTAGCCACATTCCCTAGAAGGGACCCCTTCTAATTGGAAGCTGTGGTTCCAGGCCCTGAGCAGGTCCAGGTAGGCCTTCATTTAACCATGTGTATGGAGGTTTTCCTGTGAGGCTTAAGCCTAGTTCACACTACATGATTTTAAGCCCAATTTAAGCCTGATTTGCAAATCGTTGAGCTCGCCGACAGGTCAGGGTGTTATCGCGTGCAAATCGTGGGGGATTAGCAGGCAATGAACGCTCGCCAATCTGTTAATATGAAAGAGCCAACAACGCATCAAAGACGTTCGCAGACGCGTCGCCGAGCCCAGAAAAATATCTAGCATGCTAGATATCCAGAGCTGTCGCACGACTCAAGCTCACGTGATGTCATGAGCTACAGCCAATCAGAGCAAGGCATGTTCGCGTGTTGTGTTCTTCTTCGTCTTCTTCGCTGGGTATTGGCGCGCGTGCTGTTTCGCATCATTTCCGGTTTGTTTTATCGCGTGATTTTTCGTGACAAAACGTAGTTTGTAGACAAGAGAGAATCGTTGGGTGACAGAGTTGTTGTCAACTCGTGTAGTGCGTTACCTACTGTTGCGGATCAATCACGTTGTGTCGTGTGGTGTGAACAGCTCAACAGCTTGAACACTCCTGATTTCACAGAGAGCAAGTCATGTAGTGTGAACCGCACAGTTCAGCCCGACGTTTTAAAATCATGTAGTGTGAACTAGGCTTTAGCTTGGGCTATGACCGTAGGGAATGCTGTCACTGACAGCCCAGTGTGACCTGAGGGTGAGTGGTTCTAGCGTTTCATTTGAATTTGCTGGTTCTGACAGTTGTCACTGCCACCTGGCATGCACTCCCCATAGCATGGTGGCGTTGGTATATCGTTCCCCAAAGCATCATCGACGCAGTGCGAGTTCCCTTTCGAAAGGGAACGTCTAGGTTACGACTGTAACCTCTGTTCCCTGAGAACAGGGAACGAGACACTGCGTCTCCTTGCCATGCCTCGGGGCTTGCCTACTGAACAGTCCCTTCAGACGATAAGGTGATTTGTCATGTTTGCAAGGCGCCCTTTTATACTACCAGGTCGCACGTTAATCATTCACGCTAATGATTCACGGGCTGTCACCGGTCAATGTGATTGCCGTGATTTGATTGTGATTTCAGACACCTGTCACGCCTGAGACGTTCCCGAAAGCGTCATCGATGCAGTGTCTCGTTCCCTTTCAGTCGAGAACGTCAGACGTAGTCGACGTTGACAGAATGGGGATTACGCCAGGGAGCCAATCGTCTTCGAGTACTATTGAACGTTCCACCTTCTGGGCCTGGTTCGTAGAAGCAGAAAGAGCTTCCCAACCGGCCGGACCAGACTGTGACCATCAGACCCGGCTATGCGACTCATTATCGCTCGGCGCCCGCTGAAGTTCAGTGATAGTCATCACACTATGTGTTGAGCAGATATGCTCCTGAAAGCTCAGTGATATTCATTACTCCTAGTGTTGAGCAGTGCTCCTGTCTTGTGCGTGCATATCTCTGTCCTACTGGTGAAGGACTTGATATAGCCACTCCCTCCAGCCAATATGGGCCAGTTGTTGTAAACTCATTCTTCATGGTACCTAGTATGTGGTGGGTTGTGACCATCTTGGCCCAAGTTGGTCTGCAGCATCTGAACTGAATGACATGTAATTCAGATCTCTACCTTCCGCACCACATGCCATCCTGTGTGTTGCGTGTGAGGGTTCGAAGTATCAGTACAGAGTCCTACCCTTTGAGTGCCCCATAGCCAGTTGGGTCTTAAGGTCAACTGGGAGAGAGTAATCTCGCCCACAGGCTACGTATCTGCTGCCACACTCTCACCGACTGAGGAGTCATGTACAAAGGGGATGCTTTAACGGAGGCCTGGGCGACCTCCGTCTGCATTGACATTTCGTGCCTCGAGTTGTTGCAGTTCACCTCGCTTTGAGCCACCACTGCTCAGCGAGCTGGCACTGGTCTGAAAAGACAACATTGCGACCATTGCGCTAAGCTTCCCTCGCATGTCACAACTCACCCATCACCTCCTCCTTTGAGTCAGAAGCTTTTGAGGTCGCTTCATTCCACTAGTTCTTCCGGCCTGCTGAATCGTGCCGCCGACCAGCTATGGCCAGGGAGAGTCGAGACTCCATCCCCTGGCGGTCCAGCTGGGCAGGGACCACTTCGGGCCACACAGTTACATCTGTTGCCTCTCCGGATTCATTCCTCTTTCAGTTGTGTTATTTCTGTCCAAGCCGACAACCCTTGAACAGACATTGGCTCTCAGCTGGCCCTGGGGCCCTGCAGAAATGCGTTCCCCAGTGAGCCTTCTAAAAAGTGGCTATGCGATTCAACTCATCACACTCAGGTGTTGAGCAGAGATGCTCCTGAAGCTGAGTGATCTTCTTCACATCTAGTGTTGAGCAGTGCTCCTGTCTTGTGCACGCATGTCGCTTGCACCTACTCTGCTAGGTCAGGAGTGGTGCAGGTCTTGATAGTTACCCGTTATTGGCCCAACCAGACCTAGTTCCCCTCGACAGCCTTCCGGACTTCCCCTGAATACATTTGAGGGACAGGGCATGATGACACCCGCATTCAGACCCCTGGAGAGATTCCACGCCAGTCCTAAAAGGTGGACGTGGAGGTTCAGGTGGCTACCGCAGGAATATGTAGTAGTTACATCACTTCTGCGAGCACCCCCTAAAAAGAGGAAGTTGTGCTTATGCCAAATAAAGTAGAACCTATTCGTTGAGTGAGTCTTCTCTCTGTGAGGAGATCCTGAAGGCATTCGGTCATTTCAGTGCTCTCTTTCCTGCAAGATGGGTTGGAGTGGGCTGTTTTCCTCCACCCTCAAAATGATGTTGCCTCTGTTTTTTCTTGACACACATCATGATGCAGAAGCATGGGAAGCACATCCTGATCGTCAGGTTCCTGAGGGAGCAAGGGAATCTGCCTTGGGCCCCTCTTTATCCTCTTGGGCCTTATCTCTGGTGCTACTGCACTGCAGAGACCGCCCCTTTAACTTAGTTAAATATTCTGTTTTTAAAACAGTTCTCCTGCTCCCGTGGTCTCTACTAAAGGGGAGGGACTTGCTCGCTTTCGGTCAACGAGTTGTGCCTGGAATTCGGGCCGGCTAACTCTCACAAGCTGAGACCCCAGCCTGGATATGTGTCCAAGGTTCCTACCTCCTCTCCCTTAAAGGGACTAGGTGGTGAGCCTGCAAGCGCTGCCCCGGAGGAGGCAGACCCAGCCCTGGCTTTCTCTGTCCATCCGCTTCATTGCGGTTATATATGCACAGAACGCAAGCCTTAGTACCTCAGACCAGCTCTTGTCTGTTAAGGAAATCAGCAGAGAGGAAAGGCTGTTTCCAACCCCGTAGCTTACTATTTCAGAATATGAGAAATTTCGTGCAAAATGATGAAAATGTATCCAAAGTTTGTTCTTTGCTGGAAACACTGAAGCTTTTGAGAGATGATGTCACTTTGTTGCATGAGGGTGTGATTCCTTTACTTCCCGCTGAGGAACAAATAAAGCAAAATGAATGGTGTGGATCAGTTTTTCGGTTCAACAAAGGGTTTATAGAAGATGTGGAGCAATGGCTGTCTGATCTTAAACCTAAGAAAATTTCACTGACTCCTACCATAGCAGCAGCATCTGGACAGAGTATTGAAAATCCTCTGTCATCTCATTCTGTAATAGATGGAATACCAACAATGACTATGGCGGTTCAAGGGCAATCTCTTTCAGATGATTTGTTGCCTGCTGCTGCAACCTCTGATGCAAATGCAAATTCACAAAGGATTCTGAACCAAAGTGCGGAATGTAATGCATTGACGTGTGAGCATTTCATGGATGAGATTAAACCAACTGATAGTATTTCAAATGTATTCAGCAAAAAATCAAGTAAAGGAGCTCTTCTTCTGGTTCACGATCTAGTAGATCATCTACATTATCTGCTCGCCTTCAAGCTGAAGCTGAAGTGGCGGCTTTATTAGCCAGTCAGCAAATGCTGCAACTGAAGCATGCTGTGGAAGAAGAAGAGGAGCGTTTAAGAAAGAAAAAGGAACAAATTGATCTTTAAACTAAAATAGCTGTGTCTATGGCTAAAGCCAATGGCCCTCATTTATCATTCTTGCGTAGAAACGGGCGTATATATTGGCGTAAGATTATGCTTGCACTCCTCTCACCGCCTGATTTATGAAGCTGTGCGTACCTTTGAAATCCAGGTGTACGCAATACCTGCCCTTGATAAATCCCGCGGCTGAAAACGATCGTCATTAGAATAACACGCCCCTATATATTCAAGTCTCCGCTTCCCCCACGCCCTCATTTTACGCCATGTACTCACGGAAGACGGCACAGAAGAGAAACTTCTCTGACGTGGAGCCGAAATGTCCTATCACAATGCAATATTTTACAGCACGTCTTTTGAAACAATTGGCATTCAATTTCGAATCACGTCACATGTATTGGGGTGTAAAATAGTGATGATGATGATGTGATGTGGAGTACCATTCATTCACATTAATAATTGCATGACAATTTGTAATATTCTTCTTATTATTATGATTTTTATTATTAATGACGTAAAGCGCACAGGCTCGCAACTGAAGGAATACATATGGCTACAAATCAAATGGTTTGGTAAAGTCACACAAATTAAACATTAAAGTCCATGTTGCACAAAAATAAACACTGAAGTTTATAATTACTATGTTGTTGTTCATAATATATCACATCTTTTAGTTTGTCAGTGCGTTTTGTGGTGTTAGGAATTGTTTTTCTGCGCATTTCCGCACTAACTCAAAACGTGCGTACACCACCTCCTGAGCTGGCGTAGGATTTGAGCGTACCGTACGCCAACGTCCATATTGATAAATCTCAAAGTCACCGTGGTTTTGGGTGTACGCCAGGTGTACGCTGGAAATTTGGTGTACGCACTTTTGATAAATGAGGGCCATTGTGTACAGGTCTGCTGCATCAGAACAAAGCATGCATTTGGAAGTAAGTAAACCAAGAAAGGAAAAGGATGAAATGATCTGCTCTAATTCAATGGCAGTGACATCAGTTCAAGTTGACACACATGTCAAGTCACAGTCTCTGTCTGTTAATAATTCAACAGGAGGTGCAAGAATAATTCTCAGTTTCAACCTGTGCAACAACCGAGGTCCATAACACCATTTCAGCCAACTGCATCTGTGAATGGGCAGCTACTCGGTAACCGTAGTAGCAATGTACCTGTTTCAAGACAATCACTAAGTGATGGAGAACAAGGAAATATATTGCGTCTTATGGAAAAACAAAATGAAATTACTGCCATGTTGGTAAAACAACATAATTCATTACTTCCTCAGAGATATTCTATCTTTTGATGGAGATCCTGTACAATATCAATGCTTTAAAATTCATTTGAGGAGGTTGTGGAAAAAAGAGCAAACAACTATGGTGATTGTTTCTACTTTCTTGAGCAGTATACCCGAGGTCAACCTAGACTCTAGAGAACTTGTCAGAAGTTGTCAACACATGACTTCCACGCAGGGTTACATGAAAGCTAAGACCCTACTTAAGGAACATTTTGGAAACAAACTCAAAATCTCTTCAGCATATGGACAAGGTGCTCTCCTGGAAGTTCATAAAACCTGAGGATACAAGGGCTCTACAAGATTATCATCTTTTTCTTAGAGCTTGCTGTAATGCTATGGAGGATGTTCGTTAAATGAAAGAGTTAAACTTGGCTACCAACATGCAAATCATTCTTTCAAAGTTGCCTTTTAAGCTCAGAGACAAATGGAGAGCAGTGGTGTGTGATCTGCAGGAAAACCGTAAGGAACCAGCAGCATTTAAAGACATTGTGGATTTTGTAGAGAAGCAAGTAAAAATTGCAACAGATCCTGTGTTTGGAAACATCTTAGCGGCTCCTTTTGGTGGAGGTCGAAGCATGATCCGTTCCAAGACTAAGGGAAGTAGTTTCGCTACCACTGTTACTGTACCAGGTATGGAAGACGTTAAGAAAACTAATAAAGGAAGTGTATCCTGTCTTTGTTGTGGCGAAAAACATTTCTTGAATTCCTGTACTGTGCTTGCTAAAAAAATCCATAAAGAAAAGATAGACTTTCTGAAGAAGAAAGGAATCGTCTCGGTTACGGATGTAACCCTCGTTCCCTGAGTAGGGAACGAAGACGTTCCGTCGGATGACGACGAATGGGGGTTTCGCTTAGAAAGCCTATCGACTTCGAGTATACAAAAACGAGCCAATGGCAAAGAAATGCCATGGGTCAGCGGAATTTGCCTAGCGTAAGTCCGCCTCACCTCGTGGTTATTTAAGGAGAACGCTGGCAGCAAATAGGCATGTTTCTTCGCTGAGGAGCCAAGACTGAGCTCAGGCGATCCCCGCGGTACAGCGGAAGTGGCAGGAAGACGGAAGACTGAACTACTCAGGGAACGAGGGTTACATCCGTAACCGAGACGTTCCCTTTCGTTGTCACTCCGAGTTCCGTCGGATGATGACGAATGGGGATACCAGTCTAATCACGCCACCTTCTCAGCTGTCTTCCAGTGCCCTGCGTAAATCTGAGATCCCTGTCGTGAGACTAGCACGGACGAAGGACTCCTGTTTAGCACAGGAATGCCAAGGTACACTGGGGAGCATATCCCAGATTTTGGGGGAATATGCAATTACTGCCAACCCAGAGGGGGGGACTTAAGAATACACATATGACCCGAGGGATGCATATGGGGAATCACTGGGGTGTCCAGCCGCAGGTGGAATATTTCAACCCCAGGGGTGGCAAGGTGGCTTGCCGAGGGAAAGACACATGCTCAAAGAGGCTTACAGTGGAAATACACATGTGGAGGTTACTCAGAGGAGGAACCATGCACACGGAGGCACCTAGCCGACGCACAGGCAATAGACACTGGCGCCAGCGTCAACAGTGCTGGAGGAACTCAGGGCTTCAGAGAGGAAGGCTCACCTGAGGAAATATTGCACGTATCCAGTCCGCGGAGTGGAATGGCGAGCAAGCGAAGACACCTGAACGGCTCCCATGTTAGCTTGAAAAAGACAGTACATGGGAGGAGACTGGCTCCACTCGGAGATTGTAGAATCTGGCGAATGTGTTAGGTGTCGCCCAGCCTGCAGCTCTGCAGATGTCTGTTAGCGAGGCGCCATGCGCTAAAGCCCAAGAGGACGCCACACTCCGGGTGGAGTGGGCAGTCACACCAAGGGGGCACGGTCGACCTTGCTGCTGGTATGCCAAAGCAATGGCGTCCACTATCCAGTGAGACAACCTTTGCTTGGAGAGAGCCTTTCCCTTCAGCTTCCCACCATAACAGACAAAGAGCTGGTCTGAGGTCCTGAAACACTGCGTTCTGTCTACATAGATGCGAAGAGCACGTACTGGACAGAGCAGTGCCAAGGCTGGGTCTGCCTCCTCCGGGGGCAGCGCTTGCAGGTTCACCACCTGGTCCCGGAAGGGAGTGGTAGGAACCTTGGGCACATATCCAGGCCGGGGTCTCAGGATCACGTGAGAGTAAGCCGGCCCGAATTCCAAGCACGCTTCGTCAACGGAGAATGCGTGCAGGTCCCCTACCCTCTTGATGGAGGCCAATGCAATCAGAAGCGCTGTCTTCATTAGCCGCGTTTCCACTGCCGGGCTAGGGCCGGGCCAGGGCTAACAGCGAGCCGAGCCGAGCCAGTGGCCTCGGGCCTCAAGCACCGGGCTTGCGTTTCCACTGCCGGGCCAGTAGCCCCGCAGCGCTGCCCTAAACCGCGCCCCTAACACGCCTTTCTGGATCAAACATCATACAACCCAACCAATTTCAGCGGGTATTATGAATTTATTAATTTTTAAGTTAGGAAGATAGCATGTATATTAACTCACCGACCGTGGCTGCAATAGTGTCACGATTGTCTCGCGAGTCGCCACTAACAGAGGGACGGTGACCCAGCACACCGTCCATCAAGTCGATCCATGGAAAATCCCTTCTCTGAGCTCCGCTTTGTTCATTGTGCGTTTTAATCGCCTTGTGCAAATCTGCGCCCGCAACTTTTTTTTATTTTTTCCTGAACTTGAAGCGTTGCTCGCTGAATGCTTAGCTTAGAAAGTTCAGCATCGATGTATTTTATAACGTCCTCGTTTCTTCACACGCCGTCAAATTGACGTTGTACCCTTTCTTCTGCCCAAATGCTCAGAAGAGCTTTGGTATCTTCGACAGACCAGTACAGGTGATTCTCCATTTCGACCAGCGATTATTTTGCGCGATATAAAAAAGTGAAATGTGCATCTTGCTTCAGATCATAACGTTCCATAACACTGATAAACTCCGCCTTTTACCTTGAGCACGCCTCTAGCCCGAGCTGGCCCGCTTTGGCCCAAGGTATTCGACGGGCTAGAAATCCTGGCCGTTGGCCCAGAGTAAGCCCCGATCAAGCCCCGGAAGTGACAGTGGAAACGCGACTGGCCCTGGCACGCACTAGCACGGCTCGGCCCTGGCCCGGCAGTGGAAACGCGGCTATTGACAGGAAGTTAAGCTCGACCGATTGCAAAGGCTCAAAGGGAGCACTGCAGGTCCCAAGAGGGTACGAGAGGAGGGTGAAGGAGGGCTGTCTCCTCGCTCCTCTCAGGAACCTGACGATCAGGTCGTGCTTCCCCACAGACTTACCTTCTATTGGGTCATGATGTGCGGCAATGGCGGCGACATAGACCTTGAGGGTGGAGGGAGACAGCCTTCGCTCCAACCCTTCTTGAGAAAGGAAAGCACGACACTGATCGAACATCTCCGGGGGTCTTCTTGGTGAGAAGAGCACCAGTTGATGAAGAGGTTCCACTTCAACGCATAGACGTGTCTCGTGGACAACGCTCTAGCGGAAGTGATGGTAGCCACCACCGCTGGTGGTAGGGTATTTAAACCTGCCTCGTCCCGTCCAGGAGCCACACGTGGAGGTTCCAAAGATCGGGACGAGGGTGCCATAGGGTGCCCCGTCCCTGAGAGAGGAGGTCCTTCCTCAGGGGAATTGGCCAAGGAGGTGCTGTCGCGAGGAGTATGAGTTCGGAGAACCAGGTCAGGGTGGGCCAGTACAGCGCGACCAGAATGACCTGCTCCTCGTCCTCCCTGACCTTGCGCAGGGTCTGCGCAAGAAGGCTCACTGGGGGAACGCATATTTGCGGCCCCGCGGCCAGCTGTGCGCCAGTGGATCCGTGCCGAGCGTGCCCTCGGTCAGGGAATAAAACAGGGCGCAATGGGTCGAGTCGTGAGTCGCCATTCTCCAGGGAGGGGCTGAAACCAAGAGAGCTTGTCTGCACAGTTCAGGGCTCCAGGAATATAAACGGCACGAAGCGACCTCAGATGCTTCTGACTCCATAAGAGGAGGTGGCGGGCGAGTTGCGACACACGGCGGGAGCGCAGACCACCTTGACGGTTGATGTACGCTACAGTCGCTGTATTGTCTGATCGGACTAGTACATGCTGGCCCCTGAGCACGGCTCGGAAGCAGCGCAGGGCGAGCTGTACAGCCAGCAACTCGAGGCAATTGACGTGCCATAGGCGGTGGGGTCCTGTCCAGGAGCCCGCGGCAGCACGTCCATTGCACATGGCACCCCAGCCCGTGGTAGAGGCATCTGTTGTTACAACAATATGCCGGGAAGCTCGTTCCAGGGGCACTCCGGCCCGTAGAAAACTGAGGTTCGACCACGGAGTGAAGGTCTGACGGCAGGTCGGAGTAACTGGTACTCGGAGAGTGCCGTGTTGCCATGCCCACCTCGGAACTCGGTCGCGAAGCCAAAGCTGAAGCGGTCTCATATGAAGCAATCCGAGCGGTGTTGCCACGGCTGCAGATACCATATGCCCCAGGAGCCTCTGAAAAAGTTTCAGTGGAACCGCACTCTTGCCCTCGAACTGTCTCAGGCAAGTCAGCAGTGACTGCGCACGTTCGCTCGTAAGCTGCGCGGACATGGCGACCGAGTCGATCTCCATACCGAGAAAAGAGATCCTCTGCACGGGGCAAAGTTTGCTCTTCTCTCAGTTGACCCGAAGGCCCAGACGGACTACATGGCGAGCACCAAGTCCCTGTGTTCGCAAAGCTAATCTCGAGAGTGAGCTAGAATTAGCCAGTCGTCGAGATAATTCAGAATGCGAACCCCGTGTTCCCGGAGGGGAACAAGGGCTGCCTCGACGACCTTCGTGAAGACGCGAGGAGACAGGGCTAGCCCGAATGGGAGAACTGCGTACTGATATGCCTGTCCCTCGAAAGCAAACCGCAGGAACGGTCTGTGTCGAGGGAGGATGGAGACATGAAAGTAGGCGTCCTTCAGGTCGATCGCTGCAAACCAATCCTGGTGCCGCACACATTCGAAAACGCGTTTGGCGGTGAGCATCTTGAACGGCAGCCTGTGAAGGGAGCGGTTCAGAACGCGCAGGTCCAGGATTGGCCGTAACCCACCGGTTTTCTTCGGGACAATGAAGTACGGGCTGTAGAAGCCGGTCCTCATTTCGGCTGGAGGGACAGTCTCGATCGCACCCTTCGCCAGCAGGGTAGCAACCTCCGCTCTCATGATAGGGGCCTTGCCACCGACCATAGTGGAGCAGACTCCCCTGAAGCGGGGAGAAGACCGCGCAAACTGAATCGCGTAGCCGAGCCTGATCGTTCGCACGACCCAGTGGGACAGGTTGGGAAGCTCTAGCCAGGCTCCCAAGGACTGTACCAGCGGGGTCATGCGAACCACAGACTTCCCGTCGGTGGAGCAGCGAGGCGGTATGGCTGACCCAGACGTGGACGGCATAGCGGCCCTGTGTGGGGGTACAGCCATAGACCGCGTCCTGACAGAGGAGACCAGGGAAGGACGAACGTTCCACGGGGGTCTGCTCTGCCAGGGGTCTGGCGACAGAGGAGGATGAGAGCGGCACGGTCCGGGGACGGCGCGCACTGTCATCCGGCTCTGGGACAGAGGAGGACGAGGGGTGCACGGCCCGGGGGTGGCGCACCGTGTCGTCCGAGAACTCTTGTGTGATCAGAGACAGGACAGTCAGTTCTTTCTGGAATAAGGATTCTTCCCCGGCCCTCCACCAGGGAAAGGAGTGGCCCAGCTACCAGCTCCTGGAAAGAACTGAGTCCCATCTCTGAGCAGCCCATCTCAAGAGTGCCGCTTAACCCGGCGTATAGCGGGGGGCGGGGCTGGAAAGGGCTGTGGCGTCCCCCTGCGGCTTCCAGAGCCAGCCCGGGTGAACGGAGGAGGGCGCCTTCGGCGGTGGGCAGACCGAGGGATCTGCTCGGACAGCGGGGCCGTCGGGGCAGAATAAGCCTCAGTCTGCTCGTGGGCGGTTGAGAACTGTTGGGCAAAGCCCTCAACCACACCGCCGAGAGGCCGACCTGGGATATGGGGGTGTCAAGCAGAAGGGTCCGCCCAACATCCTGCACATCAGACAGGTTCAGCCACAGAATGGTGGACATCACCTGACCCAGGGAGCGTACGGCCACTTTCGTCGCTCGGAGAGCAAGGTCAGTGGCGGCGCGCAGCTCATTGAAGAGCCCTGGGTCTGTCCCGCCCTCGTGCATGTCCGTGAGCATCTGGGTCTGGTAGACCAGCAGAAAGGCCATGGCGTGCAGTGAGGCGGCTGCCTGTCCTATAGAGCTATAGGAATTCGCCACAAGTGTAGACGAAAAACTACAGGCTTTGGACGGGTGCTTAGGATCGCGCCGAGAGGAAGCACTCTGAGGACACAGTAGCATCGCAACAGAGCGTTCAACCGGGGGGACCCCAGTGTACCCATGGGCAGCGGCCCCGTCGAGGGAAGGAAGGGCGGAGGAGATCAACGAAGGATCGCTGGAAGACATGGGGGTCTTCGAGGATTTCGAGATCTCCTGATGCACATCCGGGAAGAAAGGCATTGGAGTGGACGCCGACAGCAGTCAGCGGCCACACCCAAAACCAATCGTCCAGCAGCGAGCGCTCGGACAGGGTGAAAGGTTCCACTCTAGTCCGATGCTCGCAGCGGCCCGGGAAAGCATGGCCGTCATCTCAGGATCTGACTCGACAAATGCCATATGCACACCCGAAAGTGGCAGCACTGTCGGATCTTCACTTCCTGAAGATTCTAGCCCGCCCTGTGATGCTGCGATGGACAACAGATCCGATTCTGGAGCGTCAAGGGAAACCCGCAGGGCATCCGAAAATAGACCCGGGGAATCCCCTGAACACTCGCGGGTTGCGTCACTGAAGAGGGGGGCGTGGTCCACGGACAAACAGTCGGCGGATTTGTTCCACACTCACACCCTCAGGTCACCCTGGCCACCAGCCGAAGTAGCACCTCACGTGGAGAGTGTTAGATCGGGGTGTGGAAGAGGGGACTCTCTCTCTAACGAGATCATTGAGTCTCGACCGTAATGACGCGATGGTCACGTTCCCGCGGGAAGAACGTGAGTCATCCACAAACGCTGCTCTAGCGTGATCAAGCCCAAGCACGCAGAGCAGAGAATGTGCCCATCAAAATCGGAAATGAGTCGACCGCAACCAGAAATGCACGGGCGAGCCGTCTTTAAAAAGACGTGCCGCGTGCGAGCTCTTTTATGAGAGGAGAAAAAAACTCTGCGATGTTGAAGCGAGCAGGGAGAAACACACTCATTGGCAGATCACTGCACAGATCAGCAGGCAATGTGAACTCGCTGCAGATCGCCGTCACACCAACACCGGAGAGAGTGGCTCGTCTCGTAGAGTGAAGTCAGAAATGGCTGTGGAGTGAAGAGATACTCTTGGCTCCGAAGCGAAAACATTCCTATTTGCTGACAGCGTTCTCCTTAAATACCCACGAGGTGAGGCGGAGTTACGCTAGGCAAATTCCGCAGACCCATGGCATTTCTTTGCCATTGGCTCGTTTTTGTATACTCGAAGTCGATAGGCTTTCTAAGCGAAACCCCCATTCGTCGTCATCCGACGGAACTCGGAGTGACAACGAAAGGGAACTGTTTTGGCTGTCTATGTACAGGTCATATTAGCAGAGATTGTAAGAAGTGCATAACATGCAGTGTGTGTGGCTCTGATCTCTGTTCAGTCCAGTAGTCTTACTGGGGCCGGTGAAGATGCTTGTACCTTGTCCATTCTTCCAGTTTGTGTTAAATCTAAGAATAGAAACAAAATTGTGGAAACGTATGCCTTTTTACATCCAGGTAGTTCAGCGACCTTTTGCACAGAAAGTCTTATGAATAAGCTTAATCTTTCTGGCAAAAAAATTAATAATCTGCTTTAAACCATGAATCAAGACAAATCGGTTTCCAGTTATGTTCTCAAGGATCTAGAAGTTGCTGGATTGGATCAGACACATTATTGTTCACTTCCTGAAGTTTATTCCCAGAAAAGTATGCCAGTTTCTTAATCCAATATTCCCATGCAGAGTGATCTTGTTCGATGGCCTTATTTAAATAGCATACACTTGCCCTCAATTGAAGTAGGAGTTGAGCTCTTAATTGGAGCAAATGTACCAGAGGCACTTGAGCCATGGCAGGTTGTTCGCAGTCAAATGAATGGACCACATGCGGTAAGAACCATACTTGGATGGACAGTGAATGGACTGCTTAAAGGAATGGAAAGGAATGGAACTTTCTGTAATGACCAACCTCATGTGACTGTTAACAGGATCTCTGTCTCAAAATTGGATGAGCTTTGGGAACAACAGTTTAAAACCGATTTCCCTGAAAATGCTCTGGATGAACTGGTAGGGATGTCTAAAGAAGATAATCAATTCATGGATCTCGTATCTCAGTCTGTAAAACTGATAGATGGCCATTACTGCATGGGTTTGCCCCTCAGGAATAAAGATGTGGTCCTACCAAATAATAAAATGGTTGCAGAACAGCGGGCTTTGAGTCTGCAAAGAAAATTCCAAAAAGACTCTGCATTTCAAGCAGATTATACTGCTTTCATGGAAGATGCAATTTCCAAAGGATATGCGGAAAGGGAAGGGGTTGGATGGGATACTGTTATACCCATCAAATATGTACAGAAATGGAGAAATTTGAGACCAAAAGATGTTTGAAACCTGTAGAGTTTGGAGAAGCCACGGCAGCTCAGTTACATAATTTCTCGGATGCCAGTGAGGAAGGCTATGGAGTTGTGTCTGACCTGCTTCTCCATAACAGTCAGAACATTGTACATTCTGCCTTCTTGATGGGCAAGGCTCAAGTAGCACCAGTGAAATCTACCACCATTCCCCGCATGGAACTTACAGCCGCCACTCTCGCCAGTCGGATGGACAGGCTATGGAAAAGAGATCTAAGGATGAAATTACAAGATTTTGTGTTTTGGTCTGACAGCACTGCTGTGCTAAAGTATATTCAAAATGAGTCCTCTAGATTTAAGTGTTTTGTTGCCAACAGAGTGTCTGAGATCTTGAGAGCATCCCAAGCTGCTCAGTGGAGATATACAAATTCTGCCAACAATCCTGCTGACTTTGCTTCTAGAGGGCTGAAGGTTTTTTACTTCTGGAGCATATGTGGACATTTGGCCCTCCCTTTCTTACTGGATCACAGGAAGAGTGGCCAGATATGCCAATTGCTTGGGGAAAGAGTTCGGTTCAAGACCCAGAAATCAAGCAAGAATTTGTGGTTAACACTTTACTGGTTCAAACTGAGGAGGGATATAGTGCTGTATCATGGCTTATTAATCATTATTCATCATGGACACGTCTGAGGAAGGCTGTGGCCTGGATCCTTAGGCTGAAGAAAACCCTACTAGCTCTAAGTAAAAGGAGAAAGCAATTGAAGGAAACTCTTGATTGTACTGAATTGAATCAACCATTGGAAGTTATCAATGGAAACATGCTTAAACTACGATCCAGTATGAGTGAAGGCTATCTTTCAGTAGACGAACTAGAGGAAGGTGAAATGGCGATTATACGCTTTTCACAGTAGATGAGGTTCCCAGAGGAATTGATATCTCTACAAAGAGGTGAAGACGTTGAGCAGAGCAGTCCTCTGTACCGTTTTAATCCAGTACTTGAGGCAGGTGTTATAAGAATGTATGGACGTCTAGATAATGCAGCTATGCCTGAAGAATCAAAACACCCAATAATATTGTCAAAGGATCTGCATATTTCTGAACTTATTTTAAGGCATGTTCACAATGAGGTTGGGCACAGCGTACGAAATTACACGTTGGGTAGGCTGTGTCAATGATATTGGATACCAGGAGCAAGTACTGCCATACGGATAATTTTGTCCAGATGGGTAATCTCCTAACGACTTCAAGGAACAGTAGGTTCTCAACAGATGGCAAATTTACCTTCAAGCAGAGTCTTACCAGATGAACCACCATTTACTCGAGTTGGAATTGACTGTTTCGGCCCATTCGAGATCAAACGTGGACGGAGCACTGTGAATGAATGACTCACTGTGAGTCATTTTTACCTGTTTGGCTATAAGAGCCATACACGTCAAAGTGGTTGCATCAATGAAAGCGTAAGCGTAAGTTCTACTAGAAAGACTCCATTGCACGTCACTAATTTATAATTCCACGCAACCAATCACAGCTCGACATTGAATATAAAAGACTGATCCCACCGTTCCATGTTGTTGCCCGCAGGTGTCGTAGCAAAGTTTTCCCCCATCCTCCCCACCACCACCAGAATGGCTCCCGTCCACTCGTCGGGGGGTAGGCTCCGCCCCTGCCTCTAACATCAGGCAGGACCTACAAGCTAACCTTCAGACCCTGACGGAGGACGAGGCCTACGCCAAAGAACTCAGAGACGGAGCTTGTCGAGCATCTACCTTTATTTTCGTCTGTAAACTCCTTTCACAAAATAAATTCTATTTATTTGAGAATTCTTCTGAGTCTTTATGGTAGAATTGGATACAGATTCTTTCATCCACGCCTTACGGCGGTTCATAGCACGACGTGGTCAAGTATTAGAATTACGCTCCGATAATGGAACCAACTTTGTTGGAGCCGAACGAGAATTGAGAGAAGCCATAAAAAATTGGAACCATCATAAAATCAATGATGTTCTTATCCAGAAGAATATCAAATGGATATTTAATCCTCCTACGGGATCTCATCACGGTGGTGTTTGGGAGAGGATGATTCGATCCGTGTGGAAGATTATGAATTCAATCTTGAGGGGGCAGAGTTTAGATGAAGAGGGTCTTCATACGCTTTTGTGCGAAGTGGAGTCAATTATTAATGGCCGTCCTATAACAAGATTATCTATGGATCCCAAAGATCTAGAGGCTCTAACCATCTGTTACTTCTGAAAACTCAACCATCTTTACCCCCTGATTTGTTTCAGAGGGAGGACTTATATGTGCACCGTAGGTGGCGACAGGTACAGTACATGGTCGACCTGTTTTGGAGGAGGTGGACGAGGGAATACCTACCTCAGCTACAGGAACGGCAGAAATGGCTTGTAAAGAGAAGACATTTTCAAGTGAGAGATGTTGTACTCGTTGTCAATGATGCCGCCCCTCGAAACTCATGGATTATGGGTAAAATTGTCCATACTATACCGGATAAGAGGCGATTTATCCGCCAAGTGACGATTAAAACAAGGTACAACTGCTTAGACAGACCTGTCACCAAGATTTGTCTACTTCTGGAAGCGGAAGAAGACTATAACTGATTTTTTTGTTTTTTTTACATGACTTAAGACTTTGACTAGAAGAAACACAGACATGTTTTTTACATGGACAAATGCATACACACTCATACTGTACATGAAAATATTTTGTATATTTCTAAAATGATTTGTATATTGTACAATTAATGTATTTATTATTGTTGGTAATTGATGATGATTATTATCTTTTGTCTGTAATAATCATGGGGCCGGAATGTAGGAGCATTAATTATTTTATATTTATTATTAGTTATTCACTGTCACGTGGGCACAGGTGATCACTTCCGTTTTCTTTATTATTTCCTTTGGCAGATTGTTTGATGCTGTGTTTGGAAGGGGCGAGTTGCGGGAGCCAACTTTCTGTTGACCGTATTGCATTCGATGAATCATGTCTGCATATGTCAAGCTGAAATAAAGGTGAAATCAAGTAAGATCATCAGTCTATTGTTTTGGTAACGATATGACGACCGAGTGCGAGCGAGTCACGAGCCATCCCGCTACATAGCCTCTTTGTGGCTATTGGATGCCGCGAACTTATACCAGTGACATGACCCCATAACTCTACACAGGGAACGAGGGTCTGTAGAGAAATACATTTTAGTGTTAGTTGCACACAAAAATGAAAAATAAGACCCACTTAGCTCACCTGCGGCGTGCGAAGTGAAGACTCGCCACACAGTTCTTTTGTGAACATGGGGTCTACCACCATTACATGCCTGAAAGAGGCACTCTCACTAACCAAGCCAAGACGGGCCGTCAGAATATTACATTCCACTCATCATGGGCCCAGCCTCAGGCCTGATGTAAGAAGCGCCTGAGGAGTCGTGGAAGAGAGGAGAGGGCTAAGATATATTAAGCCCTCAGGGGAGGTGATCCATCACCAACGCTGTTTGCGTTTGTGCTGGATCACCTCCCTCAGATCCCTCTTCTTGCAGGAGTACCGCCTCTTCTGTGACCTACTCCTCCATGGAGGGTGTGCACGAGAGGCAACGCTGGCTCTCTGGCTCTGTCTAAGGTCCTCGCACCGTGACGGGCCAGGCCCTCCCGCCTGTCTGGGCGTGGACACGGATCTTAGTGCGCATGTGCGTGCGGTCTGTGTTTGTGTTTGTAGCTCCGTCGAATTGATTAATTAATCCTTGATTTTCTTCTTTACCACTCATTTATAAACAAGCACTTTCTATTTTTACATCGTGTGAACTTATCCTCGATACTATTCCCTATAAAAAACAATCGGATTGCTTTGATATTGCTACTTAGATCCAACTTTGCGAATCTCGGCTACTAGCCTTTCAAACCGCTAGCATTTCACGCGTGGCCTCGCGCCTATTGACCGTCTGATTTTACACCCGTTTATCTGAAAGGATACAGGTTATATCCAGCATTCCAGTCCTAAATTAGTAGTGATATTGGTAGTATCACTACTAATTTACTGTTCATCTGTTATAATGGCGAACATATCGGATGTGTGTCTAACGTTACCTCTGAGTGCAGGTGAGGGCACATTCGAGCTGATTTCGGTACAATTGGAGCTGGAATCGGTGAAGAAACAGATCCGTGGTCTGCTAGAGAGGCAAGCCGAGCTGCGGGATCGGCGATCAGTGCTTGAAACGTCACGCGCCGATGCTCATAAGTCAGTGGTTAGTAACTTTTTGACTCCGACTTCGTCTACTCCGTGCGTTTCTCTGCCCAGGAGGACGCGATCATCTCTGGCTTCATTCACTCCGGCACCTACACAACACCATGGACCCTGGGTGATCCCACAGCGGAAGACACGAGCCAGGACCAGAGCAAGAACCTCTCCGCCCCTCCCGGTCTTCGAGATCTCCACCCGGAACCGCTTCTCCCCTCTTCGCGAGTCGGAACGCGACGACGCCGTGATCATCGGCACTTCCATGGTCCGTCATGTCCGTGCTACCTCAGGTAAGGGTAAGGTGCGCACTCACTGCTTTCCTGGTGCTCGTGTTCTTGATGTCGCCGCACAGGTTCCCGAGATCCTGAACGGTGAAGAGCGCGTCGGAGCTGTGGTGCTGCACGCGAGAACGAACGACATCAGGCTGCGGCAGACGGAGGTTCTGAAGAAGGACTACAGGAGCCTGATCGAGACGGTACGCAGCACAGCGCCTGAGGCAACGATCATCGTGTCTGGACCGCTTCCCACGTACCGACAAGGACAGGAAAGGTTGAGTAGATCATTTGAACTAAATGAATGGTTAATGTCATTGTGTAATGAACAGAAACTGCTCTTTGTAAATAATTGGAATCTGTTCTGGGAGCAACCTAGGCTCTACCGTGCTGATGGCCTGCACCCCAGCAGAATCGGAGCGGCTGTTATGTCGGACAACATCTCCAAGACGTTACACTCCATCTGACTAGTAAGTCAAAGTCCAAATCACAGTCTTTGCTGTCCCAACTTAATTGATATAAGTAGTGTAGAACATTATATAGAAACTGTGTCTATTCCTCGTCTAGTGAGGTCAAACAATAAATCCAGTGTAGGATCTAGGAAAAATCTTATTGTAATTAAACCAGAAAATCTAAATATCAGTGAACAAAAACAATTTCTAAAACTAGGTCTTCTAAACATTAGATCGCTCACACCTAAGGCGGTTATTGTAAATGAAATGGTTACAGATAATAGCTTCGATGTACTTTGCCTTACTGAAACCTGGCTTAAACCAAATGAGTATTTCGGTCTAAATGAGTCTACCCCGCCAGGATACTGTTATAAGCATGAGCCCCGTCCGATCGGTCGTGGCAGCGGAGTTGCAACAATCTATAGAGATATTCTTAATGTTATAGAAAATGAGATATATGAAAAATTTCAGTCAGGATTCAGACCGCATCACAGCACAGAAACTGCGCTAGTTAAAATTACAAATGATTTACTTTTAGCTTCTGACCAAGGCTGTATCTCAATACTAGTTCTACTCGATCTTAGCGCTGCGTTTGACACTATCGATCATAAAATACTCTTGGATCGACTACAAAACTACACTGGTGTTCAGGGACAGGCATTAAGCTGGTTCAGATCGTACTTATCAGACCGTTACCATTTTGTCTGTTTAAATGGGGAAAAATCGAAGATAACGTCAGTAGACTATGGAGTGCCGCAAGGATCGGTGTTAGGCCCTCTGCTATTCTCAATATATATGCTGCCACTTGGTAATATTATTAGAAAACATGGAATTAGTTTCCACTGCTATGCTGATGACACTCAATTATATATTTCATCACGACCAGATGAAAACACTAACTTATCTAAATTATCTAAAGATATAAAATGCTGGATGACATGTAATTTCCTGCTATTAAATCCAGATAAAACTGAGGTATTACTTATTGGTCCAAAAAACTACCCACAAAATCTCTTACAATACAACTTTAATTTAGAAGGATGTCCTGTTACTTTATCCACTACAGTAAAAGACCTGGGTGTTATACCAGACCGCAACTTGTCTTTCGAAAATCATATTTCATATGTTACAAGAACTGCCTTTTTCCACCTTAGAAACATTGCTAAATTACGTAACATGCTATCTGTTTCTGATGCAGAAAAGTTAGTTCATGCATTCATGACCTCGAGACTAGATTACTGTAATGCTTTATTAGCTGGTTGTCCTGCATCCTCAATAAACAAGCTACAGTTAGTGCAAAATGCAGCCGCTAGAGTTCTTACTAGGTCAAGAAAATATGATCATATAACACCAATTTTATCATCTCTACACTGGTTACCTATTAAGTTCCGTATCAATTACAAAGTATTACTACTGACCAATAAAGCCCTAAATGGTTTAGCTCCTGTGTATTTAATGGACCTTCTATCGCCCTACAATCCATCGCGTTCTTTAAGATACCTAAATTCGAGGCTTCTGGTCATTCCTAGGATATCTAAGTCCACTAAAGGAGGGAGGGCGTTCTCACATTTAGCTCCTAAACTCTGGAATAGCCTTCCTGATACTGTTCGTTGCTCAGACTCGCTCTCCCAGTTCAAAACTAGATTAAAGACGCATCTCTTCAGCCAAGCATTCACATAATGCTTACCTTTTATACCACTGTTGAATCAGATCGAATGCATTAATATTATGAACAGCAGCTACGCTGATTATTTCCCATCTGCTTTTCTGCTGTTATCTCGGGACGCTAGTCCCGAGGTAAATAGCGTTCGTCAGCTCCAGTTTGTATCCAGCCTCTCACGGAGACTTCAGATGCCCCAACACCTGCGATGAGACGACTCGACACCTGTGAAGAGACGACTCAACGCCGGCGATATGTTATGCCCTAAATTAATACATGATGATTAACTAACTATACTTTTCTATGTACATTTCTGAAATGCACTTTCTGTAAAGCTGCTTTGAAACAATATGTATTGTGAAAAGCGCTATACAAATAAATTTGAATTTAATTGAATTGAATAGTGGTATACAAGTTTTAAACGCCGCTGAGCGTGCCTTTGCCTCTCTGAACTTTCCAACCACCACCTCTACGGAGGTGTCGAAAAGCTCAGAGGGCGAAACCGGCAAATCGAGGAGAAAGCCCTTCTCTTTCTCCCCAATGTCAGCCAGGTTCAACCACAGATGTCTCTCCGTGGCCACCATCGCCACCATCGACCGGCCGATCGCGGCAGCAGTTTGTTTGGTAGCCCGGAGAGCTAGGTCTGTGGTGCGGTGCAGATCAGCAACCACCTCAGGGGACAGCCCCGCCCCCTGGTCGAGATCCCCCAGCAGATCGGCCTGGTATGCCTGCAACACCGCCATGGTATGCACAGCAGCACCGGCCTGACCCGCCGATGTGTATGCTCTGCCATTCAAATGTGATGTTTTTTTTTAACGGTTTGGATGGAAGGGTTGGAGCTCTCAGTGTTGAAACCGATCGTCAAGTCTACCGTGACCGATCTCTCCCCCAATGCGCTACCACGGCAGCTGCAGCCTGCCCACGGCGCGTTCCATAACATCCACCAGCTCAGCATACACGGGGCAGGGTGGCTGAGAGGATTCATGATCTATCCGATTATTAGCACCCTCATCAGCCATCTCCTGCTCGTCCAGAAGAGCACTCGCTGCGGGACTAGGAGGAGAAAAATCATCCACCTGCAGCTCACCCTCGTCAGCCGCCGAATCGTCTGAGAGGATTACACCCCTCTCAAGGCGATCAGCGAGCTCCATCTGAGAACCCTATGACGCATGTCGCCGCTCTGCCTCAGCACGAGCGGGACCTGAGCCACGAGGCCCAGACGCCGACCAGCAGAAAAACACAGAAAAACGCTCACAATTTACACAGACAGCTCCTTCGAGAACTGCCTGTACATGCTCTTCCCCAGAAAAAAACGCACAATTCGTGTGTTTCACCCGGCGTCAGATATCTTGGGCACGGGTCTGCACACTTCTGAAAGCACTCAGCCTTCTTAGTGCATTTCATAATTACCTGAATTTCAAGCGCTTACAGACAAAACAGTTCCTGAAGACGAAAAGATGAATGTCACGTTTGCAAGCACGGCCGCATTAACAATAGGGCTAGGCGGGGCTAAAGCCCCGGGGCCCGAGCAAGGAGGGGGCCCGTGATTGGCTGTGGTGCAGATTGACTACTACTAGCAATCTGATTTCCAAAGCCATACCACGCCCCCCACAAATTGGCCCTGTTATTTAGTGGGGCTTTGCCGTATATTCCATGCATTATCATGGAATCATTATCATTAATATTATAGTGACCGTTCGCAAAGACCCGCCTTTTTTAGTTACTGTGTGACAAGCCAGGCGGCTCTCAAGAGTCACGCACATCATGTTCTCACGCAGTGAAAAATACATCGCGGGGCAAAGACTAACGTTACACTGAGTGACTACATACAAGAGAGGGCTCAGACTGTTGATATGAAACAAAGTCTCAACTTTCAAATATTGTCATTTAAGTAAT
This sequence comes from Rhinichthys klamathensis goyatoka, assembly GCF_029890125.1. NCBI lineage: Eukaryota > Metazoa > Chordata > Actinopteri > Cypriniformes > Leuciscidae > Rhinichthys > Rhinichthys klamathensis. Next base: position 1,996,793 of record NW_026606794.1, on the reverse strand, counting down.
TTAAACAATACCGTTTTTCACGTTCAAGTCCACCGACGTTAATCCACTGACAGCTTTGCTGTCGGACAAAATTGCGTATTCGGCGTTATGATTGGCCAGTTCGCCTGTCAATCAAACCCCCTAGGGCAGCAGGGCATGGTAAATTGAAACGTCACGTTTAAATTTGATCTACCAATCAAATATATTTATTCTATATTTAACGCGTGAACAATCGACCTGCTGCTGTACGTAGGCCTATCAGATGATGGCTGCCTGAGCCTGATTAGAATATAGCCTACGCATCAACCTATCAATCGCCTCCACTCTTCACTTCATTCTAGACCAGGAGTCACCAACCCGTCGATCGCGATCGACAAGTCGATCTTGGAAGCATTTTAAGTCGATCGCGAAGAGTTTTCAAAATCAGAGAAAAAACACCAATATTTGTATTCATTATTATTTATTAATTAAAAATGCACCATGTGTGAGCCTACTGTGTGTAGTAAATGGTGTCTAGGGGATGCGGAGGCGCGCGCGCCGTTACAATGACGTCATTTTTGGCTCATGCGGACGCGGCGAGTATAAACAAGGCTTTACGCTTTAATCAGCTCAGCCACTTCACACTTCACATCAAGCTCTTCAAGCTAACGATACGCAAGGCAAGCTAACGAAAAGATGGCACAACGGTGAGGGAGTAGGACAAGGCTATTGCTAGTTTGAAATCTGCAGGGGTTTTCCTGCATAGACAATTATGAGGCGGCCGCCTCCGTCAAATGTATAGTTAAGAAACAATATAACGTTATAGACTACACACGACCAGAGTGCTGTTTTCCTGAATGCAAGCAAGATTGAAACCAAGATATTGATTTCATAACAGTTAATAAACAAATAGTTAAAATTAAGTTACTTACATTTTTAGACGCAATTACTGTTTTTGTTCTGTTTCAGCAGCGAAAATAGTTCCAAACAACAGAACCATCGCATCTCACAGCAACACTCATCCATTATTCATTACTGAATGATTCAGCGTTTTGACCTAATCGCTCGAGTCAAAGATTCAATTAACGTTACCCATTTTAAACCGTCTCATTCTGAATCAATCAGCCATTCGAACGAATCGTTTGAATGAATGACTCAATGACTTGCTCATTAAGACGGCCGCCTGCCGCTTCTACTGGCGGTTTAGTTTCAAAGTATCATTCTTTTCAACATTCCTTATTTGTATATTCAAAAAATATTCAAAACAATCTCATAATCTCATTTAATACAGTTATAATTTTTCAATGTAAATTATTTAATTTGATTGGTAACAGCCTTGTCTTATTATTTTAATTGAATGTATTGATAAAATGTAAGAATTTGAAATGAAATATAGAGCATACCAGTACATTAAATAAAATTAGGGGGAAAATGCCCTTTATAAAGGTACAAAAAATTATTCCGATAAGAGTGTTTTCAAAAATGAAACATTGGCAATTTAAGTTTAAAGGGAGTAGGCTAAAGCCTCTGTTTAGGCTATAAATGAAATGTAATTTTGGCAAAAGAAGAACTTTTAATTTAAATAAATGTTAATTTTAAATCAGCCTACTTCAGTGTGATATGTTACCATATGATCATGCTTAATTGAATAATTGTAATGTGATGATCAGATGCAGATATCTAAATCAAAGAAAATGGGTGGTTGGCGGGTGGATTATTATTATTTTTTTAACAACAGATTTGAGTGACTCAAAGTGCACCAGATTAATGAATTTATCTTAAAAATGTACAAATTTTTCAAAGGTCTGTACTCTGTAATTTGTGTGAAAATATTTTTGAAGAATTGAAGGATGACTGTTGTCATAATATTCTGTATGCTAGTTGCACTTACCATTTTGATTTCAAATAGCCTATGTTTTAAAAGGGAAAATGAAACAGTACATTATTGGCTTAGGCCTGTAATTGACTGATTATTGTGTTTATATATGAGTAATAAGCCTGTGGATATATACTTAACAATGTTATATTACTGTTGAAAATGTTGAATTATAGTTGACAGTTTGTATAGTTATATACTATTTGTATAGACGGTTTCATCGAACGCACGCGCGTTGCCGGGGTTACGCGCTGGCCCGAAGTTAACTTCCGGTCTGTGTTTGTTAACCGGTAATATCATAATATCATTCTCTGGTAATATGGCGCCGACTACAAACGCAGTGAAAATTAAGGTGATGAGTAGACTGAAGTTGGGCTCAGGTTGTTGTGTTGTGGGATGCAACCTGAGCAGGGATGTAGTGGAGGCTAAACGCACGTAAACGCCGTTTACGCACCTCCCAATATTCGGAAATAGCGTTTACCCACCTCCAAAGTGCGTTTATCCACCTCTAAATTGCGTTTATCCTCCTCTAAATAGCTATAAATTAAGCTTATGTCGTTTTAGTTTTTTATTGTTCATTACTAGTTTCATAGGTTGTTAAACCTAAGACGAACTCTTTCATATTGCGCTGCATTACTGTCAGTGTTGTTGACTTTTACTGACGGTAAGGTTGCGCTGTTGACGCTCGCGCAGCCTCTCGAGGAGAAATCTACACAAATGAGCGCACACACACACTCAGTTAACAATATACTGCCTATAAAAAATCTAAATGTGGAGTTTTTATATTTTTTACATATGTTAAGCAGCCTCAATTATTTTTCCTGAACACCATCACGATTGAAAATGTGACATTGATTTCCTACAACAGTTCAATAAACAGTTAAAATTAAGTCACTTACATTTTAGATGCAATATTGGCTGTTTTTGTTCTATTTCAGCAGCGAAAATAGTTCCAAACAAAAATCACAGCAGAACCACGGCGCATCTCACAGGAACACTCGACTTTTTTTTCATTACTGAATGATTCAGCATTTTGAAGGAATCGATTGAGTCAAAGATTCAATGACCCATTCGTAAACATCTGTCTCATTCTTGAATGAATCAACCGTTTGAACAAATCGTTTGAATGAATGAATCAATGACTCGCTCATTAAGACGGTCGCCTGCCGCCACCTACTGGCGGTTTCGTGTTATGTTTAAAAGTAGATCATTCTGTCCAACGTTTCTTATTTGTAAATTTAAATCAATTTCATAACATTATTTTATGCAATTGGAATTTTTCAGTGTAAATGATTTAATTTGATCAGCTTTATAGTGTCTTATCAATCGAAATAATTGAATTTATTGATCAAATTTAGGAATTTAAAATGAAAGATGAAGCATAAATTTAATAAGATTGGGGGAGGGGATGCCCTTTAAAGGTGCATATATTATAATATGCCGATTTAAATATCAAAGGTGATTGAACACTGATGAGAATATATTGTTTCAGAATAAAAAAAATAATAATAAAAAATCCGGACGAGAAACTTTTTTATTCGGACAAGTGAATGACAGATTAAGCGTATGAAAAGGCTTAATGTCGAGCCCTCCCTATATAGCAATGTCATCAGGATACACATACACCGGTAGGCAGTGGCCCACCTTACTGGGTGACCACGTCGTGGTCCACCAGAATTTATAGTTTACCCACCTCTTTTTTTACCACTACACCTCTGAACCTGAGGCTCTGGGACAAATACCTTATCAAAAAAAAAAAATGTCGGTTTCCTAAAAACGAAGGGAGACGGCGAGCGTGGATCACCGCTGTGCGATGAGAGGCTTGGCAGCCAGGCAAGAATTCAAGGATCTGTAGCACTCACTTCGTTACAGGTAACAAACTCATGATAAGCAACAGATAATTATGGAAGCTTGTTTCCGCCACTGAAGAAATAATAATAATAATTGCGACTTTTTATCTCACAATTGCGAGATAAGAAGTCAGAATTGTGAGAAATAAAGTTGCAATTCTGAGAAATAAAGTCGCAATTTCGAGGAAAAAAAGACAGAATTAACTTTTTATCTCACAATTCTGTCTTTTTTCTCACAAAAAGTCTATGATGAACTCTGTTGTTATTGACTCTACCGGAAGTTAAGTTTGGGCCACAAAAGCGCGCATGCGCAGTAACGTTTGTTTATGTTGTTAACGTTGAAACCGTCTATAGTTAAATAAATATTTTGCCAGTGACTAACAGGCAACAAAGAATGTCAAAGTAGAACTACATTGTGGCCTTGTTTTTTCATAATTTTCTGCAAGTGGTAGATCTTGGTTTACATTTGGACTTGGGATGTGATCTTAGGCTTGAAAAGGTTGGTGACCACTGTTTCTTAAGACATCATCGACCCCACCAATTTTCGGTAAGTTTGATTATTAACTTGATGGATATTGCTTTTTGTGTTTGATCAAACTCTATATTCGCCTAAAGGGCTGGCGTGGCGATAATATATCCGGTAGAAATATGTTAATTTTGCTGCGCCATCATGATGTAAGTTAATAATTTAAACGCGTTTTTAATTGTGGTTTAGATACAAATTATTTTAAACTGCTCAGGCACAGTAAGCAGCGGGAGAGAATTCATTTAGTAAATGCTCGTTTTGAGACCATGGTGAACTTGAGACGGTTTTGCACAGCCGCAGCGCACTTGAGTTCCGACCCTGAGGTCTTAAAGTGACAGTAGCTGCTAATAAAGCTGCTGTCGCCATTTGTGTAATGTTAATCAAACATAAGAAAGAAAGTAATTTACTGCTCTTGACTGAATCACTTTTGTAAAATAAATAACAATGAGTGTTGAATTTATAGTGAAAATTATGTATTGTATATTTGATTACTTTTTACAATATAATATTCAGTGCTTTAAGTTTTTCAAGTAGGTCGATTTCTTATGTGCCATTGTTCTATTGTTATCTGGGACTCTTGTCATCAGTAAGCTTGAGATTATTTTCTTAAACTACTATTATTTATTGTGATATTGAAATTGGTCACAAGAATTATGAAATTTTAGTGGCATTAAATTTTTATATAATAAAAATATAACTTGACTGTGAAGTATAACTTATATAACTTGAATATAATAGAATATAACTTGACTCATAGCCCCGGGGCCCAGTGAGCTCTTAATGCGGCCCTGTTTGCAAGGCACCCTTATATTTCCAGGTCGCACGTTAATGATTCATGGGCTGTCGCCGGTCAATATGATTGCCGTGATTTGATAGTCATTTCAGACTCCTGTCATACCAGAGGCTTTCCCCAATGCATCATTCGACGACTTTACTTTCGAAAGTGAACCAGTTTATTTGTAGTGCATAGTTTTATAGTTTAATAATAAGGTTAATAAAAATATCTTTTAAAAAAAACTAAAGATAAATACTTATGGACTTACTAAATGGAATGCAAATGATAACTTCACACTCCTTTGAAAGTGACCAATAACACCCTATGACATGAAATTTACAGAAATTTAAATGATCTCATGGATGTGGCTGTTGTGGTTCGTGATCATAGAGGCACCAGCTGCTGCAGTAAATGTGGCGTATTCAAATTATTTTGATATAGTTCTACCAGAAAGACTCGGGAGAATAATACTGTAACAATTAACCATTTATTAACAGCCCAGCATGCAATATTATGATATAGAGTTTTTTGGCATCGGCCCCGTCCATAGCTTGCAATCTGAGAGTACGGACTCTGCATTTCCTGCCTGAAGACGAAGGCAGGGGCGCAACCGACCCCCTGTGAGGTATGGTAAGGGACCATCCTGGTGGTGGTGGGGAGGATGGATGGGGAAGGAACCCTCTTGTGGTGGTGGGAAGGATGGAGGTAAATGGAAGCGTCAGCATCTGCGAACTCAGACATGTGTAAGTACCAGTCTTTTATACCACAAGTATTAGAACACGATTGAATAGATTAGAAGGTAATGAGTGACGTAATAATTGAGTCTTCCTGACAGATTATGCTAGACCTATGCTAGAGCTTCATTTCTTTTACATTTACCTGCTTTAAATACACATTGACCGCAGTCAGAGACAATTTATATAGAGACATGCCACTTCCTCAATCCTCAATACAACTATATAGGGAAAACCCGTAACGCCAAAGATGGCGGTTGTATGCACATGCCCCGCCCCTCCCGCTGGAAAGCCAATCGTCTGCTTTTAACAGTCAAGCCGGGAAACATGTAAGCCTATCGTCTGGTTCCACTGACGCATGCGCACAGTTGAGGTTTGCGACAGCGGAGACGAGAACCCTTGTGCATGTGTAGTAAACGTATAACCTGTAAGGGAAAAAGGCCTTTTAAACCTTATTTTGGGGCAAAGTCATCAAACTTTTTCAGCGATTTTTATCATATTTTACTGCTGTTTCTATACAAGCAGTTTTTATGTCCTGGTGACCAGTGAAAGTGCAGTTCTGACTCTCTGCCCATTCATTTAGATTGGAGCCTGGTCTTGTTAGTCCGAAATAGCTGCCCGGAGGCGTTGCCAAAATGGCGGCCGAGTGGCATGACTTGCCTAAAAGGACTTTGCCGCAGTGCACAGTTGTCCTAAAGCCAACGGGGTGACAGTGGTGCCAGGACTTGGGCCTGTCATCGCTGCTTGCAGCTATATTCTCTTTTATTGTTTTGGTTTGTTTTGAATGTTGTTATGTTTTTATCGATGTAAAGCACTTTGGTCAACTTTCAGTTGTTTTAAACTGTGCTCTAGAAATAAATTTGACATAATTCATCAACATCAACATTTTTACATAATTCGTTGTATTATATATATTTAAAGTAACGTTAATGTAAAATACAACCGTTAAATCAATGTTTTATTTAAAATTTTATTTTGACAATTTAGTTGATAATAATTGAATAACTGATGACAGACAAAGCAGAATTCATTTGAAAGGTAAAATTATTTTATGACTTACAGGCATATGAATATTTACATATTTAATTGAACATTATTCAATATCATATATATTATGAAGATCATAATAGAAACACTATTTAATGATTTGACTCAATTAACCTGTAGGTTTTAATAAAAGCGAGGATGTCTGAAATGTACATCTAATTCATAGAAATATTAAATAATACCCTCATTAATTACAATAATGATCCAATAATATCAAAAATAATAATTAATAATAATTTAAAAATAACACTAGTAACAACATGCCACTTGGCGCCTTTTGTGCCAATTCTGGTGCTGGTGGTTGTGGTGATGGGGGAGAGTTTTCATCTTACCTAAAGGTCTAATTTTATCTTTTTACTTCAAAATAAAAACTATAACTTTTACTCCACAAATCTAAAAACATTGATGTGTCCACAAATCCCCATTATCAAATAGACAAAAATGTAGTCATAGATCACTATTTTCAGAGACACAAAATTAGATCAACTAACCTCAAAACTGCTTCAGCTGAAAAAATCTCACAAATGTTGATATTCATATGAAATGACAAAATTAAAAATATTCATATGAAATGACAAAATTAAAAATAGCGTAGCCATTCATCAAAGGTGCTGAGAAGAGATCTATGGTCAGGAGAATTTTTTTTTTTAAAAGCAAAAGTGAGACAGAAAAATACTTTTTTGTAAGAGGGATGAGACTGGCATATGACTAAATTACACAACGGAACATGGAAATTATGGGAAGAAGATGTCTTTGTTTTGTTTGCTGTCATGGTTCCAAACACTCTAGTTTATATCCACAATCAAGGTTTGCATGTATGCCTTGAGAAAACCGTAATCTCTACTTTGTTCTGGTGAAATGCAATACTGATTCTCCAGAACAATATCTAAGTCACTGGACAACCTCCATTTTCAGCTCAAGATGAACATTTAAATAAATCTGCATAAGATTGTATTGCTGCAGGCCAACATTAAAAATAATAATAATACACTGTAAAAATATCCCATTTAATTTATGGTAAAAAAAAATAAAAAAAATCAGCTGTGATTTGCCAGTAATTCATCATAAAAAATATGGTGACAAAGTTTTAGAAGATGACAGTGGTCAATATGTGTTAACTTATAACTGTGTATTTCATGAAGTGATACATGTCAAAAATAAATTTGACAGTAGTAAATTACATATAATGTGATGTTAAACCATGCAGTTTGTTTTTACCATATTAAGAATTTTTTACATGTTCTTCTGTAGAAATTACAAACACTTGTTGCAGTGTAGCAATAATAGGCTATATCACAAAATCTTGAATACTTAAATTTAAACATTGTGACCAAATTATGTTATTTTTCATCTTTGACTGATAAAAATTTAATTAGTTGAATGTTACACTTTTCAGTTTAAAGTGCACAGGTGTGGCATTGTGTCCTGCACCAGTATGTTTCCTGTATCCTGCACCTGTGCACAACATTTCTGTTTATTTTTTATGGCCTGTGTGGCCACCACCTAGTAACTTGTCATATGCTTGTCAGAAATATTTTACGTAAGTTTATCATAAAAAAGTGTGCTTTTGGTCATGGTTGATAACAGTACTGTAGGCCTGTTTTATGATTAATGTCTTCGTAAATGAGTATTTTATCACTTCTGTCCATAGCTGACATATTGCAGATAACTATGGTGTATTATTCAGAACCCTGTCATCAAATGATGGCATTGTTCTTTAATGATATCAAAGGCTAAAATATAGTTTGTTCAAATCTCCAGTGACTGTGGAAATAAAAGTAGCTCTGGACTCTGGACCATGAAAATACCTTTATTGACTGAACTTTCAACCTGCCAACTGTCCAGTGTCCACTAACTTTGATGTTTTATGAGGACAGAACATTTTATGAACACAAAAAGATCCTTACTGGGTCATTCTGTTCAAGATTTTTCACATATATGTATAACTATAGTTAAAAATCAGCTCACTTTGTCTCTGTTATATTTGATGCTTTTTATGAATATACAATCAAATGAGCTGAAGCGTTATGGGAGAGAGTGTTGGAGCACATTTTGTTTGTCATTATATTTGCTAAGTGCCTCAAACTTTATATATGGCTATAATATTCCCCTATCAATCTGTTTCGAGTTATTTTGACATATGTACTACTTATTCCTAAACTATGTAGTTTACTGTTGTTACAACCTGCCATATTTTATTTCAAATTCATGAGTCATCAACTCACCAAGACCAAGAGGATTTACCACCAGGAGGAGCTCTAGAGCAGTTTGCTGAGGTTATATATTGCTGAGGTTGCTGAGAGATAGCCTATATGATTGGGTCAGAGTGAAAAAAGTGAGCAAAAATGTAAAGTGGTTTTGTGGAATTCCACACACCAGCCAGAGGTGACCACTGGATTTATAGAAATCATTTCAAATCAAGGATTACATGTCAAATCTAAAAATAAAATAAAAATCAGTAACAAACTACAATTAGTAAGTAAAGCCAAGCCACCCTGAACTGACTGTAAAATTCAAGCCGCTCTGCCATTTTACAGCAATAGTATCCAGCTGCAGACCCGCAGCACCACCAGTTTCAGAACCCCAGCCATGACCCCAGCGCCAGAACCGGAAGTAAGGGGCGGAGCTTACGTTCTAACACCAGCGCCAGGACCGGAAGTGAGGGGTGAGCTTACGTTCTAAACCGAGTAACGCCACCTAACGCGTTGGAGCGTAATTTGCTTAGACACGAGACAGCATTATTACACACGAAACCATACTTTAACGTATTATAATGATACATTAAGGTATAGTACAATAAGCATTTTAAAACATTGATTTTGTGTAATATAATTCTATATAGTTATCCGTTTCATTGTATTATGAGAGTTACTTCCTGTTCATGATGGTGAAAAATAATGCTTGAAACTTATGGTCATCTTATATCAAATATACTTTATTTCACAAGAACATGTGCAGCATGCATTTTTCTTTATGTAAAATAATGTCAAAAATCTAAAAAGAGAGAGAAAATCCGGCATTGTTTTAAAAGAAACCATAAAAAATTTACCGTACTTCAAATAATAGCCGAGTCCCAAATAGACGATTGTCTCTTTTACACGCCTGGTGTGGCTGCAGGTCTGGGTAAATATAAGTCCGGTCTCAAATAGAGGTCGGGTCTGTTTTTTAGTTTCAGGTTGTATTAAATCTTCTAAAACCCGTCAGATCGTCCGCTTTTTGGCGGCCGCCAAAGCAAATTTGTGTCCCGCCAAAGCCTATTTTGATCGGTGAGTGATGTAGAATAGAATGACTGCTGCGCATGACAGGGCAGAGCAGAGAGAGAGAGAGCCCTGGCCGCGCGCGCGCGCACTCTCACGTCTTCAAACAACACTTGCTCTTTATTTGTCACATATCAGTTATAGTTCATACAACGAGCAGTGACTCACTGTGTAATAAAAACATACCCTAAATATTATTTAAAAGGTGCAACAATTTTAAATATTTTTAAATACTTGCAAAAATAACCATGCTTGTGTCATTGTAAATAATTCCGCCCCTCCCTCACTTCCGGTTCTGGCGCTGGGGTTCTGGCACTGGGGTTCTGAAACTGGTGGTGCTGCGGGTCGCGATATTTTTTTTCACAGGATGGTAGGGGAAGACTCATGAATATTCATTAGGGAACTCATCCCTGATTGGTCTTAACCCCAGTGACGGGTAGGTTTAGGGGCGGGGTTAGGGGTAAGTCATCAGACCCCCAGTGACGGGAAGGTTTAGGGGCGGGGTTAGGGGTAGGTCATCAGACCAATCAGGGATGAGTTCCCTAATGAATGTTCATGAGTCTTCCCCTACCATCCTGTGAAAAAAAATATCGCCTGCGGGTCTGCAGCTGGATATATCCAAAGCCCGTCTACGGAAAGCCTGGCCACTCCCTTTTAAGTCCTATTGTACCGAATTTTGGTTGTAGTTCCACCAGAGTTCCACTGGGGGCGATCGTCCGAGTGCAAAATGAATGGGAGTCAATGGGGCTAGACGGCTAAATTTGTCTCTTTTACCCGATTGTCATTGAGAAATCTCAGATTTGAATGTAGGTTCTGCAAGTTCAACATGGGTTATAGGTCGAAAGTTGAATGAACGAGTGCTTATGTCCTTTCGATTTCTTACAGGTTGAGTTGTTGTTGCCCATAACACGCTAGCATTTTGCTAATGGACGCTGATTGGTCAGTGAAGGACTGATTACGACCAGAGACACCGCTTGATGGCATCGTGGCATATACGATATGGTACAACCATAGACGGATACAACTACAATGCAGTGCAAATAGTAAATATAAGATACAGTGAGTAATAGTAAATAGTTTAGTCAATAAAATAAACAAACAGTATACAGCAAATAAAATAGTAATGAAAAGGCTATATAAAAATATAGGCTATATAAAATAAAATGACACAACCCTGTCTATTTTTGTTAAATTTCAGTTTTATTGATCAGTAAGAGACATTATAACAGTATAAGTAGCCTAAAAGGTATAATAAGTTATATAAGACAATAAATAAAGTAAACCATTCAGACACAGCAGGATACAACGTTAAAATAGCCAAAATATAAAGTTATGAAACTTCACTTTGCCCTCAGCCAAAACGATTTGCCAGGGAACAAATGATACGATTAATGATACCAAAGATCGCCCGTTAGATATACACAAGACGAATTATATCTCATGTTTAACCACTACTAGAGAGAGACATCAGAGCCGGCGTCGAACGTCAGAAGCACTAGCCGAGGAAAGGCTGTTCCAGGCGGGGTGCAGAGCGCTGAGACCCGGTGAAAGACTGGTCCTCACAACTCCGAAAACGTCAGATCAAACTTTTAAATAGGCGCTATCTTTATAAATAAACCACAGATTTGAGCTTTAAACAACTACATTGTCGACTGAAAAACTATTAAAACTACATTTCGTGACACAATAACAGTAGTATTTTTAAATTTCGCGGCTTCTCTCGTCTGTCTATGCGCGAAAGCACCAGTGAATGAAGGATTGCCGTAAAGCATGTTTCTGGTCGTACGATGTGTATGACGTCATTGACATTTTAAAAGACTTTTTAAAGCAAATAAGTGACTCTAAAAAATCTAACACCCAGTAATGTGTAATTTTGTTGCATCTTCTTTCGAATACAACATTCAAATTACTAGACAAAAAATTATATCCTGAGAAAAGTGGATTTTTAGGGGTATTGCTCCATAGACCTCCATTCATTCTGCACTCCGCCTGTGAGCGCCCTCATATGGACCTAGAGTGGAACTGCAACCAGTTCAGAACCCGGAAGTTTAATGTGAGTGGGAGCAGAGAATGGCCCTGTCCCAAATGGAACCCTAAGCACTCGCGGTCTTCCTCTGAGTCCGCACTTTCGCGACGTAACGCCGCTTTGAATGTCGGGAAGAAGTCTGCTGTGGAGTCCGCATCAGCGTGGGCTCGGCAAAAGTGCGCATCAAGGGCGCAAATCGACCGCAAAGGGGGCGCTCGCGAGCATCCTTCTGAGATCTAAAAATCACAAATGGGACACACTGCGGTCTCACGGACTTAACGGACACGCGCACGCGGCAGCCATTGTAAGTCCACAAGACCGAAAGTGCACATGAAGTGTGCCATTTGGGACAGGGCCACTGTCTAATGCCCTGTCCCAAATGGAACCCTAAGCACTCGCGGTCTTCCTCTGAGTCCGCACTTTCGCGAAGTAACGCCGCTTTGAATGTCGGGAAGAAGTCTGCTGTGGAGTCCGCATCAGCGCGGGCTCGGCAAAAGTGCGCATCAAGGGCGCAAATCGACCGCAGAGGGGGCGCTCGCGAGCACCCTTCTAAGATCTAAAAATGACAAATGGGACACACTGCGGTCTCACGGACTTAACGGACACGCGCACGCGGCAGCCATTGTAAGTCCACAAGACCGAAAGTGCACATGAAGGCCCTGTCCCAAATGGAACCCTAAGCACTCGCGGTCTTCCTCTGAGTCCGCACTTTCGTAACGTAATGCCGCTTTGACTGTCGGGAAGAAGTCTGCTGTGGAGTCCGCATCAGCACGGGCTCGGCAAAAGTGCGCATCAAGGGCGCAAATCGACCACACGGGGCGCTCGCGAGCACCCTTCTGAGATCTAAAAATGACAAATGGGACACACTACGGTCTCACGGACTTAACGGACACGCGCACGCGGCAGCCATTGTAAGTCCACAAGACCGAAAGTGCACATGAAGTGTGCCATTTGGGATTGGGCCGGAGTGTGCCATTTGGGATTGGGCCAAATATGGGGAGAACTCCCACTCACAATAAACTTCCAGGGTCTGAACTGGTTGCAGTTCCACTCTAGATCCATATGAGGGCGCTCACAGGCGGAGTGCAGAATGAATGGAGGTCTATGGAGCAATACCCCTAAAAATCCACTTTTCTCAGGATATAATTTTTTGTCTAGTAATTTGAATGTTGTATTCGAAAGAAGATGCAACAAAATTACACATTACTGGGTGTTAGATTTTTTAGAGTCACTTATTTGCTTTAAAAAGTCTTTTAAAATGTCAATGACGTCATACACATCGTACGACCAGGAACCTGCTTTACGGCAATCCTTCATTCACTGGTGCTTTCGCGCATAGACAGACGAGAGAAGCCGCGAAATTTAAAAATACTACTGTTATTGTGTCACGAAATGTAGTTTTAATAGTTTTTCAGTCGACAATGTAGTTGTTTAAAGCTCAAATCTGTGGTTTATTTATAAAGATAGCGCCTATTTAAAAGTTTGATCTGACGTGTTCGGAGTTGTGAGGACCAGTCTTTCACCGGGTCTCAGCGCTCTGCACCCCGCCTGGAACAGCCTTTCCTCGGCTAGTGCGTCTGACGTGTGCCGCTGGCTCTGATGTCTCTAGTAGTGGTTAAACGCAATAGTATCCAGCTGCAGACCCGCAGCACCACCAGTTTCAGAACCCCAGCGCCAGAACCGGAAGTAGGGGCGGAGCTTACGTTCTAACACCAGCGCCAGGACCGGAAGTGAGGGGCGGAGCTTACGTTCTAAACCGAGTAACGCCACCTAACGTTTTGGAGCGTAATTTGCTTAGACACGAAACGGCATTATTACACACGAAACGTCATACTTTATACTTATTATAATGATACATTAAGGTATAGTACAATAAGCATTTTAAAACAATGATTTTGTGTAATATAATTGTATATAGTTATCCGTTTCATTGTATTATGAGAGTTACTTCCTGGTCATGATGGTAAAAAAAATAATAAATAATAAATTTTATATAAAATATACTTTATTTCACAAGAACATGTGCAGCATGCATTTTTCTTTATGTAAAATAATGTCCAAAATCTTTGAACATTCGGCATTGTTTTAAAAGAAACAATAAAAATGTACCGTAAAACTTCAAATAATAGCCGAGTCCCAAATAGCCGATTGTCTCTTTAGCCTACACGCCTGGTGTGGCTGCAGGTTTGGGTCAATAAAGGCCGGTCTCAAATAGAGGTCGGGTCTGTTTTTTAGTTTCAGGTTGTATTTAATCTTCTAAAACCCGTCAGATCGTCCGCTTTTTGGCGGCCGCCAAAGCAAATTTGTGTCCCGCCAAAGCCTATTTTGATCGGTGAGTGATGTAGAATAGAATGACTGCTGCGCATGACGGGCGCTTAACGAGCAGAGAGAGAGAGAGCCCTGGCCGCGCGCGCGCACTCTGTCTTAAAACAACACGAGCGCTGTCTTGCTCTTTATTTGTCACATACCAGTTATAGTTCATACAACGAGCAGTGAAATGTAAGTCTGGTATTCCTATAGACTCACTGTGTAATATAAACATACCCTAAATATTATTTAAAAGATGCAACAATTTTAAATATTTTTAAATACTTGCAAAAATAACCTTGCTTGTGTCATTGTCAATAATTCCGCCCCTCCCTCACTTCCGGTTCTGGCACTGGGGTTCTGAAACTGGTGGTGCTGCGGGTCTGCAGCTGGATATATCTCGTTAAACGAGGTATAATTCGTCTTGTGTATATCTAACGGGAGATCTTTGGTCTTATTAATCGTATCATTTGTTCCCTGGCAAATCGTTTTGGCTGAGGGCAAAGTGAAGTTTCATAACTTTATATTTTGGCTATTTTAACGTTGTATCCTGCTGTGTCTGAATGGTTTACTTTATTTCTTGTCTTGTATAACTTATTATACCTTTTAGGCTACTTATACTGTTATAATGTCTCTTACTGATCAATAAAACTGAAATTTAACAAAAATAGACAGGGTTGTGTCATTTTATTTTATATAGCCTATATTTTATATAGCCTTTTCATTACTATTTTATTTGCTGTATACTGTTTGTTTATTTTATTGACTAAACTATTTACTATTACTCACTGTATTATATTTACTATTTGCACTGCATTGTAGTTGTACCATATCGTATTACCATAGATAAAGGATCCATCAGTTATCTTTGTTATTGCTAAAATCGGGTCAATCACAGAAAATGCGTTTTCCACAAAGCGGCCAATAGGGCGTCTGTGTATTTATTATGTTTATGCTTTTGCACTTTCTTTTCTCTCGAGGCATCAACTACACATCTGACACGGGTAAATATCTTTTTTTACAGTCTATTGTATATAAAGAGTTCAGTCCGCCTATGGCCTTAACATTGGTCCCGCTTCGGATGCCACGATGCCATCAAGCGGTGTCTCTGGTCGTAATCAGTCCTTCACTGACCAATCAGCGTCCATTAGCAAAATGCTAGCGTGTTATGGGCAACAACAACTCAACCTGTAAGAAATCGAAAGGACATAAGCACTCGTTCATTCAACTTTCGACCTATAACCCATGTTGAACTTGCAGAACCTACATTCAAATCTGAGATTTCTCAATGACAATCGGGTAAAAGAGACAAATTTAGCCGTCTAGCCCCATTGACTCCCATTCATTTTGCACTCGGACGATCGCCCCCAGTGGAATTCTGGTGGAACTACAACCAAAATTCGGTACAATAGGACTTAATAGGGAGTGGCCAGGCTTTCCGTAGACGGGCTTTGGTGGGAGTTCTCCCCATATTAGACATTCTCTGATATATCTCTTTTACAGTGGCATACCTGCGTTTCCACTCTTTGGCCTGCTGGGGGAGCAGTTTCAAACAGACGCACGATGGGTATAATTCTGCATATCAGCTTTTTGTGTTACTCTGTGTGATGATTTCTATCCACTGGAAGCACGACTAAGGATCTTGTATGCCTGCCATCATACTGTCATCGTCATTATAGTTATAATTATCAGTATAATATAGTATAGTATAATAATTATCATTATGCTTAAGGATTGATTCAGTACATCCATTTCTTTAATGACTTTCATATGTCTCACATAGGCCTAAATGTACTCAAATAAATATTGGTGCATAAAAAAATATTTTTGTTTCTGACTAAACATGTCATCTTTCCTAATGGCGTAACTAGTTTTTGAATATCTTTACAAACATAATCAGCATTTTGTCTTCAAATTGCTGAAATTTACAGCAGTAAATTATGAGGCCAGAATTATTGGGGGCAGAACGAGAGAGGGAGAGAGAGATTGATGTGTCCATGCAATCGCCAGTAGGCCAGCAATTAGATAATAGGTTGAGCTCAGCAAACAGATGCTTTTAACTGCCCTTATTGATTGCTCTGACAAGGTGTTTTTTTTCTATCCACCATCTCTCTGCGTTTTTCTGTCTGCAGTTTTTTCACTCTCTACTTGGCTTGAAAATACATGGATGCCACGGCTGGTGCTGATTTGGCAGGAATCACAGAATGCAGAACCAACAAAGAGGAAGATGGATTTACTCTGTATTAGCATTTAAAATGGTGCACTATAATTTTCCAATTAAAGACTAGAATATTCTCTAGGTAAGAGTACACTGATAGCAATAGGACATAGCCACTCTTTTACCATACATATTCAATAGTAAAATTTAGTCAACACACATTTATTACAATAATAAATATTTTACATGGATGACAGGAATGCGCTGTGTGAGTCACAGTGTGACCCACACTTTAACATCACACAGGTCCCGATGTTAAGGGGATACACTAATGTCAGTACAGATCCCTTGGTGGACATTGACTTAACTATATGTTCACAGAACTGTAACCCAAAGATGGTTGCAGGCAGTACTGAGCTCTACTGAGATGGTTTACTTTGGATGACTTTTTTGCCTTTTCTGTGCTGATCGTATTAAATCTGTGGAATAGATGTAAATAAAAAGTGTGTTCATCTGAACTGAGAGTACCACACTCTTATTTCTATCTAAAAGCATTACTCTCCTGTATCAAAATGTTTAAACATTCAAGTGAGGGGCATGACATTCGACTACTTCAATTATGTGGAAATTAGTTTCTGCTGAGTTCTGTGGGAGCAGATTCTGTTTGGGCCTGGTCATTAACAATGAAAGTGAAGAGGAATAAAGGAATGATGAAATATGAACGTAGAATCAAATAGACAAACGTATGTAGCATGCTTATCTTTTGGAAAGATAGCAATATGGTATGATGTTATAATCCCATGATAGCCTATGCATTAGGCTGCTTATTTAGACAATTCTGTCGTATTCAAACAAACTAATCCTGCGTTGTTACGTGCAGTAGCATAGCCTATGCTGAGATTTAAAAATATTTTTTAGAGTTGTAGTCCTGTTTTAATCTATTTTGGGAGTATTATTATTAGAGAAAGAATCTTTGTGATAAATATAAAAAATACCCCATGTAGGCTATTTTATATTGCACACTGTGCGTTTATTTACACGGCGGCGGCGGCGATACAAAACAAGAAGGACCTGACAAGTGCACTTAATGCTGACGCCTGTGCAAACTACGCACTCTACACACAGGCACTTTAGAACTGGGTGGTTGAGAGCGAACAACAGTGATGCATCGTCTCCTATGATCGTCTCGCGAGAACTCTATGGTTTGTTTGTTTTTTTTAGTCGATTTTGCTTATTATAATGATTCTCCCCCTACCGACACAGCAGTGCAGTGCGACTCTTCTCCTAGTTCCGTCAGAGGCTTGATCCAGCGTTAAAATCAGACAGGCAACACTATAATTCACTCCCTTCACGCTACCCCTAGCACAGTTGTCCTGCTTTTGCTTATCGCCCTACGGCACGGCAACAATTCTGGCTTTCTTCATTCAAGGACAAGCAGAGGAGGGGAAGAGCCCAGGGCAGAGGCGCTGAAGCAAAGCCGGCTTGTGAACTGGAATCGCCAGGTAGCCTACAATAATTCAGTCATCTTTGTGGCTTCTGTAGCTTTTAACTACTCGGGCACTATATGTTCTTCAGTTGACGAGTCCAACAGGCTACATTGTGTAAAAATAATAAAATATATATAGTAGATGAGATCAGAATTTAGCGTCAGGGTAGTTACTCTGGGCATATTTACATTTCGATTCATGTTGCATTTATATACGATTAAGGCAGTTTTGTTTATATTATATCGTGTGTTTTTGTTGTTGTACAGTAATTAATAGTGATCGGTCTTAGGGGTTTTAATTAAGAATATAGTGACGTTTAACGGCGTTGATTATTTTATGTAATTTTGAAGGCCAACCCGATTATTGCATAATTGTTATGAAGCACTGACTTTAATTTCTGTTCTACAGTAGACTACGCTAAATACTGATAATTCCTGACAAAATGCTGCTAGAATTGTGCGCATTGCGAAGAAATATAATTATAAACAAGTAACGTTAAGTAAACCTAAAAACATTGTGAGTATTAGATGCTCGTGCCTTTAATGGTCATATTTGTGGCGCTGAAGAATGGATGAAATTAGACATGCTAGAGAAATACAGTGGCGCACGCGCACTCGGAGACCCTGGTTTCATGATAGCAAGTCTTGTTTACCTTCAGCACCTGTCTACTTGTAACCTTTTTAAAACCAATTTAACTACAGCGTCAACCGATCGCTCGTTTGCTTTGAATCCTTCTGGTACGTAAGGCTCAGTTTACGTGCGTGTCTGTGATTTCTGTTTATTGAAGTTCACCGCAAAACACGGCGATTGGAATTATAAAATGTTGTCGGATTTCCCTCTCATAGCTTTTATGTCAGGCTTAGATGAATGAGTTCATTATGTTTATTACGGGTAGCCAAATTGTTTTTTTGTTGACACTTATTTGAATGATTTGGGTCTTTACTGCTATGCTGATATCTCCATGTAGCCTAACTTACCCATTATATGTCGTAATGCACTCCCAATGTGTAGATATAACACATAGCCTATTAGTTAGCCTGCTCCCCCCCATACACACAATTATGTAGGCCAGTGTTGGGGTAGTTACTCAAAAAAGGTAATTAGTTACTAGTTACTAGTTACTTCTGTAAATTGTAATGAGATTACTTTACTAGTTACTGCGTTTGAAAAGTAACTTCACTACTTATTACTTTACTTTCCCGTTTCTTAATTTATGGACAAATATCATAGCCCTATCATCACTTAGCCTGTCTACATAGTGTTTATTGTATAAATATATACAAAATGGCATGTAAAACCATATGAAAGAACAATATCCCTGTCTGCACAAGGAAATATATCTCACTGTAAAATCCACAAACAACAGGATAAAGGAGGCTATGGTGCGGTCATTTTAAAATGGGGTCAACACACAAGTTTTAAAACACAGGCTTTGGGAAACATGAGAATAAACTCTTCTCCTGAGAACAAAACAAGCTTTTTATTCGACTCATGGCAATAAAAATAAAAAATGAAGTGGTCAATGAAAAATAATAAAATAAAGGTCACTTTTACATTTTTAATCTTAATTTAAAATGCATTTTTCTTGGCGATTCAATAGTCGGCAGGGGAAGCATTCCTCTACAATGAACCCTGCAACAAGCCTGTTCATTTTGTTTTGTGTTACCTGCTGTGCTCCAAGACTTGAGAAGAGTTTTTGTAACAGCGCGCGCGGCGCCGAATCCGAGGATGAACGACTTCAAGAAGCCGAATCTGCCCGAGCATGTAGCCTACGTCTCACCGTGACCGCACCGGCACACAGTTTGCGTGTCTAAATCAGTTGCTTATGTTTACAAAATGAGCCTACAATAGCATAATAAGCATTTTTAATAGAAAGATCCATGTTTTATAAAATGTCCACGAAACTTAATGAAATGTTTAGTGAAATTAGAAACTATTTAAGAGATCGTTGATTTAGTTCTATAGTCTACATACATGTTTTTATATCCACATTTTGTTCTAATGTCACAAGTAATAATCTCAGGGTTTACTGGATTTTACGTACACGATTCTTTTGGTAGTGTTATTGGTGGTGATGTAGCCTACTAAAATAAACATCGTCACGTGTGGACCTTTCTTCTTCTCACCGTTGATTCCTGATGGTTAAGAGGACAATTACTCGAGTCGCCCCGTCGTTTCACAGAATAGTACAATGGCGAGCGCGTCGAGTATAAACGCCTCGTCCGTTTGGGGAGGTGCGCGTGCAGTCAGCGGAGACTCGCGCTGCAGAGACCCCCTGTCTCCGTCTCCGTCTCCATTTCCCTCTCTCCTTCGCACCGGCAGCTATGTCACTCAAATCGATCTCTATGGCAACGGTGCGCACGCACCACTAGACAGAACTTTACACACAAGCAAACACGGCTTGGGTAACGCAGGAAAGCGCGTTCCTATAGTATAGTAAAGTAGTGTAGTTACCGATATTTTTAGTGTAATGCGTTACTTTACTTCGTTACCCAAAAAAGTAATACCGTTACTGTAATCCGTTACTTTGTAACTCGTTACCCCCAACACTGATGTAGGCCTATCACAATTATATGGACATAGGGATGGATTTCAAGGAATTTTATCTCTTTTTGCGTGGGTGTTACCATTTTTTCATCTGATCTTGTACACTGCAGTTTAAGAAATATTCCAGATGTTTCCTTTTTCTAATTAAAATATTTCAAACAAAACAATTTTCTTGGAAATATTTTTTCTTAATTGTTTTTCTGTATGTGTCCTCAATATCACTTTCCATCATGTTAGTCTTCTGTTGTTTCCCTTTATCTTTCAAAAGCCAATCTGTGATAACATCATCCTCCAGGCAGATATTGATGAAATGTTTCAGTGACATTTTCCTAAAATGGTTCTAAATTAAATTACTGGTGACATCCTCATGTAAGCTAACTCAAATCCCTCCCTGATAAAAGTCTTAACTGTACCTTTTTTCTATGCTCAGTTGCAACAACAAAAAAACCTTATAGTGATAATTGAATGGTTTTCTTGATTTAAACAGAGCACATTTCTGAAAGTCTGATACCCACAACACAGGCATATTAATTGAAGTTAGATAGCTCAAAATATACTGCATTACAAGAATGACCCACTTGGTCTCTCAATTACATAGAGACTTCTGACTCAGATGTTGATGCAGTTATGATAAGCTTTTAGACTTCAGAAGCTGTGCTCCGCTGGGAAAAGTTAATTATAGTCGTAAAACTGCCTCAGAGAAGGGCAATTAACGTTAATATTCTATTGTAGCTTGGACACTACCTCATCAACTGGGGGATTGTTTGGAAACTTAAAATATTCTGGTTGTAATTGTAATATTAGCATGTCTGCAGTTGGCTTCTGGACAGCATGAGCACAAGTGTGTATGCATGGGCACGTGTTCACAGCTGAGCACTCTCTCATGAAATATTAGATGGACAGACCACGAAACGGAAAATTCCATCGATCTCAGTGCCGCTCATCAAACTGTCAGTTTTGAAATGTTTTGGCCTATTGGTCATGTCACGCTGTGGGTACCACGAACTGACAACACAAATAGAGCGTCATTTAGGTTTGCTTGTGGTATTAATTTGATTAAAATCTTAGCTTCCACTGTTAGTAAGAAGGAGATTCGAACTAATCACGCTTATTCTATTCTGTGCTTTATGGAAACAAATATGAAACCAAGTACTGACTGGACAAATAAGTGAGGATGCAATGAGGAGTGCAGGCTCTTAATTTCCATGGCAACAGAGCTCAACCTGAGGTAGATTAAGGTTTGCTGGCTGGCAGTGATTGTGACACTTGCAAAGAATGAGAAAGGAACAGATATGACTAATGGCTTAGCATTAAAGTTTCCCGTTAAATTGAAAAAGACAGACTGTCATTCTTCCTCATATGAAAGAATTGTGGAAAGTTAGACAGAGAAAGAAAGCTGTGTGTTTAATGACATGATGGTGTGCACAACAACGTGTAATCCCAAGCTGAAAGCAAACCCCCCAGTGAACTTCATACATGGATTCCAGGATCTAATTTGAGTCCCGGCACCCTCTCGCCCCTCTGCGTCTATCCGCGATCCCCACTTATAGCTACCCTTGCCCCCCATTTCCGGCATGCAGCTGTCTTTTAAGATATTAATAAATCCATTGAGATGCTGTGACTGATGAATTGCGTTGCAGTCCCCCAAGCCTCTTTTCACTATTGATTCCAATATTATCTTACTTGTTATTTTAAGATTGGTTTCTCTGAAACAGCCCAGAGTTTATGTAATGAGCAGTCCAGTTTAATGCATTTGGCACCAATTCCTTATTAAGATATCTTTTATCCTAATAATCCATGGATGGTGCCTTTTGAAAGCCTCTATTTCATTATTTTGCAGAACACAAAAGAAAATATTTGTAAGAATGTTTCAAATGTTTTTCCATACAATGAAAGTTCATTGTATGGGAAAAAACAAACATTTTCCGTGTTACACAGAAGAAAGAAAGTCATAGGCTTGTTAACAACATCAGGGTGAGTGAATTGTCATTTTTGGGCAAACAAACTCTTTAATTGTGTAAAGGTTGGGTTGCTGAGAACACTTACAGTAAGTGATGCTTTGTGTAGGGTGCTTGTAAAAGAGAAAGGGTTGGAAAGACAGAGAGGCAGATGGACTGATAGAGAGAAGTAACACCCTCAAAAATAGAACCCCACACAGGCAAAGGAGGCTGGGGGAACAGAAATAGCCTTGTTTAAACAGACCCTCACACAGCTGCAGTTAAATTCATGTGCTTCTATCCCTAACTGTGACCCCAAAACTAATCCAGTCAGCATAGCAACCAGGCAACATGTAAAACATAAACATTCACCTCACAGGTGTGTTTGTGGGTCCTAGACAGTGAGCATTAAACCTAACTAGAGCAGACTCTGAATTTATCTACGGATCAGTCCCTTTTTGGTTGGTCGCACTGTTTTAGCCTGCTTGGCCCTGTCAGTGTTCATTCAGTCACAATAGACTTTGAGCATGCACATTTTAAATGTACATTGAATTCTATCAAGAAGCCGGTATTTTTTGCTATGAAAATTTTGCAGCTATTGAAATTTATTCTTGGGGAAACTTTCTTTGAATGAGCTTGTGTTTCTGGTATTCAGCATTCACATGCATAGGATGAAATTGAATGGATCGCAAATCTGTTTTGTTGCCTCAGTTTTGTAACTTTTGTCTTTCATCCACAGGTCATACTGACCTTGGCTCAGAACAGTGAGATCACAGTAGTTTCCCAGCGAACAAAAGAAAATCACCATGAAGACCTCAGACATTTTCCTTCTGCCCGCTGTGCTCCTCATGTTCCTTTTCAACTGCTGTCTCGCACAGAGTGAATCTGACCTCGTAGTAGCAACGAGGCTGGGTCGTGTGCAGGGTGTACGCTTGCCTGTTCCAGACCGGAATAATGTGATCGCTTTCTTGGGCATCCCGTACGCTGAACCTCCGCTGGGGAAGAGGCGTTTCAAGAAAGCAGAGTCCAAAAAGCCCTGGAATGGTGTCTTCGAGGCTAGAGACTACCCAAATGCCTGCTATCAGTTCGTAGACACCTCTTACCCAGGCTTTCCAGGTATCGAGATGTGGAACCCCAATAGAATGATGAGCGAGGACTGCCTGTACCTTAATGTGTGGGTACCTCCTACCCCTAGGCCACAGAACCTCACAGTAATGGTCTGGATATATGGTGGAGGCTTCTATAGTGGCTCCTCCTCTCTTGATGTCTATGATGGCCGGTACTTGGCATACTCTGAAAAGGTAGTGGTTGTGTCTATGAACTATCGTGTTGGAGCTTTTGGATTCCTTGCCCTCAATGGCTCATCAGAAGCACCAGGAAATGTGGGTCTCCTTGACCAGAGAATGGCCCTCCAATGGGTCCAAGAAAACATCCACTTCTTCGGCGGTAACCCAAAACAGGTCACCATTTTTGGAGAAAGTGCTGGAGGAGCATCAGTTGGCATGCATGTTCTGTCACCAGACAGCCGCCCGCTCTTCACACGTGTTATAATGCAGAGCGGTGTTCCTAATACACCCTGGGCTACCGTTAGCTTTGATGAGGCCCGTCGGAGAGCCACCTTGTTGGGCAAACTCGTTGGCTGCAGCGAGGGTAATGATACTGAGCTGGTTGACTGCCTGAGGAACAAACATCCACAGGAACTAATTGATCAGGAGTGGCAAGTGCTCCCCTATAGCAGCTTGTTCCGCTTTTCTTTTGTCCCTGTCATAGATGGTGTTTTCCTTCCCGACACCCCAGATGCCATGATTAGCTCAGGGAACTTCAAATACACTCAGATCATGCTGGGTGTAAATCAGGATGAGGGATCTTACTTCTTGCTTTACGGTGCACCGGGATTCAGTAAAGACAATGAGAGTTTGATATCTCGAGAAGAATTCCTTGAAGGCGTGAAGATGAGCGTTCCCCATGCTAATGAGATTGGCTTGGATGCAGTTATCCTTCAGTACACTGACTGGATGGATGAGAACAACCCCCAAAAGAATCGAGATGCCATGGATGATATTGTAGGAGATCAAAATGTCATCTGTCCTCTGCAGCATTTTGCAAAGACTTACGCCCAGCACACTGGCCTCCATACCCAGCCAGGAGCCGCAGCTCCAGGGACACTAGGCTGGGGAAACTCAGGACCAACAGGCTACAACAGTGGCAACTCACATGGTAAGGTCATTATAGTGGTAAAGAATAACAGTGTAAAACACACCGGAGTGAAGCATCAACAGTTAATAAACTTAATGCAACCTTGCCGAGTCTGACAGATGTCAGTATAAAATCCAAGACCGATGGGATGAAGATAGAGCAACACGGACATTAACAGAGTGCATCTTTAATATGAAATTGTGCAATACCAGTTTTTCTCAATCTATACCCCTTCTTCCTTTTGTCCTTAGGTGCTGTTTACCTTTACCTGTTTGACCATCAAGCTTCAAACCTGGCCTGGCCTGAGTGGATGGGCGTAATCCATGGTTATGAGATTGAGTTTGTGTTTGGCCTGCCATTAGAAAAACGACTCAATTACACAGCAGAGGAAGAGAAACTCAGTCGACGAATGATGAGATACTGGGCAAACTTCGCTCGCACCGGGTAAGAGGTGGCAAAATAGCAAAAGAGTTGGTGCCCATGAAAGATTTGTCTTCATTCTTTTTCAGAAAAGGTTTGATTTATCTAATAGTTGTGTAGTTTTGTATTGTTGCCTGGTAGGTTAACTCCCTACATTCTTTTTTCTGTCTCCATGAAGTAATCCCAACATTAACACTGATGGCTCCATGGACAGTCGGAGGCGGTGGCCTCAATTTACAGCTACTGAGCAAAAGCATGTGGGCTTGAACACAGAGCCACTGAAGGTGCACAAGGGTCTAAGAACACAGGTTTGTGCTCTGTGGAACGGCTTCCTACCTCGCCTGCTTAACATCACAGGTAACAAACCCAAGCAGTATATTCCTCTGTCATGCAATTACATTGTAGATCTTCCATGTTTAAAGATATAATATAGAGATATAGGTCATTTTCTTAGAGTTTAGTTTAAAGATGAGAAACTGCAGGTTTGTGTTTTATGGACTGGGTCAGTGGAATTTATTGTTGTTTAGTAGAGGGAGTCTACATAACGGTAAGATTAATCATCTTACAAAAGAAAATGTGTTAGGTTCACCTTTTCCATCGAATTGTCCTCTCTCTTACATTTTTTATTAACAAATTTAAGTCTGAACAAAGTACAGCCATAATATAAACTATACACTGTTTCTCAAGGAAATGCCTTGTCTGTGCTAGTGTATCTGTTTTGCTCAGAATCTAAACAAATGTCCTGTGCCAACTATTACACTGGAAGTGAACCAGAATATAAAGCAATTAAACACTTGCTCTTGGGTGGGGGCAGGGAGGATTGTGCAGGCCTGTCCATAGTAACTTAGAATTGTAAGTTATAAATTCTCCTGTGGGAGCTGTTGCCAAATTCTTTGTTAAATGGGCGGGACCTTTATATTGATGCATTACTGTTGAGTAGTTAAGTAGTAATGGATTACTTAGTTTCTACAGCTCTCTATACAGAAATGTTCCTCTTTTCTGCCATTCTTAAAATCATAATTCCCTCAACATTTTTCTCTTGCCTTTCTGTCAAAGCTCATGCTGTTGTTTTCCTCATTTATTCCCATATTTCTTACCCAGAAAACATTGATGATGTTGAGCGACAGTGGAAAGTGGAGTTCCATCGCTGGAGCTCTTACATGATGCACTGGAAGAGCCAGTTCGACCATTACAGCAAGCAGGAGCGCTGCACAGATCTCTAGATAAATCTGGTGTTAATGTAAGAAAGTGCAGATCAAAGAAAGGGAAAACCGATGACCATAACCCTTAATAGTCTCTTTTCAGAACAGCAAAGGTTGCCAAAGCTTTTTCGTTGATTAGTCTCTGAGTAGGCATGAGTGTGAATTTGTGAATGTTGCACTTCAGTGCAGTTTTGTTCCTCCCTGTGTAGAATATTATACTTATCACTCTATTATATTATGTGAATATATATATAAAGAGAGGATGTGAATTCAAGATGCTATTAGAGATTATCAAGTGCTGCGGTCATCAAATGTATGTATCAGAAAAAAATGTTATAGTTATATTACCTCTGAACAGTGAGAGTGCATGTCTGTTCCATTGGAACCTAGAAACCCTCATTTACACTGGTCCTCAGGATCCCACTTTTTTAAAATAATTTTCTTGTTTTTATCCTGTGTTTTTATTGGCTTCAATTATATTGGCTGATTCACCATACATTTATCTCCATAATGTATCTACCACATCGACTCAGTAATTCATGTGCTACTTTATCCTGCTGTCTCTGCTTTCTTACTGTGGTCCAACTCAAAATACTAATACTTCATGCTGGAATCAGGAGCCATTTAATTTCGTGTATATTGTTTAACTGTACGGAACAGTTTCTGTGTGGGCGAGTCTGTGTATTAATGTACTAATATTTAAAACCTATTTTTATTTCGATTGCTACTTATATTGCATGTAGTCTAGTGCCCACAGCATGACTCTTGTGTGTATGTATGAGAGAGAAAGTCTGTTTTTACCATATACCAACTACATAGGACAGTATACATGTCTGTGTATTTCACCTCTCCTTAGTTCAAATTTCATATGGGCATTGTATGTTTGAGTATTTTATCTGGGATGGAGCGAGTAAGACTAATGTTGTCTGTGTGCCAAAGGGTCAATATCATTTTTCCCCCTTGCTGTTTCCCTGTCTCGATGGGAAAGGCTTCTCATTACGATAATGGAGAAGAGTAATTTACTTAGTGCTCATTTTAAATGACAGCCCGCTGTGTCAGCCATCTTAACTCCAGCCCTTTTGATGCAGTGGGAGGATGATGAAGGAAAACACAGGCAAAGTGAAGAATACAGGGTTACTAAATCCACTCCTGACATGTTCTATATTTATTGTAGTAATTGGTGTATTTTTTATTTAAGTAAATTATTTGCATGATTGCATCAAGTATCAAAAGAACTAAAAGTTTTTAGTTAGCTTAAATAAGAGCAAATGTTTTATTTATTTTGTGTATTTATTAAAAGTGTGGAATTGCATACGTATATATTGAATTTTGCCTGTACATCTGGATCAAACATTATTTTGTATTTTACTGTGTGAATGTATCATGGTCAATCATTCTATCATAATATACACTGGCATATACATGTGAACATGCCGAATTTGTGAATGCTAGCCTATGCCCGTCTCATTGACTTCCCGTCAGTCTGTTTTTACTAAATATGTCTAGTACCATTCATCTAGCATTTTGTTAACACTGGACTGGATCTGCCTGAGTGCTGTGATGAGACAGCAGATCTTCCAGCACACAAAACGATAGGTTGACATTAAGCATTTAACCTCTGAATATGACTGGAATAATGTAGATTAGCTTTGAACAATGCCATTTAAAATGAAAATAATATGTTGTACTAGCTATAAAATGTAATACAAGTATGGTGCAATTATGTGTGTTTGTTTAAGGGTATGAATGAAAGCTGCTCTTTTCCACCTCTCTCTTCCACTCCATGAAATCCCCCTGTGCATGCCTTAGACCCCTCCTCCTCTGTATTATGTGCTTTTAAAATTGACTGTTATCCTCTCTGACAATATTAGATCTGATGTCTGTTTATAATATTACACATTTATAGCTATAAAAACATTATAATAGCCCAGATATAGATATTGATGTTAGCAATAACAAAATACACTTAAAATGGAATATATTTATTTGAATGTTTTGATAGTCATGTAATGTCACAGGCTTGACTGATAAAAACAGTGGTCATGAATTGACAGCAATGATCATAAGTATTGTAACTGTTTATAAATCAGCTGTTTCTTCAAAGCAATATAGAGTGTGCCATATGCTATATATTTTTTCTTCAGTTAATGTTATTGTTTGGCTAATTTGCATTAGCTTGGCTTTAAAAGTTTCCTAATGTCGTTTATTAAGGCAATTCTCAAGTAAATTGGTTGAGGAAACCTGCCTCTTAATTTCATCACAAAGAGAAAATGTTATCTATAAATGGGCTATTATATTGTAAATTAATATTATTCTACCCCAAATATATGTAGAACAATGCGCATAGCTAAACAAGCATGTGTTCTGCATTTGTTGCACTTTGACAACATTTATATAATAATAGAAATCACTGTTACTGTTCTTTTTCTTCCTTTCTTTTTTATTTGATCCAGATATCGCCTGTCGTGTCAAATTAGTGCCAAACATGTATAGCATCGTGCAAATCCTCCGCATGATGTTATTTGTCATATCCGCCTTCTTTGGGCACCATATCAGAAGCTTTCCAACGTAACCACAATAAACAGTTATTGACTTAAAGGAAAGCTGCTTGTCTGTGTGGTTCTTCTCTCATTCAAAGTTTAGACCATCTGAACGTGAATTCTAGTAGTTGATTGTTTTGTGCACCAGAGGGCAGCATACGCAAGATTATAGGCTACATTGTACGAGCCGACAAAACTTCCTTTTAATAAACTTAGTAATTGTATCTTTACACACATATATTAAAATATAGTGTATATATTTAATTATGTAATTCCTGGATGTCCCATGTATTGTAGGCCTTTATAGCACAACATACAAAATAATAAATTAGTTTTAAGCGTAACGTTAGTCATCTCGGTGATGATCACAATGACGAACAAGATAGGTAAAAAAGCAGCAACGGTTTCATCTGAGACAACAGCAACCGTATCACTTCCTCCATAATACGTTGACATAATTTTGGACCAATAAATATAAAAACTAGGTATAGATCAGTTGTATGTATACAGAGCGCAATTAAACGGAAGAAAACATGTTTAGAGAAATCTAATTGCGCAGTTTGAACGCAGCTTTGAATGTCTTGAGTGCCTTTCTGTTGTTGACCAATAACAACCGAAGCCTGTAATTTAGACCAATAAGCACCATTGAATCACAGTGTCATCTTTATGGCGCACTTATGCTACCCGTATAGTTAAAAATGCTTTTATTATTGTTTCATAATGTAAATAGTTGAAGAATAAGTATCATAGTTTATGCCAGTCATTGCTAACTTACCCAAGTTAGCTAGCTTTCTCCTAACATTTCTTAACCGCAGTCCTCAGTTGTAAATCAAAACAATGACTTCCGCCTCTACTAAGGTAAATGGGTTTATAAATATGGTAACGTTATATAAATAACGATTAAACGTCTGTCTTTATAGTGTACATCCATGCTAACTGGTTCGCCGTATTTTATTTTTTGTCTTGGTTTGTTAATGAAGCTATTAATTGCTAGCATGCTAACTATCAACCATATGTCCGTTTCTGAAAACATACACGTTTTCATAAACATTCGGTACAGTATTTATTTCTTGCTTTACGTATTTAGGTTGGTGAGATCTTTTCTGCAGCTGGAGCTGCTTTCACAAAACTGGGAGAGTTAACCATGCAGCTGCATCCAGTGGCCGATATTAGTCCAGCAGGGTGAGACACTCTCTATTCACCGCAAGGTCCTTTATTAAACACACAATGCATTAGTCTTTTGGTTTATGTACTGCTACTATTTTTTTAGAGAACGTGTACTTTGTGTAATGGACATGGCCCGTACATGGAAAACATTTACATGAATAATTTGACCTATCTTTTGGCTTGTTTTATTTTTGAATTTCCCAAGGATCCCTCAAAAGTTGACAACACTCCTTATCTACTTTTTAATATTATCCCACTTAGTTTGTAGTTTGCAATTGCTCCAAGATGTCATGGACAAGATAAAGTATTGTTTTCAATGATATTATGGGCCTTGTAACTTCTATTGCTGTTTACTGGGAGAGCTAGGTGGATATACACTGAAGTCCACTTATCCATACAAAAACTCAATGTAGACACCCTTCTCACCGTTTTGTTGTTTTACTATGGGTTAGAGTCTATCTATACAAATTGTCTTCCTCAAATGCAGGTGAAATTTGCACTTTTTAATTTGCAGTTAACATTTTTCTTAAATCTAGTGAGGATTGCTATTTTCTAGATTCCCATTCCTTGTGGAAATTCAATAAAAGCCAAAGAAGATTCTGAAAAAGTTTTAATGTTTTATATTTGTGTTTGTAGGCCATAAAAATTTCTCAGTAATTAATTAGACATTTTCTAAACATAAGGCCACAAGTGAAGACAACTGTCAAGAGGAAGATTTATGAAGATGGTGGAATTCCTTTAACCACCGATTCACCAAAGAAGAGTACGAAAAAGGTGCCAGTTTCTATGGCTCCCCCTGCCCCACCGAAAGTCATCGCTGTGCCAACATCTCAGGTTGTGGTGACTGCAGGTTTACAGCGCCCAACCACAGGTGCATCTAGCATTAAGTCATCAAAAACAGCAGGTGAGCATTCCTTAGTGTTGCATTTCATTTTTACACTTGAAAAAATCCTACTTTCACTTCAACTGATTTAAGGCATTTTAATATAGTAAAATATAACTAATGCATTCATATAATTTACCCTCAGATGTCACTCTGAGTGCACTGAATGACTCTGATGCCAACAGCGATCTGGTAGATATCGAGGGGTTGGGTGATAGTTCCACATCTAAAAAGCTAAATTTTGATCAAGGTAAGAGACCGTTTCTCAATATTTCGGATTTTCTCATGTATATATTTAAATTACTTATATCGTGCTATTCATGTTTTTCCACATTATCTGTTATTTCCTTTGTTCCTGGTTCTTAAGGTAAAAATAATATCTGTATTTATTTTTTCCCTGCAGATAGTCTAAATCTTGACTCCAGTCTCATCATGAATTCCAGCGACTTGCCATTGTTATCCCGTTGAAATCTTCTGCAACATACTATCAGGAAATTGAACTAATATTTTCACTTCAGTAAAGGAGCAAGAAACTTGCATTTTCTTAATCTGGTGAAAATGTTTCTTTTTCCAGTAAAAGACTAATTTCTAAGTTAATAGTGAAGGTTGGCATATTTACATTTATCAGTGTAGAACAGTTTTGAAAGATGCTAACAAATATTGCTTAATACATATTGATGTTCTTGGTCCAAAAGGCCTCATTTTAAAATAAGTTACTGTAAAGGCATTATTGTGGGTTTTTTTTTTTTAACCATTCCAAAAAAACATTATAACCAGTACTTTGTTTTGTGGGGGAAGTGTGGCCAAAAGGCTTGAAATGTATTGCTGGTTGTCGAAACTTTGTTTGGTAAACTGTTAAAAAAAGTTATTTTTTCATGTTTAATTTTATATATATATACGTTTATTTTTTGCAGTACCTTTGGTCTATTTCCCATTCCCACATAATATTACTTAACATTTTTCCACCAAAAAAGAGAAAGTAAAAACAGTGCCATCTCCTATAGCTAAAACACAACAAAAAAAGTTGAACTCAACTTAACTCAACTCAACTCAACCAGGTTTTTCTGGAATCATTTTAGAGCAGTGTGGCAGTAGCATCTTCTATATAAATGCAGCTTTAGCAAGTTAATTTTTGTTTAACTTGTATAAAATTCTAACCTAGTGGGTTTATTGATCTGAGCTAATTTTTGCATAATTGGGCTGTTAACGAATTAGTCATATAGTCTTAGCCCTACCAATGTTTCTACATGGAGAACAGCCAAATCAGTGTTAAATCACTGATTGCATATTGAAAAGAGTATGTAAAATGCAGCCCAGCAGATCTCCTCATAATGACACTTTCTGCCAATATCTTTGTTCCTCATTTGTCAGAAGTAACTTCAATAATTGTGGCCAAGAGTGTGTAAGTTAGAATGATGTTATTTTTAATGATGTTTTCTTGCAAGACTGAACAATGGCTTTCATTTTAATTATGAGATTGTCATGGTAAAATACATACAATAATTCATTTCTGGACAGGTGGTTTTCATAATGCTCCAAATACTGGAGAGTCGTTGAGTGTGTCTGTCTGACGGGAGCAGCACAAACCATACTGGCAACCCAGGGAGAGGGCAGCTGCCAATATTGATGTGCTGCTACTGTCAGGCACACTGAGGCATCAAGTGGTCCAAGGGAGGAAAGATGATGAAAGGAACATACAAAAAATATATGCAGATTAATTCAACAAAACCTTTAATGGTCATACTATTAAAGAAAAAAGCAATGCAAAGCAAATAAAGGATGTGAATTCACAGCTTTTAAAGAATAACTCACTGAAGACCTGGTGATTCAGTCATGAATCATTTATTGTTTGTCTGGTCATTTGTAAAAAAAAAAATATATATATATATATATATAATATTATATTTTGAGTTGGGGAAAAAAACCCTGCTTTCACACATTTTTATTCATAAATCTGAAAGACAGCTTTAACTTGAAACCTGATTATAAATACAATACAGATAGAATATCACATTACTTGTTATCAAAAAGCTTACCTCTGATCAATTTATTACAATCAGATTTATGATACAAGCAGAACACTAGGTGTTTCATGCTGTCATGTTAATGGAGTAACTCCCAGGCTCCCAGTGACAGCACATCATAATTTGGAATTTGCCCTTAGAACTTACAAACCATGATGTGCTGCTACAGGGCACTCTGGGCTAAATAAAAAGATGACGACAGACTTCATTGGTCCTCACTAGGATAAGATTAGAGACAAAAATTAATTGTTGGATTAAATGTGACATAGAAATGTCTTATGCATATTTAGCGCCATGACTAAGTTATTACAAATTAATGAGAAAGCAATATGAACAAATTGCTTCTTTTGTTTCTAAAAAATGTAATAAAAGTTGTGTGACAGCAAAGAGTGACAGCATTACTGCAATTTCTCTGGCACAGACAATCATGTGGAAGCTTGTGGTCATCCACTTCTTTTTAATGACAGTCTAATAATGCCCTTTGAGACTTAATAAGTGAGTTACTGTGCACACACTGTCCTAAAATGGATGTTGAGGATGAAGACAAAATGGAGGATAACAAAAGGGGGAGATGAGGAGGAAAAAACTAGTGCCTGTCAAAAAAGGTTTTATTGCCATGGGAATAATTTACTTTGAGTGAAATGAAGCAAGCAAAAATTATAATTTATTATTAATATTTATTTTCTTTAAAAAAAAATTATCTTCCAACTTCTTAGGCTTAATATTGTGAAACAAGATTAAGTATCACTCTTATAAATCAAAGTATATCTAATAGCATTACACATACAGTAATTTAAATTTTTTATGAATAATCCAATGAAGTAATTGTTGGCAATTTTTTTTTTTAAATTAACTTCAAGGATTAAAAGTAAAATTTGTCCATATGTATAATAAAAATAAAAAAAAATAAAAAAAAAAGAGGACAGAAAAATAATGCTTGTACACTCCACACGAATCATTTTCAAAAAGACAAATACTTAGCAAAAAGGGGCAAGTATATATTAACAATCAATTAAAAAGAAACATAATTACAAATTTAAGGTTTTTAACTTTTAGGTCTGCAATATATTGAATAACACGGTAGGTTTTAATTATGGAGAGATAAGAGGATGAGTGAGGCGAGAAAAAGGGAGAAACATCTGATAAAAAAAAAAAAAAGAGTGTGATTTTGACACTACCAGATTAGTTTTAAGATGAATTACTGTAGTATTCATCTGTAAAAAGCCAGTGATGGTCAAAGCGATGAGGGTATATGACAGATAATTTGTTGCAGTGTGTAAAAGGTAAAATGGCCCATCACTACATTTCACTGTTTTTTTAATTTTATTATTATTTTTTGTTGTTTTTAAATAGCTTGTAAATAAATTAACAAAAATAGGAAACAGAAGCTTACACCTACAACACTGGACCAACATAAATGTAGCATCAATTAAGTAGGAAAACCACATAATCACTGTTTTACTGAAAAACTCATTTTATTTATATTTTGCTCAAAACCAATGACTAACAAAAGTTGAAAGGCCCAAAAAAGTATTTGATATTTA
The DNA here is from genome assembly GCF_029890125.1 of Rhinichthys klamathensis goyatoka. NCBI lineage: Eukaryota > Metazoa > Chordata > Actinopteri > Cypriniformes > Leuciscidae > Rhinichthys > Rhinichthys klamathensis. The sequence continues at coordinate 1,962,332 of NW_026606794.1, read as the reverse complement.
TAATCTCAACTGTTGTGGCAGAGAAAAAGAAACACCAAGTATTTATGAAGGGCTTCGTTTTTTTCTTTTAAGTACACCACACCCTATGTTGTCTGATGAAGTTCTAATGTCAGCAGAAAATCAAGGCCTAAATACAAAATAATTAATTCTGACTATTGTAATATGCCAAAACATGATCTTTAATTTTTGCTTAAAGATATTTGAGACTTCATCTTGAAGTTACAGTTCACAAAAAAAGAGGAAGTTTATCTATAGCAAAATGCAGGCTAAATTTGTGCTACACAAAAGCCAAACACTTAAAAAACGTATGATATTTAATATTTTATGTTTAATACTTTTAGTTCAAATCAACCCTGACAAACAGTTACATCTCATAAAGGGCAGCCTATTTATGGTCCGAGTCAAATGATCACGTCAGCACAGTTGCAGAAGGCATTTGCTTCTGTCAACTTCTGCCCGTCGTTCATCGAGAGAGGGAGAGAAAGGGGGGTGGGGGGTGTTAGCAAAAGAGAGGGAGAGAGAGAAAATGAGAAAAGGATAGACAGCAATGGGTGGGAGAGGGAGACCTAAAAGAGAAGCTCACACACTTACATAGACACATACACACCCTGGCCTAACTTTGCTCACCCATTCAAACCAGGGGCCGTTTTGGTTAAGCTTTGAAACGGACACAGGAAAGATTTCACTTACCCTCGATCCACGTTTTTCAGAATGTTAGGCAACAGGGGAGAGGAAAAGGTTCCTGGTATTCCCAAAGTAACCCGGCGGACTCCCCTCTTCCAGTGTAGTCTGTCTCCTGCACCTGGGTAGGGGGGGAAAAAACAGTAATTCCCCAACTTAATTCAATGAAGTTGTTTTTGTATTCAAAAAAGCCAAGCAAAGTACTTGAAAAAGACTTTTTCATTCTTTCAGAAAACTCGGTTAAACTCACAAAGTAGTTCGCCCACTGCAAATATGTTAATTTTACACAAATCTACAGCTAAATCTACAATTAAAACACTTTGGCTGCTTTCAAAAAAATTGTAGAAACAGAATTAAAAAGTAAAACAAACCCACAAATGCACTTATCAATGGGAATCCCAAGTCTTAATTTCAGGTCAAAAATACACCCATTCGTCTGAGCTTGGGGCTCCCATTCCAGATTGGGGGGTGGGGTTCCAAGAGTCAAATAAGTGCCTAAACCTTTTGTCCACCAGCACCTATTTTCAGCCCTTAAACCCCTTTCTCTCCCTATTCACCTTCAGACCAGCAGTCCAGTGCAGTGTGCAGCCTCTGCTTAGCTGTAGCTAGTGAGGCTGCCTGAGGAACTTGGTAGGCATAAAAAGCAGGGGTTGTAGCCTTTTTCCCGGGGCATCAGTTTCTACAATTAAAATGAACATTTTCGGGGGACAGGAAAAATCTCCAAAAAAATCAGGGCATCGCCCAGGGGTCCCCTTAAAAGAGTGTGAAGTTTGAGGACAGTCGGCGCTACCGTTTCAGAGGAAAAAATTAATTTCTAGGGCTTAGTGTCTGGGGCGCGTCAGTGCTAGCAGCTCTCGCTTGCTTGATTTCTTGTAGCCTTGCCAAAGCATTCATACAGCCAACGGAGAGAAAGAGAGGGAGGAGGGGGGAACAAAAGAAGGAGAAGGCTCGGCTGCAAAGATGCACAGAAAGGGGGATATGAAACTAGGAAAAGTGTTATGTGTTTGTGGTGTTTTTTGCGTTACACTGCGGGAAAGCTTTCACCACAAACTCCAAACACAATCGACCACACAGGGGGGGGTTTTCAAGTCCAAACGCATTGTTCAAAAAGAAAAAACAACAACAAAATGATTTTATATTCTCGCCATTAGTTCATTATCAATTGAAAAAAACAAAAAAAAACAAAGAAGGAACAGCAAAAACAGATGTCAAGAGTTTGGAGAGCTAAAAAAAAAATCAAAGTTTTCATACTTTTATACTCTTGGTGCGACCGGATTTTAAGCAGGGTCTCTGTGGGTTTTCTGTGTAGTACAAGGCTAGCTACAAAGATTGGAGAATATGTTGATCTGGTTCTACAGATAGTTTTACTGAGTAGCACAACCATGGTCCAACAGTACACACAAACCACACACACACACACACACACACAGAGCCAGACAAGACAAAGGCCTCTGTGATTATTATAATTATACAAATAAAATCGATTTAAAAGGGAAATCAATGTCCAGCCATCAATACATTTTCAGATTATTATTTTGTTATGGAATGTTCAATTAAAATATAATCTTACATTTCATAAGTTGTCTGAAAACCATATTAGCTTCACAATAATTTACTAATAATACACAGCTATAGCTAAATAGCATATTTTAATAAAATCACTGTTATTATAAAACTGAAACAGCACATTTATATTGTACTCTTGTGAATATAATGTTTGTCCCAAAAGTATACAGTCCCTTGTCTTTTACTTTTAAATCCTACAAGTACCATCTCTTACAATCAAAAAACAAAAGCACTAAGCTTCAGGAACCACACACCAAAACAGGAAGACTAAAAATACCCCAACAAAAAACGTAAAAGGCAAGAACTAAAGCTTTTTTGTGTGACATCTGCCAGTAAAGACTTGATTGAATTAAACAATAAGAACAAATTCCTAGCCATTCACAATACTACCAAAAACTTATTACAGCCTTGAAAATTAGAAATATAGTATAAATAATGACAATATGTGGTTAATGAGCATGTTGATCTTTTTTTTCTTTTTCTTTTTTTTACTGAAAAATCTAAACTACACATGCCATGCCCAGCCTCTCCCTTATATTACTTTCAGCAGATGTGTAGCAAAATCAAGAAATATTGTTAAATATGACATCCAGGAACAGGTGCAGAGCTTTCATGGCATACCCAAGACCACATCTTCACTCTATGCAATTTATTCATTTGTTCAAAAAAGCTCAGGCAATGGCAAAACAGTACACGCACACTGCATACTTGTAGATATTCTAAAATATTCAATATGACAAGAATCACTGATCAAATCTTCTACAGCTAATTTTTTTTAAAAAGATTGTTCTTGAAGAAAATCTTATGAGCCCAACAAAAAAGAAAAAGAAAAGGCAACAAGGAAACCACTGGAATTAATACATTAACTATAAAGCAAACCCCATGCCAAAACTAAGAAAAAGCAACGTGTACTTTCATCACAAGTTTACAGGGTCATTGTAAAGACCACAACATTCCTTTTGACAATAACGTCAACACTTTATGACAATTTTTAAAACAGCAAAGCAAAGTCACACATCATTCTATAATATTAGTCATACATCTGTAATTTTAATAGCAAATTAATTGGTCTGACACTGACTGTAATTTGACCTTTTTTTTTTTATAAACAAAACAAAACATACTCTTAATACATATAAATACTAAAGCACGACAATAGGTTGCGATATTACAATATTATCTGGAATATTAATCTGCCAGGCATACCTACGAAAAACGCTATACAATGATCAGTTATTATTAAACTAAAGCGATGTAAAATGGGAGCATGTTTCAAAACTGCCAATTAGTCGAGTATCGAGAAAATATGGATACTGTGATGCAAGTAATAAATTGGTTTAAAACGTGCATACTTGGAAGCTTGAACTTTTGATTCATCGCCAAATAATTCTGCCGTGGTCTTGAATGTCACATCAAAGCGCGTCTTCAACTAACGTTACATTCGAAAAAATTCGTCGTTATTTTTTTTACCGCTTCCACAGAGTTCTACGTTTCGTCACGCTGTCACCTTAGATGTCATTTGAATTTTGACGAACCAACGTTCTGAATCAAATTCAAATGTAATTTAGCTGTCATTTTGATGTTAGACGACATGTTTTCATTCCTGTCTACACTGTTTAGATTGACGAAATCGCTGTGAATGGATCTAATGACCAAATCTCTTATTAGATGGAGCGAATTAAAAGAGGGGAAAGTAGTGCTTGAAGCTTGGTTGTGGGTGAGGGGACAGATACAGAGGGGAGTGGTTCAGAGTATTAGACGCACCGAGAAATCATTGTCTTTAAAAGCTAACATATGCCAAAACTAGAAGACCACTTTATTCGGTTTGCTTTATGGTGTTAATATAGCCAAAGCATCGTTTAGGTTGTAATAAGTTGTTTGGACGTTATCCCGCGGGTTCCAACACGTTTTGGAGGTAGTCTGTTTAATTATACTAAGAAATAATGTTTGTTTTTGTTTTTGTTCAACACAAAAGAAATAAGTGCCGAAACAGCTTGCACTAAACAACAAATTTAGTTAGCAACGTCTTTCTATAACGCATACGTAACGTTAATTTTCTGAAAGTACTATTAGTTTGTAGCTACATGTTCGTTACTTCTTTTCTTTTTTTTCAATAAGTTAATAATAAATGGTAAACGGGACCGATTTCACAAAGCTTGCAAAAAAGTATGTCGATAACACAAAAGTAATAATTATATAAACAAAAAAGGAATAATTACATACCTTTTATGAAAATCCTCTTCCAGTTTCCAATATTTGAAAAAGGTTGTTAACGTAATAAACAGTCTTGAGAAGAAAAAAAAAATGTATAATGAGGAATAATGTAGCTGTTAGAAGTGTTCCAGTCACTGATGCTCTGAAGTTTGAAAATGGCGCCAATGTTCCACTGCAGCAGCTCTACCACTGTGATGACACGGGACAGATAAAAAAATAAATATAAATTTTCCTCAGTGAAAAATATTTTTTTCCACAAACGGATCTGTTGCACTTTGGCTAAAATAAGCTATTCTAGTTATCTCTTGTTGAATTGTTTGCTTCTATAATTTATAATTATTTTTTGATAATTTTTGATAACCGTCAGATCATGCCTTAGCCGCGGTGCAGGTCGGGAAGTGCCCTTGCTGGTTTTCTTTTAAATTTCCAAACTACAGTCCTGAATGCCCGCCATGTCGCCCCCTGTTGTATTATCTGTGTATTTTCTGAGCTTGCACCCTACAGTCGACGTCAAAAGCTTTGTTTTTTGCGCTATGACTCCAACCAATTTTTTTTTTTTTTTTTTTTTTTTTTTGTATGTTACCTTTTCTGCAATAAAAAATAACTTTACAAAGTATTTACATGAAATTTAGATATCCGCTTGTATCTTTTATGTTTATATTTCTACCTCCCATGGCACCTGTTATTTATTAATTTGTATTGTAGTTTTTTTTTTTTCTCTTTCCTTGATTAATGTTTAATAATAATATTCTTTAAAAACAAATCTTGAACACAAACAAAAAAAAGACCAACTCCAGAGTTAACTGTTGAAGTTTTACTGAATTTGACAAACGTAGCAACATATTCTCACAAGAGTACACAACTGATATATATATACCTAATATCCAGGGCAGAGACAGAAACTTTTGGCAAAAATCCAACAGATAGCAGGGGCTAAAGAATAAACACATTTAAATAAATTGTGTATGTGTGTGTGTGTGTGTGTGTGTTGATTTCTATTTATTTATCTATGCCTAGTTATGAGTTTAGTATGCATTTGACATAGACATCAAGCTGTCTTTTATATGGTTAAAAAATAATATTGCTTGCAGCTTATTAAAAAACAATTATGTCACTGGTCCAGGGTGAGTCTCCTTGCAACATGTCTGCTCTTAATGCAATAATAAATATCGGATAAATGAATTATGACTACATCAAAAATCACAAAACAATCTCTTAAAACATCTAGATACTCAACATACATTATCTGTGCATCAGCACTACCATGAGTAATGACTGTATCATACAGTATCATTTACTGCAAAAAGCAAATTATAGTCTGTACTGAGATCTTCACAGAGGAACAGAAAGAGCTACATTTATTGCTGCAATACTGACAAGGTATTTCATCAATAACATGCATTCTTCCACTAATACCATATATAAATGTTTACATTTAGACAGGCTATCCTTTAGTTCAGAAAATCTTGCAACAGGACAGTTGATCATTAACCAATGTAATACCAAGCCGTAATAACAAGTCTCTGAGGCTGAGGTCTTCCGTGGATCGACGGAAGGACAAAGGGTAGTTTACTTGTTCCTTATACTTATGTACTCGTGTTCAGCGTACTTAGAAAGTACACAAAGCGAGGTTCCTGGTACAATACAACTGTATGAAAAAGGGAGTAAGGGACACTTTTTGACCACTATGGCAAAACTGAAGGTCTGTTTAAATGATGTAAATATAACTTGTGAACAAGATGCCTAAACCGTCACCCTTAAGAAGTTTATTCTACAACAAATTAAGATTAAATAGTCACAGAAGGACAAACAAATCTGGAACAGTGCTTAATGGTGCATAGCATCTTTAAAAGAGCTCATAATTAGATTTTCATTTAAACAAGTTCAGAACATTTATTAGAACAGTTTAATTATTCACAACAAGATATATTAATCTATGACAGCCCTAAACATAGTTCATGCACAAAATATGTCTAATCTGAGGTGTGCCAACAACTGCAAAAAATAAGATAAACAATAAATGAGTGTATTATTCTATATATGCTTTTGCAATTTATATACACTAAATCAATAGTAAACCTAATCAACATTTTTTCAATAACGAATTAACCCTCCAAACAATCAACAAGAAAAACAATCTGTTAGGGGTCTTGAAAAGACAAAACAACCACAAGATCCTCCACGTTTTATGTGAATACACAGGATTATACAAATACATTGAATATAACAAAACATTACAGTTAATTTCAAATGAATCCCATTTGAAGGCAGTTCCACCAGGCTCACTTGTTAGTGTCCTGCACTGTTATTCCTTAAGGTAGACCTCTGAATATTTTGTTTTCAGCAGTTGGCCCATTGTCCTTATGGTTCCGTGTCTCCTCAGCTTCATTCTCCTCTTCCTCTCCTTTCCCCAGCATTCTCAGTGGCCATAGCAGACCATGCTGGGCATGTTTAGGTTTTTGACAGCAGGGCCCATTTTTCTCTTTGGTAAGGAAATAAAGCAGTGCATTCAGCCAGGCGTTGAATGAGGCCAGAGGCCGGGTGATTTTATAACAGATGGAAACCATGCGCATGGTGTGGCACTGCACCTTACTTGTCACTTTCAGAAGCAGGAAAATGGTGCGAGTGACATGGAAGGGAAAGAAGCAAAGGGCAAAGAGCAGAGTGATGGTAATTATGGTCTTGATGGACTTGCGACGCCTGTTCACGTAAGGCGAATGAGCACCCAAGATGATTGACATGCCCTCTCCCCCTATCCCTGCGACGCTTTCACAGCCTGTTCCACTTCTGACTCTTTGAGGAGGAGGTTGAGAGTGCAGCGTCCGAAATATAGTCAACACCACACGTGAGTAGCACCAGGCAATGATGCTAAATGGTGCAAAAAAACCCAAGAAATGAAGCGTGACCCCGTAAGGGATGTAATCATGGAACTCTCTATCAATGGCATCATCCCAGCAATTATTGAACATCTCCTCCCTCGTGCCCTTACCTTCACGTGGAAGATACTGCGTCTGTGCAAAACGAAAAATTGGGCATGTTAGTGCAAAAACAGCAATCCACACCAAAACGCAAGTCCCCTTCACGGCTCGTTTGGTCTCCAAGGTGATGGTCTTCATGGGGTGACAGATGCCCAGGTAGCGGTGCACTGAGATACAAGTGAGAAAGAAGATGCTGCAGTAGAGGTTGAAGTAAAAGAGGAAGCGCACTAGGCGGCACATGAAGTCTCCAAACACCCAGTCGTCCCGCATGACGTAACTAGCCACCAGAAAGGGCAGGGATAAACCATACATGAAGTCTGTCGTGGCCAGGTTCACCATGTAAATCAGGGACGCATTCCAGCGTCTGGTGCGTCGAAAGGAACGGTAGAGAACCACAAAGTTAAGGGTTATACTGAAGACAAAGGTAAAGGAGTAACAAATTGGCAGGAAGATGTACTTGTAGGACTCGTCAATATTGCAGGAGCCAGTAACTGAAGAATTAAGTGAGGAAGAAAGCTGGGCGTCTGCACCCTTCTCTGTTTCAAATAAAACAGTAGGCACTCTTGTCGTCATTGTCGGCTAGTTCTTAGGGAGCGTCCTTGTTTCATCCTCCCATTCTTTGCTTCTGAGACCACCTCTTTTCCAATAAGCAACTTTTTTGAATTTCCTGCGATCTCCTACTCCTTGTTTAGTTTAACATCTAAGAGAGATACATTGCTGTTAGAATACACAAAATGTAACCAATTGTCAAAACCTTTGCAGATGTCATCCCAAGCCTCCCACTTGCTCTTTCTAGCCCTCCCCGCATCCCCCTTACTCTTTCACAACCCCTGGTACTGTTTGCACATAGGTATATATGCTGCTGATTCAGGCCCTTTTCACTTCATTAACCCATCAAACAGTAACCACACTTCCCCTCTATGTCCTATTCTCTATCTTACCCGCCCCTCAGCCTGTCCCTCGCATCAGGACTCTCTACCCCATTCCTTTTAGCATTTGTCAAACTACCCCTAGACTCCCTCTGGATCCATTTGCACATTAAACAACTTTGGGATGCTATGTCATGGCTATCCCTACCTCCTGGTAAAGTTAGCACACAGCTGACTGAGCCCATGGTGAATTGCTTATCGCCTACCACTTCTCAGACATATAAGACACTATGTCAATAAATGAGTGAGTACCTGGAGGTCGCTAAATGGCAGGTAGTCTGCTTTGGCTGAATAAATAACAAGGTCCTTACTTGGGAAATAACACAACATCATAAACAGAGCAAACAACCCTAATTATAAATCACATTACCTATATATCGCAAGAGGTCACTGCCTGAACTTATTTAATGGCAAAAGACAAGAAGTAAAAAGAGTAAAAAGACAAGAAGATTTATAGGTTATATATATATATATATATATATATAGGTATTGTAAAACCATTGACATCACATGCAAGGACAACAACAAAACACCAGTTACATCTGGTTATGAGGTGAAAATGTTCACTTACCTATTTAATAGAACAATAAAGTCCTTTTTTAGATAAAAGAAAGAATCTTAGTATGAATAAAACACGAGGAGTACCTCTATTCCAACACTGAAAACAGTTAACAGCTAATTTGAATATCAAGCTAAATACAGAAGAGCAAAATCAAAGAACATTTGTTTGCATCATTGGCTCCGTATAGTCAATTCACCCTTGAATCTTTCCCTTTAACATCAGTTTCCCGAACTATTTTTACCATTCTCTCAATCCAACCCTCCTTGGTCATCTCTTGCTCCATGATCTGTCCCTCCCTCTTTCTTCTTTCCTCTATTAGTGCTGAGCTGGCCTTTTGACAATAGAAACTCTGGCTAGGCAAAATACACACACACAACAAAAGAGCAGTGATTTTTAAAAACAATACAATACACAAATCCAATCTTAATGAAATCCCTTTTATTCCACAAAATAATATTTAAGTATTTCACAAACAGTGACAACAACAATCCAGTTATGAGTTGCTTGGCAATGTATGTACGCACACATACTTTGTGGCATTTAATGAGCCATGTCTTAACATGTGAGGCTTGGCATAATTGGCTTTGCCACTAAACAAATTAGATTAATATTGAGCAAAGGAGCATGGCATGGCATTTAGTGTCTTTTGTTGAAAATGTTCAACAATGTTCAAAGATCTTTTCAAAGAAAATGTTCAAAGATCTTTTTGATCTATCAATTATGAGAATGTAAACGGCTATTTTAAATTCTCATTGGTGCCTTAAAAGTGTCATAAAAAAGCTGAAATGAAAAACTTAAAAAACCTTACAAGTATTTTGCAGTGATGATGGAGTGCTGTAGCTTTTCACAGTAAAGTCATTAGATCAGGCAGCTCTTGTAAACGAATGTCCGGTCATTTTGTTCCATTTTGTTGATTGTGCATCAGAGTGATGTCATATCTTGTACCTCCAGCAGCATGGCATCCTGCTCTGTTCTCAGCTTGTCCCTTGTGAGAAGTCGACCCACCAGCTCTGAACTGAGGTCTACACACACACACACACACACAGACCCACGCTTACTCATTTATTCACATCAGACTATTATATCATCACTGTAACATAATAGTTAATGCTTCAGTTTACCATGAATGTCTTTGCTTAGTGAGGTCCTCAATGCTTTCAACTCCTTCAAGCTGAAATTCTTCAAGTCATTTCGCTCATAGTGCTTCCTTTCTTTGACAGCCTCACTGGGAGGTATAGTCTGTGATGGGGGTCAGTGGAGTGCAATTATGCATATCTTCACTACCATTCAAAAGTTTGGGGTCGGTAAGATTTTTGAAAGAAGACTGTAATGCTCACCTAAGCTAGATTTATTTGATCAAAAATACATATTGTGACATATTATTTCAATTAAAAATAACTGTTTTTTATTTTCAGCATAATTACTCCAGACTTCAGTGTCACATGATCCTTCAGAAATCATTCTAATATGCTGAATTGGTGCTCAAGAAGAATTTATCATCATCATCAATGTTGAAAACAGTTAATATTTTTGGGGAAACTGTGATGCAGTTTTTAGGATACTTTGATGAATAGAAAGTTCAAAAGAACTGCATTTATTTGAGATATAATTTTTCTGTAACAGTGTAACAATGTAAAAGTCTTGACTGTAACTTTTGTTCAATTGAATGCATCCATGCTGAATATTAATTTCTTTACTTAATTTCTTACTGACCCCAAACTTTTAAATGCTAGTGTACAGAACATTCCATTCATACATTACATACGAAATACTACATACCTATTTTGATGAATGTGCTTTCTCAATTCAAATGCATAAAATGAAATGCGAAACACACATAAGAAGAATATGTGATCTGCTCTAACCTGTTTTTGCTCCAGTCTCAATTTGTGTCTAAGTACACTCAGTGCAGCTCTGACATCATTCTTAAACCCTCTTGATTTGGTTTTCTTAGTCGTTGCAGAGCTTGAACCACGCTCCTTCTCTAACCTCTGAATGCTGCCACTCTTACTGGACTGTTTTGCCACCTGAAAATATAACAAAGAGCACAAGCAGCATTTATTTTTCTCTTCATAAAACAGACATGAACAAAATTGTACAGTATGTCTCTATCCCTATCCTTCTGAGCGCTACACCCACTGAAGTTGTTCACACTGTTCACATTATGTTGCCACCCACACCCAGCAACAGTGGAAAAAAATGCAGTGTGGCAAACTGGCAATTTATTTCACCTCTTTCTTTGCCTCTATTTCCTCTTCTTCCTCCTCACTTTCACTGTTATTGATGAAGCACAGCTGTAGATTCATCTGGCTCTGGAGCCTAGAATAATAAAGCATAGTTTCTAAAGATTTTATTCAAATTCAGAAGTAGTTGAGATTCATTAAATCTTGGTGACCTTGATGTCAGAGAAGTCAGACGACTGTTGCAATCATCCTCCATGTCCTCATAGGATTCTCTGTGACTGCTCAGCCCTCTGATTTCTGGCCAGTCTACTGTCAGCTTGTCCAAGTCCTGTAGAAAAACATTTTAGTATAAATTCATCGTGGCTGTTACTGTAGATAAGTAGACAAGGGGTATTTATTTTTCATCTTTCACAATTGAATGCAGATGAATATCTTTACTTTCATTCAGACCTTTTCGCTCTGTCTCTGCTCTTCTTGTTGCTTCTCAAGTTCAGCAATACGAAGGCTCAGATCCTCCCAGTGCATGATGGGTAAGCCCAGGTCATCATCAGGGTATCCCTTTTGCCATAACAAGGCTGCCCCCTCTGCATCCTCCTCTGTCTCATCACTCTCTTTTTCATTTCCTCTCTCCCGCTCTTTTTCTTTTTCTCCATCCATTCCAAAGACCCCTAAGAGAATAAAAGGGGCACAAGGCCTCTGAAGATTAAGAAATCAATATATTTTAGGTTTAAAAATATTGTTATTTCTATAATTCTCAAAAGAGCAGCAAGGCAAACACACACCTTTTGAGGTGCAAGTTGAAGGAGAAAACTTAATGCCAAGAAAATATAACTTCACATTCTCTTAAGCACATTTTATTATTACCAACATTTCAGCAAAACAAGTAGCCTTTGTTAAGGTAAGGTACATACCATGACAAAGGCTACTTGTTTTGCCGAAACATTGGTAATACCACATGTTTATGGTGATACTATGAAAGAAGCTGCCTCTCATTGTTCTGTAAGAGAAACTGGCATCATCAGATAAAGACATTTATTTTATTTAACATTTAACAATTATTCATTAAAGCTAAGTATATGTTTATGTTCATAGTACTTTTTTAATTACTGGAATATAATGCAAAAGCGGCCATCTTTTAAAAATATATATTTATTCAATGAGACGCTAGTACTTAGTATAGGCTATACTAGCATTTATTCATTTGCATCTAGTCCCAATAATGACAATAAATTATTCAACTGTTAATTACTAGTTCTATATGGTTCGGTGGTTCATAGATCACTCCAGACTAGTATGTATTCACATTATTTCTGGTGCCTATTTCTTTTGTGTTTAGTATTTATTAAGTACTAGTATTTATTCTAGTAACTATTCAAATAGTTATACACCGTTTTCTTAGTTTTAATTAAACAGATAGTGTGTATTTCAGTTGTAGTATATTTTGTAACAAGTACATTTTACTAGCTAAAACGGCTTATCTAGCAACATTTGTGTTTTGTTTGTCTTTCAAAAAACATTATGGGCGTAACATTAAAAAAACAATTCCTTGAAACGTTACAACATCCAGAACATGCATGAGGAGCCATCTAACGTGTTTCCTCAGAAACTGCAATAAGTTATCTCAAAACATTATGTCTGAAACTGACTAGTTTGGAAATTGGTCATGTCATAAACAAGAAAATATTTCCATATTTTAAATAATACATTCCAATTATTTAAAAGTCTTGTAATCCTGGTGCTAACACTTTGGCCACGTATTGAACTGATGATGATGATGTATCCTAAAACTTTTATTGCTTTAGAGGTAACGTTATACTTACTTTTTAGCTAGAATGTGTTTGCAAATTCTGTCCAACAAGTCAAACCTCATACAAATTCCATAGTTTTCTTGGGGAAATTTCTTTATAACTTGTTTTCCTCTGAGCTGTCCCGTTACGCGCCCTCCTCGTCTTCGTTTATCCTTCACTCTTTTTCATCCATGAAGATGAATTTCTTTTTCTTTTTCGCTCCTTCGTAAACTTCGATATTTAGAGGCTATTTTATGTGGAGTTAACGTTTAAATCCGTTCAATCAATCCGACATTTTGTTCTTTAAACATCCTCAACGCAGACATCAAAAACTAAAGGAATTTGGCGACGTTTTGTTATGGGGAGAGAACGTGAAGGGAGGAGAATGAGCGAAGAGTAATAAAAGGAACCACTTCTTCAGGTGTCTAGTTTCAGTCAATTTACAAGTCGATAATCTTTAAAATCCTAGCATGAAGTCCTGAAGAAAAGCTACTGCTTGCACATGAATGTTTGTTTCCCATATTTATTTTTTTAAGACGAAAGAAAAAAACTTTGGGTTTGGGTGTCAAATGTCAACAAGTCTAAGCATGCTTAGTTTATGACAGCAAAATTATAAAGGCGAATTACTGTTTTTTTAATGGTGTTTACACATTTTATTTTATTTTTTAAAGCCTCGTTTGAGGACAAAACATTATTCAAATATCTTTAATTCAAGGGATAAAAATTAAATCCTCAGAATAATCAAAGGTTACTGGTGTTTTAATCATCCGTTTAACTGGATAAACAAAGAAAAGATTGACTGGAAGGGAGATGAATTGTTGCGAACAGACAGTTGAGGAGCTCGGCAATATTATTAACGAAGTGCTAAAAACTTTGTTTCAAACTCTTTATGACGTTGCACTCTGTTGTCACTCTACTTCCGCTTCCTCCAAAGTCAGCTGACTTATCTGGTGACTGTTGACATCGATCTTACCGAGACCAGAAAAAAACTTAACAGTAACTTCTAAAAGATCAAATGACGGTCGTATAACGTTTATTTTATTTGAAACGATCCTCTGGCATCTCTGGTAAACGAAACCTGACAAGCTTTTATTATTGAAATGGCTTCTTTGCTTTTCTGCGGTCCTAAACTGGCAGCATGTGGACTGGTCCTGAGTATTTGGGGTGTCATTATGCTGGTAAGTTCAATATTCTCTATTGTGTCTCTGTTCTTGTTTTTTTCATTCATTGTTTATAGATACTGAAAGGCCTTTAAAATACATTATTTGCCCATTTCTTAACGGTAGTAATGAGTAAATTGCCTTCACACTTAATTTCAATAACATGCAGTCAGAGTACCTATTGTCCTGGAAAAGGGAATTTTTAAAAGTTTGATTTCTAGGCCCTGGAAATTAATGCAAATGTCTTATCTATCTATCGATCTATCTATATCTAGAAAAAAAGAATTGTGTGTGTGTCCTATCATTATACATTATTTGTAGAAATCCTTATCCAAGTCATTACAAACTTTTGTAAAAGTCATGGAACAAAAATCATATCCTGAATATGATATGTCTGTGGTGGGATAAACACAGCCCACTTCATAATCAACAGTTTCTTTCTGATTTCTCTTAGGCAATGCTGGGGATTTTTTTCACCACACATTCAGCTGTGCTCATAGAGGATGTGCCTTTCACAGAGGAAGACATCCAAAACCTGTGAGTTCCTTTTGCCATTTACTCACCCTGGAAAATAAGTCTGTCTAGCATAGGGAATGTCACATATAATTGGAAGGCTTCATGTTAGTGGCTATGACTGGCTTCCTTCCCCTTTTCCTTCCCACAGGCAGAGGTGTCCAAATGTGTAGTCCAGTTTAGTCAAAATTTAGCCTATTTTCAAACCAACGATCTTTTCTCTCATTTCAGGGATACGCCACTGCAAAACATCTATAAACTGTACAACCAAGTTGGATATAATTGCTTCATTGCAGCAGTAATCTACGTTGGTTTAGGATTCCTATCATTTTGTCAGGTTCGCCTGAACAAGCGCAAGGAATATCTGGTGCATTAGTACCAGTTTAACTCTACCTCTAAATTCTCTAATGTTGCATTTGCCTTAAAATAAAGCTTAAATATGTGGGTATTTAAGATGGAATAAGATTATGTATTTTACTGTGCTTTTCTTTCTTGCCTTTCTATCTTGAAGCCTGTCATAAAAATACAGCATGAGTGTGATTGATCATTATGATTAGTACCTCACACATTTGCCTTTTGCTATTTTGATCTGTGGACCTACCAAATCATTCAAAGATATTGGTTATCTTCAAACGCTGTTGATAAATGATTTAATTGTGATTTTTATTTATACTTGCACACCTGTCAAATATACAATCTCATGAAGTAAATGTTGAATGAAATTTTACAATATTCACATTGGTTGTTTTCACAATAATTGACTCAAGATTTTGCCTAGATACAGTTTGTCACTATAGAAATTGGTAAGTGTAGACCTTGTCTCTGAGTATACATGGTTCTGAAATTACAAACCATCTTTTGAAGATGAGAACTTCATTTACAGTTTTACATGTGTAACTTCTAAATGTTTGATGCAGAAATTAAATGTTATTAAAACAATTCTATATGAAATAAATGGAAATGGAATTTGACTTTATTTGCAATGGAAATTATCTGTACAGGGCTTTTTTTCACATAGCTGTTAGGAAAAAGCATAGTAATAATAATTCATTTTTCATATAAAGTGCTGATGGAAAGATCAAGAATACAGTGAGTAAATATCCAGAGAAACCAGTACAGTACAATCCAAACAGTCCCTTTAAATATAAAGTTTAAATGCATTTATTTTTGTTTTAAAAAGTAAAAAAAAAAAAAAAGTAAAATGAATGGAAAAAAACTTTGCATCAATGCTTTAAAAAATGTTACAAACTAAATAAATGACATAATTATGACAGTATTTCTG
Source organism: Rhinichthys klamathensis goyatoka (assembly GCF_029890125.1). Lineage (NCBI taxonomy): Eukaryota > Metazoa > Chordata > Actinopteri > Cypriniformes > Leuciscidae > Rhinichthys > Rhinichthys klamathensis. The sequence continues at coordinate 1,946,477 of NW_026606794.1, read as the reverse complement.
CTGCAATAGATGCAATTCCCGAGACAGGCATTGCTCGCGGCTATATCTAGGAAAGGGACTTTGGTTGTTAATTCAAAGTGTGCTAATTTTAAGTTTTAGCTACTCAGGAAAATGTTCACTGATGTATATACACATACAATTCAAATGAGAGTTTTTCTAAATGGTGATGCTATTTTCCATGTGGCTTGGACACAGGTAAAGGTACTGCAGTTCTAGTCCCTCGTTCTGAGATATTATCTGCTCCTCCAGTTCCTTCAGCTCCTTTCTGAATTTGTCAATCACCTTCAAAGCAGCAGGCTCAGTAAAGTACTGTTCCACATACTGACCCATTGGGATCTGAAGGAAAGAGAAGAAACAGAGAGGTGTTACAGTGAGTCACTGTATTATACTTTAATGCTTCATGGGAAGAAATGTCTTTCAGATGCTTCAAGTTCAGTTAATCGAGGTCTTTCAGGATTACTAGAAAGTTACAGGCAGGATTGATCAAGGTTGGAGCAAGACTCGGCAGGAAAGTGGACCTTGAGGGCCAGAGTTGAGAACCCCTGGATTATAATGTACTTTATACAACCATAACTGATGTAAAAGCACACTTGTGACAGCCAGTGCTGTTGACCCACCGCATCTGGCTGTGCCCGACCCAAATGCCATGTGATGGCCATCTGCACGCAGGACTGGCTGATATCAGGGAGTGTGTCCATGATCAGGCCCATGGTGACAGCATCCTTATCTGTTGGTGGAGGGTGCCGCATGGTGCAAGGTGTATTGGGAACCCATGCACACCAATCAAACTACAGTACAGAGAGAAAGATCAACAGCGATCACAATCAAGCATACAAGTGATGCCTGTGAATTTAGACTTATTTCTGGCACCTAAAACAAGATTTTATCTTTGCTGTGTGGTTAGGGGCAGCTGCAACACTAGGATTTCTATGATAAAACTGAAAGAAACAAAATCTTAATCTATAATGGCAAATATTTCATTAAATGATCTACATTTAGACTGTTCTTAACTCATTGGTTGATCAATTTAATCTAGAAAAAACGAATATGGAAAATTGCCCCCCCATTCATCCCTAGTAACACACTCCCTGTAAATTATTGCGTTCCTGGTAACATCTATTCAATATAGTGTAGAAAACGTATGTCTGATGTCTTTAAAGTAAGTTTTTTAGATTTGATAAGATGTTAGAGATGTGTTTGTTACCTGTCCATTGTTGGTGGCAGCATGTTGGGCTGTGCTGGTAAAGATCACCACGCTTAACAGTGTGATCAGTTCTTCTTTTGTCTTCAGCTCACTGGCTAGGCCTGACATGGAAGAAACGACAGTGGTTACTCCTAACAGTCAATTTCAAGAGCCATTTATTTAGCTCATGGTGTTCATTTTGATATGACACATACTTTGAAACCAGGCTACAGCATCAGTTTATTTGAAATAGTTTATTTTGTATTTTAGCACATCCTGAGCATGTTTCTTTAGCTAATGACCACATGGGGGCACTGTATCTCTATTCTTTATGCTCTTTATTACTTCATTTTCCTGTTTTATGGTTTATACCTGGGCTACATCATGTGTATATATCATGTGTCATTTTTAAAATGCAATATTTGTGATGTGTGTATTGTATGGATGATTTACACTACCATTCTAAAGTTTTGGGCGGGTAAGATTTTATGCTCACTAAGGCGGCATTTATTTGATAAAAAAAAAATCTGTAAAAACAGCAGTATTGTGAAATATCTTTCCAACTTAACATAACTTTTCTATTTTAAAAAATGTTTAAAAATGTAATTTATTCCTGTGATGGCAAAGCTGAATTTTAAGCATCATTACTCCAGTCTTTAGTGTCACATGATCCTTCAGAAAGCATTATAATTTGGTGTGTTTAAATGTTTATCTTATTATTATCAATTAATATATTCTTAATATATTTGTGGAAACTGATCTTTTTTTTTCCAGTTTTCTTTAATGAAAAGAAATGTTTATTTTGAAACAGAAATCAAATGTGTCATTATAAATGTCTTCACTGTCACTTTTGATCAATCAATTGCATCCTTACTGAATAACAGTATTAATTATTTTTTAAAATAAATGGTACTGACCTCAAACATTTACATGGTAGTGTATATTGTCAAGCCTTAATAAATACACTGCACAGCGTTTATCATTTATCCACTACATGACATTTGTGAGTTCAGTGATGCAGTAATGTATTTATATCTTACCAAAACCAGGCACATCCACAAAGCCCTCCACAGCCACATCATTAATCCAGGCCTGAAGTTCTGAGTCCTGTTCCACCTCGCTATCACTCTTGTAGTACAAGGAAATGATTCCTGAAACAAAACTGAGAGAAAAAGAGCATATAAGGAAACGGGTCTGTTTGTACAGGAACTTTATTTATATATACACCGCTTCATTCATGTGTAAATGTCTGAAAAATGATTTCTATTATATAACCACATTCATAAGAATTAAAAGCACAGAATGAAGAATTCCTATTTGATTAAATTACTTTTGAATCGCACCCCACAGCATCAGAGAATGGTCCCTGTAGAAATAGTCTCTTAGCTTAGTAACCCCTCTGTCCAAGAAGTCGAATTTGGGCTGGAGGGAGCGATAGGTCAATACCTTATACTCCCTCTTTGCCAGAATCAAGAGTCCATCTCCACCTGTTGATACCACCTGAAAAACACAATTTTTGAACTGACTGAGTTATATACTACTGTTCATAAATTTGAGCTCAGACTTTTTTTTATTTAAAAAGTAGGCTAATACTTTTATTCAGCAAGGATGCTGATCAAAAGTGACAGTAAAGGCATTTATAATATCATTTAGTAGCAAAAAGCTATAAAGCTCAGGGGTATGTTGTATACAGACAGACCACTAAGTTGTGGTCATTAGAGTTAAAACCCCATTAGAGTGAAGATGATAAAAAGATAGAGAGCAAAAAAGGTGCATTTTTGTGGGCTTTATTGTTTGAGGATGCTCACCCTTTTGAAGATACCATCTGGGGAGATGAGCTGTGTTCTGCCACGACAGTTAATCTCAAGCGTATACCTCAAGTGTGGAGCCAAGAGCTGCAATGAGAGAAAAAACGACAGAAAGAGAGAGTGAAGAAGACCCGTAACATGCAGTACAACTGGACAGTTTAATGAATGACCAGTGATTAGCTAACTTTAAACATGCAAATGGATCTTTTCTAAAAAGCACTTTTTAGCACTTCCTCTAACCTTATAAATAGGGTGAACAGCAGGCAGCTGACGCAAGGTGGCCATACAGATCACTTCTATCACCAAGTGTGTGCGTAGCAGATGTGATAACACCTGAAAGATCTGGAATTCAGCATGACGAACCCACATCTTAGCCAATAACCAGGCCAGAGGTGGATCGCTAGGTAGGAATATGGGTGTGTCCTTATCAGGTTTCTGTTCAAGCTGAAAGAACAGGAACAATCAGTCATTGTCAGTCCGTTCCTGAATGTTACGGTCACAGATTGTCACCTTTCAATAGGCCTACTAATATGCATCATTTAGTACTAATGTTTTTCTTTAAAGTCCCCCTGTGGTGAAAATCAAGCTTTTAATGTTGTTTATATGTCTATATGGTGTTTTTAATGTGCTTTAAGACATTAAAGCACATTAAAGCACTCATTGCTGAGTATTTTCTTAAAACTGCAGTGAACCAAAGACAGTCTCAAATTAGCGGTTTGAAATCACGGGTGTTTCTGACGTCACAAACTACCTTGTAGTTGTAACCAATCACGTCAACGAGTGATCGTCAACGAGTGGATCTCTGAGCTGGTGCGAGTGGAGGCGGGTCCAATTTGCATATTAATAGAACTGCATATACTTAATGAGGCAATGGTGTAGCTTTTTTAAGGCATGATCAAATATGTGTTTTAAGGGATACAATTATTGACAGGGGGACTTTAAGGAACTAATATGCACCCTTTAGGGGTAAACAAGGTACAAAGGTGTACCTTTTGAAAGAGTACTGCCCCAGTAACAGCTTTTGTAACTTTTTTTTGAGAGTGTACTATGATTTTTACATTAATAACAGCAGTTAAGATTGTGGCACATAAAACTGTTTTGCCATTTAAATTTGTGTCTGTAATTCAAAGGCATTTCTATAAAATGTCTCTTCCATTCAGTAAAAGCACAAGAATATGTGAACATGAAGATGGGTTTGGCTGATAAGGAGTAAGATTGAGAAACTCTGCTCTATATTCATCACATATTATTATTATTATGCCAAGTACAGTTAATGTGTGTCAACTGGTTTTACCTGTATGGCAATGGGAATGAGACCTTTCTCGGGGTGTTCATACAGTAAGCAAAGCGGGGCAGCTATGTGCTGTGTCTTGTCTCTGATTACATTGGCAGGAATCCCATCCATAATCGCATAGTCAACCAGGAATATATTTCCTTTCTTCAAAAGGAGAGACAATGAAACATTCTTCGATTCACTGTTCCAATAATCCATTGTATTCAAGAAAATAAACACTAACTCTCACCTTGAGTTCCTCCTTCAAAGTGGTTGTAGGTATCAGAGAGGACTGTACCATGTCTCCAGTGACAAGGAAGTTCGAGGGCACCTCTTTGCACCTGGCAATCATCCGTGGGTTTGAGCCGTTCAGGAATTGGTAACCAAAAAACCAGTCTTCTCTCCAGTGCTTCATGGTGTATTCTAAACAGCATATTCATCACAAATTCATGTTATTCATTTAATAATGTTGCGCCAATACAGCTATCGACAGACTTGATAACGGGTTAAATCTTTCTGTGGAAATGTCCACTCCACTCTGGTTCTTACATATGCTGCATTGTAAAAAAAAAAAGATACAAATTACAGTTTTTTCTTTACTCCAGATAACGTGTTGACATTCTCATTTTTCTCATCAGCGCGTGAAATTATGAGACTGTACAGAAGCTCACAAGTAGGCCTATTTTATGAGGTAAGTGCGGTTTAGTTTATTATTGATTTTCTTTTGATACACCGAATAGAATGTTTATATAGCACCTAATTTTTTCACAATTTATACCTTCAGCACTGAAATTCATCGTTAGAAGCATTGTGAGCTTTCATAACCCAGAGTTAAAAATGTGTGAAACATCCCAAAACTCAGGGCTGTAAGAGGATTTTATCCAGGGTTTAACTAGACCATAACCTAGGGTTAAGTGCAGACTGTTAACATTTAGACTGTGGAATTTTCACATGCCATTGTGAAATGCCATTAATGTGTGATTGGTCTATGACAGGTTACATAAACATGTTACAAAATACATTTTTCTGGGAAGAGAGAATTGAGAGATTTCATGAAATGCAAATGTTATGGTAACTAACTTAACTCTTTCCCCGCCAGCCTTTTTTTAAAATAAAATGCCAGCCAGCGGCAGCATTTTTGAATATTTTCACAAAACTTTCATGGCCTCCGGAATATTTTGTTTGAATATCTTAACATGCAATAATAGCAAAAGAAAGAACAGAGCCATCAGCTTTTAATCCTAAAAACCTGTTTGTTCTAGCTTAATGCATTCCTTATTTATCAACACTTGAATGTGGGTAAGTTTCATAAAAAAGCAAACTTTTAAGCAGCAAAAAGATTTTTGTCAGACTATATCCGGATCAGATTCAGAAGGATGATCAAAACATTAACAACCCCAAAGCTTGCACATTCTTATAGCTCGTCCTGGCTTGACATTTCATTCAGTAACATTATGGTTTGATTTATACAGTAACGTTATGCCGTTTAATATTGATGATCGCATTATTTTACATACGGTATGCATTTGCTTACATATGGGCTGCAACCGAAAACGTACGAAAATTGTTGTTACCGGCTATAGGGCTTCTTAGCTTCCAGAAGATCCTTTTGAAATCGTCCAGGTCATTCCACGACTTCCCGAACTTGATTGCCAGTTTTTTCAGAGAGAGCTCCAAAAGCCTGACAGGCAGAAGGGATGGAGGAAAAAATGGTTAGATAAACCAGTGGTTTATCTAATACAATGATGTGCAGACAGAGGAACACACATGATTACGCACCTTAAAATATCAGGTCACTTTAATAAAGCATAATACTTGAGCAAAACCTGCAGTGCATCTTTACTCACGCATAGTGAAGGGATCCCACAAAGTCACTGCGCTTCTCATTGTCGAAGCGAACGTCCTGGGGGAGATCGGCCTCTGACTTGGCATCAATGCATTTTGGAATGCCGGGGGCCCATGCAAGCCATCTAATAGGTGAGACATGGAGTTTAACAGTGATTTGTGAGGACTAGCCTACCGTAATTCCTCAAATAAAGGCCGGGGCCTTTATTTACCTGAACTGCAGAGATGGTAGCCGGCTTTTATTTGAAGCAGGCTTTTATTAGAGGCAGGCCTTTATTTCTAATTCGCGATCCCCGCCCGCCCGCCAGCCAAGTTTCCATGGTGACGCGACATGCTTGGCACGTGTTCACCACAGCCAAAATAGCGCTGTATGACAGATGTAGCGCTTTTATTTCTAAAAAATTAACAAACTTGCTTACCATGTCATCAACTATCTTCTATTCTGACTCTCAAATCCGTGTAAGTGAGTTTGTTTTGTCGTTTAAAACCCTTTATAAATGATCTTGATCTGTAACGTGAGATGGGCACCGCAGTTCGGAGATTCCTGTTGTATTTGTTAAGTTACAGCGCGTGAATTCTTCAGTTTCTCCCGAAATACATGAAAGTAAGTGGCCGGTGAACTGGGAGAAGAATAGAGTAAACTTTATAGTTACTTACACTGTGTATCTGATATGAATAAAACACGTCGCCAAATATATTTGAATGGATTGTTATTGCTGCTTCCATAGACACCATTGTGTATTTTACAAACTATAAATTTATTGTTTTGCTATAAATCATATCTATTTAAATGTCTGAAACCTAAAATAAACATGTGGTTAAAAAAACTGAATAGTTGTGATATATGACAAGCGCTGAGCGCGTCCGTCTTTGAGTGTACACTCATTTAAAGTGTAAGTTACCTATTCACACTATTTTTTCCCCGGCCTTAATTTGAGACCGGCCTTTATTTGTCCGCGTTGACCACGCCCCCGGCCACTATCAGAGGCCCGGCGTTTATTTGAATACCGGTCTTTATTTGAGGAATTACGGTACATTCTTTACAAAGATAGGAATGCTGTGATAAGTAAAGTGTATGCAATTTCCCAAGGGACCTGTATAGTTTCTGCCTCTCCTGAAGCTCTGTCTTTCTGTGAGCTATCTCCAGTGGCAAGGTGTCATCACTCAGCTTTTTGGCTATGTAAGGAGGAAGCAGATTTAAGCTTTTAATCACCGGGTTTCATCTTGTTAGATCGATCTTAGTTGTTGCTGCATGAGCAGCTGACACTATAACTGACCTGTGCCTTCTCTGAGCTCTACTACCACTCCATCTCCCACTAGCCAGCGGTAACAAGGAAAAGTATAGCTGCATCTTTCTCCAGGTATACTGACTTTCACATATCGGCAGAACCAGTTATCCTCCACCCAGTACTTCTGCTTTTCCAGTCGCACCAGTATCAGGGGACCCAAATCAGCTGCGCTGCTAACCGTGTAATCATCCTCCTACAAAATGATGGAAATAGAGGTCTTTTCATTTATTATTGCCGTCAATATTGTATATTTAATTGTGATGCTCATTTCACATTTGTACATTTATTATACCTTTGCCATCATCAGTTTTGGGGGTAACGCATTACAAGTTAAGAGTTATGTAATCAGATTACTTTTTTCAAGTAACTAGTGAAGTTAGTAAGCATTAATTTTAAATTTGCAACAAAATATCTATTCAAATAAGTAATGCAAGTTACTTTGTTTTCCCATGAATTAACTGACACCTCTTCTGTCTTCATGTTGAGAGAAATCGAGAGTAAGGGCAGAGGCGTTGTGTGCGCTGTGTAAATATGATACTTATCGTAGTTCTAGACTAAATGTGAGCATGCATTTACTCATCTCACTTGCACAAAAACAGATCGAGTATTTCTCAAAATCAATAAAAACAGTGAAATGCAAACTCATAAAAAAAGTACGCAAACCTGCAATAATTAAATGTTAAATTACAAAAATATACTATGTATTTAGTCTCACTTTATTAACCAATGTTTTTGCTTCTGACCTTTGATGATCCGATTCAGCCATTCTAATAAACAAAAATGACTCGTCACATAAGTGCTAAACATCACATTTGTGTTTAATTTTTTTCTATTGCTGAAGTAAGAGTGTTAAATTTCCTTTTCTGCATCATATTCTTCTGAAATCCAGAACGGCAGCAGAGCAGACACAGTTTGAGCTGTGTCCTCTACTGTACAGGCGAGAATTTGCATTTCCTTCAGCCTGAGGCTTTCACTTTTGGTGTTTAAGGGCCTTCACATTTGCCAAAAATATATATATAAAAAAAATTGTTATTAAAAAAAACAAACAAGCAAGCCCAGCTCAGGTGAGAAAAAGTAACCTAAAAGTAATGTAACATTACTTTCCATAAAAAGTAAGTTACGTAATTAGTTACTTTTTTAGGGAGTAAAGCAATATTGTCATGCATTACTTTTAAAAGTATTTTTTCTCAACACATGGCCATCATTAAATGCTCACTTAAATTTCATCTTTAAAAACACTAATTCAATAACACAGTTAAATGTGATCTTTATCAAATCTCAGAATGATTATCTATTTTTCATAATGTGCATTATAATGTTGTGATGTAGCAGTACACTTGATGCATTTAAAATGATTCATTTTTAGCTTTAAGTGTTTCATTTTTTCATATAGACAAAATAGTATGACTAAATAGTATGAATTGCATGAAAATAATTATCGGCTTATCGTTATCGGTCAGAATTTTAACATTGGTATGTCCCTATTTTTTAGAGACTAAGAGATAAGATCTACATTTTTGGAAAGTGTGATGTGATATTTTGAATAAATTATTCATTATATTTCATTGGCATTGTTCATAAATGTGATGTCAAATCAACAAAAGATCTCTACTGCACTATACAGAGGGAAATTGAAGAAATATTATATTTAAGACATTTAGGCCTAGTTTCACAGACAGGGCTTAGATTAAGCCAGGATTAGGATTTGGTTCAATTAGGACATTTAAGTAGATTTTTTACATATTTCCTTAGAAAAAAACATTACTGGTGTGTGTGCTTTTTGAGACAAAACAATAGCATTGACATATTTTAAGATAAATCAGTGCAAGTTGCTTTGAGTTAAAACAGCTCAAACATGCATTTTAGTCTGGGACTTGGCTTAAGCCTGGTCTGTGAAACCGGGGGTTAAGTGCTTAATACATTGAAGTGCTTCTCAGAAGCACACAAACATATTCACTGCATTTACCGCTCCTCTACAGAAGTCTAGGCCTGGATTGTCCAGCACGGTTCTCTCACTCTCTCCTCTCTCTCCAACCAGAGTTATGTACACATAGTTATTGGTTCCTGAATATTCCGAGGTCCCGGTGGCCACGGTAACTTTGTACTCCATCTCTGCACACATACACATTCAATCATGTTGAACAAACTGTAAGATATTTTTACTGTTTCAGCCAGACACAGAGCCGTCTCAGAAGCCTAATTCGTTTTTCAGTTACAGGAACTATTCAACAGAGAGCTATAGCAGATGTTAGTCTTTTCCCTCAAAGGATTTGCGCAATCCATTTATGCCTGCACCGGACGATTACAAAAGCGAGCGAGGTATTGTGGAAGTGAAAGTCGTCCTCTGAATGACAGAGGAATGTCTTGCAGCAGAATGATCTCCCCTGCGCTATAGCACCTTGTGAAAATAGAAAATCTGATTCATTTTCATTTAAACATGAAACCAAATATGTGTAGGGGCGGGCTTTTAATAAAATGAAAAACTAATTAAAAAATTAAACTCTTTAAACATTATCACTCAGAAAAGATTCAAGTGCAGGCAAACACTTTAGTGTAATTTGATCTTGTGAGCTTCCACTGTTTTGTGACAATACAAATACAACACAACACAATTCAAACTAAAGGAGTGCATTGTGTTTTTGGTATTTGCAATGGAGAAATTGTAATAATGACTGTAATAGACAAACTGATGGTAACACTAGTTAATGCATTACATATCCTGCACTATGGAAAACATGTTTTACAGCATTAGTTAATCTAGGTAAATGCATTTGTTCATTGTTAATTCATGTTTGTTCATAATGCATTAACTAATGTTTATTTAAAACAACCAGAACTTTACATGAACATGAAACTAATTGAACAATAGTTTTAGGGTTTATTATTTCATGTCAGCTATTGCATTTACTTATGTTAACATATAAAACCGTATTACAAAGTGTTTCATTTATTAGTTGTTGCTGTTGTAGTGCCTTATTTCCTGAATGAGGATCTGTCAAATCAATCAAGCTTGGTAATCTTTAACCTTCATCCGCCCAGCTAGAAACTTTAGGTTTTATTTATAGCTTGTCCATCCATTGCGCCTGCCAATAAAACTCTGATGTGCCGTTGTACTCTGTTAGTACAGGCCCACAAAAATGTGTTTCGCCTGTCTGACACAGACATAATTGTCATGGCCATCAGAGATGATGTTGTGAAGGACATACTAGTTATGTCAATTGACCGTGGTTCATAGAGCTCTAAACATTGAACCAACCTGCGGAGAAATACTTCTGGGTTTAACTTAAATCGACAGAGGACATTAGAAACCCAAAGATGAATCTGCTTAACCCCCCTGGTGCTCTTTGGTCACTTTTGACTGAAAAATTATGCCTTTTTAATTTGTTTTACTTCACCTGAATGACATTACACTTGGTGACTTTTGTGACATTTGCTATGTGAACACACACAATAAATCTTGGATATGATTTGAAAAGGTCACACTTGTACTCCTCACGGTCAAATGTCCACCATAGAAATTAATTAGAAAACAAATGTATTATAATTATTGCTTAGTAGTACCATAAAATTCCCTCAAAATATAAAATAATATTGAACAAAAATATATTAGTCCACTTTTGACCGGGAGGAGTATGAGTGTGACCCCTAAATGAAAAGCACCAGGAATTTACAGATTAAATTGACAAAGAAATCTGTAGAAAAATTGGGCAAAAAATTATTACCTTTCCTCTGTAAAATGGTGTGGCTCCTTCCCTACTGCAGGTTCTCTTGCCTCTTTTCTTTAGTGTCCTTTCTTTCTCAACCAACTAGTTTCCTTCTTTCATGTCACCCTTTTGCAAACCCCGTTGTACACAGCAACTGCCTGCTCGCTGACCCTGAAGTTTCACTGACTGGATCAGGCAGATATTAGCTTTGTAATGTCCTGTCTGCACTGGTCTCCTCCCTCATACCTTCTTTCCCTCCCTTCCCCCTCTCCCACCACTTGCTTTCCGTCATAGTCCTCTGTAGGCTGATAGTTTAACCACCTCATTTGTTTATTCATTTTTCTTTGCATTCCATTTCAAGGAAGTGGGTTGTGCTAGCTCACAGAAAATACCACAAGGCTCAAAATAAGAATATTTTTGCACTGAACTTGTGAAACCACATTGAAGCCAATAATAAACTTTCACATGAACCGTACACTCTCATCAAGTCCAATCACAGTTCAGCCAGACCTCTAAAAACTCTGCATTCAAGGTCACTGATACAGTTTGTTTCGTTTACTTGTAAAAAATGGCTTTCTGTGTGGAATTACAAGCAAAACTTTACCTTTTTAACAGGCCACTGGTAAATACCAAATGACCAACAAGTTTCACTTATTATTCAGTGGTCTTTTTTTGTTACATAATCAGCTCTCTGTCTTGATCCAGAATATCTATTAATAGGGGTTTTTTTTAAAAAGGTTTTAGTTTTTTTTATTTATAAACATGACTTATTGGATGAAAATGACATGCTAACTTATAAACAACATTTATAATCAATAGATACAGAGTGCAAAATATGTTTCAAAAGTATGCAAAACATATTTGGTTGAGGAAGCACATAACAGACAGTGGTGTGTAATGTAAACAAGTTCCTGTGTCTGCTAGCTGTCCTCTGGCATGTTAAATAAAGGGAAGGTGATGTACGCTACCGTTCAAATGTTTGGGGGTTGTTTTTTTGGAAAGAAATTATAACTTTGCTTCAGTGTAAGAAATTGTAGTCTGCCTTGACCCAGTCTTATCAACAGCAATCTTTTGAACAGTAGTGAACAGAGATAATTCTGAGAAATGTTGTGGTATCACATCAGCATCATGTCCCGTTAACAACATACAGGAAGCGCTGGACTTTATCTAATCACAGCATGCTTTCAAAAGATAACGCTAATGATCATTTAAACGGAACGCATTCATATATTGAAATAATACCAAAAATATTCAGACGTCAGGGATGAGCAAGATCAGAGTTCAGGAAAGATAATAAATGCATTTCTGTGGTCTTGTTTTGCATGCCATTTCTACAGGAGTTCCCCATTTAGTGGACATCTTACAGCAAAGAGCTTTTCTGTTAAAAGTGTCTTTGAGAACACTCAATATACTGCAAGTTCCCCATTACAACACATTAATTTCATTCAAACTGAGGTTATAAATTACTTCACCTAAAAACATACTGTCTACTTTCTACAGAATCCATGAAGAAAGTGTCATAACAGATTCACTTTATTGCATGATCGTGCTAAACAATGCCAAGTATGTGTTACATATACAAACGATATAAAAAAAAAAAAAAAAAAAAAAAGACACAAAAAATTAACCATAGTGTCCAACTGATAAAGGGACTTTTGAATACTTGAAACTACAGTATCATCATACTTGTATTAAGCTGCCAGAAAAATAAAAATACCAACAATGACCACCTAAAAGTCATCTCTCAGCTTATGAATAGTTTTTGCTGTGTTCAACAATTTACCAATGGTAATGGACTTTGAGCCTGAAAACCTAAAACTCTTTCAAAGAAACCAAGTTGGAGCTTTTCTAGTGCAACTACAACAGAGGTTGATGGGACATTATCAATCAGATGTGACTATGTGGGATCTTTCAGGACCTTACAATTCATTGCAATGCTCCTCTGATGTGAGAGAGTGAATGAGAAGCTTGGTCATGTTAGGGCTGTGATTGTGAGGCACTACGATCGTCATCATCTGGCGGGCAGTCAACAAAGTCTGCCAGCATGGAAGCCATTACCTCATCATCTTTCTGGAAAAGAGTTTGAGAAAGAGGAGAGAGTGAGCTCGAGGGAATGTACTGGAGAGAAAGGCTCAGAATAAGCAACAATTAGTGTCTGCACGTGTTTACATGCCATTACCATAATAAACAGAACAAGTCACAAGTAAACTACACACAAAAGATATAAACAGTACAAGTAACAAGTAAATTACACACAAGAGATATAAACAGTGCAAACAACAAGTAAACTACACACAAGCGATATTACTGCAAGACATACAAGGCACTCTCATTTGTTTTGGCTTCCTCAATTGTTAAAAAAAATCCAAACTGAGGACAGCAGCATACTCTCTACGCTAGTGTTGTCACGATACCAAAATTATGACTTCGATGCGATATCTGGCTAAAATATCTCGATATACCAATACCATAGCAAAAATGTTTTAAATAAAACAAATGTGAAACTAATTGAATATGACAGAATTTAAAATGTATTTAAAAAAAATAATGTAAAACTCACTTGACCGGCGTGTTTATGCCCTGATTTTTGACCATTCCCTTCCTATTATATATATAAAAAAAAAAAGTTATTACATGCAAGTGTGAACGTCCTTACAGAGATGTTTGCAACAAATCACATTGGCTAACCTTTCACAATTCTGAACCGTTTGGGATAGTGGTGGGTGATGTGACACCTTATTTCATGACATGAGTAATTCAATTTATTTTTTAAAGTAACACCAGGTAACTTTTCAACCTTCATAATATACTTCCAAGTCTCTTGTGATGGTACATCGACTTACAATAGGTTGAATGACACGTCTGCCATAGCCTGACGGGGTCTGTAGCGTTTTTAATCGTACTTTTAAACTTCGGGTTTCAGGGTAGTAACCGGCAAACAAAGAGAACTACAAAACTCGACTGCTTTACGGCTTATACGTCACTTCCACCACCACCTTAAAATCGGACGTGCGAGCCAAATGTTATAGTCAAGGCCGAAGCAGCACAGAAAAACAAGAAAGCAAAGGTTTTATCGGAGCAAAGCAAAAAGAGAAAAAGAGAAAGTGATCACGTTAAAGGCAGAACGAGGATTAACATTGGGCCAGTCTTTTCTCGCTGGCGTGAGCTGAAGGAGGAGGAGGGGTGCCCGACCGATGCGGACTTGGCAAAAAAAAAAAAAAAATTAAATGAAAGCCTATGTCTAAACGGCGTGCACAAGTTTGGTAGGGGCTAGCAAGTAAATGTATAAGATGTACAAAATCATATTTTAGGATACCTAACATGTCTGTGATATTTGTTTATTTGTCTTGCCTCAAGCTATAATGCAAATCGATTTGTAAAATTTGCAGATTCATTTATGGTAGTTTGATATTATAATTGACAATATATAGTTATTATCTACCACTCAAACATTGCATTGAAGTATCATATAGATTCAGTAAAACGGTAACCAATAGACTAGGCTACTATAATGACGCTGGCTTGTAAACGTGATCATTGCGATTATTTGTCGTTAGAAAAAAAAAATAAAACCCATGAAATTATATTCATATGACATGCTGAAATATATGCCACTGTACCTGGGATGAAGACATTTCACACGCGACGCAAGCAGAACACCTGCATGTGACCTCCTCCTACAGTGTTCAGGGCTATCATGGTTGTCTTGTCAACAATTGCACGTGCATGTAGGATGACAGACTTTACGACAGTAGTAGAGGTCTAGAGGACAATACTGTTTCCCAACTGTAGAGGGACCCCACCCGGAGAGCAAAAGTAACCTGGTGTTACTTTAAATGTAGTATTCAGATAGACTACAGTAGGCCTATATAACTATAGCATTCAAGTAAGAAATGAAATGTTTAACAATGCATAGTAGGCTTGCTACGGTAGTCGGTGTTACACGGTGTTCAGTTGCAACACCGGTTTCATCACTTGCCCACCGCGGCACCACAAAAAAAAAAAAAAAATATATATATATATATTTAACGCAATTACGCAGTATCCGTTTTTTTCTGTTACCCGTTGACTAGCGTTGTATGATCACGCTCTAATTAATGTGAATGCTTTTAAAGCCACCTTTCCACTGCACACGACAGCCGTTGGACCGGAAGTCATTCATTTCCAATGGAGAGCCGTACGGGAGCTGCGGGGAGTTCCGATCATATGCGTATGCGGAAAATTCATATCCGATTTGAGCTTTGGATCCGTTGAAATATCTGAACTTCTGCGGCTAGACCGTACGCGACCGGCCGACCGGATGTGATGTATTCTAATCAAAACTATGAGCGTGAGGCTAGAATTACCAATATTTCAACTCTTTAATGTTATTCTGTAAATGCTATTTCTGTAAAATGTCAGTTATTAATAATTATGGCAGAAAAAAAATATTTTATAATTATTAAATCAATATTTATATTGATTAGCTCTGTAAAATCTATTGTTTTTATTGTAGATGTATTGAGGGTCATTTGTTTTGTGTGGATATATTCATGCATGCATTACATTCATCATTCATTTTACCATTGTGAATAGCCGAGGGTAACGGTTGCTTCACGACCAATTTCAAAGTTCCGTGCGACTGACACTAGGGGGCGAAATGCGACAATCGTATGCGAATGTCGTGTGCAGTGGAAAGGCGGCTTAAGACTAAAGAGACCGCGCTGTAAGTCCTACGGCCTGCCTAACACACAAATAGAAAAGACGCGCGTCAGTATCGAGTTCTCTTTTGGGCTTGAACAAACCGTAACACACAAATTATGCCAAAATGTCGGATTTGTCGAGTGTCCTCATAAGATCAGTCTTAAATGATTTAAATAAAGTCTTAAATGAACGTAGAGATTTGTGAGAAAATGGGACGAGTGTCAGATCGCGTCTCTGTCAGCAGCGGCTGGTCTTAAAGTGTCATTATGTTAAATCAAAGAACGATAAGAGACTAAATTACTCACTCAGACCCGGCGCCAGGAGGATTGTTATACCTGTAGCCTAATAATCATGAATGCACTCCGCTATATTTAACATCTCTGGCGAACGGCTTCTTCACGCAAAAGAAAAACTCTTCATGAAGCGCAGTGAAATTCAGCGACCATGGCGTTTCCTGATGGATCGAGGTTGTTCGTTAACTTAAATTTTTACGTGCAATTCACACAAGCTCAAAGCACATGCGAGACTGCTGCGAGTAGTCAAACTTTTATTAATGAAACAGAAAATCAGAGGGAATCATTTCTTTAATGTATTTTTATTTATTTTTTTACTGGTTGGCCAGTCACACGGCTTTCATAGTTTTCAGTTACGTGACTGGTGCTGTTCTGCCCGTGCAAATGCGCGCATTTTACGTTTGCCTTTAAATTAGCTATTTAAATGGCCCTGCCGGTGATACCGGTATTACCGGTGTTGTCACACGTAGGGATGCAGCGATTACCGGATTTCACAATTAACCGCGCTTTAAAACGTCACGGTTAAGTAATCGTAAAGACTATGCTACACCGAGTGTTCTGCACGGAACGGAACTTTTGCAACTAACACAAAACGAAAACAAATTTACACCAGCGGTGCACCAGCTTAAAGTGCCGTGCTCGTCAACCGCTATGGCAGAGGGACTAAGCAGCGGCGCTCTATTTCCACCGAAAAAACGCCTTAAGGGCCTGTTCACAGATCGCGTCTTTTGCGCGCTCAAGTTCATTTCAAATGTAGGCGCGCTCATAATGGAAGCGACACGCTTGTTTTTTCCAAGCGCGTCCGCGCTGCATCGAGATAAAAACATCTAAAATTTTCAGAATGCCTCAAGCGCACCATAGGTCAAGTAACAAGAACCAACAGAGCTACGACAGACTTTGTCCGCCCTAGCGCTTTGGAAAAAGGAGAACGTGGCGTGCAGCTTTCAGTGCAAAAAAACAACAACAAAAAAACAGCGGAATGTTTTGGTTACGTAAGTCTGTGGAAAACAGAATGTGACGTGCTCTCAAGAGTTTCAGTCAGTGAACATTTAACTTAATATCCTATTGCTTTCTCCTGTCTGTTTTGAGTAGCCTAAATGTTAGGCTTTGTAGTTTTAATATGCCCGGTGTAAAACACTAACATAAGATCAGGGCCGTGTAGGATAGACTCTAACGAGCTGAGGATCTGAATCAGGTGTGTTAAATAAGGGAGACATACACAATATGCAGAGCAGAGGGTCGCGAGGACTGGAGTTGAGAACCACTGCTCTAAGGGGTCAACAACTGTGCGCTGCACAGGTATATTTTACTCTCTGCATGGAGTGGAAACAAAGCTCGGTGTGCGTTCATGCGCAAACCTCAATACTCAAGGAACTAGTTACAAGGAAATGCTGCCATTTAACAGCTATTATTGAGGCAACTGTCCTTTGCAGCAATGCTGAGAATGCAACATTAGGGTTTCTCTGTCTTAAAAAGTACTGCGGTAATCAAAATACACACAGCTATTTAAAAGTTTGAAGTCTGTAAGATTTTGTTTTTAATAGAAGTCTCTTTTACCCTCACCAAGGACGCATTTATTTGATTAAAATACAGTAAAAACAGTAATATTGTGAATTGACCGTTCGCAGGCCCCTCCCCCAAAACGGCTATTGTCCAATCACACATCATAGCAACCGTTACTATGTGAGCAGGTCCGTCAAACATTGACTCCAAGCAAGATGGTGAAGCGGTGCGCCCACGGCGTTTGTAAATCGGACACTA
The DNA here is from genome assembly GCF_029890125.1 of Rhinichthys klamathensis goyatoka. Classification (NCBI taxonomy): domain Eukaryota; kingdom Metazoa; phylum Chordata; class Actinopteri; order Cypriniformes; family Leuciscidae; genus Rhinichthys; species Rhinichthys klamathensis. Next base: position 1,928,638 of record NW_026606794.1, on the reverse strand, counting down.
GATACCCCGAGAGATTGTCTGGAGGAGTTGTGTTCTTTCCATTTCAAAAGCCGAAAACACAACGTGCGCGGTCCCTGCAATGGATAAAACAGTGTGGACGGCCCCACTCCCAGTTAAATGGGTCGAACATGGTTAACTCGCGTGCAGCGTGCGTGAGACTGAGACAATGAGATTAGTCAAAGACAAATGGAGAAAGCAGATCAAGAGGATCCACAAAGGAAGTACGTTTTCTAAAGTGTTGTTGTTAACATGATATTTTCGGGGGGAAATGAGCAGCAGTCACTAGCAGTGCAGGCAGCACCTGTAGACTAGTTACAGTTTAGACTAACGTTAGAGGAGTGCACGTTCGCAACGGGGAACGCATGAAGCTTACTTGACAACATCAGTTCATATCAATATCGTAACGAATAGAAATAATGTATGGTTATCTGCATCTTTCCGTCTATTATGTATAGTTACTTTTTAAACACGAAAATCGCATTCAGCATGATGACACGCAAGCGGTTGCCGTGGTAATGAACAACCTGCTTGTTAAAGCGAATGAATAATCCTGTATCTGAGGCAAAATTACTAAATATGCAGCGCGAGTTATATATTTCTAACTCCAAACAATTAGCCACTGAAACAGCTTATAAAATCTTCTTCAAGGCTGTGCTGGTTGCATTTGAGGTAACGTTACAGGTCATGGGGTTTCTCAGATTTCGCTTGAGACCGGTTTGAGAGCTTGAGAGCATTATTAGGCTCGATAGTAGTCGTGTCTCCTTCATTGCGTATTTTTATATTTTGAATATATCCCTCCACTGCATACTGTAACCCCCTTTTGCCTCGATCTGGAGCATATCGCGGAGGTATTGCTCCAAAAAAGGTCACTGACGCACCTCTTCCCGTCATGGCAATCTGTGGCGCTGGTCGTGTTTGACCATTTGTTTGACGGGCGTAGCAACAGTAACTAGGAGGCGTGGCTTTTGCGAACGGTCAATTACCATTAAAATAATTATTTTCTGTTTTAATATATTTTGCTATTTAATTCATTCCTGTGATGGCAAAGTTGAATCTTCAGTGATTTCTGAAGGATCATGTGACATTCTAATATGTTGATTTGGTGCTCAAAAAACAATTCTTATTATCATCCATGTTGAAAAGTGGAAACTGACCCCAAACTTTTGAACGGTAGTATACAAAATTGTATATATAGAATTATTTTGTATAGGGGTCATATAATGGTACATACATTTCAGTATAATCAACTTGTAAAAGTGCGTGTTGGCAGTGCCTGTACACAACCATCATATAATGATAAAAATCCATCCAGTGTTTTTTTTTATTAATCTCCTTATATGTTTTCCTGTCTCAAATCGAGCCCTCTGACCGTGTGACCCCTCCCACGATTGTTAATTGACAGCAGCGTTTCAACACAGACCCACCCTGAGCGAGCTGTCATCATACTCCGTCATTGTTGATACGTTGGAGCAGAATGGCGTCTAAACGATTGTGGTGTTCTGTTCTTGGGTGTAATAACGAACACAGCAGTCATTTTGATGTTCCTAAATCCGAACCGCTGAAGACGCAGTGGCTGAGTTTTGTTTTCGAAGGGAATATTGCCCACGATCAACGTCAATGCTTTCATGTTCGCGTGAATCATTTCGCATTTTGATGCACTATGTACCATAATAATATTTCACAAGTTCGTTTGCCCTTTCTTTTTTCTTGAAGTGGAGTTCAAAACTTTGGGTAAAACGCAGTGCTTGTCACAATCACTTTTTTACCCAGCCGTCCAATGACAGTGGAGGAGGGGCGGGAAAAATACTACACCGACCAACCATCCTATTTATACAATGGAGAAGGTAATATTGCTGGTTACTGCATTTTTATATTCAGTAATATTCTTCAAAATGAGATGATAGTAACTCCCGTGGATATTCCAAATCATAGCAACGAAACGTCTGCACCTTCAAAGTGCTCTCAAGGGCCACCAGCTGGCTGTTTTCAGAAGAGCACCAGGCATTTTTTCAGCTGGCTAAAAACGCTTTGGACACACGTTAATTGAAATACTTATTGTTAGGCATATGGCCTATTAGTCTCTTTTTCATTTATGCAATATATTGGAGCCAAACTTGAGAAGAGAGTCCAGAAGATTCTGCAGTATTCCAGGACATGTAATTTGCGTAGTTGTAATTCATAGGCGGGGATTATGCTTATTGTGGATGAGCGTGGACGTGCGACCTATTTACGAATGATTGGAATTCATTAACATACACGTTTAACTATCAAATCTGATGTTTACAAAGCGCTTGTGAAAACAGAGGAGCGTTTCAGGAAGGTCCATATTACATGCAATTTTACTTCTACATTTAAGAATGTTGCATGAATGAGGCCCAATGTGCGTTTTGAGTCTAAGAGAAAGAAATCTGCACCAAGGTTAGATGGATATTACTCAGTTACCTTTTTCTTTTCGATGCCTTGTTCAGCAGACTCTCCTTCCTCACGATCCCCCATTTTCCTCTTCGTTCCTCTAGCATCCGCATCATCTCCCTGTTCTCCGCTCTCTTTCTCTTCCTTAACGGTATCATCTGCACTCTGTAACACCTCCTGCTCTGTTGTGGATGGTGCGTTTGGATTGTTTTTTTCTTCGGGCTGTAATTCCGTTTCTTGCTCTTGAACTTGGCCCTCTACAGGCAATTCTTGACCCTGTTGTGATGGCCCAGCTTCTTCTTCGTGATCTTCTGGCCTTGCCACTTCCTGCTCACATGTTCTCACTTCAGGTTCAACCGCCTCCACTATGTTATCCTCTTCAAGGCCCTCTGCATCTCCACCAATTACAAGAGTCTCTATTTGTTGCTTCCCAACCACAGCTTCATTTCTCTCAACCGCTCCAATGTTCTCAATTTCCTCTACGGTCCCCTTCTCCTTGATCCGGTCATCTGCATAGACACTCCTCACACCCTCCATCTCCTCGATCCCTGCATCTACTTCTCGTTCTCCCTCCATGCAGAACATTTCCATTCCTTGCTGCTCCTCCGCCGCAAACATGACTTCTGGCTCCTCCTCGCCCATCATCCCTCTGTCATCGTCTCCCTCCAACGGCTGGATCTCCTCACTCTCCTCTTCGTCCTCATCCTCCCCCTCTTCATCTTCATAGTCATCAAAGTCCTCTGCCTCACAGTACTCATCATCCAGGAAGTCGCTGCCTTCCTCTTCCTCCTCTTCCTCCTCCAGCCCCTCCTCCTCTTCCTCCTCTCCTAATTCTTCATCCTCCAGCTCCTCTTCATCGTCCTCTTCGTCATCCGAGCTGTTGATGTTGATGACATTCTGGTCCACGTCGTTGCCTGGAGGCTGCGGTTGGAGCTGACGGCTGGTCTGAGCGATCTGGTTCTGAAGCTGCATCTGTAAAGACAAGCCCAGCGTTGGCGGCTGCCCACCTGGAGAATTTTGCATCAACATCTGTTGAAGTTGTGGACCACCAGTCAGTGAATCAGCAAGACCAGCAGGTGACGCTGAGAGTGAAGCTGCAGTTGAGTTCAGAGGAGGCACCAGAGACACAAGCTGGGCCGTCTGGCTTGGTCCAGGGAAAGAGTTAATGTTATTAACGTTAGCTGGCAGAATCTGATGGGGAATGGAGGTGGGCAGCTCGTTAGTTAGCGAGGTGTCAACCGATCCAACCTCTCCCACTACTGGGACGGATGGCTGCAGGCCACCTACCACAGATACCGGTGGCTGGGACAACGATTGTGCATTTGCCGCTCCATCTTGCATCTCCATCATCATACCTGCTGGCATAATAACAACACTATCATCTGAATCGCTCTCCAAAGAGATCTCCACATCTTCTGGCTCTTCTTTGTCGTAGCGGACAAAAACTTGTCGTTGGCTTTCAGGGGCTCCGAAGCCCGCCAGTTCACCTGGTTGGGACGGAGAGAGCAGCAGGTCACCTGGGCTGGCCATAGTGCCTGCTGGAGTTGGGAGAACTGAAGGAGCCAAAGGTAGATGGTTCTCCAAAGAGCCAAGGAGGGTAGCAGGGCCTAAGCCCATGGGATGCCTGGCAGGGAAAGGAGGCCCTGTTGTGGCTCCACCAAGGAGGGTAGGGATGGTTAGGGAGGGGTTTTGGCCAGAGGCAAGGACAGGGGCAGATGCGGTTGATTTGAGAGTTAAAGGGGTGAGAGGGAGAGAGATTGAGGGTGTGCGAGGATGAATAAGGGTGTTGCATATGGTCAGAGCCTCAGCACAGAATGACGATACCTGTAGGAATGAATACACATGGAAAATGTGACCACTGACATTTCCTCTTTTTTTTCTGAGGTCAGTACAAATTTGACTACGCCAACAGATAATGAATATCGCCATTGTTCAAAGAGTAACAGTAACTGAGAAGGAATACCCCATCTAAAAACAAAAGAAATTCTCATTTACTCACATTAATGCTATTCCAGATGTATATGACCTTCTTTTGTGGAACACAAATGAAGATTTTTAGAAAAACAAGTCTATATAATGCAAGTGTACGGGACCTCCAAAGTTGTTTGTGCTCCACAGCCGAAACAAAGTCAAATATCTGGGATTGCATGATGGAGAGTAAATAAATATTAATTTTGGGGTATCTATGGGCAAATTATTTAATTTATATAATAATAATAATAATAATCCATAGATACCCCACAATTAATATTCTGTTATCATTTACTCATCCCCATATTTTGTGTCCTGCAGAGAAGAGTAAATCAAGGGTGAATAAATGAAGACAGAACTTTCCTTTTTTTTTTTTGGCTGAACTATCCTTTTTAAACAGAGTACATGTTAGACAGATATGGAGAAATCTGATAACTGTGATGAACAGACAGAGGCAGGTCTATGCCAGGGCCATGCTCTCTTGGCAGTTTCTATTCTAGTGTTAAAATAGGCTAAATTTAGCCTTGGAAATAATAAAAGAACCAGTTTGGCAGGTGTAATGTTTCTTTTTAACATCTTACTACTTTTCTGTACACCTTTGTAAATATGAAACACTGTCTCCAGTTACAGTCTCTTGCGTCATTAGAAGCAAATAGCCACTACACCACCCAAAATGAGCATTCACAGTGAAAGCAAACAGCCACATAAGAGGACAAATACACTTTGTTAAAATGAATGTTGCTGTACATCAGTCACTGTATACTTTGAGACTTCTTTTTAAAAACATGTTTGCGTGTTCAAACAGGTTTGGTTCATGTCATTAAATAGTTTAAACTGGAAAGTACACAAAGGGCTTGATTTTGGTAAACTTATTTTACAAATCAAGGTTTTAAGATGAACAGTACCTGTCAAAAGTTTGGAAACTTTTTTTTTAATGTTTTTGGAAAAAAGTATCTTATGTTTACCAAGGCTGCATTTATTTAATCAAGAATACAGTAAAAACAGTGATAGTGAAATACAATTAAAATGTAAAATTATTGTTTTCTATTTTAATACAAATATTATTATTTTTTTATTCCTGTGGTGGCAAAGCTGAATTCAGTATACATTACTCCAGTCTTCAGTGTCACATGATCCTTCAAAAATCATCATAATATGGGATTTGCTGCTCAAGAAACATTTATTATTATTATTATTAATGTTGAAAACAGTTTTTGCTGCTTAACATTTTGTAACAATGATGATATTCAAACATGTGGTAAGATTAAAAAGAGAAATTAACGCTTTTATTCATCAAGGATGCATTAAATTGATCAAATGTGACAGTGAAGACACTAATGTTACAAAAGATTTATATTTAATGAATGGTTTAATAAATTTAATAAAATGTAAATAAATGATGTTCATTGAATGTTATATTCATCAAAGAATCCTGAAAAAAGTAACATTTTCACAAAAATTAAGCAGCACAACTTTCAACAAGCGGCGAGAATACTTTGTGCGCAAAAAACAAACAAAAATAACAACTTTATTCAACTATTCATTTCCTTCTCTGTGGGCCGTGATATTTCACGTAGTGAAACTACGCAAAGCTTCTAGGTTGTACGTCACACGCATCACACACATGACCAGCGTCGGCCAATAGTGAGCCTACGTGTGACGTGCAACACAGAAGCGCTGCGCAATATCACTACGTGAAATCTCCCGGTCCACAGAGAAGGAAATGAATAGTTGAATAAAGTCGTTATTTGTTTGTTTTTTTGCGCACAAAAAGTATTCTCGTCGCTTGATAAACTTAAGATTGAGCCACTGTAGTCACTCGGACTATTTTTAACGATGTCTTTCATAATTTTTGGGCCGGTCAGTTTCGATCCCTTAAGAAGCCTATGGAGGAGTGATCCAGCTCTCAGATTTAATCAAAAATATCTTAATTTGTGTTCCGAAGATGAACGAAAGTCTTACGGGGTTGGAACAACATGAGGGTGAGTAATTACTGACAGAATTTTCATTTTTGGGTGAACTAACCCTTTAATGTCTACATATACTAATACATTCAACATTAAGTTGTATAAATTAACATTAATATATTATGAACAAACATTAACATTGAACAATAGCATATTTATAAATTATTAACCTATATTAGGAAATGTTGTAGAATGTTTTTCATTGTTAGTACATGATACTTAAACCTTATTGTAAAGTGTTCCTTAAATACCCTGTTGAATGTCAACACTGATTTCAGCAGCCTCTTATTACAACACACATTTACTTAACTCTGTGGCCCTTTTCAGTGCTTCTGCTTTCATTAGCACAATGCACTTGGGAGTCACAACAATGATGTGAAACTAGCTGAGAAATACTGTAAATCAGCAAACAAGTGAGACTCCCTCTGGTGGATAACATTAAGATGCCAAGGAATATTCAGGGTTCAACCTTGTCTAGCATTTTATCTTGAGTAAAAACACAAAATATGGGATATCTGTTAAACTTATAATTGAAGACTAGCAAGCCACTGTGTGTGTGTGTGTGTGTGTGTGTGTGTGTGTGTGTGTGTGTGTGTGTGTGTGTGTGTGTGTGTGTGTGTGTGTGAGTAAAAGCACTTCTTCAGTAAAATGTTTGGTACATAAGCTGCAAAATTATAATTGTATTCCCAAAATGTATTTGGACAATTAAGGCACAATTAAATATTTACAGATGTATTTGTGTTATATAGCAAAATACCACACCATTTGTTTTGTTTTTTTATAAATAATATATAGCTATTTATGTGCTATTAATATATAGCACAAGTATATGGAAGTAAAATAATCCCAAATGTTTTTAAAACAAAAAGCCTGTTGAATTGTACTACTTGAAAAAAATATGCATTGCATTAACCCTGCTTGTATTTTAATGCATTGTATTTTTAGGGCTTGTATTTTTATAGGCTGAAATTTAGCATGGTTGAATATTTAAGCTGTGAATATTTCAAATCAAAACATTTCAAACACATTTTCATTAGTAAAATTTCAATAATCCATATTCACCTTTCATATTTCATTTCCCAAATATTCAAACTGATTAAAAATACAACCTATAATATTCAACAGGCGGTTTTCGGTCCATTTTATTTCGCTTTGCAAATTCGCTTCCACAAATTCAGTGGTTCAAATTCGACAGTAAATTCAACGTTGACATCCAGGAGCTGCAGGAAAAGCAGTAGATTACCGAGCATAATCTCCATCTGCTGTTAGTCGACCACACCAGCAGGGGGTGCAAGCGCGTGTTGTTGACGAAGACCAGAGCAACAGTTAGCGCAAGCCATTCATTCATAAAAACTCAGCATGCATTATGTTTTTTGTGACTATTATCTGGGTCAGTATATATGCGGAAAAGATGATAAAGGCACAAAAGCTGTTTTTATGTTTCATTCATTGTTACTTTCCCTGTGTAGCCTTATGTTATCAGCCTTTTCTACAGTGAACGGGATTATAATCTGTTTCCCTCAATACATCATCATACTCAAAGATTCCCCGAATTCCGTCAGGACAAAGCGCTTAACGTAGCTTAACGGACTACAGTGATATAAAAGACCAAAATCGCACCTTATTTGGAAAGTATGTATTGTACATGTACTGCATTAGATTAAACTGGGAAGTAGCACTTTCATATTGTTGTTCTATATTGTTAGTTTAACTAGTCGCTTTGGATAAAAGTGCCAGCTAAAAGACAATGTAAAATTGGGTTGACATGCGCACATTTAGGGACCGTCTCTAAAGTAACAAGTCCTATAGGCCTAAACGTTTCTAACTTCAATAGCAAACTTCAATCTATTTGAATAAATCGCGCATTATGCCTGAGCCTGACACCTACATGAACACTTTACAGTTGGTTTTATGACTGTAAGTCGTTCTTTTCAAATGGTATTTAAGTTAGAAACGTGTATACCAATTTCGTATGTAACTTTAGAGACGGTCCCTAAATGTGCGAATGTCCAATGTCAAACCAAATTTATGCCAGTATATCACTGGGAAACGCTCAGCATTAAACTTTGCGCGTTAAATTCATATTCTGAGTCCATCTGCTAGCCTGCGAGTTTGGTCTTTTATGTCCATTAAGCTACGTTAAGCGTTTTATATGTCCAGCAGGGGAATCCTGACATATTGAGGGAAACCAAACCCTAGTACTGCATGCAGCACATCGCTGCAATATAAGGTTAAGGCAACTAAACAACCAAGAGAAATATGTCAAATGTAACACTGGATCTGTACATCCGCATCGGGGGAATAACATTATCGTTCATGGTAGAGAAAGATGCATGTAGGCTACACAGGAAAAGTAATCGTGAACACACTGAATTTCACATAAAACAGACGTCATAATAATCACAAATACACTTACATTTTTGTAAATAAGTTTTTATGAATGAATGGCTTGCACTAACTGTTGCTCTGGTCTTCGTCAACAACACGCGCTTGCACCCCCTGCTGGTGTGGTCGACTAACAGCAGATGGAGATTATGCTCTGTAATCTACTACTTTTCCTGCAGCTCCTGGATGTCAATGTTGAATTTACTGTCGAATTTGAACCACTGAATTTGTGGAAGCGAATTTGCAAAGCGAAATAAAATGGACCGAAAACCGCCTGTTGAATATTATAGGTTGTATTTTTAATCAGTTTGAATATTTGGGATATGAAATATGAAAGGTGAATATGGATTATTGAAATTTTACTAATGAAAATGTGTTTGAAATGATTTGATTTGAAATATTCACAGCTTAAATATTCAACCATGCTAAATTTCAGCCTATAAAAATGCAAGCCCTAAAAATACAATGCATTAAAATACAAGCAGGGTTAATGCAATACATATTTTTTTCAAGTAGTACAATTCAATAGGCTTTTTGTTTCAAAAACATTTGGGATTATTTTACTTCCATACAAGTACACTTTTCATTAAAAAGTTTGAAATTTGTTAGATTTCAAAATATTTTTGAAATACATTGTTCAAAATTCAGACAAAAAGTATTGGACACTTTCTGATGCTTCTGAAAATGTTTCTGATTTCTTTGTGATGAACTACACCGGGGGTTCTTCTTCTGGAACCTGATAGGAACTGACCTTATACACCATGAAAAATAACTGAGACCAAGTGAAAAAGTGGCTTGGACAAGGGAATTCTGAGAAAAGCTCTAGCAAAATTTTGTTTGGAGATGTCACTTAGTTTGATAGTTGTATCATTTACATATTTTTAAGTGTGACATAAGCGTCTAAAGACTTTTTGGGGCCACTGTATATTGTCTACACTAATAAAACACCTTTGATAAATCTGGACTTAAATTCAAATCCCACACAACGCTTCCATCACTTACCAGGAAGACAACATGACTGTGGATAAGATTTAGCATGTTATGCTCTGATCAATTAGATTAAATGGACAGGGTTTTCTGTAGACTACAAGATTACCACTTTCAACCCCAAGTTTTGACCAAGGATGTTCACTCACCATTATGTTGCGATCTCGCCGGCCGTGGCTGAAGATGGAAACAGCGCAGGAGAGGGAAGGAGGCCAGCGGGGAGAGGGCACCAGCACAAGTGCCAGTAAGAGGCGGTAGAGCTCTCGGCGAGGGGTAGGGCTGCCATACTGTCCACTGACAGCACCGACCTCCAGCAAACAGTGAGCCTGCTGCTGCAGACGCACACACAGAGGCACCACCAGGTCTTGGATCCTCTAACAAGGGAGGGCGTGTTTAGAAGAGCAACGTAAAACACACTTTTCCATACTTGTATGCAACATAAAAAGACATTAATACCCAAGCATGAACAAATTGTAATGAACAAACCTTATGCAGATCTTCCTTTAACAAAGTTCCACTGGTCAAAATTATCTGTCTTAATGCTGTAAAGGAATCATTCTTCATTAGCAAAAGTTGTTTATCTCAACCAATAAAACTTGAAATTAACTGATCGTTACTGAGCTCTCACCCCGTAGAGCAGCAACGCATGTGTCTTGATTGGCTAGCACATCTCCTTTCCTCTGTAGTGACATTCCATCTCCTATTCCCTTAGTCCGACGAGGACCTGACTTGCCAGCAGAACCAATCAGGTCAGTCATTGATGACTGTTGTCCAGAACGAAGCTAGACAGCAGAAGACAGAACCGTTGGAGAAAGATATAGAACTAATTCAAGCAGGGCTATAATTTAATGTATTAATTCAGTTTCTAAAACTCAATGACAACCCAATGCACAAAGATGGCCATCAGACACATTTGGGGGTGATGTTTTATATTATTACAATTTAATACAACTTTAAAATATAATATGGCAATATGGTGTTCAAGAAACATTTATTTTCAATGTTAAAAAACATTGCGCTGCTTTATATTTTTGTAAACCGTGAAACAGTGATACTTTTCTCCCCTGATTCTTTGATGAATAGAAAGTTTTAAAAAAGCACTTATATGAAATAGAAATATTACTGTCACTTGATGAATTTAATGCATCCTTTCTCACTTAGAACTATCTCTTTATCGTTTTCGTTAGTTATTGTCCTATTTGTTAACGGGCCTTGATTGTTACTAATTACATTCCTTATGGTGTTTGATACAAACACCCTTAATCTTACCTTGACTGCTTCTGATCCTGGCGTGATGTCACCCATCAGATGAGTGAACAGTAACTCTGTGTGGGACGGGCTTCCCTGAAGCAGAGAGACACCCCCTACTCTTACCCACAGTTCTATGATACGGTACACGGCCACTCGCACTGCACTATGGGCAAAATATAACATCATACAAGTTAAAAGCTTAAACACTTGACTAAAATAACAATGAGTACGCATACTTTGTGCTTCAATAACAGAGAAACACACTGACGTGGTAAATCACATTTCAATGAAGACATGATCACAAGTGTTCAAGAGGAAGCATTTAAGGTTTGGTTGTAATGGATGTACAAATAGTATTGTCTCATCTGACCACTTATTACATGTTAATACAAGGCATAAAATGGTTTCATATTTCTGGTCATCAATGGTGTTTCTGTAATACCTGTAAGCTCTTTGCTGGCCCAGACTAGCCTCAGGCAGAGGCGTCCATGCAGACAGAGATTGTGAGAAAAGCCTTGTGAGCACACTGCTATACTGGACCAGTCCACCACCCACACTGTACCAAAAAAACACAAAAAAAAACATGAAATGTATACTTCAGCTACTCCTGGACAGAAGTCATTTAACCAGCAACCACTGACAATTCATTAATCAAAAATCAAGCAATTACACAATTTATGTAATATAATATTAAATATTCAATTGCATTGTTGGAATTTAACGGCAAGTGTCAGTAATTGTTAGGATCTCTGTTATGTTATACATTTTTTTATGTTTATTTAAACAAAAACAGGCATTTAAATATGATATGCATTTAGACATGTCTCATAGTTTTAAGGCCCTATCTATTTGTGTGAAGTGCCAGATGCTAGGGTGTATGTGTTGGGGACATCCTCATTTGAAAAAAATGGTATAAAAAGAGTTGTTTTCTTTTAGGATTAGGTTATATCATTTATAACAAGCTGTATATAAAAACAAAAGTCTATTGAAATTCCCAATTTAAAAGAGTAAATTCATGTGTGCTTACGCTTTTATGAGAGCAGAGAGAAGCTCTAGAGTGTCGTTGTGTATAGAGGGTAAAACCAACAGCTTCAGACAGCCCTCTCCTGTTGGACTCTGAAACAAACTCCTTCTGTTAGTGTCCACATCCATGTTAAGCAAGTATAGTGAATCATATCATGAACAGCGACAACAATTTAATTTAGATGCATGAAAACAGAGAGATAGAGAGTTAAAGCCTTACAATGCTCTTCGTGTTGACAGCCAAAGCTCGACACACCAAATTGAGAACATTCTGAACAGGCAGACGGACTGAAGATGCAGGATCAACACTACAAGAGGAAAGTACAATATCTCAATATTATTAAAAACACTAAACTTTAAAAAAAATCAGCATTTGAAATAAAACGAATTAAGCCACAGAGCATTAGCACAACCTAAGAGTGTGTTTAATAGCCAGACAAATAGCCTTGTAACGGTGATGGAGCTGAAGGATCAGAAGTGGATCTACATCATCCAGGGGAGCAAAAGGGAGTTCCACACCAGGACCCTCATACTGCACTGTCCCTTCTAAAAACAGTGAGCACAGAAATTAACAATTTTGTTTCTCTCAATACAACAAAAACACTCTCACTCCAGCAACATACCCGTTTCTGTGCCCTGGTACAACTGTCCCAGTATGCTATTGGCTGATGCTAGAAGGCCGTGCAGCTGATTGGTCCACCCCTCAGCCTTGTGCCCACCTCCCCCTCGTTCCAACACCCCACCCAGACAGGGCAACCGGCCATAACACTCACAAGCCACCTACCAATAAAGAAAAGTCAGAATTATGATGCAGAAGGTTGGTTCAACTACGGACAGTATCCTTTAATTTCCAGTATAACACTGAACAACTGGATGTAACCAACCTCTTGTACTTTAGGATTATCAGAGTCCATCTTAGAAAGGAAATACGCTCCAAGCTTTTCCTGTAAGGGACAATGTTAAGCATTTTCAGATCCAAAGTAACTGCATCAAAGAAATACATTTAATCAATGGATATACTACTGACCCTCAGAGATCCGCAAGCCCGTGGGTAGTAGATCATACACGCCATCATTCCTTTCATAGCAGCTAGGTGGCACTATGATAAAACAAAAAGTTTGCTTCCTTTAATACTTTTTGCGACAACAAAATGTAATACTTCATTGAACCATATACACTATCGTTCAAAAGTTTGTTGTTTGAAAGATTTTTTTATGCTTTTTGAAAGAAGTCTGTCATGCTCAGGATGCATTAATTTGAAAGCAAAAAATAACAGTAAAACAGTAATAGTGAGAAATATTAAAATTTTAAAGTTTAAATGGCAAAGCTAAATTTTCAGCAGCCGTTACTCCAGTGTCACATGATCATTCAGAAATCAATCTAATACAATGATTTGCTGCTCAAGAAACATTTATCATCAAGGTTGAAATCAGTTGTACTGCTTAATATTTTAGTGGAAACTGTGATAATTTTTTTTTTTTTAATAGAAATCATTTATTTGAAAAAATGTTTTGCAACATTGTCTTTACTGTCACAGGATCAATTTAATCTGTCCTTGTTGAATAACAGTGATAGTAGTGTACATATTTCCACAGAATAAACCAGCTTGGCATGAACTAGGAAATACTAAAAGACTATGCAACTAGGCAAGTTCAATATGATTTAAGACTACATTTTAAAGACCGGCCTATGGTGAAAATCAAGTTGTGTTGTTTATATGTCTATGTGCGTTTTTTTTTTTTGTTATTTGATTCAAGACAGACTATGCGCAAATTCAGTGTCAACAACACCATTGCCGAGTACTATTTTCCCCTTAAAAGTGCAGTGTACCAAAGACGGTCTCAAAAACACGGTTTGAACCGGCCCTAAATCCTAACGTCACAAATATTTAACCAATCCAGTCAACAGCGGAGCTTTTCCTATCATTATTTCTAGGGATGCTGATTTTTAGATGGCAGCTGTCTGACTCTGAGATGGCGAACGGGAACATGTTTTTTTGTAACAAGCAACACTTTATTAGCAGTTTGATAACTCAGCACAGGAATCGACTCTCGTCGTCGACTGTGTCCGAAATCGCTCACTTGTTCACTGATTCTCTAATTAATACCTAAATAGTCTTTGGAAGTTCAGTCCACTATATCAGCAAGGTGTGAAAGAAATAAAATGAGGAATTCAGACAATGATGTATTACACTGTGCGTGAGCTGGAGCAGAAACAGCTTTGTCACATACAATTATCCTGCACGTCACTTACTTTAGAAATAAATAATAGTCATAGTAACTTTTATTTGTAAATAATTTTACATATCTCTGTTATTTTGATTAAATAAATTTGATTTCCGTTTTCAATGGTTAACCTATTTGTGTTCGTAATTTAAACGAACCACAAATCCTTAACTCACATCAAGAATAAACACAATAAGTGTAAATGATTGTATGTATTGTATTTATTTTTTATATCTTTAACTCTCCTGTCCAAGCACCTTTTAAGACAGTGAGACAGTTTACATGCACACAATTAGTGCTGCCACTAACGACTAATTTTCTAACGACTAATCTTTCGACTAATTTTTCGATTAGTCGACTAATCTAAACGACTAATTAAAAAAACAAACATTGTTTGTCATTTCGTTGTGTCCATTTTATTTTGAACTGAAGGGCCAAAATATAAAATGTCACCTGTTGAAAAACATTATGTATTAACAATCTAAGCATAAGTATCTGCATTTCCATTAGGCTATACCATTAGTCAGAGTCCTAATCTAATCCTCTATTAACAAACATGCATGTATTCATTACTTAAATTAGCTCTTTGTTCTGCCTTAAATTAATACATTAACTTACTGTACATTTTTATATGTACATTTCTGAAATGCATAACTGATAACATCACTGTGAATTGTAGGCTAAAGTAGATGCACTCATGCATTTTAGGTAAAGCTGCTTTGAAACAATATGTATTGTGAAAAGCGCTATACAAATAAATTGGAATTGAATAGAAAGAGTCTGGACTAGCCTACTACGCTTAGCTCTGCCTTATAATAAATCGCGCTGAAAGCAGGCAGGCACGCAGATATGCAGCTCTCGTTTACACTTGCGTGCATGCCGGGCCCGTGCCGCGGTTCGCGTGAATGTGAAAGCAACACGGACTCGGGTGCGCGTTTTAGCTGATTATGTATTTAGTTAAATAAAACACTTGTAAGGGATGATAGTGTTGATGATTTACCTTGGATACGAGCGAGAGCGAGTCTGCAGTGTATTCGCGCTTAGCCCGTGGAATCAGGGCAACACATTTAGAAAAGTGTCTCCTCAAAAGAGTCCATTTGCAAGCAGCAGAAGGCCACCTTATGCGACACACGCACCTGTGTTGTTCACTCAGCTGCGCATAGCACAGAATTAATTAATATATTTTGACCCGCGTTCTGTTTTCTATCATGCGCCGTGTACGTTTGCGATTGCGTAAGATGCACGCAAACACACCAGGGTTCGGTAGAATTAAGTTGAGTGTGACTGTGAAACCAGACCAATCGCACAGACTGGTGTGTGGAGGTGAATTACAGTGAGCCGTTTGAGACGGGAGACCAAAAATAAATATGCGGTCAATAGTAAAACGACACGTCGACTAAAAAAATTGGCGTCGACTAATTTGCATGGTCGATTACGTCGACTAAGTCGACTAATCGCGGCAGCACTACACACAATACGCTGATAACAATCAAAAACCAGTTCATTGAAATAACCCGATTTACCTGTTTACATGCAAATCAATAACCTGCCAATGCAAGTAAACCGCGTTTACAAGACTGTAATAAAAAACAGGTAATTGCCCGGTGGTGATGTCAAAACGTAAGCATCCATGTATTTCACTCAGAGTATTCTATTTATTATGCAAGTTGTGGTGTTAAATAAAGCATTAAAAAAATCCAGAGTATTTCAAATTGTCCTCTCATTATATGTGAAGTTTCTACAACTGTACCACTTGTCCTTTGGCTGCACAAGATGAGAACAAATTTAAAATATTTCTTGGCTCAAGAAAAAGTCAGAGTTTGCGATGTATATCTCCTCCTCAACCACGAAACACTCACATATCAAAGAGGCGCACTTCAATAAGCCGACAGAACGCAGGATAAGGTGTTTACATGTCGGGCGAAATTGGAGTAGTGGGATTTTTTTTTTTTTTTTAGCTCTGTTGACAGATTTATTCTTAAGCCATTTATGACCTTACACTGATAAAGGAAAACGGTTTAACGGGTCCATATGACCAACATCACTAAACCAGTATAATGAGATGACGAATACGATGATGCGTTGCAGTCGGTTGCAGCTCGTGGCTCTAAATTTTGCGGGTAGATTGCGTCAACATGCATTATCGCAATAGTGCTAAATGAAGCAAGGGTGTAGTAGAGTTACATTCATGCTATTTTAAGGCATGAAGAAAATATAGAAAAACGTTTAAATATGTCCTTGTGATTATCAAAGATGTGTTTTAAGGTATAAAATTGACCACAGGGTGACTTTAACGGATATAAATCTACATGTGACGAGGACATGCATGCATTTTACCTCCGATTTTAGGCTGAGCAGGGAGGTCAGAATGCCCAGGATGGAGTTGAGTCCCACCTCCCTGGCCAACTCTGGCAGCTGGGACGAGTACTGCAACAAGTCCTGCAGCACACTCACAGCAAGCTGCACAGTAGGGAGAGGGGACTGCGACTGTGTGTTTGAGAAGAACAGTGGATGCATTACTAAATCATATAGAACTTAATAAAATCCAGAAAGACCTATAAAGTGGATCCAGGCAAGAGAGAAGAACAAGCCAAATGTCTGAAGACATTTCTCACCTGAATGACCTGCTGCAGTGTCCGCAGCCATGAAAGGCAATGCTGTTGGAACACTTCACTTGAACTGTCCTTCACCAGCACAGACAGGAGACAAAGACCCTCAAACCTGAAACACATGTAATTAGAAAGCCATAAAGTCAAGATGAAACGGAAGTAGCAACAGATCTTTTCTTCCGTATTGTTATGTACTTCTGAGAAACTATTGAAAAAGAAAGAAATGTAGGGCGGGGACAGGTTATACCTATCAGTTGTTACTTGAATGGAGACAGATTTAATACGAGCTTGCAGTCTATTGTAAGAAAGAGGCAGGGTTCAAGCTGACTTCTTCAAGCCTGCTCCTGGAGACACACTGTCCTGAAAAATGTATTTCCAACCTGCTTCAGCATGCTTGTCTGGGATTATCAAGTGATCCTGAAGAGCTTTATTAGCTAGTTCAGATGTGTTTGATGAAAGTTAGAGCTAAACTAACTTTGGGGTTAGTTTAAGGGTTGAAGACCTCTGCACTAAATGATTGGAGAAGACCAGCATACATCACAACAGAGAACTCTGGTTTCACCACAAGATTCAGGTATGATGTTCTGATTAAAAATGGTGAGGTCAAAATATATATAAAAAAATAAATAAAAATAAACCATATGCATGGATGAATAATTTACAATGAAACGCATTTAGAAAATAGATGACAACTTTAATGTTTTTGCAGAATGACTGGTTTCTAAATAAATGCAGTCTGGGATCACATCCTGGCTGGTGCCTCTGAATCTTACTATTACATTTAATCATTTAGCAGGCAATTCTATCTAAAACGACAAGAATTCAGTACAACATGCAACATCATTCTAAGAGGAAGTAACATAAGTATTTCAACAAAGCTTTGACCAGAAAAGGACAGGACAGAACTGAGATAAAAGTATAATTGAAGAGACAAAGCATCAGGAGAATTCGGTCATGCATGCACATTGTGACTTTAAACGTTTATGAAAACTGCAATGAACTGTTCTTTACTTTTGTTGACAGCTCACCCAGTGGCGTAGGCAGAAATTGTATTTTGGGTGGGCCAGTGAAAATGTGACTGGGCCTATATTTTTGTCTAGAAAAAAATTACTTCAATAATAATAATTATTGAAAAATGACTTCAATAATAATTAACATTAATAGACAAACTGAAAAAACAGTTACACCTTTATATTCGGCAAATCATCATGTTCAACCAACAGAGCTCAATAAAGGCTGGACAAACCAGTATACACAATAACCTGTCTATTTTATTCTATTCAGCAGTGCAAATACAGTTCACCCGAAAATAAATTAAAGTAAGCTAAAATAATAATATCACAGTTAGATCGGCGGATAAACCCGCGTCAGGCTGACGGGGAGAGAGGGAGCAAGAAGCGGCCGGCGCCAGCACCTGACTAGCCTTCTCCTGGGGAAATGAGTCGGAAGAACTGGGCTGGGTGGACTCGGAAGATGAAGGCAGTGGCGTGTCTTCTTCCTCAACTCTTGCTTTTTTTCAAATAGCACATTAAAGAAAGTTGTTTAGCCATTATTGTGGCGCCGACGCCACTGAGAGTTTTCCTATCGGAACCCCCAGCAACCATAGCAACCAATAACGTTCCGGAGAGAGGCTTTCTACAGCTTGCTTCACCAGTTAAATTTTATTCGAAAAACAAATTAAACACACACAGCAGTCAACAATTAATCAGGTAAATATTAATATATTTTCATAAATACATTTGAATAATAAAAATAAACAAAAAAAAATATTTTTATCAAACTTTCCTGGGCGGGCCAGTGAGTAATGTGGGCGGGCCAGTGCCGCCCTGGCCCAATACTGGCTACGCCCCTGAGCTCACCTGGTCTTACTGGAGCCGAGCCGTGTATTACTGATGCCCACCAGACCACCCACAGCTCCCGTGCTCTGAGGAACGATTCAAAGACACTGCCGTTAATATAAACAGACATATGAACATCACCTCAGTGTGCTTTCAAGTGAAACAGAAAGATATCGGCTAAGACTACATATGAATACAAACACTAAACTAACGCTTCCATTTAAATAAAAGAAGCGTGCGCGCTAACAACGTAACTTAGACAAGACCGGCAGGAGAAACCTTTAACAGTTAGACTTTAGTCCTACCTGAGTCCCGACCACGCCATGCTCACGGTAGTTTGCTAGAAGAGCGGGTAGATACTCAGGTCTGTCCTCCTTTAGGACAGACACTAGTCCTTCTGTTAAGCGTGTAATGCTGGGGCCATGCAGCCAAGCCGCTGAAGCCATCTTAGCGCCCCTGTATGACGAGCAAACTCTGCGACGAGTGTATAGTTCAGGTGACGTCAACACGTCGCGTCGGCGGCTAGTTTGGAGTGCATACTCATGTGCATACTACATACAGATGTTAACTGGTTTATAAATCTATCATATAAATAGATACGTGTAGAAACATCACAAAACATAATTTATGCTAAACTTAAAGCGTTTATGTTTAAAAAAAAAAAACCTTTAAGTGACTTTTCCCCTATGTAATGATCTGCCTTTACTCGAGTCGCAGAGTTACAGACACATGGCAAACCATAAATAAAAAAATGTTAGATAATAACATCTTCCCATCGAATTAAAATGCATTTTATTGGCTAAAATGGCATTGCTTATACAGTATATTTGAATTCATGTCAATGATTTAAAAACTTAATTTATAATCAGCCCATCAAGTTTGGACACATTTGACTGAATTTATGTTTTTCATGATATTAAAAACATTGTGATCTTAACGTGGATTACTTGGAATTGAATTTATAGACAAATAAAAATGGCTTATCAACTTATTTACAAAACAAAACTTTAAAATGTTTGAAACTGATGGGCCGTATTGGAACTTTTTCAATAAACAATCCAGGATGGACTATATTTTTGTATATTTCACTAAACAAATGTTTTAAAAAAATTACTAAATCATAAAGAATAGGTGTGAATGAATAAGTAAAAATAGACATGAAATGTTAAACGTGACAGTGAAAGTAACTTGTACATTAATAGACAATTTCGCTAATTTATCAGGTTCATTTTCAAGCTTTCATTAAAATAGAAATTGGATTTAAAATAATATGTCCCTCATTTTTTTGTGATTATAATTAAAATAATTGTTCTCAACAACTGTTGACTTCAATGTGTTTGTGGGTGTTATTAAGTACTGAAATTTGTTGGATAATGGGTAGCGCTGAAGTTACCAGCGCAGCTTGTATTCTGCACTAATGACTCTTAAAGTTATAAATGTAATACATTTCCATTTGAAAAAATCCCATAAAATAATGCTAAAGCATTTCATATTCTGCAGAAAACAAAACAAAAACCAAGACAGACATGACCTCTTCTTCAACTGAAGAGCACACGAAAAGGCACATCTAAAGCAAGTATGCACACTGGCATGGTTGTATGGGTGCTTTGTTTAAAGCAATCCTTTATTTTAGAGATAGCTTTTTGTCCTTCAACGGGAGCTCCACTTTGTTCACTGCAAAATGTTACTTCCTTGTACACATTGTAACATAAGTAAATTTGCCATTGTTCAGTAGTAAACTATGTAGAATGTCATAGGAATGGGCTGATCCTGGGAGAACGAGATAAAAAGTCAAATTTCCTGGAAATCATGCTATAAATGCGATTTTAAAATAACCATCATCAAAATATTTCTGGCAGTCCAATGGTTACATAAACAGTTTCTGTGAACTAAAACAAAGAATTAGCATGTGATTTTCAACCAAACTGAGTTTAACTTACAAGCAACATTATAAATCATCACATTTTGGCAAATAAAGTTTGGCAGGCACAAATAATGAGGAATTACATTGTGTGTGTGGCACATACAGAGCCTGTCCCTGTCCTCTTGTTGTATCTACAAGCTAATTTCGCACTGTTGATTTGTAGCAGTGTATACATATTCTACAACTCAACATGTGGAACAGATGCTAAAATTTACAATAAGAAACCAGACACTTGTGTCCCAATGCACTTTGCCAACTATTCTTTCACTAAAAATGCCACGTCCTTAATTATTCGAGTATTGCGTGCACTATAAGTGCACAGAAAAGTGTTACTATGTAGTCTTGTATGATATGTATACATTTTACATAACTATAACATAAAAGCTGCTGAGCAAGTATGGATGGATTGGATTACGGGTCTAGGAAAATGGAATAAAATCAACACCAAACTCAAGTTCCCTATGGTGTTTTGGAACAGTGTATGTACTGTACAATGAAATAACATAGAACATAATATCATAATTACATAGCTATTAATGCCCACTTGATATATAAGTGGGAATATGATGACAAAAAAACAAAATGAAAGGAAACAGAAAGGAAAAGGTAAAGAAAGAATGAATCACCCCTGAATCAATGGACCCTTTGCCCACCAATAATACATTGATGTCTAGATGACCCATCTAACATCAGTTTCCTCCCATTCCTTCTCCCTCAATCATTCTAACAAATAAGCACCCTGGTGAAGTGGTTGATATGACCAGAGAAACAGAGGCTAAAATGGTGTGAAAAGGAGCTGACAAAGAAAGAAAGAAAGAAAGAAAGAAAGAAAGAAAGAAAGAAAGAAAGAAAGAAAGAAAGAAAGAAAGAAAGAAAGAAAGAAAGAAAGAAAGAAAGAAAGAAAGAAAGAAAGAAAGAAAGAAAGCTCTGACGATATCAGTAAGTGCTCCACTCTATCATATGGGCCCAGTGGAGCAGAGGTATAAGAGTACTGGCAGGTTGACACCCCACCCCTGTCGCCCTTCCTTACAACCTCTACACGGTGTCGCGTGTGTGTGTGTGTGTGTGTGTGTGTGTGTGTAGGGGCCGTTAGCAGAAGTGGTCGTCCTCCTCATCTTTCATTCCCTTCAGCCTCAGCCTTGCAAAGTCCTCAAACACAAAGTCATCATCCTGTGAGAAATTACTGAAGACAAAAATAAATGAGAGTTATGTTATGCAAACACACATAAGCAAGAATCTCATTCTATGAAAGAGACACACAGCTAACTCACTTTGTTTCAAACTCTATGAGGTTGGCGTCCACAGGGGCATCTGTCTCTGGCACAGCTATGGAGGAGGACACAGATTAGAAATGAAAAAAAAAGTCATGAAAACTGTGCAAATGGAAAATAAAAAAAATGGAAAAACATAATTAAACCTTTGTTTTAAAACATCTGTTAAAACATAAGGTCCAAATCACCAAGATGATATGGCACATCTTTGATATGACTCAAAAGTGAACCATGCTACAAGTATCATGTTCACAGCTAGCATGGACAATGCTAGTTTATAGAGACTCATATTTTTATATACACATATTCATAGTGATCCATAAAATGCTTACATGTTTCATTAAAACAACTCTGCATAAATCTAACATAATAATAATAAAATCAATAATACAAGCATTAATAATAATAAAACACAAATAAAACAATAAATACTACTACAAGTGATTATTATTATGATGATGTTGTTGTTTTATTGGTATAGTCTAATGATTATTTAGTTATTGTCAAAAAGCAGGCAATAAAAAAAACAAAAAACAATAAAATACCAATTATCAGAGATTAAAAGAAATATGTTTTTTTATATACAGTATAATTATATATTTATATTATTAAAATGCATTATAATAATAATAATAATACATTATTATTTTTCTGTTTTATTGTTAAAAAAAAAACAAGTTATCAGACATTTTAAAAATTTGTATCAATAATATAAATATAAAAAAAAAAAGATATATACACACACACACACACACAATGTCAAACTTGAGATGTTACCTGACTGCGGTCTAGAGTTGGGCTGTTCGGAGGGCTTGGGGTGCATCAAGACAAAAGGCAGCTCCACTGACACATCACTAACAACAGACAACGTGTTTGGATTAAGTCTTCTGACGTTCTGTACAAATATAAAGTCTGAAGTACTTCTGTGTCAAAAGGACATACTCACCCTCCACGAGACACCACAAGCTTGACTTTAACTCTGTAGGACACCAAGATTCCCAGGACCTCCTTATTGGACATATCCTTCACTCTGTAAGCACAGGGAAACACATACTGAGCACACAAAACTGTTTGAGTGGACACATGGGTTAGGTTAAATTTATAAGCACTAAAAACTCAAAATGTACTAAAGCCTATACTGTATGAATTGCCTTCTTTTCTGGCAGCATGTAAAAACAAGCATGTTATGCACTGTGAGCTGAAGGCCACTTACATGGTACTGGAGGCCAAGTTGGTGTCTTCATGTTTTAGCTGTCCATCCAGAGCAAGACCCCTCTTCTCTCTGTTATTGCACAGTGTGGGGGTGAGGGTGTACACCTTACAGAACGTGGAACTGGGTGACACCTGGTCACTGAAGACGGCAAAAACACAAGAGAGTGAGTATTGTGATTCATGCATATCAGAAAAACAAGCATTGACTATATTGTGTAACAATTAGATTAATTGATTAATCTTCAGTACTAGAAATTGGTTTAAAAAAAAAAGAAAATTGTGGCAAAATGCATTTTAGGATAATTCGAGGATTAATGAGAGGTACAACTGTTCTATAGTGAGATAGTTAAGACTGTAGTTAGACTGTTCTATAGTTAAGTGAAAACCATTACAATTAGTCAACTGAAAAAGCTGAAATAAAATAAAATAAAGATAGGATTAATAAGCTTATAAATAAAATAAGCTTAAGTACTAAAAACCCCAAAATAGTAGAGAAATATAAAATAAAAAAAAGAGAAATATTAAAAAAAAATACTATAACAGTATAATACTAAAGCTGTCAGACATATTACATTTAAGGACACCTGGTTCAGTGATGCCTGTCAAATAATAGAGACATGTCTGTGTGTGTGCCGATCCATAACAACCTCAAACAGCACCTTGCATGTGTTGGATCATTAAGCAGCACTTCGGCTGAGTTTTGAGAAAGAAAAACTAGTTTGACAGACTGTAAAATGTGATTTATGGGGACATAAACAATGCTTCAGGATTAGAGATCAGGAGAACATATGGTGAGGAAAGGAAAGACAACATAAAAAAAAGAGGAAAGAGGAAGAGACATGTACAAGGATCTATAGTATGCTACCTATACATGACTGAGAGGAAGTTATAAAAGCCGAACAAAGGGAAAACACCTGGGTCATTCAAGGTTGACGCTAACAAAATAGTAACTAGCCACTGATCTCATTGGTTTCAAATGGATGAGCGCAAAAAACAACAGAGCGCGGCTGACTGAACAGCTCCGGACTAGAAAAAAAGCCTAAAGAACAGCTACGGTCCTTGTTTTGGGGGGTGAAAGAGCAGCACGGTCTCATCTTGTGGAGAGGGTGGAGAAAAGGGTCCAAGAGCCATCATCGACAACTAGGGATGGGCTCAGGGTCACAGGAGCCAGAACGAACAGTTAGATATGAGACTCACCATGATGAATGTCGACCCACAGACTTGCTGTAGGTGTCGTGGGAGTGAAGAACCACATCAGTAACCTGTAGTACTGAGAGAGAACAGTCTTTGTCGTCCTATCAGCATTAAACAACTAGTGACTAAGAGGCGAGATTGGACCATCATGGGGTTGTCAGCAGCGGCATGAAGGGATCAAGGCATTTGGCATCATGTCAAATGAGGGATGCTACTGTAAAATGTCTGTATAACCACTACAGAAAGGTTGAGAAGGTCATAGACCGGTACAACTTGAAACTATTAACAAGGGAGTAACTTTTGGGTTTTGGCAGGAAAAAGAGCAAAGCTGTACAGTGGAGAATGAACTGGAGTTTCCACGGGGCGGTTGGTCTCACAAACATGGCTTTAGCTTTAGCAACAACAGAGCTTGATTAAATCGGTGAGGATATGACAGAGGCACCTGTACAGTAAACTTTAAGTGCTATAAACAGTGTTGTGCCTGAACGCGTTTAATGAACGATAGTTCATGAACTCGTTCATATTTTGGGCGAACGTGAACTTAACGTACCGTATTACTGCCTGATGAACGTTACTGTGAACTCGTTCATTCTGGTGTATGTGAACGCACGCTCTCTCAGTTTAACTTCGTTCAATAGGGTGCCAGATTTCTATAGAGCCTTCCAGGCGAAACCCCGGCTAAAACACACCGTAAACAGGCCTTAATATGTAGCGAAAAAAACCCCCAATCTGGCAACACAAGCCACCAGTGTGGCACCGCGGCCGCCGCATGCGTCATCAAAACAAAAAGCAGCATGTAGTCGACAAAGCAGCGAGCGAGGAGGCGTCGTATGATCATTTAAACAAGTTTTATGACAAGGTCAGTGAGGATGGGAAAAATCTTACATTTCTGTGCAAACTTTGCTCGTCGATAAAATAATAGCTATCTGTGGTTGTATATGGGCTGTGGCAATAAAAAAAAAAAAAAAAAAAGCTCGTGGCAAAATATGGAAAAAAAGAACTATAAACTAGCTCATTTTTTGAAGTATGAACTATGACCTGAACTAGTTCATTTTAAAATTTGTGAACTTAACTTTGAACTAGCTCATGTAGAAAATGAACTTTCCCAACACTGGCTATAAATCTGTTCAGACCACACATTTGTGAGATGCACATTGAACACATTCCTACTTCACAGGAACGAAGGCATTGAGGAAAACAGCATGAAGTGATGGCATGTAAAATTAGAAGTAAAACACAAAATGGGAGAGGGGAAATGATAACAGAAGAGATCTTATGAAAAGATGATGGAGGACTCAATTTGAGGGAGTTGAAGAGAGAGACAGAGAAGAGAGCGAGATGGAGAAAGTGGGACGGAGGGCTACTCACTCGGCTTCTACCTGAGCCACAGGACATTTGTACTGTGCGGTGCTGAACAAACAGATATCGGCATACTGTCGCACTGTGGGGAGAGAGCAGGGATACACAGCAGGGTTACCAGGGGCGGGAGGGAGCATAGATGAAACAAGCACACAGACAGGACAGCTGACATTCACACTAAACTACAGAATGAACACATCAGCACAAGAGGACCTGAAGGATAAACTCGAGAAAAGATCTAAACAGCACAAGGATAGAAACACATTACAATCACATACTCATGTACACCATTAAAGTCAACATGAAATTAAAATTAAATACACTACCTTTCAAAATTTGGGGGTCAAGAAATTAATACTTTTATGCAGTACACATAATACATTAAACTGATCAGGAGTGACTGAAAAAGACATTTATAAAGTTACAAAAGATTTCAATTTCAAATAAATGCTGTTCTTATGAACTTTCTAGTCTCTATGTTAGATAATAAGAAATGTTTCTTGATTACCAAATCAGCATATTAGAATGGTTTCTGAAGGATCATGGGACACTATATATTTTTAATATAAAATATAAAAAATGTTTAAAGTCAGCATTGGTGAGCATAAGAAACTTCTTTCAAAAACAATGAAAACATCTTGTAAACCCCAAACTTTTGAATGGTAGTGTACCAGATTATTATTATTATTTTTTAAATATCCAGTAAATATATTTAGTAAACATTAATAGATATTAAACATCTGGTTTGACTGAAAAATTTCATTACGGAAATAAATTAAGTTGTGAGCACCATTTCATGCTACCATTCAAGTTTTGATACACAAACTACAACCCCAGCACAGAAAAAGCATCATTTCAGTGCAAACACACCAGTGAGCTACTAAGATATTTGAAATTCTGTCACAAATGAATAATGAAATGGATTCATTGTGAAGTTAACAACATTAATCAGCAGTAAACATCTGTGAGTGCATGAGATACAAATGCAGGACAAAAGCAACAGGAAAGGAAAAGGGGAAGAGGAAAGCTAAAGGATTTAATATAGCTGATGTTAGCAATTCTAAAGGCAACTTTAAAACATAAAAACAAACACAAAAGCTAAAAATAACATTGTGTTTTTACTTGTAAGCTGTAAAACATTGTATCATTTCCTCTAAATACATGTAATAAAAACGATTAAATGTTCACCTCACCAGAGATTTTAACTCGTTTAACTGTTTTGGTGGAGTTGTTGGTGACATGGACATTGACACTGATAGGTTCACCATGGTAGTAGAGCTGAGAAGGAGAAGGAAATCAAATACTTTTTTACTTTTTAATAACTGTGAATTGTTTAACATAATTTGCTTAAATTGCACATTTGTTCTTTTACACACTTGACACAAACTCCTTTTACTCACTCATTCGCTTCGGTTGAATAGTGCTTGTATTGTGCAACATTTTAGTCATTCCTGCAGGTTTCGCGCGCACCACTGATCTATATAAATGGCGCTCTCATAGAGCCGCCTCTCAAACAGCTCGCGAGTACCAAATTTACTTCTTCTTCATAGCTTATTGCGCTTAAATGGTCAAATACATAAATAATTGTCAAAATGTCCATCTTCCTGAGTATTCATGTAAATACAATCAGTTTTGGAACGTAAATAGTTGTGAGAAAAATGCATGTTGTGTTGTGTAACAGTATATTGGATCCGTGCATAAGCTCTTAAAGTGACAGTAGCCTAATAAACCTGCTGCTTTCAGTCATGTTAATCAAAAGACAAAGAGACTCTTGTCTCTTGATTGAATAACTTTAGTAACTTTAATTGTAAGCATTCATCTGCATTTAATTTTTACAATGGACACTCCAGTGATTTAGAACATTTGATTACTTTAATTTCTTAGTATTCCTAACGCCCGTTTCACACATACTCCGTGTGCAGTGCGTATGCGGTACAGGAGCAGCACGCGCTATAGTGCTTTCACATATGCTGCGTGCATTTGCAGTGCGCAACTGATCCGCGGCTGTACCACAAACACATTTACTCACTTTTTTTTTTCAAATCATCAATCAAATCAAGTTTCAGCAACTTTTATTTTAAAAAAAATGTGTCACCAGTGCGATTATCTTTGTACACATATCTACACTCTTTAGCCTATTCACGTTTAAACACAATTTAAACAACGTATTATTCAATGCATTACTTTTATATGGATTATATGTTAAGTTGCTCAAGCAAGTGGTAACATATTTAACCATGTACTTATAGCCTATTAAAATCACAAACATTTTAAATTAAAACTTAAAATTGACAAAAACAGCAGACTCATACTTTTTCTTTTGCTTAATTTAAATCTTTATACAATAAATCTTGCATGTCACAAATAACTTGTTTTTCCACCTCAACGTATGAGACGATCGTCGTTCATTATGTGGCCTTGTTGAAGTAAATTGTAGCTTTCCTTGCTTGGGTCTTAAAGTAAAAAGATGACTGTGAAAAAAAGTAGTAGGCTATTTAATTTAATGCATTTATGGTGAGATTACTACATGTTATTAAATTAAATGCATTTATGGTGAAATTACTACATATTCAGGTCAGTCTGTGTTCATTTTGACCACGAACCGTGCGCTGTCACTTTAATTCAGCGTTTGCAGCACAGCCAAAATAGACTCGGTGCGGAAACGATCTCTGCACTGCTGTATACGCACCGCAACTGGAACGGATCGACGGACCGCATCCGCGTGCAGTGTGAAAGCTCTAACCTGTTAACATGGGTACGGGAAAAAATACGCACCGCATACGCACTGCAGACGGAGTATGTGTGAAACGGCCGTTAGACCTACCTGAAAAACTTAAAGCCATGTTTATTTCATTTGTCTCTTTATTTTATATATATTTGTGCTATCATTCGCAATTTATTTATTCGTATTTTATTACTGACTGTTGTTTATTTGTAAATGTAGTTCAATGTATATATGTATATATGACAGTTTTCCCCGTGGTATCAAAAAGCGAATATCGATATTTTTTAAGGTATCGTATCGAAGTTGGAAATTACAGTATTGTGACAAAACTAGTTCACACCTCTTTGTCTAGCGAGGCCTCGAGGTGAAGGGAGCGGTCAGACATAAGGAAGCTGCGTGTGGTCTCCACCATTGGCTGCGGCCCAGGCTTCTCTGGAGCGTACTGCACCTTACGAATGACCAACCGCACAGAGTTCCTGTTAAGCAGAGGCCAGTTAGACACAACTTCTGCTGTACTGTCCTAGCAAAGAAAGAAAAAACTTCTCCCTCTGAGTAAAGATGTACATTACAATTCAAAAGGGTGGGGTCTGTAAAATGTTTTTATGTTTTGAAAAGAAGTCTATAATTTATTTGAAGCAATTTATTCCTGTGATGGCAAAACTGAATTTTCTGAATTTTCAGCATCATTACTCCAGTTTCCAGATTCTCCTTCAGAAATCATTCTAATATGCTGTTTTGCTGCTCAAGACACATTAATTATTATCAATGAAGAGCATCTATGTCTTCATTGTCTATCCTTCATGAGTAAAACTATTAATTTCTTTGAAAAGAAAATCATACTGCCCCATAACTTTTGAACGGTAGTGTATGCATCGCTGAACAATATTCGATGGGGGTGGTGGTGGGGTAATCACTACACTGCTAAATAATATTTCCAATATATTGTACCTGATAAGCCAACTGGCCACTCAATGTACTGTATATAAACAGTTAAAAAAAGAAAATAAACTCACAAGGAGCAACACTTTACCGTTTGTGAGTCTTCTCATCCACAGTTTTGGCACAAAATGCCCTGACTTCAAAGTCAACACCACATGCCTATGAGTCAAAATACAAAGATATATTACCACTGAGAAAAAAGAAAAGAAAAAACATTTTAAACAATGTTACACATAGGTGTGCATTACAGTAGCTGAAGGACAGCTTGGTCAAATAGTCAGTCATTAAAGTCGTCATGTTGCGACAGTCTTTTCTTCCCTAATGTGACGTACAGTACTGTCTTAGTCTTAGGCACGTTAATATTTTCCATTAGAAAAAAAACGTTTTTTAGCCAGTTATTTGTTTATTTTGCTGTAGCGTATCAGTAGGAAATATCAGTTTACGTTTCCAAACATTCCTTTTGCCAATCATTTGGCAAAATCATGCTCCACACGAAGATCTGATCTCACCATCATCAAATTCGTCTGGGGTTACATGAAGAAACAGAAAAAAACTGAGATAGACTAAATCCAGAAGAACTGCGGCAACGTCTCCAAGACACTTGAAGAAACCGACCTGCAAATTTACCTGAAAAACTATGCACAAGTGTACCTGGACAAAAGCTTTTTTAAACACAAAGGGTTGTCATATTGATAAATATTGGTTTGATTTAGTTAATAAAAGTTAATTGAAAAATAATATCCATTTATGATATTATTTTTTTTAAAGCATCCTCACTTTATAGCATTTAGTCTGTTTCTTCATTTCAGATGAACTCGATGATGGTGAGATCAGATCTCTGTGTGGATCACACCGGCTGTTGTCAGACTCATTGTGCATACAAAAATCTCACTGGATTATTACAATTATTGGCTAAAGGAATGTTAAGCCCCTTTCACACAGCGCGTTGATCCCGGGAAATTGCCAGAACGCCTTCTGTGTGAACGCAAACACGACCCGGGATTGATGCCGGGTTGGGGACCTAGTAACATTGCCGGGATCAGTCCCGGAACGCGCGCTGTGTGAACAAAAGCCGTA
The DNA here is from genome assembly GCF_029890125.1 of Rhinichthys klamathensis goyatoka. Lineage (NCBI taxonomy): Eukaryota > Metazoa > Chordata > Actinopteri > Cypriniformes > Leuciscidae > Rhinichthys > Rhinichthys klamathensis. Next base: position 1,898,269 of record NW_026606794.1, on the reverse strand, counting down.
ACCAATGCAGTGTCGTAATAATGACGCTGAAGTGAAGTGAAAGCAGGCTAGTGAAACGGTGCACAAGCGTGGTTTCTCCAGAGAAAAAATCGCAGCTCATAAGCAAACTATACACGCTGCTGAGACATTAGAAAATGTGACATCACATCGATGTCACGTGTCTTTACGGGATTTTTACGGGTTGTGTGTGAACGCACTCTCTAATTCCGGAAAATCACTGGCAATGTGAATGAGCCAAAATCAAACGAACCCGGGTCAAATCCCGGGTCGCTTTATCCGTGTATTTTCCGGAATCTCTGTGTGAAAGGGGCTTAATATTTACTACTCACACACAATAGCAAAAGATATAAATAACTGGCTTAAACCCTTTTTTGTGTGCCTAAGACTTTTTCACAGTACTATATATCTGAGTGAAACTATCTCGAACAAGAACATGTAGTGCGGGACTTGATTTTGTCCATCAGGACTTGATTGTATCGTTGGATTGTTGTGTTTTGCTATTGCTGTGATCTCATTTGAGTTACAGGTTGTCCCACCCTCGTGTCAGTAAACACATCATCAGAGAAAATATTATAAACTATAATGATATGTCATTACCTTTCCTGTGTCCTCTGGGCCGGGCTGTAGAGTCACTGAACAGGGAAGGTTCTGAGGAATCTTTTCAACAAATAAAACGACTTTAGCAAAATAACCTGGTCACAATCAAGAAAATCATTCAAACAAAGTGAATATAAATTTTTTATAGTGTTTCACAAGACAGTTTTCAGTAAATTTATTTGGGTCTGTAAAGTTGTAGGCAAGGCAAGACAAGTTTATTTATATAGCACATTTCATACACAATGGTAATTCAAAGTGCTTTACATAGAAGAAATTAAAATAATCAAAAGAAATAAGAATAATTAAAACAGTTTAGAATAAAAAATAGAATAAAGTACAGTAAAAACAGTCGGACGAACAGTGGCACAGTGCTCATTCAGTAAATGCATAGCTAAACAGATGTGTTTTGAGTCTGGATTTGAATGTGACAACTGTAGGAGCACATCTGATCTCCTCTGGAAGCTGGTTCCAGCTGCGGCTGGCATAATAGCTAAAAGCAGACTCACCATGCTTAGAGTGAACCCTTGGTATTTCTAGCTGATGTGATCCTAATGATCTGAGTGATCCGTTTATATTCAGTGAGCATATCTGCAATATATTGAGGTCCTAGCCCATTGAATAATTTATATACCAGTAATAATACTTTAAAATCAATCCTAAATGTAACTGGGAGCCAGTGTAGAGACCTGAGGACTGGTGTGATATGTTCATATTTTCTGGTCCTGCTCAGAATCCTGGCAACAGCGTTCTGTATGAGCTGCAACTGTCTTATGGTCTTTTTAGGAAGGCCAGTGAGGAGTCCATTACAGTAATCCACCCTGCTGGCTAGGGCTGCACGATTTGGGCCAAAATGATAATCACGATTATTTTGATCGGTATTGAGATCACGATTATTTATCACGATTATTTGTTGATTTTAACCAAAACAAATTTTATTGTCACATAGGCTAATTATAACTGCTTTCACATCCATATTGTGCTACATTCCTGCTAATGTACAACTATGTGCATCAAAATAAAATAGGTCCTCTTATTCACCAAAATTCAGTGCATCTCCTTAAAGGGATAGTTCACCCCAAAATGAAAATTATGTCAGTAATTACTCACCCTCATGTTGTTCCAACCCCGTAAGACTTTCGTTCATCTTCGGAACACAAATTAAGATATTTTTGATTAAATCTGAGAGCTGGATCACTCCTCCATAGGCTTCTTAAGGGATCGAAACTGGCCGGCCCAAAAGTTAGTAAAGACATCGTTAAAAATAGTCCGAGTGACTACAGTGGCTCAATCTTAAGTTTATCAAGCGACGAGAATACTTTTTGTGCGCAAAAAACAAACAAAAATAACGACTTTATTCAACTATTCATTTCCTTCTCTGTGGGCCGTGATATTTCACGTAGTGAAACTACGCAAAGCTTCTAGGTTGTCTGTCACACGCATCACACACATGACCAGCGTCGGCCAATAGTGAGCCTATGTGTGACGTGCAACACAGAAGCGCTGCGCAATATCACTACGTGAAATCTCCCGGTCCACAGAGAATGAATGAAAATGAATAGGAAATGAATAGTTGAATGAAGTTTTTTTTTTTTTTTTTGGCGCACAAAAAGTATTCTCGTCGCTTGATAAACTTAAGATTGAGCCACTGTAGTCACTCGGACTATTTTTAACGATACGATGCCTTTCATAACTTTTGGGCCGGCCAGTTTCGATCCCTTAAGAAGCCTATGGAGGAGTGATCCAGCTCTCAGATTTAATCAAAAATATCTTAATTTGTGTTCCGAAGATGAACGAAAGTCTTATGGGGTTGGAACAACATGAGGGTGAGTAATTACTGACATAATTTTCATTTTAGGGTGAACTAACCCTTTAAAGAATAAATAAAAATAAATAAAACAATAAAGAAAATGTAGCAAAACTTCAACAGGGCACTATTTTACATTGTGTAAATACATTTTAGGAAGTAAAATATAAACTTGCATTGTACCTGCATAATGGATGTGAATAAAACGCGCAAAATATACAATCAATAAAAAACTAATATTACATAACAGAATGTAACCAAATGAGAACATTTCAAGGCAGAACTATGCACTATGGAAGTTCGATTAATGGATGAAATTCAGAGTCATTCTTATTTGACGCTTAAAGAAATGTAAAATGTTGTGGTACAGTGTCAGTGATTAGTTGTGAAATCTTACTGCATAAATTTAATCTATTTAATCCTCCATATGAAAGTTTATGTGCTCGAATTATTTCTATTTATTAAACAATAGTTCAAAACAAGACGTTTGTAGAACTGATTATTGGAGTCCATTAATCGAACTTTCATGCCTCTTATATAGTAATTATATATTACTATGTAGTATGTACCAATTTACTAATGCTCACACTCGGCCTCTCTCGCACACGTTCGAGCACGCTCTTGGACACTCGGTCTCTCTCGTGCACTGTGGCTCAAGGAGGCACGTGATCAGACAGTGGTTTACGGAGCACTAGATTGGCTTTGCAAAAAAAAAAAAAAACTTTGATACGGAGCGCTCTGTGAACGGAATGACGCATTTTAAATATCGCTCGATCACGCAAATTTTATCATGGGAAGCCAAAATCGTGATCGTGATTAAAATTCGATTAATCGTGCAGCCCTACTGCTGGTGATGAAAGCATTCACAAGTTTCTCTAAGTCTTGACTGGAAACAAAGCATCTAATTCTTGCAATATTTTTCAGATGATAGTATGCTGATTTAGTTATTGTAACTAATTACTGTGCTGTGTAAAGGCCAATTCACACTACACCAACAGACGACAACAGACACTTTGTCGGATCTTTCTGTTACCCCTGTCAGTTGGCGTCTGTCGGAGCTTGTTTGTACTGTAATCTGGTGATTGTCCACGTTGGTGCGGTGCAGTGCGAATTGGTCTTAAAAAGGTATCATAAAAGTTCAAATTTGTTTCACTCAAGTTATACACTGAATAAAAACACATGTGTACAGCTGAACATTACAAATACTGAAATATGTAAGTGGGGAAGAAAAGTAAAAGTTAAGAGTCACCGTGAAGTTGAAGGGGTACGCGTTCTGGCCTAGCTTCTTGAGCAGTCTCTCCTGTAGCCGACTGAGCGGTTTGCGCTCCTCAGGCAAAGGGGGAAAGGCCTGGAAACTGGAGATGAAGAGATCCTTTCGGAAAGAAAGGCCCAGCACGTCCAGGTCTTCACGACCATATCGGAAGGCACACGTCAGAGTCACAAACACTGGTAAAAAGGCACAAGGTACAGAGGAGAGAGACCGAAAAATAAACAATGGTTTTGATGAAGATTATTTAATGTTTAAAAAAATAACTTTGCAAGCAACACAAGAAAATGGAGATACAGTAAATCAATGTGTTACCTTTTCTGTCTTTTAGGTATTCTGGGTCAATCAAGAGCACCCCATCTAAAATCAGACAAAATACAGTGAGCGAATAAGAAGAGAGAGAAACTGCAAGAAGTCCCAGTATAAAGAGTACATAACTACTGGCCCCTAAAAAAAATCCTTTGCAAAACCTTATTTTATATTTAGTTTTTGAACTACTTTGAACTTGTTGCCATAAAAAATAAGATACATGTGCTAAACAACGTGTGTGATGGTAGTGGCTAAAGACTAAAAATCTGTCTGCACATGTACATAAAACAGTAATTAAATAAATAAATAAATAAATAATGTAGATTCTCACAAGAACACATTCTGTGTGAGCGGCCCTAAATAACCTCAACTGCAAAATGGGTCGGTATGGACTGCAAACTACAAACTGTTCAATGATTGGCCAATAAAACAAACAATATATTAACCTCCAAAAGCCACTTTATGTAAAGTCTATTTAATGAGTTACACATCTGCCAGAATAATGTCTTTGAAGTTAGAACTATCTTAATTTGGATGATTTATTTATTCTCAGATATAAACTGTGATATGTGATATATGATGAATTAATCAGTCTATCATGTAATTAATTGGATTCATTTTTTTTTTTTTTTTTGACAGCTCTTAATTGACCATTTTCTACAAAAAAAACAGAAAAATTACACTTTTAAGACATAGGACACATAGAAAAGGAAACTATAAAAAAATTAGAAGAAACACTAATGTTGAAAAGTCATAAGTTTAAAATAATTTTTTTAAATTTTTTTTAAAAGAAATTAATCCTTTTATTGAGCAAGGAAGCATTACATTAATCAAAAGTGACAGTAAAAGACATTTGTATTGTAACAAAAGATCTATTTTTCAAAACAAATTTTGTTCTATTGAAATTTCTATTCATCAAAGAATCCTTAAATTACATTTGTATTATATACTGTATTACATTTTCTACCAAAATATTATGCAGCACAACGGTTTTCAACATTTATAATAATAAGACATATTTCTTGAGGACCAAATCAGCATATAATGATTCTGAAAGATCATGCCAGCTTTGTCATCACAAAAATAAATTAAATTTTAAAATGCATTTAAACAGAAAATAGTTATTTTAAATAGCAATATTTCACAGTATTACCGTTTTTGCTGTATTTTTCGGTCAAACAAATTCTGCCTTGGTGAGCATAACCAGATTTTTATAAACATTTTTTTTTAAATCTCATGGACCCCAAACTTTTCAACATTATTGTCTTATTCTTTCAGCCTCCACAGAGGTTTGGATAGAATCACAGTCATAGAGACTATTAACACTATATAAGAGTTATCTTGTACAAGATTACCATGATAATATGTAATACTCCTGACAGAGATAATCTCCCCACACAAACGTAATGAGAGAAACGTCTATATCTCGCAGAATGAAGTCTCCTGTGACCGGCTGCCATGCAACAGGGAGAGAGACGTTCCCTCAACAGGGGGGATATGAAGAGAAACCAAAAATCTCACAGTAACATTATAGTTACTATAACATTATAGCAGGTAAGTAGGTAAAAAAGCATTAAATAGGTAATTAAACCCAGTGTATGTCCATTAACATCAACTGACTCAACAAAGACGCAGATGTTACCAAGGCATGAAAGGAAGTCGATTGGTTCAACAAAAACTCCCAAGATGTTTTGAGTGGGAACTCCCATCTGACTTACCTACAGGGTCCACGTGATCTAGATGATCCACAAAGTCCCTCTTCCCCAAGTATACTGTGAGCTAGAAAAAAGAAAACCAGAGACATGTTTGGGAAAACAGCACAAGTTTGAACTTGCTACACAAAGACCCTAGAGATAACGCAAAAAGCAAGTGGTGCCTCTATCAAGGAACTCACACACACAAACAATTTAATAAACGGCCTAAGGCATGCCACACTAACCCCTAGATGACCTACTCCCTTCCTGAAGACAACCCTTCTAGACGGCGTGATCTCCAAACACACATCCTCCACATGCAAAACGCTTTCCATTACAGAGAACGAAAGCGAGAGATGAGATGAGGGGATAGAGAAATTAGGTAGGAAGGCAGCAGCAGGGTGGAAATAGCCCGAATGCAAGCCGAGAGAAAGAAATTATAGAGGAAATAATGCTGTGATAACCAACACTGTGCTGATAAAGAAATAGTCAAAGGAAGAAAGAAGAGTAGAAAGAACAAACAAACAAATTAAGAAAGCGTTTAAAGACATGTATACAAAGGCAATTAAAAGGAGCTTAAAGAAGTGAACAGGAAGAGAAAACTCAGAGAGATGGATAGAGAATGAGGGAGGAGAAGCAAGAGAGAGAGAGAGAGAGAGAGAGAGAGAAAAGGAAAAGGTCCACTGAGACCAATGAAGATCCCACCTTCCACCTTCTAACACACTCTGGGGAATCTTACCTTGCAGTTGGGGCTGGACTTCTTGAAGACTCTGTAATGAGAGGAAAGAGAGAGAATGTCATATTAAAACCAAATGTATTTAGCAAAAAGGAAAGCACATTGTAGGATGAAATGTCTGTTTGAAGTTTACTGTTTTTGTGGAAAGCGGTTCATTGAAGTTGCTATTTCAGAAAGACCATGGTGATGCCAAATCCAGGAAATCAGAAAAGCTTTGTATTCAAAAGGAAGGCCAATTCATACTATTCAACAGAATATGAAATATCACTTTTAGTGTTTTTTTCATCCATTAAGGGTAGAAATTCAACACCCTCCAAGTGTCAAATGCAAAACTAGTTACAACTAGACATGTGACAGTCATTTATTTTCTTTTAAAATAAGAACTGAACATTTAAATACAATAAAACAATACACAAAAAATGTATAAAGTAAACAAATGTTTCAAACAGTTTATTTATCAGAATAAACACCAACAGTGATCAGGATTGCATCATTGGGGTTTACTCTGCAATAAGAACCGGCTGGATGTACATTATCCCGCTTATCAGCGGAGAGAGCAGTTGCTAGCGCGGCAAGTTCAAACTAGACGGACATTTAAGAGATACGGTATACAGTCATACCACTTATTACACAGCATTTTGCCACATACATAATTATGGGGATAAGAGATAAGTTACTGATTTGAGATGAAACTGTTTTAAAATCGTACCTGTTTGTTAAAAGTGTACAAAACAATAGTTGCAAAACGACAGCAGCTGCGTTTGTATGAAACAAGAGTCATAATTAAATAACTGTACAAAAAAAAATGATTTTACTTGTTTTAATATCTTATTATTTAAGTATTCCACAGAGCTGTGTAATAACGTTAGTTAACGCATTAACTATTTAAGTATTTAGTGCTGTGATGATAACCATTACGAAATCTGAATGGCTGTTTAAAACATTTAAATACTGCTCAGAAACAGAAAGTAGCGCAGCATTTCTGCTGTTCCATAAGTGTCATCTGCTGTCAGAGAGTGAATGTGCATTTTCATTCAGCGCGTCTGCTTCACCCGTTGCACCATGCGCTTCTCATCGGTGTTGGGCTTGTTCACATCAGAGTGCGCATGCCTCTTTGACGCAGCATACATGCAGTGCTGTACATTTTAACCAGTTGATGGAAAAGTATTCTTAAAATGCATTCTAAAAATCGGAATAATTCATAATAAATAATTATTCACGGTATTGAATAAGTGCCCATGATAACAATACCGGGCATGTTCATTATTGTGATGTATTTTATTACCGTATCAGCACATACATCCCATGGACCGTACATCCCCAGTAGGCCTTACTAACCCTACATTTATTAGGAATAGTTTAAACTGAATTTTAAGAATGGCGGTCTTTAAAAATGAAAAATAATACTAATAATAATAATATTTATAAGCCCTGGATGGAAGTGACATGCCCAAAAACAACAACAACTATTTAAAATATAATATAATATAATTTTCCATGTGGTGACAAATATGTGGAATATTCCTCACATTAGGGTGAAAAACACTTTTATTCCCAGTAAGAAACATTATTCACCTGCCATTAGCAGGTGCGGTAAAAAGTTACATTTGGTCCCCTTATCCAGGTTATTACAAGGCCTAGAAATATGAAAACCAGTGACCACCTGTGGTTAACCAATGCAATTACTCAAATATTATCTGTGGTTACATGGGCAAACACACACAATCTTTTCCCTGGGACTGAGAGAGACAGAGAAGAAGAGAAGAGGGACAGAAAGGGCAAAAGCATGACAAAAGGAAGGAAAGAAAGAAATGATTCTGCAAACAGAAAGCAGCTGGACAAAAGGAAGGGAAAAAGGCGGAGACGGACAAAAGAAGAACATAAAACAGTAAATGGGATAAACGCAGCTGCCCAGAAAAAGAGGGAAAGTAAAAGAGAATGAACAAGAGAGTTAGAGAGCTCACAAAAGAGATTGTAGGTGTCAGTGACTCATCTGAATGTTGGAAAAAATGAAACAGACAAAGACTGAAACATGAAAGAGTAGCTAAAACATAAAGGGAGGATAGAGAGAGCATGAAGAGAAGGCAGATAAGAGCAATATAGTATGTTCATAAACAAAGAAAATCATTTGTCCTTCCAAAACATGCATGACTTTTTTACTGTGGAACACAAAATGAAAGAGTTTAAATTGTCATTCTTTCCCATGCAATTACAATGAATGAAATCTGGAGAGTTAATACAACATGCACCATAACAGTATCAGAAAAAATATCAAATATCATATGATATTTCATATGTTCATATTCACACCGCACAGACAAATGCCAACAAACAAGTTGGCCGTTGGATTTAGAATTTGATGAAAAATAACTGTCACGTTCACACTGCCCCAACAGACACTGACAAACACTGATTGAACATGTTCAGTCGGGTGAAACAAACCCCGACCAACGCCAACAGGGGGTAACACACTGATCCAACAAAACCCGACAAACGTGTTTGTTAGCGTCTTATTCAATTTCATTATTTGGAAAAGAATGGCCAAGGTATTTGCCATATTTACATTTACAAACACAGAGAAAAAAATAAAGTCATACAGGTTTGGAACAACATGAGTTTGAATAAATGATAACAAAATTTCATTGTTGTGTGAACAATCCCTTAAACAAGTTACAAGTAATGCATTCTGTTACTATTTTTTTTGTTGTTGTAGAAATTCCAAGTAACATTACAAGCTACACTAAATAACCTAAATAATTGTTTAACATAGAAAAATACAATTTTAACAACTTAATCTCTCAAAGCATGTGATCAGCAAAGGACAAAAATACAATATACAATCTTTTCTTTCTTTAATAATCGTTAATTTTTTATCATTTAAATAATAAAATATATATTTTAAATGCTAAAACTGTTTTATTTGTATTATTATTATTCAAATTATATATATAAAAAAATAATAATAAAGTATAACTATGGAAAAATCACATCCGTGAGAGAAATAAAGAAAGGTGTAAACAACAAAACTGAGAAAAAGACATTTGGAAAGTCACATTTTGTCTTGCTAATGCATCTCTGGTTAATTCAACCAAAGTGAAGGTTAGCTATTAAGAGAAATGAGATAGTAGGTTAGATATGTTAGAGATTTTCCCCAACCCTCACATTTTTTAAATGCAAAAGTATTGCAAACTTCACTAACCCATTACTTTCCATAAAAAGTGACAATTTAGTCTAAATATGTACTTTAATTAATACTGAGAAAGAATGCAGAATGCAGCAGGAAAAGGAAGAGTGAAACCTCACTCTCAGCAGGAGGTGACAAAAGTTAACACTCAGCGGCCGAACCTTCAGCACAGGAAGACGGGAAACACCAACTGACACATTCACTAACCCCTCAAAACAATACACGGGTTACACAGGCTGCTCACGTGTCCACTAAACACTAGACAAGGAATGCTTGAGTTTATAAATGCATATGTGTGTTTCTTGAGTGAAATCTGATTATGGGCGTGTCTGTGATGTCATAAGTATGGACAGCATATGAGAGGAAATAGTCTCACCCTGCTCTAAGAGGAGTGGCGTCCCAGAGCTCCATCTGTTTCGAATGACGGAAAAATAACAGCATGTGCTTTCTCCCACTTTATTCCTTTCCCTTCTTTTTTAGAGTCACTCTCTCTCTCTCTCTCTCTCTGAATCACCATCCCTCAAATCATTATGTCATCTATGCATCCCAATCCAAACCTCTTTAAACAGCCTGTTCTCCAAGGGGTCATCAGGGTTTGGCTGCCTAGCATGGCCCTGCTGGCCATTGATTGGAGATGCTGCCTGGAACTACGTCATTATGGGGACAAAAGCATCTTTCACTATTGACGGCTGTTCAAAAGTACATGTATCCTAACAAAATACATTTTTGGCTAACAGTATGTATATAGTGCAAATATATCATAGTTGTGGAGGGCCATTAAAAGCAGATTGGCCCTAAAATGTCCAGTTTCTCTATCTGCTGTCTTTCTTTTTAATTAGATAGTCATTTAGAGAAGGGTTTGTCACGGTGTGCCTACAGCGTTGTTAAGAAGTCATTTCCTTCAGCTCCAGAGTAATTAGCCACATAGAATTTATGGCTCAGGTGACTGGCTGGGGGGGATACTACTTCTAATAATAGATAAATAAAACTGTATCCAAAATGAGTGCCCTATGAGCAAACATGCCAAATTAAAATTTACCTAATTTAAAAACAAACAAACCATATGTTTGAATAAAACTGTCTCCAGAAACGAGTGCCTATAAGAAAACATGGCAAGCAAGCAAGAAAACAACTAGCTAACTAAATAGATAAACAAACTCTGTAAATGAGTAAACATAACTAAATATGGTAATTAAAAAATAAAAAACAAATGTATACATATATATATTGAGAGAGAGAGAGAGAGAGAGAGAGAGAGAGAGAGAGAGAGAGAGAGAGAGAGAGAGAGAGAGAGAGAGAGAGAGAGAGAGAGAGAGAGAGAGAGAGAGAGAGAGAGAGAGAGAGGGAGAGAGAGAGAGAGAGAGAGAATCTCTCTTCTCACAAACACAGTTCAGAGAACTGCTTTGAACTGACAGCAAAACACTAGCACTCTGAACTGGAAGTGGATTGTGGCCATTACCTCTCACCGACATAAAACCACACAGACAAGTCAACCAAAGTGTGTCAGTAAACTCACACATGATGTTCCACCCACTTGAACATTTTTAAGTGCCAAGCAAACGTCTGTGAAGAGGAATATTATGAGGAAGACTTCTTGTAGACCCATTGCCATGGCCCGGCACTGTTAGGCTGTTTGTTTACAGACAGAGATAGATGGAGACTGTTGACCCCATCCTCTTCAGTCATGAACGCCAGCTCAAATCAGACTCAAAGAACATCAAACAATGGGCTTGTAGATGCCAAACAAGCACACACAAACTTCTGAAAGTTCTGAAATGACAAGAACAAAGAAATGCCCGCTGCTGGGATGCCACATTTATCAAAATGACACAAGACACAAATACACCCACAAATGCTTGCATTGGTACAGCATTCATGCTCACTGACAGCACCACAGAAGTGCAAATCTATTAGCCTGTAAGCCAGTAACACCCATAATGAGTTTCTCAACTACTATATTTCATAATAGAAGGGCTCCCAAGTTGCATTTTTGGTTATAATATATGTGTTTGTGAGCTGTCTGACATGTTACAGGTAGTCTGATAAACTACACAAAGTTTTTTTTTTTTTTTAAAGAACTTTTATTCAAAAGGATCAGTGTTTGGGAAAATTACTTTTAAAAATAATGCATCACAATATTGCGTTACTCCTAAAAAGTAACTAATTGTGTTACTTAAGTTACTTTTTATGGAATGTAATGCATAAGGTTATTTTTTCGTTACTTTTTCTCATCTGGGCTGGGCTTTGTTTTTTAATAACAATTTTTATAAAATAAAAAAAGCTGTATTTTTGATCAAATAAATGCAGCATTCGTGAGTATACAGTAAGACACTTTTGTAAAAAAAAAAAAAAAAAAAAAAAAAAAAAAAATCTTATTGACTACAAACTTTTGAATGGCAGTGTATTATACTTTGCAGAAGAATTGTTTATTGTGATAAATAATAAATCATAAATGCAACAATTTTTGAAAACTGGTGCTGGTTGATTTGTAATAAAAAGCTACAATAACAGCCTCACAAATTGATTTATGCCGAATGTTCTACTTGCCCTTCAAATCAAGTAGTCCTTTAGAGAGAAATCACAATTAAAAGCTAAAAAGTCAAGATGTATTATTCAGTGAAACAGCGAGGGCATTTAGTTCAGCTTGTTTAAAGGTACACTGTGTAGTTTAAGTATTTTATTAGCTAAAATAAATGTCTTTATTCAAAAATATGTCCTCATTGGTGTAAAATTACCTCTGCCAATGATCTGACTTATCCTCGTAATTGAAGAATTTCTTATCTTTAATTACATGGGACAGGTAAGTCCATGGAGGCTTCCATGTCGTTCCGCATCTTTAAAAACTATAATAGAGAGGGACAAAAAGCACTAGCCTACCTAAACGCGTTTCCACTAGACAGTAAAAGAAATGGACACAGCGACCCCATAGATTTCAACGGAGAAAAGTGAAGTCAATTAGAAGCACTCACTTCCTGATTGGCTGAGTGTACTGCGCAGCCTCAAACTGAGCTTGATGACGTATAGATGTGACGTGAGCAACCTGTCTGACAGTTGTAAGTCTTCTAGTAGCTGTGCCGGGACAAATCTGAATTGAAATCTGAAACAAATCCGTTGTTGATATATTTTGTCCCGTTGCTTTTATGAACTCTCTATGGGCTTCTCCCTTGACTTTACACCTCCATGTCCCCCCGATTGCCTCATAGACAGTAAAAGATTGCCTGCGAGCTTCTCCTCCTGTCTATACGGTAATTTCTCTACTGTGCGACAGAGAGTCGCGTGGTTATGACGCAATCGTTAGCCTATTTTTACAAAAACGGCTTCTACGGGGCCATAACGTAAGAAACAAAGTAATGGAGCCTTTTATACATTGTCGTCTTTCTTTAGAAATAAATAATGGACAAATGGAGTCTTTGGACGCCTCAGATGTAAAGTTATTCGCTGTCAAAGTGACGCCAAAATGAATGGGAGACAATGGAATGCTAACAGCAGGTGATAGCCAGCTACAATGGCGGCCCCCAAGGGAAGCTTCAGTTTCCGGCTGATGGATTGCCCCCTTGTTTCCACTACGCGTTTTCATTCAGAGCCAGCATCACGTGACTGAAACCAGCTGAAACGGACAAGGAGATCAGTGAGAGGCGCTTGTCACTGTCCCGGCAAATTTGAAAGGCTGCACTGCACGGTACTTCATAACGCAGGATCATACTTATGCCGAGCCACAGGAGAAGGAATCCCCATCGCCAAAAAAGCTAAACATTTAATCTAAAAGGAAACGTGACCAGCGAATTAAAAAAAACGAGGGTAAATATCGGGATAGCTTTTCCCAGGTGGATAGAGCTAATGAAGGAGAAAGACTTTGAAAGTGTCGCTGAAGTTGCCTGCTTTCTTCGACAGGTAAGTCAATGTTACAGTCTAAATTACAAGCTTTTTTTTCATTGCTTGGTTGTGTAATTCATTATATAGGCAGCATAACAATAGAACATGTATAGTTAAACTCGATGAAGTGCTATTGGAAGACATGTTGTCATAGCTTCTTGGCACATAACGGCGTAGTTCCAAAACGCATTTGAAAAAGCGAGGCGCTAGAGAGCACTATTCGTTTGAATGCAAAATACAATTTCATTGCTGGATGGGAGAAATTCCTACACAGTGTACCTTTAATGCTCTCTGCGGGAATTGATCTCAATGCGAAAAATAGTGTTTTGATCTATTTGTGATTTTTTTAATTATCCAAATAGTCATAGAGTTGATGAATACTGAAAAGGCTACAAAGTTTATCAATTATAATTAGCGCATAGATTCAATATTAGCGAATAGCTTTTTTATTTTGAAATTAAGTGAATGATATGACGAGCATTCAGGCAAACACGGCTTAACAAATATTATGGTTTGTACAATCCAAATAAATTTCAAATGCTTACTGATTAAAAAAATGAAATTCAGTATTTTTATAATTCAATAAATACTTTTATACTTACACATAAAATAGAGCTGAACTTTATTACAAAAATTGAATAACAGTACTGAACCATGAAAATGTACCATGTACATAACCATGTAAAAATATTAATATATTAATTAAACCTTGATCATTCATGTTAGTTGTTTTTTGCTGATAGCCGATTGTCCCAGCAATCAGTTATCGGTGCCAATTAATTGCCAAAACCGATCAATATGTCGACCTCTAAATGATGTTTTATTAAGAAAGAGTGGGAAGCATTCAGTTAATCAACGATAAGAGGTAATATATCCAGCAGACTTACCTCTGTTCGTTGACAGTTTACCAGCATCCCTCCACCACCCCTTCTCCACACTTTTAGTTCTAACTACTCCTTTACACAGGGGGGAATACTCGGGGTTCGGGCCAGATTACGAGCTCTGAGCCCTCCCCCCGGACCGCATGCCAAATACGCATAAACCGTTACTCTATCTAATTATATGCAAGTGTGAACTCGTGAACTTCTAATATATTCCTAAAAGCACTTCTCCATCTCTCTCTTTACACATTATTTGCTTACCCGACATTCAATTTCCAATTTTTGTCATCAAGTCATAACCCTGAACCTTCTTCACACTTTCTTAGATTATAAAAGTCACCAGCCTGACCAGTGCACTTCAATGAAGAGATCTTATTAATACTGCATAGCCGATAAACAGGTCTGGGTAAGCTGCCAAAGCCACATTCACACCTCCGTCTGTGTGTCAGCTAGCATATGCATGCACCTGCTAAAAACCACAGACTTTATATAGAAGCTCAGAAACACTCACAAACCTCATCAGAAGCAGACACACACATGCAATCTGCCTAATATGCTCTTCATCGCATGGAAATGAGGCCCGCAGAACAAAGGGTTAATTAAAAGGAGCGCACATGTACGCCATGATCTGGCTTTTTATGCACTTTATCCCAGTTAAGCTGCACACTTGTCTAAAATATGCTGTATTTGGTTATCATAGCAGCCAGAAGCGCTTTTTTACGTTACCATGACAACAGAATGAGGCATAAAGTTCAAGGCACACACACTAATACAGAGCATGCATTTGTTGAAGAAAGGAAAAAAGAAAGCAACTGCAAATTAGAGAAAAAGAACATCAGGCAGTGTGAATGTGGAGTGAAGTGGCTTATTATGTGCTTGCACTATACACAAAGCATTAAATGACTAAAAAAATATTATTAAAAAAGATAATTATCGCACACACACACATACATACACACATACACATCAAACGTTCAAAAGAAATTAATACTTTCATTTAGCAGTTATGCATTAAATTCATCACAATCATAGTAAAGAGACTAAAGACAATAATAATGTTACAAAAGTTTTCAAATTCTGTTTTGTACGTTCATCAAAGAATACTGAATACAAAAAAATGTAATGCATCCACAAAAATATTAAGAGGCGGCACTGCTGTTTTCACCATGATAATAATAAGAAAAGTTTCTTGAGCAGAAAATCAGCATATTAGAGTGATTTCTGAAGGATCGTATGACACTGAAGACTGGAGTAATAATGCTGAAAACTCACACATACAAAACGTCATGTTACAGAAAATGTTTAAGCTCGCACACTTGCACAGTGCTAAAGTTGTACTAGCTACAAGGTCAACAAAAGACACAGGTTTAAAATAAAACCTAATTTACTATGTTTTACTGTACTAACAACTGCTTGTAGGCATTTGGCAGAAAGTAAAGTTACCGTGATACATTTATGGCTGCCATATGCCAAGTGTCAGGCTGAATATTTACCCTCAAGCAGACATATGATGTTACTTAAAACACACACACACACACAGATCACCTCAAACATGTTTAAACCTTATTTTGTTAAATCATGGAGGATGATTTTGCCGGTCGTATCCTAGTTACTGGCATCCATTTACAAACACAGCAAATAAACATAGACAAATATACACAAGACCATATATCTCTGCTCTGCAGGAATGCAAATATTAGTAATTGTACACAAATAGAGAGAGAGAGAGAGAGAGAGAGAGAGAGAGAGAGAGAGAGAGAGAGAGAGAGAGAGAGAGAGAGAGAGAGAGAGAGAGAGAGAGAGAGAGAGAGAGAGAGAGAGAGAGGAGAGAGAGAGAGAGAGAGAGAGAGAGAGAGAGAGAGAGAGAGAGAGAGAGAAAATAGTTCCTGTACCCTCATTCAAATGTAAAATGCAAAAGACTTACCCTTTGAACTGACTTGATGCTACAACAAAGTGTGTCTTAAGTTTCTTGCTTACAAAACCATTTTTGGACATAAAACACTTTGAAATTAGAAAACTAAACAAAAACTAGACAAGTACAAACACACAAATGAAGATCTCTACTTTGTTCACTCTGATTTTTTTCATCTGTTTTGTTACTTTTCCATTTCTTTCCTAAAATCACTTCAATTCACCCTCAGCCAATCAGAGGCCAAGGACTGATTCTGATTGATCACATTGATGACATCATTCTAAAAAAGTAGCCAAGATCTGACAATGGAGACTGTTACAGCATAAGGACACACACACACACACACTGAGGAGACAAACTCGACCAGGCACCTTCATTAGTGCCAAGGACTGTGAGCAGAGAGAGAGAGAGAGAGAGATGTGAAAATCAATCAGGGTCTCAATTTAATTTGGGAAGGGTAAAGAGGGGCTAAATAAAGGCACATTTATCAGGGCAGATAGAGGGACAGAGACATGCCGAGAGGTAGGGTGATGACGAGAGTACTGTAGACATTATTTTTTAAAAGCTTTACAAAAAATAAAAGTGGCCTTGTATGAGCATGAAAGTGCATCAATTACAAAAAGCAAGCACAACTCTTCAATTATGATCACATTAAACACTCTAACCTCTGGTTTTCCCGTGTAAAAGTGCACACCTAAGTAATAGAGTTACACCAAGCACAATTACTTGATATTTATTATAGTGTGAATCAGTTTAATGTTTTTTTAGTCTATGTTTGGAAAACTATTTCCACAGTATTTAATATGCATATTGTGCAGATTATGTAATGTTTTTTATATGCATAGAATATCTGGATTATTTTCTAGATTTGCCAAAATGTACAGTACATAGCAGAGAACCCTGTAAGGAACACTGCATCCCATAATGCAATGCACTCAACATTAACTTCCATTTCAAGTGTGATAAATGAACAGACTGTAACTATCATCTCTTGCTTGACTTATTTAACAGGATGGTCAAGGATTAAGATATTTTTTATACAGAAATAAATCCAAAAAAGAGGAAAATAACCATTATTATTTTCTAAATAAAATTTGGAGCCAATAAACAAGCACCGTAGTGAGGTCATGTGTCACATTCTATTGTTTGTTTAATGCATACCGTTTCTTGTACAAAACAACAACATTAAAACAAAATTGGAAAAATGGATAAAGAACTTGCAAAAAGATTAAGATATAGCAAATAGCAATTTAAAAGTTGCGTTTATGGTTACATTTGCATGTTTTTACATTTTCATGTACAGTGATTTATTTACATTGGACCTGCACTCCAGGTCCTCTATAATAGTTTACTCTTGATATTAAGATGAAATAGAAGAAAGTATTGCAATAAAGAATAAGAATACAAATCTGACACACTTCACTTAAGTAACACCGTCTGGTTTGGTGACTAATGCTGTAATTGTAAGCAAGTAAATGATGAAGTGTCCAGTATAATCAGGATACCACAGGCTATAAACACTGCAGGGCTGGTTGCCGTTTACGAACAAGATTACGCATAAGTTTACAGCATTTTGTCATGTAAAACAAAGTCAAGATCTGAGTGTGTGTGTTTCCCACATTAGTGGCTGTCAATTTTCTACACGGCCAGAGGCTAAACCCAAGACTTAATACCAAATCACCCACTGAATTCTGCCTATTGTTTCGGCAGATTACAGCGTGCGTCATTTGTCAAGGATTGTGCGCTTTGCCAATGAGCAGCGACCGGCTAGAGACGCACTAGTCAATAAACACTAACACTAACATATGCGATTAACTCACATGAGGTACGTCAGGACATTTAGATCAGACTGGTATTTTAATATGGGTCACGACCAAAAAAAAGGCTAATTCGACAGGAATGTCTGGGTCTCAAAAGCAACATTGTTCATGACTCCATCCTTCTATAAATTGCACTTACCATATTTATAAGACTTAGATGTTAAAAACAAACACATTGAAAATTCAATGAGACTAAAGTAGGAAGTGCTAAATTACACGATTGTGTTCTATGTTCCTGTTTTTAGTCTATTTATGTGCTTTCATAATCCACTTTATGTCCAGGCTAAATCAGCTTACGGGTGTTTTAAACACGGTTTCTGAACATTTTGTCTCTCGGGTGCTACTGAGAGTTATTATGGAAGCTCCATCAGGCCACACAAAGGCTAAAGTGAGAAATCAGGGTGCTGGAGAAGCTGACAGCACAGCACACTGGTAATTGCTGACTGAGGAAGATCTACTTCAGCTTTCAGGATCAGAAACGGCTCATGCGTCACCGAATGCGTCTGCGGTAGTGCTTGTGCTCAAGCGTGACATGGAGCCAAAAATTTGGAGTTGAAGAAAAAAACAACAACAGAAGAATGGAATGGAGACACTGGGAGAGAAAGAAAAAGAGACGACAGCTTTTGCATTTACTGATGGAATTAACGATCGACTGGTGCAAGCGCAAGGCCAGTAAAAGAGAATGAGCGATTAATAAATAAATGATTGGTTCGAGCCCGCCATTAAACTATAAATGGCTCATAATATATAGTGCCTTTCAATGTCAGATAACTGCGGAACAGACTGCTATGTGCGAACACACATTTTGGCTTACAGTACAATGAACTACAACTTTTGATTGTACCCTGCATATTTCAGTTATGCAATTCACAGAATAACTTTCATTTGCAAATACATAAATGGGTACAAATGAGCCTTCTTCCTTTTCAGATAGCCTTATGTTGCGAATGCAATCAATAAACGAAAAGCTGGATTATTCTTATAAGTCAGGAACATATTAAAATGAAGCAGCAGAAAACAGGAAAACTATGGCATATGTAAACGACTGCAACATAATCTTTCTTTAATCTTTATAATGATTAACGTTACATTGCCCCCTGAATTGTGCCAAAAGAGCTATTTGGTCAACTGACTAAAACATTTTTGTTAGCGCAGCAATAGTCAATGTGTAACTTCTGATAAAACACTAAAAAGATACAAACATTGCCTTTACAGCCATGCAGCAAACTGGTGACCTCCTAATTCCATGTAATATGAGTAAAAGTTGCGGCATATTTTCTCCGAAATAGCCTACTATGAATCAGAATGTTATGAAGTAAACAGGATATGTAGTCGAGGATCCATTTACCCCTGAAAATAAAAGGCGGAGGCGAGAAAAACTGCACTTGTCAGAACTACTGTGATGAGTGAAAATACAGTGTTTAGGAAAGACTATAAAAAGCAAAGTACTTGACATTAATTTCATAATTAATGATATTAACATGACATTAATGTGCATAATTGCACTGCACTTGATTATGATTTGCATTATCACTCAGTTTCAGGCCTGGTGTTTTCTTATTGTCCTCAAATGTACTGACACCAAGTAAAGAAAGGTCTTTTCAAATTTGCCTGCTGACAGTTTGAGACTCTGAATGATTAGTAACACTACTCGAGAACTAGTGTACTGCTTACTAAGCAGCATACACTGACTACTGTCCACTACATACTAGTAGCATTCAGAAGTTTGAGGTCAGAAAGGTGCAGTAAATTGATCAAAAGTGACTGTAAAAACACGTATAATGTTACAAATAAATGCGGTCCTTTTGAACATTTTATTCAAAGAATCCTGAAAACTATTGATAATAAGAAGAAACGTGTCTTGAGCAGCACATCAGCATATTAGAATGATTTATGAAGGATCTGACACTGAAGACCAGTAATGTTGCTGAAAATTCAGCTTTGCCAACACAGGAATAGATTGTATTTCAAAATATATAACAATAGAAAACAGTTATTTTATATTGTAATAATGTTTCCTAATATTAAAGTAATTTTTGGTCAAATAATTGCAGCCATGGTGAGCATAAGAAACTTCTCAAAAATCCTACCGAGCCCAATATTGTAAATAGTAGTGTATTTTGATAAACAGTATGTAAATGACAAGACACATTTTCAGTAATTAGAGTCCAGCTACTTTTTAGTTGCATGATTAAATAATAAGCAAGTCATACTGAATGAAACCCATGGCCGATATTATATTTTATTCATCACACTTCAGTGGATGACACAAACTCCATTTCTGCTGCCAAAGTTAGGCTACACCATCTTGTTCACATTTAATGGGTTGAGCATTCAGTCAGAAAGTGATTGAAAATGACCATCACAGAGAGAGAAATGGACCGTTTGCCTCTCAGGAAATCTTTACAGGGACCACACAAAAGCAGCGCACAAGTGAATAAACTGAGAACAAATAAGAGAAACAGATTATCTGACAAGATATTTAACTTGACACTAGCTTTTATTCTCCCTAAGGTCTGAAAGAGGAAGGATCCTTTGAAAAACCTCAGATAGAAAGATACGAAGGAAGTAGGGGTGTAAAGGTTCTCTGTTAAAATAAAATGCACTTGCACCGCGGTTCATCTTAAATCTGACGACGCATCTATAACATGGTTTGTTGAAAATAACAACGCGCAAAACAGACAGAGTTCGGCTAATGTCTGTTTCTGTCGATGGATAAACATTCTGGCTTCCCAATACTCTACAACAGCGATGATACATTTTTTTTGTATTGTATTTATTTGTGCTGTTGCTTGTAGTTTGATTATTTGTTCATATTTTCTTTATTTGTATTTGACATAGAACATACCGAACCGTACCGAAACTGTAACCCCTAAAACCGAACTGTGAGTAATTTGAACCGTTTCACCCCTAGAAGGAAGTGCTGGTGGCAGCATCTTTACAAAATGGTGATGCTTCAGCAATTAGCAAGCAACAATGTGGCACACAATGCCAAGATGGCACTCTCTCACGTCTCACACTTCGACCTGTGTGAAAGATAACACACTTGGTCAGCATAATCTTGCCCTCAAAATTTTCTGGTGAAATATTCCTTTAATGTTAAGGATTAACATTCATATTTGTGAGGTCCAAAATTACCTGGCCATACAGTACCTGCCAAGAGCGGGTGAACTTAGAAAAATGTCAAGTCATGAACACACACATAAAAAAAAAATTAAAAAAAAAAGAAGGATAGTTATTGGAGCTCCTTAAACGGAGGGCCTCTCTCTTGGTGAGAGGTATAGGAAGCACACAAGAGCAAAAAAACTGATAATATAACAAGTCAGCTAATAAACACATTCCATTCTGTTCCCATATCAGTTTGAGGAAGAAAGGTTGCTGCGCTTTAGCGGAATCATCACATATATCCTCGTCCCGGTTTCCTCTCTCTCCAGCCAGAAAACCCGAAAAGGAAACTCGACCCTTTTACACACTAAGTCTATATAGGTGCTATAATCAAACAGTTTTATTAATCAGGATCATTTAACACAATTTTTGTTTTAAATAAAAAAAAAAAGTAAATAAATATGTAAATAAAATGAATGAAGTAGCCTAAGCACTAGGGACAACAAAGAAAAAATGCGGAGGAATCTGCAACATGATGGAAGAGAATTGCAGAAACATGATTAGTAAAGAAAAAGGTTGACAGAAAAAGTTGTTGGCTAAAGGAAGAAATAGAGAATGAGCGAGAGAGGAAGGAGGAGAAGAGTGGAGTCAGAGCCCTTGCCTAATCTTGTGGTGGTCACACTTCCTTCATTCTGCCTGTGCGCATCCTGTTCTTATTGTGTAGGTGTGAGAAACCAGCAAGGGTTTGAGCTATGGGCCGCACACAGATACATAGATGCAAAAGCATCAGAGTATAGTCAGGCAGCAGAAAGACCGACAGAGGCATCGCTGTGAGACAGAAACTTGTGGTGAGTGGCAACGATTCCAGTAGCACCTCGGTGTGAGGAAAAAAGAAAGAGACAAACTTTCTTTACACAAACCTTAGCTTCTATTTACCCCTAATATTTGAGGTTGATGAATAATAGGCGATCATTTGGATTTCCTGCATGACATACTGTAATTACCACATGGACCAGCCTTGTTAATGATCTGTCCGTCACGGACTGCGTGTCTTTGCCACTTCTGTGGAGTTTTTTTCTGTGACTAAATTAAAATTTGGTCAACTTAGCTTCTTCTCGCCGACTAACGTTTAGTCGACTATTAGGAGGCATCCCTATTAGTTTCATTATTTATTTGTTAAATCTTCTTCACAGCACTAATATCAATTGATTTTTTTTTTTTTTTTTTTTTTGTGCTAATGTATAATTTATAGCAGGCAAAGTACTGAATCATGCCCAGAAGAAGACGATGCAAAAAGTAGGAAGGTCTTCATAATGTATTATAACATTATTAATAGATGACCTTTAAAGAGTTTTCAAATATTCTAAGACTAGATCTATATGATCTAGCAACTTTGTTGCATTTCTTTGGAATTGCATTTGACCGTCAGGTGGTTCAGTTACCAGCTCGAAAACATTCATATATGTGAGGTCCAAAATTAGCTTGCCACACCTGCCAAGAGCGGGAGAACAGAGAATAACGTCCAGCCATAATTATTTCTGGATGTGACACAATGGCCTTTCCACAAATATGAAAAAAATTGTTAAATGACAGTTTAATGAGACAAATAAATAAATGATGATAAACTAAAATGGAATTATTTTCTTTATTTGTGGAAAACAGCAGCAAGTAAAATATTGCAACATTTTGTAATATATTTGTTGCTACATAAATGCAAAAAAAAAAAAAAAAAAGCAGCTCCACAAACTCAGAGAACTGTGTATGTAAACAAGCACAACTGCTTCCATTATTACTAGAATATAACTTTATTATAGAACTTGTTGAAATGTCCTTTTTTCTCACATTTGGCCCTTGGAGAGTGTTAATATTTGACCCTGCATATGTTAATAGTTTTCACAAATACTTTAGACATTGAGTTGAAAAGCGGCCTCTACCAATAGAAAATATAGCAAACAGGAAGTAGATAGTATTAGTTAGTGACAGGTGACACTGAATCAGAGTTGCTGTCCAGAGGGTTTCAGCTTCCTCAGTTCTTCGTTTGGCCTGTTTAAATGTCAGTACAGAAAAAAAAATGACACGAGTTATGGGAACAGCATATTCCACATAATAAAGTCCTTTCAGTATCTTTCTGAAGTCTCCCTCTCTCAGAAACACACTTAATAACAACCCAACCTCAGGGCAACGCGACAGCTACAGCCTTGCCATAACTCACATGTACAAACATGAATAATGTCTCGCACACTCACACGAGAAAAATCTAAATGATCAGAGTTTATACATTTCCAAACAAAGAAAAGCAATAGCATTGAGAAAGATGCATGCTGATAAACACAACACACACGCGCAATGCGAGTGCAGAGATGAGAAAGGCACAAGTCATGCATTCGCTGCCTTCCTGAACATGCAGTTTGCGTCAACACCGCTCTGCGTGTGTTCCTGTTGCCTGCTGACTCTGGGTGCGTGTTTGCATGTTTTTCTAGCTCAAGAGAGAACAAGGGAAACAGCAAAACGTACAGACCAAACAGACAAATATGGAATGAAAAACATTTCACGCCCTTGTTTATGGAAATATATTCCAGTTGCCACTGCAAGTCATGCTGTTGTCAGGGAACGTTGTCCTAAGCCTTGTGACCCTAATAATTTTTTTGTCCTGGGCCCCATGGATTAAAACATTGGACCTGCCTTTGAGGGGAATAGTGTTTCCCACATGATTATGTGAGACTCTCACAAACAGTCTTTTCAACCACACGATTGTATCGATTATATCGTTGCACCACCAGGTGGAGACAAGTGGCTTAAAAAATATTTTTCATTGAATCATTAAAGGGATAGTTCACTTTGAAATAAATTTTTGGTATGTTTTAGCTTACCTCAAGGGCATCCAAGACGTAGGTGTCTTTGTTTCCGCAGTAGTTTCAACTTTGATATTTTTAGGTCAAACCGTTCTTGTCTGTCAGTCATATAATGCAGGTCTATGGTCACCACCTCAAAGAGCATGCACAGAGAAGTCCAAATTAAACATGATTTAATGACTCGTAAATGTAAGTACACATTGATGGCCTAAGACACGAAACGACCGGTTTGTGTGAGAAAACGAACAGTATTTATATCGTTTTTACCTCTTGTAAACACAGCCACGTCCAAGTGATCTGAGGGCGCAGGCGCTTCGGTCTTTTCCGGCAAGCGCCGGAAGTGATCTCTCGCGCGTGTACGTCACTCATACAATTGTTTTATTTTTAATTTTTTTTTTTAAATTTCTTTTACGACGGTTTAAACATCCCGGATAAGCGCAAATTAGTACCATTTTAATTAGCCGTCTTACCTACAATCTCTGTTCTGTGTAAACAATGAGTGACGTACACGCGCGAGAGACCACTTCTGGTGCTTTCCGGCGTTTGCCGGAAAAGACCGAAGCGCCCGCGCCCTCAGAGTACTTGGACGTGGCTGTGTTTACAAGAGGTAAAAACGATATAAATACTGTTCGTTTTCTCACACAAACCCCCGTTTCGTGTCTTAGGCCATCAATGTGTACTTACATTTACGAGTCATTAAATCATGTTTAATTTGGACTTCTCTGTGCATGCTCTTTGAGGTGGTGACCATAGACCTGCATTATATGACTGACAGACAAGAACGGTTTGACCTAAAAATATCAAAGTTGAAACTACTGCGGAAACAAAGACACCTACATCTTGGATGCCCTTGAGGTAAGCTAAAACATACCAAAAATTTATTTCAAAGTGAACTATCCCTTTAATTAAAAAAATAATTCATTATTGAAACAAGTGTAGTATTTATGATCGAGTCATTGAATCATTCATTGAAACCTTTTTTTAATTTTTTTATAATTCATTCAGATTAAATAAACATTTTAAATAGACTGCAGCAATTAACATTTTCTCAGAACCTCTCATAAATTACATCATCTTCTTTAGTTGTCTGTTCACAAACATGGGCGAATTATGATCTCAGTTTGAAACCAAAAAAACTGTGATTCTCACTTTATCCAGAATTGTCCAGGTCTATTTTAAAGTTAATCTGGTGAACTTTTGAGAGTTCAAAATTAAGAGCTCCAACCCATGTTCAGTGTGCAAATTGAACAAACAAAACAAGTCAGTGACCTTTAAAGGGGACTCTTGAAATGACAGAGGAAACAACCAAGATCATTAAAACAGCAAAAGGTTCGAGAGGTACTGCAAACGAACATATTCATGAGTTATGCACCATATGCAATATTATTGCATTATTATATTCAAGTTTACTCAAAATAAGTTTGTGGATCTACACAAATATGTTTTTTTTTCCTCTTGATGAGAAAGGCGAGAGATAGAAGAGCAGACACGGTTATTATCACAGGATTGGATTGGGCTGTACGGTTGGTTTACACATCACAACACAAATATAAACTCAGTCAGGATCAACACTTGTTTAGGACAACCACAGAAAAAAATATTATGGAAATTGGAAAAGAATGTGTGACACTTCAAAGTTGATTGATAATTGTCATGCGCTGCCAAAAGAAAGTAAGACATTAATAATACCAGCTCAGATCCCATTTGTTTGTAATCTGTGGTCTTTGGTTCAGTCTGCTTACACAACGTTCTTCAAGTTCACTATATCTAGCCTAAATACAAAGTTAATGTAACACAAGTAAATAGCACTTCAATTAAAGGGATAGTTCACCCCAAAATGAAAATTCTGTCAGTAATTACTCACCCTCATGTTGTTCCAACCCCGTAAGACTTTCGTTCATCTTTGGAACACAAATTAAGATATTTTTGATTAAATCTGAGAGCTGGATCACTCCTCCATAGGCTTCTTAAGGGATTGAAACTTGCTGACCCAGAAAAGTTAGTAAAGACATCGTTAAAATAGTCCAGTTGACTACAGTGGCTCAATCTTAAGTTTATCAAGCAACGAGAATACTTTTTGTGCGTAAAAAAACAAACAAAATTTATAAAAAATGAATTTCCTTCTCTGTGGGCCTCGAGATAGTTCATGTAGTGTAACTGCGCAGCACTTCTGTGTTGTACATCACACGTAGGCTCACTATTGGCCGACGCTGGTCATGTGTGTGACATACAACCTAGAAGCGCTGCGCTGCCTTTTAGTTTTTTAGGATATTGATGCGAATATAAATGCCTACTAGTTATATTGCTTAAATTTGTTCCCCGGTACAATTTTGCGATGTCTGCTTATTATATTGCATTTTTAAGGAACTTATTTTGCTTTTTTTTGTGATATCCGGCAACCCTTCACCTGGAGCTTTAATGAAGAGAGGGAAGAGTTTAGAAGAGAGTAGAAGGAGAGCAGCAGTATGCAAACTGAACAGCAGCTACTGTTAAGGCCCCGATACTCACGGCAAAGTCCTTTTTCGTTCTTCACTTTGGGGTAAAAAGAAGTTTGAAATACGTGAGCAGCGGTATACTGTTAGCAAACGTCCTGACGCCGCCCAGGCTGCTAAAAGAGCGGCGTTTAAATAATTATGTTAATATGTGCTGCGCGCATTTCTTTCATGGCAAAATAAACAACTAAATGACAGCGATGAGAAAACGGTAGTTAAGAAAGCATCTGATCATAGTGATGTGGATGTTTGCACAAGCTCTGCAAATCGCCACGTTTATTTATATATCACTTAATACAATAGATTGTTTAAAAGCAAGCATCTTTACAGAATTAATCATTCAATTACAACAGCATTTTCCACTATAAAGCGGCTCTCCAGTGTTCATGTTTTTTACTCGCGGGCATTCGACCTCAAGAAACTGAACAGAAGAAATGAACCGGCAAAGATTTCCACGTCAAAGAAGGCGGAGCCTCACAGCACACCTACCAATTACGTAATCACCTCGGACCAATGGTAGTTCGAATGCGTTAACTAACCAGAAATGTCCTGAAAGTTCGCTTTTGCAAGCCGTTTCAAACTCCCGAAAGGAACACCTTCATTTTGGCCTGATTTTGTTCGAAATAACGTTACACCAGTTCTTTGATTTGGCTTTCAGTATATCAGGGCCTTTAGTGCCTGTTGGTCAAGAGTTATTTAATACAGTTTAAATTATACACACCTTGTAACCGTGTTATTATTTTACTCTAGCCTGGTGAAGACTGAGATTCCGCTGTGTGCCGGTAACTATACATTTTTTTAAGGCTATAGATATTGATATAGGAACTGTTGTTGTGGAGTAAGCTTCATTCATTTAGCTTCATATTTTTTGTTGCTCTTATTCCACACGGCAGCAAAGTCATGCTTTGCAATTTACTATATGGTTGACTTCATATTCCAGATGCCTAATAGTTTACTTGAGACAAGAACCAGAAAAATGCTTAACATCAAGCCCTGATAACCTCAATAATACTGTAAACGAATCCTCCCACATGACAAACAAGTGGACACTCACATTTGGTGGTGCGTGCGTAGTAGAAATTATGAATTTAAACATGCAAAGAGAACATGCAAATGTCTGAAATGCAAAAAACATGCAAGACCAAAGCTTTGAGAAGACCAAGCAGGAAGAGACAGTGCTGAGAAAAATAGAGACAGTAATGGATGGAGATAGTAAACGTGTGTGTGTGAGAGGGACTTGATCAATCTCACTGTTGTCTTAGGATGGAGCCAAGGGAAGCACCAAGGATGTCTGGTTTATAATCACCTGTCAGCCGTTTACACGTGCAGACAATTTACAGAACACTATGCTAACCACTCAGACACCATGTGAGATCACAGAGCAAATGTGCACTAGCACCCATAATTACAGCCTATTTTAAAGAGCTTGTTGCTCGTACTTTCAACAGCCCACATCTAGGAGCAAAGTAAAAGTTATTTGGAAAAAAGATATAGAGGTCAAGTACAAGCAATTTCCTAATTAAAACAGCAATATAATGGAAAAAAGGAACCCAGCTGAGATTGCTTTTCCATTATATTATTTTTCCAATGGTGAGATGCTGTGTGTGTAAATGTTATTTGTATAGACCACTTCCTATTGGGAACTTAAACTGCTGAATTCTTCAGAATTCCAGCTTCCCGTGAAAAGAGCTTTACAAGATCTTATTTGCACAGGGCAATACTCTGGTCCTGACAATTGAAAAAGTACAATACAATTATTTTTAGAAAAAGATACTGCTTGCTAAGACAACAATCACTAATACTACTGCTCAAACTTCGTTCAAACCCCTAACCCCAAGTATTAAACGTATGTAACTCATCCCCAGCTACATGGATGATATAGCTTAAAGTGTGTGGCTTATTAAAGAAAACTATCATCATACAAACCAGCTGAAAATGACTAAAATCTCCATGGCAACCACCCAGATAGTGGCAAGTTTTGCAAGCACCACGTATTTTCTTCATAGAATATAAAATTGTACAGTGAGCTTTAGTTTTTGCAAGTGTGGCCTTATTCAGCACACATAAACCCACCACAACATCTACGAAAACAAACCCATGGAGCGGAACATCATTCATTTAGGACAAAATCCCATGAGAAGGTTAACTCAGTCCACAAACTATGTTAGAGGAACTGACCACCAGTTAAATTTAGAGACTTAATCCATCAGTGTAGACAGGTGTCTAAATAGTCTCTAGTGAATTGCCCTTTCTGCCTAAAATGAGATAATGGAGCCATCAGCTGATGAATTAGAGGTGAGTATGTGCGTGAGAGATAAACACACACACACACAGCAATATTGTGACCGTGTTGTGAGCCATCACTGATAGCACCCTTTCCATCTCAATGAAACTCTAGGGATAGTTCACCCAAAAATGAATTATCTTTCCTTATTTACATTATATACTTATTCCAAACTGCATGACCTTCTTTCTCCTGCGGAACACAAAAGACAATATTTTGAAAAATATCAAAGCATTTTTCTCCCATACAAGTTAAATTCTTCACAATTTCTTCTTTTGTGTTTCATAGAAAACCCAAAGTCGTGTGTGAGAAAATGACAGAATATTCTTTTTTTATTGAACTATCCCTTTAATTGCACAAACAAAATGTTCCATTTCTATACGTTTTCCGTCAAATGTTCACCGCAGACTAAGAGGAAAAACCAATGTGAAACTAGAGAGCCTGTAACATTATCAATCACTGATGAAAGAGAGAGTGGAAAGGGCACAAGGAGAGAACTAGAACACGAGAAGAGGTGAAAACATGCACAAAACAATACATCACGCTCATGCTAATCGCACTAATGCAGATGTGATTTAATGGACCACACCAATCAATCACCCTACAAAAAGAGGACAACAACATACGAGTTTGAGCATGCAGATGTCACAACACAAGCTGGAGTATGGGGAATATATACTAACCAGCCGTAAACTAACTCAGCTGCAGGATATTGCGCAAGTATGGTGGTGCAAATCCAAAAACACTACATGACATTTTGTTCAGCATTTAAACTGTTCTGGTCTTACCAAAGTGATTCCCTGTGATTACAAATCTCTCTTGTCCTCTACCCCTTGAGAATGGACTGAATAGCCATCGTAAATAAACACAAGCTAATAAAGTTTGGCTTGGATGTATTAAAAACAGCTGTACAAGTTTCAAATTAGGCAAACACTGTTTTCCTGCCGTTTCACTCTTGAATCCTTCCTCTATCTACACCTTATTTTCCCATTCCTCCATTTCATTCTTCTTCCCTCGCTGTCCATTGCTTGCTTCCTAAATGTTGCTCCTTTTAATACATTCGTGTAGGGATGCACGATATATCGGCCACCATATCGGCATCGGCCGATATACGTTCATCTTTAATGTTAGCGTTATCGGTCCGATAATAAAAATGTTCCGATATATTAAAGCCAATAAATTATGTAGCCTATTATTTCCTTCAGCTGAGACACTTCAGATGTGCACTGTTCACCATGATGTTTTTGAATTGCTTGAAATATGATTGTAATCACTTTGAATGAAAAATGCAATTAAGCAGCGCAAGTCTCTCATATAGGCTACATAAAATTATAATGAGAGCATCATTATGATTGTGTGATTGGGACATGAGACTTTTTTTTTTTGTAACCAGGCACTCAATTATTTAAAAATGTGGATTTAGATTTATCAGCCAATATATCGGTTATCAGCTTTCATTTTTTTTTAAATAAAGAATTATCGGTTATCGTTATCGCCGCATCCCTACATTTGTGTTATTTACTCATGGGCATTACTATTAAGCCACATTTTCTTGCACTTAAACCTTAAAAACTTACAACAAACCAATAAACTGAAGATTGTGAGATGAGCACAAAGTTGTTACATTATTATGCATAAATAAAAATGAAATACGCCAAGCATCAGTTCAATAAAGAATAACACAAACACCCTGAAGGGGTTTATTCTGCAATATCAACCGGCTGGATGTACATTATCTCGCTTATTACATGGCTACTTGTTACATAAGTAAATAATTAAACGAAATATTGACTTGAGTCTATATATTTTATTAGCTCTTTAAACGCACCACGAAGAAATCAGTTGCTAGCAAGCGGCTAGTTCAAACTAGACAGACATTTAAGGTAGGTACAGTATGACTATACCACTTATTACACGGCATTTTGCCACATAAATAATTATGGGTATAAGATATTGATTTGAGATGAAAGTTAACGATTTTAAAATTATACCCATTTGTTATCTTATAATTCCTTACAGTGAACAAAACAATCGTTGCAAAATGGCAGCAGCTGCATTTGTACAAGAGAGTGAGTCTGCGAAGCCCGGATGACATAAATAATTGTACACAAATATTAATTTGAGTTTTAATATTTTATTAGCTAACCGAACATAAAACTTCCACACACAAAAAAAAAATCTTAAGCGTATAGCGCCAACCGGTTGTTATCGGAGGATAATAACATACCACTGGATGACGCGATTGACCAATCAGAATCAAGTAGCCTATTCCACAGAGCCATGTAATAATTTACAATAACAGTTTATTATGCATAATTACAAGCAACTAACCTTAAACCAAACCCTAACCCTAATTATATGTTGGTAATTAATATTACTCAGTACTTAAATGTATAACTACACTGAAACAGGGGCACTTTAAAATAAAGTGTAACCCAAAGTTTTCCACCTGGAAAAATTTAGCAGACAACATAATTGAGGCACAAAAATAAGACAAAACAAATATTACTAAATATAGAATCAAATACTGTATAAATAAACTTGGATGGATGCAACTTGGTTTTAGCAACAACAACAAAAATGTTATGATAAGCAAGCATATAAATGTGAAAAGAAAAACGGATATCACAGTATTGGCCTCTTGTTGATACATCCTGTTTCGTTAGCCCGGAAAATGTGTAATTATCAAACATGAAAAAAAAGATATAGACACAGAGGGGATTTCATAAGACCAGCACAAAGCACTGAGCTGCACGATCCCCCACCACCCCCACACCAGACAGCCTCCACAACTCCAGTGACTGAACCACAAGAGAGGCTGAATCAGAATCTACCTATAGAAACAGGCAGGGCTATACTATTTCCATCTATGAGGTCTTCGGTGGCAAAATATGTTTATAAATAGAAATTATAATAAATACAACAATTATGGAGTGGTAGCGAGCTTTAATTTACCCAAGGCTAATTTGAAAGCACAGAAGGGTCGATGACACCTACATAAAACGCCTCTTTCACAGCTTTGCAGCGCTATGAATGTGTGTCAATCAATACACGCTAAGTTTGCTGTGCATGGCCTGCTCTGTAGTGGGCTGATGAACAACTGCTCCCCAAGCACAAAAGTCATGCTATTTAATCTTATTACAATACAATAACTATGCAACAATCACTGCTCTCCTTTTGAAAGCAAACGTTCACATTTCAGCAGCAAAACCAAGCCTTGAGAAGAGAAATCTAGAGGTTAAAAGGTATAGTATAGTCCATCCAAAAATGTAAATATTTCACCATTCACATGCATCTTTTATCCATACAATGAATGTGAATGGTTTCTAAATTGAAACACCCTTTGTGTTCTGGCCAGGAAAGAAAGCCATACAGGTTTGGTATAAAGTTAGGTTGAACCCTATAAATACTAAGATATCATATTTAATACATTAATTTCTAAAGCCTCTAAACAGTCATGATCAAAACTGTTGCACACAATCTACTACTGTACATGCCCTCTGCCCTCTGATTGATTTTTCATACCTAATTCATGTCCACCTTCAGGACATGTGACTTTTTGCTGTGAAAACTTTAATGATTTTTATAGAAAGCAAACGCAAGATAACTGTTGTTAGCAATATTTTAAGATAACCAGTTACTGGACTGAAGGAATTTAGGCGTACTTGTTAATACATGCATCTTTTTTTTTTCTTTTTTTTTTATCGTGTTAAAATGTATGCATAATATTTATTTATTTATGATTTAACACCATATCAGCAGCAATGGCTGGCAATCAACAGTATTAATTAATAAATAGAATTATGATAACAATATCACTTCAATACATTGTTTACAATAATTTAACAAATTCGTCTTAAAAAAAACATACAAATATACCAATAACAACAACAGTAATAATAATAATAACATAGAATCTTTCAATTTAATATATGATAGACATTCTACAATTATTCCAGGAGAAACCTTTTTAAAAATGTCTCTAGTATGCATAAAATATGATACAACAGGCTTATAAGGAAAGTTTATCTCTCAATCATCATTGAATTGCGTTGCATTATGTGTTTTGTCCCAGCTTTGGTCATAAAACTAGCATTTATACATAATCTTATTAAGACAATACTGACAGCTATAGAGTGACAACTAATATTTATTTTATGCAAGTAGCCTGATTTAATGAAAATCTCATTAAATTTATATGACAAGCTACAGGAAAATCAGCTTACTTTTTGGCCATATAAATAACAACATATGCACCAAATTGCATGTTATTGCTCAGTTTGGACTTCTGGATAAAATGTAGGTGTTTTTTCCTTCTTGAGTGTGAGCTCTATATTATAGTAGGCCATAAAAGCTTGATGTATATGATACAAAATATGCAAACCGTTTTGTCTAAAAGTTAAACAAAATGTTCCATCTTTAAAAAAAAAAAATTTGACAATTATTTCAGGTGCTAGGGGCGTCGTGCCTGCATTGTGGAAGTACTAACTGTGTCATATGTCAAATCAACATCAAAACAGGGTAACCTGACTGAAACACCTCTGTTAAAGCCTTAAATGTAGCCTATAGATCCACGGGAACCAGAAAGCCCTTGGGTTTCCTCTCCTCCTGATGGTGTGAGCCGTGACATGTAAGCAGAACTGAAGGCACAACTGAGAGGATTGCTGGGTTACTCATCAAACTCAGCGCACGTACATGGTCGCCCACGACTCGACTATCCATCTACTCTGCGTCTATAAGGCCTATTCTGCGCGCACGCGCGCACACACACGCACACACATAGAGAGAGGTGTTAAAATGAGTTTTAGTAACATTCAACCCCACTGTTTGCTGCAACAGGAAACGTCGAGGCCTTTTCTGAAAGTTGAGGAAGTGCGAGTGTAGTGATGAGCAGGAATTTCTCGCACTGGGTGCGACAGACTTTTCGGTCGGACAGTGGAGAGGAAAATAATGAACAGTGCTCGTTTACATGCATGCAGTATTATAATAACCTGTCGTAGTAAATGCTTGTTATTGCAGAGAATAAATATGACCAGCCGCAGCGAGCGCTGCAAAAAAAATATCACAGTCACACAACTTGAGTCCTCAAACAACAAGATAACATCAGATCTCGGCAGACAACACGAGCAGTTAAAGCAACTATGCCGCACTCCCACGCATAACTTCAAGATTTCGGTTGCAATTGCTTTTCTAGGCTGTACAAGAAGGGCTGTAGATTTATGGTATAGCGTGCTGGTCAGTCACCCCACCCTGGGTGAAGTACATAAGATGTCCAGTGATCATGTTTTTAAAAGCGGTTGTTTCGAGTGCCGATGCATATCCTGTAGGCTACACAGATCACTCAAATAGACTAATAGGTTTCCCACGACATCCCTCCAGCCTCTGGGGTTTGGTGCGACTGTTCATCATAGGATGCGCTGTGAGAATATGATATCGTGACTTCAAAATTAGAAGTCAGAGCAGCAATTGAACCTGCGCTGAAAACTGTCTCTTACCTGGTCCCCGCCTTGTCGCCCATCTCCGCAGGCCTTTTTCCTTTAATAAGGGGAAGATGCTTTGTAATGGGTATTTAACTGAGCCGAGACTTCGAATAAAGCGTCCCTCCTTTCCTCAATCACTGCCACTCTCGCTGGCGTTCGCAGGGTAGTTTCCTCAGCCCAGAGACGGAAGCCTCTCGCCCCACTCCGCTCGCTGCCGCTTCAGACACCAAGCGACTGGGCTTTGGCCTCAGAGTTTGATGAGCACCGCGAGTAGCCAATCAAATGCGGAGAAATATGGAACGTCATCCTCGGGTCACGAAGTACTCCCTCTTTGCCATAGGGGCTACCAATCAGAAATGTCTTTAAGAACGAACGTGTGATGCTTAGTACAGTATGAGGAAAAACTAAAACATAACATTTACGTTACGTGTATCATGTGGCGTAACCAAGAGTCTGTCCCGCGTTCTTTGGAGAAAGTGCGAAAATATGTTTGCAATATAACTGACAGGATTTGGAAGGCTTTTGCATTTTCAACTAAATAACAACCGTATAAATGTTATCTCTAAACGGACACCACTAAAAAAATAAAATGATGAGAATATGACATTAAACAGGAGAGCAACAGACTGTGTTGGACTGGGAACCGATAGTTAATTTTCTCCAAGACAAACTAATATAGAGTTCATTTATGACTGCACATGACTCCCATTTAATTTCAGTATGTCACTAATGTCATTATCAAGAAGAAAAATCCCATGATGGCATTATGTAACGCAACCATGAACTAAAACGTGTATACATAGAGCATTGCGCCATCTAGCGACTTAACGGTACATAACATACACATATGAATCAGAATCAGGACATTTTAGTTTGTGATCAAATTGAAAATCATGGATTTATAGTCTAACCTTTGATTATTTAAGGACCATGGTGGACCGTATAGCCCGTTTGCCCTGAACTAAACTTTGAATGCCTTTCTAAGCTTAGACATATTGCACCTGAGGCCATTATTTGCATTTTTAATTTAAAAACCATAGCTTATTTAGAATAAAGAACTGTATATAAGCTTCAAACACGTTTGTTTCAAAACATCATGTACTCTATGCACTGAGATTTCAGTATCACTGGGTGCCAGGGCAAAAGCAATCATTCAACCTTTAGATAGTTTTAGTTAAGGATCTGTGGCTTATTGTGTACCAAATCATTCATAGACCCATTTTTTAATACAATATTCTAGATATTGTTTAGTAATCCACATTCAGTAAGGTCCGGTTTCTATCTCACGTTCTTGGTCAAAATACAGTCATACAAAACAAATAAAAATGTTTCAATTTAATTGCAAACCTCAAACATATAAAATGAAAATCATAGATACAGATAAGTACAGATTTATCATCAGCATTGTTTCTTACTTTATATTCAACAAAAATAAGGATCAAACTAGGAATGCACCATATTGTGACCATTTTGGACAATATTATAATTTTTTTCCCCCAATGCTAACATTATACTTTTTATGCCATATTTCAATAGTGCTAAGTTCTCGTCTGCTTCATATTGTAACATTTTGACCACATTTTACAAAATTCAGTATTTCTATATTGGTACATTCCTAGATCACACAACAGTTAATATATAAGAAAGATAATATAAATATCTTTCCTATATTGATCTTGTATGTGCTAATATCATATAGTATAGTAAACAACATATAGCACACACCCCTGCAACAGGACTAACTGACGTGCTGGTGGCAACGGCTCTTTTGCACTGATTTTTTCCTAAACTGGACAAGGAAGAGGAAGCTTTAACGGGTTCAGCATGAAATGTCTGATATCGGTGCACAGTATACAAAACTGTGACACGTTTCCACATGCAACATATTACAATCATAAACAATATCTACTCAGTGTCAACCATATACAGAGCTACACACTCAGGAACCTCTTAAACGAAAAGAAAAATATAGGACAGGGATTTACATATACAGAAAGGGTATTACTTGTTTAAAGGCCTTTTGTTATACAATTGGTAAAATGATAAAACATGGGCTAGGAAGACACTGGGCTACCATGATGAAGTGAGAGCTTCACATGTGCACATGCACTCACACACTCACACACACACACACACAAAGCTGGAGGTAAGAAACTGTGGTAGTTAGGGTACGATTACACAACAACGACGTACTAAACACGGAAAAGTTTTTCCTTTGTGTTTTTTTGTGTACATGCGAAAAACGCATCCCCGTTCACATGGATCTGCTAAAACGATCAAAAACACTGTATTATACATGCCAGGCCAGTAGTTGGCGATGTCACTTTGTAAAGAAACACTACGCACGCACCTATAGACTGAACACGTAATACGCATGCGCATGGTGTCAACGTTTTCACAAATTAGTGATTTTGTAGTTTACATAGAGGCAATAACGTATTGTTTTCAAAAGTTTAAAAACGGCGTTGTAGTGTAGATGAATGGCCAAAACGCATAAAAAGTTTTCCGTTTTTAGTTGAAAACGGTGTTGTGTAAATACCCCTTAGTCTCTCGCCAACAGTACGAAAAAATTCCACCTTTATTAAAACAACATCTGGCTATGAAAGACCACCAGTGTATTCCGTATCTACTGTACTTCAATGGGGGAGAAATAGTTATTATAGTCATAATTGATCAAACACACGAAAATGACAGTCTATTCATCATCATCATATTCATCATCATCCTCTTCCTCGTCTTCCTCCTCATCATCATCTTCATCATCCATATTGCTCTTCGCCATTGGTTTTGGAGCCATACAATTCGCCATCATTCCCATGGCCATGGGCATGGGCATGGACACACCCCCAACCTTGCCCTTCGTCTTGTAGTCCGCAACATCCTGCACAAAAAGTAAATATTGTTATATTGTAAAACACTGGAATTGGGATATGTTGCATGGTGAAAAACTATTGAAGCATCTAGATGGAGACATGCCTTTTGATACTTGTCCTTTAGCTTGTTGGCCTTTATCAGGTAGGGTTGCTTGTTGGAATCTGTGAGGCTGTTCCACTGTTCTCCTAGTTTTTTGGCCACATCTCCAATACCCAGGCTGGGATACTGAGCCTTGATTTGTGGACGATGATCCGAGCAGAATAAGAAAAACCCAGAGCTGATGATCATAAAAGGTGGCAACATAAAATTAGTCATCAAAAATTGAAAGATAATGATTCATGAGCAATGATAACACTTATTTATGCTGTAAATAAAATCATTTTTATTTTTTCATTTAATCGGTTACATTTTAATTAAAAAATAATCATTTAATCACCAGCAATCTATCCTTTTAAACCCCTACATAATAATTAAACACCAGAATATAATAATATATTTGACAGAATAGCAATGATAGCCATATACAGCATCAAATCAACAAAATAGCCTTCATAATAACTGCCATTAGACAATTTTTTAAATATTGAGGTAATTCAGTGTGGGATGTCTACTCACGGTGGTCTCTTGGGTGCATTGGGATCCTTCTTTTTGCCTCTCTTTCCTCCAGGCATGTAGTGCATCATCTCTTGATCATAACGCACCTTATCCTGTTTGGCCATGTCGTCGAATCTGGATTTCTCTTTATCGGACATTGCCTATGCAACAAATCAAGAGAATTTACCACTGCTTTGGTAATATTTGAAAATAATATTAGAAAATCTCATTGCAAATCTAACCTTCCATCTTCCAGAGCATCTTTTGGAGAATTCTGAAAAGCTGACTGGAATCTCAGGACTTTTCTTCTTGTGCTCCTCTCGGCATGTCTGGACGAAGTAGGCATAAGAAGACATCTTGCCCTTGGGCTTCCTGGGGTCCCCTTTTGCCATTTTCGTTAAAGGAGAGGGGCTTAATTCCACTAAAGTCTTCTCTTCTGCTGTATTTTTTTTAATCTAAAATAATAGGAATAAAGAGTATTAACACAACCTAAAATAAGAATATTTCCTTTTCTGCCAGGTGTGGCTATTAAAAACTAGTCAAAACACAACACGACTCAATCCCACTCATTGTGCTTTTGTATTTTAGATGGTACAACATTTCTAAACCCAGTGGGGTGCAGGGCTTATTAAACTAAGATGATACACAAAGGGAATTCCAGACCCGTCCTTCTTTCGTGGGGGATGTGAACTGATTATTAATGAGACTGATTGGTGTTCACTGCCCGTTTTTGGGAAATATAATGTGCCACCACCACCATATTCTTTTGTGGCTACTGTGCAATAATAATAATTAGTAACACACATTTTATTGATTGTTTTTATTACAAGCAAAAGTTTGGACTACTCTAGTCTAATGCACACAGACATGAATTACCTTCATACACAGTCTAAGTTATATATCAGCGCATGTGATGTGGTGGTAGCCTATAAAAGTGGCTACTAAAAACAGAAAGGCCATCAGCTAAAATTATTCAACATCCTTCACATGAATGCATCCTCATGACAGAAAGTGTTCTTTATTTTGATAAATCTTGCATACCTTATTAATATTTTATTTTGAACTCAAGTACTGTTCTTGGTTTAAAACTATGCATTCCAGCGTTCTGCCTGTGTACAAGCATATAGAGCGGTATATATAGTAACTGGTATAAGCCCTGCCTTGCGCTGCTGTTCTTCATTCATTAAAATGGCTTCTTTGCGGAGCGAGCAAACAGATGGGTTCACCGTGCAACAAAGCAATACACACCCCCTCGGGTTTAAAAGACGATTCTATAGATTCAGTGTCTTTAATTAAGAGAAAAACATATTTATCAACTAAAACAGATGTGGTACTTTTAGTTTCAAATGGCTGTAAAAGGCTGTCAGATCGTATTTTGTTGTATTTAACTGTTTTTCTAAGTTGAGCCCTAGCTGTCGCTTGGCGCAGTGCTGCCTTAACAAAGACCACAGCCAGCCATTGCCTATGCGATTATATCCAGCGCAACTGTCAAGCTGGAAAAGATGATAAATCACAATATACTGTCTTTATTTCAATACGGAGAGTTAGAGATAGCCATTTGAGAGCGAAAGCGAAAGAAATGGGCAGTTTGAACCTAAAATAAACGTTTTCTGTCTAAAAAATTATCCCGTCCTTGCTTCGTGAAGGAATAGCTGCTCGTCAATGGTCTCAATCGCCAGCCATTTTAATACACGGCAAGCGCGTTTGTTTAAGTTGAAGAGGGAAAACTGCAACAACATGTTTCCAGCGCGCATAAATATTCATATTTTACATCATAAGATAGAGAGTAAAGAATCATTGCATAAGCGAAGGATCTCGCGGACAAAATTTTTACATTACGTGGAGATGTCATCGAAATCGGTCTGTATAGAAGAAGGCAGGGTGGTACATAGACAGGACAGAGCGAGCCATATTCAGCAGCGATGCGCGTGAAGAAAACAGTCCGAGAAAAATCAGTATAATAACTTTTAACTTTACAATTAAAAGAAAAGAAAACACCATCAGTGCTGTTGACAGTAATAAATATAAATATCTGATAAATTAGGTTTGACCTCTATTAAAAACATTTTTCTTTTATTTCCACACATTTCTGTGATTTATTAGAAATTACAAAGACAAAAATTGGCAAACAAACTGCAAATATACACAACTCCTTGACCTTCACATATGAAAGAATTTATATATTTTTAAATCACATTTCTTCTGCTTTGGAGAAATAAATGTTAGTTTCACATTTTATTTTTATAAATGTGCATAAAATGAAATATTTTAGCTAAATATGAAAGAATTAAGTTGTGTTAAATATTAGACAGTTTTCCGTACCTGTGTTGTTGAGTTGATTGAAATCTCGCCACTGTCTTCCCTTCTCTCTCCTCTTTAAACCCCATGCACTCAGCCTCGCGCTAGCTCAACACGAGACCGGCCTGATTGGCTAGGCAGTCTCGCCGATTCAAAACAACCTCCATTCCTCGCCATTGGGCAGCGCTGCATGCACATCTAGCGGCTCTTCTTCCAGATTGGTCCTGTCGTGTGTTTTCGTATGCCCAGCCTCTTTACTTTTGAGGATGCTTCCATATAGCTTCCATAGAAAAACACTGGCCTTTAGTTTGTACATTTTCATGTTAAGGTTAGTGCTTATACTTTATCGATATGTATTTAGAGGTTACTTAGTGAGCCTCCAAATGAATAAACATCACGTTCTCGTACTTTCCATCTTTCGCTCTTGTATTTTTTTTAGTACATCTATGCTTTAAAATCTACCGTAGCTTGTAATTCTGGTTTCCACCAAAATATCATCATATTAGTCTTCTTAAAATTAATGATTATAGTCCTGCAAGGATCTGGACCAAAAGGCTTTGCACAGCTGTAAGATATAATGTCAAAATAACAATAAATTACTTGATAATTACATTCATTAATCATTATGAAAATGAACACATAATGTGCATAAAAGCGACAAACATATAGGCCTACTTTAAGTAGTACAACCAGGCTGAAATCGGGTGTTTGGTACTGTTAGTGCCACGAGGGACCAAAAACACATATTTCTCACATCTTTGTATTATATTTCACACATTCAAGCACTGTTCTATAGCCTATCAATTTTACATCTGCAGTGGCAGATGTGGGGACACTGCAGGCTTCTTAGCTGAAGGCCCCTGACAGTTATAGATAGTTTTAATATTTTGTATGCATTTAAATAGTTTTTTTTTATAAATAAAGATATTTTGGGGGAATACTTAAACTCATAAATGGTCACACTTTAGATTAGGGTCCAATTCTCACTATTAACTAACTATCAACTACGACTTTTGCCTCAATAAACTAGTTAAGTGCTAATAAACTACCAATATCCTAGTAATATGTATGCGAATAAGTGACTAGTTAATAGTGAGAATAGGACCTATTATACATAAGGCAGCCTGCAAGAGCAAAGCATTTTGGGATGCACCATGGAGAAGCTTGTCCTGTTATGAATCATGATATCCAGGGTCCATGTGTACTTTCTTTGCTATATTTCTAGGCAAGGCAGTCCTGGGTAGATTACTTACAAATGGCTTACAAATCAGTTGGGTTTTAGACACCACACCCCTCCACGAAATCCTAAAGGACCTACCTGAGAGGTAAGACTTGAACCATTGGAGTGCGGTTCCCGAGATGCCCTTCATCTTTAGGATTGACAGGAGAATCTGGTGGTTAACTGTGTCAAAGGCAGCAGACAGATCCAGCAGGATGAGAACTGAGGATTTGGAAGCTGCTCTTGCCAGTCTCAGAGCTTCAATTACTGAGAGCAGGGCAGTCTCACAGTTGTCATCGTTTACACACAACAATTGTTCACACTTATTTCAAATGATGTCATCAAACCAACTGTATGAAATATAACAAGAGACAACTTTGCCCGTGATGTGGACAGACATGATGCTGAAGCAGAATCAATCTCCCATTGATCTTGATTATGTAGTTGCACAACTTAAAGTATTTGAGTGTAACATAACATGCTTTTCATTTAGAGTTTTATTGGACCTTTTTGGCTTTTGCAGTTGGACTGAAGTATTTTTTACAGCAT
This sequence comes from Rhinichthys klamathensis goyatoka, assembly GCF_029890125.1. NCBI lineage: Eukaryota > Metazoa > Chordata > Actinopteri > Cypriniformes > Leuciscidae > Rhinichthys > Rhinichthys klamathensis. Next base: position 1,856,445 of record NW_026606794.1, on the reverse strand, counting down.
GCAAGTGCTGAATACTATACAATACTATACTTGCAGTGAATAAAGTATACAATATATTCACCTTACTCAGTTGCAATTACTATTATTTTTTTATGTAATTGCAATTTTTTTTTTTACTGTATACAATATAATTTTAACGTTCAGGATGCTGTGTTCTCCATTTCTTGATGAATTGTCTAATGAATTATCTGTAGTGCTTATATTATTGACTCATGTGTAAGAAATAGTCTGCCTCGATCAAGATTCCTCACCAAAGTATATTTTAGAATGAGTTCATCCCCAAAATGGCTAAATTATCATAGAGATGAATAAAATCAACAGTTATATTGTTTCTGCACCATTTGGGTTGATCACATCCTGAGCAAATGGTCATCAATTGTTGAATGGAATGGGTGTGGGACACAGAGAACCACCTCAGACAATGGAGTGTCTCAACTTCATTAACATACAGACCACAGCTGTTACAACAAGAGCAACTTCATTTACATTAAGAGTGGTAAACTGTAACAGGATAAAAGGTTTGGTATTTGGATGTTCTAGGTTCATTCTGACACCGCTAAACCCAAGGTCCTTCATGTACTTTGTCACTGCTATGCTGTAATAAACTTCATCTTTGAGATCTTCAACATCCACATCATTTTTTCTTACACGTGTGTGTATGATCTAAAAGCATTGTTTGATTTTGAGTACAGGCCGGGGAAATAGTTTTGAAGCAATTGTTTGACTTTGCCAGAAGAGTCAATGGTTTTGTGAGTGTAGTTTTGAAAATTTGGATTTGTGTTTAATCAAGCCTGCCATCTATCTATCTATCTATCTATCTATCTATCTATCTATCTATCTATCTATCTATCTATCTATCTATCTATCTATCTATCTATCTATCTATCTATCTATATATTTCTGAAACATGCTAGCAATGTGATGACACATACTAGCAACAGCATAGCAACACCCTAGCAACCACCCCAAGTACCCTAACAACCACAAAGCAACACCCTAGCGACCACCCCAAATACCCTAGCAACCACATAGCAACACTAGTAACCAGAATACCATAGCAACACCCTAGCACCCCGAATTCCATAGCAACCACCCTGAGTACCTAAGCAACTGCACAGCAACACCCTAGCAACCACTGCGAGCACCTTAGCAACCACATAGCAACATCCTAGCAACCACCCCAAGTACCCTAGCAACCACATAGCAACCACCCTGCGTATCTTAGCAACCACATAGCAATACCCTAGCAACCACCCAGAGTACCTTAGCAACCGCATAGCACCACCCTACCAACCACCCCAAGTACCCTAGCAACCACATAGCAACACCCTAGCAACCACCCCAAGTACCCTAACAACCACAAAGCAACACCCTAGCGACCACCCCAAATACCCTAGCAACCACATAGCAACCACCCTGCGTATCTTAGCAACCACATAGCAATACCCTAGCAACCACCCAGAGTACCTTAGCAACCGCATAGCACCACCCTACCAACCACCCCAAGTACCCTAGCAACCACATAGCAACACTAGTAACCAGAATACCATAGCAACACCCTAGCACCCTGAATTCCATAGCAACCACCCTGAGTACCTAAGCAACTGCACAGCAACACCCTAGCAACCACTGCGAGCACCTTAACAACCACATAGCAACATCCTAGCAACCACCCTGTGTACCTTAGGAACCGCAAAGCAACCAACCCGAATACCCTAGCAACCGCATAGCAACCACCCTGCGTATCTTAGCAACCACATAGCAATACCCTAGCAACCAGCCCAAGTACCCTAGCAACCACCTGGAGTACCCCCTAGCAACCACCCAGAGTACCTTAGCAACCGCATAGTACCACACTACCAACCACCCCGAGTACCCTAGCAACCACATAGCAACACCCTAGCAATCACCCCAAATACTTTAGAAACCGCATAACAACACCCTAGCAACAACCCCAAATACCTTAGCAATCGCATAACAACACCCTATCTATCTAATATTTTTAATAAATTTTTCTGTATATCTGTCTGTCAAAAATTCAAACTTTTAAAATTACTAAACTAAAACTTTAAACTATTTCAAACTTAAAACCTGTAAACTTAAAGCTGTTAAAACTTCTTCAAACTTTCAGGTCTAGCTTTCTCAAGCCAACTCTGTCAGGGGTTTCCTCTGACAGTCCTGTCTTTGTTCAATGTGTCTTTGTTTGTGTTGTGCTTGAGCACATGGCTCTGTCTTTGTTTGTGTTGTGCTTGAGCACATGGCTCTGTCTTTGTTTGTGTTGGCCATGTGCTCCTCTGTTCCTGCCTCCTTGTTTTCAATTACCACGCCCTCTTGTTTAGTTGTTGATGAGTCCCCCTTTATAATGTGTTCTGTTTCCCTCATGTTTTGCCAGTTCGTTGTAATTGAGTGTGTTGTGCGACCTGTTACTTATTGCCCATTGTTCCAGTTGTGGATTTCGTTGTATGTTGTTCCTGTCTATGTTTCCTGTTGTGTGAGTCAAGTCAGTCAAGTCAGTCTTGTGCTTCATTCCTTGCCTTCTGTTGGATCGTGTTCACCTCCTTCACCACCATCTCTTGTCCTGCCTGCTGTGTGTCTCAAACAGTTTAAACTCATTCTGCGCTTGAGTCCTCTCTCACTGTTCCATGACAGAACGAACTGGCCAACATTGGACTCAGCAGAATGATAATCAGAATCCTGCCACCTGCTAACATTCGGGAGAGACAGGCCCGTCGTCATGGGCTTGAATGTGGGAGCTTTTGCAGTTTATTATTTGGACCATGGCTGTGGGGCTAGATTATAATTATGCTGCTCTTAAGGACATCTTTAACGCCTGCTTAGATGAACCCCTGCCTGCATGGGAGATCGATGCTCTCATGATTCTGAATTTCTGGGGTTTCTCCAGGTACCTTGGCCATCGCAGTCATTGGAGAATGCCAAGTCGACCAGAATCTGCCTGCAGCAATCACCCCTCCACTTCTGTTATGCAAGAGCCAGTCAAGTCATCCTCTGTCTTCTTTCAGCCAGTCAAGTCAGTTCCAGCCACGCCGCCCGGAGGCTTCAGCCACCATGCCTGTCACCAGATCGGTCTCAGGGCGGGGAAGACTAATATCCAGCATGGCCGATCCACCGCTGATGTCAGCGCGTACAGCCAGCAATCCAAGGCCAGCACTCTCAAGCCTGCTGGCAGCATCGCCCTCAAGCCCGCCAACCTCAGCACAGCCTGTTCCAGAAAGAAGAAATCCCCAGTCTGTTCCAGCCACCCCAGAGTCAGCGGAGAGTGCTGCAGGTACTACAGAGACGGTCAAGCACACAGTATTGACCCTTCGAAAGCGGAGGAAAAGAAAGGCCTGTGCTGTGCAGTCCAATTCCCCACCTTCTCAAGTTCCAAGTCCAATGGTTCCCGAAGCTTCTAGTCCAGTGAAATTATCTTCTAAGCCGCTTGATGTTCCTGTCAAGTCAGATATAGGTGTACTAGTCAGGCCATTCCCAAGTTGCCCAGTTGTCATTGCTGCGGAGTAGAGGTCTTCACGGGTCCACTTGGATCCGAAAACCCGAGGTCCGACCCGAGACCCGAGCGGGTTCGGGTCCAAAACTCCGACGAGTGTCTCGGACACAGGTTGGGTTCGGTATTAGTGGCCTCGGGTTTTGGGTAATTTAAAATAAATATGCCTTTTCCAAATGGACCCGAGAAGACCCGAATTCTTTTAAACTATGTTGGGCATTTAACAAAATTGCAGTATTTAAAACAACTCTATGACACCGTTCTCTCACTTTTTCTAAGTGAGAGAGCGAATCCGCGCTTCTATATGCACATGGGCTATAAGCATAAGCACGGTTGCCTCCGCATTTATTTACTCAGTTGCTCGCTCGACATAAACCAACCCCTCCCTTTGCCAAGAAGAACTAGTGCGCCATCATGTTGTCGTTAAGCCGGGCCTGTCAATCAATTTTAAAAATACGCGACACTGTCAGAAAAGCATGGAGGCGATAACAGACATTGCGAAAAATGTCAGGGAAAACGAATGGTGGTTCTAATCATCGTATGGTCCGGTAAATAACATTATGCCAAATTTTATGGGACGTAATGGGTTACAGTGATGATTGACATTTTAGCACTTCAGCGCGCTTACACTTGCGCCTCTATGTTAAGTGCATTTTTGAGAAACGCAGGGCTGCAGGCTGTGCACAATGTAAATGCCGTTTACGTTCGGGTCCAGTCGGATTCTAAAGGAAATGGCGTCAGGTCGGGTCGGACTCGGGTCTAATTTTATCGGGTCTGTCTCGGGTCGGGTTTTTCGTAAAAAAAAAAAATGTATGCACGTCGGGTTTGGGTAAGTAGTGATTCGGGTCGATTCGGGTCGGGTACAGTTTTTAGGAGCCTTCTCTGAATGTCTTGTAGGTCTTGTCAAGTCCACAGAAATTGTTCCTGCCAAACCTGTCATGGCCACAGAGTGTGAAAATCCTGAAAGTAAATTTCCAGAGCCCGCTCCTGAGAAAGCAGTTCCTGAGCACGCTTCAGAGGAAGCTATTCCCGAGCCCGCTTCAGAGGAAGCTGTTCCCGAAACCGCTCCTGAGAGAGCAGTTCCTGAGCACGCTCCTGAGAGAGCAGTTCCTGAGCCCGCTTCAGAGGAAGCTGTTCCCGAGTCTGCTGGAGAGAGAGCAGTTGCAGTGTCGGCTCCAGCCCCTGTGGACATATCTGAATCAATGTTTAAGCCTAATCCTGCTACCCTAGAGGCCACCCCAGACTCTGTCTCTGAACCTAGTTCCAAAACCTTCACCTTTCCTGCCAGTTCAGTCATCGCCCCTGAATCTGTCAAGCCCAATTGGAAGTCCAAACCATTTTGGCTCGTTCCTGTACCTAAGGGTGCCTTTAAAATAATAGTAGATAATAGTTTAAAAGGGTGCCTCAAGTTCCCATCCCACCCTCTATGTGTCCTGCTAATGGCTTCCCTAAGCCGGCACCTCCCTGGTCTACCTTGAAGTTTTTGCCTGGTTCTGTTCCCACCTGCTTCATCACTCCCTCTGTGTTTCCTGGCCAGTTTGGGACTTCCATGTTAACACCCCACCCTCATGTTTTGCCAGTCTGTGTGTGCGATTACACAAACCTGGAAGACCTTCTGAATGTAGATAAGCAGTAGACTTTCAAAGAAAGAAACATTTAAAATATAACAAAGAAGTAGAATCAATGAATAATGAATAATTTACTGCCATTGTGAGAATAACGTGTAATCAATAGAACATTAACTGTAGTCTGATTATGAGTATTTTAAAATGCAACAATCTAATTACTAAAGTACTTACTTTTTGGAATCTGATTATGTAATGCAGATTACATTTAATCAGTTACTATCCAGCACTGTTTACAGGCTATAGCAAACTGTAATAATCACATTTTGTTTTATATTATTCTACATTACTATAATAAATGTATTTAGTGTTAATCACACTGTGTTCGTTTGTTGGCCAGAGTAGAACTGCCCTCTCTACTAAACCTGGTTTCTCCCAGTTTTTTCTCCCAGAAAAAAAGTTTTTTTTTCTTCATTTCTGTCACCTGATGGAGTTTGGGTTCCTTGCCACTGTCACCTCTGGCTTGCTTAGTTAAGGAATATATTCAGCAATGTTACTGATTTGACTACACTGACACTATTGGATGAGAACTCAACTTAACTGGATGATGACATCACTGCTGTCTGCAGAGCTGCTTTATAGCTAAATTGAACTCATTTCACAATTTATGTACTGAAATTAATCAACACTGAACTGATTTCAACTGAATAATCAGTGTTTACTATTGTCTTTTTAAAGCTGCTTTACAGCAGAATTTAATTCTGTTTGCATCACTGAATCACTATTTTCCTGTTTATCACTGTAAAGCTGCTTAGAAGCAATCTGTATAGAGGGTATGCATCGTCAACATCGGCCAGAGTGACTGCGGTTACGCCCACTGAGTGGCAAAAAGACTGAGCGGCAGCGTTTGTTTTCAGCGTGAATGCCGCGAAAAACACACAAAACACATCTAAAACGGTAAAGAGCTTTGAGATTGACTGTGCAAGATTAGACAAGAAATCTGAGGTATATTTTTACTGAGTGCCGAAAGCTACAGAAAAGAGAAGCAAATGGATCGCTGCAGTTCATAGACACAACTGGACTCCAGGCAGCAAATGGGGGATTTGCAATTATCATTTTGTGTCAATATGCTGTATTTAGGGGTAAAATCATATCCTATATTATATTGTTATATATTGTAACAACTCATCAATTAAATATTGACCATCGTATATTCTGCATAACTGGACGTTTTTAAATAAACATTGACAAAAAACGATACATTTTAAGGCTGGACGATAAGACGATACAACATTTATATAAGTGATCACATGGATTTAGACCTATATTGCATTTATATAAAGCGCTCACAGGCAAATTTGCTTTATGTATTATCCCGCTGTCGAAGTCAGGCACATGTAAGCATGGAAACACGATTCCTGGCTGTATGTCAATATCCATGGATCACTGAATCTGTGGGAAGTTGTAAGGAACACTATATCGAGTCCAACCTTTAGTTTAAACTGATAATCGATTTTTTTACTCACGTTTTCGCAGTTTCCCCTATTAAATCCAGTCATGCAGCAGCTCTTTTGCCACTCAGTCCGGCTGAGGGGGCGTGTTCAGGCGGGAAAGTGACGTCAATGCATACTCTATAAAGTGCTATATACACTCACATAAAGGATTATTAGGAACACCTATTCAATTTCTCATTAATGCAATTATCTAATCAACCAATCACATGGCAGTTGCTTCAATACATTTAGGGGTGTGGTCCTGGTCAAGGCAATCTCCTTAACTCCAAACTGAATGTCAGAATGGGAAAGAAAGGTGATTTAAGCAATTTTGAGCGTGGCATGGTTGTTGGTGCCAGACGGGCCGGTCTGAGTATTTCACAATCTGCTCAGTTACTGGGATTTTCACGCACAACCATTTCTAGGGTTTACAAAGAATGGTGTGAAAAAGGAAAAACATCCAGTATGCGGCAGTCCTGTGGGCGAAAATGCCATGTTGATGCTAGAGGTCAGAGGAGAATGGGCCGACTGATTCAAGCTGATAGAAGAGCAACTTTGACTGAAATAACCGCTCGTTACAACCGAGGTATGCAGCAAAGCATTTGTGAAGCCACAACACGCACAACCTTGAGGCGGATGGGCTACAACAGCAGAAGACCTCACCGGGTACCACTCATCTCCACTACAAATAGGAAAAATAGGCTACAATTTGCAAGAGCTCACCAAAATTGGACAGTTGAAGACTGGAAAAATGTTGCCTGGTCTGATGAGTCTCGATTTCTGTTGAGACATTCAGATGGTAGAGTCAGAATTTGGCGTAAACAGAATGAGAACATGGATCCATCATGCCTTGTTACCACTGTGCAGGCTGGTGGTGGTGGTGTAATGGTGCGGGGGATGTTTTCTTGGCACACTTTAGGCCCCTTAGTGCCAATTGGGCATCGTTTAAATGCCACGGCCTACCTGAGCATTGTTTCTGACCATGTCCATCCCTTTATGGCCACCATGTACCCATCCTCTGATGGCTACTTCCAGCAGGATAATGCACCATGTCACAAATCTCGAATCATTTCAAATTGGTTTCTTGAACATGACAATGAGTTCACTGTACTAAAATGGCCCCCACAGTCACCAGATCTCAACCCAATAGAGCATCTTTGGGATGTGGTGGAACGGGAGCTTCGTGCCCTGGATGTGCATCCCACAAATCTCCATCAACTGCAAGATGCTATCCTATCAATATGGGCCAACATTTCTAAAGGATGCTTTCAGCACCTTGTTGAATCAATGCCACGTAGAATTAAGGCAGTTCTGAAGGCGAAAGGGGGTCAAACATAGTATTAGTATGGTGTTCCTAATAATCCTTTAGGTGAGTGTATATAAAGGTGACTTGACTTGACTTTTGCCTGAAAAGAGCAAGACTTAGGAAATTTGCTGCTCCATTCATATAAATCAGGACATAAAACTGATATTTTGACTTGTCTCATATGGACTGCATTTTACTTGCCCAACTTCATCAGCTTATTTTCTAAAATTTTACACTGTTCAATGAAAGTCAAGAAACATGATGATTGAATGCAGATGAATTATAGCTCACATGCTTCCTGTTTTGTAAGACTTACAGTATTTCAATGTGCCACTATAGGGGGGTGCTTTGCTAAATGTGAATCAAAGTGCACATGACAGCTGTCAAGTCTACAGTGAAGATCTGTATTCGGGAGAAGTGAGATTGGAATAAAGAGTAAGTTATATAGTACTGCTGCACTGATGATGTATTTTTGTATGTTTATCATCACCCTGGTTCCCTCGACAAAAACCAAGTATTATTTTTCAATTGGCTTTTGGATTATTGCAGAAAATAAGCTCTGTGATCAACAAAAGTTTATGATTATTACATGTTTTGTTTTGTTCATCATGGTAATTTTCAAATATGAACACAACTTATGAATTTTGAAGCCTAAATACAATGAAAAGTAAAAAGCGAAACATATATGAACACGGTCGCATGAATTTAACTTCATCCCTAAGCTTCCAATAACATTTTCAGTCTTCATTTAACATTTCCCCTGAAAGTTTGCGTTAATAGTTTGCAAGAGCGTGATTATAAACACAATCAGGCTGTGAAAGTGGAATAGCGAGTAGATGAATTTACCTGTTCAATGTGACAATGTTTCTTGTCCCAGCCAAGTAGTCCCATAGACAACTGTTAGCAACTGTCTTTTTCAATTCATGTAAAATCAGGGGTATATAATGAATCATATAGAACAAAAAATGAAAATATCTTGAGGTTGTTAACAAAAAAACAACAAAAAAACGTACTTTGTAATGACGGAGCCTGCAGTGCTAAAATACTAACTTGTTTCATGGGTTTTGGCCAACAAAATGTTGCCATCCCTGCAGCATTCTATACAGATATTGGGTTAACCTTATAGGCCACGTTCTGTTTTTCTGACTGTTCCAAAATTTAGATTTTTCTCAATTGTGATACGACTTACTTAAACTCTTTCAAATCCCAACTAAAAATAGTATTTTATTTTTATGTTTGCTTTGTAATTATTTCTTGTTTGCATAAAATGTACTATTACATTTTAAGTAAATGTAAAACAAGAGAACCATGGAAAAAGGGGATGTACTGTATTATGATCTCTAATGCACCACTTATTATGCACCCATTTTAAATGGGATGTTGTTTCTGCGAGCATACCACAATTAACACACTGGATGAGTCACTGTGGCTCTTTTAATTTGCATAACATTTATGTTTTATTGACTTGCTGTACTGCACAGATATAACATAAGTAATTTCAACTCATGGATGAAGTTGACTTGCTAATCTTAGGTTTCACAAGTCAATGAGAACATTAAAACAAGAGTAGGCCTAAATGCAAAAACTCAAATCCACTCAACTCAAATTACCATATTCTGAGTTAGCGACTGACAATTAGGCTACACATGCTGCTAACAACAATACAGTGTCGATATACAGCGTAGCACATTCTAGCCACAATTAAAAATCCAAAATATAACTTTAAACTATAAGTGTCTGATAATAGCAAAATAGATATAGACCTGGAATTAGTATCTACATTTAAAGGAGCTGTATGTAAGAAATTTATTTCAATTAATCATAAAATGGCCCTGAAATGTCAATAGACATTAAGAAATCATGTACATTTCAAATACTTATATCACTGACAACAGTAGTCTGGCCAGGATATTGTCATTTAAAAAGTGCAGTTGCAGCCCTCAACTGATGTTGATGTTGTCATGTTGTGTTTTGGTCTGATGCTCCACCCTCCACCTATCTACCAATCACGAAGTCAGTAGTGTTGCGGCATCAGGGTTGCCAGCTCTGCTGTAGTTACCTCAGCTGCAGCTCGTCACGTTCCTGCTGGATCCTGCAGCCGATCTGGCAACCTCGAGTCAGGGAGGAGGGGGAGGGGATACACCACTCTACAGCAATTTGACAGTGATTGCAGTACTAGTTTTGGCCACAATATTACATACAGCTCCTTTAAGAATCTGCAGGATTTTAACTGGCTTTTATTTTTGTCCAAGTAGCCTAGTGTTTTTTTATATTAATTTTTTTACTTTATAGCCTGTTTGTTTACTAACTGGTGGCGCTTCACGTCTGAATTGCTATTGTTTTATTTATTTATTTTTTCAAAAGTGAAACTAATTTCTTTATGGTAAAACTTTAATTAGCAAACAATTACTGAGTGCACATTAACAGATAGGCCTACTACAGCCTATAAACCAGATCCATGTGTCATCCCACCAAACATAAATTATTAACTGAAGTCAATTGTGCAAGACATTTCATTATTCAGAGATGCACAATTATCCTAATTCAGTCATTCCAATCGAATAGCCAATTGCACGAGAGAAGGTCATCTTATCTCCTCGTGCAGCCCTTCACGAACTGTAAACACATTCTTATCACGCGTATTCTACATTCAGCCGGTCACAAAGTTCACTAGCCTATTTTCGCATATTTATTTAAAACTAAAAATAAGTAACATCGGTAGGTTCGATTATTGTTTTGAAACAGTGTATTCCAGCGTGCTCTAACTAAGTAAAAAGCGGAGCTGAGGTTAAGGAACCGCCCTAAAGCCGGTACTGTAACGTGATCAACACGCGGCTGTGAATCTTGTGCTCGCTCTCGCTCATTCGCACTGCAGACTGTCGCCCAGGCTTTCCTGATCTAACCGAGGACCTACTCTTAAAATTCCCGTTAGGCCCCAAGGGCAAACAGTCATAAATACACCATCTACTGCCAATATTTAATACCATTTCGGACTTTTAACATGTGGAAGAAGCTCTCGACATGGACGCTTCTAGCGGTCTTTTCTCTGCTGATAGTGAAAGGTAAGCGCTGCGCCCCTCTTTGTTGAACCCGGTGCCATGCCTACTTCATCAGTTTTTGTCGGCGGTCGGCGCCGTAGGCAAGCATTGATTTAAAGCATTTAGACTTTGACTTTTATGTAGACTATGCGTTTATTTAAAGCACTGGTGCATGAATCACATAAATCACCGTCTTATGAGTTGCGTTTTAACATCTGTCTGGGTCTCGATCATCTGTCTGGGTCTAACGTTAGCCATTGCTACGGCGCTGCATGACATGTTGAGGCTCAACAAATCATTTTCAGCAGTATACAAAAAAATAAAATGTATGTTTTTGATTACTTTGTGGTTTATTGCGTGGTGGGACCTTTTGAATCTATGCGTTAAGCATATTAATGATTATATTAAAAGTGCAGCTAACGTTAATTAATATCAATCTCTTGTATGTCATTTTTGTTTCACCTTGCGCAAAGATGTAGCTAGTTAGGAAAATTTTAGTTATTACTATTAATAGATTTTGTTCATTATTAAATTATGTAGGCTATTTCACATATTTAAACATCAATCAATCAGGTGTCTTTTGATTATGTTTCGCGTATTTCATGAAGTAACATCGTAATTTTTTTAAATGTATCAGTAAATACTGTGCCATAATTTGTAATATTGTTACAATTTATAGTGTTCTGTACCCCTCGTTTAATAGGAAATGAAATGTTAAATGTATCTTTTGTAAAGACATTAATAATATTTATTTTATTTTATCTAGGGTGAAAAAAAACCCCAATACTGTTCAGTACTGCCTAAAATGAAAATATATTCAGAGGACAATGTCATTTTCACATAGTCTCCTCATCCTATAGCACACAGGTACTTTGGGAGGCTTAGAGTCAGAGCGCATGCGCATACGAAGCCACAATGCGCCCAGGTACAGGATAGGAGTTTGGAATTTTTTGGAGACTGCGGAAGATAGGAAGATACCATCATTTTATACAGGGGGTAACGGTCCCCTCTGTTAATATGAGACACACGAGTTTAATGTCAAAGATTCCAAGCTTGTTTAAGCAAAACCATGTTGGACTATGAAAGGAATAGGCTATAGCATCTTTTTCTGAGAAAGACTACTTTGAATATTGTTTAGAAGCACAGATGATGTGCATTCCATGCTCTGTTTGGTAAAATACCCCTTATCTAAAGCCATCAGTGAAATGAATGAGGAAAGCCACAGTCTGCAGTTCTGGCAGAAGTAAACGGCCCCTCCCTCTTTTTCTGTCAGCCACACCCCTCTGTTGTATGGAATTAGATACATTTCCACTCCCTACCTGAAAACCATTGTTTATTTATGAGCATATAGTTTTACCACTGTTTTAGGTGTTAGGTTCATGTTTAGATTTTTTTTAAATTCCAATATATTTGTCAATTATCTATCATCACCAGACTATCTGAATTAAACCCCAAAATAAATATATATATATTTATATTAAGTATATAATAATAAACTTATACAGTTTATTAAAATATTATAAATTATAAAGTATATTATAAACTAATATACTGTATTTAAACCCACAGGTATCAGTCGTGAATGGGAAAAAAACATTTGATAGATTAACTGCTGTCACATGACATATTGATCACATAACAGTGTGCCAATGCTGAGCTGGCTTTGGCACTGCTGCATGCGGGATAGCTTTTAGCTTTTAGTTATACCAAGTGTGCACTAAGACAACCTATAATTGAGCAAGAAAGCCGAAAAAAAAACCCAGAAGAGGCAGACAGAAAGAAGTAGAGACAATTGGATAGATATAGATATAGAAACAGAGAAGGATAAGACTGACCCCAGTGGAGTGTTGCACCACATTATCTGTGACCCAGTGCTAAAAGTATATGGTAGACATTCATTTCATTAGACATGGAGAGTTAAGAGAGGCTTATTTCAGAAGAAACTATTTTAGAAATATATACTAGCAAAAATAACACATGGGGAAGGAATCTTTGCAGAAATGTCATTGTTGTGTAGTAGGCCTACGTGAACACAAAAGATCCTTTGTCCCTTTGTACTTGAAGAATGCATTGGTGAGCTGTCATTTTCTTGTCTTTGTTAAAATCCAGTAATGTGACGGAACTACTGTGGAAATTGTATCAAAAAGAGTCTTTGGTCACACTTTAGATTAGGGTCCAATTCTCACTATTAAAGGTGCATTGTGATATATTATTTAGGAGGATCTGTTGACAGAAATGCAATATCCTATACATAACTATGTTTTCAGTGGTGTATAAAGACCTTACTTAATGAACCGTTATATTTTTATTACTTTAGAATGAGCAGTTTATAAAGTTTATAGAATGAGCAGTTTACAAAGTCAGCGAATAAAACACTGACACAATTGATGAACAAGTAACAATAACATATCGTTTTACTGAAAAAATTAAGTAAACATTTCTTAATTTATCTTTGTGAAGAAACCTCATTGCTGAACTGGCTACTCTCTGCTGTCTCAGACGAAGACAACTCCTGTCGGCCACCGTAACTTTTGTTGGTTGCAATTCATAACTTCACCACTGGATACCGCTAAAAATCACACACTGCACCTTTAACTAACTATTAACTATGAATTTCGCCTCAATAAACTCCTAATTACTGCTTATTAATAGTTAGTAAGGTAGTTGTTAAGTTTAGGTATTGGGTAGGATTAAGAGATGTCGAATATGGTCATACAGAATAAGGCATTAATATGTGCTTTATAAGTACTAATATCCTAGTAATGTGCATGCTAATAAGCAACTAGTTAATAAATAGTGAGAACTAGACCCTAAACTAAAGTGTTACCGAGTCTTTAATAAACCAGTGGACACCAGATCAAGTTTTAATATCAGATCCAGTTTTTAACATCAGATCCAGTTTTAGCATTAGCCTCCATCTATCATCTGATATTTTATTACAGGACCTTATACTGCCAGTATTGCTGGCAAATAAGAATATTACAGGGCTTGGATGATCTGGGGACACAAAATTATGCATTTTTATTAATTTTATGTGCATTTGTAGTGTGTGTGCAGGCATGATTTACATAAATACAAATTGCATGCTTGTTCATGATCTGAATACTCATTTAGTGTGTTTATGCATGAGCTGCACAAATATATCTTATTTTGTTGTGTGTTTTACAGGCATAAGTCAGGATTTTGACTTGGGAGATGCATTTGACGATGACACACCACGTAAGTATGAAAATTATGATGATGTAACCATGTAAGGAGTATACAGCAGTATTGGCGATTTGTATAAACGGCATTGCCGTAGTGCCAGACTGATTTTATTTTGCACATTAAATGTATTTAACTTTTTTAAAATCCCATAGCTACCCAACCACCTAAAGTGGACCCAGCAGGTGGTGCAGGAGGAGCAGGTGAGAGTAATCATTGTTTGATGCAATTAATAGCACTGCGATAAGCAATCATTGCTGTTAAATGAGCCTTTCAAAATTAAAGGTGAGGTATGTAAGATTTTTTTTATATTAAAATACATTCTCATCATAACCCAGTTTATTGTTCACTGAGTATGCCATTTAGTATGCCAATTAGTATGCCATTCATGGGTTTATCTCCACCAAAAGTGTAAACATTCAGCCCCCCAGGCACCATTTAAACATTGAGAGCGATCTGCTCAGATCCGTCAATCTCTTTCCAGCTCAACCCATAGGGAGAGTTTGGGGCATGGCTACCGTAGCAGTCGGAGCCAGAGGGTGTTTTATCTGGTTTGGGAGCATGACTGATATTCAGCTTTGTGTACAGATGTGCAAGCCAAATTTCGCTGTGTGTAGACCTTCAAAGATTAAACTGGTCATGAACTTGTCAAAGCGAACGGGGCATTGCAACACACGCAACGTGCTACAATGGAATGAACATTTCCTGATAATTTACTCACCCCCACGTCATCCAAGATATTCATGTCTTTCTTTCTTCAGTTGAAAAGAAATTAAGGTTTTTGAGGAAAACATTCCAGGATTTTTCTCCATATAGTGGACTTTAACGGGAACCAACGGGTGGAAGGTCCAAATTGCAGTTTCAATGCAGCTTCAAAGCTGCACGATCCTAGCCGAGAAATAAGGGTCTTATCAAGTGAAATGATTGGTCATTTTCTAAAAATAAAAATGTATATACTTTTAAACCACAAATGCTCGTCTTGCACTAGTTCTATGATGCATAGTACCGACCTAGTCTTTGCACGTTCGCTTTGTAAACACTAAGTCAAACACCATTTACAAAAAAAGAAATAAAATGAAAGGTAAAACAATGATGTCGGATTATTTTGAAGGTAGAGGAGAAAATGAGATGGAGTTTTTCGCCCTAACTTTTTGAACCGGAACACGCGTGACCTTTCAACGTGATTACGCAATGCGTGGCGCATCGCAGAGCTAGTGCAAGACGAGCATTTGTGGTTAAAAAGAATATATATTTTTATCTATTTTTTAGAAAATGACTGATCGTTTCGTTAGATAAGGCCCTTATTCCTCTGCTGGGATCGTGTAGAGCCCTTTGAAGCTGCATTGAAACTGCAATTTGGACCTTCAAACTGTTATACCCAAGCACAAGCCCTGAAAAGTAAAGCCAAAACGTCTCACTCGCACCCCGGTGGCTGGTCCTATTATAGGTCATAAACCCCGCCTCCCTGTGTTATTCAGTTGAGAATAGCTGTTATTCACTTATTTAGTTGAGACCGATTTAACAATTAAATTACACTTCAAATATCGTTTTTCCAGAGATGGTTTCTGTCATTTACTGTAGTTTTTATCACGCTGATGTAATTTCAAGTGTTTTTAAAATAAGTTTGTTTTTAGTTAGTTATTCGATGCGGTGGTGTGACGTCATGATTGACAGCTGTGATTGACAGGTTCTCTGAGTGAAGTAGTCACTGAAGCACTAACAGACTTTTTTTCGGGATCTTCGGAGGACTGAGGAGATTCAAGCTTTAAATTTAATATCTAAATTTCTATAATTAATAAAAAAAAAGTGCAGGAGCGTGTGCTTGTGATTGATTCAGCGATTCATGATTCATTACTTCCTCTTCACTACTGCGCATGTCTGGTCCCGAAATCGGGATACTGGCGGCTTCACTTCTGACCAATGGAAGAGAGCGAAGGGTCCATCTTTGTTTACAGTCTATGGTTGTACCCCATTGAAGTCCACTATATGGAGAAAAATCCTGGAATGATTTCCGCAAAAACCTTAATTTCTTTTTGACTGAAGAAAGAAGGACATGAACATCTTGGATGACGTGGGGGTGAGTAAATTATCAGGAAATTTTCATTCTGAAGTGAACTAATCCTCAGAAAGACAAATGTTCCAGTTTATATTGTTTACTTTGACGTGTCCAGTGTAGACAGCCCTAAATAGTTGTGACGCGTCATGTCAGATACATTGGATGGGTTTATTATAAGAGACATAAGAGTTCACTCTAGACAGAGTGTGACTCAATTGCTTACTCATGACAGTGACACATTGCAACACAGCTAAGAGTTTTCCTAACACCGTGTCTACACCAATAGAACCCATTATACTCAGTGATGTTGTCTACACTGAAAGGGGTGTGACGCGACACAACAAATCCCTGACAGTAAAATGATGCCTCTTTCTATTTATGACGTACTCCACAAGTACTTACAATACTTCTCATAGGAAGGAGGAGGCACTTTGTCACGTCCAGTGTAGACAGCTTCTAGCTGTTGTGGCGCGATGTGACGCTTTAACAGTTGCGTCCGGTATAGACGTGGTGTAATATGTCAAAAGCAGCCTACATTTACCTGTTGAGACATTCACAAGAGCCATAGCTGCCAACTTTTGAGTTTAGCTTGGCGTGAGACTTTTCCGACTTTGGGGGGTGGAGGTGGATGACATTCTCCAACGGGGGTGGGGGGGGGGGGGGTGGGGGCAGGTCTCTCACTCGCTTTCCCGATTTTAACTAATTTGCGGCATAACTAGTCGATCACGAGTGGTTCAACGGGTAGATATATAGATAAACTCATCTTCCAGGCATTTGACCGACCAGGTTGCCACTTCAGCGTGAGAAATCGGGGGTGTGGCGTGTGAAACCAATCAAATGCGTGTGTCTCACGGCCAATGCGTGAGAGTTGGCAGCTGTGTCTGTGATGTTTGAGTTGAGGGAGGCACGACATACGAAAGGAGTGGCTTCTCACTGCAGAACCAATGGGTGGAGCTTGATGTCCAACCCCCCCTCACTGGATGAGATGGGGGAGCTAGACAGTCCAAACACACCCTAACCCAGGGATGGGCAACTTCGGTCCTGGAGGGCCACTGTCCTACAGAGTTTAGCTTCAACCCTAATCAAACACACCTGAACAAGCTAATCGAGGTCTTCAGGATTACTAGAAAGTTACAGGCAGGTGATTTTTTCAGGGTTGGAGCTAAACTCTGTAGGACCGACATTGCCCATCCCTGCCCTAACCCTACCTCTAAACATAACTCCAGAGAGGGGGAGCCAGACGTCATTTGGCGCTGCAGTGAGCAACACTTGGGCCAAAGGGATGTTTGCAAAATATGCTGTATTTTTGTAATTCTGCAGAATCTACATAGTTCACCTTTTAATGATGTGATAGATCATCACCTTTTATGACTTTTAATTTATGGAATTTAAAACCTGATTTAAAAAGTCTGAAAGAAAGATGTTCATTTGTTCAACAGTGAAACCCAGTCCAAAACCTGCTAAGCCCACAGTCAAAGAACCAGCAAAGGCCAAACCCAAACAAACAGGTGAGATGCACTTACTGTATTACTGTTCTGCTTGAAATGAACACAAAGCAAATCCCCCTACTGAACTTCTTCAATAAACACTGGAGCTGGTAGCATCTTTGAGTGCTAAAACATATAGTTTTTATATCATGTGTTATGCTGTGTCAGCAGGACATTTATCCTGATAGATCACAGAGATTTATCTGCGGTAAAAAAAAAAAAAAAAACATTGTATGAGACAGTTTAGGTTGGGGAGTAGTATATTTTAAACATTGAAAGATGTAAAAGAAAAATCTTACAAATGCTTTTTTTGTTATTAATTTTGGTGCTCACTAATCACTCTTCATCATAGGTTTGAATCCCCAGCACCCTCTGAATGTGAATTGCTTTACAATACTAACATATTAACCTCCACTAACAGAAGAGACAAACACTGATTTATTTGATGCCACCATTCGGCCTGCCCTGTTGCCCCGAACAACCCATAATCCTCTCCGAACCTCGGTTGCCCCTCGGAAAGTCCAGTCTGGTGTGTACCGTGCTGACAGTTCCCCTGCAGAACTGTTCATCGTGTTTGTGTCTGTGCGTGTTTGCATGAATATTTGTGTATTCAAAGCTAATAAATAAAAATGGCCAAAAAGAACGTTAGATTTGATTGAGGCTAGTAAATAATGCGATCATGGATTGTTTAGCATAATTTTCTATAATGCTCTAATGTTCTTCCATATTCAGAAGAAAAATAAAGTCCCTCCCTAATATTATTACATTATTAAAATAATGCATGCCTCATACAGTTTACATCAAATAAAAGCCATGACTTTAGCCGCTCTGCTCAAGTAATTTAGCTTATACTCATGCGATAAAAATGATAATAGAATTACAGCAGCTAAAATAAGTCATGGCCACAATCACTGATTTGCTGGTGGATGTCAACTCAAATCTTTTTTTTTAACTCAGATATTTCTGTCAAATTATCCTCTGTCTTGTACCCTAATATCACAGCACATTATGATCACATGGGCATCTTTTGCATTTGTCTTCATTATCATCTTGTCTTGTGACTTTGTGTGGGTTCCATCTTCACAACATAAAAGTGTGAAGCATTTAAACGTTTTAGTTTGTTTCAAACATATATTACACAGAAACATTTGTTTTTCATTGTCACTTAGCTGTATTAAAATTACAATTAGTTCTGCGCATATTCCATTTGTAATGACAAGAGTAACTATTTTGGCTGACAGGTCCTGACGACTTTGATCTTGAAGATGCCCTGGATCCCAACAATGACATCAGAGGAAAGGGCAAAGACTCTGGCAAAGGCGGTATGTATTTTTCTGTTTACTCGTGATTTACCTTTCTGGCTTTAAGGTTTCAACACAAATCTGTCAGAAAGAAGAATCTAAAATGTGCCTCCTTCAGATAGAACTAGCCTGCAAAACTGAGTTGTGAATGATATAACAACTCATTTTGATGAATGGTTTAGGCCAGCATAAACTGTTTCATTAGAGCAGACTTTTTTTCTACATTCTGAAGAGAGAAGGAAATGGTAAGCTGAAATGAAACTTTTCCTCTCAAAAGGCTGTTTCTCCAAAAAGAGATACAAAAGTAAAAAATAGAGGAGTAGGTCCAAATGGCAGATTCTGAGAAGACAGAAAGTTGAGTTTAAGGCCTCTGAACATCAAAACATGTTGTGCATCATCCGGTTTCTGTAAAAGCCCATGTAATCTCGAAGGTCATCAAAGGGATAGCCAAAGGAATCACACAGTAAAGTAAGACAATAATATTGCCCTCATAATCTATCATATCACTGTGAAACTCAGGCTACTATGTTGCTAGTCAGCGTGGGTTAACCCAAGCTAGCCAGGCTTGATGTCATCTCCTGTCCCTGGCAGATAAAGACCCCGGAGAAGGGGGCCGTGATGACGGCAAACCCAATAGCAGAGGTGGTAAGAAATAGAGTAACATACTTCTACCACTCGCTTCCTCTCTTTATCTTCTTGGCTGGAAGAATCACATTTTGTACCAACAAATCAAAGCTGATCTCACCATTATTAAAATCTAATCGGCTTTCTGATTTCAGCACGAGCTTTAATGGATTGAAGCATTAACCTAGTGACCACCATGGCTCCTGATCTCTTGCATCTTAACTTTGCATGGATTTTGAGCTTAATCAATCAGATCGCTAGTTCCTTTGCTTTCTCTGGATTGTATGTGGCAGTAGGGCTGGGTATATTGCTACAGATTTCACAAATTGGATAACACTTGATTCCTGTCTTGAATCAATTCAATATTCAATTAGATTCATTCAGAAATATTTTAGGTGCATCTCAACTAATGCTGTGAACTACAAGGGGAACCCTGTTAGTTGGTTCTTTACTATAATATTTAAGGTTACATTTAACAACAGAGCCTAAATGATTATTCAATTGCTATTTATTTTTAGATAATAATCAATACTAAAAAAATAAATTATTCATTGACCTGCTTTATTATTTAGATTTTGCCTTGAATTTGTAGTTTTATTGGGTTAAAAAAAACATGTCTCTGCTTTTAAATTTCGTTGTCGAAATTTAATCATTTACAAGATTTATTCAAACATACAATAGGCTACATTATTGCGACATCATGAACGGGTTAATTAAAAATAAAATTAATATGTAATATATTTAGCAAAATGCTCCTCATTAGAGTTTTATTTTAAGATAATTAACGTGCTATGGACCTTGAATGGCTTTCCTTGATGTAAATGACTGTTCCGTGACTTTGTCAAGCTGTTTCACTGACGTCTTGAAACACTGATTAAACGATTACATGAGACATGATATATTTCAGTAAGTTGTGCTGTATCTTTCAACATGCGTTTTGATTTTACCTCCATTCATGTTTATTTTGTGCTATAACTTTAATGAGAAAGAGACGATCGGTCTCGCTCGCGCTCACTGCTGCCGTTGAACTGCATTAAAAAGACCGTCAAAAAGCGTTCGCTTCACACAAGGTACATCGCCACCTAGAGGAGAAGAGTGGAAATAATAGGATTGAATATTAAACAAACAGAAAATGATTGATCCATTTTGATGATCGATATTGAATCTAGCTAATTTTTAATCCAGCATTTTTTTTATTTATTTGCCCAGCCCTAATCGACAGCTCCGCTTTCTGTTTCTTGCAGGGTGCTGGGCTTTTCCTTTTTTGGGGTAATAAAAGCTTCACCTTTAGATCTTTGGGTCTGTAATGGAAAGCTAATAAGATTTGTAAACCTCAAGACTGACCCATGCATGAGTGCTTCTCGTGTTGTTCCCAAGCTAATTGGTCTTTTCTAATATCTCAGGTAGTCAATTTTCAGACGATGACCTTTCTGATGTGGCCGATGATAAAACCTACAACCCCGAAAAGGGCAAAGGTAACTTAAACCTCCTGACTGATCCTCACATCGAGGGACCTGTCAAATAAGAAACGATGACTGGCCAACTACAGAAGTTTCATTTCAGTGTTCACATTTCTGCAGGTGGAAAAGGTGGAAGTGCCAGCATTGGTGGCGATGTGGATCCTGCTGATGAAAATAACTATGGTATGATTGAGTTAAATAGTATTTAGGGATATTAGAAGAACATTTCATAGAGGCCTATGTATTCATCCTTAGACACCATGGCTGAGACCGGAACCATCGCTGGTATTGTGAGCGCTGTCGGAATGGCTCTGGTTGGTGCAGTGAGCGGCTACATCTCCTACCAGAAGAAGAAGTTTTGCTTCAGCATACAGCGTAAGGAAACACTTTTCCTTCTTAACTGTACCACACAGCTTGTGCACATGTATCATGTGCTCGATCTCTCCACAGAGAGTCTGAATGCAGATATGGTGAAGGCAGATGCCCCAGATGCTGTTGTCGCACAGGAGCCACAAGGTAATGACCCTTGTTTATAAGGCTAATGTCTTTTTTTTTACTACGGACAAGACTTTTAGGAGCAGTCACTGTACTTTAAAACATACTATTGGTGTATTGACTTATACTCTCTTTATAAATACATGATAAGGAAATGCATAATACCGTAAAACTTCAAATAGTAGCCCGGGCTTTTATTTTCCCAAATCGTCGAACTGCACCGGCTTGTATTTGAGACAGGCGTCTATATGAGACAGGCTTTTATAATTTAGTATTGAGATGTTGTTCATTGAGTGTATAGGCCTGTCTCTCCATCCATCCATCTTCTTCCGCTTATCCGGGGCCGGGTCGCGGGGGCAGCAGTCTAAGCAGAGATGCCCAGACTTCCCTCTCCCTGGACACTTCCTCCAGCTCTTCCGGGGGGACACCGAGGCGTTCCCAGGCCAGCCGGGAGACATAGTCTCTCCAGCGTGTCCTAGGTCTTCCCCGGGGTCTCCTCCCAGTGGGACGTGCCCGGAACACCTCCCCGGGAAGGCGTCCAGGAGGCATCCGAAACAGATGCCCGAGCCACCTCAGCTGACCCCTCTCGATGTGGAGGAGCAGCGGCTCTACTCTGAGCTCCTCCCGAGTGACCGAGCTTCTCACCCTATCTCTAAGGGATCGCCCAGCCACCCTGCGGAGAAAGCTCATTTCGGCCGCCTGTATCCGGGATCTTGTCCTTTCGGTCATGACCCAAAGCTCATGACCATAGGTGAGAGTAGGAACGTAGATTGACCGGTAAATCGAGAGCTTTGCCTTACGGCTCAGCTCTTTCTTCACCACAACAGACCGGTACATCGACCGCATTACTGCAGAAGCTGCACCGATCCGTCTGTCAATCTCCCGTTCCATCCTTCCCTCACTCGTGAACAAAACCCCAAGATACTTAAACTCCTCCACTTGAGGAAGGATCTCTCCACCAACCTGAAGTGAGCAAGCCGCCCTTTTCCGACTGAGGACCATGGCCTCGGATTTGGAGGCGCTGATTCTCATCCCAGCCGCTTCACACTCGGCTGCAAACCGTCCCAGTGCATGCTGAAGGTCCTGGTGTGAGGGGGCCAACACGACAACATCATCCGCAAAGAGCAGAGACGAAATCGCGTGGTCCCCAAACCTGACACCCTCCGGCCCCTGGCTGCGCCTAGAAATTCTGTCCATAAAAATTATGAACAGAACCGGCGACAAAGGGCAGCCCTGCCGGAGTCCAACATGCACCGGGAAGAAGTCTGACTTACTACCGGCAATGCGAACCAAGCTCCTGCTTCGGTCATACAGGGACCGGACAGCCCTTAGCAAAGGACCCGGGACCCCATACTCCCGGAGCACCCTCCACAGGCCGCCTCGGGGGACACAGTCGAATGCCTTCTCCAAATCCACAAAGCACATGTGGACTGGTTGGGCAAACTCCCATGAACCCTCCAGCACCCTGTAGAGGGTATAGAGCTGGTCCAGTGTTCCACGGCCTGGACGAAAACCGCACTGTTCCTCCTGAATCCGAGGTTCCACTATCGGCCGTATTCTCCTCTCCAGTACCCTGGCATAGACTTTCCCAGGGAGGCTGAGAAGTGTGATCCCCCTGTAGTTGGAACACACCCTCCGGTCCCCCTTCTTAAAAAGAGGGACCACCACCCCGGTCTGCCATCCCAGAGGCACTGTCCCCGACCGCCACGCGATGCTGCAGAGGCGTGTCAGCCAAGACAGCCCCACAACATCCAGAGACTTGAGGTACTCAGGGCGGATCTCATCCACCCCCGGTGCCTTGCCACCGAGGAGTTTCTTGACTACCTCGGTGACCTCAGCTACGGTGATGGACGAGTCCACCTCTGAGCCCTCAGCCTCTGCTTCCTCAATAGAAGACGTGACGGCGGGATTGAGGAGATCCTCGAAGTATTCCTTCCACCGTCCGACGACATCCCCAGTTGAGGTCAACAGCTGCCCACCTCCACTGTAAACAGCGTTGGTAGGGCACTGTTTCCCTCTCCTGAGGCGCCGGACAGTTTGCCAGAATCTCTTCGAGGCCAGCCGATAGTCCTTCTCCATGGCCTCACCGAACTCCTCCCAGGCCCGAGTTTTTGCCTCCACAACCACCCGGGCTGCAGTCCGCTTGGCCTGCCGGTACCTGTCAGCTGCCTCAGGAGTCCCACAAGCCAACCAGGCCCGATAGGACTCCTTCTTCAGCTTGACGGCATCCTTTACTTCCGGTGTCCACCACCGGGTTCGGGGATTGCCGCCTCGACAGGCACCGGAGACCTTACGGCCACAGCTCCGAGCCGCCGCTTCGACAATGGAGGCGGAGAACATGGTCCACTCAGACTCAATATCTCCAGCCTCCCTCGGGATCCGGTCGTGGCTCTGCCGGAGGTGGGAGTTGAAGATCTCTCTGACAGGAGATTCGGCCAAACGTTCCCAGCAAACCCTTACAGTACGCTTGGGTCTGCCGTGTCTGTCCAGCTTCCTCCCCCGCCATCGGATCCAACTCACCACCAGGTGGTGATCAGTTGACAGCTCCGCCCCTCTCTTCACCCGAGTGTCCAAGACATACGGCCGCAGGTCAGATGAAACGACCACAAAGTCGATCATCGACCTACGACCTAGGGTGTCCTGGTGCCACGTGCACTGATGGACACCCTTATGCTTGAACATGGTGTTCGTTATGGACAAACTGTAACTAGCACAGAAGTCCAATAACTGAACACCGCTCGGGTTCAGGTCGGGGGGGCCGTTCCTCCCAATCACGCCCCTCCAGGTGTCACTGTCGCTGCCCACGTGAGCGTTGAAGTCCCCCAGTAGAACAACGGAGTCCCCAGTCGGAGCACTTTCCAGCACTCCTCCCAGAGACCCCAAGAAGGCCGGGTACTCTGCACTGCCGTTCGGCCCGTAGGCACACACGACAGTGAGAGACCTATCCCCGACCCGTAGGCGCAGGGAAACGACCCTCTCGTTCACCGGGGTAAACTCCAGCACATGGCGGCTGAGCTGGGGGGCTATAAGCAAACCCACACCAGCCCGTCGCCTCTCACCATGGGCAACTCCAGAGTGGTGAAGAGTCCATCCTCTCTCAAGGAGTGTGGTTCCAGAGCCCAAGCCATGCGTAGAGGTGATCCCGACTATCTCTAGTCGGAACCTCTCAACCTCACGCACGATCTCAGGCTCCTTCCCCGCCAGCGAGGTGATGTTCCACGTCCCTAAGGCTAGTTTCCGTGTCCAGGGATCGGGTCGTCGAGGCCCCCGCCTTCGACTGCCGCCCGATCCTCTCTGCACCGGCCCCTTACGGCTCTTCCTGCAGGTGGTGAGCCCACGGGAAGGCGGTCCCACGTCGCTCCTTCGGGCTGAGCCCGGCCGGACCCCGTGGGGAGAGGCCCGGCCACCAGGCGCTCGCATACGAGCCCCAACCCCGGGCCTGGCTCCAGGGTGGGGCCCCGGCTGCGCCATACCGGGCGACGTCACAGTCCTTGTATTGTTGTGCATCATAAGGGGTTTTTGAACCGCTCTTAGTCTGTCTTAGTCTTACTCCTCCTTGAACTGCCACCTTAACGTGGTGGAGGGGTTTGAGTACCCGAATGACCCTAGGAGCTATGTTGTCTGGGGCTATATGCCCCTGGTAGGGTCTCCCAAGGCAAACAGGTCCTAGGCGACGGGTCAGACTAAGAGCAGGCCTGTCTCTAATCTCTAAAAATCTCCAAATGCTCCACGTGAAACTGCGGTCTTCCGACCTTTTACTATCGCGTCAAATGATTTTGATTAATATGCGCGAGGGAGAGAGCAAGACAGCGCTCGTGTTGTTTGAAGACGTGAGAGTGCGCGCGCGCGGCCGGGGCGCTCTCTCTCTCTCTGCTCGTAACGCGCCCTGTCAAGAGCAGCAGTCACTCTATTCTACATCACTCATCGATCAAAAAAGGCGTTTGGAGGGACAAAAATTTGCTTTGGCGGCCGCGAAAAAGCGGACGACCTGACGGTTTTAGAGCATTAAATACAACCCGAAACTAAAAAACAGACCCGGCCTCTATTTGAGACCGGCCTTTATTTACCCAAACCTGCAGCCACACCAGGCGTGTAAAAGAGACAGGCGTCTATTTGGGACTCGGCTATTATTTGAAGTTTTACGGTAATAATAATAATAAATGATTTGAAGATACCCAAATGGCTTTAATTAGCTTTAAAGGTGTTTTATCAGTTTATTAGTAACTTTTTTTCTAGTCTGCATAATTCATTGTTGGAAAATACTTAGTTATTCTATTCTATAATGATATTATATTACATGCAAATATTATATTTACGTTATTTTTCTTCCTACTCCAGTTCAACAAACTCTTCTCCAGCCTCCCAACGCTGAGCCGCCGACAGAGGAAAATGCGGTGTAATCAGTCCAAACTGAAGAGGGCGCAGTTCGAAATCGTTGTTCTCCTATTTGAATGCCACTGTATTTCCCAGCAGAGCACATTTGCACCACAACGCCCTTTTTTTAAGTACCAATGTGAACTGTTGAAATCGACCTTAAACATAGTGTAATGTCTTTTAATTGAGCATATTCCATCTGTTCACGTGCAACAATGCTAGTAAGCCTGTTTGCAATAATATTGCTATGAAATGGAAAACACCTAAAAATGTTTTTTTTTAGCATGATCTGCTGAGACCTGAGAAATTAAACTTGGGTCTCTTTATGGAGCCCATACAAAAAGTCCCACACATACTGCGCTAGTCTTATTGTTTGTCAGATCGGCTCATCATTCCTATTATGCAGAAATGCATATTAAACAGTGAGACAACTGATTAATCCAAGGTTTACAAAAACGGCTGATTGGATAATCATAGAATTATGCTTTTATAGGTCAATAATGTGTTTTTCTTTTGTTTTCACAGCAAGACAGGCTTATCAGATTGGTTGTGATGGAATCTGCAAGATGATGAAGGATTTGTGAAGGGTCCTTTTGTTTGTTTTAACATGATCTGTATATATTTGCCTTGCTTTCACAGAGCAATGTGAAAAGATTGTTACACATATATATGCAGGTTTTTGTGTCTTAGCTAACTTTTTACTAGAGTGACTTTTTGAGGAAAAAAATTGACGCTTAAGTCTGAAACTAACCGACAGCTGCTTCCTTCTAAATTGCTTTTTTTGTTTGTTTTTTGTAATGACTAAAATGGGTATAACTGTGAAGATGTGACGTGTGTTGATGAAGAAACTGCTTTTGTGCGTGTTAGTTGGTTGTCAGTGGTTGCGATTCCTTTTTAGGAATAGATCATTTCGGCATGATCAAAATGACTAGATACATTAGCGTAACTTGTGGGTGAAAGTAACCAAAAAGTAGTGTTTTCATGTTAGCGCAATACTTAAGCAGTGTAGTAACTCTCGCATCGCTAATTCTGATCGATTGCCTTTTTTTGGGGGATTTTAAGGGATTAATGTGCTTGTAAATCGCGTACTGTTTCCAAGTTTGTACTCAAACCGTTGTATCAGTGTATCTCTATTTACACTTGTAGCAGTAAATGTACATAAATGTTTGTGCCCCCCAGTCTTTTGAATTATGGGGAGTAGTTTTTCGCCCAAGCTTAGTGTTTGTATCGTTTCTAGCATGTTTGAGCGTTAGCTTTGAGACTTTTTGAGAATTGTTGCACCCTTCCTAGTTTTGCTATTGCCTTAATGAGTCCCTATAGCTGCTTTCCCGTTTTGCTAATTTTCCCACCCTGTTTGGGTCTGGCGTTTGTGCCACAGAGCTTGGCCAGACCCTTCGTTTCTTCTCATTTGGAAGGCCACCATCTGGAACTAGCAAGCGGAGTTAGCAAAACTGGATTGGAAAGCAGCTCAGTCCTTACCATCCTCTCCCTGACTTGAGATCCTCCAGATTTCCCTGTAGCTGTTGTTTTTCACTGTGAATTCAGGTGCACCTTTGTTACTCCCAACCTAAGCCCTTGCCAATGGTGCTTTCCTTCCCAATGCCTTACCACACTAACATTAGGGAAGACACGCTAGCTTACTTGCACGGCACTAACAGTCACAACCATTAGAAGGGCTGCCTCACTTGAATGTCTACAAAGCAGGCGTACCAGGTTAAGTACGTTGTTCTAATTCAAAGGTGTGGTCACATTCGCTGAGCTCCGAAGCAAGGTCCATTGTTAAATGTAGCGAAGCATGAAGCGCTCACATAGAAGTCAGTGAGAAACCACAAGTTGGTCAACATGACGTATTTGTGACAAACTTTAACGCGGAAATCTTTTGATTCATATTAAAATGGCCGGATTTCGCCCACGAAAATTGCCGAACAACGGTAAATGTGACCACACTTTAACACTCTATTGCAGTTTGAACACTTCTAAAATATTGTTAACTCACATGCCCAACATAAAGTAGATTTACAAGTCTTGCAAATGGTGATGTCAGAAACCCAGCTGCGCAGAATGTTCCCTTTAAACGGCACGTTCTACCAAGGCTTTTGTACAGTATCTAGGGTGAAAACAGAATGTTAGCTGAATGTAACTTTTTACTGCTTTGGCTACCAGAACAATGTAGCTTTTTTGGTGCTACACTTGTCAGAAATGAAGAACACCAAAGATGAAATGTGATGGTTTTGCCTTTTTGCATGTTCTTTGACTTTGGTGTGAGTCTTGTGGAATGAATTTGAAAGTAAAAGATACAACAGTCTCGTTAAGGCAAGAAATTCACAAGTGTCTTGAACATTTTTGTCAACATTATCATCTGTTTGTGTTGAACTGCTACCAGATTTGTTGCTTGGACACATGGTGTGACTGTTAAAAACCTCCCTAATTCTTTCAATTGACCTGAATCTATTGAATCTACATTTCTGGGTACTATATGGTGGATGGGATGTTTCGTTTGTAAGGATCTCTGGGCTCTCTGGTGTCGTTTGGCCAGTATAGTTGCAATTTTGTCAAAACAAGGGTGTATGTGCTGAACTGTACAGATATGCATGTTTTGGATTCTAGCTGTAGATATTAAAGTTTTTTTTCTTGTGTACTGGGTTTATTTATGAACTTGAGAAATGTGAAATTGGAGAAATTGGAAGTGAAGTTTCTGAAGTGTCTTGATTTGCACTGCCAGTTTAGTTATTGCATCATGATATTACTGCCACTGATCAGATTGTAATGCTCGGCTTTAATGTGAACCAGAAATATTGACCTTCATCACAGTTTTCATCAGTGCCTACTTAATGTGATGAAAACACAATTAATTACACAGATATCAACTGGCAATCCTATTCTAAACATTGTAATATTCAAATTTAATACAATTTCACTCTGTATTTCACTGGTTATACTTGGTGGTAAAAGATCAGCATAAAGAAACCCAATAATAAACAGTTTATCTGGTCTTTGATTCCTTTGGTTATTTATTTTTCTTAAATTCAGGATGCAAGGGTTTGGAGTCGTGTTTTTTTTTTTTTTTTTTACATGTAGAAAGAATAACCAGGGCGGCACAAATACAAAAATACACTCATAAAAGAAAGAAAAAAATACATTATAAATTCAGTTTTTAAAATATTACATGTAATTGGCGTTTTAAACATTATATGGCATCCTCTGTTCAAATGATCAGGGCTGTGTAAAGACCATTGGTGGAAATGGTTCTATGATCCACTTAGACAAAACATTTCTTTGCACTCAGATCATCAAACATGAGTATATAACAAAAACGGGGTTAATATCAGATGGTCCTTATTTACCTTGTAAACGTACATTTCAGTAGTACAGGAAGTACAATAGTAGTGCAATATTAGGATGTGCACATAAAAACTATCAAACTAACAGAAAAGCAAAGACCAATGGCAGTATCACAACAGCAATATTCGAATGAATTAGTAAAACCTAATAAAATAATGACACAAAATGAGTTCATAGGTAAGGAAATAAATGTTATGTAAGATTTTTTAAATAACTAAAGGGATGTTAAAGGTTATAGAGGTATTGGCACACAGGCAGGCAAAGCTGAGGCAGTAAAGAAAAACTATTAGACAAAAACAGAAAAATTACAAAGAAACACTGATTAAAATAGAAAAAAAATATTATAAATTATTAAAAAGTATATTTACAAGTCAAGTTAAAATACTGGCTTATTTTTTCAGAAACTGAATCACAATCAAAAGGTTCTCTGTTTTGAAGGAAGTCTACACTTTATAAAACACAACCGAAATGAAACTAAATTGTGTGGGAGACTGTCCTCCTTTTGGGTGTTCATGCTAATTTTCACATGTATATACGCTGGCTCTCTATACGTCCTGCCAAAAGCATCATCCAGTGAGAAATGGCAGATAGATTTAAATATCACATTATCATGTTTACTGTAACCTATAGATTCCTACCACACATTCTGTTAATAATGAATCCTCTCTAATTTGAGCATTGCATGTGTGTTACACAGAGGAGTGTAGTGGTGTACCGCCATGTGAGGGAGAATACGCATGCTCTGATGAAGAGGAGATTGAGCGTGATGAAGATGCTTCTTTCTGTAACTCATCCACCTTCCTCTGTAGCTCTGCACGCAGATACAGCAACTCCTTCAGGTTCTGGTGTACAGGCATCTGAACACAAGTCAACACACAACATTTCAGTTCCCTCAGTGTCAGTTATAAAAGTTCTAGTTGGTTTTTAGTCAACAAGCATCACATGACCGTACAAAGGCTGCATTTACACTGCAGGTCTTGATGCTCAAATCCGATTTTCTGACTATATCCGATTTTTTTGACGACCCGCTTACATCATCTTTTAAAAGTGACCCGTATCCGATTTTTGCATTTACACTGTACACTGCTGAAACTACCAAATGTAGACAGCAAGAAATACAATGGATGCAGATGCGAATAAAATTATCTAGTGTTTTGCTTTCCACAATATTTTTAAAAGTCATTAAGCTTTTTATCTTACGGTGGTGCTGTAGCCACGAGCGCTTAAAACCGTGCCTCCCCATATCTCGTGAAATGTCTTCAAACACGGATTTATTTCTGTAACAACTCTGCAGAACCCTCTCTTCGCCCCAAACACTCAAAAGACATGAAACCTCCGCATTGCTCCACTGTGTGTATCCTTCGTCCTCCATCGCGCCTATAATAAGTCATGTGATCTCAGTTGGTGGTGTCCACCTGAGTTGACGTCACTTTTTTAATGACAAACGACTCGCATTTACTGGGGAATATCCGATTTGTCAGCTTACATGTCACACGCAAATGCACGTATCCGATTCATATTCGATTTATTACCACATATGAGTGAGGCCTGAATCCGATCTGAGAAAATCGGAATCCATGCGTTTTTTTCCTGCTTACACATTCATGGGTCATATCCGATCTGACTGTGCCACATGAGAGGAAAAATCGGATTTGGGTCACTTAACCATGCAGTGTAAATGGGGCTTAATTGTTTAAATGCCTGATATATGTAGTGGTTGCCCATATTAAATTAGTTTTCTGGCTATTTCTTGGAACAGAATAAATAATTGAGGGCCAAAAATGTAGGTTCAGGAAGAATAAATCAAATGACCTTTATATATATATATATATAGCGCTTTCGGTAATAAACAGGGAAGTAACGGTCAATGATGCAAACTTCATCAAAAATGAAACCAATTCTGCTGTAAATCAGCTCTACAGAAGACAATAGTGTCTTTATTCAGCTCAAATCAGTTTAGTGTTGATTTAATTCAGTTCAATAAGTGTTGATGCTGCAAAATTCGTCAATTATATAAAAAAGTTAAATCAGCTATAAAGCAGCTCTACAGAAAACAGTGATGTCATCATCCAGCTCAATTCAGTTTAAGTTTTGTTCTCATCATATAGTGTCAGTGCAGTCAAATCAATAATATGCTGAATATTAAGTCTTTTAAACCCCGACTAAGCAAGCCAAAGCCAACAATGGCAAGGAACCCAATGTTTACATGACACTGTTTTCAACTAAAAACTGAAGTTTTGGCCATTCATTTACCCGACAACAGCTTTTTGGGGGTTTGAAAATGCAAACTATGGCTGTTGCGGTGAAGGAATTTCCCTTGTGGTGCTTTTGAATGCCTCAATATCGGGTTCAGATGACAGAACATAAACCTGACAATAGAGCTGCACGATTCTGGATAAACAGAGAATCATGATTTTTTTTGTTTCAAATAGATCATGATTCTGAACAGACAAAATAACTTGTAATTTACTAGAGGTTCTGACAAATGCTAATTGGTGCAGTCTATTTAAAATGTTTGATGATTCAATGACTCATAAATAGGGTGCTTCATTGTTTCATTACTGGATGACTCAATGTTTTTTGAATGAATCTCTTGAGTGAATGATTCAATGACAAATCTTTTTTTTTTTAAGTCACCTGTCGCCACCTACTGGTGCAACAATGTAATCGATACAATCGTTATTTGAAGCGCCATGTTACTTTCAAACGGTGATTTGCTCAATTTTGATCGCTACTGTAGACATCAGTGTTTATATCCGAACTATAAAATTTTATCCCAGTACTTCAGAGACCATTTTAATTACTATATGACAGAAATAATGATACTGTGTGGTTGAAAAGAAGCCATTTCATACCTAAACATGATAACTGTTCTAACATTCAACGTTTTTGAAAACGGTGACGTCATGCATATTACGTGTTCAGTCTATAGGGCGCATAGTGTTTCTTTACAAAGTGACCTCACCAACTACTGGCCTGGCTGGCATAATACAGCGTTTTTAATCATTTTCGTGGATCTGTATGAACGGAGATCGTTTTGACAACGTTGTCGCCTGTATGCGAAAAACGCAAAGGAAAAACCTTTCCGTTTTTATTACAAACATACGCTCAAAGTAACCCTTAAAGTGTTTTGCACCTGTGGTCTCATGCGGGGGTTCCAGCGAACGTAGTATGCAGCCCACAGCTCCAAATGTCTTAGACTGGCCAAGGGGTACAGCACATGGTTTTCATAGTCTACATAGAAGGGGTTGGTGAAGTCCTCTGGCTGGCTATTGATGTAGGACCACAAAGACACCGTCTTACTGTTCACTTCCTGAAAAAATAGAACAATTAAAAAAAAAATCAGCTATGAAACATGTACGTCACCAAAACTCCACCCTCCCCCTGGATTGGCACAATGGTACATGCCTTTTCCACTCGCTCCTGTTCACTGTTGTAAAGGAATGTACCAAATAGGCAGCTGTAGAGGTGATCCAGGATGGTGACGAGGAAGAGCTCATTAAACTCAAAGGCAGTGGGAAACTGAGAACACATCATAAAGACAGCCACAGTGAGTTCTAAAACATCAGTATCCATTTCATGTGAATTCATAGGAATTTGGCTCAGTGATAAATCACACACATAACATTGTAAATAATATTTCAATATAAATTAAAATAGCTAGTGATTAGATAGCAATAAAAGGTACAGCTTACCTGTCTCATAATTTGCCAAACACAGTCTATGAACTGCACAAATAGAGGCGAGCGCTCAGAGTTTGCATGATTTTCATCTCCATGTCCAACACGCTGTGATATAGAGAGATGAGAGTAAGATTTTTCTTTTCTTTTTTAAATCAATATTTCTATTCAGCAAGGACATATTAAATTGATCATAAGTGCCAGTAAAAACATTTGTTACTAAATATTTCTATTTCAAATTAATGTTGTTATTTTGACCTTTCTATTTAAAGTGTATCAAGGTTTCCACAAGGTTTTCATCATTGATAATATTAATAAATGTTATTGTGCACCAAATCAGCATATCACATTTTTTTCTGAAGGATCACGTGACACTGAAGCCTGGAGTAATGATGATGAAAACTCAGCTTTGCCATCACAGGAATAAATTACGTTTTAAAAATATTAAAACAGAAAACAGTTATTTTTAGTAATAATAATAATGTTGAGTTCAACATCATGCCCCTCAAGCTCAGCGAAGTCAGGCAAGTCGTGGAGAAGGCAAGGTCCTCTTTCGCACCTGGTCCCAATGGGGTCCCCTACAAGCTTTATAAGAACTGCCCCAAGGTACTAGAGCTACTATGGTATCTGATGAG
Organism: Rhinichthys klamathensis goyatoka; assembly: GCF_029890125.1. NCBI lineage: Eukaryota > Metazoa > Chordata > Actinopteri > Cypriniformes > Leuciscidae > Rhinichthys > Rhinichthys klamathensis. The sequence continues at coordinate 1,822,883 of NW_026606794.1, read as the reverse complement.
AACTGCCTGGAAAAAGCAAATCATTCCATCTGAGTGGCAAAGAGCGGTAGCAGTCTTCATACCTAAGGAAACGAACTCCAAAGACATTAGCCAATTCCGGAACATTGCACTACTGAATGTAGAAGGAAAGATCTTCTTCTCAGTGCTAGCCAGGAGGATGACTAACTATCTGCTCGAGAATGGCTATGTTGACACCAACTGCCAGAAGGCAGGAGTTCCAGGTTTCCCAGGATGTGTAGAGCACTCCACTATGATCTGGGACCAGATCCAGAAGGCCAAGCGGGAGAAGACCGACCTGCATGTCATCTGGCTTGACCTTGCCAACGCGTACGGATCAGTTCCGCATCAGCTGGTCAACTATGCCATGGAATTCTTCCACATGCCCACCTGCGTCAAGAGCCTGGTAGCTCAGTACTTTAGCAACTTGCAGATGTGTTTTTCCCTCCAGGACTTCACCACCGGATGGCAGCGGCTCAAAGTAGGAATCGCGATGGGGTGTACTATTTCTCCAATACTGTTTGTAGCAGCCTTTGAGATAATCCTCATCGGGGCAAGGCAAATGGTTGGGGGGATCAAACTCCCAACTGGCAAGAGGCTTCCCCCACTGAGGAGTTGCATGGATGATGTCACCAGCCTCCTTCAGACATCAGCATGCACATCAAGACTGCTGAAGAGGATGGACGAATTGATGTCATGGGCAAGAATGAAGATCAAGCCCTCCAAGTCTCGGAGCTTGTCCCTCAGGAGAGGAGTCAGAAATGACAATACCAACTTCGTCATTGGAGGGGAAAAAATCCCACTTCTATCAGAGCAACCGATCAGAAGCCTGGGGAGGCAGTACACTGCAGACCTATCTGACAAACAGATGGGGAAAACCGTCATGAAGCAGCTCTCCGACGGACTGGCAAGGATCGACCAAAGCCAACTCCCTGGGAAGTTTAAGGTCTGGTGCTACCAGTTTACACTCTACAGGAGGGTGATGTGGCCCCTGAAAATGAGTGAGATTCCCTCATCAACTGTAAGTAAGATGGACGGAAAAGCCAACTCATTCATCCGAAAGTGGTTGGGGTTGCCACGGTGCCTATCTGAAACCGGTCTATTTGGAAAAAACATGCTGCAGCTGCCACTGCAGTCCATACAGTTGGGCTACATGCAAGAAAAGACCAGGTTGGTTCTCGAGCTGAGGGAGTCCACAGACGAGTCAGTAAAGAACGCAAATGCCAAGGTTCCTACTGGCCGCAAGTGGAATGCCCAAACCGAGGTCGATCAAGCTGTCGGTCGGCTACAACACCGGGAGATCATGGGCAGAGTTCAGGTAGGAAGAGCAGGTCTAGGATGGGGAGAGACGCCACGCTTTTGGTCCAAGGCCAATCACAAGCAAAGGAAGGAGATGGTGGTAGCAGAGGTGACGAGGATGGAGGAAGATCGCTACAAAATCAAGGCCGTGGCGCAGGGTCGACAAGGAAGCTGGACAACCTGGGAGGGAATCATGAACCGGAACATCAGTTGGTCAGACGTGTGGAAGACCCCACAGGCAAGACTTAGTTTCCTTATTCGTTCAACCTACGACACGCTTCCCTGCCCTCGGAACCTCCACCAGTGGTTTGGAAATGAAGAATCCTGCGTACTCTGCAATGCTCCCAACGCAAGTCTCCAGCACATCTTGGCAGGCTGTAAGATCGCTCTCTCACAGGGACGCTACAGATGGCGCCACGATCAGGTCCTGAGAAAGCTAGCCGAAGTACTTGAGGAGTGTCGACAGGGTAGCAAACAACCACCATCAGCAGAGGACCCCACCATCTTTGTGTCGGAAGGAGGGGTAAGGAGAAGCACCAGATCAAGAGAAACAGCAAGGCTCTTCTCCCCCAACCAGGAGTGGGACATGAGGGTTGACCTAGATAAGCAGCTCCGGTTCCCCACGGAGATAACCACCACATCTCTCCGGCCAGACATAGTGGTGTGGTCAACCAAGGCGAGATCGACGCACCTCATTGAGCTCACTGTACCACTGGAGGAGGGGATCGAGGCCGCCTTCGAACGGAAGAAGGCCAAGTACTCGGAGCTCGCTGCCGAGTGCCGGGAGGCTGGCTGGAAGACGACCATCCACCCAGTGGAGGTCGGATGCCGAGGTTTCCTTGGGGTGTCAACCATACGCCTCTTGAGGGAAGCAGGAGTGGCCGGAGGGAGGCTAAGGAGGGCAACAAAGGATCTGGCAGAGGAGGCAGAGAAAGGTAGCTTTTGGCTCTGGCTGAGGAGGAAAGATAGGTGTTGGGGGAAGAACATCTAACCCCAGATAACAGCAGCAGGGAGAACAGCTATCAGCTGCAGGGGGTGACAGGGAGACGTCCCTGTCACTGCTCCGCCACCAGGAGACGTTCCAGAATTAAAGGAGCGAAACGTCGGTGAACGGTGGTTTCTGGCTGATGACCCTGCAGCTGACCCATGGGCACTGGAGGAGGTGCGACAGGCAGCAATGCCCAGCAGGTGGTAACATCTTCCTGTGCAATTACTAATAATTCATTACATTTATATAGCGCTTTACATAGAAGGGGGGATCTCCTCAACCACCACCAATGTGCAGCATCCACCTGGATGATGCGACGGCAGCCATATTGCGCCAGAACGCCCACCACACACCAGCTTACTGGTGGAGAGGAGACATAATGATGAAGCCAATTGGTATATATATATGGGGATGATTAGGAGGCCATGATGGACAGAGGCCACTGGGCAAATTTGGCCAGGATGCCGGGGTTACACCCCTACTCTTTCGAAAGACATCCTGGGATTTTTTGTGACCACAGAGTGTCAGGGCCTCGGTTTAACGTCTCATCCGAAGGCTCTTTGACAGTATAGTGTCCCCATTACTATACTGGGGCGTTAGGACCATAGACTGAAAAAAAGATGGACGACGCCCCTTCGCTCTTTTCCATTGGAGAGAACTGAAGCCGCCAGTGTCCCGATATGGCGCTGACATATTGGAACTTGAGTCTGCGCAGTAGCGTTTTCGGGACCAGTCATGCGCAGTCGTGAGCAGGAAGTAAAGCCGCGAAATCAAGGCCCCGCCCTCACTCTCGCTGAATCAATCGCTAGCACACGCCCCTGCACTTTTCTTAAGTGGCCTCTGTCTGCTCCGTTCCTCTCCAATGATGTCTGCTGATTGCAGTACCTCGTTAAAATAAGGTAAATACAACTACTAAATACATAGTCAACATTATGAAAAAAAGTCCGTTGGTGCTTCAGTGACTACTTCGCACAGAGAACCTGTCAATCACAGTGGTCAATCATGATGTCACAGCACCGTTTTTATAGCATCAAATAACTAACTAAAAACAAACTTATTTTAAAAACAAACACTTGAAATTACATCAACGTGATAGAAACTACAGTAAATGACAGAATCTATCTTTAGAAAAAAGATATGTGAAGTGTAATTTAATTATTTAGTTGGTCTCACGTCCCGTTGAATAACATGGGGAGGCGGGGTTTATGACCTATACTAGGACCGGTCACCGGGGGGCGATCGAGACGTTTTGGCTTCACTTTTGAGGGCTTGCTTGGTTAGGACCCACACAGACCAAAGGGTGAGCGCCCCCTGCTGGACTCACTAACACCTCTTCCAGCAGCAACCTGGTTTTCTCAGAAGGTCTCCCTTCCAGGTACTAACCAGGTGTAACCCCTCCACCCGGGTCCCACTCGTCCCGCTCCGAGCGGGCCTCGAACCCGGGTCTCCGGCATAAGAGTCAGGCACTCTAACAAGGAGGCTAAAGACTGCAGCCTCTATCATCTGTCGCTAGAGCGCCTATTGAGATCAGAGGAGTGAGGTTTACTCGCACAGCAACTACTAGCTGGCCTCCATTACACTCACCCCCCTAAACCTCACTCCCATCCGGGTCACGGCACCAATGTAACCCCTCCACCTGGGTCCCACTCGTCCCGCTCCGAGCGGGCCTCGAACCCGGGTCTCCGGCATGAGCGCCAGGCACTCTAACAAGGAGGCTAAAGACTGCAGCCTCTAGCATCTGTCGCTAGAGCGCCTATTGAGATCAGAGGAGTGAGGTTTACTCGCACAGCAACTACTAGCTGGCCTCCGTTACACAGGCTCAACCCTGCTTAGCTTCAGTGGACAACCAGTCTTGGGCTACAGGGTGATATGGCTGCTGGCTTCACAAAATTACTGTTTTTACTGTATTTTTGATCAAATCAATGAGTTGTATAAATGAATAAATGAGTGAGCATAAGAGACATTAAAAAAATCGTTCAATTATACTACATAATATAAATACAATATTATATATCAGGCCTAGAAATCCTTACACACTCAGGCACAGTTTACATATCACAGATCTGATTGGCTAAATTAGATTTTTTACCCCCATACATTAGGTTCTATTTCACTGACACACTCAGCATCCCTCACCGCAGCAAACTTGTGTCCGAAGCCGATCCATTCCTTCTCCAGCAGCACCTGGAAGCCCCTGAGAGTCCTGTAGTAGGAGTCCAGCATCAGCATGGACAAAGAGGTGAGCTGAGCTGTGCGGTCCCAGCCATCACTGCAGTGCACCACCACAGAGCTCTTACTCGACTCAACCTTATCTGCAATCCGCACTGCACCCGCAAGCAAAAGCTATAGAGAGAGAGAGAGAGAGAGAGAGAGAGAGAGAGAGAGAGAGAGAGAGAGAGAGAGAGAGAGAGAGAGAGAGAGAGAGAGAGAGAGAGAGAGAGAGAGAGAGAGAGAGAGAGAGAGAGTCAAATGCTTTAAAAGCATCTAATTGTCTTGCTTTCTGATTCTGACTCTTCTGGGATACTCGTAAACTTCGAGCGGAACTGACTTTATACATCTGCTAAATCCACTCTGTAAAAATGGAAGGGCTCAGAAAAGTTCTCACACCGTGTCTACACCAGATGCGAGCGGCTACGACAAAAGCGAATAGAATTCATTATAATCAGTGATGCTGTCTACGCGGGATGTGGTGCAGCACGACTGACGCCCGGTTCTATTTCTGATGTACTTCAAGTGCTCGTGCAACTTCTGACACAAAGAACAAATGGATTTGCAACAGTCGCTTTGTCATGTTCAGTGTGGACATTTTCTAGCTGTTGTGGCGAGATGCGACAACGGTCGCGTCTGGTGTCGAAACAGTGTCAGAAAGGTCTTGCATCATTTGTTCGCTAAATATCAGAAATGCTGTTTACCCGTATGTACTCCAGCCAGTGTGTGGCATCTATGGCCGAATGCCAGCGAGGTTCATCGATGGTGGGGTAGACCACCTCCTTCAGCTTACGCAGAGACTCTCTCATAACATGAATGTTTGGGATCTCCAGGAAAATCAGCTCCATGCTGGGGTAGAAATTTTTATTCTCATAACCTCCATCTTTAGCCTGAGGCATAAAAAAGCAGAAAATAGGTAGAGAAGATTCTTGGCTTCCATTTTCATCTCCTGACTAGCACAGATGGCTACTGAATAATTCAAATTACATTTGTGGAAAACAACATGTGCGTTATGTGTGATAGAGACACTTAAAAATCTTTTTCCTGCATTTCCCTTCCCTCTGCAACATTGATGAACTGAACTGAAAAAACATCAGTCAAGGAAATCACTTTTACCTTGTGATTATCAGCCACGGTGTTCTGCCGAGCATCAAATATGGTGAGTTTATGGGACTGTGCATTGGCATCCATGATGGTCTGGAGGTAATGCTCATCCTCCTTACACCGGCGGTCTGTCGGGCCCACCATGGGCTGACTACAGCGCACTATCGTGGCCTGGGTTTCTGGGTGGATCCATGACAGGACCTGAAAGAGGACGAGGTGCAGAAGTCCAGAATGCTTTTAAATGCTCAAGTGCCAATCATTTAAATAGTTTTTAAGCTTCTTCTTCTATTTTTTCTCCCCAGTTTCTCTGTTTTTTTACCTGATACAGGTATAAGATATCTGAAAAGCTTCCAGCTTTGTTGACTTCATTTAGATCTTTGTTCTATTGTTGTTTGTTTTTCTGCTTGCACTTAGCTTCTTTGTTCTTCGTGTTACTATTGACCACTTGAATAATTACTGAGAAAATTTCACCTGTATTAATATGCTACGAAAGTGAAGAAAAATGCCCCACAGGTCATCGTACTGCCACAGTGACCGGTAAGATTGGTAATCGGTAAGATTTTTTAATGTTTTTTAAAATAAGTCTCTTATGCTCACCAAAGCTAAATTTATTTGATAAAAAATACAGTAAATCATTAATATTGAAATATTATTACAGTTTAAAATAACTTTTTTTATATTTTAATTTATTTCGTCTGATGGCAAAGCTGAGTTTTCAGCATCATTACTCCAGTCTTCAGTGTCACATGATCCTTCAGAAAATATGTTGATTTGATGCTCAAGAAACATTTCTTCTTGTGCTTATTCTAATTTTTGTGAAAACAGTTATATGTACAGTATATTTTCAGTATTTAATGAATAGAAAGCTCAAAAGAACAGCATTTATTTGAAGTTCAAATATTTTGTAACATTATAAAAGTCTTTAAATGTCTTGCCCACACAGCCCACAGACACACATGCTCACTTACCGGTATACGATGTTTCATTCTGAAAGAGGCCACTCGTTTGATTTCATCCTCTTTAATACTGGTTGGGGTAACAAGCAGAGCAGGGTAAGTGTCACACACTTCATAATTACTGTTGATCTTACTGATTGTCCAGCTCTCATTGGGCAAACCCTGCAGACAGTGTGGAGACAGAAAAATGAGCAAAAAGAAATTCAAATTTTCAGTCAGACCACTCTACTCTTTTTTTTTTTTAAGCAACGTGCAAATCTCACCATTCTTTTATACTCTGCCACTGGATCATAAACCTTCCATCCATCCTCTGGAAATTGTTCTTTGTATTGGAAGGCGAATAGGGACTGGAAGAGAAAAAGGAGCAAATGGATTTGTGGAGACATGAACCAAACAGCACTGGAACCAATCACTACTTTGACTGGAGCAATGACGTACCAGCTCATTGGTCAGGGGGAAGGCATGCTTTGTCAAATCTTCTAAAATCTCCACATTATTCTGTTCCTCCTTTTTATAAGCAAACCTGGGACTCCTCATATCCTATTAAGACAGATCACAGATCATTAGCATGGAGAAATTACAGTTTTGGAGACTGAAATCAGACTAAATTGTAAATCAGATCTATTTTTGGCAGTTGCTTGCATTCCTCTCCGGTTGGCTTGACAGTATCGCGGAATTTCAATATTGAGGTTATTGCGACAGCCCTACCATGAATCAGTTAAGACAATAATTACCCCTATAGACCGTCTCTGTGTTTAATCCAAACACTGTGGGTGGATGTTTACTATAAGTGGAACAGACCAGCATGTGGGTGGATGGTGGTGCATCTGACCTTACAGACGATCTCCATGCCACTAGTATTCTCCCCATGACTCTGTACACCGATAGTCTCCAACCTGCTGATGGCACCCAGGTTCACATCCAATATGAAAGGAGCGTCCTGCATGAATGGAATAAGACATCTGCTTAACTTGAACATTTAATTTCATTGTGTGGCCATATCACAAAATATCAAGACACTACATTGATCTTGAAATAGACAAAAATATTTTGAGACGCACCCGTTCTAGACTGACAAAGTAGAGTTTGTAGTCTGTGACTGTGAGTGTGCCGGTCACAGCTCCAGTAAAAGGACAGATATACATCACATCTTTAACTGCAGAGACAGAAGAAAACAAATGTTACCCGACACGAGCAGATACAGGAAACAAGAATCAACATGAATGATCTGACATACCAGTGGTTTTGATTGTCTCTCCAGGGACAAGTGGGACTTCATCCATGGGTACTTGTTTTCGTGCATCCCTGAACACTTGCTACAGGGTAAAAAGACACCAAAACGTCTCAAAACACAAATAGCCCTCATTTTATTACGCTAAATATTAGGTTCATACAAAACCATTCAAAAGGTTGTGGTTAGCAAGATTTTTTTTTTAATGTTTTTGAAAGAAGTCTTTAAGGCGCACCAAGGTTGCATTTATTTGATCAAAAATACAGTTCAACAGTAAAATTGTGAAATATTATTACAATTTAAAATAACTGTTTTTCTATTTTAAAATACTTCAAAATGTAATTTAGTACGGTGTTGGCAAACCTCCGTTAATAACATCAGTCTTCAGTGTCACATGATCCTTCAGAAATCATTCCAATATGCTGATTTGGTGCTCAAGAAACATTTCTTATTATCACGGTTGAAAACGGTTGTACTGCTTAATATTTTTGTGGAAAAACTTCAAACAAACAGTATATATTTGAAATAGTCAATATTTTTACATGGTTACAAATAATGCGACTTTTGATCAATTTAATACATCCTTATTTAAAAAAACTTTTGAACGGTAGTGTATGTTTTATCACATTAAAATAGCTGAAACCATGAAGTCTAGGCTGATGTAAGGACTAGACAGAAAAGAGAGAAGGAGGAGGGTGAGAGTAAGCAAGTAGAGCTGAAGCGAGAGAAACTTGCCGTAGTGTGAGACGGCAGTTCAATGTCGCTGCCATCTTCACCAGAGTCCTGAGACTGAGCAGAGGCCGCAGGAGAAATACAGAATATGTGACGAAGAGAAAAAAGTTTGTTTAAAAGTTCCAGCAGTTTATAAAGAATATGAGGAACAGAAAGAGAAAAAATGCAACAGAGATAATAGTTGCGCTTTAGGGTTGAAAGGTCACATCCTCACACAGAGACAGGAAGTGTGATTTGAGGAGGCAGAGAACACAGAAAAAAATACAGCTGCTCAGCCATCACTGCTACACTAGTACATCTGTGCGAATGCCAACTAAATAATTCAAATGTATGTTCTGATGTGTTTCTGTGCAGATCTCAGACTCTTGATCTTGAGCCTTACCCTTAAGTTTGGCCTCCTTGACACCTGGAGATCACACATAGACATCAGACAAAAATGAGTTACAAACACACGCACTTTCATGAACATGTAGGCACAAAAGCACGCAGACTTAACACACATTAGACTTAATCTTAGCGAAAATGTCATATTTTACTCCAAAAAAATTAAGCTTATTTTTTAGGACTAATAATATGTATTGAGTAACCTATATATAATGTAAAAAAATGTGTTAAAAATCATATTTTTTTTAAATTGTCAAGTGCATTTGTAAAGAACAATGTTAAGTAGCTATACGTGCATTACTGTATAAAAGCGTTGAACTTTTTAAAAAAGATTAATACTTTTATTCAACGATACATTAAATTGATTCAAAATTGACAGTAAAGACTTTTACATTGTTACAAAAAAATTGTAAAAATAACAATGAACTGGATTTTTTTGTGACCAGCAATATTAATTGCATGCATATTATTCTTACATTTGATAAAAACAGATTAGAAAAGAGCAAAAGCTTGTCTATGGCGGGCGGCACCAGTTGTATCCTAAAAACAGACTTTATTTTGTATGCAAATTATTAGGTTTTTTTCTTTTGAATATGGTGTGAAATATGACGAGACATTTCTTCATTTAACAGCTGGATGAAGCATAAACAAGGGCTTATGAACAAAGGACAAACATGTAACTGTACAAAAAGACAGTGTGCAAAAAACAATAAGGAAAACATACTAAGTGTGCACAAACAGTATATATATATTTGTGGTGTTAAGTATAATCTCTAATTTATAACTCAAAGCAGGGCAGAGCAGTGGTCCTGTTAAAGCAAACTGACAAACACCCCACTAGCATCAATCACCCTTACCCTGAAATCTATCTTCTTCCCAACCTGTCAATCAAAAACACAATATCATAATGGCTCACTCTGAGACAAAACACTTAACAAAACTGGTCCACGTTCATTCTGAATACCATGTTTCCAAACTTAGAATTAATCTACTACACAGTAAGACAATAAAATCGAATCTTTTTCATTTTAACGCAACTCAAAATTTCACTTCCAATCCATACGTTTATTTAGTAAGCAATAGTGTAATAAGTGAGATCATGTACAGTCAGCTGGTCATTATCACAAAACAAACCCATTCATGGTTCCTTATTAACATAAAAAAAACCTTTACTGTGTGATAAGAACATTTAAAAGGCAGCTATATAACTTATGTATATATAACTTAAGACTCAATTATACTGTGAAAAATAATCATTATAAATAAGTGTAAAATATTATTTGGAAAATAAATAGTTTGTTTTTTCTACTTACTATAGAGCATTATTTATTTGTTTATTTGGCAACTTTACAATAAGGTCTCATTCATTAACATTAGTTAACGAACTAACAATGAGCAAATATTCAGCATTTGTTAACCTTTGTTGTTAGTTCACAGTGCATTGACTACTGTTAACAGATACAACCTTTGATCTTAAAAATGTATAAGTAAATCTTGAGAATCTAATCTATATCATTTTTATTATATCATTTTATTTCAATTTTTTTATTTAACACTTATTAATTTTGATCTATTTTGTATTATTTATTCATTTATTAAAATTATATATATATATATATATATATATATATATATATATATATATATATATATATGACATGCATATTTTTGTGTCCAAGTGCATTATTTCCTTTTAAAATAATTTTATAAAATCATGAGATACAGTATATACTTTATTCTATAAAACCTATTTAGTTTGAATTCATTTTAAGTACATTTAAATAATACATATTCTTTTGATTTGTTATTTTAAACCCCCAAAATGTCAGTTGGTGCAACTGTCCAAACAAATGTACAGAACTAAGAAAACTATTTAAAATGGTGTCTTAATAATAAGAAATTAAAAACTTTTTAGGTTTGAAATCTTTCATATAATTTTATAGTTTCATATATTTTAAAGGGGTCATATTTTACAAGGGTGCACTTTTTCAAGTTGATTGTACTGAAATGTGTGTTGGCAGTGCCTGTACACAACCATCATATAATGATAAAAATCCATCCAGTGTTTTTGTTTTAATCTCCTTATATGTTTCCCCTGCCTCAAATTGAGCCGTTCGTTTTTGTGACGTCAATAAAACGGACGCCCCTCCCACGATTGTTGATTGACAGCGTTTCAACACAGACCCGCCCTGAGCGAGCTGTCATCATAGTCCGGCATTGTTAATACGCTGGAGCAGAATGGCGTCTAAGCGATTGTGGTGTTCTGTTCTTGGGTGTAATAACGAACAGAGCAGTCATTTTAATGTTCCTAAATCCAAACCGCTGAAGACGCAGTGGCTGAGTTTTGTTTTCAAAGGGAATATTGCCCACGAGCAACGTCAATGCTCTCATGTTCGCGCGAATCATTTCTCACCAGACTGCTTTATAAACGACGGTCAGTTTAAAGCTGGTTTTGCTAAGAAGCTGCTCCTGAAAAAAGAATCGGTACCAACTATTTGTGTTCCCTCTGCACCTCCAGAAGAAGTAAGTGTAAAGTTTTATTAACCTTTGCAAATCGCGAAAAAAAGTTTTTCATGACCATTAGTTGTAACGTCAATCTGTCAATGAACTAACGAATACATCAGTAAACACATAGCGTTCGTATCTCACTTCTCTACCCTGCCAGTACATACAAAAATAGATCAAAGTGACATTACGTTAACCAACCATTCAGAAACGTCCTGTTTGAGCCTTAAAGTCCCCGTGAACCGGAAGTTGCAAACGACTTTTCTCCAGTGTTGTGACGTATTTCCGAGAGAAATGGAATACTAAATGAGGCAAAATAGTGGGCGTGGCTTTTTTTCCCAACTAGCACCTGATTGGATCTAGAAAAGTTGGTGTTTCATTCAGAAATGGAGGCAGATCTTAAGGCAAGTTTACAATCGGTTGTTGAGGATTACTCGCCGCCTGAAACACCGCCAGCAGTGGTCACCTGGACGTGGCGGCTCAGGAGCAAGTTCACACTCGCGAGCATCTCGATGTGTCCCAATGGTAACACTAATTGGAACTATAAAACTATTTTTATTTGCTATTACTGCTGCAACCTTAACCGTTATGATAGTAACCTGCGTGTAACTCACTAACCCGTGAGTGCGACAACCAAAAATGCACCTCCTCGCCATCTCTCCTCTCACACACTGTCAATGCTCGCAAACACACAGGCAGCCTGTCAACTGTCAGTTGGAGGGGCGTGGTTACGGATGTTAAGCAGACACCTAAACCGTCAAACCTACGTCATCAGGGAAGGTCCTCCAATGCAGAGGGGAGGGGAATTTTCAGATTTTGATTAAAGATTACGAAGCCAAAAATATTTTTGGTGTGGATTGACTTGCATGGATGAATTGTTTACCACAAAACGATCAATTTATGCAAACAAAGTAAGTATGGTCAATTTTGAATTCATGGGGACTTTAATTGTCGAACTTCTTTGCGGCCGTCATCTTGTTCCGGGTGCGACTCCGGTTCAAACTGATACGGTTGCACAGATGTGTCCTCAGAGACTCCCGCTGCCATTCTCTCTCCAAAATATACCCTCAACTGTTGTCAAGGCAACACTCCACGTGTGTTGTGTGAAAACGCCAGTAGAACAGAGGGGCGGAGTGAGCAAAGCTCATTATCATTTAAAGGCATCTGCACTGAAACGGCGTGCTGAAAACAGAGCTGTTTTTGACCAGGTAAAATAAGTGTTTTCTTAAAATACTAATGAGAATTTTTAATAAAAGTATATTACAAAGTTTTCATTTAGACCCTAAACATTCATATTAACTAAACAAAAATGGCATTATATGACCCCTTTAAGAAATATCAGTAGTTTTAGCAGTTGATATAACTGAAAAACTTTCGTCCAGCAATTTGTATATTCTCAAATGTCAGGGTGGCAAACATGGCTCTTTCATTATGAATTGACAAGGTAATAACAGTAAACATGATAATGCATCATCCAGAGGAGCCAAACTGATTCTTGTGGCCGAGTGAAAAGGTTTGTAGAGCTCTCTCAAATACTGGTAAAAACTGCTAATTTTAAGTGTGGGTAGGTTTGTACATTTTCCATGTCAGGTGGTACAACTACAGTATATATACATACTATATACATCTATTTGGTTGTATTGCCTGACATAAAAACAGTCAAAAAATTAATTTAAACACCCTTATTATGTATTTATTCTTTCACTGTTTTCCCCTAAAACTTCCTTGTGGGCCCCTGGGGGAACCCAGTTTGAAAACCCATGTTCTAGACAATACGGGTCTGATTTAAAGTGAAAAACATCCTTAAAACACCCTAAAGTGAAAAACACACCTTGCATTCACGGATAATGGCTTCTGGAGGGACACCGCCAGAGATCTGGCTGGAGATAGTGGCCGCTATCAGCTGTTTACACCATTCCACATGAGATCCAGATGGACTGTATGAGGAAAAAACAAGTAACGTTAACACATAACACACTTGAGCAAGCACTTCAGTCAATGCATCTGCCATTCTCTGTGATGATGAAAAACTAAAGACTCCATACTGGCATAGTTAGATAGATGCATTAATGTGCAGCGCTGACATCCTGTGGTCTGTAGACTAAAGATGACAGATGGTGATATGAGGTCAGAGAAATGTGTCACACACAGTCTGATCTTTTAGAGCCGAACAATTAAACGACATAGCCTAAATTGTATTTCTTCAATCCAGGCTTTAAAAATGTTTTGCTTCCTAGGTGTTTTAGTTAATGTATCACTTCTTGGTAGCAAAAGCAATAACCTTAAAACGATGATGGGAAGATGCATGCTGTTTCGGGTGGATAGAAATCATTCACAGTTTTAATACAAATGGTTTTGATTCTAGTATTATTTGAGCAGAAAACTTTAATGTACTACAGTACATACTATAAATACAATTAACGTTAAACTATAATGTACTACAGTATAGGGCAATATTTGAACAATAGGCATATGGGGCTCATCTACCCTACACAACAGGCGTGCATGTATAACGCGCGTGCACACTGTAAATCGCTTTTTTTAACGAAAAGTTCACATATAATCGCACATTTGAGGATAAAACCAAGACATGCACCTGTCTAATGAATCCTCGCTGTCTTGTCGAGATGCAGGGATTCCTCCTCCGAGGATTTGAGGTTTTCGCGGCACCGGCGGCAGCACCGGACTGTCCGAACCTGACGAATGCTGCTGTTTCTCCATTTCCCAGCTTCCCGAGCTCCGTCTAGTAAAATGTGACTGTCTTTTAGCTTCCTCCAGTCCGAGAGCTGAATTTCTGTGTTTAGGAAGTCATCTCTATGTGGCTTGTACGTGTGCAGAAGTCTGTGGTTGTCTCTCTGCTTCCTGCTCTGATGCTGCCGCTCGCTGACAAATAGCGTTTCTCTTTATTTATGTCAAGGAAGCAGCCATGACGAAACCCCCCTGCCGCCAAAACCCATATTTAGATCGCAAGTATATCGGCGCATAATATACACAGTGCTGGGTAGTAACGGATTATTTTATACATGGTTACGTTATTCTTACAATGGCAGTAAATGTAAAATTTCTTTCTAAAAAAAACCCCATCACACTAGGCACGAGCCGATCACTGAAAGCTGAGAGCCACAGCATTTGATCACTGCATTTACAGAAATCATTTCACTTTTAGGAAGTGTTTTCTCAACATTTCATATTTAATCAACTCCTGACAAACATATTCATTATTATTTGAATGATCACCCAGTGAGTCATTTAACCAAGTCTTTGGAAGGCTTTGCCTTTTAAACACATTAAAATGTACAAACTCACATCATTTTATATTTACATGCAAAGCAGGAATTCACCAACTTTTTTCATCTGAAACTCTTTGGCTAATATATTTACTTGAAGAACCCCCTGAGATTGTATGTTAACAAGTTATGTCAATACAAATTAGTTCAGTGTGCTCTGATGTCGGTTAATGGTCACATGCAGGTAAACAAATTTTTATTTTTATTTTAAATCTTTTTTTAGTAAGTGGTTCATTTTGATTGTTTTTATTTCAAAATTATTTTCATTTGTGTGTGTGTGATTTAATTAATCATTAATCATAAATTTCATTAAACTCACAAACCCCAGTCTGGAAAACCCTGATGTAAATAAGGGTAATGGACATAAGTAACAAGTGTGTGTGTGTGTGTGTGTGTGCATTTGAATAGGCAAAAATGCACATCTTAATGGCAATATACTGTGATGTTATTTCCATCAAGAAGTGCAGACATTTTTGGTCAAGATTTTGTATTGATAAAGCAAGAGTCGAGCACTCCGCAAAGTCTTCTCTAAGACATCCCAAAGACTTTTAATGAATTTAAGGTCTGGATTCAGAGGTGCCAATTCATGTGTGAAAATGATTCTTGCTCATGCTCCCTCTCAACCATTCTTTTACAATTTGAGCCTGATGAATCTTGACATCGTCATCCTGTAATATGGCCATGATGTGTCTTTCTACATGGTTGTTTAAGAAATGAAAAACTACACACTCCCTCAGTTAGGGTTAGAAGAACTGTTGTCAACATATAAGATGCTAGAAACATAATCACTGCAACAAAGATCTAATCATAGACTCTTAAGCATTTGCCTATTTAAATCCATACTACTGACTTTTTTGGCCTGACAGCATGCGTGTGTGTGTGTGTGTGTGTGTGTATATATATAGCTTTACACACATACATATTGTGCTTACACGTATTTATTTTCCTCAGAATTCATGGATAAACAATATCAATATCTACCTATCTATCTGCAGTGACATGCCTACAAAGATATTCTGGACTGATATGAGTTGAGGTCTTGAGGAAAGGCCTGAACTTTCTTTTACGAAAACCAATATTAGCTATTAAACTGGTGAGAGTTTGAAACACAAAAACTGCTGTAGAATATTTCCTTGCTGATATGGTATTGCATCGTCGGTTAAAAACACAGACACCTCACTTTTCGTACATTTCTGTGATTTTAAATAAAAAAAGAACATTGCAATAGATGATTTGTGGCATGCACGTCATTAATATAACCCAGTAAACATCTGTTTACTTTTTAGCTCAGGCTTGTCTTTATAACTATACTGTATTCAGATCACTGCCATAGTAGATATGATGATTAATTTGGTGATTAGAGTATGCATTTTCATTGCACTCATTACATGCTAGGCTAGCAGGTCTTGAATAACCTTTTTAAATGTTATCAGATTCACACTAGGAAAAATAAATAAATAGCAAAGGGTGGTTTATACAATGGCGTTTTATAGCACTGTAAGCAACCTTCAAACAGGCCGCTATGTCAGAATCAGAATGCCTGGGCGTACAATAATCAGCATAGTCTTTTCCATGTGAACTCTTTAAATTAATTTAATCAGCATTATGTACAGAACAATAGCTGGCCAACAAATAAAGGATACATGTGGGAATACAAAACACAAATAGATCCCTTTAAACTATTATGTCTAAATTAAGATAATGTCAGGACAAAAAAAAAAAAAAATCAGAGTGCAGCTTTCCTTCAACCAATCTCATGCACCAAGCAATTTGATTGAGAAAAAGATTTCCCTACTACAGAATCAGATCGTTTTCAGATCTTTAAAATGTTACAAAGCAAAATGAAATGCCCATTAAAAAAAGAAAATGATATATATATATCAACAAATTACCTACAATTACCAAATCCAACCAAAACATTTTTTTTTCTAATTACTTTCCTTTTTATAAAACTGTCAAATTTTACACTGAATAAAATAATTATATTTTACAACAATAGAACTTTCAACAGTAAAATAGGTTTTTGTTTGAGGTAATTACATAGTTCTGGTACTTGTACAAAATAAAAAATAGATTTCTGTCTTATTCCCCCCCTAAAAACAACCAACCGCAAATGGTTTGTTTGTTTATTGAACTTTTGTCTTCTTTGCACACTATGGTTTGAACTTCATATCCTCATTGAGGTCAAAGTCTTTAGAAGTTCAGTTTTCCGAGGCAGCATAATCAATGACTCTCCTCTATTCCCCCCGTGTCAGTCACAACTCTCTTCCTCAAGAAAAGACTGAATTTGGAACAGCACAAACATACTAATTTATATCACAGCCACTCCATCTTTCCCAAAAGACTTTGCAGACTATGCTGCGTCTCGTTGGGAGCAATACTGTCAGCTCCATCAGAAACAAAATATTTGCTTTCCGTGGCAACTGCATGCCGTTTTAAGGGGTATAACCCAAAGCCACTAACATGTAGGGCCTAAAATTGTTCAACTCCCAAACCTCAGCAGGGGAGGAAACAACCGGTCGCTCAAACGCACAGTGGATGATGCTGCCATAAAGGAAAAAACAAAAAAAAACAATGTTTCTCTATAAAATATACACCTGAAAACCTCAAATATGAGTAAAGGCACCGAAAAGGTATCTGTATCGCTCGCTTAAAAAAACCCTGGTTCTGTTATTAATGTTAAACTAATGTTAATCACTTCAGAACATTTTCATTCCATATAGTACACTCACATGAGCAGCAAATGACCTTTACGGAGAGAAAAAATAAGACATTTAGACAACATATTTGCTTCCTTTACCTTATTTGAGTCAAGCAGTTAAACCTCGCATAGTGACCAATGAAATGATTGCTCTACCAAAGGTTGAAGACCCTGCTTGACACTAGATTGACTGGACACAATGTAGACTAAAGTTTACAACTCCGTAAACAAGACCAGCACTCTTTGAACACCTTTTAAACAATCTTACCACTGCTCAACATTCAGAAATGTTCTGCACTCAGATCTAGACACTTTAGAACCCTGATAACACACATAATGCAACACATATCACATACGTCCGTCTGACTTGATCGCTTTCATTCGTCATTTGACCATTCCAAACAGTATCCAAGTGGTTTCTGGCACACACACACACACACACACACACTATTTGACTTACTTTCGTCCATGGTATACGGCACGAAAAAACAGCACTGTCACTTTAAGGCTTCTCTTTTCGTTTAACTTGTTTGTTTTTTTGCGCAATGAAGGCCGTACTGTGGTTTATTGCATAATTGGTTTGTTACTCTTATCGTCGACATCACTACTAATCGTGTTACCATAATTATCACTATTGCTATGTACAAATGTCCAATGTCTGTAACAGGTTGCGAGTGTGATCAAAACGGTGTTTGTAAGTGTGTGATGTGCTGATTGGGCGTGGCAGCATTGGGGGTGGAGCTGTTTGTCAAGTGGGTGGAGGAAGGGGCGGAGTCTGAGAGCTGTAGCTCCTCCAGTTTCTTCAGGTACTGATCCCTCAACGCCAGTAGCTCCTTATAGCGCTGCTCCACGGGACTCTGTTGCTGATAGGCACAAATATACACAAACATTCATACATGTGAAGTGACATCCATGTCAAAAATCCACCAGAGGGCAGCAAAAACACTCTTTGACTTCAAATAAGGAAAACGAATCACATCTGCATCACAAAACATTTTTGATGCAAACAAGATGTTGGAATACTAGTTCTAAGACAAGCATTTTTGCATTATTCTATAATTTGCTGGATAATTATGATAAAAATATGCAATATAATCCTCAAAAAAGGCACTTTGGTCTGTACACATTACATTTGTTTGTTTTCATTGGTCTATTGTTTTTGTCGCATTTAATTTGTATACTGGTAAACAGCATTAATCATTGTTATGACTAATGTGGCAAAATTCTTATGCATGCCAATACTGGAGTGGCTTCTGCAAAACCACTGTGATAGAATGTGTGTGTGTCGGGTGATAAGGACAGTTTGAGTGACAGTTCACTGCAGTGCCAGAACATAATTAAACTGGAGAGAGAGGATTTTCTGCACCGCTGAATCGGGTACGCACACACACAGATAAACACTCAATCCCACCCAGAGGCAAAAACACCCACTATAAAAAGATGCACATGCTTTTTCCCCCTTTCCAAGATCGGTTTGTATAAATGTATACTCCAAATATGTCAGCTTAAATAATGCTTACCATCATACAAAAGCTAAAGAAACTACAACCTGAAGGCCTGTTCACACCGGGACGAATTTCGCGCGCGTTATTCGCCGACGTTTAACGCCTCGTGACTAAACAAAGGGCGCCAATGTGAGTGTTCACACCAACGCGTAAAACGCCACGCGTAAAAGCGTCATTTTTTTAAAAACGCCTCGGGTTCGTTTTTTTGGTTTGACGCGCCGCGTCAAAAACTATCCGACCAATGAGATTGGCGCTTTTGCTCACGTGTCTGGAGCTTCTGAAGTTACAGTAAAACATAACTTGGGGGCGCTCAAACACAAAACGGTCTTGCCGAGCACACATACGTAATGGCGAAGAAGATATACAGCGTCTACACTCTGCCGGGAAGAAATAAGACGAGGAAGATGTAAGGCTAGATGAGTAGAGCTGCTGGTCTTGTTGGTGTCTTTATAAAGAGACACCAACGACAATAAAGAACCATATAACAAACGCGACAAACTTGCTCTCTTCTTCTGAGTGACAAGCGAGTGTCAGAAGCGTAGTTGCGCAGCGCCACTTTGTGGACCGGGGTATTTCTGTTTTACATTAAGCGCCATCTAATGTCAGGGAATGAATTTGCGTGTTCACTCGGCTCATCGTCAGCGAAAATCGCTTGGGTGTGAACACAAAAAACGCGTTGAAAAACGCTGACGAATAACGCGAGCCGATATTCGTCCCGGTGTGTACAGGCCTTGATTGTGAAATGTATGTCCATACCTGGTGCTGTATGCGAGGGTTCCACCGGATGTAATAGGTCACCCACAGCTCTAGGTGGCGCATGCTGGCTACAGGGTAAAGCACGCGACTTGACTCTGGTGTGTAGAAGGGGTTTATATACAAGGATGTGTCACTGTTGATCAAAGACCACAGAGACACCGTCTTCACCCGAACATTCTAGTGAAACAATATGGACAAAAGAAAAATCAGAAAGGTGGTATTTTGAATAAACACTAATCTGTTATTTAAAGTGAATCTTAAGTACTATATATAATATATACACATACCCACATTAAAGTACAGGTGATTTAAAAATCAGCTGTTAAGCTGTTGAATATATTAGTAATACAAATGGTAAGGTGTCAAATCCTTTGGTTAGCAGTAGATAAAGTGGGACTGTGCACCCTAACGTTGTTGCAGTGGACGGCTCTATAGGGCCACCAGAATGAATGTTTCATCTCCCCAAAGTGCGTCCTACTCCGACTGAGAGTCAGTCAAGCATCCCTTTTACTCATGCTCTACTTCACACAATGAGCGCAGAGAGAAATAAAAGGCAATGTGTGCATGCGGGAGAAAGAAAGCAAAGGCCAATATACTATCCTACTGATGACAAGTCGCCTCAAATAGGCAGTGAAGAAGATAAGATTTTAGAGATTAAGAGACAAAGGTGTGATTAAGTTAAAGAAAGAATAGTACAGTGGAGCACAATTTAATAGATCTAGGCTATACTTCCACAATGCATGTATCAGTGATAGATCAATATAGAGTGAGGTTCAAAAGTGAGAGCACATTGAAAATCTGAGGTTCAAAATCTAATTTAAACCAGAAAAATAGTTTTTTTTTTCTATATCATGATATTAAATAGTCAAATGTATTAAGTTTTTAAATCTAACTTTTCACTCACTTTTTTATAAATATAAAAAAAGCAAAAATGGAAGCATTTTCACAAATGATCTTACATCTTTAGACGCTACTGCATCTTCATGGCCGATTAATCAGTATTTTGTTTACATCGTCTGATACATCATTCATTGGACACTATATATAATAAAAACATTTTTTGTCTAAGACAGATTAGAGCTGCATGACTCTGGATAAATTGAGAATCACAATTTTTTTTTGTTTTCAAACAGAGATCAAGATTCTCCCACAATTCTGAATAGACAACTAAAGGTTTTGACAAAATGTTAATTGCTGCAGTATTTAAAGTGCCCCTATTATGCTATTTTAAAGTTCCCTAATGTTGTTTTGTAGTCTCCTGCAACAGGTTTACATGCATCAATGATCAAAAAACTGTTTCATTTTCTCATAATATACATTTGCACATCACCACATTTTCAATGAGTCTCAAACGACTCGTCAGATTAATCAATCTCTCTAAATCCCTTCTTTCCGCGAGCTGCTCTGCTCTGATTGGCCATACAGCTCAGTCTGTTGTGATTAGTCTACCACGTGCAGCGCGTGTGTCGAAAACAAAACCGCCCATTGCCATAACAACATTGAGGCTTCCTACACCGTAAACTAAACACAGTAACGAACAATGACGTTGATTTTACCATATCCATCCTAGCGCGAGTCCGATGATGAAACATTGGAAGAACTAGTTATTCAACCCGAACCTCCATCGCAAGGACGACTCGAGCAGAACGTTTCTCAGTGATACGCTACTCAGTTTGAGGTACGTTATGAGATGTTGCAACTGTAATTCCTCACCATCAGCATTAACAAGTGCATGTCCATCAAACAAACCGATTATTTTACTTGTACTTATTTATTTACCTAGTATTTTTCTAATTTATTGCGGTGAACATGTGGAAACTGTATCAATAACAGTGCATACATAAGCCAAGCTCTAGCATGAATGACTGATGTAACAAACGTTCGTAAAACAAATCTTGCTCCATGTTACTCAAAGTGGAAGTGAGAACGACAGCTAATCTGCATTAATAGACACCGTTTTAGGTAATAGTGGCCCACAACTGATCAGCAGAAGTATTTCAGTAAGATAGTAATAACATGAGTTAGCCAGTTAGCAGGAGACCTACACAATATAAAACTCAAAGCTAAGTATTTTGAGCACCATCTTTCAAGAGCAAGCGGTTTGCGAATCCTGCATTGAACTCCGAGATTTGAGAAGCAGTCGTCAGTAAAATAAAGGGAACACAGCAAAAGTTTAGGATTATACTGCTGTGGTATCATGGTAAAGATGAATTTTAACCACTGATTCTTCACATGCTCGTCCTTGGGCAGTGATTCATTTCATTGACTCAGAGTCGACTCTTACTTTTGAAAGACAATAGCTTTATATACGGTGCACTTTCAGATTTAAAACTTTGCAGAATGTTTTCATTCTTTTAGAGCTATGTTACACACTAAATGAAAGGTCATTTTCAAAAATCCATAAAAGGGGCACTTTAAAGTCCCTGTAAAGGCAATTCTAAAAAAAAAATCTAAACCCATTATAAATGTTAGAAATGTATTGCTAAAACATATTACAAAGACTGTGAACTGTGAATTACTGAATTGTGGAGTTAGACCGTTAAACAGTTTTTCACCATTGCTATTTTCCGGATTTTTTGGGCGGGGCTAAAACGGGGCTCGATGACGCACTGGAGCCCCTGAGCTCCTGGACACGCCCCTACTTGATGACGCACTGAGGCCACTCAATGTCAGTACTATTAGTTGCTACAGCCTACAGTTTGCTAGCTAGCTATGCCTTCGACACGGAAATGCGTAGGCTGCTACCTGGATGCGATCATGTACAAAACAGATCGGTGTCTTTATTTAAATTTCCTAAAAACGATCTCATCAAGAAGAGGTGGATTAATTTTGTGAAGAGCCAACCTTGATGGAGAGCTGAGGATCACCGCCAACACCCGCCTCTGTAGCGATCATTTTACACGGGATAGTTTTATAAACTTTCGTCGGAGACAACTGGGATTCACTGATAATCCGCTGTTACTGGTGAATGGGGCCGAACCGACTATCTCCCGCCTCGGCCTTCATCTCCCCGTCCCGAAAGCAGTATCACAAATATCACCGTCGGCTGCTTTCCCGCGAGTGGGCGTGGTTTCAGCGCAGCCAGCGGACACGCCCCCAGCGTTTGAGAGCAGAGACTACTGCTCATTTTTTCAAGATTTCGATAGCTTATTTTATGTACTTGCCGGCTTTCTTTTATCATTCAAATTTGTCTGGGTGGCTAATAACACATTTTTCTGTGGTGTGACAAACTCAGAACACATACTTAGTTTTTACTTTACAGGGACTTTAAAATATTTAATTAATCTGAATTATTTCAAAAACTCGGTTTGAATGATTGATTCAACGACGATAAATAATTCCCTTGTTTCATTGCTGGATGAATTAGCATTTTTGAACGAATCTCTTGAATGAATGATTCAATGACAAATACATTTTTTATTTGCTCTATTTTTATAGCTTCCATAGACCCATAGCTTTCCATAGTTTCATACCTACACATGATAAATGCTTTGTCTGGGTCAGAGGCAGCGCCAACACAGATATGAATGTTCTGATGTGATTTTGTCAAAGGTTTAAAAGACAGGCGTTCATTGTCATTTAGGAATGAGATCAGATGGGTGTTTGAATGAGATTGCGATCTTTTAACGATTAATCGTGCAGCTCTACACATTGTGGTCCAGTTTGTATTAAAGATAAGGGAAGTTCAGGGCTTGTATATCAATGTGTATCAATGATGTGTGTTTGTTACTTCTTACATTGCTTTCACGAGCGCTCTCACAGTTGTAGAGGAACGTGCCAAAGCGGCAGCTGTACAGGTGATCCAAGATTACTACCAGGAGACGTTCATTAAACTCAAACGCTGTTGGGAACTGCAGATGTGGGAGAGGGATAAAAGTTAAACAGATTTACTCACATTAAACTCTAAATACCTGTAAACTCTGAAGAACAAAACACATAGAAAATGTATTCCAAATCTGTATGATTTGGTTTCTTTTGCTGTACACAAAAAGAGATATTTAGAATAAAATAGCTGCCACTTAAGATGCTGTTTTCCATGAATATAACTAGCTCCAAAAACCGCAAAGAGTACCATACAAGTACGTAATACTACTGCTGGCGACATATAATAGCTCTGTGAGAAATTTAAGTAATTATTCAGTTCAATCTCATTCAATGTTACATATATTAAACTGCCACATAAAAATGGATTGCACCAGGCTTGATGTCAATGATGCTGACTGCCGCAGGTTCTCGTGTGTTAAGGTGCGGTCACATTTACCATTGTTTTCAAGGATTTTTGCAGGGATGAAATCTAGTCATTTTATTAGGCACATATGTTTGAAGAACATTTGTGTGAAGAACAAAAAAAAAAACCTTTGCTGTGCGTGTATCTGGGTCTCAGCATCAGTATCCACATTGGTTAGATGGAAAACAGCAATTCAGACATTATAAAAAATACCTCCTTTTGTGTTCCACAGAAAAAGAAAAAAAAAAGGTTTGCAGAAGCATGATATGACATGACATGGTTAGACAATTATATCCATACCTGTTTAGTCATTTGCCACACGCAGTCAATAAATTGCAAAAAGATAGGTGACCGGTCCTGATCTGCATGGTTTTTGTCTCCATGGCCGATTCTCTACACACACACACACAAAGTATGACATAAATACCAACTGATAACGATTATTTCTCTTTTTTTTTTACACAATACAAAATCTAACACGGAGGTTGTAGTTCACCCTTAATTATACTCTATCAAGTCTATCAAAGCAATCACCCTGATATCATGGTTGATAGAACTCAAACTCCATCACTAAATTGTGTTGTTTTGCAGATGCAATACTTTGTAAACTCAGTTAAAACTCACTGAGGCGAACTTGTGTCCGAAGCCGATCCACTCCTTCTCCAGCAGCACCTGGAAGCCACCGAGAGTCCTGTAGTAGGAGTCCAGCATCAGCATGGACAAAGAGGTGAGCTGAGCTGTGCGGTCCCAGCCATCACTGCAGTGCACCACCACAGAGCTCCCAGAAGACACCTTATCAGCCACCTGGATGGCCCCTGATAGCACCAACTAGAGCAGGAAGGTAGATAGCTACATTAGATGATATTAAGTTTTATAATATATATTGGTATGCATGAAAAAACCAACCTTAATATGCTCTAGCCAGTGGGTGGACTCCAGGCTGGAGAGCCAATGAGACTCCTCCACATTGGGGTAGACAATGTCCTTTAGCTTCTTCAGTGACTCTCTCATGACATGGATATTATGGATGTCTAGAAAGACCAGCTCAGCGTTCTGATAGGCATCGTCGCCCTCGTAACCCCCACCCGTGGCCTGGAGGGTAAAGGTAGAGAGGTCTACCGGTTATGATATGTGATCACGTAAACGAGAAATTCTGCACACTTGCATTCACACTTCATGTACCAAAACACATTGTGCAAGAGAAATTATTGGATCAAAAATGCCATTTCAAAATGCTCTGTCAGCGGTGTTCAGCTTGGCAAAGCACCTCTGTGGTGGTCCACTTTTTGATTTTAATTAGTCTGGCAACACACAAAACCTGAAAACATACTCATGCAAGCACACCGTTTTGTTTATTTTATACAAACCAAGAGTCCAAGTCTGACTGGGAAACAGTAACCAGTCCATACCTTCAGTGGATAATGCCATATGTTAGAAATGAGGTAAACAAAAAAGTGTTTTTTCATATTCAAAAACTCTCAAGAACTTCTTGGAGATGAATTTGAATATCTTAGGTCTTCCAATGATCCCCATTTATTAGTGACCTACTGGAACCTAACCTTGTTTGCCACAGCGTTGACGTTAGGCCTGGCGTCATAGATGGTGAGTTTGATAGTGCTGTTGGTCTCACGGATGATGTCCAAATATCTTTCATCATCTTTGTTGCGCTTGCCGCTCATGCCCACCAAAGGCTGGCTACACCGCGTGATCACAGCATGGTTCTCTTTATGGAACCACGACAACACCTGAGAGTGGAAGGAAACCCATCATCATCATCATCACAGATGGTTAGGTAATCACCGAACATACAACAATTTTTTTTGTAAGAATCTCTAAAAAGGTAGAAGACAAGAAAAATTAAAGAACGTTAACAACCTCTAGGGATGCACAATATGCATCTGTACCATATCGGTTTATTTGCCAATATAAAACATTTTACTTATTGGTATCTGTTGATATTGTATATTGTCCATATTTAATTTAATATGCTTACTTCCTAATTTTAACATTTAATTTATCTTTAATATTTTTCATGTACATGTTATAATGTATAAAATTACTGACTGCAGCTTTTAGTGTTTTATTATTTGATTTATTTAGACAAAATATTATAGAATTTTAATGTCGGCCATTTATTGGTTATCATTCATAACGTGAAAATAATTATTGGCTTATTGTATCAGCCAGACGTGTAATATTAGTGCATCTATGATGTTCATCATAGAGATATCTATAAATATCCAACCACATACTGTACATGAAGGTAAATGTATTTGCCTTCTAATTTATAAATCTGAAAAGCCCTGCTTTCTTTTTTACATGAAAAGGCTGACATTCTCCACTACACAGCCTTTTCCTTATGCAACAGAAGCTTGAATTTGACCTTCCAACAAGAATCCCACCATTATTCTGACCTTTCATACTGCTCATCTGTAAAAGAGCTCACCGGAATGCGGCAGCGGGAACGGAAGGTAGCGACTCTTCTAAGATCTTCGTCTGTGGCCTTGTATGGAACAACAAGAATTGTGGGATAAGTGTCACACAGCTCGTAGTTCTTATTGATGAAAGTGACCCTCCACTCACTATTGGGTAGACCCTGACAAACAGAACAGCAACAACACATATTCTTTAATGCAAGTATATTGTGCACTATGTATTGTCTTACGCAATTACATTAGCAACATATATCATATCATATCAATCGCAATTGTAAGTGAATGGTGAGTGTGAGCGGGATGCACAAGGGCAGCACGACCCTTTCTAAACAAGCACAAGTCCTTGCATCTGGTCCTCACCTGCCTCCTGTACTCTTCCAAAGGCTCATAAACGTTCCAGCCATTCTCCTCATACTTTTCCTGACTCAGAAAGGCAAAGAGTTGCTGTGAGAGTCAAAGAAACAGAAAAAAAGTGAAAGAGTCAGTTATACCAGTATTTCATACATTCAGCTACTGATGAAAGCTGGTTGTGAAATGCTGAAACATTGACAACACTTAATCGCACTGTATAAAATGCAAGGATTAATGTTGTTTCAAATCATTTTTAATGACTGTGAAATGTAGCATTTGAGAATCAAGCAAAACACTGAACACTGACCATTCCATGAGACAGTGGGAAAGCATATTTGAAAAGAATCTCAAATATGTCTCTTCGGCTGTGGCCTTCTTGCTTCAGTGCAAATCGCAGGTTCCTCATGTCCTGATAAACACACACACACAAAATGATTTGAGAATGTCAAATGTCATACTTTCAAAGAAGGGGATTGCTTGTCCTGCTCTAGGCAAACCGGTCACATTTCATATTCATTTTAATATTTTTGTGGAAACCCTGATACATGTTTTTTTCAGGATTCTTTAATAAATAGAAAAGTTCAAAAGAACAGCATTTACTTTTAACTATATAAATCTATTTCATTATAAATGTCGGTAACACTTTACAATAAGGTTCATTAGTTAACATTAGTTAATGTATTAACTAACATGAACTAACCATGAGCAATACATTTGTTACTGTATTCGTTAATCTTTGTTAATGCTAGTTAATAAAAATTAGGGCTGTACTGTCCCAGTCGATTAGTCGATTAATTGGTCGATACGTTCTGGTTCGACCAAAATTCTGATTGGTCGATTTTTTTGCCACGTTCATTTCATCAGTTTTGCCGCGCTCATTTCATCAGGTGGAAAGCACTAGCTAATGGGGGTGTTTTCAGAGTACCCGTGTTTCACAGGTAACAGTCTGTCTTCAGAACACCCCTCTTGTTTTCCCTTTTTTTGGATTAGCCCAACCCACTGGAGAAGAGAGACAGAACGTTATTTACTTAATTGTGAGAGCGTTTAATAGTCAACAAAGATATCGACAGTGTGGCAGCATTTTGTTGCCTTCCGCAGCTCAACGACAAAAATGACATATAATCTAAAAGCGGTAAGCTAACTTGTTTGCGTTAGGTTGCCCTGTCTGTTTTGACTAACGTTAGGCTATATGAACATATCAGAATTGGCAAATCAGTTATGCACTTTATTTCGTTTCTGCTCTTGATCTGGTTTGTTTAATAAATATTCTTTTTTTATTAAAGTGGACGTGCCTTTTGTGTTTATTAAGAGTAAAAGCTTTAAGTTAATAGTCTATTCGTGTCTCAGCCGCGAAGATGAGCTGTTCAGCCTCGCTCTGTGCGAGGACATGCACAGAGCGGCTGAAATGATAGTGTCTGACAGTTATAACTTATTATTATAACATATGACAAAAAGAATTGTCTAAATTATGTTGCATATTCCTCAACAGTCCTTGTGATGATATCACTAGTTGACAACATAGTACTATTTTCGGAAATCATAGGCTATGATATTGCGCAGGTGCACGTGATGCAACGCTGTCAGAGCCGACAGACTCGTGTATCAGACTCATTTCAGTGAAAATAATTAGGTCAAAAACGATTTAATATACTGCAAATAGCCTACTAATTTTTTTATATTGATTTATAATTCATTTAGGTGGAAAACAAGGCTACCAAGTACTGCTTGTACTTGGTACGTTTTTGAACGTTTTTTTCGTAACGTCATTTTTAGTCGAAAGTTTCAGGACTTCAGTCGACCAAGATTTTCTTTGGTTGAGTACAGCCCTAATAAAAATAAAGCTGTTCATTGTTTGTTCATGTTAGTTCACAGTGCATTAATGTTAACAAGATTTTAATAAAGTAATGTAGTTAACTAATGTTAATTAATGAACCTCATTGTAAAGTGTTACCGAAATGTCTTTTTAACTTTTGATCAATTTAATGCATCCTTGCTGAATAAAACTTATTTCTTTAAAAACCAATCTTACTGACCCCAATCTTAAGCAGTAGTGTGGTAATAAACCTAAAACCTTTTAAATGCTTTCTTTAACATTAGCTGTTATCAAATGTGGATTTCTTAGGCCTTGTGTGAGCGTTACCTTGCAGGTGATTTCTAACCCGTAGGAGTTCTCTCCTCGACTGGAGGCTCCGCCCATCTTCTCTACGCGGCTTATGACACCTAAAGGCACGTTCAGGGTAACTGGAGTCTCCTTAAGATAGGAAGTGACAAAGACAAAATATCAACAATCTTACACGCAAGTATGTACTATAAACACCTCAGAAATAACACTTTCCATTCCACACAATTATAGTAAAAGACCTGATGCATATCACACCAGGCCCGGTTCCAGAATCAAATCACTGAGGGTGCTTCTGAAATTGATGAGGGTGCTCTAGTAAAGTGCTGATGTAATGTGTAAGCAACGGCTCCACCATAACAAGAATAGCAAGGTACTTGCTGAATGATTAGCCCTTGTAATCAATCATTTTATCCTAACTTTGATCACCAAAATGACATATTTAAAAAAAAAAATTACTGTGATTTTTTAAATTCATGCCTTAAAATAGCTTGAATGTAACTAAACCCTTTCTTCATTTAGTATATGCGGATCCATGAATATGCTAATTATATCAACACTTGTATGAAATTCATAACTTTTGTGTACCACCAACTTTCTTCCTTGCCCTCACTTTGCCAAGCTGACAGTTCATGGCAACGGACCCCAGCAACGGTCAAAACGTCCACAAAACAAGGCTGCAGGTGCCCGCTACCATGTGCCAAACAAGGACAGAGCCAGAAACAAGATGAAAGCCTTTCTCTGATATGATGTGATACAAAATCCCTCCTTCCTGTCCTCTCATATCCCACTCTTTTCTCTGTTAACACAGACTAATAGATGTGTGCTATAACTAAGGTAGACACTAAAATTGTATTCAAATAAAGAATGCAGAAACAAGCCTTTAAAAGGACAAAAATGGAGGAAAACTGAAAGAAAGAAGGAAATTAATAAGATGGTTTTAAACAGAGGAGCACCTGGCATGGTCTCAGAATTACTGTGCCTGAACACTTAGAGAACTAATGCTTTGATTTTGAAAAATCAAAAATGAACGTTTCTCTTACTGAGTCAGTGTTCTTGAAGTAGAGTCTGTAGTTGGTGATGGACACCTTTCCTTTGACTGCAGAATTAAAGGGGCAGATATAGATGATCTCTTTATCTGAAGAGTAAAATAGAGAGGGAAAGACAAAATGTTGTAAACTCACATGAGATGCAGACATCTGGGGGCTGTCATTTTGAGATCACATGACCAGCATAGTACTTTAATTTTATAGCTCCCTATTATCTATTATTATTAAATACAACTGTGTGATGTGGCATTATTGCCAATATGTTGGCCACATTTCCACCACTAACTGGTCTGGAGTGTGAAGCAATGGATGTGTCCCAAATTAACAACAAACCAATAAGAAACAAATCTGCAATGTAACAACTTTACTATATAAAAAAATATATACTACTTTAACAGCCACACTGAATCGAGTTCTGGCAACATTACATTTTCAAGTGCAAATATTAAAATAGTGCATTTTAAAACACAATATAAGAAAGATATCAATCATATTAATTTTTAGTCAATGAGAGCCCACAAACACACACGATCACACACACACACACACACACAATCACACGCTCTCACTCACCGATCACTCGCTCTTCTCCCGGCAGCACTGCAACATCTGCCAGCGGCTCCATCTTTAGGCTCTCTCTGGACGCCTGTCAACACATGCAGGAACATTGAGTTGACACGGGTGCATCCCTCACACATACACACACTCTCTCATATAAGGATGATCACAACTGCTTCAACATTAATACACTACATGTCTGAGCAGACAGAACTGTACTCAGTGGCATCTGATAGGAGGAAAAAATAACTGCAGAGAAAAATCTGAAAGTGACAGGAAGTAATGGAAGAGGAAGTAGTGAAGAGGAAAATAAAGAGTCACTGTCCTCTTTCAGCCTCTGCCTGTGAACACCAGACTGATGCTTTATGTGTGTGTGTGTGTGTGTGAGAGAGATCAGGGATCCAGATTGTCTTTCCCTGGGCTATTTTCCTGCTGCCAGTTGAAGGTTAGTGAACTGGAATGCGAGCTAAGAGTGCCATTCGCTGCGTGTAGTCGTTTATTCTGCCGGCCTTTTGCTGCTGTTCAGTGTTTTGCACGTCGCAACCCTATGGGCAACTTGAAGCAAGGGCTTCTGGGTAATGGTCTAGTCCGTGTTCTCGAGATGACAAATGGAGCAGCCAAAACACACACATACAGTGATCCTAACTGGGAAACTAACCTGGTTTACACAAATAAGAGGCAGTTGAGTAAACAGAGATGAAAGACAAGGGGGAGAGACAAAAACAGCCAACTAGTAAGAGGATTAAAAGAAACACTGTTAAATACATCTTAAAGGTACAGTGTGTATTTTCTGCAACATGCATCAGCAATTGTTCACAGTCTTCTGGGAAATCAAGCCCAAATTGATTAGTTATAGTTGTTTGCTGGGAGTGAGTGAGTGAGTGAGTGAGTGAGTGAGTGAGTGAGTGAGTGAGTGAGTGAGTGAGTGAGTGAGTGAGTGAGTGAGTGAGTGAGTGAGTGAGTGAGTGAGGGAGGGAGGGAGTGAGGGAGGGAGGGAGGGAAGGAAGGAAGGAAGGAAGGAAGGAAGGAAGGAAGGAAGGAAGGAAGGAAGGAAGGAAGGAAGGAAGGAAGGAAGGAAGGAAGGAAGGAAGGAAGGAAGGAAGGAAGGAAGGAAGGAAGGAAAGACTAAGATAAAAGAGACAAACAGAGGCAATCACAGAGACAGATGGACTGTCCTTTGTACAAAATCTCTCTAGCTGTCCTCAGGGACCCTACAAAAACCGAAGAGTCGTGTTCTGCTGCCTATCACCTGCCAGGTGTTACAGCTCCACTAACATATGTATGGAGCAGCAGTCTCCTGGCTTAAGCCCCAGCGAAGTGCCAACTCCCTGTCTGCCTGGAATCCCCTCTGCCCAGAGAGGTTACATGTGCCAAACCAGACACTGCATATGCATGTGTTCACGTAGGGAGGGGCGCTCTCCTTTTAAAAGGAAACAATCTATTTAGTTTAAACCACTATTACAAGTTCCCATTTGAATTACACAGTTTTTACACATTTAGCAACATGCAATATTTGAGCTGTGCTTGCGAACCCCACCGTGGTTGTACACCAAAACACATTTTTTTTTTGCTTGTGAATGCTGTTGTACGTGAATATTACGACACGATGAAGCACAAAGGTTTGTTTACAAAATAAATAATAGGTTAGCAATTAAATGTTATATCGCAAAAAGGGAAACATTTGGATTCGTGTCGAATGAGAGTGTTACATAAATTTAAGCCATTTGTCGTCTTTGAATTCCAGTTGGCGATCAGGTCACCAGATTTTCCACGAATTTAACAATATTAGGCTACATGTGTTATTCCACTGGACATGAAATGTCGTTTCTTTTCTCATACCTTCACTCTTTTCTCAGCCATTTTCACAGGGTATTATAAATGTTTTTTCCTTTAATTTGCTTTTAATTCCTATATTCCTATGTTCCAGCCGAATTAAAAATGGCTGCGGTGACCCCGATTCTTAAAAAACCAGGCCTTGACCACCTAAATATGGATAACTACCGACCTATATCCAATTTAACATTCATGAGCAAAGTCCTTGAAAGGGTTGTTGCTTCACATTTACGAACACATTTGGATGCTAATGGTCTTTTTGAACCTTTTCAATCTGGATTTCGCCCATCACATAGCACTGAAACTGCCCTTCTTCGGGTGGTCAACGATATTCTTTTGTACATGGATTCAAGGCTGATAAACATTTTGATGCTCCTTGATTTAAGCGCTGCTTTTGATACAGTTCGCCATGAAATATTGATCTCTAGGCTTTCTGATATTGGCATCACTGGCTCTGCTCTTTCCTGGCTCATTTCATACATCAGTGACAGAAAGTATTATATCACTATACAAGGGTTTAGATCTGCCACTGCCTCACTTACACAGGGTGTTCCTCAAAGTTCGGTTCTTGGCCCACTATTGTTCATTATATACATCTATCCACTCGGTGACATCATACGCAGGCATGGACTTAAATTCCACTGCTATGCTGATGATATTCAAATATATCTCACCACCAGCTCTGATAGGCTATCTCTGCCTGACTCAGTCACTGCATGTATCAGGGACATCAAGCATTGGATGTCACTGAATTTCCTCAAACTAAATGATAAGAAAACCGAGATATTAGTGATTGGCTCTGTTGCCTCAGTCAAAAGGATGGACCAGTCCTTTGATATTGATGGAACTCACATTAAGCCATTGTCATCGATTCGTAACCTTGGTGTCTTATTTGATCAAACTCTATCCTTTGGCTCTCATATTTCTTCTCTTGTGAAAAACTCTTTTTTCCATCTTCGCAGTATTGCTCGTTTACGATCTTCTCTCACCTTAGCTGATGCTGAAACCTTAATTCATGCACTAATCACATCACGCCTCGACTATTGCAATGCCTTATTTCTTGGTCTTCCCAAAAAACGTATTGCAAGATTACAGTACGTTCAAAACTCTGCAGCGAGAGTCCTCACCTCTACTAGGCGTTCTGCACACATTACTCCTCTGCTTTATGAACTTCACTGGCTACCTGTGGCATCACGTATCCACTTTAAGGTACTGCTTCTAACGTTCAAAGCATTAAATGGTCTTGCTCCACAATATTTGTCTGACCTACT
The DNA here is from genome assembly GCF_029890125.1 of Rhinichthys klamathensis goyatoka. Lineage (NCBI taxonomy): Eukaryota > Metazoa > Chordata > Actinopteri > Cypriniformes > Leuciscidae > Rhinichthys > Rhinichthys klamathensis. Next base: position 1,789,386 of record NW_026606794.1, on the reverse strand, counting down.
CCACCCTTACCGTCCTACACGGTCTCTCAGGTCAGCTGAACTTGGTTTACTGTCCGTCCCTCATTTCCGGTTGTCTACTGTAGGAGGAAGGTCTTTCAATACTAATGCTCCTCAATTATGGAATTCGCTACCTCTTACACTACGCAATACCTCTTCTGTGGCTACTTTCAAGACCCAGTTAAAAACATATCTTTTTAACATGCATTTTGGATAATGTGATTATATGTATCCTATGTGACTGTAATATATGGGTGTCTAAATGTATTGTATGTACAATGTAAAGCGACCTTGAGCTTCTGGAAAGGCGCTATATAAATAAAACTTCTTCTTCTTCTATATTCGGATCCTTTACTGTGGTAAAAAAGAAAAACGCTGCAGGACAGATACACTTATACTTCACTTATCAAATTATATTTAACAGTTAGATAGACAGTTTTATGGTCTGATAAAACAGACGTACCAACGCTGGTAGTTGGTCCACCACGGTTAAAAAATAAATAAACAACTGCCTCTTTTACAGCCCTATGCAATATGCGTATTATTATTATCACTCTATAAATGTACTGAATAGCTATGCTGGACTGAATGCACTTTCTGGTCTTAAAATAGCCTAGTTCAGTTGGATAGCTGACAAATAACGTGGACATCAACTTTCTTTTTTAACATCATGACCCTATGTAAAAAAAAAAAAGAAGATATATATATATATATATATATATATATATATATATTAGTGCTGTCAAACGATTAAAATATTTAATCACGATTAATCACATTAATGTCATAGTTAACTCGCGATTAATCGCACATTTTTATCTATTCTAAATGTCTCTTGATTTCTTTTTGTCCCATTATTTTTTCTCGTTTTAATGCTCTTATTAACATGGAAAAGTGGATCGGCTTGCTTTGTCCAAATGTGTTTTATTGAAAACTACATTGGCATATACTGTGTTAAATTTCACACTAACATTCTCACTTGGAGCAAATAATCTCTCACACAATGTAACACTGTCCATCAATAAAAGGGTGAAAGAAATACTGACGAGGTCCTGATATTGACGAGGGGGCGGAGAATTCGCATCAGCTGTGTGTGTGTGTGTGTGCTTGGCCATCATCAAGTGGTATTTCAGACTGGATGTGCTGCGATGTTGATAGCTCCGTTCACAACGACAAAACACACAGATCACTTTGGTCTTGTCAATGGAACCATTTGGCAACTTTTTAAAAGTAAACTTTCCATTCAGAATCTTATTGGCATCCATTTCGGCGTCTCGCGCTCGTCATCCACTCAAAACTTAACGTTAACCTACTATTTGGCCGGCTCGCAAGCCCAAACAAGTGTGTGCGGCGTGCCTGTTGTTTTGTTTCCGGTCTAGCTAGATCCGCTTGCGCTTTGGTCGACGAAGCAACAAAACGTCCTCGCGCGGCACAAGCCATTGAAATGACTGGGTTTCATATCGCAGCGCCGTGCATGCCACGTCCTGTTGCAAAAGCATGTGAAAAAAAAACTACGAAGTTTGCTAGGCCAAAAAGCTTGTTAATCACACAACAAAAAAATTGACGCCGTTAAAATGGGTTTGCGTTAACGCCGTTAATAACGTGTTTAACTGACAGCCCTAATATATATATATATATATACACACACACACACCACACACACATATATATATAAATATATATATTTTTATTTCTTTTTTGCAGTTCACTTAAATAGTCTTGTGTGTGACATTATTCACCTTATTAGTGCAATTATATAAATGCAGTTTAAAAGAGTTTAAATGTAAAATGAGTGGTGTAAATAAAACAATAACAAGGCAGCATTTAATAATAATACTCATTTTTATTTATAAAATAGTTAGTTCCAATCCTTGATTCTGATTGGTCAATAGCTGTGCTTTATTCATGATAAAACACGGCTATGACCGCTTCACCCAACAGTTCTATTCATCACTGGGCAACACTGCGGTTCCTATGTTGTTTTTATTTGAGCTTTCATGCATATTACACATTGGAACGTTGTTGCTCTTCACGGTCAGGGACTATTTTTTTCTAGCGGAAGGAAGGCTTTTAGTGATTTTACTTCATGAAAGTTGCACTAATACATATTTTTTTTACTTTAATATTTTTATTGTCTGGTAACCGTTTTATAAAAGCAATAAGGTACTCGAGGCAAGTGCTGTATCGTATGTATATGTATATGTAAGCGCTTTGCGCTTCAGCCGTTACTTATTCACGATACAGCACAGCCTCTCGTACCTTATTGCTTACTTATATAGCGCCTTTCCAACACCCAAGATCGCTTTACAAAGATAAAGGTATTGATAAAGCATAAGAATGCTATCAATGTCTCTATGTTCTATAGCATCTATATGGTTGCTTAATTCTATAGGAAAGCAGAGCAAAGGGCAGCTCTATTGACACCAGTGAAGTATATTATTTATTCATGCAGAGGCCGAAAGTCTAAACCTCCTACAACAGTTAGGCCTATAGGATAATGTAGTTTGAAAGGCAAAGAGGGGAAAATGAGTCGTAGGACATGAGGACGGTACACTTATAGCACATCTGCACACAGGCTTCACTCACGTTTTGGCTGGAGCTGTTCCCCAGAGGACTGGAGTTGTAAGGTGCTATAGGAGCTGAGGCCATCACTGGGTTTGCTTCTTCCACCGCTACTGCAAGACACAAGAGAAATGTCATTTTTCTTTTCAGTTCAACAATCAGGACTTTTTTCTGCTGGCGGGTAGTTCAGATGTGTAGACACTTATTGTATCTACATCTACACTAGACTCACCCTAAAAAAGAATATTTAGCCTAAACGTTTTCCAAAGTTTAGATGTAAATAAAAATACATATATTTTAAATTCATTTTCAAATTTTCTTAAAAAGAAAATATAGGTTAAACATCTTGTATTAGGTTTTTAAATATGACTTGAAATTACACAGCTATAATTAAACTCCACGACAGCAACAGATTGCTGGACAATAATGGTATACAGTCAGTGCTTCAAAGACTAGGCTATCACAAATCATTCTCACAATTTCGATTTCTTCTCTAAGAAGTCTCTCATGCTCATCAAGACTGCATTTATTTGATCAGATATACAATAGCAACATTGTGAAATAATTTTACAATATAAAATAATTTCCCTATATTAATATATTTTAAAATGTAATTTATCCCTGTGATGGCAAATCAGAATTCATCATCATCATTACTCAAGTCTTCAGTGTCACATGATCACTGAATCACGTAACTATGGCGTACGAGGTAGGACGTAGCGTAGGAACCGTCGTGACGTAGACGTTGTTTTGCTCTGCTCTCTGGCTGCGCAGGCGCGTTCGTTCTACGTCACGACGGTTCCTACGCTACGTCCTACCTCGTACGCCGACTTCCATCACCCGTGAACGCGCGTCGATCGTTGCCGGAAGTCAGATATTTTCATTTATAAAGTTTTAAATATGTATATTTTTACGACAAAACCGCACGGATTACCCTCAGAAGGCCTTCGTTTATCCCCCTGGAGCCGGATGGATTACTTTTGTGAAGGATGTATGCACATTTTGGGACTTGAAGGAGGTGGACCCCATTGCTTCACATTATATCCACTGAAGGGTCTAAGACATTTTCTAAAATAACTGAAAATGTGTTCGTCTGAAACAAGATTGACATATGCATCTCGAACGGCTTGAGGGTGAGTAATGCATGTGTTAAATATCATGTTTGGCCGAACTATCCCTTTAAGGCCTTTAAGCACATAAGCATTAAAGACATTAAGTTTTATTTAGCAAGCATTTAACCACTGACATCATAGATGACATCATAAAAGACCATTTACAGCCAATACAGGCAATTTACCATAGGCAATATATGGTTTTCAAAGCTTTTTGATAGTTATAGTGCCACCTAAGGTCCGATCTCCATAAAATGTTGCATGCTTCTTCAGAAATTGATTTACATTTTATCCGTCTTGGGCCAAGGATCACAGGGGTGTAAAAACCTTGATTCTAAGTCAAACGGCCTAGGAGTTATGTGCAATTTAGTACTTTTGGTTGCTGTAGCGCCACCTATGGGCCAATCGGGGTCATACTCTGATAGGTTCTCCCCAAATTGAGGCCTACCATCTGCCCAGGTTTCAAGTCTCCAGCACTTACGGTTTGGTCTGCATGATCAGTTTTACAAATCCTTACAATTACAATAGGGTTTCAGCACTTTGTGCTTGAACCCCTAATTATATTATTTCTACACATAGCGCTCTGCGCTTTGAGAGGGATGTGGGACACGAGCAGGACAAAGCTGCTCTTGACTGAAATCTTCATGTCTTCTCCTGATGTTCCAAAGCATCTGACACTTGTTGTAAAAGGTCTGATCTGAAGAGCAAATTTAATCTTCCACAGACTGTGCAAGAGCATTTAGGTTATATTCGCTGCCAGAGAAAGCTAAACTGTATTACTGGCGTGGCGTGTATGAAATGCGCTATACAAATAAACTTGACATGCCTTACCAAGTCTAACAGGCACAAACAGTGTTAAATAGAATTTGATGTGCAAGTAAAAAGGTATCTGACGTACAGCGTGTTTCTACTTTACCACAGTAAAGGATGCGAATATAGTAATTAAAAGTGAACAAAAAGGAAGACAAGTTTATAATCCCCTGTGAAAATGGGTGAGACGTGAGTGAGGATTTGGGAAAAGCAACCCAGTGTCCAGTGGAATACATGGAATAATATTGTTAAATTCGTGGAAAATCGGGTGACCAGATTGCAAAACCGAAAACAAAAATGACAAATGGCTTAAAATTACCTCACATTTGACATGAATCCAAATGTTTTCATAGTTGCATAGTTGCAATCAATGTGATGTAACATTTTATTGCTAACCTATTATTTATTTTGAATGTAAACAAAACTTTGTTCTTCCCTTGTGTCGTAAAATTCACGTATAACAGCATTCACATACAAAAAAAACAACGTGTTTTGGCGTGCCACTGCCAGTGGGGCAGTAGTCAAGTTGACAAGCACAGGCCTACTGTGATGTATTGAACATTGGTGTTGTGAATTATGCTAATTTAATTGTTGCCATGGTAAATTGGCTTTGAAATTGTTCTAAAGTGACAGTAAAAGACATTTATAATGTTAAAATATTCATCAAAGAATCTGAAGAAACATCAAGTTTTCCACAAAAATATTAAGCAGCACAACTGTTTTCAACAGTGATAATAATAAGAAATATTTCTTGAGCATCAAATCAACATATTAGAAAGATTTTTGAAGGTCACACGCAAACTAAAGCACCGACTGACAAGTCATTAAAACCTTGTATTTTCTATTAACCCGGATGTTCTCAAGAAGCACAGTTGCTGTTTCTACAGTCATCTTCATATATTTTTAGCAGAAACTACCACAGATGTGTCAGTAAGTGGAAGTGAGAGAAAACATAAAACATACATTCGATCGACAGCATTAAAATTAGCGATTAATTCACTCAGAGAGAAGAACATCCTGTCAAGTGATGCATTGAGGAGATATGTTGACAAGAGTTTACTTGATTAAATTGATTTCTGAACATTTTGAACCCCGATCCTTTGGGCATAAATTCTTTCAATTGGCCTTTTTTGTCTGAAATGTAAGTTATATTGATATAAATGAAATAATGTGAATTATTATTTGTTTAATAAACTTTTTGAAATACAAATACAAAACATTTTTGTGTTATAAAAGCAACCCAAAAACACAATCATGCCGCAAGCTTTTTAGTGTTAACACCAAAAACCCTTCAACAATATCTGACCACATCTGGACCTCAGAGAATGAAGTCACTAGCCTATTTGGGCTAAATTTACACATTTGAAATGAACAGTGATGTAGAAAACAGAACAAACCAGATCTTAGAGTCATTTGTGGGGCAAAAAATGAAGCTCAGAGGTTCAAATGAACACCTGAGGGCATGACACATGAGGTTAGCGGTCAGAGATAGAGATGTAAATGATTATAGCACCAGTCTGGGGGGAGAGAGGGAGAGAGGGAGAGAGGGAGAGAGAGAGAGAGAGAGAGAGAGAGAGAGAGAGAGAGAGAGAGAGAGAGAGAGAGAGAGAGAGAGAGAGGTATTTATAACGATGACAGGAAGGACTGATGTGGCTCTGACATGACGGGGCACATTTACACCCTTCATTCATCATGCACTTCAATATTCAGCACACATAACACAAAATCCCATAGCCTTAAAGTCGTATACAAAAGTTGATTAGCCTATATATTTTAACTTAGAGATAAGAGAAAATGAAAACAATCTGTCCAAGGCAGTTACACTTACACCTACATAAACTCTCAGCCTCCAGCGTTTCATGCCCGGATCAAACATGAAACAAGTAGCAGCTAGCTACACACTTTCACTAACTTGTGTGATGATGTGATGGAAAATCATGATCCGTATTAATCTCGCCCATATACATATCCACTTCCATTCATAGTGTCAAAACAGTGACAGATAAGGACATACACATCGAAATAAAGTTCGCAAGTGTCTAAAAACTCCACTTTCATAACTTCTAGCGCTTTCGAGTGAGGACTTACTCTGTGAATGTATTCCAGCACAGGACTGTGACCAGGAAATAGCTCGGGCCTATCTCTACGGCAGCTCTCAAGTGCTACATTTACCCCGGAGTCCGCTTCAAGCAGCCCTAAATACAGACCAGACCCTCGCCGAAAAGTCATAACGTGCAACCCGAGCAATATTGGGTTTGCAAATGTGTTTACTTACCCAGAAACTAGCAATTCTCCGTTCCTCAGATCGCCAGTCTGTTTTGCACCACCGCAGGAAGCGCTCAGCCCGAGTCACGTGACAGCGGTCACGGCGCTCATTGGCTACTTGTCAAATCTTGTAGCTACTGCAAGGAATTTAGGGAGTTGTATTTTTGATAAGAGAGGAAAAATAAGAGGGCCATTCTGAAAACATGCCCTCAAACATATTCCTTGCCATAAAATTTTAAAATATTTAAAATATTGATTTTAAATATTGAAGAAACGAAGCATCTTTCTTGATTATTTCATTACACAATTTTTTTTAATATTACATTAAAATATTTTTATATTACATTTTGGTTAATAGGCTAATAGGCCTATTAAATATTACTTTTGAATATTTTTTATTACTGTTTGAATTTGCCTGATCTATCTATCTATCTATCTATCTATCTATCTATCTATCTATCTATCTATCTATCTATCTATCTATCTATCTATCTATCTATCTATCTATCTATCTATCTATCTATCTATCTATCTATCTATCTATCTATCTATCAATCAATCTATCTATCTATCTATCTATCTATCTATCTATCTATCTATCTATCTATCATCTATCTATCTATCTATCTATCTATCTATCTATCTATCTATCTATCTATCTATCTATCTATCTATCTATCTATCTATCTATCTATCTATCTATCTATCTATCTATCTATCTATCTATCTATCTATCTATCTATCTATCTATCTTCATCAAATATGAGACCAATTCCAATTCTGCTGTAAAGCATCTCTAAAAATACATTAGTGTCATTATTCAGCTCAAGCCAGTTCAACATCCTCCTCTATGTTGTCAGTCAACATTACTTAGAAAGAACTAGGGTCAGAAATAGGGTATTTGGACAAACAGCATTTCCATTGCTGCCTGATGAACAAACAACTGTTTTTAGTGTGTTCAATCTTGTTGCCCATTTCTGTCAAAGCTGCAGTGCTGCCCCACACCATCACCCTAGTTTATCTCTTAAAAAAAAAAAAAAAAAACAGCCAGAAAAGTGCAGGCCTACAGATTTTATTTTCCTAAATAATGCCAGATCACCCGCATCTCTTTTACTCCTTTCACAAATTAGATTTTACTAGTCATTAATATTTGACACACAATTAATGTACTCTGTATTCATTAACGGCACTAAACTGTTAGTGCCTATAAAAATGCAAACTAAAGAGTCTTGCTCAGAGAGGGCTATGGCTGAATGTCGTGCAATCTGCTTCCTGCAGTGTCATAGTCATACCAATCATTCCACCAGTTCTTACAGATGGCAGTTAACAGTTCTTCATTAGTGCCTGTGTCCACCCAGCATTTTGTGGGAATTAATGGCTCTGGGATGGAACACACAGTTACACACAAGTTTTTTTTTTTTTTTTTTGCATTACTTAAGTTGTGACTTTTGGAGTGTGGATTATCAAGTTTGATTTTTGTTGTGTAGCAATAGCTTTGATCCATAACTGCATGATATATGAACCTGCAGTAGTGGAGGTAAATTTGTTAAACCACCAGCTGCTGGTGCAAAAACATCCACTTTTTATATGCAGAAGCAAAACTGCTGATCTAAAAATGAAACAGGCACAACCACAAAAGACCATTAAGAGGAACTGTACCAAAAAAAAAAGCCAATTTACCTATTTGTAAGGAATTCAAAAGAACAGAAACTGTATGTGTATCTTTAACCTACTAGAAATCAAATATTTGAAACAAGTGTTTTATATAGAGAACATTAATGTGTGGTTCCTTGAGTCCCGGATGACTCCACTGTCTTCTCACTGCATGGTAAATATATCTATTTTATACATCTATTTTAATAAGACGATAACTGTAAGAATATTATGCTTTCCAAAATGTTGGAGCAACTTTATTTTTATTTTTTATATGAACATTCTCATATTACTAGATAAGAAAATAGTGATTTAATTTCCCAAACTAAAGACTAACACTGAAGAAAATTATACACAAATAAGTTCAGCTGTGTCTTGGAAAACAACACCATGTGAGGAATCATAAAATCACGACAGGAAAGTGAAATACTTCTGTGCAAACTCCATTTTCCTCTATAGCTTAAGCCAAAGATGTAAATGAACCTCTTTACCATAATAATCAAAACATAAATAAATAGTAATAACTTCAGCCCCAATAAAGAAATGTTTTATGATTGTTCAAAACAGACTAGAACAGAAATGAAAGTGAGAAGAATAGTTTAAGAGCATATTTCCTCTCTTGAATCAATGTCCCAAATATTTCCACTTTATGCCTGCCTCGTCTTTATAAGGAGCCACAAAGCGATATACTGGCCCAGTTGTTCCAGTGTACCTATAGATCAGTCAACAGTAAGTATCTGGACACTAAATGAGGTGTGGTGCTAATATTTTTTCTGTAGTCATAAATTTGAGTCACACCACCAGTGGGAATGGAAGTAAGAAGAACAGGTATAAGAAAAAGGAGACGTGTTTGATTTTATACAGTTTATTTTCCAATCTAAAAATATGAAGACAAAATATAATAAATCACAATTAATCACAAATCAGAATGTCTTAAAGTTCATGGCATTAACTACATGGTCATGAACTACTGGAAACCCAAGACTCTGGCACAAAGGACTGTGGGTTTTATGCACTTACTGTGACAGACAGGTGTTGCTGTTGTATTAGATAATAGGTGGTGTGATCATATATTGTTGTCCCTCTGCTACTCTGAGGCTGCTGTTTCAGTGAAGCTGGTGTGCACTTACAAAGAGACATTCCTAGAAATGCTGGAAAGTGTCCTTGGTCCAGAAAACGTCAAGATCCTCATTTTGTTAGCTGGAACAGATCATTACAAAGACACTAGTGTCTAGTGTAAAATGTATTATGCTATGGCAATATGACACAATTTAGAGAACCTCTAGACTGTGCAATTGATGTCAGAATGAAATGCTGTGAGAAACATTATACTCCAAACCTCACAATTTAAAAACACAAAACAAATATCCCTCTTAAGCCAGACTGGAGTACCAGAAGTCCAGTTATGTCAAAAACATAACAAATTTTTCACCATTGTAATACATAGTATTACTCCAAAAACTAACCATACTGTCTTGCATAATACAAATTACAATAGAGTTTCCTAGTGTAAAATATTTCATTTGCAATTTTAATGTGACACTCATTTCTTTACATCATTGCATGTTTGTTTTATTTATTCTTTTGATAATTATTTACAAAGAAATTCTGAAGAATTCATCAGCAGAAAAGAAGCATAAATATGTGTACTTCTCTTTTGTATGTTACAGTTTAAGAAACCATATTTTACAAAATACTTTATGTACAGGACAAGCCCCTTTTGAAATACCCTCAAATATTCATCACAGAAATGATTTCATACACTTTTCAAATAGCAAGAATGAAAAGCTGTGCACATTAGTTTGGTCTGGCATGAGACTGCCAACAATACTGTTATCACGCTGCATTTAAAGGGGTTGTTCAACAAAAAAATACAATTCTCTCATCATTTTATTCAACCCCCATGTAAAGTATTCAATACAATGAATGTCTGTGTTGTTTTAGACCCCATTACATTTCATTGCAGGGTCTTCAAAATATCTTTTGTGTTTCACAGAAGATTTGGAACGACTTGAGGGTGAGTAAACAATGAAAGAATTTTCATTTTTGGGTGAACTATCCCTTTAACTGAATGAGAACTTTCTTGACACTGCTGGGGAAAGCCCATGTTTTCATAAAACAGTGTTTCACTCCATATTAAACTACAGTGCAAAAAGCACCGGAAGAGCAACCTTTGAGAAAAGGATGGGGCATCTTATAAGCACGTTTTATTGGCCGCCAAAAGCCATTTCAGGGGGCTCAGCAGTGCGATACATTCTCACTTATGCTAGCCATGAAAAAATGCTTTATGACCTTAAGGCCTGTTCACACCAAAGACGATAAAGTATAAAGTTTTAATAATTGTTCGAATTATATGAGCATAGGGAAGTCCACACCACAACTATAACGATAAAGACACAGAAGAGCAATATCGTAGGAATCACTCTTGGAGCGTTTATTTCCTGCGTGCGCACTTATAAAAACAGAATGTAATCTTCCATTGGTGTGGACAATATATTTGTCGTTACAGTTATCGTTTTTGGTGTGAACGCGCCTTTCCAGAATGATGGACCCACGACCTCGTTCTGGTGCTGTGTGTAGTGATTTTCAAACCTAGGAAGCTTTCAATCAGTCCCTATGAGTTTTGCTCAAGGTATTCATCAATCATGGTGAGATTGTTCAGCCAGTCTTCGTTGTTTCCCACCAGAGTGTCAATGAAGTCCACCTCCGCACCGCCACCTCCCCCGGGTCCTTGCAGCCCTCCAGTTATTGCCCCATTGCTCTGATGCTGTGATGTGTAGTCATAGGAGGGCAGCTTATGTCCGGGGTTGTAGCCCTGTGGTGAACAGTGTTTCCCTGCGGAAGCAGTCTGGTAGCTAGGAGGAGCCATGCCATGAGCTGGGTGCATCATGGATGGACCTCCTGGTTTCATAACAGCTAGAGCGGAAAGTGGACCTCGCATTCTGAGGCTCTGTTGGGGCATGGAGGAGAGAGGCTGGGCGGTGGGAATCTTCTGGTCCGGTCTGCCAACCAAACCAGGGGGTATTTGATTAGGAGGTAGACGGGAACCAGCGAAGTTGGCTGGCATACCGGTCATTCGCTGTGGAAACTGAGGACCCCCGCATCCAGGTGGGGCTCCTCCGGCGGGGAAGGGATGTTGGTGGTTCGCAGGGTCCATATGCGGTTGCACCCCTTGCTGGTGCTGCCAGAGCTGGGACTGTGACGTGGGCTGCTGCTGGGAAGGGAACATCATACGTGACGGAAGAGCTCCGGCTTGGTGCAGCGCTTGCCGCAGGTGGTGGGTCGGCACGGGAACACCGGTTAGGTTGGGACACGGCATTCCTGGTCGCGTCACACCGTGAGCCGGGTGTAGCGGTTGACGTGGAGGGCCGCCCATTCCCATCATGCTCTGGCCCGGCTGCATCGCCATTCCGAAGTCTTGAGATGGGTGGCAGAGTGTTTGTTTAGAACCTTTGCTGCACATGTATCCTCCAACCGACGGGCCCATCTGGGAGACCGAGCTGGAGGAAAGACCCATTCGGTTTGTGGGTAAAGGGCCGCTGTGGGAGAGCATTGTGGAATTCGACTGTTGAGAAGCCCCCATAGGATAACCACCACACTCCGGAGGGAGAGGTCGACCTGGACCTACAAGACAGAAATCATAATCATAATCATAAAAATATAATTTATTCTTGTGATGGTAAAACTGAATTTTCAGCAGCCATTACTCACTTACAGTGTCACACGATCCTTCAGAAATCATTCTAATATGCTGATCAGCTGCTCAAAAAACATTTCTTATTCATTCTTATATCATTGCTAAAAAAACAGTTGTGCTGCTTAAAATTTTGGTGGAAAGCATGATACGTTATTTTCAGGATTTTTAATAAATCGAAAGTTCATAGGAATATTTTGTAACAATGTAAAAATCATTACGGTCACTTTTAATAATTTGAATGCATCCTTACTCAATAAAAATATAATTTTCTTTCAAACAAAAAGAAAATCTTGCTAACACCAATATACTGGATATAGCAAAAATTTGGCATTGAGTAAACAATGGGCCTTTTGTATAAATCCCGTATGTGTGCAGTGCACATACACATTTACCACAATTTCCACTAATAAGTGGGAACACAGCTAGTAATTTGTATAAAAGATGCCCAAACTTAATCCACATAAGGGCTTCTGTATTTACACACATATATATATATATATATATATATATATATATATATATATATACATATGTTATTTATTTCTAGAGTCAATTAGTTCATTTCTAATAATATATATTCAATAAACTGTCTAATAAATAAATGACTTGTTTTTATTGGGAGTATGTGGATTTTTGAATGAGTGGTTTCAATTGGTTGTAAATTCTATCATAAATTTAGAGTTTTTGTGCAAACTTACTGATAAATTATGATTTCCCAATAAAAATAAATGTATGCATTCAAAACTGAATGAGACCCAATGTTTACCAATATTTATGGAAAATGACTTGTAGGTGGTGTGGTGATGTTACTGTACCTTGAAATGGTGCCACCTGATGGCAGTCTGTGATATGCCCTCCATTCATTTGCTCCATTTGCCTTTGCTTTTCCTTGAATAAATAGACAATAATTTATGAACATTTAAAAAGCAAATCAATTCTACCTCTAAAGTAGTGCAAATGAAAAGGTATTCAGAACCCAAATTGCACTCTGAGAATGATACATTTAAAAAAGAGTTTGAACACTGACTTGTTGAAGATGTTTGTTTATTATCTGATTCTTAAGCATCATATTGTAACTGCTGCTCTGGGGCTGCCGTGGCACTGCTGACGGGGCGTCCTGAAGATGAGGCACCATTCCTGCACCTTGATCCTAAGACAGACAGATAAAGAAAGATCACTATTAAACCTGCGTTCAGTTTCAAACTTTTCAAATGAAAACGAAACAATGGCCATCATATCCACACAGACATGATCTCACCTGACCTTCACTTGACCCACACAAACAACTGTAACTAACTACAAATAATCTCACCGTGATCACCGCTAAAAAGGTCATCTCAACCAAGCCCACATGTTCTAACAGGGCTTCTTTCCTTAGCAAAGTCGTAAACATCTGTAAATAACCACAGAGGATTCAGACCAGACCCTGCCTTCCCAGAGCCATGGACGTTTGTTTTTGTTGGCTTTGTCTAAATGCACCCCTCCGCCCGAACAGTTCAGCTAGGCATTCCATATTCCTATTCCCACAGAAGAAATGCTCCCCACCCTCTTCCCTCCCTCTACTCCCATCCGAATCCTGAAAACACCTCGCACTCATGCGTAACCGGAGTAGAACATTAATCATAGACTATTATGAAGACGTTGAGAGATAACTACAAATCGTCAATGGCAGAACAAAATGATCTGCTTCACGTCATAAAGACACAAACATAAACACAAAATGAAATTACTGGGTTTATTATGTTGTGTGAATTAAATTAAATCTTAAACTACATATGCTTAGCATCACACATAGCTAATATCAAGCTGGAGAACAAGCAGAGGTAATCTGAGGCACTAACAGACACGCCTAGCATGAATCTGGTGTAATCATCTTTGCTTGTAGCAGGCAGAGTGATGAAACGGCTTCCCAAGGGGAATATCGTGGTGCTTTGCAGTGGAAATGAATGGCTTGTCTGCAGCACTAGTGCTGGTAATGGATATTGATCCAGCACTTGGGTATGTGCAGCAGGAATGAAAAGCTGGTTTAGATGCTTTTGTTGGTTGTGCTGTGTTAGGGCTGTGCCTCTGAATTGTCCATGCATGATTCTGTTTGCCATTAAGAGCTAAAACGTCTAATGATTATTAAGAACACTCGCATCTGTTACTTCTTAAAGTGACAGTTCACCCAAAAATGAACATCATTTATCAATCTTATCATTTACTCAGGTTTGTTCACCATTCACTTCAGTTCATGGGTTTGGAACAATAAAGGGTGAGTAAATGATGCCAGAACCTTCTTTCTGGGCGAGCTGTTCCTTAAAATCTTATGAGTAACGTTAATGGTTAAACATTATTTAAACAATTTATGTTTCATCAACCGCTCAAATACCTGCAAAAAACGAGGCAAGAAAACAGTAAGTTAATTACTATGATAATCAACGACTCTTTCACAAATCCGAAAGAGATACGAGTAAAAAAAAAAGAAGATTTTTCACTAAGCGAACGCTAGATGGCGCATGCGCACACTCCTAAACAAAAACAGCTCGGTGCGTTTAACCGCTTGATCCTCCTCAAGAGTTTACGCTGAGCTCCTCTGTCGCCTGTCTTTATCGATCCCCTTATTGAAAAAACAAACCAGTCTGCTCTCTATCCAATCAGCCTAGTGTATTGATAAATATAAATTATTAGTGTGCTGCTCATTAGAAGTACTAGTGACGACACGTTTTAGTCTGTCAGGACGCAGCTTGCGCTCTATCCGGCAGAGCTCGCCAAGTTAAACAGCGTTTCCGATGGTGCCCACGATAAGTCTTTCTTTCTTTTTTTCTTCTGTCCTGAGCTACACCCCAACACCTCACAAGCTTTCCAGAGCATCCAGCCAGACACACACACACACACACACACACACACGTTTCAAGTAAAGCAGTCCGTCAAGCCGCTTCCCCTTTCAGTTCCGCGCGCTCACTCAGCTTTTCATGCAACTCGCATTTCAGCGTGCATTTAATAGATTAGATATCACAGCAGCAGAGGTTATCAAAGCAATCCGCTGCCTTTGTTGTCGAACAGAATACAACCGTTCCTGTGCGTACAAGACGGTAACAAAGAAAGAGAGATATGTTTAACCCTGTCAAATCCATCGGGGTGGAAAGGAAGATGTAAATTTGGATTCTCTCTCTCTCTCTCTCTCTCTCTCTCTCTCTCTCTCTCTCTCTCTCTCTCTCTCTGTTTTGCAGTATTGTAGCCTATTTGCATGGCAAAATAAGTACAATACCATTAGAGTTAAGTAATAGTATTAATAAATAAAATTAAGCAAAAGTATGAAATAAAACAGAATATAATTAGAAATGTAAAATATAATTTAGACCGTGCAAATCTAGGCAAAAAGATGAAGGCATTAATTACAAGGTATTTTAAAGGATACCAATGAAAAACAGCACTAAATATGCCCTAAACCACAAAAAAGAGACATAATTACCCATATCAAACTAACAAGAGAAATAAAAACCAATTATGCATTTGCGTGCGGCAGAGCATGAAAGGATGTTCTATCACTTAACCCAGAGCATGCATGTTTGACCTTGCTTTTGTCATCTAAACAAGGGTTATTATAGTTCAAACTGAACTACTTTTAAATATATAATAAATATAATATATAGGTGTTCCAAATTCATTCCTGCTCCAAAACCTCACATACAGAAAGTGAACTATGGTTGGTTGTTTTACCATTTTACATTTAATCATTAGCAGACTTTTATCCAAAGTGACCTTCAAATAGGAAAGCCAATCAATCAAACCAACAATAGGGCAACAATATAAGTGCTGTCACTAGTCCCAGTTAGTCTAGGACAGTTTTTTTTTTTTTTAATAGGCTAGATATATAGAATAGTAAGTGTTAGTGGGTCAAGTGTTGACGATAAAGATGCGTCTTCAGCCGTTTCTTGAAAATGGCTAAAGACTCAACAGCTCGGGTTGAGATAAGCAGGTCGTTCCACTAGCATGGAACAGTACAAGGTAAAAGCTTGTGAAAGTGATTTTGTGGGATGGCACAACAAAGGCGCCGTTCACTTGCAGAACACAAGGTTCTGGAGGTCACATAAGTCTGAAGTAGTGAGTTTAGGTACAGGGGTGCAGAGCCAGTGGTTGTTCTGTAGGCAAATATAAGTGCCTTGAATTTGATGCGAGTGGCAATGGGCAACCAGTGCAATTTTATGAGAGGTATGACATGCGCTCTCTTTGGCTCATTAAAGACCACTATTGCTGCCGTATTCTGGATCAGTTGCAGAGGTTTGACAGTTGATGTTGGAAGACTTGCCAAGAGAGCATTACAATAGTCCAGTCTGGATAGAAAAACAGCTTGGGCAAGGAGTAGTGTATAGCATGCTCCAATAGGAAGGGCCTGATCCTCCTAATGTTGTATAAACAGGCAAATCTACATGACCGGGCAGTTCTCAGGGCAGTTCTCAGTTCTTATCTCAGGGGGTCAGGTATGTCTAGAAGGTCCAGCACATTGACCGTTTCTGGGACACTCATCACTACACTGAACAAAATTATAAACGCAATACTTTTGTTTTTGCCCCCATTTTTCATGAGCTGAACTCAAAGATCTAAGACCTTTTCTATGTACACAAAAGGCCTATTTCACTCAAATATTCTTCACAAATCTGTCTAAATCTGTGTTAGTGAGCACTTCTCTTTTGCCAAGATCATCCATCCCCCTCCCAGGTGTGGCATACGTTCAGTGTAGGATTGCCAATACCAGCCAATACCTCTGTTTTCAATTGAAGCACTGTGTTATACTACCGGTCACAATTGTGACCGTAAACAAATTTACAAGTCTTACGAGCAAAATATATATGCAGGAGTATAATTCTCAAAATATATCAGTAGTAGACCCTTTAAAGAATATATGTACAAAATATGATAGTTCTATATGTAAATTAAGATGTTTTATATACTACTTTTTGTAGTAGTCTGAGGAAGACATCTTCTTCTAGATGTGCAAGCAGGAAGTGAACTGATCTGGTCATGTGACCTTTCACACTAGTCACATGACATTAATTGATTTTAATCAAGACAATCTATTTTGTCATTTAAAAGTTGAATTTCTTGCCCAAAGTCAATAAAAAACATTTTTAGAGCTTCCAGAAATAAGAAAAAGCTGCGGTCACAATTGTGACCGGTGGGATTAAACGGGTAGACCAAGTAAGGTTTTATTTGCCAAAAAAGTCAAATATATCTAAATTTAGGTCCATTTTCCAGGCTTTAGCTAATTGTCATGGGAAAATGACTGAGAAGCAGCAGTGCAGGACTACAGGAAGGGAAGGAGAGAGAGAGAGAGAGAGAGAGAGAGAGAGAGAGAGAGAGAGAGAGAGAGAGAGAGAGAGAGAGAGAGAGAGAGAGAGAGAGAGAGAGAGGGGTTGTTGCTGAATGTCAGTGAAGTCGCTTTGTCATGCAACTCCAAGTGACCTTGCTAAGAGTAGAGAGGGGGAGGGACAGAGAAAGAGGGAAAGCTTATGACTGCAAGAGTTAGGAAAGAATGAGACAAGGATGAATGGAGCGGGCAGAAAGCAAGGAAGGTGACGACATAAGAGGAGAGAAAGGGACTGACTCAGGCACACAACTTTTGCAAAGCAGGTAGAATTAGAAAGTGGAGTGGATAATGGAAGAGGGAGCGAGATAGAGAGAGAGGGTGCATGCGAGGAAAGCGTGCGAAAGAAAGTGGGACAGAGTTGTGTAGAGCGCTCTGCTGTGCCGTTCTGGCAGAAGTCCAGTCGTCCAGAGAGCAGGCAGACACTAAGTACTGCTTTTATCTCCACGGTAACCAAGTTTGTTTACGTCTATTGCCTTGATGGTGGGGTTAAAGCGCTATGAAATGATGACCAACATAATGTACCAACAATTATTTTTATTTTTTTTATGAAACAAATTCATGCTGAATGTAAGCGGCTGCCTTGAAGTGATAAGCTCTGATAATATTTAATATGCAAGTTATGCGTGCCCTGATTTATGCGTGTGCACACACAGAGAGATGTACATGTACATGTGTGTGTGATAGTGGGAGCGGCTCACATCATTGGGCATGAGAGGAGGATGTTAATGAATGTGACGCCTGACCTACTTCCACAACAACACATATCAGCTCTCTCTTTCTGTCTCTCCCTCTCTATTTGTGTGGCTTGGAGACAAGAGCCAGCCTTCATGCCAGCCTGGTTAACCACATTGTGCCATGCCTACCATATACACCCCATCACAAAAAATCCTTGGGGCGCTGAGGATATCCACATGTTTTGTTCAGACATGTAAAAATAGATTTTAGGTAAAATAAAATAAAAAAATAAACAAAAAAAAAATCCTGTTATTGAGGGGGGAAAGCGAATAAAGATTGTAGGTGTGTGGGTGGATGGATGTGAAGGAGAGAACAAGCTCCAGTCTTGCTGCTTTGAAGCCTGCTAACTATCCTGGGACCCTTTGAAACACCGCCTCAAATTCCCGAACTGTTCCTGGCACGCATTTCTGCACACACACACACACACCCATCCCCCTACCAGTGCCAGACACTGGAAAGAGTAAGATGTGCACACACACACACACACACACACACACACACTTGTGTGATAAAGCATGCACACATACTGCATTCGCACAAAACATATTTACACAATAAAAAATGTTCTCACACGTACAGTGCACACATTCACACACACCTGGGTTTGGAGGGAAAGAGCCTCTGCCAGGCAAGTGTTAACTTGGCAGAATGCTTAATTTATTCAGCATTCATTCTTGCCGCAGCTGGGCTCTGTGTCCTCAACCTTGCAGAACGCAGAACCACAGAACCGCATGGGGCTACGTCAAAACCTTCCTATCCGATATCGTCTGCACAGCTCTCCACACCTTCGGCCCTGGCGGACCCTTCTAATTATTACTTAGTAAATTCTTGAATTGCTTTACTTTACCTTGGCTGTCTTCAAAGATCCATCTCAGCAGTTCTAGAACAATGCGGCTCTCTTTCTCTGTGCTGGGTGAAGAGGCTTATTTATTTGCGTTTGTCCAAGCTAGGCCCCTCCGAAATACCCTGGAACCATATTCTCCACCATCTGTGTACACCCCCACCCAACCCCACTTCTGTCCACCCTCCTCCCTCCACTCCACCTCAGGGCAAGGTCACTCGGGACGGGCTCTGCTTAGCCGATACACTACAACACAAAGACAACACGGTCGGCCTTCAACTGCATCTGACTGTTTTATTAAGCCATTTTACTGTTATTGTGTTTTACACTGTTAGCATGAATACCTCCACACTGTTTAAATCTCTTACTGAACGCTGAATAATAATGTTAAAGGGTCACTCCACCCATTTGCATTAAGAGGTCCATTGTTAGACAACCAGTCATACTATTGAATGGTCGTGCAACATTCTTTCATTTTCCCCTGAGACGAGAGAAATCTACTATTTACCTTTTTCACTTCCTCCTACAATGACGCAAAAATCGTCATTTGACGTCATTGTAGGAGGAAGTGTAAAAAGGGGGGATTTCTGTATAGACTACAAGCACAAATTCCCACCCTTTCAAACCCGCCCATAGGGGGTTGGACCTAATGCGCTAACAGAGCTATCACAGATCAGTGGGTGGGACTTCACTTGCAGATACTGAAAGCAATATCAGCCATCTTGTTTATAAGCTAAGCTAACAAGCGCTGTGGATATAGGAAGTTACGACAATGACGGAAGAAACTAAACATGATATGGAAGAAGAGGATTTTGAAATTCTGCTGCTCGAATCCGCTGTTCGTGGCTATCTTTACGAGCCCCAATATAGTGAAGAGCAGCTGAGGCTGATGGTGGAACAGGAGGCGGCTGCCTGTCGCGGACGAGGAGCCCGGGCTGGCTTGAGCTGGGCGGACTGCTGGTGCCTGTGCTCTCGCTGTGCGCTACGGACACAGATAGAGTCCGTCTGCTGCAGAGAATTTCAACAAGGCAGTTTCTCCTGGACGAAATCTCTGAATCAGACGACCACACGGACGTTTGTGTTGTGATGTGAACCATCCTAGTTTCGCCTGACTGAACATGCAGGTATCATGCAATAATTCACCATATAGAAAGAAATACAAACGAGTAATTCACTAATGAGTTTGCCAATGTAACGGGGTTCGTTGTTGTGGGAAGAAGGAGGCTGGAACCGGCGAACATTTAAACGTTTTAATAGTAAAATAAACAAATACAAAACAAAAGTATAAGCCAGCTGGCCACACACAACAGAAACAAAACATAAAATCAGGCCTGTTCCTTTTGTGCTTCCGCTCCTCCGTGAGAGATATGAGACCGCTGCACAGGTGCCATTCATTATCACTCGCGTCGTCCTCTCACGTCCCTCGCCCTCGTCCTGCTCGCCACAACTAACTAGACATTTTTTGTGAAATGAATTTTAAACTCATTTGGCAGCTAGCCTTCTTGTAGACGGAAGAGCGATTTCTCTGATGTTTGCGCTGTTCTGGATTAGTGGGAGTGGCTTGCGGAGCTGTGCAACATGGTGCATTGTGGGAGTTGTTGTCTTACATACAAATGCGCCCCAAAGTTATTTTCTGTCTTTTCTCGGTCAAGAGGGCACCAAATTTAAAATTTCTTTTACATTTCGACTACATATATAACCCACTTTCAATAAAGATTAATGTTGAAATGGGTGGAGTGACCCTTTAACTGAATAGACAATTATTCTAATTATTGCAGCTCTATAGAAACGTAATCAGTCAAAATTCTCAATGCATGAGTTATAGACCAATATATCAACCGGGAGGATGAATCATAATCAAACATTTTTTAGACTGTTATATTGGTTGGCCAACTTATGTATTTGCTCAATGGAAAATGCGTATTTTCAAATGTTTTATCTATATTAATTCATTTATTTGAGATTCAATTTAAACATTTTTAAATACTACACTACGTTCGTTCATTTAATTACAAATATTTAAATAATAGACAGATGATAGAGGTTAGTACAATTTAATTCAACATTACACAAATACAGAAAAGTAAAATAAATTGCTTATTTAACTACTTATTTATATATATATATATATATATATATATATATATATATATATATATATATATATAAGTAGTTAAATAAGCAATTTATTTTACTTATTTAATTAAATGAACAAACTTAGTGTAGTATATATATATATATTTGCATATTATTATACTATAACCAATCATATATTTTATATGAAATTCTATTTAAATATCTAAATTTAATAATTTATTACTTTAATTTAAATATATGTTTAATAATTATTGCATTTAAAAAATATTGAAAAAGAATTATAAGTAAATTAATTAACAAATATAAAAGATAATAGACTAGAGGTTAGTACAATTGAATGAAAAATGTATGTATATATAATATATATATAAAGAGAATAAATAGCAAAACAAAGAAATCAAAAAGCATATATCTGCATTACACCAGAAAGCAGGTCACCCACCTCTCTAGTTATCGGTAAGTGAGTTGAAAATGTAACAGTGGTTGACTACTTGTTCACATGATGCATTTACAAAGTGTCTTCCACTTTCTCTGCTCCATGAAAAACACAGGCTCCTGTAATGTCTGCTCGCTGCCCTGATGTCTTACAGTCCCTGATGGGGGACAGACCTTTGGCATTTCTTCTTTTTTGATCTGCTCACATGTTCTGCCTTTGCGTTTCTCATCTACTGGGCAAACACAGTGTCTGTTTGACTACACAGACAGGAGGGCTTTGTTTACAGGGGGAGAGAAAGTTTGATTCCCATGTAGTTCTCCTGAGATCCTGATACCTTGCAGGTGTATATGTATGAGTGCGGTGCAGAATACCAAGCACACACAGGTCTGCCGGCTCATATCTAATAATGAGGGAGAGGTTATCGGAAACAAAGAAATCAAGAGCAGTGTGTGTTTCTACAATGTACCATTATCCCTCACCTATTTGAAGACATTTTCTTCAATTAAAACGCACACACGTTAGTTTTTATATCATAGTTTAGAATTTTCATTGACTTCTATTGTTTTATACTGAGCTAATTATATTTCTATGCCCTAACTCACAAAAACCTTTCTGATTTTTAGATTTTCTTTAATGATCAGTATCGCTTTACAATAAGGTCCCATAAGTGAACATTATCTGATGCATCAACTATTATTAAGTAACAGTGAGCAATACATTTGCTACAGTAATTGTTATTCTTTATTATTATTTTGTTGTTCATTGTTAGTTCATTTTATCTCCATTAAATACTATTGACAGGCACAACTTTTGATTTTAATAATGTATTAATAAACGTTGAAATTAACATTAACTAAGATTAATACATGCTTTAGAAGGTTGTTTGTAACTAATGTTGACAAATGAAACCTTGTTTGTAAAATGTTACCCAAAATAAAAAAAAATGTATATTCTGTCATTTACACACCCTCACGTCGTTCTAAACCTGAATGCCTTTCTTTCTTCTTTGGAACATAAAAGAAGATATTTTGTGAAATATATTTTTTGTCCATACACTCTCAGGAAAAAAGCGTGTAAAAATGTTATGGGGTACAACAGCTTATCCCACTAAAGGTACACATTTTGCCCATCTTTTCTGAGAATCTACAATGAAACTCAATGGTAACCAAAACTGCTACCAGCATTGTTCAAAATATCTTCTCTTGTGCTTCGCAGGAACGATATGATGGTGCATAAATGATGACAGATTTTTGGGTGAGCTAACCCTTTAACGCTTTATTTAGTATATTTCTTTAGCTGTTAACTCATTTGAACTGCTGGCTAGTCTGCAAAAAGCAAGTCAAATCTTTCATACAAGAAAATAATTGGAAACAGTTGTTAATTCGCTCTATAAAACAGATATGTGAGGATGCAATCTCCCTGTGAGCCTTCCCCACATCAAAAAATACACAATATTAAGCAACCTTCCAGCAGGTTCAATCCGTATCCTCTGGGATACGCATGCTAAAGCTAAATATCCACATTTTAGTTTTAAAAGCACTTGAAAAACATGGTTTTAAACAAGCACTTGTTGTGCAGTTATTAGTGAACTTAGCTGAGTTTTTAATAATTCATCTCCAGTTTAGAGGCAGAAAGAGAGTTGTTTGCAATACCACAGTGGTCTGAGAGATCTCAGCGAACATGCTGCTTCTCCTCTGGCTTTCACTTTGCAAGAACAGTCAACAGCACACCAGAACTTCCTTCCTGTAGACCGCAAGTGTGTGTGTGTGTGTGCAAAGAGGGATGAATATCAGGCAGTGCTACTTCTGTCTGAGCACCAGAATAACACCTTCCCTAGAGGTTATTCACGTAGACACAGACACACACACTTCCTTCATACCCTGGTCATTATGAGACTCTTTTATAATTTAACTCTCTCTCACTCCATCCCTATTCAATCTGCTCCATTCCGCTGTTATGCTAAGACAGACACACACACACACACACACACACACACACACACACACAGTCTGAGAGGGATCGTGGGGGGATTACTGCTGTCAGGATAGATCAGCTGCTTAGACCACTCACCCTTGTCTAAATCAGAGTGGTATAAGCTACATAAAACAGGCAATCCCTTACAAACACTTTATAAACACCTCAGACACTCTTTCTAAACCTGTAATCGTAGCTTATTAGCCTCTAAGACACTCCACAAAGCTACCATGACAGGTTGTCGCCCTAAAATAACACTCATTCTGTAGGGCTTTATCTTCCTCTAAGCACACAAATGTTTTTGTAATGTACTTAAGTTTTGGTTTCCATTTCAGAACAGAATGGTGAAACACACAGGCAAGAAATTCTGTAATAGAAAGTAACAATTTAAATCTTTGAGTTGATTTAGCATGAAGCTGAACCATAAACCTAGCCTGACTTCGTCATACTCATATTCTAGTCAGAATGTGAGTCTGATACTGCTTCATAGGGCTTTGATTATGAGGCGTGTCTTAACCGAACCAGGAAAAAGAAACTCTGCACTCAATTGGATAGACCTACAACCAATGAGAGCAACGCAGTAAGTCAACTACTTTGCATAACACAGTTGTCAACTACAGAACTCAAATGCACGCACGCTGGAAGAAGTAAAATAACGAGTGTTGCTTCTTTTACTTGGCCCTCTATGAGTGCGACCAAAGGAGAAACCACAACGACCACAGGGTTTTCATTGCGTCCCATCTTCTTAGTTACCATCGGAGCCAGCTGATAAATTAAACTTTTGCCGAATCCCGTAGGAAGGACGGCAAACACATCTTTCCGATCGACAACTGCCTTGATTGCAGTTCTATGTTCGTCTTTTAAAATGAATGCGCTGTCGATTTCTTTTACAACGGACGCGATAGCGGAATCTCTACATCTCAGTTCTCCAGCTGCAGTCATCTGTGAGGGAAACCAGTTCAACCCAAGCGCTCTTTGATAACGTGAGGATTACGTCCCTGCAGATCATCTGTCCATCATCGTATAAAGCCCGCCCTGGCAATTTGATTGGCCCGACGATTTCTGAACCGATCATAATTACTCCTCATTGGATCGAGTCCAGACCGAACTTCCCGATCAAAAAATGTTGTGGGCGGGGTTCGGGCTGCCATCCAGGCTACCATAAACCCTGTATATTGGCTAAAACCTCATGAAACCAAACCCTGACAGGGTGGTCAGGACTGTTTACTTTATCTTTTCATGAATAAAAAAGATAACGAAATTCACCAAGGCTGAATTTATCTTAAAGAAAAAGGTATATTTTCACTTTGAATTATATTTGAAAGTGTATTTTATTCCTGTAATGGTAAAGTTGAATTTTCAACATCATTACTCCAGTCTTCAGCGTCACATGATCCTTCAGATCCTTCTAATATTCTGATTTGGTGCTTAAATAACATTTATTATTATTATCAATGTTGAAAATGTTCTGCAATGTTCTGTTTGTGGAAATCATGATACTTTTATTTTTATTCAGAATTCAGGATAAAAATAAACATTTTGTCACATTATATGTCTTTACTGTCACTTTTGAATGTCAATTTAATGAATCATAATGAATCCTATAAAAGTATTCATTTCTTTATAACAACCTTAAAAAAAATCTTACTGACCCGAAACTTTTGAATGGTACTGTATGACAATAATACACACATGATTTGAAGAACATGTCAAATATACAATTCCAGTTTATCAATACATGGAAACAGACACCAGCATGCTAAGATTGATAATCAGAATCAAGTATTTCAAGAGATGTGTAATCATAATAATAATATGTGAGGTGTGTGTGTTTCATGACGCCTGCAGCCAGTTCAAGGTATTCTGTCATCCTTATTGGAGAGAGACCTTGGGATCCACCGATTCTTGGCTTTCCTTGTGCAAGCTTAGCAATTTAAATCCACTGATAACATGTGCAAAAAAAGACACACACACACACACACACACACACACACACACACACACACACACACACACACACACACACACACACACACACACACACACACACAACACAACACAACACAACACAACACAACACAACATGTCCCTTGAGCACTTTCTCCTTCTATTTATCCATTATTTCAGTTTCACTCCCATCTCTGTTGTCATAATGGAGAAATGTGAGAGGATCTTATATATATATATATATATACATATATATATATATACACTCACCGGCCACTTTATTAGGTACCCCATGCTAGTAACGGGTTGGACCCCCTTTTGCCTTCAGAACTGCCTCAATTCTTCGTGGCATAGATTCAACAAGGTGCTGGAAGCATTCCTCAGGGAGTTTGGTCCATATTGACATGATGGCATCACACAGTTGCTGCAGATTTGTCGGCTGCACATCCATGATGCGAATCTCCCGTTCCACCACATCCCAAAGATGCTCTATTGGGTTGAGATCTGGTGACTGTGGAGGCCATTTTAGTACAGTGAACTCATTGTCATGTTCAAGAAACCAATTTGAAATGATTAGAGCTTTGTGACATGGTGGAAGTAGCCATCAGAGGATGGGTACATGGTGGCCATAAAGGGATGGACATGGTCAGAAACAATGCTCAGGTAGGCCGTGGCATTTAAAACGATGCCCAATTGGCACTAAGGGGCCTAAAGTGTGCCAGGAAAACATCCCCCACACCATTACACCACCACCACCAGCCTGCACAGTGGTAACAAGGCATGATGGTTCCATGTTCTCATTCTGTTTACGCCAAATTCTGACTCTAACATCTGAATGTCTCAACAGAAATCGAGACTCATCAGACCAGGCAACATTTTTCCAGTCTTCAACTGTTCAATTTTGGTGAGCTCTTGCAAATTGTAGCCTCTTTTTCCTATTTGTAGTGGAGATGAGTGGTACCCGGTGGAGTCTTCTGCTGTTGTAGCCCATCCGCCTCAAGGTTGTGCGTGTTGTGGCTTCACAAATGCTTTGCTGCATACCTCGGTTGTAACGAGTGGTTATTTCAGTCACTGTTGCCCTTCTATCAGCTCGAACCAGTCTGGCCATTCTCCTCTGACCTCTGGCATCAACAAGGCATTTCCGCCCACAGAACTGCCGCTCACTGGATGTTTTTTCTTTTTCGGACCATTCTCTGTAAACCCTAGAGATGGTTGTGCGTGAAAATCCCAGTAGATTAGCAGTTTCTGAAATACTCAGACCAGCCCTTCTGGCACCAACAATCATGCCACGTTCAAAGTCACTCAAATCACCTTTCTTCCCCATACTGATGCTCGGTTTGAACTGCAGGAGATTGTCTTGACCATGTCTACATGCCTAAATGCACTGAGTTGCCGCCATGTGATTGGCTGCTTAGAAATTAAGTGTTAACGAGCAGTTGGACAGGTGTACCTAATAAAGTGGCCGGTGAGTGTATATATATATATACTGTATATAATACACACACAAACTTTAACATTAAATATCAATCTTTTAACAAATTCTATAGTGTAGAGTTGCTATTGTAAAAACCTAATAACCTAAGAAAAATGTCATATTTAGCTTGGTTTTTATTGATGTATATGAAATAAAAATGAAGCATTTCTTGCCAAGTTAATTTTTTCACTTTAAAGCTTATAATATACATTAAGGTTCTTACTTAATAAACAGTAGGTTAGTGTTAAAACACATTTTTAATGCAGAATCAACCTCGGATATACAGATATTTCAAGATCGATCAGCCCACCTCTCTTCAACTCATTCTCAATCTCTTATTCTGTCTTAGCTTCTTGAGCCTCTTCTCTGTGTTTTCACTCTCTTTTACCCTCCGTTGTTTCTTTAATAAAGCATCCTAATCCTGGATGAATGAATTGGGTTAATGCCGGGGAACAGGTCACATAAACAATATTCCCTCTCGCTCTCTCTTTCCATCTCACTCTCATGCTCAGTAAGCATGGACTGTTCTTTTAAGCACTGCACACCCGGTTTCATTTGGTAAATTGATTGGGAGATTTGTGTGCTGAGTGGAAGATAAAGCCCCATGGGATGAGTGGAGGAGCCGCCACTATTAAAACTGACAGATGTCAAACATGCAAACACCAATCACACGCTAAGGGGCCACAGTGGCATAGCATTACGTTTATTTATTGCTATTTAAAGAAGGAAACTTGAACGAAGCTTCTTTATTCAACCTCTTACTCCGTCATTAGCTACTTGTATTAAGAGCCGAAACACAGCCAAGTATCTCATGTGCAATTTAAAAGGCATTATACAGAGTACTTGACTCTTGTACAACAATTTAATGATTCAAGGGAAACTCTCGATGAGCAATTCTTAAAGTTATGAGAACAAATCATGCTGGAAAAAATAAATGAGTCAGAATTAGAATTTTTTTAAACAGTTAACGTTTTATTGGTGGATCTGTTTAATTATGCATGCCACATTCTCGCCCATATGTTCCTCTGCAAGAGTGCGACAGAGGAGGCAGGAATGAAGAACGTGTGTGATGATCCCCTGTTGGGGAGGGAATAAAAAGGGATAGAATGTAGGAGATGGATTCACTTTCGGAAAATTTGCTGGACTGCCAACTTTAATCCGGGTTTTAATCGAGT
Organism: Rhinichthys klamathensis goyatoka; assembly: GCF_029890125.1. Taxonomy (NCBI): domain Eukaryota; kingdom Metazoa; phylum Chordata; class Actinopteri; order Cypriniformes; family Leuciscidae; genus Rhinichthys; species Rhinichthys klamathensis. Next base: position 1,761,261 of record NW_026606794.1, on the reverse strand, counting down.
CTAAATGATTCTGTAAAGTATGTTATTGCAAAATGTTAGTGTTACACTGCAATATTTGAGATGTAGGCCTATTCATCCACCATTATCATAAAAAAAAATAGACAAAAACTACCATTCAAAAGTTTGGAGTCAGTAATTAATTTATTAACTAGTGATTAATTTAGCAAGGATGAATTAAATAGATCAAAATGACTTTCGTAATGTTACAAAACATTATTTCATAGACATGCTGTTGTTTTAACTTTCTATATATCAAAGAATACTGAAAGTAAAAGTATCATAGTTTCCACAAAAACAACTGAACAACTGTTTTCAATCAGAAATGTTTTTTGAGCAGCAAATCCGCATATTAGAATGATTTCTGAAGGATCATGTGACACTGAAGACTGGAGTGATGATGGCTCATTCAATTAAAATTGAAAAAGTTATTTTAAATTGTAATAGTATTTCACAATATTGCTGTTATTACTGTATTTTGATCAAATAAATAGAGCCTAGAAAGTTCTTTCAAAAACATTATTACAGAGTCCAAACTTTTTAAAGAGTCAAAAACTATTTAAAATAATCTATTGCTGGTTGGTGTATCTTTAAGAAAGTCTAAGTATCTACAATTACACAGCTTTTTTTTTTTTTTTTACCCACATACTGTATAATGAATATTTCTTTTACACAGGTCAAGCTGAGAGAGGTTTTTAAGTAACGTCAGTCTTACCACTGACGACTCTCTCACACACACACAGACACACACCACACACACACACATGAACAAACACATATGTGGGCGTAATGTCTACAAGTGGTCGACTTGTTAGCTTAGTTGACCATTGCCACGCCCCTCAGTGTGCTCCTCAGCCAATGGGAGTAAAGGATTGGGTGCTTGTGGCATGAATCGAGAAGATTTCACAAAATAAACCAGTGTTATGACTGAACCTTAAGCATTGCACAATCTTTGTGCTCTACAATATGCCTGTTAGAATAAATTCTAGTTGTGAGGATGTTTGTATATAATGTGGGTGTTGATAGGTTTGTTTGTTTGAAAAGATGCAATAAATCAGCTATGCAAATCTTTCAGACGGTGACAGTCTGCTCATGTTAATGACCAGTAATTAGTTATCTGTGGTTAGAAGATATGAAATTTAAAAAAAAAAATCTTTTTAATTTAGATCAATTTGTTAATGAATCATCATAATCAAATTGTGAACCACTTTGACTGATTCAATCAAAAGAATTACTTAAGCAATGGTTTGTAATGTTCAGACATCACTATGCTGAACATGTTTTACTCTACAGAAGAGCAATATCTAGCTGATTAAATATTTAGAGCAGAGCGCAACAAAATGCATCTTCACTACAGATATTTCCATGACATTCCATTACTTTTTACTCTTTGCATGGTTGAAAAAACTATTTTAAATTCACAGCTACTTCCAAAATAGCCTGAAATTGCTTTTTCGATCTAAAAGAAGGATATACGTTGACATACAAAATGCTCCACCATGATATATGATGCTCTGATATTAGCCACTCAAACATTTGTTTCGTACTAACCACCAGTAAATGTTCACAATTTTATAGATGCTTTGTGATTATTGTATTCTACACGCTTAGTGATAATAATTTATAGCTGGGAGTGCATTACTGGGGCAGATGAGATGGATGGGGAAGGCTGAGAGAAGAAGATTGAGAGAGAAAAAAAGAGAGAGAGAGAGAGAGAGAGAGAGAGAGAGAGAGAGAGGAGATGAGAAGGAGAGAGAGAGATGAGAGAGAGAGAGAGAGAGAGAGAGAGAGAGAGAATCAATTATGTGGAAACAGTGACACACTTCAACTAGTACTGATATCTTTAACCTGCTCAAGACAACATGTCCTTATTAAAGCTACAGCACACATTTAAATGCACAAATCAGACTCAGATCTGGTAATTCTCTAACCGCAACCGCAGCATTTTTCATTCCTGCTTAACATAAAAGTAGAACAAAGGCTCAAACGCTCAACGCTAGTTTTACGCCATCACTCTCTTTTTTTCCTCTCCCTCCTCGTCATTTTCTCCCTCTTCTGTATTCTCCTGTATTCTCCTTCATCACTCTCTCCACAGGGTGTCTGGAAGAGGGCGAGGAAAAGACAACAACAAACGACTGCATGTCAGACAGAATGAATGGTAGAAGAGAGAGAGAGAGAGAGAGAGAGAGAGAGAGGAGAGAGAGAGAGAGAGAGAGAGAGAGAGAAGAGAGAGATGAGAGAGAGAGAGAGAGAGAGAGAGAGAGAGAGAGAGAGAGAGAGAGAGAGAGAGAGAGAGAGAGAGAAACACCCAAACAGGAGCAGGAAGGCGCTGAGAAGAGAAAAGACTGAATCAGCATCCACCACAGCAAGAGCTGCTGTTCTAGATCACTGCTTCTCAACTGCTTTGGCTTCAGGCTCAGATTTTATATTAGAACACAGAAGTGGTGACCCAACACAGACCCAAAATTGCGCATAAGTAAACAAAAATGTCCTGAAATCCAACATTAAATGGTATTAATCTCAACTACAAATGGATAATTTGTCGTACTTTATCAGATTAGACTCACAACAGGCTTGTCTTTATAGTTTTGAGTGTTTGGTTTCTAAATGTCTCTTGAACTTTGATAGCACTCTATACTTTTGACTTTCATGCTCTCAGCAGACAATAATTCACTAAACAAAGCACGTCCTCACTGAAAGTGAACCCCTCCAGGATTTAACGTTGTCTGGGTCATATTTTCGTTTAGCTTGTGTGTGGTTTTGTTTATGATTTCTGAGGATGAGGATGTCAGTCTATTTAAATATGGACTCGTGATCCTTCAACATCAACTATAATAAAAAAAAAATATTTGAACATGGAAAAGAACAGACATAAACTAAAGGTTTTGCTACTCAAAATGTACGTTCAATGCCTCTAAAACTATGTTTCTTTTCTGCAAACGTTGCCACCAGCTGGTAGTTTACAATACCAAAGCTTAACTTTTAATGATCCAAGCAAATCCCAATGGGTCAAATCAAGTTCCATCCTGTTCCAATTAGATATATCACATTATCCTGAGTTAAGTTAAATTTTGAATGCTGTTTTGTCTTTCAAGATACAAATACCCCCATTTGTACCTTGTTCACATACAGAGGCACTGACATGAAAACAGAGCTAGCATGGTCACTATTAAAGTTTCATAGGTTTGACATAACGGAGATATGAACAAACACGTGAACAAACAAAAAGCACCATCTATATACGTAAATGTACCATATCTGGCAAGCAGATCCACTAGAGCTGTCAAACAGCCAGTCATCACTGTCAACACATGGCTTCATCATTGTCAACACCAGGCCGCGTTAGACTCAATCTGACATTTATATAACCCGCTTTAACACAAACACAGTGTCTAACCAAATCCAAAAGTCATCACACACGCGGCTGGTCGTGTAGCCTAGTTTGTATAAACTGATGCTAAATATACAAAGAAAGCAGTGTAGCAACTTCAGCCCGGAATTAGACTAAACAGAATGACGATACAGAGTGAAACGGTCTTTCCCGTTTGAAGCACTTGACTGCTTGGCTTTTCCTGTGCTCAAAGACTGACTAGAAAACAAGTCAATAGCATTTGAGAATGGGATTTGAACAAGCTTTTCATTGGTTGGAACTACTCAATGAACACACCCTTCACTGAACGAGTCATTTTTTAAAATGTGAATTTACAGACTCGAATTAGGGCTGAATGAAGCATCTCATTCATGAACGAGGAGATGACTCCTAGTAGGTTTGCAACGTAAAATGAAGATTGACTTGTATATCAATGAGAAAATGTTTCACTGGTTAAAAAGCACTCAAACAGACACTTGTCGTCGCCACCTACTGGCACAACAAGAAAAGGGCACCTAAACTAATCTTTTTGATGAATGGCATTGCATTACTATGGAAGCCCCATTTCCACCACATATACTGTAAGAAATGAAAATGCTTTGGTAAATCATATGACATGAAAAGTCAACTATAACACAAAAAAGTCATAATTATGACAAGTTGAAATTATATCATACTCAACCAATTAAGGAATAAAAAGTTAAAAGTATGACAAAAAATTCGAAATTAAGTAATTTTCCGGTCAATTGCGGCTTGTAAATTATGATTTTTCTCAATTTCGACAATTATGTCAATTATGTTTGTCATAATTATTACGTTTTATCTCAGAATTATGTCTTAGTATCTCATAATTTCATCTTTTTATGTCATAATTGATGATCATATGTGGTAGAAACAGGCTATGCACTCATTTTGGCTTTTAATCCTAGCACAGACTGACCACTAGATAGTATACAGTATGTGTCTATTGTCTTTACATTTAAGACTTAATTTACTAAATGCTTGAAAAGTGTGCTCATGCTGGCTTTCTTTAAGATAAACGTAATTTGCTTTGACAAGCCTTCATACTGTAACTGAGCACATCCTAAACGGAAGAAAATGACTAACAAGAACCGAGAAGCTGTTTTTTGCCTCAGTCCTGAATAAATCTGAGCTAGTCCATTGATATTAAACAATCAGAGTTCTTGTGTAGGTGGATTTATTTAGAGAGTGTGTATATTATTTAGATACTTTTAGAGCGTGTGTGTGTTTGTGTGTGTGTGTGTGTGTGTGCAGAGCAGCTCCCAGAACTCAGTCGCCAAGTCTGTCTCACTCTGTCTGCCTCCTGTCTGTCTCTCCCTTTCCGCCTCCACTTTCTCTCTCCCTCCTTCTTTCTCTCTCTCTCTGTTCTTCCCTCACCACTAAACTCGCATACTCTGTCTTTCCCAGCGACGCTCACACACTATGCTTTTTCTGTATGTCTGCCTCATTCTCCTGTCTGGAGTCAGACTCTCTCAGTGTCTCTATGCTGACAATCTCCTCTCTCTCTCTCTCTCTCTCTCTCTCTCTCTAGCACACCCCCCCCCTCCCTCTCCCTCCACAGTAATATGAAAAAATGAGAGAATTAAACATGAGCTGCCTTTGAACAGACAGAGAGTGAGCATTTGGTGCAGATGGATTTAATCGTTGCTGTTCTTGCTAAAACAGCAACATAACACGAACACCCACACACACACACACACACACACACACACACACACACACACACACACACACACCACACAAAACAGAATCAGAGAGGATAGGTAAATGTGTTTGACATTGACTGAGAGTACGTCTGTAGATTCTGTCAGCTGGAAATGCGAGTATGAAGAGCAGGAATATGCATTTGTATGTGTGGAAAGCAGGTCTCGGCTGCAAAAGCCTTTCGTTCTCTTAATAAAATACTGATGAGGGGTTGGATTGCTCAATGTCCTCTCTATCTCTGTCTCTCTTTTCTGTCTCCTCTGGGCACAAAGCACAGAAGCTGACACAACAAGGCTTCTTTCTTGCACACACTGAATAAAATTAAAGGAGGCATTTAGTCTAAGACCTCCTTGTCAGTTTCATTACAATAAATCAAGATATCATTTGTGTCCTTAATATGAACTCTTCAGTAAGCGCTGGGCTGTAAGGCATAACGGTAGTTGATGCATCAGGAGACTAGACTAAAATAAAATATAAATTAAAATAAAATGTGAGCCACTGGATCCAAAAATGAAACTTTTAAGAGCCAAATGACTTGCTTCAGTCAGCTCACATTTTCTTACTTTAGCTTTTAACAACAGTCACTGCTGAGTGCTATGGCAATGAGGTGAAACTGGTATATATACTACAATGATTTAAGTTATATTAACTATAGGGTGGTTTTCTAGTTGTATTTAGTATAAATTAGCTCCAATTTGACGTTGTCACAGTCATCCAGATTGTGTTTTTGTACTTTTTAAATATAACTCAAAAAAGTTGATTATAGCTTATTACCACCTTATTGTTAAACAATAACCAACAGGCCTAATGTTTCAGTAAATAATTTCACTTTTCCTTTACAACACTATTGTTTATAATAAAATACAATAATTCATTTATACACCCAAACTCTAAAGTGTATGAAACTACCAGTCACAGAAATGTTTCCTGGTTCATTTCGAATCAGAGATAAAAACAAAACAAAAATACTCAGGTTTAGTGAGGGAGAGTGAGAATTTTCATTAATCTTTTTGACCAACTCATTTAAAAGAATTGGATCAGAGGAGTCATTAGTTCACGAATCGTAGTTTTACATGGACTATTACATCACACCGAATGACACATCAACTTTCTAAAAGTATTTAAATGTAAACTACCTATGAACAAACACAAGCATGGCAAAAACTCCTATTGCTAAAATGTGGACAAATGTGTTCTTGTGGCAGCAGTGACCTGTTCTCCCTTTGTCTATCTGTCTCGTATTTCTCTCAGACACATTTATGTACAGCTGACCCACTTAGAGCTTTTAAAAATGGTTAAAATCAGTGAACGTGCCCAAGCAGAAGAGAGGCGCAAAACAAGGTTAGACTCTCCACACCCTGCTGGGAAGATCGCTGTGGATGTGTGTGTGTGTGTGTGTGGTACTGGCATGAAATATTCTCTCCCGTGTACGTAGCCAACCCCCCCCGCCACTTCAGCCTTGAAGGAAGGACATGAACACACAGACAAACAAGAGAGAAGACAGCGATTCATACATACCAACAGGGCTGAGTGGGGATCAGTGTTGTTATTGTTTACTGAAACTAAAACTATTAAAATTCATTTTCGCTAATTGAAATAAAGTTGAGATAAAATAAATTCATTCATTGAATAATTGACTGTTGTAATGGTGGAAGAGAAGCTGTCAATGTTCATGAATACATGCTATAAAGAGGGTACAATCAATACCCAGTCCTAACATAACCCTTAAAAACCGCCCCATACACTCATCTTCTCAATTGTTTCTCACATAACAATGAGATGAAATGGAGAGCAAATGCTTGTTTTTGCAAGGCATTTCATATCAACAATACGTGCATTTAAACGCACTTTAAAAGTTTTGGTCAGACTTAAATAGCAATTTGTCACAAACACTCTAGTCCGACTAAAATCATACCAGCCTGGTTTTTACGAACTAAAAAGACTAGTCGAACTAACAGACCTAGATAACACAATTGTACCACTCCTTTGCAGCATGTTTACATGTCAACCGACCACAACTGACTTCAGTGCTGTGTGCTTGCTCTGAAAGATATTTATTCCTATAAACTTTAATTATGCATTGCGCTATGTACTTGCACTAAACGCTTTAGCTTAAGTATGCAAAACCCATGCTGTAGTGCCATTATGCACATGTAAACGTACTTATTTGTGGTCAGATACCAAAGTCTGCAACTACCTCATTTGTTTCTATTTTTTTTTTTTTTAGGATACACCAAAGTTGATACAGTAACAGTGTAGACAGCACACAGTTCCTACTGTAACTGAACCCTTATCAATTCAACTGTTCAGAAAACCACGTCTCCACTGCGCCTCCTTCTGACCTCAGATTTACTGAGTCACTTCAACATCAATCTGGCACTAGGGAAACGGGATCAAAACGTCTCTAGTCATATGAACCATTCAGCTCAAAGCTACACCTGGGCTTCTCCAGAAAGCACTTAAACGCGGGCGCACACACACACACCTATCATTAAGAGGATTCTAGGCATAATGGTTTTTATACTGTACAAAAAACTGTATATTCTATCCCCCTACACTAACCCTAGGCTAATCACAGAAAACTTTTTTTTTAATGTTTAGCATGCTTTAAAGCCTTTTTCATTACAAGGACTCAGGAAATGTCCTCATAAACCATGTTTATGTTGTAACACCAGAGTAATACCCATGTCATTATACAAATTTGTGTCCTCATAAATCATATGCATGCGCACACGAACACACACACACACGCGCACACGCACACACACCTCTAGGGTTATCCAATCTGTCACACCAAGTCACAGAGGAGAGCAAAAAGGGGGGAGAAAAGAAGCACAAAGAGATAGACTGAAACAAAGAATTTGTCACTGATGTCAAAAAGGCAAGTAGAGAAAGGGATAAAAGGTTTTTTCCACATCTAGATAACTGGAACTGACCACAAACAGACATTAAGATGAGGAGAAAATGTGTTTGTTCTATAATCTCACACAGATATGTAATTTCTCACAGATATGTGATTAATTTCTTATTTCTCAATATTTAACCGCCCCTGCCACTCTCCACTCTCTCTATGGCTTCTTCCTGGTTTACAATTATTATTTCTGGGCTTTTTACAATAAACTAATCGCTCTGAAGTTTCTTTCTTACTTTCTCTAATTGAGGAGTGTCAGCGAGGTTACAAAGATAAAAAAGACAATCTCACTTCTGCTTTTGAACACACAGGCAAACAGACTTCCTCCACAAACTGTAAGCATGACAGAGAGAGAAGAGAGAGAGAGATATGTTCCGTAGGAGGAGGGAATCCCCACTTGAGTCAACGACTATATGAGAAAGCTACTCCTGCTGGGAAAATACCTGTGTTGCTGTTGGGTTCTTGTGAATCATGAGTCTTGATAATAATCAAACTTTTGTTTTCTACTTGTTTGTGCTCCTAAAGGAAATAGAGGTACGTGTTCAGTTCATAATAAGAAGCGTCACAAAGTTTTACCAAACCGAACCAATACCAAACACTTTCCTATTAAGCATTTCTTGTTTATATATATATATATATATATATATATATATATATATATATATATATATATATATTTGTTTTATTACATTATAGCAATATATACATCCACACAAAATAAGCTAAATACACAAATAATTGAATACTTGTTATATAAATAAATGACATTAAATTAATTTTAAAAGCAAACTATTTAACTTGAATCAACCAATAACATTTTATTCAGAATTCCCACTATTAAAAATGACTAAGATATGTACACACATCTGATCTATTAAACAAAAATTACTGCGAGCTGAGTAGTTAAATTGAATAAAACTGTGTGAGAGTGTGTGTGTGTGTGGTCCTGGTAAACCCTACGCTATGGGGACAAAATGTCCCCAAGAGGAAAACAGCTTATAAATTATACAAAGTGATGTTTTTTGCTGAAAGTTTTCTGTGAAAGGAAGGTTTAGGGGATATAATGTAGTTTGAACAGTTTAAAAATCATAATTTCTATAGAATGTCCCCATAAAACATAAAAACCCAACCTGTGTGTGTGTATGTGTGTGTGAGAGAGAGAGAGAGAGAGAGAGAGAGAGAGAGAGAGAGAGAGAGAGAGAGAGAGAGAGAGAGAGAGAAAGAGAAAGAGCCAGTCAGTTTAGGGGATACAAGGTTTGAGTCCCTCTTTAGTTTGCAACCATGCATGCCAAGACACTAAAGAAACTGGCCCCCTTTTCTCTTTCTTCCTCAAATCTCCCTCTCCTCTAAAATTCATTATCTTTTATTGGTGTGATGAAAGAGGACTACTAGGCTCAAAGAGGGGGACTCTGTCTTCAAACAGACCGCCACGCAGGGAGACAGAATGCACAGCGGTACTTTGAAACTCTATAGGCACACACATTTACACACACTGTCTTTCTCTCTTTAGCGTGGACACACACACACACACACACACACACACACACACACACACACACACACACACACACACACACACACACACACACACACACACACACACACACACACACACACACACTCTTTTCTCTTCACTGCGTAAACAAACTCACACAAACTCTCTCACTTCAGAGCAAACAAATAGTTTTCTCTCAGTTAGCACAAAACAAAACTTAAATTGTGCCTCTTTTTCTTCTCTTTCTTTCCATCAAAATACAAAAAATTAAATCATCAGACATCAAACACTAACAAGACAAGTATAAAAACAGTAATTTCAGCCCTATCCTAATTAACAGAGATGGGCTGAGCATGCTGGGCTGCTACTCGTATACAAAGACTCACATTCCTTCACTCTATGTTCAGCTGTCCATTCAATTAACCTTTGGAGCTTCCTAACTGCCCCCCTTATACACACATCAGAGTTGGAACACCCACTCCCCTCTCTTCCCATGGCACACACCACAGGGTGCCCACTCCACCTTTTAGAAACAGTCTATAAAGTGAGCATACCCAAAGCTCCACAAGCTAATGGAAAAACACAGGACTGTACTTCCCCCATGTTATATCTTGGGATTTTTAATAATGTAATTCTAGAAGCCCTGACTAAAACATCTTTTGTCTCTTTTCCAATGCACTAAATCATCTGTCGAAAATTTTAGACACATTGCAGTCTGTGAAAATAACAACTACAGAAGTCATCTATTGCCTGCACTTAAAGGTAAAGTGTGTCAGTTCTACACTGTAAGAAGGCACAAAAATAGTCTCCTTCCACCCTGCTCCTGTAGTTTTGCCCTAAACTCACACAACAGCCATACAATGACATGGTGGATAACTCGTACAAAAAGAGTAATGTTTTGAAATCATCTAAGAGCTACAAAGTTTACAGTTTGGAAAGTCAACTCAAGAACAGCTTAATTTCATTTGTTTCTGTACATTAACCTGGGATAGAAAGAGAAAATATTTTAACAGTGAAAAATGTTATCTGTTAAATCTTTATTCAATGTTTTTCCCCCAATTTTTTAAAAACACCTCAAGTCACACATTGGGAAACCACTAATCCTCAAGGTTACAAAATCCCTAAAGCTCATACTAAAAGTTGACTTTAATACAACCTGTCTGATATTATTTGTGAAATATGTTTTGAAATATATGACATTCCACACAACAGTTTAACAAGGAAGTGATGGTACTCACATCTCTGCAGTGAGGCACGATACCACCAGTCGGCATCCCCCTTTGCATGCGCTGTGGCAGAAGATGTCCATGTCCTGTGGCCGATGTGGGTGTTGTGGGCTGCATGCTAGCATTGCGGTATCCTCCCACAGCTAGAGGACCCAGTTTGGCCACAGAGGGATCGGGGTCAAAATGTCGTAATGGCTTGGTGTTATTGAAGGAGTACGGTTCTGTACCCATACCAGCTGTGGAGGTCTTGTTTAGTTGCAGCTGTGAGGGTTTTCCCTGCGCCTGCATGAGGAGCTTGAGGCTACTGGGTGGTGGCTGGTTGGATGTGATGGCCTTGAACAGCTGACTAGACATTGCAGGTGCTTGATTATTTTGTGAGTTGAAAAGATGTCCTTGTGTGGGAGGTTGTGTTCCTGGTTGACATTGCCCAGCTGGGCTCGGATGTTTATCTGGTCTGTAAGGAGGTGATGGTCGAGTGTTGTTTGATGTTGGGGCCACGCCAGGAAGATAACTTGCCTGAGAACCTTGGATTGCAGTGCCTGAAACTCCTGGTGGGGCATTTCCAGACAGAAGGCTGTTCTGGGGGCTAAAAGGGGGCTGAGCAATTGCTGGGCTGGCAAGCTTTTCTGGCCTGTAGGGTGGTGAAGGTCCGGTGGATGGGGCTGGAGCCATGCTAGAGATTAGAGAGCTCTGGGGGCTCTGAATATTACCTGCTGGGCTGAAGGGCTGCTGATGAGGTGATGAGTTAGGCAGTTTATCCCCTGGTCGGTAGGGTGGAGAGGGACCAGCCCAGGAAGTACTCTGCTGGCCCAATCCAGACAACCCCGACTGTGTAGGTGGGGGACCAGCACTGTTGTTAGAATGGTGCTTACTATTCGAAGCCATTTGCTGAAGCTGTTGGGCCCGAGACACCTCATGCCAGTTGGACCCAGCACGGCTTGATAGGGCGGCAGAAAGCATGGGTGATCGTGCTTGATTTTGCCCTTGTGAGGAGGACGACGATAGGGGTGATGCTGAGAGTGGAGACGGAACTGGTTTGGAAGGGTGTGGTAGTGTATATGGTGCCCCAGCAGGACTTGGACCCACTTGAGGGGAACCAGCTTGAGAGAAACCAGGGGATTGAGTGAGGTGGGCCTCTAGGTGCGACTGTCTCTGTGGGGATCGTTTAGGGGTGCCATTACCTTCAGGGTGGACAAAACCTCCAGCACTACTTGCCTGGTCATCACTTTCTTTTCCTAAGATCTTGTCAATGTCAAGCTCTGGTAAAGTGGGATCAGGATTCTTTGTAAGTTCATCTAAAATCTCCTGCAGTTCCTGTTCCACTGAAGGTGTGGCAGAACTCCCATTTGGGTTGAAGCCCCCTGAGGCTCCCCCAGTCCCTGGAGTTGATCCAGGACTAGTGTTCGGGGGTACAGAATACGGAGAGCCCAAATTGTTGTTGTTACTGTTCAGTCGGTTAGCTTCCAGAACACCCCCCTGGTTGCCCATCCCAGAGGGGAACGGGGGCTGAGGGTAGCTGGGGCCCATTGCCAGGGTGACATCCTCCAGACATAGTCGTTTGCCACCTCCCTGGGTCATAGACGTGTCAGAGACCCCGTTTAGCGTTGCAGAATTCTCGACGGCCCCAGTCAATTTCCTCTTCAGGGATCCAGGCAGCTGTGGAGAAACAGAAAGACACAGGCTTGTTATCACTGGAAGTTGCTTCAAGGAGAACAGAATTATGAACGTCACAATAAAAAACCTCAACAAAGGATTGCCAATCAACCAGAATTGTGTAACATCAGCTGATGGTATGTGACAACATTTACTAACAGTCTAAATCTGGACATTCGCTCACATTTCTCAAGTATATATTTAGGTTTATGGCAACAACTTAATTGTGTTACTATGAGCCAACTGGTCTGTTACTGCCCACAAATGGTCTGTGGGGATCTCAGGGCTCTATCTTTCAAACATAACCAGTATGAATGCCTGTTTCCAAAATTGGCTTTTTGGGTCTGAGCCTTCCAAGGGCCCAGCTGTTGTCCAATGGTGCCAGAAGTGGGATCATTCAGCAGACCGTTTCCATTAGTGTGTGGGTCAAAACCCTGAACGCCATCTCTCTTACCCCATCCTCCCAATTCCAATGCCCTCTGGAGAGCCCTCTTAGCAGATTAAGACTAAAGAGCCGCCAATCAAAAGCACCTCAGTCACATTCAGAATGAAGATGTTTGCAAACTCGCAAATCACATAATATGAAAGTCAGAGTCAGAATATTTTTTTAGGTGTGTGGCCTCCAAGGAATTCCTAGTATCAAAGCATTGAATAAAATTAAAAATAGAATGCTGGTAAGCTCAAACAAAGAGAGTTCATTCTGGTCTTACAAAATAAACCAGAAAACGCAGGTAATAGCTGTTTCAGTTCAGGAGAGCAACACATTTTTTAAATTTTTTTTATGAAAACCACTTTATTGTTAAAGAGACTAGTAGACTCTTGGGGGGGAGGTTGCTGGAATGAGTGTAGTGGATTTTAGTCCCAGTGCAGCTAGAAATCCTGTGTGTTCCATGCCACTTTTAACCTTATAGAAGATTGAGAAAGAGAGAGAGAGACGAATGAAGAGAGATCTCCTAAGAAACAGATTCTTGATGGGATGAATAATTAACTGTAACATTCCAGCTGCAGAAGAACGTGCAGTATTTTTTCCATTTTTGTTTCTTCTTCTGCATTCTCTCTATTTTATGTGGATTTTGACACCATTATCCGTTTTAAAGCTCTTTCTAAGACTTGTAAAAGCCATTGGGAAACCATTACAGAATATTGCCTTGTACATATCATATAGAAATAGCATTCTTGACAGCTCCCTACATTGTATCCGCTTCGATACGATACAGGAATAAATATACACTACACCTCACGCCCTTCCCAAGAAGCTGGCTTGTGGACACTGCTAGTCCACTTCCTACAAAAGCACTCTTTCCTCCTTTCTCTTCCTTCATCCCCCCATTCCCCACCCCCTTTTTATCTAGGAGGTTTTCCCACATAGATTCCTCTCCGTCTAGAACAATGGAACTCTGGAGACACACCTTCCCCGGCATCGCCAAGCTGTCTGCGCAGTCCACCCTGCCGTGCGTATGTGTGTCTGTGTTTGAAAAAGAGACAGTGTGAACACGTGACGTAAAGGAAGAGTGTCTGTGCATGTGTAACAGAATATGAATTAATGCAGCCTTCATTTTAGAGCCTGTATTCTCACTGACACACACGCACACACAATCCTCTCTCTAATGGATGCCAATTTCATCCTGAGTAAACACATCAATACAGACACATCGACTGTCTCTCTCCCTCTCTCTCTCTGCTGGAGGGACGCCTTTCATTCGGTAGCGATCGGATTTGTCCCATTATGACTGACACAACCATCTGTCAGCACAGAGAAAGCTGGCAAAAGAGAGAGAGAGGGAGCAGACCTATCATCCACACTGCTGTGCATATTCCTCATAATTATGGCTGGTAAGGCATACATCTGATTGCATTGTTCTGATTCTCATTAAAGCTACACTGCATACACAACACACACTGAACACACAATCACACATACATTCACACAGGACGCTAAACAAACAGAATGGTACAGTGATGAGAGGGGATTAATAAATTAGTGCAGTGTGAGAGTGTGTGTAATGGTAGATGTCAATAATTGGGATGATGGATTTGTTGGGTATTGAGATTAAAATAAAAGTCATCAAATAGTACCTGAAACCAAAGTGTCAATTAGTACAATGCCCAGAACAAATACTACCGCTACCACCACCAAAACTAAGAGAATTGACATTTTAGGATTACACGACACAACGGACCTGGCCACCACTACTACTACGTAACCAATAAACACCAACAAAAAATACAAAAACGCACACTGGTATGTTTATTGGACATGATACCACGTCAAAACCATGATTGACATCAGGAGATATGAATGACATTTGGTTCCGTTAGCAATTATCGCATGTGCATTCTTCCATCAATGCATACTGTACAAATTCTAACAGAGTTCCCTGATTTACTTATTCAGAAGCACGGCAACACCGCAACAGAACCTAGCAAGACCAGTTTAGTTCGATTTAAAAGAATTGATTCATTTTGATTCACCAAAAAGAATCAGTTCAGTAGAGTCATTTGTTCTGTAGTGAATCAATAACACGCAGCTCAACCAGTTTAGTCTGATTCCCAAACAAATGGCTAAGCAGTTGGTTCTTTTTAGCAAATCCAACACATACAGGATACAGCACAACCAAACAACATAACTCATTGCTTAACTACCACAGTACGATGCATTTTTGGAAAAATTAACTAGTCACAACTATTTCCCACAACTGTAGTAACTGTCACACATCCGTCATTCAACAATATAGAATCACTATTTTGTTCTTCATTGTTTTGCTTTATTATCAGATTTTTATATAATTGCAGATCCTTTCTAATATTCTCCCGGGGTCCTTGAGCACTTACGCACATGCACACACTTCAAAAACGGCTCTTTCATTCTCTTGACAAACTTAACGACAGAATGAAATTTCATACATACACACAATATGTTGTATATGCTGCTTCTAATTAAAAAGTCTATGTAAAATTATTATTGGCACTACTACTTAATGATCTTCTTATACTCCAACTACTCAGTATACCCAGTTCTGCATGTCCTTCGATGCTGTACTATGATATCTGTCTCTTCACCGTTCATTCCTCTTGTGTCTAGACCTGGCTGTCATGTCCACACACACACACACACACACACACACACACACACACACACACACACACACACACACACACACACACACACACACACACACACACACACACACACACACACACACACACACAGCTTTCCATGACGGCTGCTATCGATCAACCTCTGCAACTGCTGATTATTCAACCATGGTGTCCCTGTCTGTGCAGTCATCTGAAACGAATCAATGATTCAGAAGCTTTTGGCCTCTTCACAGATGCCAAGACAAAGTTATGGAATCTTTGACACGTTATTATTTTAAATGATTCACTCAGTAATTCATAGAGACAAAATGATTGATTTATAAAAAGTTAGTTTAACCAACAGCTTCAACCACGACCATTAATCAACTAACCAGATTTCACAGACCGAAATTCTAAATTTATTTTATGTTATTTTATAACATTCATCATTACTGAACATGCAGTGACTAATTAGAAAAAATAAATTCGACTCATTGAACATTGCTGGCTCCAAAAATATCCACTTTTAGTTTGAGGGAGCAGAAGGTTATCTGAGCAATGATTAAGAGGAAGATTTTGAGAAAAGCTACTGCTATCCGTACATTGTAAAAAAATTGCTGTAGTTATGCAGCTGTTTGCCAGTAACTTACTGTAGATTTATATTGATGTATATTTACTGGCAACAGTTTGTTCAAAGTTAAATGAACATTAAACATTAACAAGTCTTTGTCTTTACAGAATAAAATTATAAAATAACAATCTAATGCAAACCATTCTGGGAACCAGAAATCTTCATCAACCAGAAAACACAATTTTCTGTTTTTTTTTCCTTCAGATTTTGGTTCCCAGAATGCTTTGCATGAGGCTGTTATTTTAGTTTTATTCTGTAAAGATTAAGACTGGTTAATGTTTAATGTTCATTTAACTTTGAACAAACTGTTGCCAGTAAATAACATCAATTTAAAACTACAGTAAGTTACTGGCAAGCAGCTGCCAGTAATACTGTAATTTCTACAGATTTTTTTTACAGTGTACGTTTCACTGTACAACAAGGGTAATTAAGGACAGTCCCTCTTGTTAGAGAACACAGAAACAGGATGAGTGTGTGTGTGAGAGAGAAAGATAGAGATACAGAGTAGGGAAGGGAGAGGGTTTGTGCCAAGAGAAACAAAATGGGAGGGGTCTGGAGACACTTTTTGCACATGAACAGAGTTTCGTCTCATAGACCAACATAAACACGCCTAATGTGTGTGTATGTGTGTGTGCGCCGGAAAACTTAGTCAACCTCTCATACGCTCACCAAGACAAACACCCTTGAAGAGGTGCTGAGATAGGCAGAGGTACAGATCCCTGTGGGGAAATTAAACCCACAAATGTCATTGTTTAGTCAACTTTATTTCTTCTGTGGAACACAAAAGATGACTTTTTGATGAATATTCTGACCATTCATTTCAATATAACAAAAGTGTACGTGGATTGGGGCTGAAGGCTCAAAAATGATTAAAAAAAAACAAGCCCCATAAAAGTTGTTTTTCACTGAAAATCGTGTTATCTTCACTTGTTTGTTATCTTGGCACTTCATTGAGATTTCATGAGAGAAGCAGTGATATCAGATTTGTGACCAAATTGTTCTTCTGAGTCCGATATTTTCAATGAATCGTTAGATACAGTTCACATCACATCACATTCACGGCCATAGTGGTTAACAGCTCAATGGAGAGGACGATTATCTGTGAATATCCTAAAAAACGACTTAAATCTCAGTATGTTCCTCACCAAACTCATATCACATGACTTGAAATATAGGCCATGTACAATATGGATCAAAGCAAACGTTGATGTTCTTTTTTTTGTTTTTGGGTCATTTTGTAGCTTAAAAGCCCCAGTTCTCATTCATTTCTGTTATTTACATTATCGTTCAAAAATTTGCGGTTGGTAAAAAAAAAAGAAGTTTATTATGCTCACAAGGGTTCCATTTATTTGATCAAAAACACAGTAAAAACAGTAACATTGTGAAATATTATTACAATGTAAAATATAGTTAATATATTTAAAAATGTTTTATTTAATAAATACATTTATTAAATAATACATTTTAAAACATTTAAAATAAATGTAAAATTGATTCCTGTGATGGCAAAGCTGAATTTTCAACATCATTACTCCAGTCTTCAGTGTCGCATGATCCTTCAGAAATCATTTTAATATGTTGATTTGGTGCTCAAGAAATATTTCTTAATATTATCAATGTTGAAAAACGTATTATACGCCGAAATACATTTCTTTTTCATTATTTTATGTAGCATAAAGAATAGAAAGTAATAAAGAACAGCATTTATTTATATTTTGTAACAATCTTTATGTTTTTAATATGTCCTTGAATAAAAGTTGCTGCTGGAGACTAATGGTGCGTTCACGTGCTATGGAAAATATGATATTTTCCACTTGTGAACATTTACCATGTGTTGCGTTCACGTGCTTTTGTTGTCGTAATGTGGTACAAAGATGGAGATCCAGCTGTTATTTAGCTAAAACTATTTTAATTTGCTTAAGTCATGATCTGCTACAGCAAGAAAATGATTTATCAAAACTCAAACGGAAAATAATATGCTGTATATTTTCTAGATCATGAATAGTACATATTTTTACCATTCACGACTCTCGCGTTGCTCTCCGCCATTTTGAAAAGGTCAAAGGTTATCTCATCTCGGCAACTCGTGCATCAAAATATTCTACGAGCTGCCCAGTGGAGAATACCACATGAGGGGGTGTTCATGTGCATTTTCCACGTCGGCTTTTGGTATTTACCATAATTACCATAGCACGTGAACGCACCATAACAACCAACTCTTGCTTGTATACTCTTGTGTACTGTATGTTCATTTTGATTCGTTTGTCATCTTCGCTTTTTTCAGCGAAGCATTCTTTTGCTTTGCTTCGGCTATGATAAAGAGACATCCACTCTTGCGTTCAGTGTTTGTGCATTTTAAGGGGCGGAGCAACGAAGGGAGGGGTGTGTTTGTTTGGGCTGACTTCAAATATCAACAGTGTTTCTCAGAAATCGCTTACTGCACCTCTATGTCAATAACATTTCAGTAACAAATGAGAGGATTTTCATTTGGAACTTTGACATTTAATGCTTGCACTGTTTTGCGCTTAAAGGAAAAGTCACAAATACTCAGGGAGCAAAAGCAGACTTTTAGCATGCAATTTAATAAGCGTTTTAATTGGAAGAGAGGTGAAACAGGGTGAAAGAAAACCCTTCCTTTCTGAATAAGCCATCTCAAAGAAATCAGTGTGCTTGTGTGACAGGGAGGGGAAAGGAAAACAAGCGACTTCCCAGCGCAAGTAAACGAATTTGTGCATATTTACACACAGGCGAACAAGAGAGCAAACTTACACGTGCACACCTACGCACAGACCCGCATGCACACAGAGGTAGTAGCCCTGCTGAGATTAAAAGAGCAAGCTTTCTTCATTTATCTCTTTTCCCACTGCACTCTTTTTCTCTTTCTCCCTCCCTCCTTCCCTGTGGCATGTAATGGTATGCCAATCATCATTACTGTTTCCATTGTTGTGCCCTTAATTACCGCTGCCTCTGCGATGCCACTGTCATCTAGATATGCTAATAAACAAAGAATAGCCCGCCAGCCATGCGCCACTGCGCTAGTGTGAGCGTGCGCCGTGTGTATGTGTGTGTTAGTGTCTTCTGCTCGGCTCTGGTGATGGTTTCAGCCTCTAACTCTGTCTTTTGCAGCACAAACATAAACACTCATCTTGTACACGCACAAACAAGATGACCTTGCAAATAAGCATTTGTTCAGAATGTGACATGTCTAGTTAGATAAATGTTAACTAAGAACTAACTATTTTTGTTACTATATTAATGATAGTTTGCCAAATAAAGTGTTAAACGTTACATTCGTTTACATTTATGCATTCAGCAGATGCTATTGTCCAACGCGACAATCAAGATGTACATTTGATCAAAACTGAACTTGTGATATTAGCATTGCTAGCGCCACTGCCTGAGTTAAAGTAGTCTACATAAACTTGAAATGCTATTATCCAATCAATAAAACTAGTCAGCTACAATAGACGTAATGAAAAGTAGAGTTTCTCTATTATATTTGACACATGAAGCTGGAAATATAATGCAGCTTGATTAGTAATTCATTCAACTCTCTGCAAATAAACAGAGGTTTCACATAAAAAGGATCACACTGATTTCGTTGAAGCTTTTTAAAAAGGAGGCAAAATGAGTAAAATGTCATTTTGTTCTACGTTGTGGATAATAAATCTCAGCAAACATAATATGAAAATCATAATGGAACCGTGACACTTTTATTTGCAGGATTCTTTGATGAATAGAACGTTTAAAAGAACGGAATTTAGCTGAAAAAAATAATAAATTTGTAACGTTACAAAGGTTTTTACTGACCTTTTGATTAATTTAATTGGTCTATAAAAGTATTTAATTTCTTCCCCCCCAAAAATCTTACTGACCCTAAGCTATTGACCTGTGGTGTAACATTAAAAAAATTATGTATATAAACTCTGTATTGCCAAAGTACGTTTCTAAAGGGATAAGGATGCACCGATATGAACATTTTGGCCGATACCAATAACCGATAACTCTTTATATATTTGAAAGCCGATAACCGATATATTGGCCGATAAATCTAAATCCAAATCCAAATTTTTATATAATGTTTAAGAGCCTGATTACAAAAACAAAACTCTCACCATTAAAATCCCTGTCCCGAGCGCACAATTATAATGTATTCATCATAATTTTATGTAGCCTAAATGACAGACTTGCGCTGAACATGTTGCCCTTAACTGTATTTTCTTTTTGAAGGGAATCATATTTCAAGCAATTCAAACACATCATGGAGAACTACAGTGCAGATCTGAAGTGTCTCAGCTGAAGGATATAATCCATTATTCATAGGCTTTAATATATATATGCCAAATTTTCTTATCGGGCCGATAACGATAACATAAAAAAATGATCAAATATCGGCCAATACCAATATGGTGGCCGGTATATCTTGCATCCCTAAAGAGAAATACCAAACAATCTCTTATTAATACTGTCATTTTAGCAGACATTTTCTTACCCAAAGTGACTATCAGCACATTTATTGCAGGGATTCTTCCCTCCAGAGCAGCCCAGGGTTAAGTGCCCTCGCTCAAGGGCACACTGGTGATGGGGGATCCCAGTAATTCTGCAGTTCATGAACCACTAACCGACGGATTACTAGCCCTGATCTTCAATCTCTAAGCTACCACCACCCCCATAACACACAGAAACCTGCAATGCTGTTCAAATCTTAATTAGAAAGCGATAATTGTGTGGATAATTAAATAAGGAGATAAACTGATTACGATTTCTGTGCAATCATTTACCTTGAATCTAATCTAAACACTAGTGTGACTGATTTAGCAACTGTCTTACCATATGATTGAATATTACACCATATTAGCATAACTGTCTCAAGCATTTCGTATTTGTAGCCTATTTGTAATCAGCTTTTATTTATTCCTACTACCATTTGACAACTATGTATATTATATCTCTAAATCGTACCTATATATGACAGTGTAGAATCTATATATATATAAATATGACAGCCTGGACTCCTAACAAACCATGTTTTGTATAAAAAGGTTTGTACATACATCGTCTACAAGTGTAGTATGTACGTCTGTAGCCGAAATGTATGTTAACACAGTCATAGATAATGTGTGTGTGTGTCCAGATGTGTAATGACAGGTGGGGTAGGTTTCAGACAGGATAAAGGGGATTAGGAGAGCGGGGAGTGAGCCCTTCCCCAACACCCCAGAGAGCGAGAAAGAGAGGAAATCACCATTAAAACAAAGAAAGACAAACGTAATTATTTTTTGTTCTGTCGACCATGCAGATTCACACTAAAAAAATGTCCAACAAGTGAACTAATCGGCATAAAGAAAGACATGTTCACCCCTCTCACACTTGTATATCACCTTAAAATAATACAATCCCACCTCCTTGATATTGATTAGTCAAGACATTAGTCGGCCTACAGGTCATATTGACCATATGACCAAATCACACTCTGCTCATTGGGTTCATTTCTCGTTCACTCCCACCATTCAGAAAAAAGTCGATGTCTATATATTACAGGCTTGAAATGAGCACGCAGCAGTTGGGCGACACATTCAAGCTCATGTGTGAGAGGAAGTCCTTGAATTCTCATCAGGAGGGAGAGAGAGTGAGATTTAGATAACTGGGGCACTTTTACTCTGAGTCACCGCTTGTTTTTCTTTCCTTTCTCGATAATCACTCTCATACCACTCTCGTACGTGTGAATGTTTGTTTGTGCGCCTTTAGGATGTTTTTCCGGTTTTGATTTCAGTAAATGACGAGCAACAAGTGACAGAGAGATCAGACTGAGGGAATACCCTAAACGCTCTTTCCGCTCACTTTCTCTACACTGTTGTAATGAGAATCTTTGTCCTGCTTTCCAGTAAAAATATCGAAATCGTAAAACAAGATAAAGAAACACCCGATAAAGAACACCTTGTAATATATTAATAATAAAGAATATCAGTGGCGTTTTCCAGCAAAAAAAAAAAAAAATTTGAATTTCTCTGGCATTTCTCTTTCTAATCATCTTTTTTAGAAGATAAAGTTAAATTTACCTGATAAGCAACACAGCATAAAATATTAAGGCTCGTTTAAATTTTTAAAAAGTCTCTAAAAAGTCTTAATATCTTGCACAGTTTTGTTTATTAGGTGAATTTATCTTGTTTATTGTGTAAAACTGAAATTGTGTTATTCACTGAAAAACAAGACAAACATACTCATTAAAATGAACATTTCGCAGTTTAAACACATTGACACCAAACCAAGCCGTTCCATCTGTTATTTTTCTCTAATAAAAGCATGACTGTTATTTAATTTACTTATTGATACAGAATAACAATCCTAATCACAGAGCTAGAACGATGAACACACACACACACACACACACAAACAGTCTCTGAGTGCCGGAAGGTCTGAGCGCTCGTTGCTGTGTTCAATGAATGTCAATGAACTTGCGAGGAACGAGCGAGTGAGAGGAGAGAGACAGATGCACAGCCTTTTCATAGTGAAAGATAAACGTAGGACAAAGACAAAAGGAAACAGGAGAGAAAAGAAATGCAAGACAGCCCGTCTTTGTTTGGATATGTGTGCATGTAGGCACATCTGTGTTCATGCAGATAGGAAGTGTTCATTCAGTGTGTGTGTTTTTTGTGTGAGCTGCATTTGTTAGTCATCTTGACCAAACGTACAGCGATCCCCGTTGTCTTCCTCAGCCCGTTTTAACGTCCATCCGAGCACTTTTATTAATAAAACAGGAGAGAGATAGAGTGCGCGTGAGAAAGTGTGTGTGTGGCTATATATAAGAGCAGCTGCAGGGTAGGGCTAATTTAGCAGCTCTGCTAGTCTCACTGGACACTCCAGCTGCGTCAAAGCAACGACACACACACACACACACACACACACACACAGTTTATCCCCCTCCTGAGCAGGAGAGAAAGAGCAAATAGACTTAAAGGAAGACACTCAGTTTTGTATGTCTTCTTCAGATAAGAAAAGGCTTAAAGAGAATCAACTCACTAAATCTTCAGAATCTAGTCTCCAAAACACACAAAGGAGAGAGAGAGAGAGAGACGGAGAGAGCAAGAGAGAGGGAGGAACAGAGGGAGTGAACAGATACTGTATTCATTTCACACTTGTCAGCTGCGGGAGCAGAATCAAAATGAATACAAGACTGAATGAAGAATGACAGACAATCTGAAAGCAGTAAGAGAGAGAGAGAGAGAGAGAGAGAGAGAGAGTAAGAGAGAGAGAGAGAGAGAGAGAGAGAGGAGAGAGAGAGAGAGGAGAGAGAGAGAGAGAGAGAGGAGAGAGAGAGAGGAGAGAGAGAGAGAGGATAGAGAGAGAGAGAGGAGAGAGAGAGAGAGAGAGAGAGAGAGAGAGAGAGAGAGAGAGAGAGAGAGAGAGAGAGAGAGAGAGAGAGAGAGAGACAGAGACAGAGACAGAGACAGAGGATGGCAAGGGAGGGGGAAACCGCTGATCCTGCTGGAGAAAAAAAGAACACGCTCTTCCAAAATAATAAGCAACCTACCAATCATATTCAGCAGGTAACAAAAGCCATAGTTTAATATTTTCCCTTTTTTGTCATTATATTTTTTCCCTTTAGGTCCACAGAATGTTTGTCAATGTTTTTTAAAGCAACATTTTTTGACCCTGAGAATTAAATGGGCCATTTTTGACCCTTTTTTTTGTAGTTTTTTGCTGCTGTGCCTTTAATGTTTGATGAAATCATTTTTTTTTTAAATGGAATATCGCAATATTTAAATGATCTATCTGTGCACATCATTATTATTTTTAAATTCATCTGTCCTCATAATCTTTAATCAAAATGACTTCCCTTCCCTCTTCTCATCATCATCTCTCCTCTTCTCTGATGATGCGTTTACTGGCACGAGGGCGGGACAACCTGTCACTCACATGACATCACAGCAACAGCAAACCACAACCATCCAACAATCCAAGCAATTCCCAATGAACAAAATCAAGTCCTGCCCTACATGTCGTCTTGTTCGAGAAGCGTTTCACTCAGATAAATGTCACAGTAGGGAAGAAAAGACTATCGCAACTTCTGTTTCATGCCGACTTTAAGACTTTATAAACGCCTTTATAGCTTGTGTGAAATGTCTGAAATGATCAGGGCACTTTCTCACATATTACTCTTAACATTAGTCCTTTCTTATTTCCTTTTTACTTCACAGTGACTGGGTGGGCAAAGTTTCTGAAAAAGAATGAACATTGTTGACGTCTAAATGTCGGCGGTCACGTGCTGATGCATCGGTTTGACATTAGAAAGTTGCAGAAGTTTCAATAAAATAACTAAAGTTGCATCCTATAAACTGTGCATTTACACTATACACTATGTTTTCTGCCACAGAGTATGAATTTTGGATGACATGCTGTCACATAATGAACATGAACACTCGTCACAGTAATTATACTGTAAAATGCCGTAGACTACCATTCAAAAGTTGAGTCATTAAGATGTTTTTAATGTTTGTGGAAGAAATCACTTTAAAATGCTCAGCAAGGCTGCATTTATTTGATACAAATATTTTAAATTTCACAATTTTACTGTATAAAAAAAAAAAAAAAAAAAAATCTGATATGGCAAAGCTGAAATTTCAGCAGCCATTACACCAGTCTTCAGTGTCTTCAGTTCTGAAACATTTATTATTATTATTATCTGTGTTGAAAACTGACATGTTCTCAAGAGAACATGATTTATTTTAGATAGAGATCTTTTTGTAACATAAACGTCTTTCACTTTTGATCAATTTAGTTAATCCATTCCTTGCTGAATAAAAGTGTTCAAAATGACCACAAACTTTACAATGTATGTGTAAATGGGATTGAATAAATGGCACATCACATTGCAAATAAATACATTATCAGTGTTGGGCAAGTTACTTTTAAAAAGTAATTAGTTACAGTTACTAGTTACTACTTCCAAAAAGTAACTAAATTAGTTACTCAGTTACAAATTTTAAAAGTAACTAGTTACTTAAGAAAGTAACTATTGCGTTACTTTCAAGTAAAATAAAATTTTAAATGCTCAAATGTGACCCCACCTCTACCCCTCTTTAACGGAACTTACAATACATGTGCATGTTCAATTATTTATGATAAATCTGAATATTATAATGAAATGGACACTTAATACAATACATTATTAACAGAAACATGAAACATTGTACACACATCTAAAAAAAAAAAATGTTGCTGTGGGACTAGCCTCCAATCAAATGCCATGTAGATATTATGTTTATATAGTGGATCAATGCAAATAACACAATAGATGTTTTGGAACTTTTGATATTTATTGCCCCTCAACAGGCCACAACTGGGCAAAATTAAATTAAGCTTGTTAAGCTCGTCGCCATACCTGTCTCTCGTTGACTGACTGGCTTGCTTGTGTTGTTCATTGTGTGTCCTGTCCGACTATGCGTTATGATGGGTCGTTCGCAATTCATGAGCGTTAGCCGTTAGTGATGATGGATCGACTCGTTCGCGAATGAGCTTTTGGGTCGTTTGCGATTCGCGAATGAGCCGACTCTAAGAGCCGGCTCTTTTAGGTGAACGTCGGGAGCTGGCTCGCATATCTGAAGAGCCGACTCTATTTTTACAAATTTAGCCTATAGAAATTAAATAATTATGTAATAAAAATTTAAATATTATAGTCAAAGTCATTTAAAGAGCCGTTTGTGAGCCAAAAGAGCCGGCTCTTTTCAGTGAGCTGAGTCAAAAGTGCCGAATGCGAATGCGAAAAGCACTACTATGCGTGCTTTCGAACACCCGCCCAACTCTACCTCTGATTGGCTTACAATGACATTTTACTCTACCTCAGTCGTCAGCATTTATGCGCTTGTCTCGTGCTCTGCCCACTAACCAAGGAAGAACAGTAAAAAAAGTATTTGCCTCTCGCTCAGAGATCTAGTTGGTCTGATGAAAAAAAAACCCAGCTTCATCAGTTATAGTAACGCGCCGCATTTTTTGGCAGTAACGGGAACGGCGTTATTAAGATGAGAAGAGTAATCAATTAGATTACTCGTTACTGGAAAAAGTAATGCCGTTAGTAACGGCGTTATTTATAACGCCGTTATTCCCATCACTGTACATTATGAACATTTTCCCTCAGCTATACTGCTATCCTTATTCACCAAATATGTGAAGACAGAACCGCATGCAAAACCAAACATAAAAGGTCAAAGGTCATGACCTTTTAAACTCCATAATGAGCTACTACACCAAATGCTCTCATTCACAAATGGTAGTCAGTGTATTCAGGCACAACATAGAGATTTTAGCGAGCGAGTGTGTGTCTATGCCCAGCTGCTTTACTGTAAGCCCGGCCCTCTGGGAAGGCCCCTTGAGTGTGACTACCCACTCCTACCTCAATCTCTATCTCTATCCCGCTCTCTCTCTTCCTGCAGTAATGGTTTAATGGCAGATTACAGAGCCTCTGAGGGCTGAATGGAAGAGTAATAAAATAAATGGCTTTGTAAGGGCCCTTCCCCCACAGAGAGTAGACCATCGCTGAACTCGACAGTCTCGAGGATCCCTGCAGGACTGCCCAATATCTACAAACCTCTGCAGACAAGCACACAAACACATATGCCTTTTTTTTTTCTTTTAAACTCATTCAAATGGATAGGCCTGTTAATATCTTTTATGTCTCATTTATCAGTTCATATTGCACTTCCGGATCCATTTTCATAATCCGCCAACTGTCCACAAGCTCTCAGCCTTAGAAATTCAATTATTTTCAGCCTGCATGCTACCAGAAATGCACTAAAATGTATCAAAAATGTATGCTAGGTAATGCTATGTTTTGGTGCTAGTTGAAGAGCCATTAAAAACAACATGGAATATGAATATGGTATTTATTCAGGAATGATATATATATACAGTATATATACATACACAAAGCATGGTGGCTTTACCATTCTGTAAGTAAAAAAAACCCCAATATGATATGCTTGTTGATTGAAGACGCTCAAATTCTTGCAATAGGCTAACAGGGATTTGCTTCATAAATATTTAGTTCAGTTGCTTCAACACCTGGTGGATCTTTATCATCTCTAAACATAAAAGTCACAATCGCTAACTGAACTGACTGAGTAAACTCAGTTCTAAACTCATAGAACAAACCATTGTTCTATAGTGGTCAACACGTTGGAACATAGATAATGTCTTATGGGGTCAGCCACATTTTTTGGTCCAGATCTAATCATTTATTCACACGCACACGCAATTCATATGTACAACAACTTAAATACACCTCTTGTGTGTTTAACATAATTTTCATTTCTAATTGAAATGTATTTTGATATTTTGGGGGCATAGTAAAAAAAAAAATCATATTGAAGAAAAAAAGCCTCATTATAAAAGGAAGTTTGAAAAGAAAATATTAAGCAAGCAGTAATATGTGTTGAAGCAGTTGTTTAAATATTTAATTTTTAAAAAAAACAATTTTCCTTATATTTATCTTAGACACTCTTATTAACTCCCATTATTTACTCACTTATGGGAAGAATGGGGAAAAGTGAGAGTCCGTTTAGAAAACTCATATGTTTGTTCCAGATGTCAGGATATTAGCAGGGCGGATCGGCTTGACCGGAGGAAACTCCCTTTCATAAAGACCTCATTCATGCCCATGAAACACTATAGCGCACGGTGGTTGCATGTGTGTTATATCCTTCACAGCCAACAAAAGTGCACACACCAACACATGCACAAACAGTAAACACATACAGACACTGAAAACAGATGCAGCATATTCACACTTGAGGGACTTTTAAGGGTGGGGGGAGGGGGGGTTGGTGTGTGTGTATGTGGGGTGGGGGTGGGGGATAAATGAGAAGTTCAAATAAAAGAAGAGTGAGACAGGTGACCTACCTATTATATATATTTTTTGCTAAAACCTCAATCGTTCATTTTAAACACCTGTCTTTTAGATCATATTGTGCTCAGGTGTCAAGCTGCTAATCATCTGGGACACGAAGAGACGTATCAGAGGTGTTATGAAAGTGTCCCGTGTTTAGTGGCTAACAGCATCTAGGTGGAACAATGCAGCCACTCCTCTATACTGTTGCATAAACACACTAAACTGAACTAACCTGCACTGAGCCAATTACAGTAGCCTGTATGTGTCAGTGTGTGCGTGTGTCCAGAACAGGTGTACGTGTGGCTTAATCTCCTGTGCAGTTGAAGTCAGTGTCACACCATGATCAAAAGACAGCATTGAAATAAGGGTAAAAAAAAAAGAAGCATTTTCTTTCTCTCGCTCAGACAAGCTTGAGCACAAACTCATTTGTTGCATGGCTGGAAAACGGACGGCGATATTGGCAAGAAGTGAAAAGGCAGGGGTGAGCAAGAAAGACAGAGACGCTCAGACTGAGTGTCTTTTGTCTGATGAGGTCCCACCTGCAGCACTATGGCCACAGAGATGCAGCTGCTCTCCTCTCCCTCTTCCTCTCTTTGTTTCTGTCCATCATCCCAGGCTCTTCCTCTGCTTATTGATCCCCTCTGCATTCCCAATTCTAATTATTTTCAGTTTTTGGGATTGTAGCCCTAAAGGGGCAGTCACACTACACTTTTCGTTCTATTGACTTCCATTCGTACGCATGCGAATGCGGGACAGTGGAAACGCAACCTCATGTGAAGTAGTTTCGCATTTCTTTCTCTTAATTGCAACTAAGGGGCTGTTTAAACAACACCGTATTTAACTAAAAAAAAAACGTTTGTATGCGGGTTTTTTTTACAAAGTGACATCGCCAGCTACTGGCCTGGCAGCATAATACAGCATTTTTAGTGGTTTTATTTCCAGCAATTGTGATTTTTTTGTAAATTTTAACTTTCCATACTTTTCTGTTACCCAAGGCCTGGGACACAATAGACGATTTTCAAACCTTAACCGATTTTTAAACAGTGGGAGACCACAGACACAAGGGCAGTATATCAACCGATTTTTAGCATTATAATCCTCCGAATGCACACATAAGAAGATTCGTCCGGACCGCAAGACCAGACACTTGTCGATTGTAGAAACATTTTCACAGTGAGACTAGATCTCACAGAGACTCGTGAGATCAAACGTGACTTGAGAAGAAAAAAAAATGGAGGACGATCAACGTCGTCAGCTGGTTCTCCTGGCGCGAGTTTTGTTTTACAGGGAGAAAAACAAAGGAGAAAAAAAAAATATGGGTGATCTTCTTTCTAAATACTCCAATGTTTGTGGCTGCACAGTTTCAGGTATAGAAACACGCAACATCCGGTTGGTGAGGCTTGCTCATCTCTAATTGGCTATCGTGGGTATCACGTCAGAGGCAGCCCGATCAAGAGTCGTAAATATCAAACATGTTGGATATTTGCGATTTGGGATCTTGCAGGCTCCGACGAGATCGGGAACCGTAAAATAATCGCAATGACATCACACAGTTGAGGATATTTTTGGACAAAAAGCCAGTTTTGAGAAGCCTCGAATTAGGCCACACCCCCCAGATCACAATGAAGCCAGTAACTTGAATATTTTTCTGAATTCACTTCTCCAAAAAGCAACTGAAGAGAATAAGAAATCGATACACAATGTTTTATTTTTTTTCATCTACATTAGAATTTGTAATGTTTAACAGAAGTAACCTGTGGTTACTTTTTGACAAGTTTGGATCCGTTTACTGTCTCCGAGGACCACACTGAGGACTTGCGGTCCGGACGCAAGCTGACCTTTTGTACGTCAAGTTTGCCAGGACTATCAGCAGACTCCTTTACTTCAGTGCAAGGACCTGGAGTCTGTTTTCAATGGATTATGCTGTTCTCCGCAAATGTCTGTGTGTATATAAAGAGAACGAGAGATAGAGAGAAAGAGAGAAAGTGGCCGTGGCGGAATATGAACATTGCAGTACTAGCAGGCACACTGTCCTGACCTCACTTAAAGAGACTGTCAAAAGTGCACATGGACACGCACACACACCATGTTCCCGTCTGTTCCGACCTTCACTGGATTCTCGTCATTCATGATGTCAGAGCTCATAGCCTCCAACGTAAGCCTTCTTAGTCAGCCTTAGTTTATATTTGTGAGAGTATTGATGTATTAAAACTGACAAATACTGACATGTCTATATTCAAATCGTTTGGACTGAGTTACTCTAATAAACCTACATGAGTATAACTGCAGTAGGGATGAATCGTTACTTTTAAACGTTCGAATGCTACAAGTGAAACAAGCACTCTTAAAGGGAAAGAGCTCTAAAGGGGTTAAATCTTTGCCATAATCACACTCCCTTTAAATTAATGCTAATGGCAAAAATATTCTAAATTAAGCAGAAACAATTAAATATCGGCCAATAAATATCCAATATCAAAGATTTCTAGTAATTATGAGAAATAAATTTGCAATGCTATGAAACAACATTACTTTATTGCAAATGAAATTTTCCTGTACTTGTAACTGTCACAATTGTGACTATTTCTCGTAATTGCGACTTTGCTTCTTGTAATTATGACTTTATTCATGCAATTGTGCCTTTATGATATCATAATTGCGACTTTGCTTATTGTATTTGTGACTATTTCATGCAAGTGTGCCTTTATTTCTTGTAATTGCGACTTTGCTTCTTCTAATTATGATCATTTAATGCAATTTATTTCTTGTAATTGCGACTTTGCTTTCTTGTAATAACTGTATTAGGGATGCATCGATAGTAAAATTATTTTAATATTATAATCACATTATTATTGTAGTTATTAAGTATAATCACTACAATAATCAATATTAAAAAGCTATACATGTTTGTATAATGAGAAAAACTATTAAAACGCATAAAAAAAAGGAAAAGTTAGTATACTACAAGTTCTTAAAGGGTAAAATCTTTACCATAGTCTATCGCTATTCTTTTACATTAATGCTAGATGATTGCAAAAGGAGTCTAAAAATGTAATTAGGTAGAAACAATTCAATACCGGGCCAATAAATATCCAATATTGGCAGATACTGATCAATTCTGCCAAGTATATTCATCACAGATACACATTCACACACACCCTACAGTTGGAATGCAGGTGCACAAGGTTAAAGCACAGCTCAGGGGGCACTTTCACTGGGAGACAGATCAAACACACACACACACAAACACACACACACGAGCGCCCGCTCAATGCCTCTTACAGGAACCTGGATACACATTAACAGATACATGAGCACATTCAAAGAGAACACAACAAACGCACATGTGTCCTGATCAACGACATGCAGTAGCACTGTGAGTGTGTGTGTGTGTGTGAACGCATGTGTGTGCATGTCTGATTGTTTCCGACAGGCAGGAGAGACGAGAAGTAGCAACCATGTGCACATATGTATGCGAGTGTGTGTGTGTGTGTGTGTGTGTGTGTGTGTGTGTGGTGCTTTGGAAATAGGTCAGCTTAGGCTGGGTTTAGTGGCACTAGGCCCAGCTCAAGCAGAGAAGAGCCCTGGGGCTCAAACACACACACAGATGCATGTGTACATGTACATACACACGCACGCACGCACACACACACACACACACACACACACCTCCCTGCTAGCAAAGACAAAGACGTACAGGCATATTCCACTATCTACACAAAATAATTCAAAAGAAAATGCAGATCCAACATATACACACAAAGAAATAATGGATTTTACATGATTAAGGCTGTTCAGTGTTAATCTCGCCAATTAAAGTTACTGACAAAAACTTTTTTTTTAGTTAATCAATAAAACGAGACAAAAATGTGCATCATGATGATATTAAACCATTTTTTTTGTCAAAAAATTAACTGAAAGGTATCAACAAAGCACTTACAATGTTTTCACAGATTTCTTTTTAAATAATAATATAGCCAATAAAGTTGGGTAATGAAATGAATATATAAAATATAAAAATTTGGTGTAATTTTGTCATGATCATTTTATTGACTATAATTAGATGACATTGCATTTGTCGACCAAATGACGCCAAAATTATGATGACAAAATATTGACAATTTAAAAGATATTTTCATTAAAAGAGAAAAAAAATGTACAATGAATACTGAGGCTGTTTAATTATAATAATTTTGTTCTATATTATTGAACGCAGAAGCAGCTCTGATCTCAGTTACACTGTGACGGTTTAAACACAAAATTCAAATGTACACAAACACACAAGCTCTCTAATTACCAGTGCATGGCTAGTCTTCAGATTGTGAGGAAAGTAACACTAATGAGCTTCACCTCACTGTGACATCAACACAACCTGCTGTCTGCCATCACACACACGCTTATGCCCATAACTCAAACACACACCTATAAATCAACAGGATGGTTATACAGACAATCATAAAACACATTAGCGAGCACACACACGCACGCTAAACATCATAAATCTTTATTCCTACAAACATTAACCTAAGTAACCACATATAATCCAAAGATGAAAACACTCTGCGTGCGAGAGTCTTTTAAAAGTGTCTGAGAGAGCTTTAGACTGTGAGGACAGAATGTAAAGATGAGCAGATGAACAGATATAGAGAGATGATAAATGAAGGGAAGTAGTCAAGGATAGAGAGAAAAAGAGGAAGTGCTTGTGTCTGTTGTACCGGCTGCCCTTAGACCATTACTAAAGGGAACTCCCAACGGAACGACTCAAACACACTCAGAGTCAAACAAAGGAGAGAAAGAGAGAGAGAAAGAGAAGGTGGGTGTGAGGTTTGGTAACCAAAGTACATTACACAAATTTAACCCTTTCTTGAAGAAACCCTTTTTGTCCAAGCAAACAAAACCACTTAAAGAGATAGTTCACCTAATAATTAAAATTCAAAATGTTATCATTTACTAAACCACATGTTCGTCAAAAACCTGTATGCTTTTCTGTCTTTAGTGGAACACAAAAGGAGATGTTTTGAAGAATGTTCACTCTGCTCTCTTCCATACAATATAAGTGAATGGATACAGATGCTGTCAAGTTCCAAAAATGACATAAAAGCAACCTGAAAAAAACCTGTTCACTATATTCCAATTCTTCTGAATGATGTGATTCCTTTGTATGAGGAACACGCTGAAACATAAGCAGAACATTTAAATAACACAGATCATCTTATGATGTACATTTTTTTTATTTGGTGCATTTTTAAAAGTGTTTTAATAAAAGTTAAGGAGGGAGTACACACTCTAACCCCTCAAAAAAAAAAAAAAAAAAGTGCCTCTGTCAATGTAGGTGATTCTGTCCCCATTTACTTTAACTGTGGAATAGTAATTGAGCTTTCTGCAAAATATCCTAACTTGTGTTCATGTGAAAGAAAGAAAATCATCAGGTCATGGGTCCCTCTATTGTGATCAGAAGAAAAACATATTCTGTTAAACTGCTCCAGTCAAACAATCTTATTAGACAAATCGGTTTCATTTTTAGACCAGGAAGAGGTTTTTCTAAAGACTTTAGTAGAAAGAAAAAAAACTCGCCCACATATAAACAAACAAATGAATTGACCAAAGAAAAGTGAATGTGTGTGTGTGAGTGAGAAGAAAGAGAACTAGCAGGAATTTTGCACCCAAGGTTCACTAATTCCAAGTCCAGCCAACGAGAGAGCGGAGGGAATAAAAGCAGTGCAAATTGCCAGAGTTAGTGCTGGAACACACACACACACACACACTGGCTGTCTTGCTGGTCTCAGCCATCCTGTGCTAGTTGTTAAAGCAGTATTAATATTCATGTCGAGGGCTGCTGCTGTCAGTGAGGCAGTTTTAAATGAAGACTCCGACCTTGATCCAATCCATGGGGTCTCTCCTTATCCAATACAAGAATGACTTCAAGGCCTCCCCCTCTCTCTCTCTCGTTCTTTTTCTCTCTCTTAATGCACACTTTTCCTAAATTTTTTCCGTCTCCTAACCTCTCCCCCTTTCACCCCTTCTTTCCTGATTATGCAGACTTGGAGCTGGTGTGTGTGCGTGTCTCCAATCTCTTGTTTGATTCGCTCACAGACAAGAATGGATCTGCCTTGATAAAGATGGCTGTTCAGATTACCTTGATCTCTCTCTCTCTCTCTCTCACTCAGTTTCTTTCTCCTTCTCAGTTTTGGTTGATGAGGTGGGTGTGATACATTTTTAAACTTGATATTGAGAAAAAAATAACAAAAAAACCCACTTCTCTGTAGTTAAGCGATTCGAAACAACCTGTATGTGAAAAGCGACAAACAAAAACAAACACGGGACGTGGTCCCATTATGTTATTATCTGGGGTGGCTTGATCTAAATATGTTTTATAAGATCTAATTTACCTAACCAGATTCTCTTTGCAATGACAGTCGAGAAACTTGACCGCAGATGCAGACAGTTACACTAATGCGGGAGGCGCTGAGAATGCAAAACATACTTGTTCCACTGGCATGGAAAGCAACAACACATGAAATCAATCTTCCATAGCTGGAGGAATCTGTATTCACACATGTTTGCTAGATTCAGAATAGCATAGCATATCTTTATATGGAGCAAACATTAAGAGAGGTACGCTATTCTGAATTCTGGATGTTTCAGGGCTAAAGAAAAAGAAAGGTTTAAGTCAATTTGATTCATCTAGTAAGTGAGCAAATTTTTCTAGCAAGTAGTGATGTAGCGAAGTTGGGGGTCAGTAAGATGTTTAAACGTTTTTGAAAGAAGTCTCTTATTCACATCAAGGCTGCATTTATTTGTAAATGGCTACAGAGAGTGACGTCATCAAGGTTGATGTCATAGGCGAGACAACATGGTGGACGTAGTAAACACAAGTCTCTTATTCCCACCAATGCAGGAATTACATTGATCAAATAAACTGTAATAATATTTAACAATATAATTCTAATATGCCGATTTGGTGCTCAAGAAATATTTCTTATTATTATTAATCTTAAAAAACAAAACAGTTGTGCTGCTTAATATTTTTGTGATAATTTGTGATAATACCCTTTTCAGGATTCTTTGATGAAAAGAAAAGCATTCGTTTAAAATAGGAATGTTTTGCAACATTATAAATGTATGTAATGTCTCTTTTGATAAATTGAACGTGTCTTTGCTGAATCAAAGTATTAAAAAATCTTACCGACTCCAAACAGGCTACACTGGTGTGTGTGTGTGTGTGTGTTCAGGTCAGGCTTGGGTCACTGTGTTTGTGTGAGTGTGTGAGAGAGACTTTGAGCCAAAGCAGAAACAGTCTCTAAATGGATAACAGTCCAGACAGAGAGTGACAGTTGCACAAAGCTAGTTTTTTTTTTTTTCTCAATCAACCCATACACACGCACTTGAGCATGATACACTTGTCCTCTGCGGTTAAGGTGCATCCCTATTCCTCACTTCCCATCTCAGAAGAAGCCTCCAGTCTCTTTATCTCTGCAGGCTAAATAATGGACTTGCATTAGTTGGGTCGGTCTGCTCTAGAGCAGAGATCACTCTGATCAATGTCTGCCAAACAGACAGAGCCCACTGATCAATTTCATTCTCTGATGCTCCATTCCTCCTTTCTTTATCTCTTCCTTTTGGACTGAATGTGTTCATCTGTTCTTTCTGCCTCCTGTCCTCCACCTTTCCATCTCTCTCTCTCTTTTGGTGGCCCCCCTTTCTAATAAATCTCATGAATGGTTCTCTCTCAGTAGCTCTCCCTTAAACGCGTCATAGCAATTACAGCACTCATAAAACGGCGCCATATAGACCTAGACCCTGTGTGTGAGTGTGTGTGTGTGTGAGATAACGTCCTTGAGGGGGCAAGAGAAGAGCTGGTTATTGATTGGAGGTCCCTGTACGACACATAGGCTTTTGATTTCTCTTGTAGAGCACTGCTTCTGCCTTGTCCTCAAAAGAGTATTCTACAAAGTCAAATAGAGTGGACTATTGACTAGTGCTCACCTACACCATCACAATGAATGACACACTCTTGACTGTTTCTACAGTCACATTAGATTGCATGAAAAAAAGCACTTTAATATGCCACAAAACAAGCACCAGCTATGTAAGTTCTGAGTGTAATTTAGAGTCAATACTTTCACAATAGCATGAAGGCACACCACACCTGCTTTTGGTATTTTGACACTTAAAAATGTCTCAAAATATTACTGCATTAGATACAAAGATAAAAGCAAATAGCCATTTCCGTAGCAACGTTTACCAATACTACATCCACCATGTTAGCACTGTTATACTTTTTGCAGTACTTTTACAAAAATCTAAAGAAATGCATGAATGAACCATTCAAAATAATTTATAACATGCATTTTCAAAATCATTTCATGTTGACGTCAAATAAATTGCACTTGATATTTTGTTATACAATGCAAATGTAAAGTAACATAATGGAGGTTAAGTAAAATTGCTTAAAGAACTGTGCACCGCATATGTCAACTGGAAGTAAGTAACATTTGTTAATAAAAGCTGCCAAAGACTTTTTTCCTTTACAGCAGCCAGCCAGGATGTACATATGTCTCACACCAGATGTAGTGTGGGGCCAACGCTTATTAAAACAGCAATAAAGAAGAACTTTCATCATGCAGTATTCTGAATTTTCTAGTGACAAACAGGTATCAAGATGGTTCCTATTATGGGATGATGAATATAGATTTTTTTCAAAGGCCAATGCTGATAGCAATAACCAGGTGG
The DNA here is from genome assembly GCF_029890125.1 of Rhinichthys klamathensis goyatoka. Lineage (NCBI taxonomy): Eukaryota > Metazoa > Chordata > Actinopteri > Cypriniformes > Leuciscidae > Rhinichthys > Rhinichthys klamathensis. Next base: position 1,724,564 of record NW_026606794.1, on the reverse strand, counting down.
CCCATGGTGGATATAATCTCAATTTATCTGGTAAAGGCTAATATAATTAGATGTACAGTACACATATGCTAAAATATTAAATCAATTAACAAAAATGAAAAATCTGAATACAAAAAATAGCAATTAAAGGGATAGTTCAATCAAAAATGAAAATGCTGTCATTATTTACTCACCCTCAAGTTGTTCCAAACCTGTATGAATTTCTTTCTTCTGAAGAAAACAAAAGAAAATATTCTACAAAAGAAGATATTTTGAATGTCATCAAACAGTTAATATAGAAGATATTTTTAAGATTAGGGGGGGGGGGGGGGGGGGGTTATTTAAAACTATACTACTACTATAGTTTTAAATAGTAGTGATCCCAAACTTTTGAATGAAAGGGTATACAGTTTAGCAGACATTATAAATAAAATTGACCGCCTAATACAACTGACCAATCAGAATCAAGTATTACAGATAGTGAAAAGTCTGTTCATAGTTAAAATAAATACTCGTGTAAAAAATATGGTTATTCTGTTTGTGGGGGGGGGAGTCAATGTTTGGTTACCCATAATCTTCAAAATAGCTTCTATCCCTTTAAAAAGCCAATGCCAATACCAATGATCTTTAAAATACAAGCATGCCAAAATTTTAGTCAATCATTGGTATTTAGACAGCAGAAAGGCTGATTAAAATGCTCAAATTTGTATAGTGGACACTATTATCAGTCAATGCCCTCAAAATGCCAAAATACTGGCCTTAATCGGCGTAAGCTGATATATCTGTCTATCAAAGCTCATTACTATAATGACCTTATTTCCATATGTTGGAATATTTATGGATAGCTATGCACTTATCTGACAGTAATGATAGTTTAACATTTGTGTTTGAAAGCCTGGAACCATCACCGAAATCACAGCAATAAGGCAATACAAGAGAAATAAGAACCACTTGAGTATGAGCACACATACTAGAGACAGCCACACACAGTTGTTAACTTGTGGGATAAAATAAAATCATCTTCTTGGTTAAAGAGAGGTCTGATAATCTGTATGAAGAGGGATTTGATGGAATGAATAAATGCATTAATACTCCAGGCGCTTAGCGTTGCAATCACCCTATTGCGATGCAGAGAGAACTGTGCCCGCGCCACGGCATCAGTGCCGCTTCCAATGTGTCAAATGTTAATGACCTGCCAGGGAGAGGAATCTATCCACATGTTCATTTGTCATTAAGAAGGAATATTTTAACACCAGACGCTCAAGTGCTACAGTGTCACAACAATTTACCATAGTGGGAAAAAGGAGGAGGAGAAGAGAGGGAGGAGGGGAGTTCTGACAGATAAAAAGAGGAAGAATGTATTCCTGCAGCCAGCAACTCTTTAAAGGGGGGGTGGCGAAAAACAAAAATGCTTTGTATCAGCACAAACGCACACACAACGACTGCACCACTGCGCTGCTGCCAATATTTTGTTGTGTCAGTAGGTCAGAGAACAGGGAGCATTATGGGAGAAAGTGCCTCTATTGCTTGAGTGGCATTTAGTTTTGTTGTATAACAGAGACGATGCTACTGTTACTGCTTGCTGGGTGCTTGAAGAGGCAACGATGGCATCTACCCTGCGTCGTTTTGTTCCTACTGAAGAGCAACACGTGTAGCTGTCTTACTCATTGACTCCTACACAACCACATGTACTCAGAAAGTGATGTCATTACCAGCAGCTGCACAAACATGCACAGGGAAATCAATGAGCGTATGGCACATTTATTAGGTCCTGATGTGGCATAGAGAAGCCCAGCCCAGCTGTTATAATAGAAAGCAGTGTGAGTGAGAAAAATCCAGAAAGATCTAACCTATAGAGACATGGAGAAGAGACATAACCTCAGCCAGCTAGTCCTAGAGTTGTGTTCCCACATCAAATTGAAACTCAATGAAACTATTAGAACACATACTATTAGAAGAAAATACTTAATGCGTTCAGCATAAATTACCAAATGGGGTAAATTAGGGGACTTGTCCAGCTAATGGCAGAGTAACTACCTTGTAAAACAATCCTGATACAGGCTTATACAGCCTATACCTTGAATAGGTCAACTGATTTGGTTTATAAGTGCAGTTGCCAGTATCTAGAAAGCAAGGGTTTTTCTGTTTATTTGTTTTGTGAATTTGAGTGAAATTTCTTTTTATTTCAGCAAGTTTATATACATCTCATTTGCAGTCATTGAATTAATACTTTATTTTATTCAGCGAAGATGCATTAAATGGGTCAAAAGTGAAAGTAAAGACCTTTAAATTGTTAGAAAAAAATAAATGCTGTTTTTTTTAAACTTTCTATTAGTATGGGAATACTGAATGATCATCCATGAAAATATTAAGCAGCACAGTTTTCAACATAGATAAGAAGAAGAAATATTTCTTCAGCACCAAATCAGCAGATTAGAATGATTTCTGAAGGATTACAAGACACTGAAGACTGGAGTAATAACTGCTAAAATTTCAGCTTTGCCATCACAGGATGACATATTTAATTTCACAATATTACTTTTTTTTAAACTGTTTTTTACAGCCTTGGTGAGCATATAAGAATCAAAAAATCCCTAACTTTTATATATATATATATATATATATATATATATATATATATATATATATACACACACACACACACACACACGTTTTTGTTTATCATGGCAATTTAAATTGGAATCCTCAGAGAGGTTGTGGTAGACAAGACAGGCCTTACTTTCTCCTCATGAACTCACCTAAAACTTTTTATCCCTCCATTTCTTTCATAATATTTCCCTAACTTGACTAAACCTCTGGAAAAAAGCTGTCAATAAAGCCCCCCCATCCCTATGTCCAGACAGCTGTTTAGTTAGGATTAGTGATGCCCTGTCAAGCAGATGTAGTGGGAGCTTTACAGAGCTAATATCATTTACCCCCTTTCCCCATAATGTTTTCCCTATGCTGTCCTTTCACTGACCGATGATTGTTAGTGGTTGTCCTATTGAACAGATAAAGCTAGATCTATTAGTGCAGCAGAACAATGTTGGCTGCAGAATCCTTTCAAAACCCATTGGAAAAAAAGTATTTAAATCTCAATGAGAGTGGGAGAGAGAAAGAGAGCAATAAGATTCCCTGGCTGCGGGGTAGCTGTGGAATTTTGGTCCTAACGGAGAGTAGCTCCAGCTTTCATAGCGCTGTTTGTTTTGGACGTATGAGTGAGGTAGAAATATGTTCCTCCAGTCCTTTCCACACACAGCTCTGTCGCAACAGCAAACAACCCCGCGCGGCACATTGAAACGCACCGCGAGACAGCCGCCATGCCACTTCAGAGAGCGTCGTGTTTTCTGTTAACACGGATACAGCTCGACTTAAAGCCAATTACTCACGGAGAATAAAGTCTCCGTGAGCGAGATAAGCTTATTGTTTCCAACGAGGAAATTTCACCTGCATCAAGACAGATATTGATCTTACATTTGATTTGACAGCCAAGTAGCTGAAGTGAAAGTCGCCTGCGGTCGTCTTCCTGGGCGTTTTTTCTTTGTGCATTCGGGTTTGACACAAATTATGGTAATGTTTACCGTAACGCAAATGATAAACTCTTTATGAGCAACCCGTCAAATTGATAGCAGATAAAACCAAGTGCTGCCTCATTCCTAAAAAAAACGTGCAAAACACCACAACTGACTTTTGGCTACACTCATTTCTGAAGTGAGCACGATAACAAACGCACAAGAAATCATCCACTTTGATGTCTCGCCCTATTTTGTGGTTTCGGCAGGGTCTTTAGCGATTTAATTCATCTCAGAGCTCTCCGGGGTTTAGGAAATCTGGGCCAAACAGTGATTGAAGCCATTAGAGCAACCCCTTCAAAAATACTTCAGGGTGTGCATGATTACATGAGATGAAGTAAAGGAAGGGAAAATAAGGGACAAAGAGCATGAATGACTTACTGTCCTCTACTCACAACAGTCTGACCCCTTTAACCAAAAGGTGATTTGTTAGACGTTTATTTGGATTGTCTACATTGATGAACTCCTAGCTTATTCAATAAAGCATGTACTAGAAAACATGTGTTATGCACATAAAATTCAGAGCATTGGCAAACCCAGCTTTACCTAATGACCCGGCTCTCAATTACATCATCATCTGTTTGTAGGGCTCATGGGACAAGAGGTTAAGATACTTATAAAACCCTTCTAACCACTACCTGCAGTAGCCTATACAGACGTCTACAAACGCAATCAGATTTACAGTCCTTTTATAAGCCTATGTATGTAGGAATTCTCAGTTTGCTTCTGGAAACAAATGTTTTAATATTCTGGTAATGGCTGAAGAATGCAGGAGAGGGAAGAGAGTCAGACAAGTATGACTGATTTTTAAATGGTTTTTGTAGTGAATGATTCATTATCCCTCTCTCTCTCTCCCTCTCTCTCTCTCTCTCTCTCTCTCTCTCACACACACACATGTTCTTTCTTTCTCTCCCTCACTCCATCTTTCCTGTCATAAAGAGACTGTCATGCAATCACAGTGCAACATGAGCTTGCCCCTCCACCAAAATGAGCATCTCACGCTTTCAATTCCCATGTTCTCTAAAAATAACTAAACAGTGGAGGAAACAAAAAACACAAGAGCCACAGAGACATAGTGATGTGTGTTGAGTTTCTCAAACATAAATGATTCCAACAATAAACAGTTTCTCTACCATTGCATTAATTGTCTATATCTAGGATTTCCAGTGGCTTTGCATAGGCACATTTGTTGTGTAGACACATTTGTAGCAATTTAAGCAAATTCAAAGTATAATGTGGCCAAAACACTAATGGTCTTTCTTGACACGGGCACAAATTTTTTTTTAAACTGCACAACTCTGCAGAAAGCGCAGATTTCCACAGAACTGGAATGCCATTATTCACAACGTCCTACATACTCCCAAACCATTTTATGTTCTTTTCAATAATTTAGGCCTATATTAGAGTTGACATTTTTTTGTTATTTTCTGTGATTAATGTGGACCGTTTATTGTGAATAATAATTATGGCGCACTTGGTTTTTTTCACACTTCCTGAGGCTATGCCAATGTTTTTTCTCTAATTCCTGATAACAGGTTTGTAATGTTTAAATCTATCCAGTCAGTGGAAGCCCCAGCCCAACATGACATCATGACTTTGCGTAAACATACACGCCACTTTCAAGTCAATTGGCGTGTTATCTATACGCATTTTGAGCTGTCCGCGTGTATGTCCACGCCGAAATCTTTTGCGTGTATGTCTACGCCATTAAATCTCGAGTGATTCCGCGTGTATGTGTACGCCGTTAAATGTCCGAGCGAAACGAAGCAAAATCTATATCTACATCTGTGGAGCGATATTTCTTTTCCTAGGATGGTAGGAGAACACTCATAAATGGTATTAACCCCAGTGACGGGTAGGTTTAGGGACGGGGTTGGGCTAGGTCATATATCTATATATACATAATACAGTAATGTAACGTTAAGTCAAAGGCGTTGATAAACACGCTGAAAAGCGATTATGCGTGTTGATAGCACGCCAAAAATGGAAATACGAATCGGCGTGTCATACATACGCCATTTCATGAGATCAGTCTGCCCAGCCCTCCGATGACCCGTAAACGGAGGAGAAGGAAGAATGGGTCCGCCTCATCTGCCACCTCTCGACACTGCAGCGCCCCCAGAGGCAGTAAGCTTCATGCCACCGCCTCACCCTCACAAATGGAGGAGGAAGAAAAAGGCTTCCTCCGCCTCACAAGGCCCGGAGGCCGGCCCAGAACCCGCTGCCGGCCCGGGGGCCCTGTCGGCTCCGCCCAAGCTCCTTGCCCTGCCGGCTCCGCCCAAGCACTTTGCCCTGACGACTCCGCCCTTGCTGCCTGCCAAGCCGTCTCTACCCTTGCCCTCTGCCAAGACTCCTGATCCACCGGAGACCGCCTGGTCTGTCCCTCCGGTTCCGCCCTGGTTGTCCGCCAGGGTTCTTGATTGGCCGGAGCCCTCCTGGTCCGTGCCCCGGCTCCGCCCTGGCCTTCTGGCAGGAATCCAGACCCGCTTGAGCCTCCCTCCCTGGTCCCTTGTAATGATTTCTGGGGCCGTTCCGTCAGCACTGGCTTGACTCCCCTCCCTTGACTCTTCGTCTCTGTTTTGTTCCTCCCATCTTGTGTTGTTCTATTGTTGTGTCGGTCTTGTGTTGTCATTTCCTCTTCTTGTTTTTGGTGGTCTGTTTATTCTAGGGTTTGGGACAGAGCTCTGACACTGCTATCTTCTTGTCTTGTGTTGTGTGCGGAGCGTGGTGTTCGGGTCCCGGCACTTCGGCCAAGTTTGGTTTTTGTTCTGTGTCGGGATTCAGACATTCATGCTCCATGTGTTTGTCGTCTGTTGTGAACGCACGGAATGAGTATTCACTCATTCTCGTGTGTTCTGTCTTGTGTGAGCATGCGGTTTCGAGTTTGCTCGGGCTCTACGCTCTTCTGTCCACGTGTGTTGTTGTGTTCTGTGTAGCACGGCTGGTGTTTTTCACTTGCTGCGTGGTTTCATGTTGTCATGTTTTGTGTGAACACGCGGCTTAAGTGTTCTCATTAGCTGCGTTTTCGTGTCTTGTTTTGTTTGGGCACATGTCTCGTGATTGGTCGCTGGCCATGTGCTCATTCTTGTCATGTATGTTTCCTTGTGCCATGTGCTCTCCTGTTGATTGTCTAACCCCTCCCATCTTGTTATCTGATTATTGGCTCAGTTGCCCCACCTGTCCTTCCTCGTTACCTGCCTTGTTTGCTCCCTATTTAGGGTACGTTTACACAACAACGATATGCTTAAAACAGAGAAGTCTTTCCTTTGAGTTTTCCGATACAGACGATGCCATTGTCAAAACGATCCCCATTCCCTTGGATCCGCGAAAACGACTAAAAACACTGTATTCTGCTGCCAAGCCATTAGATGGCGATGAAACACTATAGATTGAACGCGTAATATGCATGTGCATGACGTCATCGTTTTCAGAGATTCACGTTTTTGTTGTTTACACAGAGACCGTTTTCAAAAACTTGCACTTTGAAACCCGTTTTCAAAAGTTTACGTTTTCAGGCACCCAAAATGCCGTCGTCGTGTCAATGAACCACCAAAATGCATAAAAAGTTTTAGGTTTTTAGTTGAAAACAATGTCGTGTAAACAGCCCCTTATTCTCCTTGTGTTTGCAGTCCTGTGCCAGATAGTCGTTTCCTTATGTTTTGCTTCCCTGCTTGTTTCAAAGTCAAGTCAAGTCAAGTCAAGTCAAGCCAAGCCACTGATTTTCCCCTCGGGGTAGTTTTTGTTTTATTTTTACATTTAAATAAAAGCCCATCTATTCTGCATCACTGAGTCCTCAACCCTCTCCCCTTACCAAAACCCGACATTTTATGCATGCTTGCTAAATGAAAGTATCCATCTCTTTAAAACAAAACAAAAATCTTACTGACCCCAAACTTTTGAACGGTATATGGTAATTCAGAGGCAATTTTTTTTAGCAGATTCCATCTGGAGTGACCTTGGAATTCCTTCATCTCATGGTCTCATATGCTTCTTATGGACAGGCAGAAAACAAAACACATGCACAAAAACCATAACATTTGCATTCTCATCACACCTCTTTACTTAATTACACTGAGATGCGATGGAAAGGTGTGACACAGAAAGGACAGGCCTTTATCAATAAGTTTAGCCTTCTGAGAGGTTTCAAGCTGAAACTAAAATGAAAAGGCAATTAAGTTTAAATTGATCAGAGTGTATGAAGAGCTATTATTAATCACTTATATCAATTATGGAGACTTCACCCTTCTACTGGCTGGGGTCACCAGGGTCAAGAAGATCATGCTCTGTGGATGAAATGGCTGGAGACACCTGTATGTGTATGTAACCCGAGTCACTGGGCAAACCACAGCCTACCGTGGTAAAACATTATGTCCGGATCAAGTTACTCAATGAACCCTTCACCACAATCTGTTACTATGGGCTTGCAAATGGACACCTGTGTTCCAGAATGGGCCCATTACTGCCATAGTGGCACTCTCACTGACCTCACAACTTACACGCACATACAGACAAAAAATGATGGATGAAATAATAAAAGGAAGGAAGGAAATAAAAAAGAGAAAATATATGTGGGTGTATTTGATGAAGGCTAGAGGAACAATGAAAAAAACCTAGAAAAAGTAGGTGTCTATCCATCTTCACAGAAAGCAAGTACATGAAAGTGGCAAGCACACACTTGTGATCAAACGTAGACATGCACACACACACACACACGCTCTGTTAATGGATGACACAAGGGAGGAGGGAGGAGGGGGGAGTGACCTAGAATACCACTTGCAGACAAGACAACAACGAAACAATGCAGAAGACAGCCCATAATACTCACTAAATGAATGTCGTTACCTGATAGATCATTACCACAATCGCACAGTCATAGATCATTTTAATTCCACATATATTACTTTGTTTCTTTCATCGAGAACACACATAGATAAAAATGTCTTTGTGTATGAATAAATAAAATCCTTCCCCTACCATCTCCAGTAATTAATAATTTACACCCTATTCCATTTGTATCCCTTAGAAAGACGTAGGAAAAAGATCGGACTTGTGTAAAACTGCCAAGGTTACTACGACAACTGCTTCTGGGAATGAGTGAAGTGCCATTATGAAGTGCCAGGAATTCTGGGTATTTTTACTTTGGACTGCAGATGAAAGCGCAGCCGTTCGCATGCGTTCTAGTGGGCATGAGCACTGTTTTTCAGGACCATTCATCACGGTGTATCGTAGTGACACGTTCAAACGAGAAACATTTACTTGTCCTTTTGTTGCAACATGGTTTCTTTGAAGTCTTGTGTGAGTTGCAGTACTGATTAATCTGTGTTCAGCTGCACTCTTGGAAAAACTTTTAACAACCATCAGTTTTTCAAAGTTTAAAATGTCTCTAAAAGTCAGCATGAAATCAAAATTGACTGTACATTTTTTTTAAACTTTTTTTACTGGTCTTTCCTTTTCAGATGACTCTCATATTTTTATACCCCTCTTCTTAGTTTAGTTTAGTTTACACTTTATTGTCCCCTTAGGGAAATTTGTCTTGGGCTCAGTGTATATGCTGCATTTCCAGAAAAAAAAAATATTCTAAATCCATCACATCAAGCACAAATCCAACCTTACATTTTTAGCTCATTGAATATCCTGTTTCACTCAGAAATATTTCACATTATGTGAAGTAACATGGATTGCATTTGTAGCGTCATGTTGACTTGGGCCCGATGTACACTGTAGTATGACATCGGCAGTGATTTTGACGTAGGGGAGAAAAGAATTTCTAATGTCGTAGGGCAAAAATGTATCCTTGGCTATATCCACACTGCGAGTCTTAGTGCTCAATTCCGATTATAGCTGTTCACATTGTTGTTTTAAATGTGGCCACTATCAGATTCCAGTGTGAACAGATCATCTTCCTGAACTGACCCGCATGCACAAAAGAATGATAAAAAGATGACACGTAGCAAAGTCATACGGAAGTAAACACAAAGGACATTAAAGTAATCGATAATGCGCTTATTTATAGCATGATCTGCCGGGGAGGCCAGCAAATTTGTGCGCAGGCAATATAAAAAGTTTTTAATATAATATAAAAGAGTTTTTAAAAACGTAGAGCGTTACTCTATTTTAGGGTGACTTTTTACCATCTGTCTAGGGACTACAGATGAAAAATAGCCTTTTGGCTAATTCTGGCATATTTACAGAAATGTTTATTAATATGCACTGTCCCTGTAATAAAAAAAATAATAATAAAAAAAACGTAAGATACGAGCCCTCATGATTTGCTAGAGCTGTCACTAAAATACCTATAAGTTCTGGCACATCACTGTCCTTCCACTGACTACCTTTCGAAACGGTCTTGATAACTTTGGGTATGTAAAATCTTTGAAGAGACTCCCATGAGCGCAGAATTGTGGCGAATGATGCTCTAGTCTAGAGTGATGTAAAAGTCGCATGAATTCCGATATGACTGTTCAGACTGAGGTGGCATTGCAAAACATCTGACCTGTTTCTGATTTAGGACCACATATAGAAGTGGCCCAAATCGGAATTGAAATGATAATTTTTCATGTGGTTTGAGGGGTTCACACTGTCATAACAAAAACAGAGTCACATATGAGCAAAAAAATCGGATTTGGGTCACATTTACCTGCAGTCTGAACGTAGCCTTTGATCGCCTAGAGTGACATGTTCATCAATGGCCAATTAATGGTCTTTTCTGACAAGTTCTGACAAATTTGGGTTGCACTCCTACAGCTCCCCTCATTCAGCGCATGTGCAATGAAGAACCAATAGGGCTGATTAATATTTTGCACAGTTTTCTATTAGTGTTCGCATGCACACCGGCTGTTCAAAGTCCTGCTAAGAGTTTTCAACTAAATATTTGTCCCAAATTATTGTTAATATACATAATGAATTCACCCTAGGCTGGAAGATTGCATGTTGTGCATTTACTATCTTCTTGGTGCTTGAATAATGTCTATGCTTTTGCCTGTTTGGTGATTATATTCACTGTAGTGTTTGGACTGCCATCTCGAACCTGAGAACGCAAGTAGAGAATGACTCGCCCGGTGTGTGATGCGATGAGCTGTCTTGCATCGCAGTGTTACTCGACCGGCTTTGTCAATGCTGAATCATGCATGTCTTGGCTACAATTTATCATACAGGCATGAAGCACTGTAAACATTGCCTAACCCTTTGAGATCACATTGAACAATCTTGACATTGGATTATCTCAAAGAATTAAAAAAAAAGAAAAAAACTATAGCGGGCTTTGAAGGGACATTTTTGTGTTACCAATCCCTATAAAGAATAGACAGTCGGATTACATAGATTAGAAAATCTGGCCAGCACGAAATGGAAACAGTTGAAAACGTGGCTAATCAACCAAGTGCTGAGCAGTGATCATACTCAAACACATTACAGACATTTGGATCTGCTCTTTATGTCAATCATTCAATCACTGTCTCATTGCCCTTCAACAGTACACACACTTTCTGCGATGATATTCTGAGAATGCTTTCTGGAATGTTCAATATTCTCGCTTGTCTATCTGATCAAAGAACGGTTGCAGTTTATTTCATCACTGTTAGCAACTTATAGGGCTTATAGTGGAAGGTAAAGCAAACTGTATCTCATCTACCCCGAGCACATGCCTACATTCTCCAAAAGGAGCCACAGGTTCATTACAGTCTGAGTGTGTAATGATGATGCAAGCGGGAGGCCACTGCTGGTGCCGAACAAAGACCTGTATTCCATGTGGTGAGACTATAGATAGACAGTGTTGCAACATAGTCTAATTATGAGAGGAGAGAAGAGGGAATCAGGTGGTCTTGAATGATCTTCTATGTTAACTATTAAATTAGCCATGCAAATCAGATGTGGTAAGGTCTATGAAACTAAGAGATACGCACAAAGAAAGGGAGAGAGACAAAACAGAATGCTAAACACCCACACCAACACAGCTTAACCACGGCAACTGTCTTTTTCCCCTAGAGCAATACAAATAATCAGAACAAACAGTATCCAAGCAAATTTGTAGGCATGATGCAATTTAATGGGTATGTGGGTTTTGTTTTGCTTTTTCCCCAATCTTTTTCACGTGACCTTCCCTTTTTCACTCTGGAGAATGCATTGCATGATCTACAAACAAAACACTACTGAACTTAAAAGTGCAGTAGTCGATTTCTGAAAACTGCTGTTGAAAGTGGATCAGACAAAGCACCACAACACACTTGTAGCCAATCAGCAGTAGGATTGGCCACAACACACTTGTAGCCAATCCAGGAGAGAGAGAGTGAGCAAGATGGAAATTTGAAGACTAGCAGAAAGAGAGATGGCTGAGAGACATTACAAAAAAGAAAGGGTTATGGAAAAAGAAGGTTTATGATCAGGTATGATCAAGTAAAATATTTTTTTTTTTGCTGTTTCTGTAATGTTGGTGTGCTGCTGGCGACTAACAGCGAACTCTTGCTTGTATACTCTTGCGTACTGTATGTTAATTTGTTCTTCTTCATCTTCACTTTATTTTCCGTGAAGCATTATTTTAGCTCAATTACATTCACTTAGAAAAAAGATCAAAACACTTATACCAACTTAAGATTCAACACCAGCAAACCAGCTTAGGTTGATTTCAGATGTTTTTTTTTTAAGGGTATGCTAGTTTAAAGGGTTAGTTCGCCCATTTAAGACATGAAGTTGTATGCAATCCTTACCAGCACTATAGTGCATACACACTGACCCACTCTGTTGTCACCTCCCTGGTCAGAGTTCTGGCCGCTGGAAGTTTTTCAATAAAGTAGCCTACTCCCGGTTATTTTCCGGTGCCACAAAACTGTGCGTTTTTACGTGAAAAAATTATTTGCGTTTCAAAGCTTGATTAATTTACCACACAAAAAACACGCCGGTCAAAATTCATACTTTAGTTTTAATCGGCACTATTTTCTATCCATTTCTATCAATCCGCGCTGCTGTCAACGTCAACAGTGCGCACGTTCCGATCAGCTGTTCCATAGTGTTTACACAATCGATTGACAACGACGTAAAAAGTATTAAATTAACAATAGTGCGAACTTGTAAATTCCCAGGCTGTGACCACAAGGATGTGCCGGGATCAAAGTTCAGATTCCATCGTTTTCCTGTTTCGAATATAATCTCCGTCTGCTGTTAGTTGACCTCACCAGCAGGGGGTGCAAGCACGTGTTGTTGATTTGGCTGGTTGCCATCGGCTACTCTGCGGGAGCTAAAATATCCAAAATAAAGGATTTTCGTGTGTGTAGTGCTCACTTCAGCGAAGACGATTACATCCCCAATCAAGGAGGAAAAGGAAAATTAAAGAGTTTTGCTGTACCAGTACCACGGGTAAGCTCTATTTACTAACTTTATGATCCCATGTCTAAACTGTACGGTAAACAAGCTGACGTTTAGACTCCATTATAAAACACGTGAAAAGATGTCTAATATAAAAACAGCTATAGGGATATTGGTACAATTTGCTGGGAAAACTATTTGATTGAACACACACACAATTGAGGTGTTGTGTTGCAATCAATAACATTGTCGTTGTGCTAAAATTACTTTCATCATCTGATCCGTCTGGCATTGTGCTATTGGTTTCATCATCAGAAGTTTCGCAGTCAGACATGGTCAGCGAGTCGCGCTATCAACAGCTGATCGGAACGTGCGCACTGTTGACGTTGACAGCAGCGCGGATTGATAGAAATGGATAGAAAATAGTGCCGAATAAAACTGAGGTATGAATTTTGACCGGCGTGTTTTTTGTGTGGTAAATTAATCAAGCTTTGAAACGCAAATAATTTTTTCACGTAAAAACGCACAGTTTTGTGGCACCGGAAAATAACCGGGAGTACTTTATTGAAAAACTTCCAGCGGCCAGAACTCTGACCAGGGAGATGACAACAGAGTGGGTCAGTGTGAATGCACTATAGTGCTGGTAAGGATTGCATACAACTTCATGTCTTAAATGGGCGAACTAACCCTTTAACTTCAATCTTACACATGAAAAGAAGTTACTGATTTGCTCTAAAGATGGCACACGCTCAAATAACCCCTTTTCCTGGTGCCAAGTAAAACCAACATTAAGAACTGAATTTGGGAACTTTTAATTTTTTATATTTAAAACACTTTAGCCTAATTCAATGCTCAATGAATAAGCAATAACTTGAGATGGAGAACAACTCTACTTAGAGGTCTGGAATCAGTCATAAATTTCCCACATATAGTATGCACAGAAACAGAAACTTGGCGGCGGTTATTCCCAAATCAGTGTGTGGAAAGTAAGCAACTTTTTAAAGCAAATTAGCTGCTGATGCAGCTAAAATGAAGCTCCAAATGAATGATGTTCCTTTGGGCTCTCGAGCCATAACAGATGCCGGGTTCACAGGGGGCTTTACAGTAGTTGATTGTCAGAGATAAAGTAAGCAGTCTCTATCTTTATAGCCCTCACGTCCTCTGACATTTTCTCCAGAGGCAGCATATGTTTCTTTGTTGCTAAGCTCTGCTTCTCTGATTCATTCAATAATTTGGGCTTACACATTATAGACTTCATCTTCTCATTCACAGCTGTGCCACTGATTTCGCATTCATATCTTACAAGAATCAGGTCCTTGCCAGCTTTCTTCCATGTGTCAGAGAGACGCAGGGGTTTCCGGAGAGAGTCACTTAAAGCTGGCAAAAACAGCTTTTTGTTTTTGTGCAAAGTGTTGTAGAGAGGAAAAGGAATTACTCAACCAAATATTCTGTAAGTGCTCCTGTTTGTTTTCCATCCCTAGGCAACACTGTTATTTCCTGGTGAGGTCTTGCCTGATCACAGTGACGCAGTTTTCCTCTCCTCTCCTCACTTTAACTTGCTCTCTCTCTCTATCCTTCTCACAAACTGACATTAAACCAGGAAGGCAGAGAGATAGCAGTGACACATGAGGGTTTCCCTTCACAGGCTAACGGCCCATGAGTTCTCGTTTTCTCGGTTCCTTTTCTTTACAAGGAGTCAATACCAACGAACTGCTCTGGAACTGACTGCGTTTCTCTAAATATGTCTAAGAAAAGCATAGAATGTACATACAAGGGTAAACAGGACTAAAGATGCTGGAAAAAGAAACTATGAATGAATCCAGGATGTTTGTCTTTTATTCATGGTCTGTGGACACTTTGTTTGATTAGATATGCATCTACTTATGAAAAGGTGTATGTTTATAGACCACAAACTAGGTGTGCATCTATAGTGGCTAAATGCATCCTGGAAGAAGATGCTCCCAGACTTTAATCAGATGCTTTGAAACTGAGAAAAGAACTCTTATGGCAATTTGTTGGATAATTTGTAAGAATTCAATTTCAGTTGTACGTTTTCATATACATACCACTGACAGTTAGGTTTATGGGTCGGTCTTCATGCTTACTTTTTTTTTCTAAAAAGGTGCACGTTTTCGTACAATTCACATCATACAAATTCATCGCCACCTCTTAAAATAGTTGTTTTCTCATGAGATTGAGTTGGGCACACACAATTTAAGTATTTTTATGATTAATTATTGATTTAACTTCCAATGACTCAGGTAGCTACCCATGCCCATCCTGAGCATAAACATGACAATGAGGAAGAAATGTCCATCAACCACTACAAAACACCTGGCATAGGACAGTCCAACCTTTCTCTCTTCTTCTTTGTCTAGATCAGAATCACTTCAACACCCTGCTATCTCAATCTCTCCCTCCCATCCTTATCTGTCTCCTCGAGCCACCATATGGCTCCCTCTGCAAATCAGCACAATTTCATCCTTGTCTCCTCACGAAGGAAAAACGACTCGAGTCACTCAAGGTGATGCACTGAGAACGATTCTTAGTTAGCGCAGGAAAATGACAGAGCGATTGTTTGTGGTATGAGGGTGTGCTGAGTCTTGCTCTTTGAAATCTGCTTTTGAACTCACAAACACCAGCTCTCTACAAAGAAAAAAAAAAACCTCAGAGTTAAATTCCTTCGCACAAGCCCTGACTCAGTGATCTCATCCTAGGAACGTCGGTAAGATAAAAGTTGGATGTGTTGTTTTAAACTTTCGCCTAACTTTGAGGTGAGATCCAAGTGTATTCACGAGCGGTGCTCGCATTACAGTGAACCGCTCTGTGCGTGCACGAGATCTGAAGACTAGCGCGCGCATTCCACTCCGACTCTTTTATTCATCCGTCAACAGCAGCTTCAAAGCGCACTGACTCATTTGGCCACAGATCAGTTCAAATCGAGTGGAGCAGAAAGATCCGGTGCGGGAAATCTACAACTATGATATTTGTTTCCAGAGACACAAATAAGCTTAACTCAGGAGAGCGCAGAATTTTAGCATGCATACATAGCCTACTCACACGTTTAATATGATATAAATATATTTAGGCTATTGTATAAAATACATTTATTTTAAAGTATTATAGGCTATATTATTTTAATAATTTATTTTTAATAATATTATATAGGCAAATAATTAATGAGCAGGCGACTATCAATGACCCACTTCAAAAGATTGAAATCCATAACCTGGGATAAAGAGGACAACGGGGTTACGTGGGCGGGACCTGAAAATGTCGACTATAAATGACTCTCATGTCAAGAAACATTCTCCGAAAATGATTGATCTATACCAATCCTAACCCCCAACTGCATTGGATTATTTTATTAATAGCCTAACCTTTTGCAATTTTATTCTTTATGACAATTGAGGCACATCTGCTTGTTAAATGTTAGAGAAAACGATCCTACTACCGAGGAAACTCCCCGTTGAACTAAAGGGAAACTTATGATACTGAGAACCTGGGACTGTCCAGCGGGGGTAAACATGCTGTATCTGTGGAAATACAATAATAGCTTTCGGAAATGTGTTTGGGCAAATCCATGACAAAGCGAGGGCGAAGGGGGAGCAGCGCGTAAATCAGACTCGTCATTGAACGTTCTCCTTTATAGTTTATTGATCGACAAGAAACGGAATTACGAGGGATCTCAAGCGTGTTCTAAAACAGACAGACATATAGACACTTCGCGGTTATTTATATGATAAACGATGATAGGCTATATTCTGCCTGCCTTATAGTCTTTCTTATTTCTTATACGAGCCCTCCGCCACCTTTATAATCCCATTACGTATTCTGCTATAGCTCGGCTTAATCCTGGACACACTGGCAGTCCTGTCCCGCATTTCATCCACCGTCTGTCTCTCTTATCTCTCAGGAATCCACATTAACTGTTAAACACTAGGCTTAAACGCAGCCGCAATTCCGACAGTGAAAACTCACATTATCGCTCATTTTGAGATGATTTACAAAGCGTCTACTCTGCAGCCCCGGAGCCGCGCTCTCGTCCAAGTCCCCAGTTCTCAGTCTTTTGTTAGCGAGCGCAGCCCCGCTGAGTGTCTGATAAATGCCATTTCATTCCAACAAGCAGACCACATGCTGCTTAAACAGTGAGGGGCTTTTACCTCTCTGACTCTACATTGCCTTCAGCCGTATGTGTGAAAACAAAGGTTTTATCAATCGTCAAATTGCCTTGCATGCATCGATAAAGCATGGTGCTACCCGTTTAAATGACTGCGCTGATAGGATTTCTTAACCTGCTAATTTTCTGAATCAGTTTTTCCGTTGCAGTTATGGAAAGCATTTCAACTAACTTGTATCTATTATGTTACGGGTGCATTTTTTTTTAAGTAATCAAATTGATCTATTAATTAGCTAAGTAGCCCTCTTATTCCTATAGTGACTAGAATCTATTCAATTAGTCACCAGTAGCTACTTCCTCTGCCTGCTAGTCACTAGCCTATCCCAGTCGTGACAAATAACCATTCCATTGCTAACAGTGGCAAACTGCAACGTCTAAAAACTAGTAGTTATTATTAGTATATTGCATATTTACTAGCCTACTCATTTAAAAGACAGTCTCCTATCTAGCTCAATTGCTACCAGTAACCATATATTTTGTTAAAATAGCTTTCATGTTACTTCTCATGACTAGTCAGAATGGCTACTTTATATTTCAACAACAAATACTCGTAAAATCAATATAGCTAAATGGAACTTGTTCGGAGTGTGTGCGTAAATGTTTGAGACAGCGTCAGTTAATCTTTGATGCAGTCTTCAAGCTTGTCATCTAATCTCTGTCTGCCTTATCGCGATCACACAAAACCATGGGATTTCTCCACTCAAGGTGTCAAACTTCACTGTGGACCTCAAGCATGACAATAGGAGTGTTACAGTTTAAAAAGCACTACTGCGTAAAAAGCCAGTGTGGATGTGTACGAGGTGCGCGTACTGACAAAGTGACACACATAAGCGGGGTTTAGTAGTAAACACCAAAATGATCGTAACATTATTGCGAACCACCATTCAAAGCAATCCAATAATATGAAACACATAAACTCACTAATGGGTCCATGCGAGGTGAGTCTAGCCGCTGGGAGACCAGAAGCATCTTGGAGTGCGGGTAAACCACGTAGCCACTGTTAAATCCACTTTGTTTCAGTATGTGTAAACTGTCTTACAAAGAAAAGCCTGATTTGGGAGTCTACTAAAATATGGTTAATATAAGTCTGGAAACTGTGCTATCGCCCAGTTGTGTGCGCGATAAGCAACAAGGAATGAGGATTGTGTCCAAACGAAAGCTAATCTGACATTCCGTTCAAGCGCCAGTCATGTTGATTCTCTTGAACAGGGACTAATAACACAAACGTCTGTATCAGCTCTCGCTCTACACGGCCACTTACGATCAGAGAGCTCTGTATCTTCCTGACTGGTGGGCGGAGTCAGCCCGTCTATAGGACGCTCCTCTGCGCGATGTCACAGAGGAGGAGGAGACGCAGATGTTCCACTTGCCGTCTGCACTTAAAGGGACATTACGTCCCTCCACAGCGATTCTGATTGGCGACTCTGTGCACTAGTTCACACGCGTATGGGCTTTTCACAATAGTGCTTGGGGATTTTGATTCATCCCTGTGACTCGAATCTTTTAAATCTGCCCACTAAAAAAAATAAAAAATCGTCCTGTTGGTCTTTTTGTGTGTTATGCTTGAGTCACTGAACTATTCATTCAATCGAATCATGAAATAAATAGCCTATATCAGGGCTACCATTTCTGGAGATCTACCTGCCTGCAAAGTTCAGCTCCAATCCTGGTCGATTTAGAGTAAAAGTAACTAAAAGTAATCAGAAAGTAGTCCAACTATATTACCTTACTTTTGCAATGTAATTTATAAGGTTACTAAGTACTAATTTTTGTCATGTAATTTGTAATCAGTAACCCACAACAATTTGTAAGTAATCTACCCAGCACGGTCCAGGGATCAATGTTGGGGAAAGTTACTTTTAAAAGTAATGAATTACAATATCAAGTAACTAATTTGCTACTAATGTAACAACTAATGTGTTACATTATTGTGTTACATTACTTTTGCATTACTTTTTCTCAGCTGGGCTGGGATTGCTTGTTTGTTTTTTTAAGAACAACAACAAAAAATTTTTTTTGCCAAATGTAAAGGTCCTTCCTCACCAAAAGTGAAATGAATAAGCCTCAGGCTGAAGGAAATGCACATTTACACCTATACAGTAGAGGGCGCAGCTCAAACAAACATCAGTGCTGCCATTCTGGATTAAAGAAGAATGGGACTTTTTTTTTTTTTTACAAATGAAAAACAAATGTAATGTTTGTCTAAAGTTATTTTTGCTTTATACCTGGGTAGAATTGGATCGTTGAAGGCCAGCAGCAAAGACATTGGTTAAAGGTATATTTCACCCAAAAATGAAAACTCTGCCATCATTTACATACCCTCATGTTGCTCCAAACCTGTATGGGTTTCTTTTTTCTGTTGAACACAAAGTAAGATATCTGTCAACTATCTGGAATGTTGGTAACCAGATAGTTGACAGTAGCCATTGAGTTCCATAGTATTTTCTTTCCCTACTATGGAAGTCAATGACTTCCGTCAACTGTTTGATTACCAACATTTGTTAAAATATATTGTTTTTGTGTTCAACAGAAGAAAGAAACTCATACAGGTTTGGAACAACTTGAGGGTGAGTAAATGATGACATAATTTTCATTTTTTGGGTGAACTATCCCTTTAATAAAGTGAGATTAATACATAAAGTATATTTGTGTAATGTAAAATATAATTTTTTTGCAGGTTTGCCTAATATTGTTAGTCTGCATTTCACCGTTTTATTCATTTTGAGGAATACTGAATCTGTTTTTGTGCAAGTGAGATGGGTAAATGCATGCTCACATTTAGTCTAAAACTACAATAAACCATCATGTTTACACACAACATCGCCGCACTTACGATTTCTCTCAACATGGGGACAGAAGAGGTGTAACTTACTTATTTGAAGTAACTTACTGTAGATATTTTGTTGTAAATTTAAAAGTAATGTGTTAATTAGTTACTTGAAAAAAGTAATCTGATTACGTTACTCAAGTTACTTGTAATGCGTTACCCCCCAACACTTCCGGGGTTTAGTTTTTACTCAAAAGTGCTCATCAATATGTGTTTTTTTGTAAACTTTGTTTCTCAACTGACTAAAAAGAAAAGAAAACAAGTCCAATAATGGCTTTTTTCCATTAAAACATTATTTTCTCCTTACTTCAACTACAACATGTTCCTGGATAAACATCTTTGTTGATCCTGGAACAGCATTCCAATCAACCAATCAGATTTAAGTTAACAATTTATGTCAAACTTTAGGGTTACAACAAGGGTTTTATTTACCTATCATTTCCCTCTGCTTTTAAGGAAATGATATATATCATTATGAAGCACATACCTGAACAGCTGAGAGCTGATCTCTAAATTTAGATAAAGTGTATATTTCTATTCTAATGGGCATTTATTCTTAAGAAAGTAAAACTATTATTAAAAAAATAGTCATTGCACCAGCTCTTATTCAAAGAGATTCAGTGAACATATTTACATATAACCTACAAAACAGTCTCATATCAACGCTGGCACAAACACAGAAAGAGAGAAAGAGGACTCTAATCCTCTACTTGCACCTGGAGTCAGGAGAGTTTAGGTTACAGAGTATACACACACACACACACACACACACACACACACACACACACACACACACACACACACACACACACACACACACACACACACACACACACACACACACACACACACACACACACACACACACACACACACACACACACACACACACACCCTTCCCAAGTTCTTTCACACACAATGCACACACATAGAGGAGCCCCCCACCCTGCTCATTCAAATACAAGCCTACAATACAAAGTTAATCACTTTTCATGTTTTGACAAGCATTGGGAAGATACGGCCCCTAGAGCGTGAGGTTTCAATATCACTTCAAAACAGTTTCTGTTATATATGCTCGTCTTTATCGCAGTTCTGTGTTTGTACTTCAGATATAAAGTCACAACTCTCATGGCATTGCATATGGTTACACACACACAAACATACACAAAAAGCGCAATCCCACAGTGATAGCAATCTCAAGCATTCAGACACTCCCTGCAACTCCTTTATACGCATCAGGTTACAAATGTGCTGAACCTCTTCTTCACCCTTAAACCCACCCCCTTTTCTCTTCCTGTGTCCAACTGCATTGTTGAGCATTCCAACTCATACATACTAAGGCTATCACAATGTCGTACACAGCCAGAGGGAGAGAGAGAGAGAGAGAGAGAGAGAGAGAGAGAGGGTGCTGTTCAACAAGATAGTCTAAACAAGAGCGCTCCTTCCATCGACTTTGTGTTTATGCAGTGAAGTCACTCATTCCAGTTAGGCTGACATGAAGGTTAAGGCCTTGCTGTGTTAGGGAGTTCTCCAGCTTTTCTCCTCCCTTAATTCCTTTGTCTTTCCTCTACAGCCTTATATACACGTGCCATATATGTGGAATGGGTGTACAGTGCACACACACTCTCTTTCTTCCTTTCTCATTCATCATCTGGACAGCTGATACAGGCAAAATGCTAGTTACATTTTCTCCGTTCAATGCCTTGCGAATTCAATTAAGCTGATGATTGCTGAGTAGAGTCTTAGAGGGCCGAAGTAACACTCAAGTCACACACTTTGCACATGCAGCGCTAGCACAATGTACCAAAAAGAATCATGGTTTTACCATGCTAATGCTAACTTGCTAATTTAGCTGTACTCTTTAATGTTCCTCAGAGCACCATAATAATACCATTATGAACATAAATAAATACCATGATGAGCATTAAGTGCCATTATATAAAAATAAAAAATGTAAAAATGTATTTAATAAAAATAACAACAGTAAAATTGTGAAATATTATTAAAGGGGTCATATAATGGTACATGCACTTTTACAAGTTGATTGTACTGAAATGTGTGTTGGCAGTGTGTACACAACCATCATATAATGATAAAAATCCATCCAGTGTTTTTGTTTTAATCTTCTTATATGTTTTCCCGTCTCAAATCAAGCCGTTCGACCTTGTGACGTCACACGCTCGGAAGCCCCTCCCACGATTGTTGATTGACAGCATCATTTCAACACAGACCCGCCCTCGCTCGTGAGTGAGCTGTCAATCATAGTCTGCGCGGACCGGCGCGGTCATTGTTGATATGCTGGAGCACTGTCTATGAGCAAAATGCCGTCTAAGCGATTGTGGTGTTCTGTTCTTGGGTGTAATAACGAACACAGCAGTCATTTTAATGTTCCTAAATCCGAACCGCTGAAGACGCAGTGGCTGAGTTTGTTTTCGAAGGGAATATTTCCCACGAGCAACGTCAATGCTCTCATGTTTGCGCGAATCATTTCCCACCAGACTGCTTTATAAACGGGGGTCAGTATAAAGCTGGTTTTGCTAAGAAGCTGCTCCTGAAAAAAGAATCGGTACCAGCTATTCGTGTTCCTGCTGAACCTCTAGAACAACTGAAGTGAGTGTAACGTTTTATTAAACTTTATATTAATATTTATATTAATCTTTGCAAATCGCTAGCTGCACGCTTCACAATGAATGCGTCTAAGGTTTACACTCAGATTACGGCATGTTTTCTATGTATGATGTTCTCAATATAATTCATAATCCCACGTTTATACTGAACAACGCGTTATGGTTATTGTGTTATTGTGTTACAAACGGTGTACACACAGAACAGAGAGGCGGAGTGAGCAAAGCTCATTATCATTTAAAGTCATATGCACTGAAACGGCGTGCTGAAAACAGAGCTGTTTTTGACCAAGTAAAATAAGTGTTTTCTTACAATACTAATGAGAATTTTTAATTAAAGTATATTACAAACTTTTAATTTAGACCCTAAAGAATCATACTAGCTTGTACAAAAATGGCATTATATCACCCCTTTAAAATAAGTGTTTTCTATTTTAATATTTTATTCCTGTGATGGGAAAGCTGAATTTTTAGCAGCCAATGTTGAAACCAGTTAGGTTTACTGCTTAATATTTTTCTGGAAACTGAGATACTTTTTATTTTTCATGATTTTTTTTTTTGGTGAATAGAAAGTTCAAAAGAACAGCATTTATTTGAACATATAAAACATTTGTAAACTCATCAATGTCTTTACAGTCACATTTGATAAAATGACAAATTTTAACGTGTCCTTGCTGAATAAAAGTATTAATTATTATTATTATTTTAATTACTGATCCAACATTTTTAATTGTTGATAAATAATTTTGGTAAATAATAGTCTTGATAAAAAAAGTCATAAAATTTAAAATACAGAAAGGTATGTGTGAAGGTGGGTTAGGTTTACAGGTAGGAGCTAATGATATAAAATATAAAATATCATTAGCTCAGTTAACAAAAGTCAAAGTCAATGGAAATTCCCCACCACAATAGAAAAACAAATGTATGGGTGTACTGTGTATATATATTATGTATATCTTTATACGTGTCATGGGATAAATCATTATTGCTTGGCCAAAGTCAGCGCTTAGATTTTCCCTTGTTATATTAGGAAAAGAATAGCAAGTAAATTCCACTACAATTATCATGGTGTAGCAACAAGAAAAAGGAACAAGTAAGAGAGACAGAGAAAGAATTTTTAGGGAAAAAAATGCATCATGAATTTCTTCCGTACTAGTTTGGCAGGAACTTTCGAGAACATTGTGTTAATGATTAATATGAAGTCCATGCCTGGCAGCCTCTCTCTCTCTCTCTCTCTCGCTCTATCTCTCTCCTTCACACACACACACACACACACACACACACACACACACACACACACACACACACACACACACACACACACACACACACACACACACACACACACACACAACATATAAAATAACTGACTCCTCACCATCTCTCTCTCCCTACTTCCCCCTTTCCTTTTCCCATAGGCCCAGAGATGGCCAAAATCAGCATAGCCAGTTGTCAAGGTAACCTCAATACAATCTATTTACCCACCTCTCTTCTCACTCGCCAAGGTCAGCTCTCTCTCTCTCTCTCTCTCTCTCTCTCTCTCTCTCTCTCTCTCTCTCTCTCTCTCTCTCTCTCTCTCTCTCTCTCTCTCTCTCTCTCTCTCTCTCTCTCTCTCTCTCTGTTTTGTTCTTTGAACAGCAGGGTAGAACACCCCCTAAAACCATCATTAGCACAAAACCAAAAGAACTGACAAAAGAACAAGAACTGAACTTTCCAAGCCACCAGTCTGCCACTGCATTCAGCTCCACTCCTAGGCCTCCCATTATTGAATTGTAATTTCCATCTCTACCCCAAACACACACACAAGAGCGTAGAACTTTTCTCTTAACTCAAAGAGAGATTAGTGATTATAAAGACCCCCTGCTATGAGGCAGCTCTTAAACTGAAATAAATGTACCATGGAATGCAGATCTTTTCTTTCTTTATTTTGTTTCTCATTTTCATGTTCAACTTTATTGCGAAATGTGTATAAATATATGCATGCTTTATGTTACTAATCTACTGAAGCACACCTAGCATTTCAATATGTTTTCCACAATCTGAAGGAAATAAATGAAACACCATTTCCCCACCTCTGCTTAAACATTATCAAAAGAGCTCCAAATGGAAAAGACAACAAAGACATCTGTCCTACACTGACCAAACCAGATGGATGAAGCCCAATTTATGTTATCAACAGCCCTCCTGGAGGTCCTCATACAAAACTAGAACACAGTACCTACACCAGTATTAAAAGTATGTTTTTTTTTCTTCTGTTTTGCTAACAGTTTTCACATTCTCTGTTCTCTGAATCTAAGTTCGCAGTCGCAGAATAGTTCACCATCTAGAGCTCAAAATGTGTTTTTACCGCATTTTGTCTTAATGTAGGTGTAGAAGTTTTTCCCGATGTGTCTTTCTTTTGACGTTCAAAAGTTTGGGGTCGGTAAGATTTTTTTTATGTTTTTGAAAGAAGTCTAAAAAAAAGAAGTGAAAACAGTAAAATTGTGAAATATTATTACAATTAAAAAACATTCTTTTTTATATATATTTTTTATATTTTTTTATTGAAGGAAGAACAGAATGACGTATCATATATTGAAAAAGTTAACAATGCATCCTTGTTTTTACAATTTTCCCCCTTTCCCACAACCCACCCACTGAAAAAAAAAAAAAATCATAATAATAATAATTATAAACAATAATAATAATAAAATATATAAACAATGTATATATATATATATATATATATAAAAGGAAAAACAGAATTTCAAAGTTGTTATATTACAAAAAGTGAGGAAATAATTGACATCTTTGTTAGCCCATTGTGTTGAATTGCGTTATCCGTTCCACTGTGCACGGGCCATTTAATAACAAT
Organism: Rhinichthys klamathensis goyatoka; assembly: GCF_029890125.1. Taxonomy (NCBI): domain Eukaryota; kingdom Metazoa; phylum Chordata; class Actinopteri; order Cypriniformes; family Leuciscidae; genus Rhinichthys; species Rhinichthys klamathensis. The sequence continues at coordinate 1,699,231 of NW_026606794.1, read as the reverse complement.
ATTAGTTTTAGTTTTTGGGAAGAGTTACGTCCTTTTCAAAATATGAAATCATTAGGGTCCATATTGAATAAAAACGTTTGGTGGATCCTCTAAGAGAGTGCTTAATTTTGCAAAAACAGCATCACATCACTAAGCCAGAGTGAAACTAAAGGTGGTTTACTTGATTTCCAGCCATCTCAAAACTAGGTCTGATATGCCTCAGACAAAATTTTAAATATAGCTGTCCAGTAATCCAGCAGTCTGGGACAAGCCCAAAACATATGAGCAAGGTCTGACAGAACGACAGCGTTCACATGTACCATCTACATTTGCGTATATCTTGGACAGCCTAACCTTGCTGTAATGAAGTCTATGAAGGACCTTGAACTGGATTAAACCTAAGCGAGTACAGGAGGTTGTTCCATTCACTCTAAATAATGCATTATTCCATGTTTCCTCTGAAATATCCACTTTGTCCATTCTGCACGGATTTTGAATTAAAAAACATTCTATATTCTTTTTTAATATATTTTAAAATGTAATTTATTATGTGACGGTAAAGCTGAATTTCCAGCATCATTACCCCAGTCTTCAGTGTCACATGATCCTTCAGAAATCATTGCTGATTAGGTGCTCAAGAAACATTTCTTATTATTATCAATGTTGAAAACATTTTTGAAAACCAGGACACATCTTTTATTCTTTGATGAATAGAAACTTAGTTCAAACGAACAGCATTTATTTGAATAGAAATCTTTTGAAACAATGTACAAAGCTTTACTGTCATTTTTGATCAATTTAATGCATCCTTGCTGAATAAAAGTATTAATAAATATAAATCTTACTAAGCCCAATCTCCAAATACATTAGCAAAGCAAAATGTTATTTGTGTTGTCATGGTTTCTGTTCTTTGTTAGCACCTGTTCTTTGTTCTGTTTGACAAGTCACCTGTTATACAGCCAGCTTAATCTCTTGGCTGCTTGCGACGTCTACAGTCTTTTCCTGACACAATGACTAATGACTTTTCCTGAGTTACAGACAACTGTTGACTAGAGACACATGGATTCAGCTCTTTATCAGGCTCCTCTATAGCATTACATGTGGTGATTCAGAGTGCTTTAAAGGTAGGCCTACTCTAAGCATTCTTGTTTATATATCTCATATGAGGCAAAGTCAACAAAGCATTTTCGATAACATTAACAATACTGCCAAAGCATATAGCCTATGGGGAAACCACTTGAAACATTTGTTGTTGAGCTACTTCAATTACTTTTGTTTGATTTTTTCATTGGAAACAGCTGAAAGTCTGTACATTTTGCCAATAAGCCTGATTTGCAATAGGGGTCATTTTCGATTACAACTGTACTTGCAGTATAGAAATAAACAATAAAGAAAATAATTATTTATTATTTATTCTGGAAGTCTCACAAACATCCCTCATTTATCCTTATTGAAATCTTATTTTTTCTTTGGAAATTTATTGCCTGTGATTTTCAAACCGCAATCATTTGCACAATCAAGTAATCAAACTATTTCCTCTACAGACAGTTAAGTGAATTTTCTCAATTCCCAATAATTTTCCAATCATGTAATTTTCCTAAGGAGGATCCCTTCTTCGCACAATTACTGTTCATTTGGTTGTGCACTATTGGAGTTATTTAAACAGCTTTGCAAATGGGTCTGTAACAAAGATGTAGGCAAAACAATTGGCAACATCCAATCAGACACAACATAATATAAAGCAATATATCGACCTTCATTTGAGCGTTTCTCATTAGGAATTCATAGCGATTTCTACAGTATCAGCAATATATAAATATCTCTGTAGAGTAAAAATAAGCGCATCCTTGACTTGTCCCAGGTGGATGTACGATCCCATACTGTTCTGTGATTACAAAATAAGTTAAAGTAAATGAAATGAATTAGACTACCTGACAGACATGACTGAAATAAATCTCCTGAGAAATCACATCTGCTTCTGTAACAGTAAAAAAAGAATAAAGGGGCGGGCCTATTCTTTCCACAGCTAATCAGAACAACTTAACCAGTTATAAACACTCTGTGCATTTGGGTTTGCTCCTGTTATGTCTTTGAAGGTTGTTTTTGTAGAGAGGGTGTTGGCTGACAGCACTTTTAATGGCAGTTTAACGAACACCTTTTTTCCAATAATAGCACTACCATACAGAGAAAACATGATTGTTTTTAACTATTGTTATGGTTCCTAATTGCGTTGTTAGTTACACTCCCAATTGGAGCCATATTGGTGAGAATATACTCTTAGATTGTTAGCGAATTCTTTTATCCAAAATCACTTACAAAAGAGAACAACATGAGCAGAAGCAAGCACAGTCAGAAATACAGAGAAAGCATAAGAAGTGCTACAATATCACATTTCAATTGAGCCCTAAAACAGCACTTCTATAATATTTTATAATGTGCATAATGTTTTTGCGCACAAAGTTTCATCTGCATTAAGTGCCATATGCTGGGGACTGGGGTTGCTTGGTGTGATTCTGAAGTGTAAGTGTGTGCAGTGTTTTATGAGCTTACTAGAGGAAGCTCCCAGTGTTAGCAATAGGTCAGTAAATCCTTTGTGCCCTGCTGGCAAAGCTGGCACTGCCACACTACAAAACTCACTGCCAACAACTGAGTAATTAGAGAGAGAGAGAGAGAGAGAGAGAGGGAGCGAGAGAGGAAAGGCACTGTATGGTAGAATGAGACTTGTAACTAAATCTGTTGATCTGCCTCACCTTGTTTGCTTTTGCACTCATAAGCCAATGTGAGTCAGTCAGTTGGGTGTGTCAGAAAATCACCGCATGAACTTTGCTCATGTACATGCAAACACACATATACATTAGTTGATAGGTCTGAATGAAAATGTAGGGTTATGCAATGTACCTCTGTAATGTGACATATTTCTGAGTGAAACATATTTAACAGACCTAAAATGTGTTGGCTACACTGGTTGTTTTTGATTCACTAAAAATCAGTGTCATCCATTAGGAAAACTGGTTGCACTGATATTTGGGAATCAGACTACACTGGTTGCGCTGTAGATTCAGTATCTACATTAATACGTTATAATAACTACGTTTTTTTTTTTTTTTTTAAGTTGTGCACAGGTCAAAGCCATTCGTCAAGTGCAGGGGTGCCCAATCCTGTTCCTGGAGCTCTACCTGCAGAGGTCAGATCCAACCCTGATCAAACACACCTGTCTGCTATGATCAAGTGCTCCTGAAAATCTCAATGAGCTGGTTCAGTTGTGTTTGATCAGGGTTGGAGCTGAACTTTTGAAAGGAAGGTACTAGATCTCCAGGAACAGGATTGGGCACCCACTTCTAGCAGTGTTCATTTTCATAGTACGCTCCACTGCTAACCTGCCCCGGAACAGGTTAAAGGTTCTCTAAGCGATCCTGGGTGACGTCACTTCTTGTTGACGTTCGAACTATTGTCAAACAAAACGGAGGCTAGCTAGACCCTCCCTCCTCCTCATCCGCACACTAACCCCCCAAACCACACCCCCAAACCCTTCTTGTCGGTCATTGGCTGGAACAGTTTGTTATGTTTTGGGGAGCGGGTCGCTGCAGTTTGTTTTTGGTGCTGTTTGTGAAGCATGGGCTGTCTACAGAGATCGCGTTTCTTTACAGTGTGTTCAGGGGACAGGCAGCCAGCGGATAGTGAGGAGATGTTTGCTGTATGTGACAAAAAATGTTTTGGCCTAAAAAACACATGACATCGCTTAGAGCACCTTTAAGTTCCAGGTAAGAGATCGCAAACCAAAATTGAACCAATCAGCTGTGAGCAAAGTGGCACATGTCTGATGCAATAACTCACTCCCCGTTTCTACTCCAAATTAAAGATTACTACATAGCAAATGATTTTTAAAGACAAAACCATCTGGCTTTTAGCAATGCTTATTTATAATGATATTTTTTTTTATGATTTAGATATTATTTATGTAATTATTATTTAATATATTATTTAATCCAAATTTTAGTTGATCAATTATTATTAAGCACTTAGTTTAAATAAATATAAAGGTAATATAAATAAGCTTTAGAATCAATCAAAATGACTACATGTGAGCTTAAATGTTCAATTTATCAACTTATATCAACTATATATAAACTAACTTCACAACTTTTACTTGCACTGATATAGCACGATTTTTTTTCCCTTTAGTTATCCTCTTTCATAGAAAGCTGTTTTCTTCTTGCGGTGTAAATTTGATTCAACTCTTAATATTTTTCAATCTCGTTTATTCTGCAGAAGAGAGAAGTGAATCGCAGTTTCACAGCATGTGATTGGCTGTTCGCTAGAGACATAACCCCAAACTCAGGATCAAAGCCTGGTTTGGTTTTGTCCACTCGAAACTAATCCCGTAACCCTAAGTTTGTTCAACTACCATCATGGTATAGGCCCCTGGCCTAGTAAGATCTTCATTAGCTGGTTCGGGTGTGTACTCTGCAAGACAGTGGCCCTCTAGGAGCTGGATTGGACACCCCTGGCCTACGAGCACATGACCCCCCCCCCAAAAAATAAGATTACGAAATTTCTGTTTTAATGTTTTTGCATTCTCTCACAAAACTTTTGTGTTCCCCCAAGAAACTGTTTGCATTCTGGCACAAAAATGTTGCATTCCTCTGAGAAACTTTTGCATTTGCTTGCAAAACTTTTGTAATAGAAATAATATTCGTTGGAACGGACAAACAATTATTTCAATGCTTTTGCGAGCAAATGCAAAGTTTCTCAGGGGAACACAATACTTCTGCGAGAGAATGCGAAAAGTTTTGCGAGCGAACGCAAAAACATTATAATACAATTTTCATTTGAAATACTCCATAGAAACTTACCCAACTAACAAAAACATGTTTTAAGAACGTTTTGCTAATGCTCTCATTAAGTTACGAAAACATATTTTTTCAAACATAATGGGAACGTAACTTTTGAATGTTCTCTGAACGTTTTTGAAACAAGTAGTTAGTAAAAACGTTTAAAAACAGCCGAATGTCCAACTAAAACGTTCCAGAAAAAATGTTCCATGAATGATATATGAATAACGATTTTGTGCTAATGTTTTTGTGACAACTTTGAACGAACGTTCTATTAACGTTTGTTCACAACTTTGTGAGAACCTTGCCAGAACATTACCGGTAGTCAAAGTTCTGAGAACGTTCCCTATCATCGGGTATAGCGCCAATTTCATGTTGATTTTAATATTTCCGAAGCTTGTGTAAAAAAGCCAATAAATGGACAAGCTGTTAACCTGCGTGCCAATTTTTTCAATGGTATTCATCATTGAGAGGTTGAAGTGTTATAAAAGAAAGGTCATTTTCACGAGTAACTCTTAGTTGTTGCTCGGATAGACAAGACAACTGCAGCAAGAAAGACCCGAGGGAAGGAATCAGTGTCTGCTAGTGTGTGAGAGAGCAGAGAGAAGTAGGTGAACGTGTAAAGGAGACAAGAAAAGGGACACTTATGGTCTCTCTTTCTCCCTTCATTCTCCCTGTATCAGCAGAAAAAAAGAAAAGAAAAAAAAAAGCTGGCCTCTGTTGACACAGCCCTGACCTTCCCCTCATTCTGCTCCCCCAAGTGTGAAATTGAATGCCTGCCAGAAAGAATGAGGGAAGACGGAATAGAGAGAGTGAGACAGAAAGAGAGAGGCTGAGTGGGGGAAACAGAGAAAAGGAATGGGAAAAAAGGATCTGTACAAAGCTAAGAGAGAAATCCAATATCACATGAATCAAACAGTGCAGATTGTTGCTGTGCTTTTCCATTTATGGATAGTGCTCCATATGACAAACACTCCAGGGATTTTTTCCTTCACACATGCTGCTCTGTGAACAGAATTAAAACCTAGCCTTGGGTTAGTGTCACAAAGATGTTACAGAGAAAGGCTGTGTGGAAACATGGTCAATGCGTTGTTTGTTTGACCTAGAATATTCAGCGTTATAAAGAGGAAACTGTTGGATTTATTGAGCCGTGCAATAAACCAAAACAATGTTAAACATACATAATAATGTGAACAACATTACACCCACTTCCTTCCTAAAAACAGTTTCACATGCATTTCCCCGAGAAAAATATCTATATAACAAACATTTCACACCTTTGTCTCAGTTCTTAAATGTTCCGCTTTACTTTGTAAAAACTGAGGGACGGGGGAGAGAAGTGAAGTGGAGTCAGGACTCAGGAGGTGGGCGAATGTACTGTCTGTGATGTCACGGGGGTGTGTGTGTGTTCCCCATAGCCACCAGCCTCATGCTGACTCCAGACATTTCTGTCATTCCTAGCAGACCAGCTTCCATTGTGCTGGGGGAGACCTTCCATTCATTCAGCCCAGGAAGAGGGAAGGGAAAGAACAGGGAACAGGGAGGGAGGGAAGAGCAGAAAAAGAAGAGGGTGGGGGTAAGATGGGGATGTTCTGACATTCTGTAGTTAAAAATTAAAAATTCGTAAAATTCAAGAACTGCTGATATCTACAATGGATTGCTTTTTAAAATATATACAGGTAAGCCACTCAAATAATGACTGTTAGAGACAAAAAATAATATTTTATTCCTGAACCAAAGTGGCTGTTCTGTATGCTATCTGACGTTCTCTGAATTGTGACATTTCAGTTTGTACATTGATGATTTTTCCTTTATTAAATCACACAACACAGGTTTCACAATTTAGATGAAGAGTTTATACTGTACTAGCGCACCATCTAGTGGCATGTTTGTGAAATATGATTTCAAGGAGATGAAGGTGAGTATTTTCCATAATATTGGAAAATGGAGTAATACACTTATGGATAAGAAGTGATAACGGAGGGTTTAAAAGCTGAAACGCGAAGCTAATTTTTATTAAAATATTTACGAAAATTGTTTAATAAATGTGTTTATTTTTTAAAGTTGTCTAAATTATTCTTTTTTCAGCAGGACTTCTCTTCAAGGTGGATGAAGTTGGCTTTTCTTTATTTCCACCAAATACGACATAATATTATGCTATTTCATTTTACATATGACTAAGTCACGTGACGTCCCCTTGTCATCATTTGAGTATTTTACAGATGCTTGGGAGTTTGAGTTGCTTTATGACCATGGAATGAGAGTAAAGATTTTATATCACTGTGCAAAATATATTATTGTGAATTTTACCTGCGTGTCATGCTAACTCAAAGCCTAGCAATTTAGCGCGACCACCTAAGTTAGCACTCTCAAGAGGCGTATAACCGTTAACGTTACTTCTGTTGAAGCATGGCTATGAAAATATCGGCTAAACCAGTTAGACACAACAGTGCTTTGCTGAACTCTACAATTACTAGCCAGGTAACGTATGGTATGAATTCATGTTCAGTGGTTGTTGTTGTTGTTGGTAAAAGTGTCAAAACAACAAAAACGCTTCTAAATATGTATCTATTCTGATTTACAGCAGATAACTGCGTACAAATAGAAAGACAAATGCCCTATCAACATCCCATCTTTTGCAATACAGACTTTTTTTATGAACCAGCACAAAATTATGGAATGAAGTGAACTCACCTACGTGACATAGCTAGGGTTGCCACCTGTCCCGGTTTTACCGGGATTGTCCTTCTTTTTAATAACCTGTCCCGGGAAATTTACGCACTCTCCCGGGACACTGAATGTCCCGGTTTTCGAAAGGCTACGTGAATATGTATGTTCAAACTGTGTAGCGCGCGCAACGGCAGAGAGCGAGAGACCTTGCGTGTGTGTGCTAGTGTGAGTCGAGTCTGCCTCAAGAAGCGCATAAGAAGCGCATGTAATCTGAGTGTGGAGCGCGCTTGCTGCACGAGGCGCGGGCGCGAGCACTTCCGTTTTTCTATCAACAGTGGAAACAACTTAAAATAGGCCTACTACTCTATCATTTCTGGTCATAGAAAATAAACATCATTCGCAACAATACATCATTCGCAACTACTTTTATTTGTGTAAACTCACAATAACAAGAAAACGTTGTGCTTTTGTAAAATAAAATAAAACAATCAGTCGCGCTCTTTTATGGTCTCCGTGAACTGGATCGCGTCTCAAAATAAACAAGCCCATAGGCTAAAGCTTGAAATGTCCACTTTTAAACGAACAAATTCGAATCAAAAGAAAATACAGTCTGATTATGTAATCCATATGAATTTCTTCTCTAAAGGCGCATCTGCTTTACAGCGGAGATGGAGATATGTTGCAGCCGATTTAGAAAATACTAGTTTATTAATAAACAATTAAAATGCCTCGTTACTTTTTCAGAAACATTTATAATAGCCTATAAATCATCTATAGCCTTAGAAATATAGTGTTTGGCCTTAGAAAACCATTTTATCCATATAATTTGTGAATATTTTAAATGCTTATTAAAGGGGCAAAAAAAAAATCATGAACAAAAATCTGAAAATACGCGAATATAGGATATATTTTTGCGCAGCATTTGGTGTATAGGCGGGCCTACAGTTAAAATTTAAATTTTGGTGTTCAACCGTTCATTTTTGGTCTTCAAACACCCCTCTCTCCCCCCCCCCAGTTGGGCGGGTAATATGTCCCGGTTTTTTATCAGACATAGGTGGCAACCCTAGACATAGCCTAATCCTGCAATTTGATGCTGTTCCGTGGTATTTGGATGTAAATGTGGTCGTCCTTCTGTAAATTACATTACGTTATGATCAAATTGTAGTACTCAATGGCCGGTAACTTTCGTAACCTAGAAAACTAGTTTAGACGAGACGCCTCTACGCAGCTGAAGCGCGCGTCCGCGGGAAAAAGGGATAGGCCTATGTCTCTTATTTTTCACAGTTGTAGGTGGTTTACCTAATTTAGGGTGCTGGAGGGTTCACCATTTCTAGCTATCAGGGATATCTGAAATAAACAAACCTAGCAAGCCATTTCTGTTTTGATGTGTATATTTTAAGGGATAGCCACGTTTTGTTTGAATATGTTGGACATGTGTAAAGAAGAGTAATGCTCTGTTGAGATAGTTATTTTTATTTTTTGTTTAAAGTAAAAGAAAAATTACATGAAATTACCTAATTTCATTTCATACATTTTATCAGACAACCCCCCCTGATATTAATTTATCAGACCCCCCTTTAAGCAGCCTAGTGTGTTTTTATCTAACAACATGTTCTATGGTTATTACAATTATAAAGTATAGTAAGCCTAATTCCTCAATTTTGAATTAAAAATTGTGTGTCCACTAAACAATGGCCTTTATGTTGTTGTATTATTTTCTATAGGAACATATATGCATAATTAGACTTCGGGATAATCAGAGGCTTCGAGTTCACATCACCTCTTTTGTTGCAAGGGCTTAAAAATGGATAGATTTTCTCAGTAAAAGACTGACCAGTGAAGGAGTAGATAAGAGCCTTGGTCTCCACATTGTAGAAGGAGACCAGACCCTCCTCATAATCCACAAACAGCCCCACTTTCTGGGGCTTGTCTTTCATGGATAGGGAAACAGGACAGGATTCATTAGCCATATATTCACCCCCATTCCTTAGCCATATACACCAAAGTCCATTCTCTGGGCACACTCTTATTTTCCCCTTTCTCCTAACAGACTCTCGAGCCATACCTAAATCCCATTCAGTCTTATCACTGACTTGGACCTCAAAGTAAAATCTCCCACAGGAAAACCCATCCTTTCCCAGGACACAGGCAGATGAGTCAAATCTCTCAGGGTTATTGGGAACATCTGTCCAGGATCCACCATGACTCACTTGTTTTCCGTCTTTAGACAGGATGAGTTTGGGGTGAGCTGTGTTAGGATCCAAAATCACATCCACTGCAGGAGAAAGACAGGTAAAGCTGCAAGCAGCCCTGAAGCTCATGTTTTTATTAATCATATTTACAGTATATCTTACCTGCATAAAGTTTCTGTATTGAGCTCAGATCTAGCAATGGAGAAGTACCCACACCGAAGCGTGAGACCCTCCCTTGTTTATTAATCATTTCCACTATCTTCGTTGAGGGAGTGCTGCTGTCTGTAGCTTTACCCAGAGTGAAGTAGATTTTGCCCTCTGTCTGAACTTTGCTTGTTTTCATTTTCGAAATCTCTGTCAGGGTGCCCTGCTGTGTTCTCAGAGTAACAGTTGCATTCTTTTTCTCAATCACTGAAGAACTTTTAGGTATCCATGAAGGAAGTGAGGGAACAGATTCTGTGTTAGTGCTGCCAAATACAAATATCCTATTGGCTGAAGGTTGTGATGTTGCTTGAATGAAGTTGAATCCTTGAATAACAGAAGGTTGAGCTGTGAAAGTAAATGTTAAAATTCACTAAAATGTTTTAATACTGTATTTAGTAAACAACAAGACGGAAGCCTTATTTTATCACTAGATCAAAAACTGGGCAAAACACACCATTAGACAGCTGCAACTTATACAAAATGTTGCTGGCCAATCAGAATTCTGACCAGAATAAAAAACTGAGCATATATTTAAGCTGACTTGGAGTCACATTTAAAAGCTCAGTAAGCGATTTCTGAGAAACACTGTTGATATTTGAAATCAACCCAAACAAACACACCCCTCCCTTTCATTGCTCCACCCCCAAAATGCACAAACACACAATGAGTGGATGTCTTTTATCATAGCTGAAGTGAAGCAAAAAAATGCTTCGTGAAAAATAAAGCAAAGATGAAAAATGATAAAAAAGAACATACAGTACACAAGAGTATACAAGCAAGAGTTGGTTGTTAGTCGCAGCAGCACACCAGCTCCAGACAAACAGTGGCTACGTTTACATGCACAACTTTTGTTTCAATCGGACTGAATTCACTCCGATTTATGAATCCGAACGTAGTGTTTACATGAACGCTAAACATGTGATTGGGTTGATGTGCACGTTTATATGTCACAAGCTTCAAATCGGAATAGATTTTTTGACATGCGCAAATTGCACGAATATACAGAGTTTCTGCTGTTTGCGCATAATAACCATTCTCCTACATTGGTTCTTTATTTGTTTTAAACAGCAGACTTAATGTTTATCCATTTCTGGTCATAATTTGGAGACAATGAGCATATGATCTGTTGTGCCGTGCTGCTTATATTTTTAACGCTGTAAAAATGCCCCTCCCCGCGCCCAAAACTGTGGATGAGAGACCGAAACAAGGACTGGTGGGACGTTGTCCTGCTCCATTTCACAGACGCTGAGTGAAAGGAGACTTTAAGAATGACGGGACACTCATTTATTTGACACTTTATTCAACAGGAAGAAACAGCTCGTTCCGCGCGTCATACGTCATCATGCTATTTCAACGGCATTGCACATGCGCAGTCCTTTCAGTTTCGGTTTTCAATCCGAGCAAGTGTTTACATGTTCTCTCGATCGGATTAGAAAAGGAATAAACCACCCCTTTCAATCCGATCGAAATTTCATACGGATCGAGCTCAATTGGATCGATTAAGGTGTTTACATGAAGGTTTTTCAGTCCGATTGAGCCGTCAATCCGATTACTAACGTATTATCTGGTTGCATGTAAAATTAGCCATTGACACTCAAAACTGTCCTGCCACTATATAGCTAAAATTACAACAACAGCATTTCTTGGTTCTGTGAAACATAGAAAAACCAATGTTACTCACATATTGAGAAGAAACAATGCAACCTTGGTGTCCATTCTCAGGCCTTCCTGCTTAAGTCTCTCTATTGCTGGAATGCTTTTCTAATATTAACGTGGGTCCTAAATCTCTTGCCTGATCATAACCCGTCTTTTTCCAGTGATATTCCTGTGACTTTTTCTCTTTTGTAATGTATCTCAGCTATCTCTCTTTCTACAGGCTTTCTTCAAATCTCCCTCTTGTTCACGCTCTCCTCCCCCAATATGAGTAGGCATGCCCCCTAGGCATGGACATGCCCCCTTGGCGCTCTGTCCAATCCACTTTCAACAGCAGTTCTCTGAAATTGCTCACTGCACCTTTAATAGCAATTTAAAGTAGGCCTTCTATTACTTGTTTAGAAATCTCTCAGTGGGCTAATTGTGATTACGCTTAAAGAATTTGAACATGATACGCCTCTTAGATAATTAGGATCAAGTCAGTCAATATCTAGGATCAGTATAGCCACAATACCAAGTCTTGATTTTTTCTTTATCATGCCTGATAAAACATGCCGGTTACCATTCAGAATGGATTGAGAATGCTGGTTCATATATAAATTCACCTCCTTAATGCTTACTTATCTCATGGACTTTTTCCAGTTCCTTGTTGACTTTTTCCTTGAGGCAAGTAAGAGCTTTCTCCAGATTTTCTGTGTTCAGTAGATCAGTGTTAATGTTGATGTTCGTCCAGGTCTTGACTTGTGGAGGGCTGCACATAGACGAGTAAACCTGGAGCAATGCAGGAGAGGAGAATTGCTTCAGAATGAGGAGTTTTGTCATGTGATGTGATGTGAGCAGACAGAGGGACACTGACCTGTAGGAGGTGCAGGTGATCTTCAGTGTGTGAGAGCTGCTCCAGCTCAGTGTCTCTTCTCTTCAGCTCAGTGATCTCCTGCTCCAGCTCTTTAATAAACTCTTCAGCCCGCTTCTCTTCTGCTTTCTGCTTCTGCTCCATTCCTTCCAACACCTCAGACTGACATCTCTCAATGCAGTGGATCAGAGCAGTGAACAGCTCAACTTTGTTTGCTTTATTTCTCTCTGTGGTGCTCTGGTTAAGTTGAGAAGAATATTAGACAGTCAAATCACAGTCAAATTCCAAACCATTCTTTCCACCGCCTCTATACAGTAGATAATCATACTCAAATAATATGTCCTTCAGTTTGTATTTATAGTATTGTCCTTGTCACTTCACTATAACGACACACCTTATTGGACTTTTCTACGTTTTTTATCTCCTTAATCTTCTTATGTCTGTCCTGGATCATCACCTTGATTTCTGCCTGTGTCTTTTCCAGTTGAATCTGAGGACAGAAACCGAAAGCAATATTATGTTGAAGTAAATGCAAAAAGTGTAAACATGCATTCTCTGTTCTCTAAACATGCAAATATTCTTTTCAGTGATTTTGGATTTCACCCATTTAATTTACTTTATGCTTTATTTGATTCATATTTTGGTAGTACGGTTCATTTTCAAAATTTTTAGGTGTATTTTTTTTAATAGAATAGGAATAGATCTCCTCAAACTTGAAAGATGTGTCATCATTTAAGAACAGGTAAAAATTTTGATGTCATTAACTAGTATTATTTTTTCTGTAATTTCAATGTGCGTGTTCAGAGCTTTGTGGCGGAGAAAATTATGATGTCTCACAAAGCTATTAAATGGCTTCAGACATAATTATAATATGTGAGTCTTTTATGCTGCTTTTTTTGTCTTTTTGGTGCTTTACATTATAAATCAGCATTGACTGGATTTGGAATGAAAAGAGCTGCTCTTTGTTTCATAGAAGTTGGAATGACATGAGATGAGTAAATAAACCTTTGTGTAAACAGTTCCTTTAAGTAGAATGGAATAAATATGATAAAATATCTTCTAAAGCTTCTCACCTTCCTGTATCCACTTTCTTCCTCTATAGGAACAGCGTTATGAGTCTTATGTACTGTTTCAGTGCAAAAAAGACACAGACATGTCTGATCATCTCTGCAGAACATCTCCAGTGGTTTATCATGTTTTCTGCAGATATAATCTTCCAGGTTCTCCACGGGGTTAATCAGTTTGTGCCTTGTGAGCCTTGGTGCTGTTTTGTGATGGTCAAGGTGAGTCTCGCAGAAAGATGTTACACAATGCAAACAAGACTTTACTGCCCTTTGCGTGTTTTCAGGGCAGACATCACATAAAATTTGTTGAAAATGTTTTGTTTGGTGTTGAAGTTTCTTTGGCTGTTGATGCACTTTGAAACGGTCAACAACCTTTTTAAATGCTGCATTTATCTTCAATTCTGGTTTACTTTCAAAGTCTTCCTTACAGAGAGGGCACATAAAGAGCTGCCCACTCTCCCAGCATGCCTCGATACAGATGCTACAGAAGTTGTGTCCACATGAAGTGGTGACTGGGTCGGTGAGCACCTCCAGACATATATTGCACTGGAGCAGCTCACCAGAGAGTGATGAGCTGAAGGAAGTCATGACTGTTACTGGAGAAACGGTGACAACATTAGGCTCTTTATTGGACTGATCAAGGATCATTACATTATATAACAAGTAAGAAAAGCATTAACAGATTAAACATTGCATTGTGATCTTAAACTTTTTGTTCAAGCAGTGAACACTGGCTGTTTTGCCATATAGGCAGCATACTGTAGATAACAAATAGCTTAAAACACAGTGCTAATGGTAAAATACCGTATGATTTGGCAATTCTTCACAATCTAATTTGACTTGCATGTGAAATGCCACTGAAAAACAGGTAAATCATATTTTTGAATGCCAGTACACACAAAAACTATGATCTATCCATTTACATATATGATGCATGTCAAATGTCACATGATCAGTATTATTTATTTAAGAATGGTTCTAACTATATCCTATAAACATGGCGCTCGGTCTGTTCTTCCTAAGAATTATATAGTATAATTTTATATAAGTAACATTAAGTTAATTGCTTTACAATGTATTGCTTTTAAGGTTTGGTCTACGAAATCTCACCTGTCTGTTCGTGTTTTCTCAGGACTCAGGAGAAGAATGCAGTGCACAGTCACATCAGATCTCAACTCCTCATTTATTCAAGACAAAGAACTCGGCAGGTTTTTATGGTGAGGTAAGGTAGGTTTCAGTTTCACTTCACTGTAAAGGTTGGTTTTATTCTTTCTGTAAATCTTACATAATACTGCCAACACACCTTGTCCCTTTGTCATGCTTTCTTAAAGACTACAATAAGATTGTCACTTGAGTCTAGACCAATTCAATTTGTTCTTCTTTTATTATTTATAGCTGTCCTTTTTGGAATATCATTGCAGAGTGTGACAGTATAACCTGATTGATTATTTGCAAATAGTATTTGTAATAGTCTCTCTATTTCTGCTAAATTATTATGCTTCATTTTAAGTGCAGTCAAACCAACAGACACCTTATTAAAGGTAATTAAAAAAAATGAAACTTAAATATATACATAGTTATTATAAAATGTAAAGTGTTATTATATGATGTGTTCATAATTATTATGTTATAAAGAAAATGGCATTTTAACCTTGCTGGAATTATTGATAGAAGCAATACAACTAGGAGAAGCTACAATAGTGGCTCTTGTCTTCAGACTATTCAGGCTTGCCCTACCCCAGTTAGGTACAGATACATAGTATGTTGTTAGTAGTAGTGTTGTTGTTGGTCCAGGACTTGACTTGTGGAGGGCTGTATGCAGATGTAGTAATGCAAGTGAGAGGAGATCCCTGAGCATGTGGTTTCCTCTGGTTAAAGAACATTGAATATTACTGAGTAAAGAACGCTGACCTGTAGGAGTTGCAGGTGATCTTCAGTGTGTGAGAGCTCAGTGTTTCTCCTCTTCAGCTCAGTGATCTCCTGCTCCAGCTCTTGTTAAATCATTTTGAGCAAAGAGTTTTGATTACACTTGATTAAAATACAATACGTTTTAATAATTAATAATGTATTTAAGAAAAATGTGTGTATCTACCAACAGATAACATAAGCTTTATGAACGCTGCAATGCTTGGCAGTAGTGCTCAATGTGTTTTCTCGTATGAACACTCATTCCTCTCATCTGTGTATTAGTGTTGCCTCTGACTTTCAGAAGAAAATACATAGTAGAACTGATTGTCCGTGCTATTTAAAACCAAAGATGGAATAACTTAATGTTCAGTAAAGGTAAGGTTTTTAAGGTGATACAGTTTCACTTTCACTTTATTGGAAAGGTGTGTGTGCTAAATTCTCTTTACGTCATACAATCCCAAATGTCAACAGGACTACTGTAAGGATCCACTGGAGGCAAGTTGTAGTGAGAACCCAAGTGCAGTATTTATTCAAAAACAACACATAACAAGATCAAAACATAAAACAAAAACAAAACCATGGACATAGACTTACACAACAGAGGATCACAGGAAACAATACTTGACAAAGACACATGGAAAACATGAGGGCTTAAATACACAAGACGAGGAACACCTGTGAACAATGAACAGGCGATTATCCAATGACAAGACACATGGCAGGATCACATGACAAACAGGGAATCACATGACAGACATGGAACATGACATGAACAAAACCAAAACGTGACAACTACTTATGCCTTTAACTTTTCCTTTGTTGTTTCTTTGCTGGTGCTGGTGGCATTACGAAACTTAATGTAGTTTAAATGAAATTTAATGTAGCGTATTATTTAACGGAAATCAAGATCCTGGTCATCTGTGCACGGCACGCATTTATGAGACTCTATTAGAGCTGCAGATCACGCCGACTCACCCGGAAAAAGAGTTGTGAGAAATCAACCTAATAATAATGTGACATAAAATACATTCCGTGTACTTTTTTCTCTGAGGTATTTGTTCACATATTTGTTGTGCTCGTCGCAGTTATCGTGTTCATATCTATCAACTGTCATTCTAACTGCCAGCTTACAACCAGAGTTCCTGTCTAGAGAGATTTACCTCAGTAAAGAAAGTACACAGATAATTTTTTGGGATTTCAAGGCATTGTATTTCATGTCACAATTTGTTTTTAATGGGCAAGTTGGAGTGAACTTCACAGAAGACCAGCGGCCAAAGTCAGGATTTTCATTAAATAATACATACAATTTTGGTTTGTTTTTCACAAAACCCTATTATACACCCCCAACACACTTGTAATATATATATAGCACAAGTCGCATTGGTTGCTATTCACTGCCATTATATGGACGAGCGTGAGATGGAGCAAAAAGATTTTTTTTTTTTTTTTTTGTGAAAACGGCCCCTGATGTATTTTGTAATCATCTTTAAATCAGTGCCATGTCTATAAAAAGTATAGGCCCTATCGCAGTCTAATTTCTTAGTAGGCCACACACTGTTGGTATATTCGGTTGTCAATTCACCTTTTAGTGCTTAATCCTGTACACTATTTAGTAATTTACGAGAGTGACACCAGCATTCTAAAACCAAATTAGCTCACGAAACTGATAGTTGCAACCGCATTTGAAAAATGATTACTTGTTAACCTTCAGTTCGTCCCCTTACTTTCTTAAACAGTTAACACTTTTTTTGAAACCATTACTTTTGTCCTCCTTCCCTAATCCCTCTATCAGAAGCACATCTTAATAAACTATAAAGGTAGAAAATCTGTTTTCAATACATACAATAAAAATACTGTTTTACACACGCATGTATATATGTCAAAAACACATTATATCTTTTCATGATTTAAATGTTACGTAAGGAAATCTATGTAACTCATGTAAGATTAACAAAATTGATCATGTATAAGCAGTGGAATTGATCGAATACACATAATAAATAATAATATATTTCTCTTACAGTGTACAGTACATGGCCATAAACCCAGGTTTTCTAAAGGACATTGAACAGCGCTTAATGCTTTTAAAATAATAAAAATGAATGCTAAATAACTTTAAGACTGAGTCGCTACACTAATGTAGCATTGTTTTAGAGATAATGTCTCAATGTTTCCCATGGCCCTGCAGAGGACAAGCGGTTTGGAGAATGGATGGATGTCTTCGTGTTTGTAAGAAATGTTAATATACTCAAACTCAATCATTTAAATTGGAATCACACATTCTTAATAGTGTCAGGAAAATGGCAAACTTTTGGGTGGATGTTTTTGGCCATTGGCACTGTCAAACCATTTTTGCCTGCATGGCTTAAATTTTAAGTATACAACCTTGTAAATATTTTGTATAGTGAACAATCATTTATTGGCCTAATGGCATTGTTATTGATGTTAAAATCTATTTATAATGAAATCTCCGTTGTTTTCTAAAGGAGAGGTTTACTTGAGACATAGACAGCAGGAGAAGTGAACTTCCCAAAACCTTTGAGTCACAGTTGCTTTAACAGGTGCTGACCAAAAGCATTCTGTGCCTTTAAGAGGAGCTGCAGTCTGTGATTGAAAGGACAGAGTGTGTATGAGTCAGACTCGGGGGCATTAGAGCCAGTGTGTGTGAGTGTGTGCAAGCTGCCAGGAAGAGGGGCAGCAACTACACCAGCTACAGTCCCATCAGACTGCTGTCCTATGCACAGTTTGTAGCAGAGCTTTTCTTTCTTTCTCTCTCTGTCTTCTCTTCATCTATTTTCATTTTCTAGTCTTGGAGTGAAATTGATTCTTTGGGGACTTATTTAGGATCCTGACACACCCCCAGTGGTCCATCTCTGTGCGGGACCACAGTGCGCTGTACTGTGACTCACAAGTGTTACTAGTAGCGGATCCTGCTGTAACTACTGTCCACCCATGCTGCGTGTGTTTATCCTGTGCGCAGAGAATGTGCTGACGCATGATGAGGACATTAGCGATGCCTACTGCACCGTCACTTTTGAAGGTAGGACCCAGACCAGGGGTAAATGAGGAAGGGTTTTATATCAAATATGTTGTAGAGAGTTTGCTTAGACTGGCACTTTCTTTTCTGGACAATCACAATCATTCTCTTTCACTGCCTTGTTGTCAGTCTTCCTACTTTCGACATTCCATCAAGCGGGCTATTATTGGAAAAGCAGTTGCAGTCTCTCTCTCTCTCTCTCTCTCTCTCTCATCTCTCTCTCCTCTCTCTCTCTCTCTCTCTCTCTCTCTCTCTCTCTCTCTCTTCTCTCTCTCTCTCTCTCTCTCTCTCTCTCTCTCTCTCTCTCTCTCTCTCTCTCTCTCGTGTATGTTTATGGGTGTCCTGTTGCACTTGGAATATGTGTGTCTGAATGAGTGCTGCAGTGCTGCTCTGTGTTTCTAAGAGATGCTATGTCATCACAGTTTGGTTCAATGTGGGGCTCCTGTTTGCTTTACGTTCAAAGCTTTTAGGGGCCCATAATTCATGAGACGGGCCAGAGAGGCTCCTCTTGTGTCAGCCAGGTGTTCTGTTGGTTGGTTTCTTTGATTTATTTATCTTTTTTTATAAATGTATTGAGATGATACCATTAAGACATCATATACATACATACTACCATTCAAAAGTCAGTAAGATTTTTTTTAAATAGAAATCAATACTTTTATACTGCAAGCATGCATTAAATTGATCAAAAGTGACAGTAAAGACGATTCCTCAAAAATATTTAGCAGCACAGCTGTTTTCAACATTGATAATTATAAGAATGTTTCTTGAGCACCAAATATTGTTTATCTCCCCCCTCACAGACATGAGTAGGAGTTCATTCCCCCCTAAGGGGTTATACCCTCTGTGTTTCTTGGGGAATGCAGCTGGTTTGCTCAATAGAAGGCTTGTCGTTGTTGTAGTCATGAGGCAATCATATTCCAGCAGGCACAATCAGAGATGGCTATGTTAAAGTGCTACTGTAAACCACCATATTAGATCAATACAATAGAGCATTACCTTCCATTACATCCATTGAGTGGTGTGTTTTAGAATAACTTTAACTATAATGAGAGTGTGTTCATTTTACTGATTTGATCTGTGCTGTTTTGTAACTGCGTCTTTTATTGCTGAGGTTTTGGAAGATCTATCAATTCAAATACAGAAATCTAGATACTAATGACCCATGTTTTGACTAAATCCCCTGTATTTCATTCATAAATCTATACACAGCCAAGTTAAGGCTGGTCTATGCCTGCTCAAAATTCAGTGTAAAGTTGCAATGTCAGACTAAATTATGCTTTCTCTGACCCATCTCAACATGAAAGTAAACAGTTTTTGCTGTGTAAATGCATTTATGCCACCTCTGAGCAGCACTAAAAAGTCTGTGGAAAGATCCCTCCATCTGCGATTGGTCAGTCAAATGGAGAGTCACTCCCCAGACTCAAGTAATTGGCTGAGCCACTTTTGCTGTGTCAGGCTAGTTAAGAGGCTCTATATTTAGTGCCAAAGTGTTGTTCTTTTTCAGCTAAATCAACTTCTAGTTGTCTCTACATATTAAGGATAGTTGAAAGTATTTTAACATAAAAACAAAACAAGCTTTAAGATTCAGGGAGATGAGGATTCAGGCTTCAGTAACGGAGTCATGGCAGTTCAGTCTGACTGAGTCATGGCAGTAGGTGGTGCTCCTCGACTGGAAATGTCAGCTAACCAGTATAAAGCCTACACAGAGACCATAGAAACTCTGAAGTATAACAGACTGACATAATATAATAACTCTCTATGATAAACTGATGTGCGCAAGTACCTAAATGAGTGGATTTTAGTATATCGATGTAGGCTCTACAGGTAACATTACATCCGCAAATACCTTTGCTTACACTAAGTGTTACAAGATGTTGTTCACTGCATTTTATAAAGATTTTATATTCATCAAGGTTTCTAAATACAAGTAAAAGTAATATAGTAAGAGAGAAAATGTAGATAAGGACAGAGAAGAACAAGCTGCAGGAAATGTTTAAATTTCCTCTTGAGTTATGGGCAGGGTCACTGGAGAGGAAAGTGTGGTCCAGAGTACGCTAAGTTCCTACATGACAGTCTCTGTGTACACGCGTAAGAAGTGCTTGTAAGGGAAGATTGTGAAACTCATTTATCAATTCAGACCCCTTATCAAAGACGCAGGCAGAAATTGATTTTCTCAGGATAGTGGTGGGCTTTTACAACCTCTGATACATTCCAGTCTGGACATCACGCTCATCTTCAGCTTTGGACCTCACAGGACGCGTTTATCTTCAGAGAAACCTTTGCGGGGGTCCTGCCGGGATCTGTCCCTCTTCTGTGGTCTGATGCTAGTTTGGCCTGTTTCTTGTTGGAGAGTTTGGGCATCAAGGCAGCATGTTGAGGTGTTTGCTACAGAGGGCGACCAACCTGAGAAATGTAGAAAAGGGGGAGAGGCATAGCGACCCACTTGCTAGCATCACATTCAGAGGTAATTGACACCAAAAATATGATTGACAGCTTTTTTGAGTGCATGAAAAAGTAAGATCTTCAGATTTCGGTATTTGAGACTCTTTTGGGTTGATGGATGCTAATTGTGGATGTTTATGTAAAATGAAAAGGAATTGTAATTTCAAACTGGGAGAGCAGAACTTTGGTAGTGTTCCCCTTTACTAAAAATATGAGTATTTTACACAATGAATGATTAAATAATTTCATGTTTAGTTTATGTAAACCTTTTTGACAGGTCCTTCTGACATTTGTTGAGAGGTAGAGATAGCAGATCTCTGACAAATATATGACAAATGTTTTGATAACTTTACTCTAGATAGATCAATAGGTCATTACAGTCAATAGCAGAGTGATGCTATTATATCACTGGAAAATGCTAGATATTCTTAAAGATTTCTGGATAGATCTGAGCTCTGTTAATAATTTTATAAGTTCTTGTGTTGAATGAATGAATGAATGTGACGGGCACTGGTTTTAGACTACCTTGTAAACTGAGTGGCAGTTCCTCTCATTGTTCCATGCTTCCTGTTCCAGCACAGGGATGTACAGGAACATGCGTTTGTGAGTGTGTGGGATTGATGAGCTTGAAGTGTTTTGGTATTCCGAGTTGCCATAGCAACACAATCCTTTCTTCACTTTCTTTCTTATATCGTGATCCCATTTGATTCTCAATTATTACAAAACAACTAAATCATATGAGTATAATTAAGTTAATAAATATTAAGTTAATAAAGTTGAAGTTTTGTTTTGAGTATGACTTAATTTATTTATTTTCTGATATGCTTTTGCAGGATGCTCAGAGAAACAATGCAGTTCCTGCCTGTGTTATTTAGCAGATCATTGGTGATCATTATCTTCGGAAACAGTTTTCGTCAATATCAAGGAAAACATATTTTCTGACTTTTCATTTGGATATACTTGTGACTGATATATTCTTTTGGTTTTTACAAAGAGAGCTGAATAGTTGTAGCACTAATTTGGTTATATCTGGCTATATATTCATTCATTCATTCGTTACAGTGTTATTTTAGCATTATTTCTATATTATTATAGCGTTCATTCATATTTTAAATTATTTTTATTTTAGATTTATTTAAATTTTTTGCAAATTTGTTATGTGTGTTTGTCATTTAAAAAAAATATATTTCTATTTAGCCTTATTTATTTCAGTGTTAGTAATTTTAAATCTTACTATTATTTCAGTTAATTTGTTTGTCATTTAAGTTTTTCATCTAATATTTATCTATTTTATTTTATGTAAACCTTATTTCAGTTAACAAAAAATATTTTTAATACTTTTGTTCTAGTTAACAAGTTAAAAAAAAAATCTGTCATTAATTACTCAGCCTCATGTCATTCCAAACTCTTAAGACATTTGTTCATCTTCAGAACACAAATTTAGATGTTTTTGATGAAATCTGAGAGCTTTCTGTTCCTCCATTGACAGCCTATGCAACTACGCATGTGTCGTGGTGCTATCGTGAACATGGTGCAGATAAATATTTTGTAAATAAAGTAGTAATGTGTTGTTGTTGCTGGTTTTTGCGCAAACAAAGCATCCCCGTCGCTTCATATAACTGAGGTTAAACTACTGCAGTCATATCGATTTCTTTAATGATGTTCAATATATGTTCTGGGGCTTGAAAGTGGTAGTTCCTGTCAACTGAGGGACAGAAAACTCAGATTTGAAACAGATTTCATTAAAAAGATCTTCATTTGTGTTCGGAAGATAAACAAATGTCTTATGGATTTGGAATGACATGAGGGTGAGCAATTAATGGCAGAATTAAAAAAAATGTTTTGTGAACAAACCCTGATTTGTTCATTTGTTTGTTTGTTCATTCATTCTCTTGTTACCTTATTCATTTTTTGTTCGTTACATTTATTTAAATTTGGTTAGAAAGATTCATTAAACCCCCTTTTCCGTGCACTTTATGCCATAGCTTGAGAACTTCCTCTCTGTATCATTACTGAGGGTCATCTCTTTTTCCACCTCTTTGTCATGTGATGTAAAAGGCTTCCCCTCATTCTGTCAGAAACAGATGAGTCACTCTATCCACTCTATAAACAATGACACCAAACAATTGAAGGAAAATAAGGTGTTCTGGCCTTTATTCTGAGTTGAACAATTAGTAGGTCACTACTTTAGGGCTTGTGGTTGTAACATTTCGCGGTCACTCCTTTTTATTATTTGTTTTTACTTTGTTCTAATAATTCTATAGATATGCATCTTTAGGTTTTAGTTTCAGACTGCTGCCAATTTACTAACTGGTCTGATTGCATTGTAATCAGAACAATCTTGTGTTTTCTTAATTATTTGTTTGTGTATACAGTGTGTCTTCCGGTCTATGTGAATGTTAGGGAGAGGGGATGGAAGACATAAAAGTAGCCTCAGTAAGTGTTTTTATCCTCAGGCACGGTATCAAATACCATCTCCATTTATAGACATCACAGAAGCAAATCATCCTCCTGGTCCAACTGCCAGAGTCCTTAGTTTGAGCTCTGAGTAAGCAACAATATATGCAGACTTCGCAAGAGAGAGAGAGAGAGATACAGAATGTGACTTTGTACAGAGAAATGTAGACTATTGGCAGTGCTGAAATGGTATCATATCAGTATCTTCTGCATCTAGAGATGAGATCTAGATTGTGTTTAATACAAACTAGTGTTGTCACAATACCAACAATTCAGTCAGTACCAGTACCAAATTTTACAGTTCTCTGTACCAATTTGGGTACCGTAACACTATTGTAACTATTTTATTTGAGTAGTTTTCTAACTATTTGAAAATTAAAAATATGAAATAAATGAAAATGTTTGATTAAAAAGGCTATTCATAATTAAATTATACATTAAAACATTAGCATGTAGCCTTTAAATATCGTTTAAATAAGTAAAAATTGCTTTAAAAAGATCAAATAAAAAAATAAGTAATAAAAAGAAAAACAAAAGAAAAACAAATTCCAGGTAGAGCAAGTGGCAGGTCTTGTTCAATACACAGCAAGACACAATGCACGGATCTATTCTGACTTTTTTTGACTAACTTAAAGGCACACTATGTAACTTTTTTGTTCAAAATGAACCAAA
This sequence comes from Rhinichthys klamathensis goyatoka, assembly GCF_029890125.1. NCBI lineage: Eukaryota > Metazoa > Chordata > Actinopteri > Cypriniformes > Leuciscidae > Rhinichthys > Rhinichthys klamathensis. Next base: position 1,675,265 of record NW_026606794.1, on the reverse strand, counting down.
TTTAAATGTGAATACATCATCAATCCTTCTTCCAAAACGTGTTTTTGTCTTACCCTGATTTACCATGGTAAGCCCATTAAGTGTTTATATTTAGACCTAACCGGATGGTTTCTCATATCCGTAAATAGAGGAAAGTTGCTCTGGCTACTTCGACGCTTGTATGGTGTAGGAGTGGCGTTGGTTAGCACACTAAATCTCGAACCTCTAGGGAATCAAACAGGGATTTGAAATGTTGTAGAAGGGACACGGAGATGGTGTTTTTGTAACTCGGCAGTTGAATAAGGTATTTTATAGAACAGATAAATTGCCATATCTAGCTCTCTAACAGCGTTCATTGTAAAGAATTACTTTGAAGGGTCATTTCATTATGGATTGTTGTAGCGCTGTGCTGGAATTTATTTTCAAGGAAGTACCGTGTCTGTTAATGTGTATAGCTACAGTAACATCTTCAGCTTGTCAGCTTGAGATCCTTTCCATCTAGGCTAGTTCTATCTCTTAAGCCTAGTGAATGCTTTATGAGCAGTAGGATAATCATATTCATCTGCACAGTCATGCAGAGCCGAAGCAAAACCAAAATAATGTTCTTCCGCAAAATACATGCAGTTTTGTTTTTTAACCGCTACATAGTGTACCTTAAAAAACACCTATGATTGGCCATTGCGTTCATGCGCTCACCAAACATGTCTGTAATTGGCAACAATGCAACGCGTTGAAAATAGAAACCCTTTTCACGCTGTCAACAGACTGCTCACACTATGGCAGGCGGAATTGGCATATCAAATTATAGTCTATCCATAAATATATTTTAAATGGTTACAATTGTATTTTGACGAGTCATAATTATAAGTTGACAAGTCAGAATGATACAGATACAGATATCTGCAATTATAGTTACTCTAGTGAGAAATCTCTAAATACATTTTGACTAGTCTAAATACTATTTAAGATATCTGTAATGACTTAATAGGTATTTTAAATTGACACATCACATATACATTTTGAAAAGAGAAGAGACAAGAGCAATGGAATTATACACCAAAACTTGAAATATAGTACAAATAAACGCGTGACTGACAAGTGTGCATCATAATAAAGGCAGACCCAGTCAAAAAAGTGACGGCTGATAGTACAAGTTAGTAAAAGTTTAACTGGTATTAACACTGATGACATTGATTAGTGCATCATTTTGTATATGGATTATGCTTTCTGTGTCGATTCAGGTTTACTCCTGTCGCAATAATAGGTCACAATAGGCGGGTACCGGATTAACTCAGTACTAACAGTACTGCAGTTTTTAAAATTTAAGTATTGACTTGGTACCGAAGAACCGGTTCTTTTGACCACATTAACACTAACTGAATAAATGTGTTTAGACTGGGCCTAAAACTCCAGCATCTCATTTTGTTTGTTTTTTAACTCGTACTTCTCAAAGGTATGGTTTCCTGGCTATTTCTCAGATTGTATCCACCCATTGACTAGTATCGGATGTGTTTTTGAAATACACACCAAATAAAGCCCAAGACTTTGAGGGTCAGATGGTTAAGAAGATTCCAACCAGTTTCCATCACATTCTGGTCGAGGATGTAAAAGCATGCCAGTGTTTGCTTTTTTTCCTCAATCTTTTCCTCTTCTGGCTCTAGGTCTATTTCAGGAAGGCAGAGGGTTTTCCCACAATGCAACTGAGTGTATATCTACCAAAGGACCTTGTTTTTTCTTTATTCACACCTCTTGACATCTACGATCAAAACAGGAAGATAAACAGAGCTCTTTCCTAAAACACTTTATAGCGTGACTGACCACCAGTGGTGATTTGTATGGATATGCCATACTATTGGTAGCCTACTTGTTTGTGCATGGCTACTTTAGCTCTAATGTAGCAAGAGGTCTCAAAACAGACTGACAATGTCTGTCTGCTCATTAGATCAACTATTAATTGTCCTTCACCAATTCAGGCTCAATGTTCCTGTGGAAATCTTTCATCTGTATTTGTCAGGTGGAAGTTAGTACCCATTGTCCATCTTCCTCTCACTGAAACATTTTCATCACGGATTTATTGGAGGCCAGCCACTAAAAAAAAATTACGTCAGATAGACTGTCCTCATATGCCCTATCTGAAAAGATGTTTCCCTGATCAAATAGTTTTTCAAATCTTTATTTTGAAACTTTTAAACAGTAGTGTATATCTCATGAAAAACTCACAAACACATACTGATACCACACCTGTACTTTTCCTTTTTTCATGTTCTTGTAGGAACAAAAAAGAAGACAAAAATCATCAAAAATAACATCAGTCCTGTCTGGAACGAGGTTGGTTAATTAATTCTTACATCCAATTGACTAATATCAATGAACCACTAATACTTGTTGTTACCATAATGAGCTTTAAAAAATGCTTTCCAAGTCGTCATTCTGTTCCTTTTTCATCATTCCCTTTTCTTTCTTCCAGGGCTTTGAGTGGGACTTGAAGGGAGTTCCTTTAGATTCTGCAGCAGAGCTTCATGTTGTTGTCAAGGACCATGAGAAAATGGGCAGGAATAGGTAAGCTCTCTCTCTCTCTCTCTCTCTCTCTCTCTCTCTCTCTCTCTCTCTCTCTCTCTCTCTCTCTCTCTCTCTCTCTCTCTCTCTCTCTCTCTCTCTCTCTCATTTTCTCTCTTTTTACTTTCTGTTCATGAGAATGTAAGAATGTGTGTCAGAATAATATGCAAAAGCCACTTCTCTACCGACATAAAACAATTGCTTAACAATTCAGTTGGGAGAGCTGTAGAATTTATGGAATGCGCCATTGTTTAAATGACTTGTGGTATAAGTGTGGAATGTGGTAAACAGCCATGCAATATGCTGTGCGTTCCCAAATCCTCATCGTGACCAGAAGTGGTTCGCAACTGGCCTTTTTCTGTATCCAATACCCATGACATTAGGCTGATAAAGGACTTACTAAATCTGATTTTAGGCCACTTTGTACATCTATAAAGGTATTGAATGCCACCCTAATGAGTGGCTAAGGTTTTTAAAATCATAGGCATTATCTACAGTATATTATTACAGTATCTATATTACATTATACAGTCTTTGATCTACTACAGAATCCCATTCTGACCGAAAGGGAACTTAATTTAAGTGTCAGTCACTACTACGTAGGTCATGACTGACCAATAGGAATCTTGCTAGAGAGGCCAATCTACTTCGAGTGAAACTAAACAAGCCAATGCACATTGTCGTGCAATCATTTGCATCAGCTGTGCAGCCTCGCAGCGCGGGTATTTAACGAGCAGCTGGTGCGATTGCACACTAGCTTTTTGCTTCAGCGCCAAGCACTTTGTATGCTGAGTACACAGAGTGAATCGGCAAACCTCTTCTGGACCTCTCCACTTTGGTGCGGGCGTGACAGCACAGCAGCGCTAGCGGTCTTCTCTTCTCTCTCTTTTTTTTGTTTTCTGTTTTTTATTTTTAAACTGAGCAAAACAAAAAAGCTGTTTTCACAGCTGGTAAGGTGCGTGGTAAAGCGCTCAACAGCCGTTTTCTCGGCTGGTAAGACCAGCGAGAGAGAACAGCGCACAGACAGGTGCACATTCCTGTCTGTGTTCGCGGTGACCGTTCCCTTGCGTGCTTCAGCACCAAGGAGAGCAGTCCCTAAAAGAGCTTACACAGATAGTTCGCGTCTTTTTCAAGATGATGTTCTATCTGTGTGTTTCTGGATGTGGTCGTTACTTGGGGTCACGGGATGGTCACCAACGCCTGTCATCTCCTCCTCTGGAGTCAGAAGCATCTGAGGTCGCTTCGAGCCATGTATGTCCCCGGTGTGCTCAACCGTGTGGCCGACAACCTATCACGAGCTGTGCTACCGGGAGAATGGCGACTCCACCCCCAGGCGGTTCAGCTAATCTGGAGAGAGTTTGGGGAGGCTCAGGTAGACCTGTTTGCCTCCTCAGAGACCTCCCACTGCCAGCTGTTTTACTCCCTGACCAAGGGAACACTCGGCACGGACGCACTGGCACACAGCTGGCCCCGGGGCCTCCGCAAATATGCGTTTCCCCCAGTGAGCCTACTTGCGCAGACACTGTGCAAAGTCAGGGAGAACGAGGAGCAGGACCTTCTGGTGGCTCCCTATTGGCCCACCCGGACTTGGTTCCCAGATCTCATGCTCCTCCCGACAGTCCCTCCCTGGCCCATTCCTCTGAGGAAGGATCTTCTGACTCAGAGACGGGGCACCCTATGGCACCCGCATCCAGACCTCTGGAAACTCCATTTCTGGTCCCTGGACGGGACACGGAGGTTCTAGGTGACTTACCCACAGAGGTACTTAACACCATCACTCCAGCACGGGCGCCGTCCACGAGACGTGTTTACGCCCTGAAGTGGATCCTGTTCGTCGAGTGGTGTTCTTCTCGCCGAGAATACACCCGAAGATGTTCGATAGGGTCTGTGCTTTCCTTCTTGCAGCAAGGGTTTGAGCGAAGGCTGTCCCCCTACACCCTCAAAGTACATTCTGCAGCTATTTCAGCTTATCACTACCACATAGATGGCAAAACAGTTGGAAAGCACGACCTGGTCGTCAGGTTCCTTAGGGGGGTGAGACGATTAAATCCTCCTCGACCCCCTCCTTACCCTCTTGGGACCTTTTCCTGGTGCTTCGAGCACTTCTGGATGCTCCCTTTGAGCTTTTGCAATCAGTAGACTTAAAGCTTCTTTCCATGAAGACTTTGCTGCTGGTTGCACTGGCCTCTGTCAAGAGGGTAGGGGACCTGCACGCATTTTCAGTCGACGAATCGTGCCTAGAGTTTGGGCCGGATGACAACCACGTAGTTCTAAGACCCTGGTCTGGCTACGTGCCCAAGGTTCCTACCACTCCCTTCAGTGTCCAGGTAGCGAACCTGCAAGCGCTGCCCCTGGAGGAGGCAGACCCAGCCCTGGCTTTGCTCTGTCCCGTTCGCGCTCTGCATATGTACGTGGACAGAACTCAAAGCGTCACGACCTTAGACCAGCTCTTTGTCTGTTACGGAGGCCAGCAGAAGGGAAAGGCTGTCTCCAAGCAGAGGATGGCAAGCACAAGGCGTGCCCTGCCCGCTCAGGTTGCATGCACACTCCACGAGAGGCGTTGCATCCTCCTGGGCGCTGGCACGTGGCTCCTCGCTAACAGATATCTGTAGAGCTGCGGGCTGGGTGACACCTAACACGTTCGCTAGATATTATAGCCTACGTGTAGAGCCGGTCTCCTCCCGTGTTCTGACCCTAAACGGGTAGAAGCTCGAGAGGTCCGGCTCTGTCGGTTTGCTCCACCCTACTGTGCACCCTTATTGCTCCAGAGTAAAAACCTGTTGAGGTCCCCCAAAACCCCTCGGCCCGGCCATGGCGGAGTGACCGGCACCAGGCCTTTATCGGCTGAATCTTTGAGAACCGGATCTGGGCTGGGTTCCATATGTGTGAACCTACGGGGATCCCATATGTGTATATTTTCCATGGCTGCTCCGGAAGCCCGTGTCTTTCCCTTGGGCTAAGTCACCCACTATTTCATATGTAGTACAGCCTTCGGGCTAGTCCATATGTATTCACCACATAACTTCTTGAAGTAAGTGGCTTCCGCAGCGTCCTCCTCCTAACTGAGGGGCACGGTTTCCCAGTGTTATCCAATAATCTCACTGTATGGGTTATCACGGAACAACAGTGACAGATACACTCTGTGTAAGCCTCCTCCTATCGTCCTTCCAGGCAAGAAGGTGTAGAGGCTTGCACGGGGCGCTGGATGGGGTGCAGCAGCTGTGGCGCTTTGGGAAGGATTCCTATTGGTCAGTCATGACCTACATAGTAGTGACTGACCGATTGGGAACATCTCGGTTACATGTTAACCCTGAGGCAGGGAACGGAGAAGTAGGTTCCGTCGCCACATCTGCTGCCGACCGTTAGGGCGGCCAGCTTTTTCAGGCTTGACTCCTCAGAAAAAAACTAGGATGCAATCGCACCAGCTACTCGTTAAATACCCGCGCTGCGAGGCTGCACAGCTGATGCAAATGATTGCACGCCAATGTGCATTGGCTTGTTTAGTTTCACTCGAAGTAGATTGGCCTCTCTAGCGAGATACCTCTAGCCTCCCTCAGGGAACGAGGGTTACCATATGTAACCGAGACGTTTCTAAGCAATATAACTTATTCTCACCAATGCTGCAAAAATACAGCAATAACAGTAATTTTGTGAAATATTATTACAATTTAAAATAATGGTTTTCTATTTTAATTTATTTTATTTCATATGCCTGATGAAGGTCATGGAACCGAAATATTGTTAATAAAGCTATTTTGATACGTGTGCAAGTAGATAATGTGCAGGACCTTTTCATTTCATTTATTTATTTATTTTAAAATGTAGTTTCATCCTGTGAATGCAACGCAAAATTGGTCACACATTTCAGAAATCTTTTTAATGTACTGATTGTGTGCTCAAGAAACATTTTCAATGTTGAAAACAGTTGTGCTGCTTAGTATTTTTTTGTGGAATCCGTGCTACATTTTTCTTCAGGATCCTTGGAAAGTTAAAAAGAACTACATTTATTTGAAATGGATTTTTTTTTATAACATTACTGTCACTTTTGATGAATGTAAAGCATCTTTTTACATCAGTAGACCTGAAATTCAGTTTTGTCTTTTAACTCCAATGTTAACAAATGTTAGACCTAGGAAAATGTAGTAACTGTTTATAGGCTTTGTCTCAAAATATCCTTTGAATATGATATACTTAACACTCAGTAAATGCTTACTCACAAATGCATAATAGAGATGAAAATAGGGTCAGTGAATTCTATATCAGCATAACAGAATTTTGGGTGAAATATTGTCACTTTAATGATGGAATAAAGTAATAGGAGTAAAAGAAAAGGAAGGAAAAGTCGATTGGATTTAATGGAATGCCCACAGGAAGTGAGTCAGGGCGGTTTGTCATGTCTCTTTCCTTTTAAACCTTATCTGAGCCTCAGAAAGCAACAGAAGAACAGCAATTTTTAGAAAAGCTGTCCAGACAATGAAAAATCTGTCATTCAGGGTCAGATGACTTGTCATGTGTCACAGTTGTTTTAGCTTTAGTAACTGTGTATGTGTGTGTTTTTATTTCTTGGCATCAGATTGTTAATCCTCATCTTTAAATAGCATGTCAGTTGTTAAAGTAACCCTTTGTGCATCTACACAGGTTTCTGGGGGAGTGTCGAGTAGCTCTTCGAGATGTGCTCAACTCTCCAAACCTAGCTGCTACTTTTACTGTGTCCCTAGTAGACACGAAAAGGAACAACACTGGGGTGCGTTTCTCTGTTTGTTTTCACATTTCATTTTACATTGTCTATCATGTTTACATTTACATTGAATGATGGAACTACATGACGCCTGGACCTTTATTGTTGGTAGCAACATCCCACCTTCATGTCTACCACAGTCTGTACCTCACTTGAATCTCAAATTCATGTCAACCCTGTCCCACATATAATTTAAGAAAGACATCTTGAAGAAATACTACAAGGCTATTTCTTACACAACAGAGTGCCACTTCCTGGAATTGTGTGGTTATTTATGCGTGTAGTTTGACGTTGGGTGGTAGAGAACGAAGGAGAGGGAAAGGTGGAGTTGGTTTTCTTAGCTCCTTTGCATCCTTGTGCTCTTGAAATAGCTGAAACCGGAAATAATTACAGGAAAGTACATTATAAGGTATCACCCTGACGCCGGCCTTATCTCAAAAACAACTCCATCATGTAACTTTTCTTTCCCACCCCTCCCAAAACAGCTACATCTCCATTTAGAACTTTGATAAGTAATTTTTCAATTTGACATTTAGCAATGATACACAGATACAACATGCTACAAAATAACGAACAATGCCCATGCCCATCTCGGTACTCAGCCGTGCTGAAGCGGTCTCAACAATCCGAGTGGCATGACAGTGGCTGCGGATGCCATATGCCCCAGGAGTCTTTGAAACTGTTTCCCCTGAATGAGTTCAGGTAGCTCAGCACCAACTGGGCACGCTCCTTTGTGAGATGGCTGTCATGTTAACCGAATCCAACTTCATGCCGAAAAAAAGATACTCTGCATAGGGGAGCGCTTGCTCTTTTCCCAGTTGACCCGAAGCCCCAAACTGCTGAGGTGCTTGAGAGTGTGCTAGAATGAGCCGGTCGTCGAGATAGTTGAGAATTCGGATGCCCACTTCCCTTAATGGGGCAAGGGCACCCTCCACCGAAGGGGAGGACCTTGTACTGGTATGCCCGACCCTCGAAAGCAAACCGTAGGAACGGTCTGTCAAGGCAAAATCAAATCATTGAAGTACGCATTCTTTAGGAACAATCACTGCAAACCAATCTTGGGGGTGAACGGGAGCTTATGAAAGGCCCGGTTCAAGACTCGCAGATCCAAGATCGGCTGTAACTCACAACTTTCTTGGGTACGATGAAGTACGGGCTGTAAAAACCCGGACTTCATCTGGGCTGGAGGCACCTGCTCTATTGCATCCTTCGCCAGCAGGACCGCAATCTCCGCACGCGGGAAGGGGGGGTCTTTGTTTGCCAATGAGGTAAACAGGATGCCGCTGAACCTGGGGGTGCCAGGCGAACTGAATTGCATAGCCAAGTCTGATCATCCGAATGTGCAAATGAGATGGGCTGGCCAGGCCCCCAAATTCCGTGCCAATGGCATCAGTGTACAGACGCACATGCAGAGGGGCAGCGAGGTTGAGCATAGAGGCCCAGCCTGGGGCCAAACCAATCGTCCAACTGCAACATTCAGGGAAGGGTGGAGGGTTCCACTAAAGCCCGACGCTCGTAGCGGCCCGGGAAAGCGTGGCAACTCTGGGTCCGACTCAACCTGCACCATTCTCCCAGAAGGGGGCAGCACTGCTGACTCTTCATCCCAAGAGGACTTAAGTCCACCCTCTGATGCAGCGATTGACATCTTATCCTCCGCAGGAGCTCCAAATGAGACGCCATGAGATGGACCTGCAGACTTATCGGGAAGCTCGACAGCTCGCGATGTGTGTGAGAAGTGGGAGGCCTTTGAAAAAGACTCAATGTCACCCGTGTTTTGCTCTTTTTATTTTGTTTTTATTTTATATATGTTTCCGCTGCATTTATCTGTGCATTTTGTGGGGTGAAACACTTGGTTCTCCAACAGAAGAACGTCTACTCTCTTTAGCGAAGGTGAATGGCAGAGCCCGTCGAAACAACTGCTCAACTCCGAAGCTAAAAGCTAAATGAATGAGTTGACGGCCAGCTTATATACCCGTATGAGGGGATTGGCTTGTAAATCTCACTCGCCAATCTTCATTGGATCGTTTTCTAACTACCCGAACGTGATTTGGCTCTCAAGTGAGACCCTATACGTCAGAATTGATATAACGTTGAACGTAACTGAAAGGGAACAACATTTTTTTGAAATGGTAATGTAATCTGAAATAAAAATGTCTTAATTCATCCTTGCTGAATAAAAGTTTTATTTTTATAAAGAAATCTTACTGATCCCAAACTTTTTTATGGTAGTGCAGATTAGTGCCTGTAGTATTACATCCATCATCTATTGGTATACTCAGGTTGTTGTATATTGCAGATGTAGTTTGTGTGTTTGTTTTCTGTAGATGTATGAATAATAAATTTAATTCTGGACCAATACACCCCAAAATTATTAAGATTCTAGATTACAAATAAATGTATTAAGGAATAACTGACGGCAGCCTGTGATATAATGAGAAAATATCAGAGTTCCAACTATGAGTTTTATTACAGCAAATATTTTTTTTTGGAAACAGATGTTTGTTGCACATTTGTTGTTGCCTAATTGCAGATCTTGTACTATTTTCTTTTGTCTTTCTGAGAAGTGTCAAAACGTCTTCAATCTGTGTTCCCTCTGCCAGGCCACAGTAACCCTGCAGGTTTCCTACATCCCTCCTCCAGGGATGGTGCCCATCTTCCAGCCTCCTCCACACCCAGAGGCCCAGCACACCCCAGTGGAGCTGGACACAGTTACAGGTCAGTCTACTAACATAATATATATAGAAGGTCCCATTCATACACACATGTACTGTTAGAGGATGCAAAAGTTTCATTGCCTAGATTTGATTTCACTAATATTTGTTTACTAAGGGCTGCATCATTATGACATATTTGTGTAATGTGATACATTTGACTTGTGTATATGACTGTGTAGTTTTCTCATTGGACACTCTGGGCGAGGATGACACTGAGAGCATGTTGATGATGGAGGTGGTGGAGGAGCCCGAACCTACACCAGGGCCACAGGGGCAGGACATCGGGGCCCCTACAGCACCACCCAAGAAGGCTCCACCGAACTTTAACCACGGCCTTAAGAAAAAGAAACACCAGGGAAACAAATCCTCTCTGTCTGACAAACCCCAGGACCTCCAGGTGTGTATATAAGTAGGGTGTGCATCGCTGTATGTGTCTATGAATCCACAAGTTGCTTTGTCATGTGTGGCTAGTCTCTACAGACGTCTGAAAATATGCCACCTTCATAATCTTCAAATACATTTTTTTGGTATATTTTTTTTAGCATATACTAACAACAAAAATTACTTTTTGTCTATAAATTGTAAAAATCAGATTAATAGTGTTTTCTTATTGCTCAGTGCAGAATGGACTCCCTAATTAAAGTATGTATCTGTATCACATGACAATCACTGTCTACTCTTGCAATTGTCATTTTCTCACTGTGCTTCTCCTTTGAAAATAGGGCCACCTTGTGGTTATATAAAGTACTGTGCAATAAGTCAAAAAATTATTTTGGCTGTGAACTTGTTTATTTGCTCAAGGCAAGACAATCCATTCATAAACGTTGGATTGTAGAATAGATCCAAGGATAACCAAGAGTTTAATTTAGATTTTGAAAGTTTTGACTGGACAATTAATTTTTTTTTTTTTACAATATTCAAGTACATCTAAGCCAGTTCTAAACTCAAATGAAAGATTTGTGGAGAAAAATGCTAAATAAAAACAATAAAATCCAACTAGCAAAACAATTTATAGTAAAATGAATTTGCCATTGGTTGAGGCTTGCTGAATTAGGCAGAATCCAACATGGACATTTTATTATTAATAAAACGTGACATTTAACATGACATTTTATTATTAATACTAAGTATATTATAATTATAATATATTATTAAATTATAATTTTAAGGATGTTTTGTTTACTTTTGTATCATGAACAGTTTTGATACTGTGTTGTCACCATTTGATGTAAACTTACAAAACCAGTCGAGAATCACCAATTTAAGCATTTAGCAAAGGTTTTATCCAAAGATATGTTTAAAAAGTGCTTTAATTTCCTATGTGATAATTTAATCGTTAGCTGATATATTTGAGTTGTTTTGATTTCAAAAGTCCAAAAACATTTATTTATTGAATGTTAATTTTAGGTACGGGTGCGCATTATTGAGGGAAGGCAGCTCCCTGGTGTCAACATTAAACCAGTTGTCAAGGTCACAGTTGGAGGGCAGACGAAGAGAACACGCATCAAGAAGGGCAATAATCCATTTTTTGATGAGGTAACTATTTTTTCCCCCTGTTTTATCACTCTGGGAATAAAAATTATGTAAATAATTGAGTAAATGCTCAGATGTAATTATACGCATATATTCTTTCCTTTCAGACTTTTTTTCTAAACTTCTATGAGAAACCTTCTGATCTTTTTGATGAACCTATATTTTTATCCGTAAGTTATATTATTATCATTATTAATGTTGTTGTTGTTTCATTGAACAAAAACCTGCAGTTATCTTGTCTATGTCCATTCAAAGGTATTTGACTCCAAGTCACTACGGAAAGACTATGTTATTGGAGAATTCAAGGTAGATTTGCTCTTATTTCTTATTTTTCTTCCCTCTGTCCTTCTCTTGTTAATCACTGTCTTCATTTGGTGGTTTCTTCTCATTTCCAGTGAGTTCCAGGATATCTTTATTTTGATTTTCTTTACTGGTCACAGGCATGTTTTTTCTTAGATCTATCGTTTTCAGCACACATGTGTCTGTTATTTCAGGCTTTGCTAATAATACTGCTGGTTTTGTGTTTTCTCTTTCAGCTGGATGTTGGCATGGTGTATAATGAACACCGTAAGTACAAACAAACCTCTGGACATGTTAGTTTTTTAGACTCAATTAAGCTTGTTGCCTCTAAAATTGAGCTAAAATGCCCCCCCAATGTTTTATATTTGACAGTTTTTTTTCTATTCCACTGAACAGGACATGCTATTCTCAGGAAATGGTTGTTGCTGTCAGACCCTGATGATCTTTCTGCAGGGGCCAGAGGTTATTTGAAGGTCAGCATGTGTGTGCTGGCTGCAGGTGATGAACCTCCGGTAAGTGAGAGAAAGAGATCGAGCATGATTCAGAAGCAGCATGTTAACAAATTGAACCTTATTGTAAAGTTTTCTCTCATTCTTTTGAAAACATCAATTCTGTGTGTTAGATGGATAAGAAAGAGGGTCTGGAGGAAAAAGAGGATATAGAGGGGAACCTGTTGAGACCAGCTGGTCTTACCCTGAGGGGAGCCTCGTTTACTGTCAGAGTTTACAGGGCAGATGATCTGCCTCAGAGTGAGTATCAAACACGTCTGTGTGTAGGTGTGTGCCTTTTCTGTTTGCTTCTGTTTATCTGCTCTCCTCCTTTGGCAGTGGATGATGCTCTTATAGACGATGTCAAACACTTCCTTGGTTTTGAAACCAATCGTAAGAACCTGGTGGATCCATTGGTGGAGGTCAACTTTGCAGGCAAAACGGTACTTCTGTCTTTGTAACTAGTTGAATCATGAGGTATTAAGCCTATAAAAGCCACCGTAGCATATTTGATATTCAAATTTCTAAATGATAAACATGATCAAATGCTGAAATACCTGTTGTTCAGAATCTACTACGTGCCTTCTGTCATCTTACTTTTAAGCAAGTAAAAGGCCTTTTAGTATAATTCTAAAAATCTCCCCATTCAGGTTGAGATACACAAGTCTTTGTGCTACTTTTTATGAAGTAAACGTAGGAATAATTTGTTTATTGTTAGTAATATTTTAAGATGAACATTTACTGGACTAAAGCAACAGTGGTTTACTTGATGATGCATATATCTTTTTTTTATTTTGAAAAATCTTGTTAAAATGTGAGTATCAAATATGATAGATCAGGCTTTTTAGGAATGTTTATTTGTACATCTTTCATTGTCATTGTGTTACATTGCACTGCATTATATGTTTGGCTCCCCACAGAACAAAACAAAACATGAGCTTTGATCATAAAACTAAGCATTTAAATATCATTTTACTATGATATATTATTGCATTTAATGTAAAAAGTCTGCTATACTGTTATAAAGATCTCATTGATTTAAATTAATGGATAAATATTGCATATTTTTGCTCAGTTTGGGCCTATTATGTTTTTTTTCCCTCTTCCTCTTCGAGTATGAGCTCCATATTATCCTATTTCCTTCTATATGAGCCATAAAAGCCTAATGTATCAGATATGATATTATTTTTTGGACTATTATTTTATATGTCATGCTTTATTGGATTAATAATTTGCTCAAGAGGTACCGATATTATATTTTTCTATTTCTAGATGAGTAGTAAGATTCTGGAGAAAAACGCCAACCCTCAGTGGAACCAGAGCCTCACTTTGCCCATCAGGGTAAATGGCATACACTCACCTCACAGAACAACCTAACAAGTCCTTCAATAGATTTATTAACAGTCTGTTTTTCACTCCAGTTTCCATCCATGTGTGAAAAGATGAGGATACGCATTTTAGATTGGTGAGTTAAATTTTTCTTTCATGTGTTTAAAACTTACTTGTAGGGTAATCGCTACAGAATCTGTTTAAAACAAGACTCAAAACATACCTTTTAGAGAAGGCTTATACTATGAGACTATTTGAGCTCGTTTTTTCTGTATGTAAATGTCTTTGTATGTTATTTAAATAAACGAACCACTGTATATGCATATGGATTGCTTTATTTATGATGTAAATGTGTTATCTTACATACCTTCCCATTCTCCTTCTCTCAGGGATCGCGCTAGCCACAATGACGTTATTGGCACAACACACTTATGCATGTCCAAAATCTCAGCCCCTGGAGGAGATATTGAGGGTAGGCAGTGTTTTGTTGTGTACAAATTGCTTCTCAAAATACAGTTTGATTGAAGGCTTTTGTTAAGTGCAGTGGCAAATCTAGAGGGTCATTGTCTTGCTTTGCAATTTTTGTTCTCTCTATATCAGTGGTTGTCAACCTTTTTGACTCCAAAGACCCCTATTGTCCTCAATATGATTCAAAGCAACATCCCCCCCCCCTCTCTGGTTGACAACCACTACTCTATACTAACCGTTTATATAGTGTATTGATGTGTATTAATTCTGCACAACTAACAATATCAAATATACTTGCTGCAAAATGGTACATCTTGTCAATTGTCAATTCCTAGTGCAAGAGCTTGTTAGAATAAGTCCTTCCCAAAACTCACATTGGTTGAGCCAGAACTTGACTTGAGTTACTCAGACAGCAGTGCTGTTTGCCACACTCTTTGGGAAGTCAAACAGCATCAAGAAATTTCTTTGTAGTGTCTGTCTACTCTATTTATCTAGTAGTTGTAAGTAACGTATCTAGAAAGAAAATATTCTTCACCTTGCGCATTTGCACAAAGTGCATTTGTCAATGTTGAGAGACATCACATTTTTTGAGTAATTTGTTGGTTCCAGTGTTGAAGTGAGGAAAAACTCTACTTGTTGTTTGCTAGCTGATTTGTTGTCTTGATTTTGTATCACTTTGTATTGTCATCATGTAAGAAATGAATTGGCAGTGATTTGAAACTCGAGAATGAAATTAACTGCATTTTGGGGAGTGTTGTGTAAAATTAGCTTGTATGTTTTGCTCTGAATTAGAGACATGGATGACTAAAACTAAAAAAAATGTAGCTACTTTTTTAAACTTTGGCATCTACTGTATGCTATTGCCAAGGAGGTATGACAGATCAAAATTGTAGTATTGTTGCATTTGGGGAAAAAAAACAAGTGATTGTAGTATATTTTAGTGTAACTGAAATTGGTTTCAGTATGTTAGCAGTTAGCAGTTGGTTGTGATATTTTGTGTGTTGCATAGAGTGAGTTTGTTGTGCAAATGTAACTCTACGTCTGGCGCAGACATGATTAATAAAGGCTCGTGCATGAGTCCGTTTGCATGGCATCGGCTGCACTGCTTGCCTGCAATATTCACTTCATCTATCCTTATTTTGTCTCAACTTTTATTTCTCTCTGCACTCAGATGAGTTCCTTCTCAGGACCTTCCACAGCACCAGTATGTGTGTCTCTCTGATCTCAAAAATCTGTGCTACCCTTCCTGTAGATCACACCAATGGCTATGTCAGATTTTGCCTTTTGTTGGGCTATAGTGCTTATAGTATAAGTTGCCTATAGCTTTATTCAGCTAGTCTTTAGATAAGGTGTTTTCTCTGACTAAATGGCAAATGTATTTGCCATTGAATGTGTCAACACGTTTGCAATTTGCTATTTATTTTTACTGCTCCTAAAGCTAGAGATTACTGTTGTGTGTCTAATTCTTGCTCTTTTATATCAACAAGTTGATGACAATATAGGCTTTCTTCCGACCTTTGGCCCCTGCTTTGTCAACATGTATGGGAGCCCTAGAGAGTTCACAGCCTTCTCTGACCCACATGAGGCACTAAACCTGGGAAAGGTGAGATTTACTATATATATATATGTATAAAATGATACTTTTACAGAGTTTCTTAAAGCTTGTTTGTAAAATATTGTCTTTATATTTTTAAACATCAAAATTGTTTCACTATATTAATTTCACTTGGCATTTTTACACTGGCAGTTGAGTTTGGATTGGGGCACGGTTCTAATGAAAAATTGGTAATGTGAAAGCTGTCATGCGGACTCGGGTGCGCACCGTTTTACCGAACCCGAGACTACCTGAAGGAGGTGCTCTGAGTAAATGTGTAAATGTGAAAGAAACAAGGACTCGGGTACACACTTATTCAGGAAGTAAAGTAAACTGCGCATGCGTTTTAGCCGCTTACGGTGTATTTAGTTAAATAAAAGTGTAAGGGATGATAGTGTTGATGATTTACCTCGGACATGAGCGCGAGTGAGCCTGCAGTGTATTGGCGCATAGCAAGTGCAGTCAGGGAGGCAAATGAACGGCAATCCACTGTCTCCTCAAAAGAATCTGTTTGCAAGCAGCAGAAAGCCACCTTATGTGACGCACGTATAGTAAACACAAGTTTGTACTCAGCTGTGCATAATAGCACCAAATTAATAAAAACCCCCACGATATATTGACCTGTGTTCTGTTTTATATCATGCGCCGTGCACGTTTGTGATTACGTTAGATGCACGCGAATGCATCAATGTGCGACAAACAAACTCAAAAAGAAAAGTTCTTTTTCGTTTTTTTGCTCAGAACTAAAAATAGAAATACCTTTTGTAGCGATATACTGTTAAAGAACATCCAGATGTCGTCCACGCTGCTGAGAGCGACGTTTAGATTAATGTGTAAATATGTGCACGCTTTCCCCTCAATAACAAAATAAACGCACAACAAAAATGACAGTGGTGAGAAAACAGCAGTTAAGAAAGCATCTGATCATAGCGATGTGGATATGTTTGCACAAGCTCTGCTATTCACAGGCATCATGTCGACAGATGAGGTAATTAAACTTACAGTTATGATAGTTTGATTATAACGTACATTTGAGACGATAGACTATATAGATCTGACCATGTGAGACTATAGTTTGAATTAATCACTTTTCTTTGCATGAGACATTGACATTACAGTACAGAATGGCTCATTCTGAATTATCCTAAACATCGTATAAGCATGCATTTCATGTGCCATTGAACAGAAGAGAGGTTTTTGGGACCTTGCATGAACATCAGATAGTGTTGATTTTCTCGGCAAAACGTCCCAAGTCTTTCTAAAAAACAGTCTACAGTCTTTCATAGAAAACCTAGGAAGTCGGGGAAGGTCTTGTTTTTTAAGTTTTGTTACAAGCTATTCACACATTAGTAATAAAAAAAGTGAGTAATACATGTGAATTCTTCCATATACCCCCTTTAATATTACTTACTGTAATAATACTTTAAGTTCCTATGTGTGTGTTTTTTTGACATAGGGAGAGGGTGTGGCCTATCGAGGACGTGTGCTGTTAGAACTCATTACGAAGCTGTCTGATCAGGTGGAGCAAAAGATTGAAGACATACACCCTGATGACCTGCTGGTGGTAGAGGTGAGATCACAGTTATTCCTCCTGGGTTTAGCATCAGACATGAGATCATTTGACACAGGAATGCATCATTTAATATCAGTGAAAGACCACAGTTGTGTTGTGTCGCACAGAAATTTATGCGAAAGAGGAAGTTCTCCCTCTTTGCTGCATTCTACTCAGCCACTCTTCTTCAGGATGTGGATGATGCGATTCAGTTTGAAGTCAGTATTGGTAACTACGGCAACAAGTTCGACAACACCTGTCTGCCTCTGCCCTCCACCACTCAGTTCAGCAGGGCTGTGTTTGATGGTGAGAAACCACCTAATGATTTAGACTTGAAATGTTTAGATCAACCATACATTTTGGAATGCCCCACATAAAATGTCCATACTGCTATTTCACTTTGAAGTGGATTCTTGTGGCATTTTTTCTGTTTTAAACATGTAATATATATATATATATATATATATATATGTATGTACAGTATATGTGCCAATTGTTCGAAATGAATTAAAGCAACACCAAGGAACTTTTCCTCTGCGGTCGCCCTACAGGTTGGAAGCGGAATTGTCCATTACCGCTGTCGTAAATAATTTAGCCTACCGCAGCCTACTGTCGCACGCGCACGCTCGCTGTTTATCCAGCACCGGCTTTGGAATCAACAATGGCAGACATCCCAACCTGCAAGAAGTCATTTCAGGGAGGTATATCTTGGTGACTGGATTGTTGAGGGGGGGTGGCGGGTTGACTAGCTTTCGTGAGGCACACTCGCAAGGTCTCTCACTCTCTCCCTCTCTGCCGTGCTCGCGCTATGTATGTTATGCGCGCAGTATGTTCTGTCTCCCATGCGCGCCGGCAGATTTGAACTAATTTGCGGGCATCAGGGAGATACTATAGACTTGGGATGTCTGCAATGGCCATAGACAATTTGAGGAAGTGGTGGGGGAAGTGACGTATGCCGTAAAGCAGTCGAGTTTTGTAGTTCTTTTTTTCCTCGGGTTACTACCCGAAACCCGAAGTTACATAGTGCGAGTAAAAGCGATACAGACCACGTCAGGCTATGGCAGACGTGTCATTTAACCTATTGTAAGTCGATGTACCATCACAAGGGTCTTGGAAATATATTATGAAGGTTGAAAAGTTCCATAGTGTTGCTTTAATTGTTTTATTCAGCAAGGGTGCATTATCAATTTAATGCACCCTTGCTGAATAAAACTAAAAATCTTTCGAAGAGAAAGTGACAGTAAAGACATTTACTACATTTGGAACATTACAAAAGATTTTTTGAACTTTCTAATCATCAAAGAATCCTGTAAAAAAATGTATTACGGTGTGCACAAAAATATTAAGCAGCACAACTGTTTTTTGATAATAATAAGACATGATTCTTGAGCACCAAATCAGTATTTTAGAATGATTTCTGAAGGATCATGTGATGCTGAAAATTCAGCTTTGCCATCACAGGAATAAAATAAATGATAAAATATATTAAAATAGAAAACAGTTATTTTTAGTATTTTTACAAATAAAAGCAGCCTTGATGAGCAAAAGAGACTTCTTTGTAAAACATTAAAACATTTTACTGAGTCTAAACCTTTGAACGATAGTGCATATCTATACTAGTAAAAGGAAAAATGTAGAGCCCTATGTGATTTTGTGACAAAAAGAGTTTGAAGTATTTTAAAAAACAAAGTAATAGGATTGAAGCTTTATGTTACATGAACTGCCCAATAACATTTCATTTTATATTCGTATTTGGAAGGATCTTATTACCTATAAGCCAAAGAGTGATACTCAAGTATCTAACATTGCTTCCACTGTTTTACATTATTTAGGCTGCCATTACTACTACCTGCCATGGGGAAATGTGAAACCTGTGGTGGTCTTGTCTTCAGAGTGGGAAGATATCGGCCCTCGCATAGAGGCCCTGAACATGCTGCTCAGCATAGTTGACCGACTGGTGAGGAGCGTTTCTTCGGTCAACACATCAAAATATATCAAACCACAATCAGTTATAATTGTATTTCCTAATACGTTTATCATAATAGGAATCAAACCTAGAGCAGGTACAGCTGGAGCTCAAAGCAAGAAGTGACGAACAGGAAGTGGAAGAGAGGGTTGTCCAACTGCTTGATGATGTCATAGCCGACTGCAGGTGCAGATGTGCTCAAGTGTTTTGTAAAGCTGTACCGCACTCACTATGACCAACTAAAGTGTTCTTGTGTGTGTATGTGCTGTAGTGAGGAGCTCCCTGAGGTGGATAAATGGCCCTGTGTGACTCCGCTGGATAAATCTCTGAGGAATCTGCGCAAGATTAACATGCAGCAGATCGTGCAGACGGCACTGGCGCTCAAACACGGACCAGAGACCGAGCTGAGTGCGGTGCTGGAGCAGGCTGAGGACTGGACCATGAGACTACGTCACCTCGCTGAGGAGGTGAAAGAGCTGTAGCTTGCAAATAAATGAAATATGTTGGTGGTTTTATGCTACCTGCACCTGATTCAAATACTAATAATAATAATTCATTACATTTATATAGCGCTTTTCTTGGCACTCAAAGCGCTTTACATAGAAGGGGGGATCTCCTCAACCACCACCAATGTGCAGCATCCAACTGGATGATGCGACAGCAGCCATATTGCGCCAGAGCGCCCACCACACACCAGCTTACTGGTGGAGAGGAGACATAGTGATGAAGCCAATTGGTATATATATATGGGGATGATTAGGAGGCCATGATGGACAGAGGCCACTGGGCAAATTTGGCCAGGATGCCAGGGTTATACCCCTACTCTTTCGAAAGACATCCTGGGATTTTTTGTGACCACAGAGAGTCAGGGCCTCGGTTTAACGTCTCATCCGAAGGACGGTGCTCTTTGACAGTATATTGTCCCCATTACTATACTGGGGTGTTAGGACCCACACAGACCACAGGGTGAGCGCCCCCTGCTGGCCTCACTAACACCTCTTCCAGCAGCAACCTGGTTTTCTCAGCTTCAGTGGGCAACCAGTCTTGGGCTACACGGTGATATGGCTGCTGGCCAGTGAAATAGTGACATCAGCCTAATATTCCTGCTGCAGTCTGTGACATTAACGTTAATCAAAGAACAAAATAAAAAGGGATTCATTCACTGCTCTTGACTGATTAATAGCTTTAATAGGGATTAATCAATATTAAATTTGTTTATATAGTGAAGACTGTGCAGTGTTATGTTATGGTGATTGTATTATTTAATTTCTGTAGTATTTGTAACCTGAATACTACTGTTAGACCTACCTGAAAATCAAAAAAAAAAAAAAAAAAATTCATTTTCTTAATCTGTGCTGTTGTATTTATTTGTGTTGTCGTTTGTAATAGCTGGGTTTCAGTCACGTGATTATGATGACGCGCGAAATTCAGATGGAGGGCAGGGAGTGAAGAGCGCAATAGACGAGATGGAGGAAAGTCCGTACTGTACTACTTTACACGCTATTACAAGAGAAAGATATAAACAAAAAATCAAAGATATGTTGGACGTGATCCTTACGTTATGAAGAGGAGGATTTTTCAACTGAATTTAAAGATTTTCCTGCCATCGAGGCGGTAGATATCAGCAACTACCTCGTCTTACAGACATACTTTGACTTTACAAAGTTCGGAAACATTACACGTTACACAAACATAGCCACTTAAGTTGTATTAACTCACCTTTGACGAAGTGATCACTGCACACACGGGCATTTTCCCATTCGGCTCCTCCCGACCGCAGACGTAGGTTTGCAAGCCGTTTTACCGGAGTTTTTCGGTCAATTTCTTGCATTTTCCCCCCTTATGAACAACAACTTTTGGTACACGATAAAAACTCGTCGTGGTTTGATCGATTTAAGTAACCATAAACGACGCAAAACATAGGCATTTTGAGTTTGTTATAGTGCTTTCTAAATACAGCAAATCACTTCCTGCCCGCCATTTGCATTTCGCGCCATGGCAACGCAGTGGCGTGACGTCATATGAAAACAAGCTATTTGTTTATTTGTTCTTATTTTATTACTGACTGTTTGAACTTTATATTAGTTAGGCTAAAACCCAAAGTATACTTCGGCTGTCCGTCCGCTTTAAAAATTGTAATCGAGAATTCATTGTGAAATTTTACTGATATGTAAAAGATTGGTGCAGTGCCAGACTTCTGGGGGCCCTAAGCAAAACTTTGTAGGGGGGCCCCTGTCAATGCATTCATAAAAACCACAAAATGACCCCCAACCCCTTAATCTGTTCTTTCAGAGCAGTTTCACTGTCAACCAACAACAGTGAGTTGAAACTGTCATTAATAGCATAAAATAAATACCATTAAAAACAATAGGACAAATTCAATAGAAAAAAATATACAAATGAAATAAACAATTTAGCCTATAGCCTACAGAAATTGAATAAAGTTATACAATTTTAAAATTAAACTCTAAATAGTCATCACTATATGAATTAAATATACATTGATTCTTATTGAAGTTCCTAAAGTTGTTCAGTGAAGAGCAGTGAATGATTCTTTAATTTTCTTTTGTTGTTTTGATTAACATTAAATGACACAAAGTGACAGCAGCCTAATAAACCTGCTGCTGTCTAAGACCAAATACACAGATATAATAATACTGACAAGCATTCAGTTACTTTCCCAACTGTTTATGTTCACTTAAGACATAACCGACTGTGTTTAAGTGAAAACTCTCCAAGACGGGCATTTTGACATTTTATATGTATATTTGTCCTTTTAATCACACCCCCTGATACGCAAAGTAGCCTAAACTTGTCCGTGTTTTGCTTCATCTCGGAGCGCACGCACAGAAAGCCGCCTGGGGAACAGCGTCTCTTTCGCAGCTCAATACGCTTTTAACTCCTTTTCCTTTAGTATCGAGCACATCCGGCAGGAGACTGTATATTACGACAGTCATGTTACGTGGGAAGGGTGACAGCGCACCACTTTAAAACAAAGCAACGGGATGCGGCATCATGTTTTCATAATCGCTGGAAGCCAAAATCAAAACCGAAACTAACATGCTAGTCATTAAATCATCTTTGAGTGCAAGGGGGCCCCCTGGTGGTTCGGGGGCCCTACACAACTTGCGCACTTTGTGTATAGGAAGGAACGGCACTGGGTTGGTGTTTTAACAACTTAATTTATTAAAATACATGGTTACATGGGTCTAAAATAAGGAAAACTATAACTTTTATTGTGGTGGGGTGTTGAGCCCTGCTATATTAAAAGCACAGCTAAATGTGGCATTTATTTTAATGGGTTTATGTGAAGATGGTTTTAGGATAAATTAAAAGTTGTTATATTTTTTTTAAAGCCTATTAAATGTCGACTTTTAATTATATTGTAATTCTGAATGGCTATAATTACTCATTTCACCCCCAGAAATTAAGACAAAACCTTGATTAATTACTAAAAATGTGCGATTAATTAGATATATTTTTTTAATCGATTGATGGCAGTACTTTCTTTCTTTCAGCCCCAGAACAGTTTTCCAGATATAATAATCTGGATGCTTCAGGGAGACAGACGAGTGGCCTACCACAGAATCCCCACCCATCAAGTTCTCTTTTCCCAGGGTTACTGTGGCAAGCATTGTGGACAACTTCAGACGGTTTTCATGAAGGTAAACACACTATTTGGAGGCAAAGCACATACTAATGCTACAGTGTAAATGATGAATGAAACCGTAGGGGTAGTGATAAATCTCTGATTCTCTGTGTGTAATGTTGTGCTCAGTGTCCGCAGGAAGACGTGGGATGTAGTAAGATCCCAGCTCAGCTCAGGGTCAAGCTGTGGTTTGGACTCGCTGCTGATGTCAAGTCCTTTAACCAGTTTGCAGAGGGCAAACTATCTGTGTTTGCAGAAACGGTGAGTGGGCAGTTTCCCAACATGCATTTGTTTGGTGTTTCTTCACCCATGGGCCTTTGCCCTGTGGACTTTTAGTTAACACTTTTCACTCTATCACTAATTTATTAATTTCTCTATTAACAATCTCCAGCAGTGTATGTACAACTTATTGATTTGGAAATCAATTTCACACAATAAACATTAAAATAGTTTATTTCGCTCTTTGTTTAGATTATCATAGTTTTAAACGTTGCAATTCATATTTTGTAAAATATTTTAAAACGTTTGTCCAAGTGAGAAAAAATTGAAATCTACTGAATCTCCTGTGACATAAAAAAAAAGAAGAAAAAAAAAACACTGGACAGTAACACTACATTTCAAAAGTCAGTAAGATTTATATTAAATTAGTACTTATATTCATCAAAGATGAATTAAATTAATTAAAAATATAAATAAAAAAATATAGGCCTACTGTTCTTTTGAACTTTCTATTAATCAAATTATCCTGAAAAAATGCATCATGGTTTCCACAAGAAAAATTATTACACATCGCAACTGTTCTCAAATTTGATAACAAATGAGAAATGTTTCTTGAGCAGCAAATCAGCATATTAGAATGATTTCTGAATGATCATGTGACACTGAAGACTGAAGTAATGATGCTGAAAACTCAGCTTTGCCATCATAGGAATAAATTACATTTTAAAATATGTTAAAATAGAAAAGTTCTTTTAAATGTTAATAATATTTCACAATATTTATCCTTGATAAGCATAAGAGACTACTTTTAAAAACAAAATGACATATTAAAATAGAAAAGTTCTTTTAAATTGTAAAAATATTTCACAATATTTTGCCTTGATAAGCATAAGAGACTTCTTTTAAAAACAAAAAATCTTACCAACTCCAAACTTTTGAATGGTAGTAAAATAAATCATATCACAGGAATAAATATCACAGAAAAAATAAATGAATCACAGGAAGCTCATCCTTTGTTTTTATACAGTACATTAGTTACATTTGTTTTAGCTTATTTGGTTGAATTTCTTGAATAGCTTCTTTTTGAGTTGATTGTGTCTTGTAGCATTGTGTGTTTGAGCTTCTGAGCTACTAATGGAGTTATTTTGATCCACAGTATGAGAACCAGACTAAATTGGCCCTGGTGGGGAACTGGGGTACGACGGGTCTGACATACCCCAAGTTCACCGATGTGACTGGCAGAATCAAACTGCCAAAGGAGAGCTTCAAACCCTCTCCAGGATGGAGCTGGGCAGGAGACTGGTATGTCAGCCCAGAGAAAACGTGAGTACCATCTTATCATAAATTTACTCAGACATTTTTTAAAGTATTAGTGATATCAACGTCATTGAACACCCTGTGAAATGGCATAACATGGATGTGTCTTGATGCCCAGAATGCTGTACGACGCTGATGCAGGTCATATAAGCTTTTTGGAGGAGGTGTTTGAAAATCAGATGCGTTTGCCAGGAGGACAGTGGATCGGCATGCCAGAGGGGTACACAGATGTGGTCAGTGTGTAGTTGTATTGTGACAAAACTGATGAAACTTAAGTTCTTTTTAAGTACAGTGAAGTTATTAGTTTAATTCATGAGGCACAAATTTTTTAAAAATACTTATGTTCTACATTAAAATCAGTTGGCCAGGAACTGACCTTTTTGTTCTTTATGTGTCCACTGGGGGGCAGAATGGAGAAAAGGCTGTGCCTAAAGATGAGATCGAGTGTCCCCCGGGCTGGGTGTGGGGGGATATTGAGTGGAGCGAGGATCTGAAGCGTGCAGTGGATGATCAAGGTATGGAAACTTTGAGAAGTCTTACGCCACTGACTTCTGCTCTTCATTATTTTGTATATAGAGATGATTTTCAAAAGCAATGTACCTCTACAATGAATTTGCTTTTACCTGTAGGGTGGGAATATGGAATAACCCTCCCCCCGGACCGTCGGCCAAAGTCCTGGGTTCCATCCGAGAAGATGTACCACACCAACCGCCGGAGACGTTGGATCCGACTCCGCCGTAGAGATATGCAGAAAATGGAGGCGCTTAGAAAAGTACATCATCAGTCATTAGCGAAGTGTTCCCGCTCGGTTTGTTTTCAGTCAAAGAAATAACGAAGTTTCACATTGAGAGCAGCTTGTAAACAAAAGTGGAATGTTGGCTCCAAGCTTCATTTTGTTCCCTTTGAATTGTGGGGGGATTCTGGTAAAGCTCAGGGTGGCGTGACATAAAGAGCTCTGTGTAGTCTCAGGAGGTCTTCCCCTGTCCCTGAACGCATCTGGTGAGAGGCAGATGGAGCTCGAGAGGACACCTAATTAATCATGCCATCTGAGAATAATCTGAAATCAATCCCACACCTCGAATCCACTTGGCAGAAAAACCCAGGTCCAACTTTAAAGTCCCGCCGCAAATACGTTTAATGTTCATCATCTGTGTGAGGGTGTGTGTGTGCGACATGAGAGAGCGATAAAGCGGTTTTGTTTCAATCTGTGAAAGTCCTTATCCACACAGGCAAACAAGTTTGGGTAAAACACACTTTGTTAATAAAGATCTAAAATTCAATTCTGGAGATCACTGTTTCTGATAACTATAATGATGTTGTTAGACTAAAAAGCAAACATGTTGAAGTTCTTCAGAGTTACAGAGAATGGCAATGGACCTCATTCATGAAACACGAACAGAATGAAGTTGTGTATAAATCATTTGCAAATCCATTATGTAAATTGTCACATTCAATTCAATTGAACAGTTTACATAAGAATGGATTTATGAACGATTTGCACACAAATTTGTTCTGCTCGTGTTTCCTGAATGAGGCTCATTGTGTTTCCGTTTGGTTCTGCGCAAGAAACAAATAGGTCTGCTAAAACTGGGTAAAGAACTTCAAGGAAAATGTGTTTGAGAGAGAGGTGGTTTTTACTTTAAAAAAAAAATATATTATATATATATATATTATATATATATTAACTAAATGACAGATAAAAATCTATTAATACACTAATGTTCAAAAGTTAGGGGTCAGTAAGATTTTTTAAAAATATTTATGAAAGAAGTCTCTGCTCTTATGCTTAAGGCTAGATTTATTTTATTTACAAAAATACAGTAAAACAGTTAGTGTAATTGTAATAATATTTCACAATATTACAGAAATCTTCAGAAATGATTCTAATATGCTGATTTGGAGCTCAAGAAGCATTTCCGATTGTTGTACTGATGATACTTTGATTATTCTTTGAGTAGAAAGTTTAAAAGAACAGCATTTATTTAAAATGGAAATCTTTTGTAACATTACACTTTTGATCAATATAATACGTACTTGCTTAGAAGTATTAATTTCTTTAAAAAAAAATCACACTTACCCCAAACTTCTGAATGGTAGTGTATTATTTATGCAATTACATTTTTATGAAACCAAATGCCATCTGCAAACAAATGAATTCTTCCAGAACTTCTGAAACTTTGCAAATTTGCAATTTTATACTTATTAATAAAATGCTACATTCTAGTTTTGCTTGAAACGTGTGCTAATAATAGATAGATTATTAGTATTTTATATTATTATATATTTATATAATATGTAGTATTATATATTTTTGAAGTGTCCAAAAACTTTTTTGGGTTACTTTGAGTAAAATCAGTTGTCCTCATGGTGGCACTCTTTAAGCACAGAATTAGAAACATTTCTCTTGTGGTACCTTCCCTCCCGTTTCTACTGTATTAGATAACTTTAATTCCTCACTAATCTGAAAAAGCTCATGTCTGCTATTTGTCTTTTTTAATGTTTATTGCACTGTGCACCACTGGATAAGATCATACAGAACATGCAAATGAGAAAAATGCTTTAATTCAATCAAGTCAAATTATGTAAATGAGTCTTTTTCTGTGTGCTCACTCTTCTACAGCAGCGTCCGGACGAGTCGGAGCGTGAGGGCTGGGAGTATGCTTCTTTATTTGGCTGGAAGTTTCACCTCAAGCAGAGGAAGACGGACGCCTTCCGGCGCCGGCGCTGGAGATGTCGTATGGAACCATTAGAAAAGACAGGGCCGGCGGCCATCTTTGCCTTGGAGTGTTCGCTGGTAATGAGTGTTGACTATTTGAGTGATGTGGAGCTGGAATTGGGGGTGAGATTTAGAAAGAGAGACCGTAATGGAAGGAAAGGAAAATGGTCGGACTGAATCAAACGAAGGCGAGATGCAATTTAGACAAGGCAAAGGCGAGAATGGGTGTGGAGGGCTTTGAGTTTGGACGAACCGGAGGTGCTGAGAGAGACTGGGCAAGCAAAGTGGAATCAGTCTGGTAAAATAAGGGCATCATGGGATATCATTTACAGGGAGACAGAGATGGAGCAGTGAGTGTGAAGGACGGTGTATGCATACAGCGCCGCCGCTCCCACCACGCGCATCACGCGCTGTGCGTAGGGCACCAAGTGCTGAGGGGGCACCAAAAATAGCCTAATGAAAAACCAATCATCAAACTTCTTGTTATAATCAGATTCAGCGCGTTCTTCCTCTTCATTCCGCAGCGGCGCCGAGCAGAGACAGAGAGCACGTCAGAAACACAGGACAGGGTGTGTGTGTGTGTGTGTGTGTGTGTGTGTGATGTGTTCATGTGTGTGTTCATCATTGGTCTGTCACTGCTCGTCAATGTCAGAATATTTGAGATGACCAATCAAATCAAAGTAGGCGGGCTTTATGTTCACAGACGCTGAGCGCGAATTTTAACAGTGCAACTCGACGCTTCAGTGTACGGTCAAGTGCGAGATAAGATGTAAGTAGCTAAACTTAACTTTATTTGACAGTTTTTTTTTTAGGTCATAAATGTTAAACGAATGACAAAAAATAATTAGGCAAACTAATATAGTTTTGTCTAATTTCGCCATTTTGAACTGAAAATAGGCCTATATGTAACATGTAGCCTAGTGTAATAGTTTAGGCTACTGTCATTGTGAGGGGACAAGAAACATGAACAAAGCCGTTTTCATCATGTTAGGCACAGGATTTATAATGAATGTGTACATATTGAGAATAAAATACAAATTGTAACCTTTAGTAAATTAAAAAAGCCAACTTTAGGAGGGGAAGAGACAGGGCAAGATAAAAACAAAGAGAAAAAGAGTGTGATGCTGATGAGGAGAGAAAAATAATCAGCTGCCCACTGACATAGTTTTAAAGCTGTTATCGAATTTTTTTTTTTTTTTTTTTTGCCTTCACAACATCTTTAAAATGCACATCTGTAGTTCAGAAAAATCCCAAATTTCCCCCGAACACCCCTAACTAACCTGCCTCAAATTCGGGATCCCAGTGATTATAAAACCATGCCATTGCATGGTAATGAAACTAGTTAATAGTAAGCATTAGACCCTAATCTAAAGTGTTACTTTTTAGCTTTTTAATTTTTTTATAAATCATACCCTCATTGGGGGCTTAGCCCCCCTAAATGAAAATCCTAAATAAAAATGTTTTTTTTTTTTTAGGGGGGGCGGGGGGACATCATAAAGGAATTATGCTTAGGGCACCAAAATGGCTAGCAGCGGCACTGTATGCATAAAGCCTAGTTAGTATGCTTATTCTTTTACTCATAGTCTGGTCCACTGGGTCCATTGTTACGGGTCTATTCCAGGCAGCTTTGGCACAAGATGTCATGTGGGCTTGGCTGAGTTGAGAATTGAGAGTTGATGAGGGTCTGGAACGGATCCATCGTGCAAGTAGTGCCTTACAGAGGTGAACTAGATGATTCCCTTGCTCTGCCATCTGGGGCACCTGAAAATTCAGATCCATAGACATCAATTAATCACATCAAATGCTTAATTTACTCATTTTCAATTATTTCCATATGATATAGAGTGTTTAACCTCGTTTTTAAATCCTGCTCTTCCTGTATCTCCACTGCTAGAGCATATGCTGTTAATTTACATGGACTGTCCGAATGAACCGATTCATTGGAATAACTTGCCAAAGTTTCATATGAGAGAAAGTCTTTTAGGATGAATCTGACTTTGTACCTCTACATATGAGAGATATTACTATTTACAGTGGACCAATTAAAATAATACCACAATATGAGATAGAGAGCAGTTTAAGACTAACCAATTCATTATAATTAATCCACTGCTAAATATGAGAAAGAGTCAATTAAGATGAACTAATTCATTAGAATGAATCAGACTTTTCAATGCTACATATGAGAGAGAGCTGTTTAGGATGAATTGATTCACTAGAATGAATCAAACTTTCCTCTACTACACATGAGAGAGAGAGAGAGAGAGAGAGAGAGAGAGAGAGAGAGAGAGAGAGAGAGAGAGTTGTTTAGGATGAACCGATTCACTAGAATTACTGTGACTTTCCACCACTACAGATAAGAGAGAGATTTGTTTAGGAAGAACTGATTCACTTCAATGAATCAGACTTTTCTCTGCTACATATGAGAGATAGAGAGTTATTTAAGATTAACCTATTGTCCAATTCACTAGAATGAATTACCCTTTTTGCCACCTCTACATATGCAAGAGAGATAGGATGATTTGATTAACTACAACGAATCAAACTTTTCACCGCCGCATATGAGAGACCGAAAATCAGGTTCGATTATCAGCTTGCTTGGCACTTAAAGCTGCATGTGCGAACAATGTGACATTAAAATAGCGTTTCAGTGTTTGGGTTTGCGCTACACCGCTACTCGTTGGAATTGGATTCCAAATTCTGTTCTTCTTTTAGAGGGCACTTTGGAGGGTGTGTTTCTTTTTTTCTCCAAAACCATACAAGTGTATTGGGTTATGTAAATATTGTGAGCCACAAATGACATAGCATTTTCATTTTGGTTAAGAGACATCATCAGGCATTTTATTCAGAGAAGATCAGGATTTTTGTATGTGTCAAAATGATATTCGAGTGTCTTTGGGTGGTGATGTAATCTTTTCATGCCAGTGGTTTGTGGTGCATATACAGTTGCCCGTTCCACAACTGACAGCAGTTATCATTAACACATACTCTGTTTACCCTTTTGGTCGGAATATTATGATATTTGATCCAACATGAATGCCTTGTCTTGTCTGAATGCCAAAATGTTTGAGTCTACTGTTTAGGTTGAAGGAACATAATCTGTCTCACAGTGTTTGTGTGTGTTTTTTCAACAGAGCAGTGTTACTGATGAAAAGAATGACGATAAGTCAGTTACAACAACCTTTGGTGTCAACCGCCCAACCATCTCCTGCTTCTTTGATAGTAAGTTGAACATGCCAGTTTTCTCACTTCATTTAAAATAATGACAGATGACTGAAACTACACTGCCATGCTGCTTCTTGATTCTTCAGATGGGACCCTGTATCATTTGCGATGTTACTTGTATCAGGCCAGAGACCTGCTGGCAATGGATAAAGACAGTTTCTCAGGTGAGCATACCAACTATTACAAACATATCAAGGTTTGTGTAAATCAGGGTTGTGCACAATTCAAAATTGAATTTTTTATGTTATTTAAAATAACTTTTTTTTTCTTTTTAAATATATTTTAAAATGTTATTTATCCCTGTGATGGCAAAGCTGAATTTTCAGCATCATTACTCCAGCCTTCAGTGTCACATGATCCTTCAAAAATCATTCTAATATGCTGATAATACTTTTGTCATGATTCTTTGATGAATAGAAAGTTCAAAAGAGCAGCATTTATTTGAAATAGAAGTATTATAATACATTATAAATGTTATTACCCTGAATTTTGATACATGTAATGCACTCTTGCTGAATAAAAGCATTAATAAAAAAATAAAAAAAATCCCAATGACTCCAAACTTTTGAAGCTTTTTGCTTGAAAAAGGAGAAATTAAGGAGCCATTTCTTCAGCCCATCCTTGGTGACAATTCCAAGGTCAAAACCTAAGAAATCAACAAAAGCTTTGGAGGTTACTCTATCTTGTTGGGTATAATCTGATCAAAGCTATATGCATACACTGTAAAAAAAAGAAAAGGAAAAAAAAAGGCCATATTCTGACAGGAACATACTGTTTTTCATTAAAACCGTAATGTACTGTAGACAACAATGCATTCTGGCCAATAAAAGTACCAAGAAATATATGCAGTCATTCATTTTGTAAAGCAGCTTTGTCAGAATCTACATGTATTGCACTGTGACCTTTCAGATCCCGAACTTGTGGTTATTTGTATGGATTCTGAGTAATATATTCTTCTGAATCCACTAATAGCATGACATTCAGACACACAGCAGGCATCGGGCGAAATCAGCCTTTTAAGACATTTACTACAATGCCACATGGCATGAAGAGCGCTTTGCCAGCTCCAATGACATTTTGTTCAAGTTAACATACAATAAGATACATATTTCCAGGTCATGTGGTGACACAAATTGAGGTCAATGGGTAGTCCTAATGTGAAGCATATTGAGAGCAATAGCTTAACATGGCAGAATTATGATTTTATGATTTTCTGTTAAAAAAGGGTCAGTATTGCCTAGAATAATAGGAGCACTTTATAAATAACAAATTCATAAAAGTGAAGTCTTTTGAGAGTAAATGGTAGAGGAACCGTAACTGAGCTTACGTCAGAGGGGGTGAAATATTGTGCCTGGCACAGGCTGGGCCGAGGACGTTTGGGTCAAGTATAGCCCAGAGAGAAGCGAAATGAAGTAGATTTACAATGGTGTCCATGAGAGAAGACGTTGGCAGCGAAGATGTAAAAAATGTCATTTGTATATAAAAGAGGTGGTACTACATAAAGTAAAACAAATCAAGTCGGAGCCATAGTCTAGTGCTTAGTGCATGAGCTCCGATGCCGTTGCTCTTATGGATGAAGCAAGTTTGAATCTGGCTTGAAACATATCCCATTACCCCCTTCTTTCTCTCCCCATCACATCCTGTCTTCTCTGAACTTTAAAAAGTGAAAAGCCCTGAAAACAATGAGACATTATATGCTGAATTTGTTGCTCTGCTCTGCCGTTTTTCTTTTTGATTTAGTGGCGCTGATTCCTTATTTGCCAAGCTATTTCTTCCATGACTTGTGTCCTTGGAAAGTATCAAAACAAGTGGACATAAAGCATGTGCAATGCATGCAATTTTTTATTCAAGATGCACGTGTGACGTTTTGCCGGGTCAAAGGGACTTAACTTCTGCTGGTCTAACCACATTCCCAAAGTTATGTAAACTGTCTAAACACACACGTCAGGTGAAACATTCTCTGGTTTTGCAGTTGTACAGGTGCTTCTGTCTCCTTTATAATCATATCTTTATGCTGTATTTATTAGCTATTGGTTATAGATTTTTTGTAGTGGTTTTCTCTAACTCTTTAGAAGGAGAAGTTACTCAAAAAATCCACAAAAGTAATGTAATGTAATTTCAGTAATGTTTTATTGTTATAGTTTTGTAGTGAATATTGTGGAATTGTTGGCAGATCCAAAGAGTTTGTCATTCCAAAAGCTCTACACCACCCTGCCACCTGTGTGTTTGTTTATTGGTTATTCTTTTAATAAGTGTCATTTGAAAGAGATATGGCAAAAAAGAGTTATGTAAATGTATTTTAGCCACCAATATGTGTAGTGTTCTCTGCTCTGTTTAAGCCATTCCACAGAATTCCCCTCATAAATGTGCAGATTCCATGTGGGCCTTGTTATTACCTTTTTATTAATATTACCTATTAATAAACATGAAGTGAGTTTTCATTCAAAATGTGACACTGATTGTTGATGTTGCCAAAGAAAAAACAGTCCCTGAAAAAGTCAAATATAAAAGAGCTTTCCTGGCAACACGGGAGCAGTATTTCACCGCTTTTAAACCGTAGCGAGTGTTGCCATGGTCTAAAGCTCTAAGTTGTGGTAGTGAAATTTTTAACCCAGAGTGCTCCACATCATTAAAATGCAGGCAAAATACATCTGCTGGTTATCACCCATTAGAGATGTCTGGTATAAATATCCTATGCATGGAAAAACCATAGTCTAAAAATGGGAACAAAAGCGGACAAGGATGAAAAGAAAAAAGAAAAAGAGACTTTAAGGTGGAGAAAGATCTGAAGTATATTGTTTTTTTTGTTTTTGTGAAATCCTGGAAATGTAGCTACCCAGGCTATGCCTTTAAGGTTCATTCTGAACCCGCAAGCACAGATGAAAAAACATTGAGGATCCTTTTAAAAATACAGGCCTGGTATAAATTAGGCCAGTCTGGCGCTCTGATTACAAATCTACAAATAGTTTTGGGTCAGTCTCCTGATGCACAAAACCCAGCCTAGATCTTTTACAGGGTTCTGAGGTATGAGGAAAATGAATAAATCAAGCTCGAGGCAGAAATCACTTGTCCTTGGTGCGCTTGAGAAGGAGTTTGGTAAAGGGGAATGATCGATGGACCACAATATTTATAAAGGAGGGGAAAATGTAGAGCTGCATCAGTGATTTGGCTACTGGAGGGGGATTAGATGAAATCAGAGGTTTTTGCCAGATGCTATATGGTTGTAGGTCCCTCTGTTCTAAAGCTAGCTGTCTATCTATCGATCTATCTGTCTATCTGTCTATGTCTGTCTGTCTATCTATCTATGTCCGTCTATGTCTGTCTGGTTATCTGTCTGGTTCTCTATCTATCTGTCTATCTATCTGTCTATCTATCTGTCTGTCTATCTGTCTGTCTATCTGTCTGTCTGTCTATCTATCTATCTATCTATCTATCTATCTATCTATCTATCCATCCATCCATCCATCCATCCATCCATCCATCCATCCATCCATCCATCCATCCATCCATCCATCCATCCATCCATCCATCCATCCATCCATCCATCCATCCATCCATCCATCCATCCATCCATCCATCCATCCATCCATCCATCCATCCATCCATCCATCCATCCATCCATCCATCCATCCATCCATCCATCCATCCATCCATCCATCCATCCATCCATCCATCCATCCATCCATCCATCCATCCATCCATCCATCCATCCATCTATCTCTGTCTGCCTGTCTCCTGATTTTATTAAGTATTTATAACAGTTTTTATACATACACAAAACAGATCAAATTAAAGGCTCACATAATATATACAAAGAGTATTTTAAACACTGTATAGTATTGATATATGGGAAATAATGCATTGCCAAAAATCCTTTCCCTATTTTCTTTGAGCATGTCATTGTTCCCAAGGGTCATGCATCATGTTTGAGTCCTACACGTGGGCAGCCGTCGACATGTCCAGTCCCACAATGCCCTTGGGGGAGACAGTTTATTTATTTCACTGTAAGCAGGCAGATTAGACACTGCCTGTGTTTATTTCCCATTGGCTCCTGGGTAACAGTGCACGCTCCCCAAAGCTCGTTTATCCCTTTGTTTATTTGAGCCACTGTGTTTGTGGGAAGTGGGAAGTTGTGTGTGCATGTGTGTAACTGGGCTAGTTTATTAAGAGCTGGGAAAAGTGTCTATTTCTCCCTCCCTAGTGAAACTATCCCACTGAGGCTGCTTTACGTCGACTGAAATAATAAACTTTGACTGTCCCTCCAATTTCTGGCATTCCTAAGTAGTTGATGTCACTGCATTATTTTTCTACACACACACACAAATGTTTGTAGTAATAGTTGACTAAACTAAAAAAATATGCCATTTGTTTCTCACCCTCATGTCATTAAAATCTCATAGGCTGTTATTTAATGCAGAGAAATCTGGAAGAATGTACACTGTTTTCAGTGACCGTTCATAGTGACCACAGTACTGTTGTCATGCTCCAGAAAGGACAAAAAAGAAATCAACACTACTCGTGCGCTATGTTACTAGTGTTCTTTAAATCACATTAAAGCGTTGGGTCAAATTCCTGTTTTGACAAAGCTCACAAATTAGAAATTTGTCACTACTATGACTACATGTCAAACATGCCTATTTGACAAGAAAATTGTAATTTGAAACCTAACTACATAGAGATTTGGAATGACAATTACATAATTCTTTATTTTTGGGTGAACTATCTGTTTAAAACACTCACTTAAATACATAAACACTCACACATGCACATGCTTTTGCTAAATCACTCACTTTTTCCCCCCTTTCTCTGTCTCACAACCACACATCATCTTTTAGACATTACATAGACCAAAAATGGTCTCACCCTCCCTGCACCATAACTCAGGGTATCTCTGGTTCTTTTCACGTCCATAATTGATGTTATATTCTTGGCAACGTCACCCTCATTACAGAACCAAATAAAAACAGAAATACTTGTGTTTATTATGTTTACTGATGCATTGAAAGACTTGTTCTGAGGAGAAGGTACCGAATCACTGCCTCAGTCTTGATGGCAAACAGACTTCAATGAGTTGATGGCTGCACATCTTTCCCAACTCTTGATGCAGTTCTTTCCATTGCGTTTATTCATCTATGTGGCAATAACCTCCATCTGACCTGCTGAAGCCTTTCTCGTTTCAGTTGACAGTTTAGATCTCGTTTTTGACAGTATACAAGTGCACATTACCCATGCTATTCCCACTCGATGTGAACTTGCAACTCATGCCATACTTCATCACTCATCCTGACATGAAAATGCGATGCAATTCAGTGACCTTTGATCTTTGACTCTTTGATTAGATCCCTATGCCATTGTGTCCTTCCTGCATCAGAGCCAGAAGACTGTGACTGTTCGGAACACACTCAATCCCACCTGGGACCAGACCCTCATCTTCTACGAAGTGGAAATATTTGGAGACCATCAAGTGACTGAGAAGAGCCCTCCGCACATTGTGGTGGAGCTGTACGATCAGGACACTTATGTGAGTTTTCGTTGTGTTGGTATGTGTTGTTTTATAAGCAGGTGTGTTTCATGTCAAATTTTGACCAGCGATATGAAGTCTGGTCCGATTTACAACTTATTCAGGTTGAGAACCGCCAACTTTGTCAGGTAGAGATTATCTGACCAAAGTTTTTTTTTATAGCAAGTCATTTCACTTAAAGTCATTCACTTAATTCATCATTTATAAAGCATTAATAGTCATTAATAAGCAGTTTATAAATACAGCTATAAATGCTTTATTCTTGTTTTAAAAGCATATCTATAATGTGTTTAATAATTGTATTTTCATACTTTATTAATGATCAATTTATCATTTCTAAATGAAGTATTGCATTATTTACAAACCAGTTATTTAGGAGTTGTCAAACAATATTGTTTTATATGCTGTTTAGGAACAGGTTAATGAAACCACAGTAATAGACTAACACTGAAAACATTAATTCAAATAATGTAATGTTAAAGGATTATATCACAGATAGGTAGACAGTTATGGATATCAAGTTTGCTTGCTACCAAATGTTTCAAACCTGGCTGGAACCTGGCAAACTTTGACAAAACCAGTGTTTAGCTTTTCCTCAGGAGCAGTCCATTTTTTCCTCCTGTTAACCTGGTTTTGAAACAGAAAATGCTTGACAAGTTATTTGACCTCTGCAGGGTGCTGATGAGTTTATGGGCCGATGTGTTTGCCAACCTTCAATGGTATCTTCCCCTCGCCTCGCCTGGTATCCCATCCAGAAAGCTGGGAAGGCTGCTGGAGAACTGCTTGCTGCTTTCGAACTGATCCGTAGAGATAAAGTAAGAGTATTATCCATTCATAGTCATTACCATCAATTGTGAGACTGTAACTGGCATCATTGGCCTTCATTTAGCAATTTGCAGTGCTCCTTGTGAAGGTATCATCAGGTGTCATGATACCATGATATAAGGCCATAAAGGTCAAATATATAAGGCCATAAAGAGCCATAATAATTAAGATGACCTCAATGATGATTGTGTGGGATTCTTTGCGTCCTCTAGACACATCCAGCACAGCTGTTGTCTGCAGCATCTCTGTTGAAAGAGATGCTTTTGTTATGAGTTTAACCCACAAGTGTTTACATGGCACATATCACAGCTTCTCCAGCACCACAGAGGAAGTTCAGTGGCTCCTTCACCCACGCAGTTGCATTTGTATGCATAGCGTCTGACAACATATGATTTAAAATTCAAAACCGCTCTGTTTTTTTAGTGCCTCTGTGTACACATAGATGTGTGTTGAAATAATGTATTCATTTAGTTTCTTTCTTCACAGCCTGCAGTCCATCACATCCCAGGTCAAGAGGTTAGTCATATTTCTTAAAGTTTAATCCCTTCTTTTTTGTCATCTTCTCTAAAAAAAACATGCACAAACACACACACACACACACTCACACACTTTCTGTTCTCCTTTAAGCCACCGCTACTCCCTGTTGTCTCAGTCAGGCACGATTGAGTAATTGGATAGAGCTGCTGTAAATGACATAAACATCACTGTATCTGAACCGGCTTCACTAGCCCTGTCTGTTTGGAGACTGGCACCGCTCTGCAGCTCTTAGTTCAGGCGAACGGCCCTGTCTGGGCAATGCAGACAGCCAGGAGACTGATTGGAGATGCCAGTGGAGTTTAAGAGTGCCAGAGGCCCCACCCAGTCCAGACCGGACCAGCTGGCATCTGTTAGAGTGGGATAATCACAGGGAAATTGAATTAAAGTGAACTTTTAGAGAACAGTCAAGCCACCCACCCACGCACACACACAAACAAATGCCCACACAGTAACACTTTATTTATTTGATTTTTCTTTTCTTTTTTTCCTAGGGGGATATTTTACCACCCTCACATATCATGGATGAGGTAAGTGTTGGTAAAGGATTCAGTGAATAGACAATGAATCTTGTTTGCAGTTGTCCCAGAGCATCTCTTTCCTGTTCTCTTGTTCATTTTTCCCCTCTCTGTTTATTTTGGGCATCTTCAAGCTTGTGCTTCCAGGGTTCCTCTCTGACAGTCAACAGCAATGGGTACAATTCAGCATGCACACACATACGCAAACACATTTTACTGTATTAAGCAGGAACTTTTGACTCAAAAACTCAACCAAAAACACAGGGCATATGGTTCCACCATATTAAACCAGAAGGATTATAAAAGTCCTTCAGATCTCTATAGCAGCCAAGCGTCTCTTCAAATGTTAAAACATAACTCAATATGGAAGATAGCTGGAACCAGTAGTTAGCTCCAAATTGTCATTCCCACTGGTTTTCATTAGGCTGTAGATATGGGGTGTTGAGATCTACATTGTTTTTTTTTTTTTTATTCCTGGTGGGTAGATTCCTCCAGAACTCCATGTACTATGTACGCACCTCCTCAATTTTTATGAGGCCTGCCAAGGACAAGATCTTGTGGGAGGTGACTTGGAAATGTAGAGCCCTTTCTGATCTGTCTGTATTCCCAGCTCTCCTAACTACTGGATTCTACTTCATCTGCACAAAGATTTGTATTGTTCTGCAGTGGTATTTCAAAAAGAAACAAAGTGATGGGCTAATGGTGGAACTAACATGCTTCTATTAGACTGCATAATAGCTGCTCTTCATTAGATACAAACACACTAGGGACTTAAACACACTGGACTAGTACATGTGCTCTGTGTCGCCAATAGTAAATGAAAACATTGTCAATACATGGAAAATATGGCGCTGAAAACAAGGGTTCATGGTCTTGCACTTTTCCTTTTCCTCTGTACTCCACTTTACTGTCCTTTTTTGCTGGAAATAACTGCATGATATTATTAAGATCTAGGAATGCAATTATCTTAAATGACTGATATTAAAATTCTATAATATTTTGTCTAAACAAATTAAAAATCAAACACTAAAAACTAAAATCAATTGTTTTAAATGCTACAAGTGAATTTAGGCATCACAGCATTATAATGTACAGTATGAAAAATGGATATTCATTATGTAGGTAAATATTACATATAACATTGTTATTAAATTATTAGTGTTTTTAAATATTAACTTTAAGTGAGTTAGTAAGTGTTAGATGACAGAAAATGTATTCTAAATGAATACAAATAGGAGAAATAAGCATGCAAAATTAACTTTCCAATACCAGTAAATAACAGAAAGTTATATTGGCCAATAAGCTATGTGTAATACAATTTTTTTTTTTTTTCTGCATTCCTGTATCTCAAACTGTAGAGCATGGCACTAGCAACTCCCAGGGAATGCATGGACTAATAAATTGTACCTTGAATGCAACGAAAGTCACTTAAAAAAAAAAGAGTCTGCCAAATTAATAAATGTAAGTGCAATATATTATGCATATATAATATATATATACAGTGCTGGTCAGAATTATTTGCCCCTTTGGTAAATATGATCAAAGATGGCTGTAAAAAATAAATCGGCATTGTTTATCCTTTGGATATTTTATTTAAAAAGAAATGCAAAAATCGAACCTTTTATTGAAGTAAAATAATTGAAAGTGGGGGGAAAATCACATTAAATAAATGTTTTTCTCCAAAACACATTGGGAACAATTATTTGCCCCCTTTTATTTAATACTTTTTGCAACCTACTTTTTCCAAGATAACAGCTCCTAGTCTTCTCCTATAATGCCTGATGAGTTTGGAGAACAACTGACAAGAGATCAGAGACCATTCCTCCATACAGAATCTCTCCAGATCCTTCAGATTCCCAGATCCATGTTGGTGCTTCTTCTCTTCAGTTCAGCCCACTCATCTTCTAAAGGGTTCAGGTCTGGGACTGGGATTGTCATTGCAGATGCTTGGTTTTGTGCTCAGTGACACATTTTTGTTTTAATTTTGATGTTTGTATCTGGATCACTGTCCTGATGGAAGATCCAAACATGGCCCATTATAAGGTTTTTTGTTTCATCTGACCATAGAATGTTTGAAAAGTAACTGACACTACTGGAACTTCAAACGAGACGGGTTCTATGGTCAGATGAAACAAAATAATTAGCTTTTTTGGCAGCAACCTCTGCTAGAAACCTTATAATGGGCCATGTTTGGATTTTCCAACAGGACAGTGATCCAAAAACAAACATCAAAATCAAAACAAAAAATGGGCCACTGAGCACAAAACCAAGCATCTGCAATGACCATCCCAGTCCCAGACCTGAACCCTTTAGAAGATGAGTGGGCTGAACTGAAGAGAAGAAGCACCAACATGGATCTGGGAATCTGAAGGATCTGGAGAGATTCTGTATGGAGGAATGGTCTCTGATCTCTTGTCAGTTGTTCTCCAAACTCATCAGGCATTATAGGAGAAGACTAGGAGCTGTTATCTTGGAAAAAGTATGGTTGCAAAAAGTATTTAATAAAAGGGGGCAAATAATTGTTCCCAACAGGTTTTGGAGAAAAGCATTTATTTATTAATGTGATTTTCCCCCCACTTTCAATTATTTTACTTCAATGAAAGGTTAGATTTTTTTTTTTTTTTTTTTTTTTTATAAAATATCAAAGGATTAACAATGCAGATTTATTTTTTTACAGCCATCTTTGATCATATTTACCAAGGGGGCAAATACTTTTTGACCATCACTGTGTATATATATATATATATATATATATATATATATATATATATATATATACGGTATATATAAATGCATCCCTATTAAGATCTTATACGTTCTATTTAAACCTTGAATACAGTGGCCTTTCCAAAATGTTATGTTTGTGTCTAGAGGCTTGAGCATGTTGAGCGCTGAGTTTGTATAATTGTCAGGAAAGGTTCTCATTTATCAAGTAGATTAACAATGCTTTCTTAAAGGTGTTCCTAAAGTCTCAATGAAATCAAAATGAACAATTCTCTTTTTTTTATGGAATATTGCAGCATTTATTATAAATGATTTATCCGTGCACATCATTCGTTTTTTTTTTTTTAAATGTGCCCTAATCTTTAATCAAATTAACGTTCTCTCCCGCTTGCAACTACGTCACTTCTCTGATGACGTGTTTACTGGTGTGTGGGCGGGACAACCTGTCACTCACATGAGATCACAGCAATAGCAAACCACATTGATCCAACGATCCAAACAATTCCCGATAGACAAAATCAAGTTCTGCACTAAATTTCTTGAAGCTGTTCGTCACAGTAGGGAAGAAAAGACTATCGCAACTTTTGTTTCATGTTGACTTTAATGGCGCTCTTTTAAACCCAACGTAATGAAGTTTTTAACCATGGAGAAGTTTTCAGCCATGGAGAATTTAAAACATTACAATTTGTCATGGCTGAAAGATATCTCCAAAGGTCCCTTTGCACAGAGCACCATTGTATTCAACAGTAGTGCCATTCATCAAACAATTGCACTGGCTCAATGCAGTCCTGGCTAGTCATTGTGTGTGTGCTTGTGTGCACTGTGGCGTGATTGCTAACGTTGATTGGCATGTGAAGTTATGATGTTTGACTGCTATTAGTAACCAATTTCTTGTTTGTTTTCACACCCATTTTCAAATTTGGTGCGTCACGCAAATGTACTTGTAGAGAAGAATGGAAACATAGTGTTTGTGAGGTTGATCCCTCTAAATGTACTCTTTGTCTCCTTCAATTACAAGAAGATAACATGGTTTTTGAAACTGTTAATGCATGTTTGCAATAAAACAAGAACTTATATAGTATATACGCAGAGGCGGACAGAGTACAGAGCTTTGTTACTTGAGTAAAAGTACAGATACCCCTTGCTAAATTTTACTCAAGTACAAGTAAAAGTACTACATTCAGATGTCTACTTAAGTAAAAGTACTAAAGTACTTGTTTTTAAAAGTACTTGAGTATCAAGAGTACAAGAGTAAATTTTCTAAATATTGCATTACTAATCTACTGCCACAGTGTTTACATTTATGCACAGAAACGTCCTACATGGAGTTATGAAAAATGTTAATGTTAATACCTTGGAGAATGTAAAAGGAATTGAAAGTAAAATCAAGTCATTTTCATCTTTTTACCATGTTGCTTTATTTAATTTAATTAAAAATTTGGGGGGTCCCATCTTTAAATGCGGGGACAACACACACACACCACATGTAAGGGTGGCGCTGCCAATAAAGCACCTAAAAGCTGTCACAAAGAACCGGCAAAAGGAATGATTATGAATATGTAAAATATAGCAAGGAGATATTTTAATTGTTTATTAATAAACACTTGTTAATAAACTAGTGTTTTCTTTGTCAGTGTCGGCTAGATGAAGTTGACGATGCTGACTCGCGATCTTCAGTAGTGAACGCGCCAGAGAGAAATGCACATTTCATACGGATTACATAAGCAGAGAACAGTCTGTAGTCTGTTTTCTTTTGTTTTGAATTTT
Source organism: Rhinichthys klamathensis goyatoka (assembly GCF_029890125.1). Lineage (NCBI taxonomy): Eukaryota > Metazoa > Chordata > Actinopteri > Cypriniformes > Leuciscidae > Rhinichthys > Rhinichthys klamathensis. Next base: position 1,633,033 of record NW_026606794.1, on the reverse strand, counting down.
TCTGTTTAAAAGTAGACATGTCTGTGAGAGGCAAGTAGGCTACTATACACTGAGTTTCGGTTCATTTATGAGACGAGATCCAGTTCACGTGCCGGCGCCTCCATTTCTTATCTATCGTCTGCTATTTACTTCTTATTTATTAAACCCAGGCAATTGGTTGATGAAACATTGATTAAAATTAAGATACAATTAATGCAAACCGAAATTCAGGTTAAAGAAAGGTTTTGTGTTTTCTGTTTGATGTCTCTGTGAAAGTTTTAAAGCATTTTTTATGCCGCTTTCAGAGCGCTCACGTCCGTAACGGAGAACACGTCCATAACATAGTTTTTTCCTCATAAATGCAAACCCGAAAAATAAAATAAAACAAAACAAACAAACAAAATTAATATTTTATGTACTGTGGAGACTGAGCGCCAACCCTTCTTCATTCGCTGGGTAGTAGCCTACTTTGGTTTGCGCAGTGTAATTCACACAATCAGTAAAATATTTTGCCTCCTGAAGTTTTTTTTTTAAGAAATCAGAAATCCCTCGTGGGTACGCCACTGCCACATTTGAACCTGACTGTGTTAAACACACCACATACTCAAGAACATCAAACCAAATGCTTGGCTTACATTAATGTGTAATATAAAATCTGACCATGGAGTTAACTTTGGCGGAAAGCTGAAGGTGATTGCTGATAGGCTGTCCCAATCAGTGGCGCCTGCACAATCAAATCACGTTTGAGAGGGAAACAAAAAAATTGAGGGTTTCCGAGATATTTTTTTTTTTTTTTACTTTTTTTTTTTTTTACTCGGGTACTCACGTTTATGGATAGAAATGTATTGGAGTAAAGAGTACAATATTTGCCTCTCAAATGTACTTGAGTAAAGTCATGAGTACTCCCCAAAAATGATACTCGAGTAAAGTACAGATCCTTCAAAATTGTACTTAAGTACTGTACTCAAGTAAATGTACTCCGTTACTGTCCGGCTCTGTATATACGTATATTGAAATATCCTTATCAATGTTATTTTATTATTAATTATTTTGTTTTAATTTATGTGCTTTTGTAATTGTTTTTAGTATTTTTTTAATATTACTGTTCAGGTTTAATTTATTTTTATTTCATTGTCATTTTTAGTTTTTTTATTATTATTATTTTAGTGTGTACAACAATTCAAAATGTTGTCTAATATTTGTATTTTATTTCAGCTTAAGTTAAATTAACAAACATTTTTTAATAGTTTTAGGTTTAGTTAATGATAATAACTCTGAACCTTATTGACGTTTCCTATTATGCTTTGCCCTTTATTGTTAGTCAGAGGACTCTGATTTGCCCTATCCACCACCACTGAGAGAACCTAATGTCTACATGGTGCCACAGGGGATAAAACCTGTCCTACAGCGCACTGCTATTGAGGTGAGCCCAAAACCTAATCTCAGTTATCAATTTACAGTTTAAAAACACTTCTAGCACAGTATAGACTTGATTTCAACCTTACAAAATCCTATTTCCCTTTTATGATTACTTTAGGCCTTTGCACCTGACATGACAACCTTTTAACCTTTAAACTCTTAGATACTGGCGTGGGGTTTGCGTAACCTGAAGAGTTTCCAGCTGGCCACGGTGACATCTCCCAGTCTTCAGGTGGAATGTGGAGCAAGTGTGGTTCAGTCGTGCGTCATTCGAAATTCTAAGAAGAATCCTAACTTTGAAGTCAACACCCTCTTCATTGATGTCGTAAGCTCTGGATTTTGATCTGTCAGTTATTTTCTACATAATTTTGTTGCAATAAAGCAGGTGCAGTTGGATAAAATTCAACTTTAATGTGCTTTCATCAAGGATGAATACAAAAATACTCTATTGTACTCTATCAATCTATTGTAATTATTAAAGGTTAATAGTAAATGCAGTTGACCTTTGTCTGAGCCCTCTTCAGAGATTTCTTGTAGATTCTTCATGAAAAAAAAAACAGTTAAGATATCCAATTTTTTTGTTACAGCATACTGCTAACCAGTTGTGTGACAGACTTATATACAATGCGGTCATGGTGTCCTTCACATGGTGGATGTTTCATGAGTGATGACTGGCACAGTAACAATGTTCCCCAGCAATGAGCGTCAGTTCTTAATTCTAAAACGTAAGATAGTTTGGATTCCGTTCCAATACTCATCTAAGACTGGGAGGCATCGCATGGAAAGAATGCTGAATGACTGGGAAAGTTATTTGCACTGTCAGTCGTGGTCAGTCCTGTGCCATACCATGTCATGTTTGACTCAGTTTAGGGTGTGAAATACTTTCACAGAGGACGAGAGGAGAGAGAGAGAGAGAGAGAGAGAGGAAGGTTCTTTGGAATAACAACTGAAATGGAGAAATAAACAAGTCATTTTGTTACAAGTTAAAAGTTTGGAAGTCTTGCATCTCTTTACAGTATGTTCACATCTCTGCCCTTCATAATCTCTCCTACACTCTAGCTACTGCCCAAGGAAGAGCTCTACATGCCCCCATTGGTCATCAAGGTTATAGACAACCGACAGTTCGGCAGGAAGCCTGTGGTGGGCCAGTGCACAGTCCACTCACTGAATGACTTTCGCTGTCTGTCAGAGAGCCTGGAGAGAGACCCTACAGAAGAGGAATTTGGTGAGACGGAGGAAATAAGAAAATGACTTAAAAACCGTTTGAACCATATTGTTCCTAACTGCACATCAAAATATACTGTATTAGAATTATTGTAAACACAACAGATACATTTAAAGGTACTTGTTTTCTGCCAAGGGAATCAATCAATCGATCATATTGGATAAAAGTAGTTCTATTTTGAGCTTTTGTTTAGGACTGGATATGAGAACTGGTTCTGATTCGGAACAATTTTTTTTTTTTTTTTAAATGCAAGAATCAAATTATTTTCTTGATTTCTCCTCGGTTTCATTAACAGTTTCGAGTGTGCATTCTTCTGATGATGTAGATGAAACATTATACTTTATGCGTACAGTATTTTATGGTATATTTTCATCAACAGAGGAGATTGCTCATACCCCTAGAGATGAAGTTCTGGTTGATATCGATGACAAGGAACCTCTCATTCCTGTACAGGTATGATCTGTCTTTTTACCTGCAACTTAAAATGTCCTTCTTTTTCTTTAGCTGATTGACTAGGTGACATGTAGTGCTGTATCCAGATCTCTTTGGGGAAATGGCTTTATAGCAGTCATTCTTAACCAGGGGACCTCAGCAAAAATCTAAGGGAGCCTCAAAATGTCATTTAAATTAATAAAATCTAATATCTCCCTGGACATGTTATACATTTGATGATTATACTTTTTCCTAGTTTTGCCAAGCTCTGAAATATTTTATCAGGTACACGTAAAAATCTTTATTCTTATTCCTTTTCCAGTAAATCAGGAACAACTGGAAAAGTCATGGGGTCTTTGAATATTGTTGTGGACAATGCAGTCAAAACGTTAAGAACCATTGCTTTATTGCTATGAATACACATTCTTTTTTTTCTTGTCTGTTATGATGTTAATCCTCTTGGCTGTTAGTCAGTAGCTCATTGGTCACATAGCTTGTGTTTCTCCAGGTTTCCTTTAGAGCCTTGTTAGAGTATGATGTATGCTGTCATGGCAAGGTTAAGCACTTCTGAGTATACACACCACTTTATAAGGTCTTCTAGGGGTAGTTTTCTCCATGCCTTTAATGGTGGAATTAAAGTGTGATTCTAGTTGTGAAACATGACAATCACATCCTGTCCATTATAAAGTCTGGGTTACGGCATTGCCCCAGAGGGACACAATGTCTGTGGCACTAAGAAAGTGAGGCTTTTGTAGACTAGTCAAAGGCTGCCTCTTGAAGGATTGAGAGACAAGATTGCCATGGGCATCATAGTATTGCCTTTAATTCAATTAGGTATTAGTAGAAATGCTGTTTCTAAATCCAGTTTGAAATCTTTTACTTGAATTTACTTTTAGACTATGATTTCAATATGAGATATTGGCCGAACTAGCCTTGTAATGTTGCTATGGTGCCATGTTAGTTAACTTACGGCATAATTGGGGGTGTGTGTGATGAAATCATGAATTCAGTAACATGATGGAATACTGTTTGGCACTAGTGTGTACGATGAAGGTTTACACCATCTTGAGACAATGACACGCTTCGCTTTCTGAGAAAGAGAGGCCAACTTTAATGACGCCTCCTCGAGCTGTCATCTATTCCCTCTCATAACTACGACCTAAAAATACTCCCAAAAAATAAATAAAAACAACATAAAAAATTATCAAGGGGGATTAGGAAAATTGAAAAATTGTTTCCATGTCTCAGCTTTAACCTCTCAGCCTTTATTTGTTCAGTCACTGGAAGAAAAACTAGACTAGAATATCAGATTCGGGCCCGCATGGCCCACTTGGTTTCCTTGGAAATGTATCGTACTCACAAACGGCAGTTTATTTAGGTTTTTGACCTTCCAGCCTGGCTGGCAGTGCTTCCCTGTGGATGTGAGACGTTCTGTTGTATGCAGAGTGGAAAGAGGAATACTTCCCGCTTGCCCTTTTGAGCTCAGTTTTATAAGCCCACGCCCACGCCCAGTCATTAATGGGGATTTTTATTCTTCTGCACTTGCTACCTTTTCCGTTGATCTAATCTGAGAACAAGATTCAATTTCCTTGTATTCCACTGTATGCGACAAAGTAATTTTTTTACCTGCAATGTCTTGCCTTAATTTCATCTATTTGTAACCCAATGATGAACCTGAAATGTTATGTTACGTGCACTGTCCTGGACGTCAGTCCAAACTCTCAAGGCGATTCAGATGGCATCATTGGGCACGCCATTTGTGGTTTTAATGAAATCAGTTGAATACTCAAGAAATAACCACATGTTTGACTTTGAAAATATATTGCTGAATACTCAGTAAACATCCCCTCCAGTTCTGCTCCTGATTTCAGATGTCTCTTGACCACTGCATTATGGGCTTGATTTATAAATGTGGATTTTTATGAGGACTGCCATCAAATGGCTTATTCTTGCTAACATAAATAAAAGAGGGACCACAACCGCAGTCATCTGTGGTAGAATCCCCAATAACCCTTATTTTTGTCTATCAGAAATGTTTGATGGAATATAGGAAGTGAAGGAACTGTGGGAAAATGGTTATTTTAACTGTTCATTTTTGTAAAGAAGGGCTATTGTTTCACGGGTTGGCATGCTCATCACATTTTGTTTTTGCTTGAGGTTGTAGTTGTTGTTCTTTTGCGCATGTAGAAAATGCATTTGATTAGCAGTTTTGGCAGCTCATCTTCTTTTTACGTATTCTGTTTTATACTACAATATGTAGCATTCATAGACGTCTCAGGTTCCTCCAGGGTGGTTTTGACATACAGTAGCACGGTCTTTCGTACCGGCCAGCTGCACTGGTTCAGAATAAAGTTTCAGGGGTCTATCGCACTAGAAGGAAAAGCAATTTGATCCATGAGCCACAATCCCGCATGACTTCTAGCATTCCAGTGGGAGCCTGTGGCTGCTGTGATCCACTCATGAAACCAGGAAAAGCCAAAGAGGAAAATATGATCGTCTCTATGCGGCTACTGTTTGGAACCCGATTGCAGTAAATGGTCTGATACTCACTCTGTGAGATCTGGAAAGAAGATGCTCAATATCTCAAATCAATATCCCGTGCACAGTAACTTTTGACTGTTTAAAAACAGAACACAAAAACATAGCAAAAACATGACAAAGCCTGCATGTTCAAGCTTGCACTCTAAAAAAGATACTGTGTTTGGGTCAAATATGGACAAACCCAACTGTTAAATCAAAAATTTAAACCAATGTTTGGGTTTGTCCATATTTCCTAAGTTCAATGTACTCTACCTTAGTTGTTCATGTTATGTTATGTAAGGACATAAGATCAGCACATCCTAAACATATTCTTAAATTTGTAATCCCACACAACCCAGCATTTTTTAGAGTGCGGTTAAAAATACCTTATCTTTTATCTTGTATTGAGACTTTGTTTTATGAGAATGATTCCAGTAACCATGGTTTACACAATTAACCAAAAAAATCAAACTCAGACAGTTTCCAAGAGTGCAGAATGCACAAAAACGAATTTTTTAAATAATTTTATTATCGTATTTAAGCGAGGAAAAAAACACACACAACCATTCAAAGGTTTGGGGTAAAAAATTTGTTGTTGTTTTTGTCTCTTATGTTCACCAAGGCTAAATTTATTTGATCAAAAATATGGTAAACATCTCAGGTTACGTATGTAACCCTGGTTCCCTGAGAGGGAACGAGACGCTGCGTTTGAGACGCGGTGGGAACGCTCTGCGTGATTGCGTCATGAAGCACGTGTAAAATCAGTCCAATGGAAGCCCGATACGTCATGGGTGACGTCATAGACCAGGAAACTATAAAGCACCCTTGAAAACAGACCGCGACAGCTTCTGAAAAAGTCTGAAGCAAGTCGATCAGGGCATGCAGGAAGTATGGCAGGCAAACGCAGCGTCTCGTTCCCTCTCAGGGAACCAGGGTTACATACGTAACCTGAGACGTTCCCTTTCAAGGGAACTTCGAGCTGCGTTTGAGACGCGGTGGGAACCCCATACCCACTACGCCATAGTGACAAATGCCCGTTCTGTGTGAAGTCCTTGCGCACACTAAGAAGCAAGCAACCTCGCCCCAGGAGTGGAGAGGTCAAGGTCATAAAACCTGACAAATGTATGTGGAGAGGACCAACCTGCCGCATTACAAATGTCAAGAAGGGAAACACCCGAAATTAAGGCCGTAGAGGCCGCCATACTCCTTGTAGAATGGGCCCGTACAGCCATAGGTGAAGGCTGACCGGCCGCTTCATAAGCCAATGATATAGCCTCGACTATCCATTTGCTCATAACCTGTTTAGATGCAGGGCACCCTCTTCTGAGTGACCCAAAACATACAAATAACTGCTCTGACTTACGCCACAGGGCAGCTCTGTGAACGTAGGCATCCAATGCCCGAACTGGACATAACAGGTTCAGTTGTTCCTGATCTGGGGTATTAAAAGGTGGAGGATAAAAGGCCTGCAACACTATTGGGCCCCCAACATTAACTGGGACCTTAGGAATATAACCCGGTCTAGGGTATAGAAATGCTTTCACCATACCAGGTGCAAATTCCAGACATGACGGAGCAACCGACAGGGCATGCAAATCTCCAATTCTCTTGATAGATGAAATAGCAAGGAGAAAAAAAAAAGAAAAGAAAAAAAAAAAAACTTTCAAAGTGAGGAATTTTTCTGAAACCTCTTCAATAGGCTCGAAGGGAGCCAGAGCCAGACCCTCAAGTACAATGGCTAAATCCCAAACCGGTGCTCTAGAGTGCAGTGCAGGTCTCAACCTCAATGTACCACGGAGAAAACGAGTAATCAGAGGATCTCTCCCAAAAGAAGTACCTCCCAGAGGGGTATGATAGGCCGAAATAGCCGCCACATAAACTTTTAAGGTGGAAGGAGATAATCCAGCAGAGAAACGGTCTTGCAGAAAATCGAGAACTGAACCAACAGGGCAGTTAACAGGATCTAACTGACGCTCACCACACCAGGTGGAGAATAATTTCCATTTCAGTGCATACAGTCTTCTCGTGGAAGGAGCTCTGGAATGGAGAATGTCTCAACGACCTTAGTCGAGAGACTGGATTCTATGAGCCTGGCCCCCTCAGAGGCCAGGCCCACAGTTTCCACAACTCCGGTCGAGGGTGAAATATCGTGCCCCCTACCTGGGACAGCAGGTCCCTCCTGAACGGAATCTCCATGGGAGAGCCGTCCAGAAGAGACAAAGTCCGAGAACCAAACTCGAGTCGGCCAGTATGGGGCTACTAGTAGCAGATGAGCCCCTTCCCGGCGAACCCTCTCCAGAACCTCCGGGAGCATAGATATCGGGGGAAATGCGTACAGGTGCAGCCTCGGCCACACCTGCACCATCGCATCCAGTCCGAGAAGAGCTGGCTGCGTGAGGGGGAACCATATAGAGCAATGCGTTGTACAAACGATGTGAAAGGTCGACTTGACTTTAGTTAGACCAAAGTTCTCCCTAAGAAGCTCCACCACCTCGGGGTGAAGTCTCCAATCCCCTGGGCCTCAGCCCCTGCCTCAACAGGATATCTGCTCTGATATACGAGACCATCAGTGTGTTGTCCGCCATTCGCCGAGCAACCACTCATGATCGCCCCCACTTGTGAGGGAAGCATCCGTCGATAGCAATATGCGTCGACAAGAAGCCCCCAACACTGGGCCTGGGCGAGGAACCAAGGTTCTTCCACATGACCGAAGCACGAAGGCATAGCCGCGTGACCTTGATCATGCGAAAACGTATTTCCCCTCGGAGAAAACCCCTTGGTCCTGAGCCACCACTGCAGGGGTCTCATGAACAGAAGGCCAAAAGTAATACGTTGGACGCAACTGCCATGAGACCCACCCGTCTGAAACTGTTTCACAGTGAGTGACTGGCCTAGATATACCCCATTACGGCTGTAAGAATTGCTACACCCAGAAAAGTGGTCCTCAGAGCACACTCTTCTTGGCGTTGAGAGGCAACCCCAACATCCTTAATGAGACAGAACGACATCTCGATGCCGAACTGCCATAAACTCAGATTGAGCTAGGAGCAACCAATCATTGATGTAGTATAATACGCGAATGCCCTGGAGTCTCAGAAGAGCCAGAGCTGCATCCACGCATACTGTAAAGGTGTGGGGTAATAAACCTAGGGCGAATGGAAGAACCCGATAATGGTATGCTTCGCCCCCGAAAGCAAACCTCGGGAACCTCCCTCATCCTCTTTCGGAAACAATGAAGTAATGGCTGTCTGCTGGGAGGAGGAACCCCTTCTACAGCTCCTTTTGCAGAAGTGACAGTACTTCCTGCTCCATAACCAAAGCCTGCTCGGGGTCCACCAATGAGAGGAGGACCCCTAGAAATCTGGGCGAACGAGAACCGAACTGAATTCTGAAACCCTTTTCTATAGTGTGCAGGACCCACTGAGAAATATGTGGCAGTAGTTTCCACGCTGCCAGAAATTTACTAGGGGAACCAGTCTCTCAAGACTGGCCTCTGGATTTGTTTGAACAGTCACTACGGCGCCCTGAAGCGGCGAACCGGCAGGGAACAACCGAACTGACCATTCTACGACCCTCCTCGGAGGATTGTATGGGGATGCTGACACCTCGGTGCCCTGAACGGCGAACCGGCAGGGAACAACCGAACTGGCAGCGCTGCAACCCTCCTCAAAGAGTTGCACCCCAGAGGAAAAACGATTTCTCAAAACCGTCCCTTGGTTGAACAGTCACTACGGTGCCCTGAAGCGGCGAACCGGCAGGGAACAACCGAACTGACCGCTCTACGATCCTCCTCGGAGGATCGTATGGGGACGCTGACACCTCGGTGCCCTGAACGGCGAACCAGCAGGGAACAACCGAACTGGCAGCGCTGCGACCCTCCTCAGAGAGTCGCACCCCAGAGGTCGCAGAGGGGAAACGATTTCTCAAAACCGTCCCTGCCCCGGAGGAGCCCTCAGAAGCCTGATAGCCTCGTTTTCTTGCGACAGGACTTCTTGTCTAAGCTTTATTAGAGATGATGACAGTCCTCAGATCTTGCCTACCTCTAACTAGCTTAGTTCCTACGACCCTTCTCGGAGGATCGTTGAAAAAAGCAGGCACTTCGGCGCCCTGAAACGGCGAACCGGCAGGGAAACCGAACTGGCAGTACTGCGACCCTCCTCAGAGAGTCGCACCCCAAAGGGCGCTGAGGAGAAACGATTTCTCAAAACCGTCCCTACCCCAGAGGGGACCACCCTTAGAAGCCTGATCGCCTCGGCGTCAGGGCTTCTTCTTTGTCAAAGCTATTTTAGAGATAAAACAGTCCTCAGATCTTGCATGTCTCTAACTGGCTAGACTGCGACCGCCACCCAGGTACCCCTCAATTGCGGAGGAGCCCGAATGGCGACGCTCTGTTTTGCACTTTGTGCTGAGAGGAGCATAATAGGCCGTCTCAGGAACATTAGATTGGTGAGGAAGAAACCTCTGGAACGCCGCTGAATGGTTTATTTCTTAGTTTTCTTGAAAGCGGAGCGTCCAGAAGAACAGACATAATTATATCTTTATTTTCCTTTATCTTTATATCAGAAAAAACTTATATATATATACATATATATCACTCTGCGGCCACCAGCAGGAAACAACCGAACTGGCAGCGCTGCGACCCTCCTCAGAGAGTCGCCCCTCACATTCATCCATGTCCTTATATACTCTACCCACCAGCGCTGCCTAATAAAAATGTATTCATTATTAAGATGGCTGGTGGGTAACGTCGGGGTTAATAACGATAACGCCGACTCGGGAGAGAGAAAGCTCGCAAGCGTCTCTTTAACCCGAGGCAATGTCATACTATGATACTTAATACCCAAACATTACTATAGTCAGACATCTGGGGATTAAACACATAAAATACAAACCGGTTTATTCCACAATCTCGACACCTCAGTGTGGAGATAGGGAAAAACCACAGTCCCCAAAGAGGGGGCTGAGATACAGAGTTTTCCTGTTTTAAGATACAGTTCATCTAACAAACTCTTCTTTATTTTCAATCTCATAATGTTCAACTGGCCAGTAAATATTTAACTGGCAACAGCACTAGATAAAACCTCCTTTTTTTCTTTAAAAAAGCTCCTCTTTATTCAACAGAGTTATGAGCTGGAAAATTTATTCATTGAAAACTCAAACATCTGCCTTTTTATAAAGATTTGTATTTGTTTTGTTCTCTTTCTTATTAAACAAAACACTAACGATACCAATTCCTCGGAACTGGAAATCGCAGCACACTAGATCTGGCATGTGAAAGCTGAGAAAGGGCGGAGCCCGTCCCAACCCCCGCTGTCAGATCCGTTTTCGAACCCCGAAATACGAGCCGTCTCCGAGCCTCGGCAACAGAGAGACCCGCTCGGGGAACGCGAACCGAAACGTCCTCCTCGAAGAACGCCCGGCGGGAGCGGAGCGTCCTCACGGACAGCTTCTCGCAATGCACAGTCAGATCCCTCGAGAAATGACTGTTGCATGCTCCACTCCCAAACAGCAACAAAAAGCTGATGTGTGTCCCCACCCGTGATGTAACGAGGGCAGGGAACAACACAACGTCTATAATATTGCTTTGCTCGCCATAATGATAGATAGTGATATATATATTGGGCTTGACAAACAACAATAAATAGACAAGGACAGAATCACAGAGAGCGCTTGCTGAAGACAACAGAAGCTGTCGCGGTCTGTTTTCAAGGGTGCTTTATAGTTTCCTGGTCTATGACGTCACCCATGACGTATCGGGCTTCCATTGGACTGATTTTACACGTGCTTCATGACGCAATCACGCAGAGCGTTCCCACCGCGTCTCAAACGCAGCTCGAAGTTCCCTTGAAAGGGAACAGAGTACTATTGTGAAATACTATTACAATTTAAAAAATAATTTTTTAAATTGTAATATATTTTAAAATGTTTAATTTCTGTAATGACAGCTGAATTTTCTCCCTTCAGTGTCACATGATCCTTCAGAAATTATTCTAATATGCTGATTTGCTCAAGAAAATTTTCTCATTATCAATGTTGAAAACAGCTTTTCAATGTTTTGTGGAAACCGTGATGCTTTTCCCCCCAGGATTCTTTGATGAATAGAATGTTCAAAAGAACAGCATTTATTTAAAATTGAAATCTTTTGTAATGTTTTTACTTTTACTTTTGATTGATTAATTGTATTCTTGCTGAATAAAAGTATTAATTTCTTTTAAAAAAACGTACTGTCCCAAAACTTTTGAATGGTTTAGTTGTTTTTGTACCGTACATTTATTTTGTATGTGCTGATTCAGGTGCCTGAATCGCAGCTGTGATGTTGTCAGGGCTATGTTCAGTGCAGAGCCGGACAGTAACGGAGTACATTTACTTGAGTACAGTACTTAAGTACAATTTTGAGGGATCTGTACTTTACTCGAGTATCATTTTTGGGGAGTACTCATGACTTTACTCAAGTACATTTGAGAGGCAAATATTGTACTCTTTACTCCAATACATTTCTATCCATAACCGTGAGTACCCGAGTAAAAAAAAAAAAGAAAAATCTCGGACACCCTCAATTTGTTGTTTCCCTCTCAAACGTGATTGGATTGTGCAGGCACACTGATTGGGACAGCCTATCAGCAATCACTTTCAGCTTTCCGCCAAAGTCAACTCCATGGTCAGATTTTATATTACACATTAATGTAAGCCAAGCATTTGGTTTGATGTTCTTGAGTATGTGGTGTGTTTAACACAGATGTGGCAGTGGTGTAGCCACGAGGGATTTCTGATTTCTTAAAAAAAAAACTTTAGGAGGCAAAATATATTTTTACTGATTATGTGAATTACACTGCGAAAACCAAAGTAGGCTACTACCCAGCGAATAAAGAAGGGTTGGCGCTCAGTCTCCACAGTACATAAAATATTAATTTTGTTTTATTTTATTTTTCGGGTTTGCATTTATGAGGAAAAAACAATGTTATGGACGTGTTCTCCGTTACGGACGTGAGCGCTCTGAAAGCGGCATAAAAAATGCTTTAAAACGTTCACAGAGACATCAAACAGAAAACACAAAACCTTTCTTTAACCTGAATTTTGTTTTGCATTAATTGTATCTTAATTTTAATCAATGTTTCATCAACCAATTGCCTGGGTTTAATAAATAAGAAGTAAATAGCAGACGATAGATAAGAAACGGAGGCGCCGGCCTGTGAACTGGATCTCGTCTCATAAATGAACCGAAACTCAGTGTATAAGGTAGCCTACTTGCCTCTCACAGACATGTCTACTTTTAAACAGAAAAATTCAAAACGAAAGAAAACAGACTACAGACTGCTCTCTGCTCATGTAATCCGTATGAAATGTGCATTTCTCTCTGGCGCGTTCACTACTGAAGATCGCGAGTCAGCATCGTCAACTTCATCTAGCCGACACTGACAAAGAAAACACTTGTTTATTTAACAAGTATTTATTAATAAACAATTAAAATATCTCCTTGCTATATTTTACATATTCATAATCATTCCTTTTGCCGGTTCTTTGTGACAGCTTTTAGGTGCTTTATTGGCAGCGCCACCCTTACATGTGGTGTGTGTGTGTGTTGTCCCCGCATTTAAAATGGGACCCCCCAAAAAATTAATTAAATTAAATAAAGCAACATGGTAAAAAGATGAAAATGACTTGATTTTACTTTCAATTCCTTTTACATTCTCCAAGGTATTAACATTAACATTTTTCATAACTCCATGTAGGACGTTTCTGTGCATAAATGTAAGCACTGTGGCAGTAGATTAGTATGCAATATTTAGAAAATTTACTCTTGTACTCTTGATACTCAAGTACTTTTAAAAACAAGTACTTTAGTACTTTTACTTAAGTAGACATCTGAATGTAGTACTTTTACTTGTACTTGAGTAAAATTTAGCAAGGGGTATCTGTACTTTTACTCAAGTAACAAAGCTCTGTACTCTGTCCGCCTCTGGTTCAGTGTTCTTGTCTTTTCAATCATGTGCTTGTTTCTTGTGTTTCCTTTCAGTTTAGTCTTGTTAATTCCCTTGTTAGTTGCCTCAGAGCCATAGAGAGAAAGAGTTGCGACACGCTTTGATGTCGCCGCAACGGCTGTCACGTGGTTCATTAAGCCCCAATAGTTCCAAAACATACGCGGGCTGTCATGTTCTTCTATGGACAGACAGCAGCGATTGCATTATTAAACGGTAGATATAAAATAAAACACACACCCAAGTACTTTTTAAGCTGTTATTGCATTTTGTTAATGTCAGTTTTGCATTTGGAGAGGCAGGGTGACAACTTAGATAAGTTTTAGGCTATATTTTTGGAAGGAAAAGCTTAGTGTTCATGTACGCATGGGTAGTAGCACTGGCTTTAGCAGCTCTAACTTAACTTTGCCATGTCATTCATCTGATGATGGACGTCTCATGATATTTATTTTAGCACAACTGGGCTGTATTAGGCTATTGATTCTCGTGATCTTGCTTATAAATTCCGATTCAGCCATTAGCCTACCTTCGTGATCACGCAAAGAGGTCTGCAGTCCGTTCAGAACTCCAACCAACATAAAATATAAATAATTACGCTGTGCATGTACAAGTGAATGATTTAGGAGGGAAATAGACTGCTCCCATAACGTAGAAAGCAACGACTATATACAGCAATGTTCGGTAAATATTCAACCGAAAAATATTCTTCATAAAATTAAACCGGAGAGATAGTTAATGAGTGAATTAACTATGTTCCTAAATACATATAAACACATATATGCATAACCCTAACCCATTTAAATAAATGAAGTGTGTGTGTGTGTATGTATAATATTATATATAGGCTATATATATATATATACATACATATAAAATATTATTAAAAATATTATATATTATATACATCAGTTTACCGTAAGTAAGCTAACGTTAGTGAAGTGTTGGTCACGTAAGCTATCGCTGCAATTAACCTATTCTCTTCCAATAAACATTTACTAAAACTGGCTACATAAAATATAACTACAGACTAGATTCACGAGAGGTCGGCTAATGTGTGTAAAAGTAAAAAAATACAGTAATTTCATTAATGTACCAGCGAGGGTCCTTCGGAAGCACTGAAAATGAATGGCGTTCAATGCTGGAACTATCAGTGTTTGGAACTATTGGCTGCTCCACGACACGCGTTACTTCCGCATTCCAAAGTTCCTATGACGGTCTATGGGAGTGTCGCAACTCATTCTCTCTATGGCTCTGAGTTGCCTTAGTTACTAATGAGTTTCACCTGTGTCTAATTTAGATGCCTTTGTTTGTCCCCTGTATATGAAGAGTTTGGTTCCAAAACGCAATAAACGCCATTTTTAAAAAAAATGAGTTACTGCAAAAATCAGTATTGTATCTGGTTGGTATTGAAAAGTCAATGTTTAATTTTAAGTAAAATGCGATATCCGCCGTGTTATTCTGTCATGTTTTCTCCCTTTCTTTCCAAACAGCGACAAACGCCAGTCTCCCTTCTCTGCAGAATGCGATATATCCGCTCTCAACCAATCACAGCGCACCATTCCACGCAATGCAAACAGTAACGGCAGCGCCTTAAATACACCCGGCTTCCTAGTTTTTCTTATCTATTTTGTACTTTTCGATCAACAAACAAACAAAAAATGAATAATTTTGACGGCATTGATGAACCTGTGGTTGTTTCTGCGGTGGGTAAGAAACGTAAGGCATCGAAATTGATTCATTTACGTGAGGAGATTAAGAAGATGAGGCACTCGGGAGGAGGAAAAATGTTTTCAATCTTCTTTACAGTTCTTAATAAAAATATTATACTAATAAACTTACGTTGTTGTGTATTTTCAACAGTTTCAATATGAAAAAAAAAACTTTTATATTGATTCAATGGATTAATTGCATTTTGATAAAAAAAAAAAACATGGATTTATTGCATTTTGGGGAAAAAAATAATCCGTTTTTATAATAAATCTTTGAAAATCAAAACCTGGATTTAATTTTTTTTTGTTATTATGACCTACAAATGCAATGTGAAAGTTTGAAACAGAAAATAGTGGTTTTCATCTTTCTACTTTCTTGGTAAAGAAAACACATTTTTACTCAAATCAATCTAAATGGATTTATTGCGTTTTGGAACCAAACTCTTCATATATAGCCCTGTGTTTCAGTTGTTCCCTGTCGTTTTTTGTCTTTAGCGAGTATGTGGATTATGCTGCTCCTGCTGCTACTGCTACTACTACTACTACTACTACTACTACTGCTACTGCTACTTCTTCTTCTTCTGGTTTTCTCCTGTGTGATTCTCTGTGTGGATTAAATAGTACCTGCATCAAGCGTTTTGGATTAGACCATACACAACGTCGTCACCTTTATTTATATAGCGCTTTTTACAATACAGATTGAATCAAAGCAGCTTCACAGTGATAACATGAAAATAATACAACAAAGTTTGTTTCTAGAAGAAAATTGCGTCATCGTCCACCTTAAGTAAGGCAGATCAATAATATTGTTGAATATTAAATATCCCCAACTAAGCAAGCCAAAAGCCAAGGCAACAGTGGCAAGGAACCAAAACTCCATCAGGTGACAGAATAGAGAAAAAAACCTTGGGAGAACCCAGGCTCGGTCGGGGGCCAGTTCTCCTCTGGCCAACGAGCGAACAGTGTATGATTATGATCCAGGCATTATGATTACAGGTCAGAAGTCAGATTGGATTAGGACATTCAGAATATTAATACAGTTCCATCTGGTTGGAAGTCGGAGTCATCACGCCGGTATGGAGACGAGTTTGTTGAGGATGGCTGTCGTGTCGATCGGGCCTTCACAGGCTGATGAGGCTGGCACTTCAGGGATGCGTCATGGATGGGTCCAGGTGCAGGTCCACCATCTGATCTGGATACGGCCGGGATCCGGCTGACTTCAGTAAACAGGGAAGGGACTGGTTGACACTTCAGGATTGCATTTTGATCGTGTCTAGGCGAAGGTCCTGCATCAGATCTGGATTCGGCCTGGTTCCGGCGGACTGCGGTAAACCTCGGATAAACAGAGAGACTAATATTAGCGTAGACTCCATCCTTCTTATGATGTAACAAGTACATCAGGTTTTTTGGGGAGTGTTCCCGGTTCCGGCTGATCTAAACTATGCACCCTAAAGGCAAGGCAAGGCAAGTTTATTAATTTATATAGCACATTTCATACACAATGGTAATTCAAAGTGCTTTACATAGAAGAAATAAAAAAAATAAAAAAAAAATAACAATAATTAAAACAGTTTAGAATAAAGAAATTAAAATAATCAAAACAAATAAGAATGATTAAAACAGTTTAGAATAAAAAATAAAATAAAGTACAGTAAAAACAGTCGGACGAACTGGCACAGTGCTCATTCAGTAAATGCATAGCTAAACAGATGTGTTTTGAGTCTGGATTTGAATGTGACTACTGTAGGAGCACATCTGATCTACTCTGGAAGTCTGGTTCCTCTGGAAGCTGGCATAATAGCTAAAAGCAGACTCTCCATGCTTAGAGTGAACCCTTGGTATTTCTAGCTGATGTGATCCTAATGATCTAAATTGAATTATAGAAGTCTATAATGTGTTATGTGTATGCTAGGTCAAAGAGATGTGTTTTTAGTCTAGATTTGAATTGACAGAGTGTGTCTGCTTCCCGAATAATGTTAGGAAGATTGTTCCAAAGTTTTGGTGCTAAATAGGAAAAGGATCTACTGCCAACTGTCGATTTTTATATTATAGGTATTACCAACTGGACGGAATTTTGAGATCGCAAAAGACGTCAAGGAATATAATGCGTTAAGAGCTCGCTCAAGTACTGGGGAGCTAAACCATTTAGTGTTTTGTAAGTGATCAGCAGTATTTTAGAATTTAAATGATGTTTAATAGGGAGCTAATGCAGTGTTGACAGAACCGGGCTGATATGGTCATACTTCTTGGTTCTGGTAAGAACTCTAGCTGCTGCATTTTGGACCAGCTGTAGTTTGTTTATTAAGCATGCAGGGCAACCACCCATAATAGCATTACAATAATCTAGCCTTGATGTCATGAACGCATTAACTAATTGTTCTGCATTTTTCATTGAGAGCATATGACGCAATTTAGATATATTTTTAAGATGAAAAAATGCGGTTTTACAGATGCTAGACACGTGACTTTCAAATGAAAGGTTGGTATCAAAGAGCACACCCAGGTTCCTAACCGACGACGAAGACTTGACAGAGCAGTCATAAAGTGTTAGACAGTATTCTAGATTATTACGTGAGGAAGTTTTTTGTCCAATAATTAGAATCTCTGTTTTTTCTGAATTAAGTTGTAGGAAGTTGCTAGTCATACAGTTTTTTATATTATCAGCTATGCATTCCGTTAATTTTGTGAATTGGTACGTTTCGTCAGGGTGTGAAGAAATATAGAGCTGTGTATCATCAGCATAACAGTGAAAACTAATGCCTTGCTTCCTAATGATATCTCCCAAGGATAGCATGTACAGAGTGAACAGCAACGGTCCTAGTACTGAGCCTTGTGGTACACCATACTGAACTTGTGATCGATAAGACATCTCTTCATTTACTGCTACAAACTGATAACGGTCAGATAAGTATGATTTAAACCATGCTAATACATTTCCTCTAATGGCAACATAATTTTTGAGTCTATTTAAAAGAATGTTGTGGTCGATGGTATCAAATGCAGCACTAAGATCGAGTAACACTAATAGAGAGATAAAACCACGATTGGATGATGCTGTCTCAGAACTATGGTACGGTCTAAATCCTGACTGAAAATCCTCGCAGATATCATTTCTTTCTAAAAAGGAACATAGTTGTGAAGATACTGCCTTTTCTAGTATCTTTGACAGAAAAGGTAGATTCGAGATCGGCCTGTAATTGACTAATTCTGTAGGATCAAGTTGTTTTTTTTAACAAGCGGTTTAATCATAGCCTGCTTAACTTTTTGGTACGTATCCTAATGACAAATATGAATGAATGATATTAAGAAGAGGATCTTTGACCTCTGGAAGCATCTCTTTCATTAGCTTAGTTGGTATAGGGTCTAATATACATGTTGTCGATTTAGATGATTTAACGAGATAAAAAAATTCTTCCTCTCCTATAGTAATGAATGAATCGATTTTTTCCTTAGGGAGACTACAAAGCACTCCCTGATGCAATACTGTAGTAGACGGTTGCATAGTTATAATTTTCTCCCTGATATTCTCAATCTTATACGTGAAGAAGTTCATAAAGTCATTACTGCTGTGCTGCTTGGAAACTTCTGGGCTTGAAGCTTTATTTTTTGTTAGTTTAGCCACTGTTTCAAATAAATACCTAGGGTTTTGTTTATTTTCTTATAATCGGGTTGAAAAATAAGCAGATCTAGCAGCTTTTAAGGCCTCTCTGTATGCAATCGAGCTCTCCTTCCATGAAATGTGAAATACTTCTAGTCTTGTTTTCTTCCAGTTGCGCTCCATTTTTCTGGCTGCTCTCTTAAGGGCCTGAGTGTGCTCGTTGTACCACGGCGTTGGACTATTTTCTTTAATCTTCTTTAAGCGTAACTGAGCAACTGTGTCTAAAGTACTGGAAAAGAGAGAATTAAAAGTTTGTCGCAATATCGAATTCTTCTAAGCTGTCTGGGATGCTGAGATGATGAAACTGATCAGGAAGATTATTAATAAAGCAGTCTTTAGTGGCAAAATTGATAGGTCTAACATATTTGTAACACGGAGTCAGCTTTGCAGCCTTGGCTAATGAAGTTTACACGAGACTAGATAGTGATCTGAGATGTCGTCGCTCTGCTGCAGAATTTCAACGGTATCAACATTGATTCCGTGTGATAATATTAGATCTAGACTATGATTACGACAATGAGTAGGTCCTGACACTGTTGTCTAACTCCAATAGAGTTAAGAATATCGTTAAAGCCCAATCCCAATGCATCTTTTTCGTTATTTACATGTATATTAAAATCACCAACAATTAGGACTTTATCTGCAGCGAGTACTAACCCTGATAGAAAGTCAGCAAATTCTTTGATAAAGTCTGTATGGTGCCCTGGTGACCTGTATACAGTAGCCAGCACAAATCTCATACGTGATTTATCATTTACACTTTGTTACATTAAGCTCCAACACTTCAAAAGAA
The DNA here is from genome assembly GCF_029890125.1 of Rhinichthys klamathensis goyatoka. Classification (NCBI taxonomy): domain Eukaryota; kingdom Metazoa; phylum Chordata; class Actinopteri; order Cypriniformes; family Leuciscidae; genus Rhinichthys; species Rhinichthys klamathensis. The sequence continues at coordinate 1,613,322 of NW_026606794.1, read as the reverse complement.
TTATATTTGAAACTAGATTTCTTAGTAATTATGAAAATATTACTATAAATTACAGCAACACCTCCCCCTTTGCCTTTCAGACGAGGTTCATGTTTATAACAGTAACCCTGGTGGACTCATTTAAAGTAATGTAATTGTTTGGTTTTTGCCAGGTTTCTGTCAAACACAACACATCTAGGTTATAGTCTGTAATCATATCATTAACAATAAGTGCTTTTGAAGTAAGGGATGGAATATTCAGAAACCCAAGCTTTATCATTTGCTCATTTGTATTATATCTGTTTTTTATTTGTTGAACATCAATTGCATTTTTACCCTTAGATGGGTTTGGAAGTTTTTTGTATGTCCTAATTCGGGGAACAGACACAGTCTCTATATGATGATATCTTGGTGAAAGAGTCTCTATGTGATGGGATTTATCTGACCTTGGTGATGTGAGACAGCTGGCAGACGGTCGGTTTAGCCAGTCTGTCTGCTTCCTGACCTGAGCCCCAGATTGTCATGTTTGAGCTCTAAGACTACGTGCCATATTACTAGACGGACAATTGTACAGTCCCACTAAATTATGCTAGATCTTGATAGTCAGTTGCATCCCCCACAGCCTTTAGCACTCATAACTGTCCTCCATGATCGAGAATTGCGACATGCAAATTGCATTCTACAGACAGCGTATGCCAGTGGACTGAAATATATTGGGATTTTTTTCTTTATTCCCCCTTAAGTCAAGTCAAGTCAAGTCACCTTTATTTATATAGCGCTTTTTACAATACAGATTGTATCAAAGCGCTTCACAGTGATAACATGAAAACAATATAACAAAGTTTGTTTCTAAAAGAAATTGCGTCAACGTCCACATTAAGTAAGGCAGATCAATAATATTATTGAATATTAAATGTTAAATGTCCCAACTAAGCAAGCCAAAAGCCAAGGCAACAGTGGCAAGGAACCAAAACTCCATCAGGTGACAGAATGGAGAAAAAAACCTTGGGAGAAACCAGACTCAGTCGGGGGGCCAGTTCTCCTCTGGCCAACGAAGGAACAGTGCATGATTCGGGCAGCATTACAAGTCAGATTGGATCGGAACATTTAGAGTATTTTTTGGAAGTCCAAGTATGCACGCCGGTCTTAAGACGAGTTGTTGAGGATCAGTGCCGTCCACCATAGAGAGTCCATATCGCCCGTGTTGAGTCGTCACTTCATAGGCTTTGTGATTGGAGCATCTGAAGTCTCCGTGAGAGGCTGGATACAAACTGGAGCTGACGAACGCCATTTTCTCGGGACTCGCGTCCCGAGATAACAGCAGAAAAGCAAAGGGAAAATAATTAGCGTAGCTGCTGTTCATAATGATGATTTCCATAACACAGGCGTAAATGACAAAACATGAAGACAGTGACTCTTGCGTCCCAAAATCACCCCCCTCCGTCCCCCACTCAACTCAGCCTTGCTTACTGACCTCTACGTCCCTCCTGCTGCTGAGACCTAACCACAATCTCACAATCTCTCCGCAACCCAACCATACGCGCCAACCCGTTGACTAAGGCTGTCGAGCCCCACTGGTGCGTGAATAGGCAGTTTCAGTGGACAACGGTTCCGTATGGCATACTACCTACCGCAACACAATATCTGCCCAACCACCCGTCATTCACGCAATATACACAGGAACGTAATGACTGCAAATACTATGCAACCTATACAGATAACCTACAGTCTCTTCAAGTTTTATAGTATTAAATGCATTTGATCTGATTCAGCAGTATTATAAAAGGTAAGCATTATGTAAATGCTTGGCTAAAAAGATGCGTCTTTAATCTAGTTTTAAACTGGGACAGCGAGTCAGAGCCTCGAACAATATCAGGAAGGCTATTCCAGAGTTTAGGAGCTAAATGTGAGAACGCCCTCCCTCCTTTAGTGGACTTAGATATCCTAGGAATGACTAGAAGCCTCGAATTTAGTGATCTTAAAGAACGCGATGGATTGTAGGGCGATAGAAGGTCCATTAAATACACAGGAGCTAAACCATTTAGGGCTTTATAGGTCAGTAATAGTACTTTGTAATTGATACGGAACTTGATAGGTAACCAGTGTAGAGATGATAAAATTGGTGTTATATGATCATATTTTCTTGACCTAGTAAGAACTCTAGCGGCTGCATTTTGCACTAACTGTAGCTTGTTTATTGAGGATGCAGGACAACCGGCTAATAAAGCATTACAGTAATCTAGTCTCGAGGTCATGAATGCATGAACTAACTTTTCTGCATCGGAAACAGATAGCATGTTACGTAATTTAGCAATGTTTCTAAGATGGAAAAAGGCTGTTCTTGTAACATATGAAATATGATTTTCGAAAGACAAGTTGTGGTCTAGTATAACTCCCAGGTCTTTTACCGTAGAGGATAAAGTAACAGGACATCCTTCTATATTAAAGTTGTATTGTGAGTAGTTTTGTGGATAGTTTTTTGGACCAACAAGTAATACCTCCGTTTTATCTGGATTTAGTAGCAGGAAATTATGCGTCATCCAGCATTTTATATCTTTAAGACACTCTGTCAATTTTGATGAGTTAGTGTTTTCATCTGGCCGTGATGAAATATATAATTGAGTGTCATCAGCATAACAGTGGAAATTAATTCCATGTTTTCTTATAATATTACCAAGTGGCAGCATATATATTGAGAATAGCAGAGGGCCTAACACCGATCCTTGCGGCACTCCATAGTCTACTGACGTTATCTTCGATTTTTCCCCATTTAAACAAACAAAATGGTAACGGTCTGATAAATACGATCTGAACCAGCTTAATGCCTGTCCCTGAACACCAGTGTAGATTTGTAGTCGATCCAAGAGTATTTTATGATCGATAGTGTCAAACGCAGCACTAAGATCGAGTAGAACTAATATTGAGATACAGCCTTGGTCAGAAGCTAAAAGTAAATCATTTGTAATTTTAACTAGCGCAGTTTCTGTGCTATGATGCGGTCTGAATCCTGACTGAAATTTTTCATATATCTCATTTTCTTGCATGAAAGAGCACAATTGAGCGGACACAGTCTTTTCTAGTATTTTAGACACAAATGGAAGATTTGAAATGGGTCTGTAATTTGCTAAGTTATTTGGATCTAATTGCGGTTTCTTAATGAGAGGTTTTATTACTGCCAGCTTGAATATTTTTGGAACATGACCTAAAGATAAAGACGAGTTAATAATATTGAGAAGAGGCTCTTCCACTACAGGTAACACTTCTTTCAGAAATTTAGTTGGTATTGGATCTAATAAACATGTTGTTGGTTTAGATGCAATGATAAGTTTATTTAGCTCTTCCTGTCCTATAGTTGTAAAGCGGTGTAGTTGTTCTTGAGGGGCGATAATTGAGGCTGAATCATAAGACACCATAGAGGATTGTACATTTACAATTGTGTTTCGGATGCTTTCTATTTTCTCATTGAAGTAGTTCATAAAATCATTACAGCTATACAGTAACGGAATATTTTGCTCGGGTGATGTCTGTTTATTTGTTAGTCTAGCCACGGTGTTAAATAAAAACCTTGGATTATTTTGGTTATTTTCTATTAGTTTGCGGAGATGCTCAGCCCTGGCTGCTTTTAGAGCTTTTTTATAACGTGACATACTTTCTTTCCACGCTATTCTAAAGTCCTCTAAATTAGTTTGTTTCCATTTACGCTCTAGGTTACGAGTTTCTCTCTTGATAGCATGCGTAGCACTGTTGTACCATGGTGCTTTAGTTTTCTCTCTAACCTTTTTTGATCTAATTGGTGCAACAATATCTAATGTACTAGAGAAAATGGTGCTCAAACTGCTAGTCATTTCCTCTAGTTCATCTGTTTGTTTGGGTTCTCTGAGCAGCTGAGATAGATCAGGTAAGCTATTTGAGAATCTATCTATAGTGGTCGGAAGGATTGTTCTGCCTGGTCTATAACGTGGCGCAACATGACAAATTTCAGCAGTGCGTATTATACAAGTTACCATGTGATGATCGGTGAGATCGTCACTTTGCGGTATAATATCTATATCGGTTAGATTGGTTCCATATGATATAATTAAATCTAGTGTATGATTTAGACGATGAGTGGGACCACTGACATTCTGCTTGACCCCAAAGGAGTTTAATAAATCTGTAAACGCAGTCCCTAACGCATCGTTTGTGTTATCTACGTGTATGTTAAAATCTCCAACAATTATTGCTTTATCGGCATTGACCAATAGATCTGAGAGAAAGTCTGCAAACTCTTTTAGGAAATCAGCATATGGTCCTGGAGGTCTATATACAGTAGCCAAGGCTAGAGATAATAGGGATTTATTTCTTACATCTAAGAGCGTAACGTTTAGCACCAGTACTTCAAACGAACTAAACCTGTGACCTGTTTTCTGAGTAACATTAATAATATCTCTATAGATTGTTGCAACACCGCCGCCACGACCGATCAGACGGGGCTCATGTTTATAACAGTATCCTGGCGGGGTAGACTCATTTAGACCGAAATACTCGTTTGGTTTAAGCCAGGTTTCAGTAAGGCAAAGTACATCGAAGCTATTATCTGTGACCATTTCATTTACAATAACCGCCTTAGGTGTGAGCGATCTAATGTTTAGAAGACCTAGTTTTAGAAATTGTTTTTGTTCACTGATATTTAGATTTTCAGGTTTAATTACAATAAGATTTTTCCTAGATCCTACAGTGGATTTATTATTTGGCCTCACTAAACGAGGAATAGACACAGTTTCTATATAATGTTCTACACTACTTATATCAATTAAATTGGCACAGCAAAGACTGTGATTTGGAATTTGATTTTCTAGTCATACGGTGTGTAACGTCTTGGAGATGTTGTCCGACAGAACAGCCGCTCCGATTCTGCTGGGGTGCAGGCCATCAGCACGGTAGAGCCTAGGTCGCTCCCAGAACAGATTCCAATTATTTACAAAGAGCAGTTTTTGTTCATTACACAATGACATTAACCATTCATTTAGTGCAAATAATCTACTGAACCTTTCCTTAAGCATTATAACGTAATATATTCACCTCTAATGCCTTGTATTTTGTGTTTGGTGGTGTACAGAGTGGTACATCAAGCTGGTCTGAACTCCTCTGTGCATTAAATGAAACTCGAAGCCCGCCCATCATCTCCCCAAAGACTTTACTTTGGCTTGGCCCAGACCCCGATACTATTCCCTAGCGGTCTCATAAAAAACGCTCCCTGGATCAGGTTCATCACTTAAAGCAGGTTTTTGATGAGGCCAAACACAACCTCATAGGGGAAAGTAACACCAATCCGGTGGCTTTGTGGATTTGCCACGGTTTTGAGTGGGTTAAACGATATACTTCGGAAACAGGGCGCTAAAAGCAAGTGCCCATGTAGAGGAGCTTTGAAGAGGTTTCTGAGGTTAAACTTGAGGGAGAACTACTGAAAAGGTTTGATTTTGATCCTACGTCTTGGTGGCTTCGCCCAAAGCCCTTTAGACAGCAAGAGAGTCAAACAGCCCTACTAATGTGTGTACTTCAAAATGTTCTGTAATGCAACTCCTCTAGTTGGAGGACAACAGCAAACAAAGCGGCCTGGTCCTAATTAGCTGTTCTACTGAGTAGCTGCGTGGAGTCCTCTCTCTTGTTGTATTTATTATGCCCTGGCACTACACAGCAAAAGGCGCTGCAAGGGTTCAGTCCTCCCTCTGATGTGGTAAGTCCTCGTCTTGGGCAACTGCATCCCCCCGCTCCTGGCTGCTCACCACCGGCGCCACAATAACTGCCACCCCCTACCCCCACACCTCCCCTGCTAGGGGTCGACTCTGGGGGAACGAGAGCGCTTGATGACAGGCCTTTGCGACCAGGTCCCTGTTTATGAGCAGCCAGTCTGATGGCCTGTTGAGCCTCATTTTTGTGACTTTCTTGTAAGAGTCTATTTGAAAATGTTTGCATAGACAGTATGTACTGTCCTTATGTCTTGCACTTATTAGAACAGTTAGCCAGTTTATTTGATGATGTTTAACATCACATCCAGCATTCTTGATTGTATTTAGATTGCGGTGTAAAAGAGTAAGCTTGATTTCACATAATTTCTGCAGGATGTGGTTGCTGCATGGGAAGACACAGCTCTGGCACTGCTCTGCTGTTTGTAACACCAGCCTACCATCGCATTGTAATCACCCATACCATGTGCACCAGAATACAGAGGAATCAGGAATGCTTCGGCATGATTAGCATGTGACAGATGCGGTGAGGTAATGCAATCTCCCAGGCTCATCAGGATGAGATGTGTAAAATTGCTCTGCATAAAATGCTTTTAGCTAAAGCTGCTGTTTCTCGCAACACATTTTTGGATTGGATTACTTCTCATGATATATATATATATATATATAATGTAAAAATAAATTATGTACTGTATAAACTGCTTATCACCAATTCACACAAGATCAATGTTATTGTAGTATTATTTGCATACTAATAGGTTTTATTAATATTTTGAATTTGCTTTTATTTTTATCTTTTCATTCTTCATTTTAATTCAAATTTTGTTTTTTTGTGTTTTTGTCATTTTTATTATTATTTTTATTTATTTATTACTATTTAGGTTTATTTTAGTTTTATTTCAGTTTTAGTTTTTATTTATTTCCAGTTGGTAATTTTAGTGCTTCAACTTAAATTAAACAAAAATTATAAATGTGGCCTGAAATAACAATAAAAAACCAAACAAATATTTACATAAATTTTCCCCCCAGATTTTATTCAATTAACAAAGATGTTTTTAATAGTTTTTAAAAAAAATAAATAATTACCCTTATGAAGATAGGTGTGTCACTTATTTATTGCCATCTAACTTCTAACATCTAACTCTATAATTCTAACATCACAAAATATATTTAGCTGTGCTACTTAATTATGCAGAACATATTTAAACATGTGCATGTAGTATTATGAGGAGAAATTGAGAAATTGATTTTTGGGTAAAATACAATAGTGCTTTTGATGTTTTTGTTTTATTAAGAATCAGCTTTATTGGCCAATTATAAGGAAACTGACTTGGTTGGTTCTTCCATTGTGCTTTTGTAAAATAAAGAAAACAAACAGAATGCTGCTTTCTGCCTTCCCGGCTTCCTGAATTTTGCGGAGAGTCTCACAAAATGTAATTGAAACTCAGCATATAGGCTACTAGCAAGCTATTTTTTTTTTTTAGCAAGATTGTAGTGTGGATCTACAATACAAGACTGTATTCGTCTTCTGACTGTATGCACTGAACCAAGACATCCGTACCGTGATCGTTCGGGACAAATACATGTACCGTTACACCCCAATTTTGACCCTAGACTTTAACAAACAATTATAATAAAGCTTTTATTCTCCATGTAACAGCAGAACTGCTGTTGATATGTTTTGCATGATATATTATCCTTTTGAGGGGAGCATTTGTTGACATAGATGTACATTTAATTATATTAAATGTTTGTCCTGTGCATGTTATTTATTACAACACATTTCATAATGTGTACAGGGACAAGCGTCTTTAAAATGATACTGCTACGCTAGGTTAATGTTACTCCTTGGAGAGCTCTCTCCTCAGAATTTAATTATTTTATTCCATTGTTCAATCCGCAAAATGCATTTTCACGCGTGTTGTTTTATGGCTGGTGTGGTGCTTTCGCTGCAACACGTTCCTATTGAAAACAATGGTTTTATTTAGCATTGGGAGGCACAACGCTATGCGTGTTGTGTTGTGTCTGCAGCTAATTAGCGTTAACGCTTACATTGCAGCATGAACTCATCCTACTGTAGAGTCCCTCATCTGTTAGAGCTATTATTGGGGAAATAAACCCACTTTTGAGTCCCATCCAGGAAAAACAACAATCCTGGGGTGTCATTCTTCATCGGGGAATCACATTTCATGGTCCTGACCTTGGTAATGATTTATCTATCAGCTAGAAACACAGTCCTGTCTGAGTGCACAAACCACAGGTTAGAGTCAGAGCGTTCGGTATGGTTGCCATCTGTACCTCATTGACGCTCTCTGTTGCATCTTAGTCTGGGAGTTCCAGACCTGGCGATCCAATCCACTGTCTGCTCCGTAATACATGCTGTCATCTTACGTCATCCATGCTGCTGATCTAATGTGTTGCTCTGTTTTCATGTCATTTCTCATTATGCTATAAAAAAAATCTCATCACTACTACGACCAGGATTGAACTGTCGTCTGGTAGAGTGTGGTATAACATGTGTAGTAGATCAGTTAGATTTGTCTTGATAAGGATATTTAATATTATACATTCCAATTACAACCTCAAACATTTATCATTTAAACCTGAAACACTGTTTAGACTTTGAATAGTGAAATTGAAAGATTTGGCTTTCTGAGAAACTATGAATGCTCCTCTTACTATGATTGCACGTTTTTGAAAGCGTGTTGATTAGCGAATGTAGGGTGTTTACTAACATTAACCAACTAACCAATGCTTCTGGTTTATAACAGGCAGACGGCACCAGCTCTGCCATTATTAACATCTCGCCTTCTCAGTCCAGCCTCCATGTATACGTATGTATGACATCATCACCTATTTTCACATCTCTTTCCATCTCTCTGCAACCTTCATTTCATTGTGACTAGGTCATTGAGTGTATAATGGTATGGTTTGAGTCCAGGGTTTCTTGCCCTCATTACGTGTGAAAATAATATTGGATTTTTTTTTGTCTCTTTATGTGTTTGTGGCTCATGGCATGTCACCTTTATTCAGTCAGAATAGCTGTGACAAAGTCAACAAGTGGAATACACATGCGATGTGGCTTGTGTCCTGTGCTGCATGCCCTTGGTGTGTGACGATGCATGGACAAGTGACATCACCCAGGCCAAGGTCTGACATTTTCATAAAGATTTTTACTAAACAATATGACAAAATAGATGTCAAGATGAATTCTCTTAAAACAAGTCTCAATATCAATAAGCCATTGTGCTTCTCGCATAATTTTTTATCTTACTTTAAGGATGTTAAGAGATTTTTTAAGATAATATTTAAATATTTCACCTCAAAATTCTGTCATTTACTCACTTCACTTTTATTTCAGTTTTAGTATTAGTATTGTAGTACTTTAGTAGTTTATTTCAATTAGTTGCTAAGGCAGCATTTCTAAGGTTTTTTTAAGGTTACGTTTCCACAAATGATTTTTAATAGTTTTAGTTCACAATAACACTGATTCCACAGAAAAAAAAGGTTAGGATTTTTATTTTACTGTGACTTTCTCTGTAAGAATGTTGTACTTTATTTTGTAGAGCTATACAGTACTACAATTGGAATTTTAAGCAACTGTATTTGCAGAATATGTGTACTGCAGACACTGTAATGTAAAGTACACATGGACAAAAATATGTGGACACCCTCTATTAATGAATCGATTTGGCTGGATTTGGGAAGTGCGTAAAATCAAGCATTCAGCTGTCTGAGGCCCTTTTCGTCTCTAGCATGATGATGCCTCTCTGCACAAAGTGAGGCCCATATAGAAATGGCTTACTGAGTTTGTCGAAAAAGAACCTGACTGGCCTATACATACTAGAGTCCAGACCTGAACCCCACTTGTTTTGGGATGAATTGGAACTCCAACTTAGTCAGTCCCCATTGTTCAACATCGGTGCCTGACCTCCCCAAGGCTCTTGTGTCTGAATGTGTGCAAATTCCTGCAGCCATGTTCCACATCATTCCCACAGCATGTTCCAAGCCTTCTCAAATGATTGAAAGCTATTATAGCTGCAAAGGGAAGACAAACTCCCTGTCAATACCCATAGTTTTGAAATAAAATGCTTAGACAAGCTCATATGGGTGTGGTGTTCGGGAGTCCACATACTTCTGACCATAAAGTGTATTTCAAAATGATATTTACACCAGTCTAATTAGGTTAACGGATGCCTCTAATCATGAAGATCTGCAAGATCTAGTTGGCTTTGTGAGTGGTTACTCTGAGTTTCTAACTCAGTGAAGGATTTTGTACATGCAACTGACTGCAGGAACTTTGGGTGACAGACCCATTTATTTTATGTTATATTGTTATTTATTTATTTTATTTTATTTCGGAGGCAAAGCTAATTTGCTCTCATATTTGTCTTCGACTCTGTAAAGTTCTCTTGGTTACGCTTCAGATTGGTTGCAAAACACGAATCCTGTTTTGTGTTGAGATCAAGGAGACTATCCTTCTTTCTGCACTTTCTCCAACAAAGAAAAGTCAGGATCATGAATGAGGGACATAGAAATGAGAAGCAAACATATAGGAGAAAGGTGTGTTCTGTCATCTTCTTAGGCCCATCTACTCTTGGAAGTCATGCAGGTCTTAGTGTGGTCCAATTTGTTTCTAGTCAAATGATCTCCACAGTTTTGGGGCTTTGGTTCTAGTCCTTATGACTGCATTACACCAGGCTAAGACTAAGCAGAATCCTTTGATACCACTTCTTGTTTATATCACACTCTAAATGTAGTACTCTTTGCCTCCTCTTGCCAAGACATAGAGGTTTCTTTTTTTGCAAACAAAGATATTTATTTTATTAGAAAACATTAAAACCAGATGATCAAAAATCCAAATTTTCTCTCTCACCAGAGCCAAAGTAAATAGGGCTGTTAAAAGATTCCCAGTGCATTTCCCCTCATTGCCAAATGTCAAGAACAGAAAGAAAAAGAATGAGTGAAAGGAAGAGAAAGAGAGAGGGATGAAAAATGTGTATTCAATCAGTTTTCCACTAATGAAATTTTGAAGATGCAGACCTTCTATGAGCTTGTCCTGTCCTGTTGCTTTTAGGAGGGAGAGAGAAAAGATGGTGAGGAGAGAGCCGTTCATCACACTTTTTCCTATTTATTATGATGAGATTTGTTTCACTATTTTGAGGTCTTGTAATTCAGGGATTTTCAAACTGGGGTCTGGGATCCACAAAGGGGTGCCAGAGGCTCTGGAAAATATTTAAGATATAACATTTACTTTTACATTTAATCATTTAGCAGACTTTTATCCGAAGCGACTTACAAATGAGGAGAGCAATAAAAGCAATCAAACCAACAATAGGGCAACAATATAAGTGTTGTGACTATTCCCAGTTTTTTTTTAATAGATATATAATCGCAAGTGTTAGTATTAATGGGTGAAGTGTTGGCGAGATGCGTCTTCAGCAGTTTCTTGAAAATGGTTTAAAAAAGACTCAGCAGCTCGGGTTGAGATAGGCAGGCCATTCCACCAGCATGGAACAGTCAAGGTGTCTTTGGAGAGGCTCAAAATCAAGAGATAGATATTTCAACATGTGTTTTTAGGGCTGTCAAAGTTTACATAACTTAAAGTATTTATTAAAGGGGCTATGTGTAGGTTTTTACTTAAAAAAATCTTTAAGATAGAGTCTTCATTTGTACATTTATGAGCCAACCATAATGTAATAGAAAGAATGACACCTTGACTGTCCACCACCGTTGCCTCTATCAGCATGTAGGCTCAATTGTGTGTGGAGGAGTCGGGTCCGAATTGGCGTGAAAATTCACAAAATTTGACGTCATGCGCTTTCTCGTCTACTTGGGCTTACATCCGTACGGCAGCCATTAGTAAGCAGCGGCAATCGCTAGCAGTAGTGTTTCAAATGGACTCTGCGGACGGAAAGAAGTGACCAGCCTCCAGCACAATCCAGATACCCACGGAAACTCCTCGTAAAAAAAAAAAAAAAGCCTATCTAATCTATTTTCCAGATTCTATTCTATTCTATTCTATTCTATTCTATTCTATTCTATTCTATTCTATTCTATTCTATTCTATTCTATTCTTTGTGAGAACTGCCATGCACATAGGTCTGCCCCGTGATGATGCAGTGTTTGCTAAAGTCTTTGCCAAGCCTTCAGACACTGCAGAGGACAAATAGTATTTCAACAGTTTTGCCAGTTTTTTGGTCTTAGCAGTTGACATCCAAAACGCATCAGTAGTTTTGAGAGGAGAAAAAGAAACATGCCGAACTGTGGTTGCTCATAAAATGGAATATTGGTTGGTGGCTTCATTTTCTTCAGACCATGCAAATGCTGGAGGTTATTTGAAAGGCTGCCTTGACTCTGCTGAAATGTGCAGACAGTGAAGGAATACAGCACACTTCTTAGTGAACAAGAGATGCCCAAAACCAAAATAAATTCAGTTATAAATGTATACTTGCATTGAAAAGTCCCTTTAGGTCTATCCAACTTCCTGGTTGAGAAGGCCAGCATTGGTGTAATATTGATGTGATATTGTGAATGCTAAATACAATTATGTTTTCACATATTTATTATTCACATTTACATATATGCATTTATACTCTTATCCAAAGCAACTTACAGAAGAGGAACATGCAATTACAAACACAAAGTATAAATTATATAAATATATAATATATATATATATATAGTGGGGAGAACAAGTATTTGATACACTGCCGATTTTGCAGGTTTTCCCACTTACAAAGCATCCCAGCGAGCAAACAGTCGTCTATAATACGTCTAAAAGACGTAATTGTTAGACATCCAAAAGACGTCCTCACAGGAGCCAGAATGAAAGTTTTTTATACGTCTTTTCAGGACGTTGTTTAGACGTCAATTAAAGACGTGCTACAGACGTAATTGTTAGACATCCAGAAGACGTCTTCACAGGAGCCAGAATGAAAGTTTTTTATACGTCTTTTCTGGACGTTGTTTAGACGTAAATTAAAGACGTGCTACAGACGTAATTGTTAGACATCCAGAAGACGTCCTCACAGGAGCCAGAATGAAAGTTTTTTATACGTCTTTTCAGGACGTTGTATAGACGTAAATTAAAGACGTGCTACAGACGTAATTTTTAAACATCCAGAAGACGTCCTCACAGGAGCCAGAATGAAAGTTTTTTATACGTCTTTTCTGGACATTGTATAGACGTAAATTAAAGACGTGCTACAGACGTAATTGTTAGACATCCAGAAGACGTCTTCACAGGAGCCAGAATGAAAGGTTTTTATACGTGTTTTCTGGACGTTGTTTAGACGTAAATTAAAGACGTGCTACAGACGTAATTGTTAGACATCCAGAAGACGTCTTCACAGGAGCCAGAATGAAAGGTTTTTATACGTCTTTTCAGGACATTGTTTAGACGTAAATTAAAGACGTGCTACAGACGTAATTGTTAGACATCCAGAAGACGTCCTCACAGGAGCCAGAATGAACGTTTTTTATAAATTTTTTTTGGACATTGTTTAGACGTCAATTAAAGACATGCTACAGACGTAATTGTTAGACATCTAAAGGCAGCCAGAATAAAAGTTGTATTAGTCACGTTTTCTGTAGTATAAATGTCAAAGAAGACTGTTAAAGACCCATATTGAAACGGAAATCTCATTTGTGCATTTTGCAAGGATCCAACTTTAAAAAATCTTTACTTCAAAACAGTGGCAGTGAGTTAGTTCTCACTGAGAAAAACCCAGTTACTCATTGTTAATGGTTGTCGTGTCATGAAACTGCAGACACACAGACCATAGACCTAAATAAGATTTGAAAGAATTTTGATAATATTGAATACTCAATTGAATACGGGAACTGTGTAGTGTATATACAAGTCTTGCATTTGTATATCTTATCAATATAATTGTAATAAACTGCTTACCATTTGCCTGTAAACCAAACTGATCACTCCAAGAAATCAACTATTTAAATCTCAAAATATATATTTTATTACTATTTTGTTCTACTGGACCAAAACTTAAAAGCCAGAACAGTAAAGTTATAAATTAACACAATTTCCCTTTAAATAATCTATAAAATGTTGTTAAAACAGTATAACATATCAATTAACAAAATGTGGCTGCTATAAGCTTCACAAGCTTCATTTATAGCGGCAAGCCCCGACTCTCCCGGGGGCATGTTTCAGATGATCGGCTGCAGACTTTATTTGGGCCTCTGTTGCAGCTGGGTCCCATTTCATGACAGCAGCTACAATCAAAGCAAAAAAATACACATGTAAAATAAATAAATACAAACGCCACTGTTGTGGTTTAGCTTGCAGCAGAGATGCATAGAAAATTTTAGTACTCGAATCAATGAAATGAAACAGTTATTAAATCACAAATCAAGTAAAATTACATCAAGCCTGATATAAAGCATTCCACACACACATACATATATATACACACACACATATACATATTCGTATTCGTATTGAACCGTTCGGTACGAGGCTTTCGGTTCAGTGTGCATTACAAACCGAACGGTTTGTTGGACCATTTTTCCTGCTGACCAAAATTTCGTTATTTAAAATGTAGGGGCGTGGCAAGCGTGCTCATAATGTAAGAGACGCTGCCGCGACCACAACATTGCCCAACATCAAATAGCAAACGTAATGTAAGCGGAACGAAACTGCAGCTGCGCTACTCGTTATTGTGTGGTTGACGGATCGTTTATCAGTTTGGACCAATCCAGCGTCTTGATCAAGCGACACTGTTACTACACAGCACTAAGAGATCCAGTAAAGAAAGCAGTTGAATTTGCCACTGAAGTAACAATATCGCAGCGAGATCTAGTGAGAAACATTCACATTTCTCCGTTATTAACGGATCAAACAGCGCTGACGTGGAAAACAGGAATAAACATTGTGCCATGAATGAACTATCCAGTGCCCACAGATCAGCAACATTCACCATGGATTTACTGTAGTAACACTACTAACTGTAACCATGGAAGTTTGGCAGGAATAGTAGGCTATAATGCTTTCAAGTAACGTTACGTCGGTTTTATTTCGACATTATGAATAAAATTGCTGCCCTCAAATGTTAATCTGAAATAAAATAAACCTTTGTTTATAACTACTACAATATTACAATTAATTTTTTTCAAGGAGCAAGGAGCTGTTTTTGTTTTATATGCTCCTAAGAAGAGTCAAGTGTAGCTCCATCACTGCTCAAAGTAAAAAATTATCATACTTTGATGAAAAATTATTAAAAAAATTAAATCAAGGAAATTTCTCTGGCTTTTCTTTCTTTTTGCTGTATCAAAAACGTACCGAACCGTGAATTTTGTGAACCGTCACACCCCTAACATATATATTTATTTACATTTGAATAGAGTTATCAAAGACCTGTTTGTGAAAGGTTTTTTATTTTTATTATTGTTTATGTTAAAACTAGGGGTGTGACGGTTATTATATAACCGTGAGACCGATGGTTATAGTTGAACACCGTCATTAGAACTCTATAACCGCCAAAACCGTGTTATTAAAATATATTGCAGATAAGGTTATACTAATATCAGTGTTGGGGAGTAACGGAATACATATACCAGCGTTACGTATTCAGAATACAAATTATGAGTAGGCCTAACTGTAGTCTCCACAGAACAAAAAAATTTGTAAAAAAAAAATTTGTGTTTGCATTTATGAGGAAAAAACAATGTTACGGACATGAGCGCTCTGAACGCGGCACTAAAAGATGCTTTAAAAATTTCACAGACACACCAAACAGAAAGCACAAAACCTTTCTTTAAAGTGCATTTAGTTTTGTATTAATTGTATGTTAATTTTAATCAATGTTTCATCAACCAATTGCCTGGATTTAATAAATAAGAAGTAAATATAGCAGACGATAAACACGGAGGCGCCGGCGCGTGAACTGGAGCTCGTCTCATAAATGAACCGAAACTCAGCATATAAGGTAGCCTACTTGCCTCACAGACAGGTCTACTTTTAAACAGAACAATTCAAAACGTAAGAAAACAGACTACAGACTGCTCTCTGCTTATGTAATAAGCAGATAATCCGTATGAATTGTGTATTTCTCTCTGGCGCGTTGACTACTGCGAAGATCGTGAGTCAGCATCGTCAACTTCATCTTTGTAGCCGACACTGGCAAAGAAAACACTTGTTTATTAATAAACAATTAAAATATCTCATTGCTATATTTTACATATTCATAATCATTACTTTTGCCGGTTCTTTGTGACAGATTTTAGGTGCTTATTGGCAGCACCAGCCTTACATGTTACACCACCGCATCACCGCACCCACCAGAATAGGCCTGTTTGATTTTTTTTTGTTAAAGTCCCACTCCGATCATATTTTGAGCTATTTTTAAACATTCCCAGTGGTCTTTAAATTATGATTATGCCATTTTTAGCCAAAATCACAAAACCTGTGCCGTATTCTGGGACTTCGCTTCAGCAGAGCGGCAGTAGCAATTCGCCTCTGCGTTGTGGGCGGAGCCGTTGGCACGGAGACGACCCTCCCCCTGCCCGTTGCTGAGAGCTCTGTCTCTCCTGCTAGCTTACACCCCAACACCGGTGGGGCAACAGTATTATATACACGTTAATTATTATTATCCGAAGTTAATCAAAGTTATCACCGATCACCAATCATTATTTCACTCCAAGACATCGCGTGTGGAGACGCCCAGTGCAGTTACTACGTCACAACTCCAGTCTATTTTAGCCGGCATTTTAGCGTCTGCTACTGATTCACAGCCATTTGAATGTAGAAATACTCAGAAATACAACTTTGAGCTTATTTTTCTCAAGATATGTCCTCTAACATCAGAAAAATGCCACAAGAACATGTTAACACCTAGAAAAACATTATTTTCATCGGAGTGGGTCTTTAAGGATTTGTTTACTGTGTGTGATTCATTTAATGGAAAGCTCAAGTCACTGCTAGTTGTCTGGCTGTTAATTCTAAATAAATGTAGAGCAAGTAGCAGTGTCTGCTCGTTTATTCAAACTAAGTTGTCCTATAACAGACGAACGTCGCAACGCTATGTTTTTTTTGTTTTGAAAACCAAATCTTTTGTATGTGAAAGAGCCATGCGTTAAAAGTCAGATGGCACAAAATATGAACAAAATAAATAAAAGAATTGAATATTGAATTGCATAGCATCATATTTTTCTCCATTGCATCGTATTACATCGCATCGCGTTGAGTTGAAATCAAATCGCACCGCATCGTAATAATAGTGAATCGCATTGCATCGGTAGCTGCTTATATGTAGCCTATCTTTAATGTATCGTATCGTTGGCTATGCATCGACATGCGTATCGCATCGGCCTCAGTTATGGAGATGCACATCCCTAATACCTACATAGGAAAAGTAACTACATTTACATACTGTGAATCGTTTTTTTAAATCGAGAATCGTTTTTGCATCGAAAATCGCTATTGAATCGAATCTTGAGCCTAAAAATCGGAATCGTGACATTTTCTGAATCGTACACCCCTAATATAAACACACATAGCTGTTTGCTTGGAACACCCCTTTAATTGTAAATTTATTAAATCACATGTAAGGTTTATAAATAGTAGCTAAAGGAGAGTAAACTGATACCCCCTTTATTTTCTCTACCTTATGCCGTCCGAAAGGGTATGTGATTTTCTTTCTTCAGATGAACACATTTTAGAAAAAATAAACTAGACTTTTAGAAAAATTATCCATCTCTTGTGTTTGTGTTAAATACTGCAAGTGAATAGACACCAAAATGCGGAAGGTCGAAAAAGTCCAAGAGCATTGTAAAGCTCACATGATAAATGCAGAAAACATCTTGTGTGAACAACACAGCAGGCTGTACTGTATGAAGTTTCTGGTGCATGCACTTGCATTATATTGGCTTACAATAATGGATAATTTTTCAAAAAATCTTTGTGGAAAGAAAGTCTATACATCTGGAATGGCACGGGAAAAAAGAGATTTTTTTTTATTTTGGAGTGCACTGTGCCTTTAAAATTGACTACGGTTTTAGATACTGCAATGGATACTTACTAGTGATGGACTTGTTTCTCTGTTGGTGCCTGTTCTGCTCCGTAAACATTGTTCCAATGCTTGATCTAAAAAAAAAAAAGTTAAAAAGTGCGTTAATAGATTATTGATCTGGGTGACATAGGACCATTTTGAATGTGTTCCTTAAATAAATTATACAGGTTATGTGTTATATAAATCTGGAGAACCCTTACTAAAATTAACAATGTTTTGTGACACTAACCAAATGGTAATAAATTATTGTAATCAATCCACCATAAAAAAACATGGTTTCTACACCTTTACTATAATAAAAACCGGTTAATTTAGCAAATGTCCTTAAAAGAACAGGTCATCCAAAAAAAAAGAAAAGTTCTCTCATTATTTAGCCTACTTACCCTCATGTTGAAACTGTATGAGTTTCTTATGTAGAACCATAATTAAGATATCTTGAGAAATGCCTTATTTGTTTTTGTTTTTCTCATACAGTTGTTTTATTCCCAACATTCTTGTGTTTCACAAAAGTAAGTTAGACATTTATTTTTGGGTCAGCTAGGCCTGTATAAACT
The DNA here is from genome assembly GCF_029890125.1 of Rhinichthys klamathensis goyatoka. Classification (NCBI taxonomy): domain Eukaryota; kingdom Metazoa; phylum Chordata; class Actinopteri; order Cypriniformes; family Leuciscidae; genus Rhinichthys; species Rhinichthys klamathensis. Next base: position 1,595,031 of record NW_026606794.1, on the reverse strand, counting down.
CAAGAAGATAGAAGATAAAACATTGTCTGGAGGGTTTGAACCAGTGTGCCTTTGAGCAGAGTGTCCATGTTCTGCCTCTATTTCACGTGTATTTTATGACAATACTCACCATCTGAAGATCGTGTGGCTGGATAATATTTAACGTTACTCCCAAAATGCCTGGATCATGAAGGAAACACACACAGCAATATTAGCTATTTGTTTTAACTTTTTACTTAGGCTACTAACAGAGACATTTGCAAAAGCTTGCAAAATTGACTCACCAGCTCCAAGACAATAACGTTAGGCCTAACTTTAACGTTAAATCCCGCGATCAACAATTTAAAAGCCTAGTTTGCAGATTCTTCTAGACTCGAGTAAAGGAGTGTGGTTCGAGTTCTTCTGTCTAAAGAGACAATGTTCTCAGTTCACTCATTGTAAAGCTCCAATGCTGAGTTTTATTTTATTTTTTATCATAAACTAATTTAGCTGACAATACACATGCTAGATCAGCACATAATTAGCCTAATACATTGGAATACCGTACTAATATCAATATTTCTCTAATCGCGTTTAGATTCTCAATTTAATACACTATATTTTGATGTATTAGAATTTGTATAAAATAAAAAGTTATTTACGTTACCTTCCGTAGATTGCAATATGTCCATTGTTCGTTGTCCATATTCCTTGTTTGTTCTTCATTTACATCCCGCAACTCGCTCAAAATAAACATTTAGCAGTCCGATGTAAAATAATCCATGTTTTAAACAATGTAAAAGCCACAAAACCGAAGTAGGTCCCGAGCAGCAGCACACACACCCACTCACTTCAACTGACGTATTCAAACTTGACTGGTAAAGGCGCGCATAGTTGTCATTGGCCAGATTCCTGGATGACAGTCAGAATAACCAATCATGCTCAAAACTACTCGGAGAGACAGCCAATAGTGTGAAAACATTACAATAACAGGACAATATGAAATGTTTTAAAAGAAAGAATAGGAAAAAAAATATACACGTGCTATTTAGTTGTATTTGTAGGCTGGCTGTTATATTTAATCAATTGTTTAAATGTGTTTTCATTGCAGTGCATGATTAAAAATGAAAGATAAAAAATGAAAGATAAAAAATGAAAGATTAAACAGTAACTTGTATACCATATATATATAACATTTATTTATCACTGTTCTGATAAACAGCAATTTAATAGAGCAAACAGTATAATTAAACAGAGCAAACACTGCATATCTATTCATATACAATTCTGTATGACGTTTGTGAAAAACTAATGGATTGGTATCATGGTGGTGACATTAGAGTTACATTCATGTGACCCATAATGACCCTTTTGCACTTTCACAAATTCTTGACCTTTCCTTTAGAAACACTCTAATGCCTAATAAATGTCAACATGCTTTGTGGTACTGTTACACAACATGTTGGTTTAGGGTTAATCCCTCTGTCCAACGCAACACTTGCTAACATTGGCATAATTAAGTTACAACATAATACCCTGGGTTTCACAGGCAAGGCTTAAAGGAGAACTCCGGTGCAAAATGAACCTCGGGTCGGGTGTAATAACACATTGGTACAGACTAAATCGTTCCCTGAGATTTGTTTTCATGATAATCGAATGTAAAGAGTTTTATCTCTAAAAACAGTTTAGCTTATAACGCTAGTATATTGGCATAGAGTAAGCAAAAAGAGATCGCTAGTTAATACCACTAACAAGGCTCAAATTAGCCCCACACTAACACGGCAGCATAATGAGTGTCCTTACATGCAAACCGAAGCATTGAGAACTTTGTAAGTGTATAGACAGTTTAATAAGAAGATACTTTACACAGACAGTACAGTTAGCGCAAACAGACAGGAGCCATCTTGGAAAACAGTCTCGACCAATCGAACCACGAGGGTGAGCGAACAGTACGTGTAGATATTGAAGATAAGATAAATTATATTTATTTTTTTATTTTCTCTGTTGCGTTAAGTGCTTCTCTTATGCGCTCAGTGCTTTCTTCCGGAAACAACGGACCGTATGAGATTCCAAGTCACAGTTCAGCTCACGTATCACCGTGTTCGTGGTTTGACTGATCGAGACTGTTTTCCAAGATGGCTCCTGTCTGTATGCGCTAACTGTCCGTGTAAAGTATCTTCTTATTAAACTGTCTATACACTTACAAAGTTCTCAATGCTTCGGTTTGCATGTAAGGCAGTGGCGTAGGCAGAAATTGTATTTTGGGTGGGCCAGTGAAAATGTGACTGGGCCTATAGTTTTTCCTAGAAAAAAATGACTTCAATAATAATAATTATTGAAAAATGACTTCAATAATAATTAACATTAATAGACAAACTGAAAGAACAGTTACACCTTTATATTCGGCAAATCATCATGTTCAACCAACAGAGCTCAATAAAGGCTGGACAAAACCAGTAGACAATGTCTATTTTATTCTATTCAGCAGTGCAAATACAGTCCACCCGAAAATAAAGTAAGCTAAAATAATAATATCACAGTTAGATCGGCGGATAAACCCGCGTCAGGCTGACGGGGAGAGAGGGAGCAAGAAGCGGCCGGCGCCAACACCTGACTAGCCTTCTCCTGGGGTAATGAGTCGGAAGAACTGGGCTGGGTGGACTCGGAAGATGAAGGCAGTGGCGTGTCTTCTTCCTCAACTCTTGCTTTTTTTTTCCAAATAGCACATTAAAGAAATTTGTGTAGCCATTATTGTGGCGCCGACGCCGTTGAGAGTTTTCCTGTCGGAACCCCCAGCAACCATAGCAACCAATAACGTTCCGGAGAAAGGCTTTCTACAACTTGCTTCACCAGTTAATTTTTTTTTTTTTTTAAGTTAAGTTTTATTCGGAAAACAAATGAAACACACACAGCAGTCAACAATTAATCAGGTATATATTAATATATTTTCATAAATACATTTGAATAATAAAAATGTATTTTTATCAAACTTGCCTGGGCGGGCCAGTGAGTAATGTGGGCGGGCCAGTGCCGCCCTGGCCCAATACTGGCTACGCCCCTGATGTAAGGACCCTCATTATGCTGCCGTGTAAGTGTGGGGCTAATTTGAGCCTTGTTGGTGGTATTAACTAGCGATCTCTTTTTGCTTACGCTATGCCCAACATACTAGCGTTATAAGCTAAACTGTTTTTAGAGATAAAACTCTTTACATTCGATTATCATGAAAACAAATCTCAGGGAACGATTTAGTCTGTACCAATGTGTTATTACACCCGAGGTTCATTTTGCGCCGGAGTTCTCCTTTAAGCCTGTAGTCCAGACTAAAATGCACGTTTGAGCTGTATTACCTGAAAGCAACTTGTAGGCTATACTGACATATCTTATGTCAGTGCCATTGTTTTGTCTCAAGATGCACACCAGTAATGTTTTTTTCTTCTAAGGTACATTTTTAAAAGCTATAATTGAATGCCCAAATTTAACTAAGGCCTAATCCTGGCTTTATATCTAAACCCTGTCTGTGAAACCGGGGGTTAGAAATTAAGGGGTTAACCCTAACCTTAACCCTTGTCTACAGACTTTTATTTAACAGCATGGATACTCCAAGGTGTTGACTGCAGTGGTTAGGTCTTTAGCATTGATAAAGGACAAAGATCTTCTCACTGTGACAGTCTGTAATGTATTTTAGCAATGATTGTTTGTAAGGATTGTCCCTAAAATAGAGCTATTGATGCATTCAAGACATGTCATAAAGATCGTATTTACGAATTGAACACACATGAACGCCACCACAATGTTGAAAATAGGAAGTTATTTACTGTAAAATTAGGATATTTTTTTTACAGTGCAGTATGAACATCTGTTCTGAACTAGTTCTGGCTGTCAGTGGACGTTTAGATAATGGCCAGATTGGACATCTTTTATTTACGTAATTTATTGACTGTTTCTGGATGTCAATGGACGTCCAGATTATAGTCAGTATGAACGTCTTTTCTCAACTAGTTCTGGCTGTCAGTGGACGTTTAGATAATGGCCAGATTGGACATCTTTATTCACGTCATTTATGGACCATTTCTGGATGTCAACGGACGTCCAGATTATAGTCAGTATGAACGTCTTTTCTCAACTAGTTCTGGCTGTCAGTGGACGTTTAGATAATGGCCAGATTGGACATCTTTATTCACGTCATTTATGGACTATTTCTGGATGTCAACGGACGTCCAGATTATAGTCAGTATGAACGTCTTTTCTCAACTAGTTCTGGCTGTCAGTGGACGTTTAGATAATGGCCAGATTGGACATCTTTATTCACGTCATTTATGGACTATTTCTGGATGTCAACGGACGTCCAGATTATAGTCAGTATGAACGTCTTTTCTCAACTAGTTCTGGCTGTCAGTGGACGTTTAGATAATGGCCAGATTGGACATCTTTTATTTACGTAATTTATTGACTGTTTCTGGATGTCAATGGACGTCCAGATTATAGTCAGTATGAACGTCTTTTCTCAACTAGTTCTGGCTGTCAGTGGACGTTTAGATAATGGCCAGATTGGACATCTTTATTCACGTCATTTATGGACCATTTCTGGATGTCAACGGACGTCCAGATTATAGTCAGTATGAACGTCTTTTCTCAACTAGTTCTGGCTGTCAGTGGACGTTAAGATAATGGCCAGATTGGACATCTTTATTCACGTCATTTATGGACCATTTCTGGATGTCAACGGACGTCCAGATTATAGTCAGTATGAACGTCTTTTCTCAACTAGTTCTGGCTGTCAGTGGACGTTTAGATAATGGCCAGATTGGACATCTTTATTCACGTCATTTATGGACTATTTCTGGATGTCAACGGACGTCCAGATTATAGTCAGTATGAACGTCTTTTCTCAACTAGTTCTGGCTGTCAGTGGACGTTTAGATAATGGCCAGATTGGACATCTTTATTCACGTCATTTATGGACCATTTCTGGATGTCAACGGACGTCCAGATTATAGTCAGTATGAATGTCTTTTCTCAACTAGTTCTGGCTGTCAGTGGACGTTTAGATAATGGCCAGATTGGACATCTTTATTCACGTCATTTATGGACCATTTCTGGATGTCAACGGACGTCCAGATTATAGTCAGTATGAACGTCTTTTCTCAACTAGTTCTGGCTGTCAGTGGACGTTAAGATAATGGCCAGATTGGATATCTTTATTCACGTCATTTATGGACTATTTCTGGATGTCAACGGACGTCCAGATTATAGTCAGTATGAACGTCTTTTCTCAACTAGTTCTGGCTGTCAGTGGACGTTTAGATTATGGCCAGATTGGACATATTTTTTTAAGTCATTCATCGACTAATATTGGATGTCACCGGACGTCCAGATTATAGCCAGTATGAACGTCTTTTCTCAACTAGTTCTGGCTGTCAGTGGACGTTTAGATTATAGCCAGATTGGACATAATTTCTCATTGTCATTAATCAACTAATTCTGGATGTCAATGGACGTTCAGATTATGGCCTGGACGGACGGACGTGATATCAACCTGTTTTGTATGTCCACAGACGTCGCTTGCTCAGTGGGATGTAGAAGTCTGTAATTTTTATCATAGGTACTCTTCAACTGTGAGTGACGGAATCTAAAACAAAAATCACATTGTATGATTTTAAGTAATTCATTTGCATTTTATTGCATGACATAAGTATTTGATCACCTACCAACCAGTAAGAATTCTGGCTCTCACAGACCTGTTAGTTTTTCTTTTAAGAAGCCCTCCTGTTCTCCACTCATTACATCTATTAACTGCACCTGTTTGAACCTGTTACCTGTATAAAAGACACCTGTCCACACACTCAATCAAACAGACTCCAACCTCTCCACAATGGCCAAGACCAGAGAGCTGTGTAAGAAGATCAGATAAAATTGTAGACCTGCACAAGGCTGGGATGGGCTACAGGACAATAGGCAAGAAGCTTGGTGAAAAGGCAACAACAGTTGGCGCAATCATTAGAAAATGGAAGAAGTTCAAGATGACGGTCAATCTCCCTCGGTCTGGGGCTCCATGCAAGATCTCACCTCGTGGGGCATCAATGATCATGAGGAAGGTGAGGGATCAGCCCAGAACTACACGGCAGGACCTGGTCAATGACCTGAAGAGAGCTGGGACCACAGTCTCAAAGAAAACCATTAGTAACACACTACACCGTCATGGATTAAAATCCTACAGCGCACGCAAGGTCCCCCTGCTCAATCCAGCACATGTCCAGGCCCGTCTGAAGTTTGCCAATGACCATCTGGATGATCCAGAGGAGGAATGGGAGATGTGTCATGTGGTCTGATGAGACAAAAATAGAGCTTTTTGGTCTAAACTCCACTCGTGTTTGGAGGAAGAAGAAGGATGAGTAGAACCCCAAGAACACCATCCCAACCGTGAAGCATGGAGGTGGAAACATCATTCTTTGGGGATGCTTTTCTGCAAAGGGGATAGGACGACTGCACCGTCGTATTGAGGGGAGGATGGATAGGGCCATGTATCGCGAGATCTTGGCAAACAACCTCTTTCCCTCAGTAAGAGCATTGAAGATGGGTCGTGGCTAGATCTTCCAGCATGACAACGATCCGAAACCATGACAATGATGCCAGGGCAACTAAGGAGTGGCTCCGTAAGGAGCATCTCAAGGTCCTGGAGTGGCCTAGCCAGTCTCCAGACCTGAACCCAATAGAAAATCTTTGGAGGGAGCTGAAAGTTCGTATTGCCCAGCGACAGCCCCAAAACCTGAAGGATCTGGAGAAGGTCTGTATGGAGGAAATCGGCCAAAACCCCTGCTGCAGTGTGTAAACCTGGTCAAGAACTACAGGAAACGTATGAACTCTGTAATTGCAAACAAAGGTTTCTGTACCAAATATTTAGGTCTGCTTTTCTGATGTATCAAATACTTATGTCATGCAATACAATGCAAATTAATTACTTAAAAATCATACAATGCGATTTTCTGGATTTTTGTTTTAGATTCCGTCACTCACAGTTGAAGATTACCTATGATAAAAATTACAGACTTCTACATCCATATATATATATATATATATATACATAGTTTATTATAAAGTAAGACTAGGCAACAAGCTAGACCAGGCCGGTTGCATAAACTGCTAAGACTAGTCTTAAAAAAAAAATCTTCAAGACGGGTCAAATTTTTTTAAAGTCAGTTACATAAAGTTGAATGGTCTAATTTAAATCTGAAAATTAAGACTGATTAGCCCTAACTAATTGCTAGTTGGTCAGACTAGTTCTTAAGACCAGTCTTAACTTAGTTGCTATGTTTATGCAACTGACAGAGGTGAAAGGCGAAGAATAGGAAACGTGCGTGTGTATAAGTGCCTTATGGTTATTAGTGAGAGTGACAACTGCATTTTGGAACAGAACTTTCACCCTTTTTCAGGATTTTTTTATTTCTTTTTTCATGTGTTAACTCAACCTTATGGCACTCGGAGGGTTAATCACTGAACCACCTTCGGTCAGTGCCAGCTCCAGTTACGTCATTTATGTCACCTTGCCTTACTAGACGGAAGTAGTAGGTAATCCAGGTACTTTTTGCCAACTGCTTTATTAATATGGACATAACTCTCTTTTCACACACTGTTTTTTGCCTTCTATATTGTAGGAAAGTAAACACAAGTAAATACGGCAGTCATCCTCAAACAATGACTGTGTGAATGTAGCCTAAACAGACTAGTGAAGTTTTGCTAGTAAACAGCATGGCTATATACTCCACCAGGCAGAACAGTACAGAAGTGTACTGTACTTTTCAGAATGTATACTGTATAGTATGTATGCTACATGAATAAACAGCCTCTACTGCACTCCATCACAGCATTCATGAAAAACGGACTGAATTGTAAAGTTGTGGAATAAACTTTACCTGCTTTAGAACCTACAGGTTTTCCACCAACTCCATGTCGCAAATTCCTGAAGCCATGTTGGATACTGTTTATATTTCTGAATGAGCCGTCAATCAAATCCAAAACATGGAATGTCTGTACTGTGTATTTAAACGTCTGTTCAGTGCTCAATTATTACCAACTTTATTTGGTTATTTTTCATCACTAGTGCACACAAACATTTTTAGACCCAAAGCTAACACTACCAGTGCCCTGCGTTAACCTTTACCTCAGGAATTGAGAATGTTTGCAACCATTTTAACTGGTTTTGCATGAATTAATTTTTGGAGGAGCAGTGAAGTTCCCTGTTTTCCCTCTGCCTTTCCGACCACCCTGTTTCAGGTACCAATCCACCCTGGGACATAGCAACCAATATAAATACACTCATTTTCATAAAGTTCAAAGTTCCTAATGTCTGAAATCATATCATACACTTAACATTATCTTTTCATCTGTATAACATCTCTTTCGACAGTGCGTTTCCATTTTTGCGAGCATGCACGCACATATACACCCAGGTTTATATGGAGCAGTACTTATTTTAATAATACCCCTAAGCCCTAAAACCTTTGGGTAGAGTATAGAATAACTAAACGCATACATCTGGTGCACTCGAAGTGTGTGGGTGACCAGACGCACATGCACACACACTCATTACACATCATTTCAGAGGCAAAATGGAACATTACTTCCTTGGTCACATGCAATCCGATTAACACAAACTTGCGCACAAACACCTAAGTAACTCGGATGGAAACATGGCTGTCACGGCGTCCTTAGGCTCTGCTTTAATAGCTCTGTCAGACAAAGAGAGGAGACATGTGGCAGTACTATGAAAAGCACCATTCAGGGCCGTTAGACTGCCGCACAGCCAGGCCAACTCAGCTTAAGTGATTCTGAAGGCAGCTTCACAATACACTGCAGATACTTACCGCACATCCAGTCCCATTGACCCTGTGTACCGCCTCTGGGAACAAGGGGAAACTCCCCCCAAAAACGTTCCCTTCATTTTACCTTCACATTCCTGCTCATCTCTCTGACGCTCTAATCTCTCATTCTCTCTGTGGATTACCAGTGTTGTTGAGTCATTCATTTCTCTCCTTTGTTATGTTGACTTGAAATTATTGCATAAATTTGCGTTCTATTCAGAATCTCTGACCTGAGACCAAAATTTCTAACTCTAACTTCTAGAGCTTTCAGGTTACAGCCCTTCAGCCTATTTTGACTTGTGTCTTTTGTAAATGATTGGACTTACTATTTTCTTTTTTTATTTGACTAATTTCTCCAAACACGGCATATATATATATTATTTTTTTTTAAATTAGAAATATTATTGTTTATACTGTTTTTGATCAAATAAATGTAGCCTTGGTGAGCATAAGAGACTTCTTTCAAAAACATCAAAAAACAATACTGACCCCAAACTTTTGAACAGAAAGTTTTGTTATTTCTTCTCATTTATTGCGTTTTAATTTTAGCAGACTATGAATGATTAAAAACAAACTGTATTTATGAAAGATTTGATTCAGCGTTTGTCACACATAATCATGTACAGCAGGGGTAGCCTAAATGACACACTCTGACACGAGTACACGCACATTCCTTGGCACGGCAGTGGCATGTGGGTTAATTCAACAACACTGTCCCCAACCGGGCCACCAAAATGCACGCCACTCCGCCACACTCCAAAAGCCACTAAGACGAGGAAAAAACCCAGCATATCCCGCCATTACTCCATCACTACTGTTTTTCCTCTCTCATCATAAAAGTTAAAAGAACGATGGAAGCGAAACATGAAGTCTCTCCTCAGGGTGAGTCGAAACTGGCCTTTTAGAAGAGAGAGAGAAGTGTGTGTGAGTGCAGCCAATGGAGGGATCTCTTCTCTTCCAAACACACTGTGTTTTATGCCACGGTGGGTCAGTCTGTCTTTCATCCATCTGTCAAACACACACACACACATGTATTTGCACAAGACTCACATCATAATCAGACCACACTTTTGTGTCTTGTTTTGAGGCAGTGTCACTTGTGGAGGGTGTTGTCCTCATTAACAACACTCTTTTGTGTTTTGGTTGGATGGGAATGTGGTGCTGGCTGTGGTGGGAACTGCCTGATTGTACCTTTTTGAAAAATTTCCCACACTTTCCACGTGGAATGAGTGAGCGTTGGCGAGACCTGCAGTATCAGTGGCGATTAGCACATCAAATTGCAGCAGAACATCAGCGCTCCTGATTCATACCCGTGAAAGTACCAGAAAAATGACAATATGAACTCTTTCTTTCTTGTTTCATTTGATATGCTTACAATTACCAGCATTACAGCAGAGAAATGATTTATCAGTCACTTATGGAAAAGATTAAGTTATGGAAAGGGTTGTTTCCACTGGTCGTTTGGTCTCTGGATGGTGTCACTGTCACTCATGCATGTTTCTGCTTAAAATGTTTTGACATTTGAGGGTATTTTCTCTTGACTCTTTTTCTTTCTTCACTTTATCTAACCTTGTCTTATTGTTTGTGTTGAATTTGGCGGACATGTTTTAGATGGGGCGGTGGGTAAGTGAAGGCCTTCATTGCTTTCAGACTAGACGTTCATATTCATGAAATTACTGATTAAATTAAACAAGGGTCTATTGAATGAGGGATGTGGGGTCAGATATGTATAGACCCTCCTCGCTTCTAATGCTTCAATCTTCCTGTTCTCTTATTTTCTTCCTTTGTGTCTACAGCAGGATGAATTTATGGACTGGTGGAGCAAGTTTTATGCCTCCACAGGTGAGAGGAACAAGTGTGGAAGTTATTTGGAGAAGGGCTTCGATACACTGCAGGTAAGGCATCACAGTAATGTTGTCCCTCTTGTTGTTCTAAATGCGTATGACTGACTTTCTTTCATACTACTGCAGAACACAAAAGAAGATTTTTGTTCATACAATGAGAGTCAATGGGACCCAAAACAACATTAGACCCCCCAAAAAACACTAAAAGGCTTTTCACACTGCACTTAACCCTGGGGTATAGGTGTTCTAAACTCATAGAACGTTTCACTTGTAATTAAGAAGCGGGGTTAGCACTGCTTTTGACCTGGGGTTACGGAACTCCGGAGCCGGGTGAGCACCACTTTTGCAGTGGTAACCCACTCTGTGGTGCCAAACTTGTGCAGTGTGAAACAATGCTATGTTAGAATGTCACAGCTAGAAACGGTGATTGCATGCCAAATTTTGTGTTCCACAGAAGAAAGTAAGTCATGCTGGTTTGGTTCAACATTAACATGAGTAACTTTCAATATGGGAGGAACTATCCTCTTGAAGAACCAGTTCATGGTTTCCTACAGAGCTAGAGAATAAAAAGTTCTTCGTGGAACTTGAAGGAATAATTCACCCAAAAATGAACATTTTGTCATTGTTTATTCATGCTCATGTCTTCCCACTGACACGTCTAACATGATGCCAGCGATATGAAATCTGTACATGGAGATTAACAGCAAAAGTTCATAACTATATAGTGACATTATCAGTGCCCAAGCAAAACCAACATAAGGGTGCCAGAATCTGAGGTCGCAGAAACATCAGCTCCACACACAGCCGAACTTCAAAGCCCTGCGGTCTCCCTAGGGAGTGCATATGCCTACTTTCAAATGCTCACTCACCCCGACTCCAGTCCACTCCAGCCCACTTCCCACAAGCTTATCCATTTATAATAGAGCCAGTGGCTGCCAGATTCCCAACTTTTCCGATGAATTCATGTCGGGGTTGCCGCAGGGGGATAACCAAGTGCAGACAAGGGCTCCGTTACTGACGTCATCCAGCCGTTTTCCCCCCAGCCCACACCCCCCTATCATCCCTCGATCTCTGGCCGGTTTGTCAACGATCTCCCCTGTCACCACGTTCTCTCTCTACTTGCCTTAGCCACTCTTTCCAACCTTTCCAATCTATAACGTGTCCGTTAGTCATCTGGCAGGGCCTCGGGTCTCAGGGCTACCTGCGAGGAACGGGCCCAGTTGTTGGCTGCCACCGTGTGAGAGTGTCCCACGCACCGGGAGGAGCGGCAGACAAAAACACTTTCCCTAAAACTGCTGAGATGAGCTGTTATTTTGGGCTTATGGTGCCTGAGGGACAGATTGAAGGCAGGAAAAAAGCAAAAGAGACTGGGAGAGGGTTTCATGTGATGTGTGTCATGTCACACGTTCAGGGACCGGGCCTGAGTGAGTCAACTAGAAAAACAGATCGACTCGCTTACGAGGATTCCTTCATACTTTTGTCACTAAGTTGTCTCCTGGGTGGCCGTTTGGTTGGAGAGTTGTGCGCCGCTAGTTAAAAGTTGTGTAATGTCACGGCAAAGCATATTTTCCTTGGGCACAAATCGTTTTTGCGCATTTTATTGGAGTTTTTAAACATTCTCATAATCAGGAATTTCCAGATCTATGGTGCATTTGAGGTAGTTTGACTTGTGCCTGAAATGTTAAACCCACAATTAAAGATCCCAGAGTCCAAGATTCTTAAAGAAAACTGCTTTGGCAAGACAAACAATGGATGTCTTGTATATAGCATGTGTCCTTTCAGCCCTTTGAGTTGATTGAAGCATAATTTTAAAGAGCTAGATCTGCATGCAAATCATATATCACAAAATACACTTTCTCCTGTGCTTCCTTTCTCAGGTGTATGACAGAGAACTGGAGAAAACGGAAGGCTTTGAGAAGTTTGCTGATTTCTGTCAAACTTTTAAACTTTACCGTGGAAGAACCCAGAATGAGAGTGAAGACCCTTCTGTTGTTGGAGAGTTCAAGGTATGGTCATTATAACATCTCGGGTATAACTATCAGCTGTCTGATATCACATGTGCTCTTATTCAGTCTTCAAGAGGGAAAACATTCAGGCGTTGCCAGATGAAGCAGGGGATGGGTGTTGATGCTTATTAGCTGAGCTAATAAAAATCATTGAATCAGGCCTTCTATTTAACAGATCATATAATTGCATCTGGCAGGTTCAATTTGTTCTTTGTCAAATTTACCTTTGAATAATTTGTTCATTTAGAGCGTTCTGCAACCGAGAGTCTCGTGCCATTCTTTTGGTGAACTATGAACTCCCAAAATGTGTCTCCTTGCCTTTTTTACAGACACTGCTTCTAAAATACAGAAGTTCTTCAATAGTTCTTTGCAGGACCTATAGGTAACCCTAACCTTAACCCTCTTATAAAGAACCATGTTATGTTGTACAGGGTTCTTGGGGTGGCTATATGGTTTTATTGGAGATTAAAATGTTCTTGAAGATACATCCTGGGTTCCTCAGGTCATTGTACTTGTTTCTGGGTTCTTTAAAGCACTAATACATTGATAGTATCTGAAGAACTGAAGAATAATTTTTTTTTTTTTTTTGGAACTTAAAAAATGTTACATATTTTTTATTTAACATTTGATAAAAAAACATTCACACAAAAATTAAAATTTTGTCAACAATTGGTAATATAATTATTGGTTATATAATTTCAGACTAGTGTTGTTTTGGTAATATTTATATACTACTATAGTAAGTAAAGTTTATATATATATATATGTGTATATATATATATATATATATATATTAATTGTTATTTGCTTTTATTTTTATATTTTCAGTTTTTATTTTCATTTAATATTTATATTTTATTTAAGCTCCATTTCAATGAATGAAAAGTTTTAGTTAACAATACAACACATATTACACCCTTTTCCCCATACAACAAAAATAGATATCACTTATACTGGCAACAAAAATAATTCCCATAAAAGTAGTCCATATAACTTATATAGCAACACAAGTTATATACTATACAAAAAAAGTCTTCTGAAGATAGCTTGCAATATTTTTGTGTCAAAACCAAACAAGTAAAAGTCATTGTTCACTTATAATCATCCCTTTGGCTGTTACTCTCAAATCTCATTTTTTTTCAATCCTGTTGAAATCTGTGTTGCGATCAGTCATATGACATGCAAGAGCCAACAAAAAGAATGACAATAATATGGGGTAGAAACGTTTGGTTTTGTAAATGATTTATTTTTATTAAATGATTTTCATTTTTTGGTGCACCTTTAAAAATACTCTCCTATGGCATCTGGCATATGACTTTAAAACCCATTTTGATTCTAATGGGAACCTCTAATTTGAAGAGTGTAGATGCTTTTCGTGGTTTATTTGGATTACAACTGGTTTAGTTCTAGTAGGATTTGAGGGAACTAAATTTGAGGGATTAAAGTGTAATTTGAGGTCTGTCTGGAGGCCCCAGACAGCAGGTCTCCAGAAAAAAGTAAAACTAAATTGCACCATGAGTTACACTGACTCCTGTCCCGTCCTCCTTCAGGGTTCATTTAAGATCTATCCATTGCCTGACGATCCCTCGATGTCTGTACCCCTACGCCGGTTCTCCAAGCTCCCCCCGAACGGAATAGAGGAGTGCCTGGTACGCATCTACATCATCCAGGCCTATGGCTTACAGCCCAAAGATGCCAATGGCAAGGTAGGTACGACACAACCAAAATACATGAAAAAGGAAAGGAACATGCTAACTAGCCGTTTGCTTTTCAGTGTCCTTGTATACGGATTAGGGTTGGGAGAGTTTGTTACAACAGCCCTTGTATTTTCAGTAGATGCATTCACAAATCTTTGTAGTTTTTTTTGGTCAGCCAGACGAGCCCTTTGCGAAGCCTCTGCAGTGCCAGAGTCATAAGAGAGCAGAGAAATTGCTTTATGAAAACATGGAGCCACCCTTTTACCCACAACCATAAACTCTCAATCGCTGCCCGAGACCTGGCCAACACGCCACCACCGCTGGCCCTGCGTCAGATGGGCTTTCCTTTCATTAGTTGCGAATATGCTAAGATGACGTCCTTTCATCACCTACTCAGGCCAGGAGTTATGATATGGAACATTTCACACATGTACTCGCTGCCTATGAAACACACTGATCACAGAGATTTGATGCTTTTTTCCACCGCGAGAGCAAAGAGCGGCTGTTTTAAGTACAAAAAGAGGGCGTGCTGTTTTGGATATTGTTGCTTATAGTATATATGTGTGAGTGTGTGGCTATGTTAACACATACTAACAAGCACTTCTTGTTCTTTCTTAGTGTGACCCCTATGTTAAGATCACACTTGGCAAGAAATCAGTCGATGACCATGACAATTACATACCCTGTACTTTGGACCCCGTCTTTGGAAAGTGAGTATCTCTCTTTTTTCTCTCTCTTTCTTTCTGTCTCTTTGAACAGATTCTCACACACACATATAGAAACACGTCATGGCAAGGATTGATTATACCAGTAGGGGTCGCCACACTCATAATAATGATGACCCCTCTAATTTTAAGAGTCTTGATGTCGGATACGTGCAAGAAGGAAAGTGATCTAGTGGATAAATGATACAGAGACAGAATACGGAGCATGTGGATGATTACCTTGGAGAACTTTTAAGCAAAATAATTTCTAAAAAAAGGAATTATTCAAAGATTGAAATGTGTGTATTTTGCTTCTCATTTAGGATGTTTGAGCTGACGTGTTCTCTGCCTCTTGAGAAGGACCTAAAGATCATGCTGTATGATTATGACATGGTCACTAAAGATGAGAAAATCGGAGAGACCGTCATTGATTTGGAGAATCGCTTCTTGTCGCGCCATGGCGCTCGCTGCGGGCTGCCACAGTCCTACTGTCTGTAAGAAATGCCTCTGTCTCTCATCCTATTTCCTTTCACCTCACAGTTATTAGTAGTCATTATGAAAACTGTAAAGAACAGGTAGTTAATGTTTAAGCCATGTTGGAGCCATGACCTAGCCTTTGACCTTTGAATCCCATTAGATTCAGTCATATTCTGATACTGACTTCCATCTTCTCTGACTCTGCTGGAAAAACTGCTTAAACCAGTCTAAGATGGTTAGCTGGTCTTCTAGCCTGGTCAAGCTGTTAAGACTAGTCTGTTATGCTGGAAAATCAGCTAAACAAGTTGAAACCAGTTTCCTCAAGCTGTCTACCTTTTTAGAGTAATCATCTCCTAAATGTAAAAAATAAAAATAAAAACAATAAAGTTTTTGAGTAACTGTTGGCTGTCACAACAACTGTGATAACACATTCTGCTCAGATACACCCTTGGTTTTGCATCATAAATGAACTCTTTATATTTCTGTCCACACTTTAGGTCGGGAGTTAACCAGTGGCGAGATCAGCTAAAACCATCCCAGTTACTTCATCGTCTGTGCGAGAGGCGAAACTACAAACTGCCCGTCTACAAGCAGGATAGAGTCTATTTCAGAGGACAGGAGTACACCATCGCAGACCTTGGTCAGTGTCCTAAACACACACTCCAAGTAGACCTAGTTTCCTACCAGTGAATTTAACGTTCATGATATTTGATCGTTAATTATAAGATTGTCATTACCAAAGAGCGGCTTCTTGGAGAATTGCACATGAACGCGTACGTACGAATAAACATGGGCATCACAACCTATCAAACCCGCCGGCTGGACGGCGAAAAAAGAAAGTGGAAGTCTTTTCTTTGGAGCTGCTGAAAGCATTAGTCACGAGTAAGAGCTAATCAAAGCAGCAGCCTGACTCCATCACATCTTCCGTCATTAAAAAAAGTGAGCCGAGCACGAGATCGGCTGCGGTTCTGTGAAAACACTGACAGAAAAAGAATAACGATATATGTCTCGGCTTGTGCCATACATCATATCTGTGTGTGTGGGATCACAGAGCTGTCGGGGAGGCCGCTTGGCTGTTCTTGCTCGGGCGCTATGAGCGGAAAGAATGAGTTGTTCCTCTGTGTGAAGAAAAACAAGTGCGATATTGTAAAGACGAAGGACCTGTGTAAACATACAGCACCTCTGACATAGTCATTCATTCACAGCAAATATATCACTCCTTGCCACAGCAACCTGACGTCCCCTCCTGTTTTAAAGTGTGCCCCTGGGATGACAATGCTAGCTAATGCTAGTTCACCATTAGGTGTGTATTATGTTGATCAGATCCTCCCAACACTTCTGGTTTGACCTCTAAGCCCTTAAAGTCCCAATGGCCGTCTTTCTACCAGTCAGATGTCACACAGGGCCTACAGAAAGCCAAGCTCTCCAGCCATTTTCCCTTCCATGATGCTTTGGGATGAGGCCGGCTTCAGATTTATGGGGAACTAGCATATAAGCATGTTCAGCCAAGGTCAACACTGTGGCGGGCTTCTCAGCCTCCTGCTCCCGTGTCTCGCCGCGAAGGAATACTACATCTTTTTGTTTGGCCCACGTAACTGCGGCAACCCGCGCGTCAAAGCAATTATCAGGTGGCCGTTTCGGGCATCCAACTTCATGGCAGAAATGATCTTCCTCCACTTCAGTCTTTTCCCTCTTTTCTCCACACTCCGACCATGTTTCCCTCAGGGACATGACACAGGGTTTCAAACCATAAACTCAACAGTGGACGTTTATTTTTTTTCTTCTCTCGCTCTCTCTTTTTGCTTTTTGAAAGGGTAAACTCTCTTCTTAGATCAACAGCAATGAAATCAACGCATCATCTGAGAAAAGGGGAAAGATAAACATTTCCGACTATTTAAGTGGAATGCTTCATGAATGTTGGCTCTTTTCTGCTCTCGGTTATGACTTCATAAAACCCAATGCCCAAATGTTCTTCATATCAAATCAGAGGTTAAATAGTGGTTCCATTTCATGGTTTTAATGGAAAATAACATTATGTTGAATCTTCCTTATAACTTAAACAATCTTAAGTAAAAAAATAATTTTTGGACCTTCTGCGTCATTGTGAATATAATCTACAATGACCTTATGGTTGACTCCATTTGGCCCTCAGATGAAGGGAAACCTCTAAACCCTAACCTGGGACCAGTGTTGGAGCGTCTAGCTCTGTTGGTGTTGAGAAGGCAGGGTCTGGTGCCTGAACATGTAGAGACTCGACCGCTCTACAGTCCCCTGCAGCCAGATATAGAACAGGTAACAGTATTCTTATTACAAAAAAAATATTATATTACAACATATTTTTATATTTTTATTTTATATTGATGTAATTACTATTTTATTTTCATTTTTATTTTTCTTGTTTTTTACGAGTTGCCCTGTCAGTCTTCAAGGAGTTTTTTTATTTTCCAACACACAGGGGCGGTTACAGATGTGGGTGGACCTGTTCCCTAAATCTTTAGGTCCACCAGGACCTCCATTTAACATCACACCACGCAAAGCTAAAAAGTAAACGCATCGCTTTTGTTTAATATCTATGATTTTGTCTCGAAACACATCCAGAAGCATACCATGTCAATGTTTTCTGCTCCCATAGGTTCTTCCTGCGCTGTATTATATGGAACACAAGAGATGTTATCTTGGATGATGTCAGTGTTACTGGGGAGAAGATGAGTGACATTTATGTGAAAGGGTACATCTGGGTGTCATAAATGGGTTGTTGGGTTTGTGTATATGAGCTCTGGTTAGATTAAGTTGTTATTGTTTCCCATGTCATGGGCCTGTTGCTTGTCTGTTGCCACTGTGACCAATAGTAACAACGGCATGCAAAAATTATCGATCAGTAGCTACAAACACACAGTTGCAAGGCAACCATAGACCCTAGCTGTAGGTCAATTACAGCTAAGCTGCATTGTCTTCTAATGTGTTGGAAATGATGTGTCGGGTAATTGCGAATGTTATTTTTTCAATCCTAGCTGGATGCACGGCCACGAAGAGAACAAGCAGAAAACAGACGTGCACTATCGATCGCTGGGAGGTGAAGGCAACTTTAATTGGCGGTTCCTCTACCCCTTCCACTATTTACCTGCAGAACAGCTCTGCACCATTGATAAGAAGGTGAGGTGTGACCTAGGCTTAGTGGAAACAAAGAACAAGTGAGAAAGAAATGAAAGGGAAACTCAAACCCTGTCAGCATTTATATCCAAAAATCTTCTGCCTTGATTGAATCTGAATAGGTGATCCGCAGGTCACCCTGCGTGATTTGCAGAGGTTTTGTCTAACGCCCACATTTTGAAGGATATCACTGCAGTTGGCAGGTGTTTAATGCAATGTTTCAAACCCAGATATGTTGCTGGCTGCATCTGGCACGCTTCCACTTACCAAACATGGTACATGGAAATCTTGTAACAGCAAGACAGTCCAGACTTCAGCCAAGCCAGCTCAGGGAAAACAGCTGTGATGGACAAGGCACTTAAAGTGAGGTTTTGGCAGGCAAGAGATCAGTTATAGTAAGATTGAAGATAGCGGTTCCACCCATTAAACTGAGGGCGGCCCGCAACAGCTGTCAAACGATAGATCCGCTTTGGCTGAGCTTTGTTGGAAGCAACACACAATGAACCGATACATGGTGAAACGGATTCTCTTGCATGAAACACGGCTCTCAGTGATAATTGGAAGTGATTCCTTATTTGCAGTGTTTGTTTTGATGGAGTTGTATGCGGTTGTCAGGCTGGATGTGCAAACCGACGGGGCCTATTTACCGATGAACGGCAGCAGTTCAGCTCTGTGAAGCGGGAGTTCATTATCCTCCATGTGTTTGTCCACACATCCATCACGGGTACAGTACAGTAGGAATGCTGTCACGCAGATGGAATCCTGTCTGGCGGTGGGGTGCAGAATCAGGGCTGTAGTGGGAGTCGCTAACACTGTTTTCTGACTGGGACGTTTCTGTCGCTCTCGGTGGCTCTCACTCTCTCTCTGTCTCTCACCCTCTTTCTAATTCTGCTTCGCACATTCACGCCATCATTTCCTCGCTCTGTCTTTCTCAGTCGTTGTCTTGGTCTGTCAGTTTATTTCTGCTTCTCTGTTTCTCCTAGAGGTGGTGTAGCTCATTTCTAGGGCTGGTAACTTGTTGGGTCTTATCTCACAAGTGAGGCATTTTTTAGTTCATATCTCGCAATTATGATTTTATAACTCGCAATTGCGAGTTTATATCTGAGAAAAAAGTTATTGAGAGAGAAAAAGTTGCAATTATCTTTTAAAGTTTTATTCCGTGACGGAAACAAGCTTCCACAGTTATCTGTCAATATTACTGATGCTGTAATTGATTGGTATCACCAGGGCTGCCAACTGTCACGCATTCAACGTGAGACTCGCGCAATTGACACTTTTCACACGCTCTCACGCCACACATCCATTTTCTCACACAGAGAAAAATCGCGGAGCAAAGAGGACACTGACACCGACAGACAAGACAGAGCTGGTTACTTTTGGAAATTTCGGTTTGCGTACCTACCCCGAAGTGATAAAATAAAATTCTGTATCAAAATGTATAGGCAAGACAAGTAGTTTGTTTAGGCATGGTTTGTAGGGAATTACAAACCTGCACACATATATTCAAACGCACATAACTATAGAATCAATTCTTAATGCGCATGTGAACGCCATCAGCGTTTATCACAGGTTCGCGTTTAAAGTTTAGAGAGAACGGTGTCGTCTTAGCGGCCCCTAATTTAATAACAAATGATCATTTCGACGGAAGTGAATCAATCAAAACTAACTTTAGCTGGAAAATAACATTATTCAAGAACCGCTATAAAACCAAACCAATCTCTGTTACCTTAAATTATGTTTATCTCTACAATCTACATTGTTAAAAGCGCGATATAAATGAGGATGACTTGACTTGACTTGACTTTTGATATGAAACAAATTCTCAGAACTCAGATTCTGTCCATTTTATTACGAAATTCAAACAATAAATACCGTTTTGACGCTTGTAAATGTGACGTGACAGATCGTTGTAGCGCCTCAGTTCAAGCGGCAGGTGAACCGATATCACTTTTCTTCTTTACTACTAATTAGCCAATAAACACGAATGAACAATAGGAATGTTGAAAGATACAGTACAACTTACCGTAATTTACTTACTTGTTTTTCAACCGTGGAAAGAGGTCAATAAAACAGCTGGAGAACGTTACATTTACCTCAGGAAAGCCATTTAATGACCATATATAGCAAGTTAGTTGGCTAGAAAAATTAGCTACAGAGAGGAGTATTTTGCTAAATATGTGTAGGCTACTATATTACATATTTATTATATTTTTACATATAGCCTATATCGTTAAAATATTATACCATTATTATAATAAAAAACGTATTTTATAGGCCTATTTAGTTTGAGTTGTTATTTTTAACCTTTAATAATAATACCAGCTGACAGCTCTCTGTACGTTTACATCAGTAGGTGAGATATATTTTTTCTTGTGAAAAATGAACATGTATCTGTACCTAATATTTATCCAAATTAATCGATAATTGAATCAAGATCAGATTCAAATCACAAGAATTGAATTGAAATCGTGAAATTTGTGTCGAGCAATAATAAAATAAAAATGATAAAATATTATAGAATTTCAGTATCTATCATATATACAGTATATATATATATATATATATATATATATATATATATATATATATATATATATATATATATATATATATAATCAGGATAATAATTTATATATTAACATAAACACAAATTATTGGCTCAACGTTATCAGCCAAAATGTTAATATTGGTCTCTAGCTCCTAGTCCAGGTTGTATGTGTATATATATATATATATATATATATACACTACAGTTCAAAAGTTTGGGGTCGGTACGATTTTAAATACTTTTAAAAGAATTCTCTTCTGCTAACCATGGCTGCGCTTATTTGATTAAAAATACAACAAAAATCAGTTATAGTATTAAATATTATTCCAGTGTAAATCAGCTGTTTTCTGTGTGAATATATAGTAAAGTGTAATTTATTCCTGTGATCAAAGCTGAATTTTCAGCATCACCAGTGTCAGTGTCTTCAGTGTCAAATGATCCTTCACAAATCAGTATAATATGAGGATTTGATGCTCAAGAAACATTTATTATTATTATCAATGTTGAAACAGTTGTTGGTCTGTCAGTTGTAAAGTTTTTTTTTTAGGATTCTTTGATGAATAGGAAGTTCAAAAGACTTTTGTAACATTATAAATGTCTTCATTGAACTGGCGCATCTCGCGCAAATGAGCACCCAGGGCTTGAAAATCTTCTTCCGCGGGGGATTATCGGAACCACTCCGGTCTCAGATGCCCGAACCTGATCCGCACGGGTCTTTAGAGTGGTATATCGACCTGGCCCTGTTGTGGAGCGGCTCTTCGTTTACCGTGGGCGAGGAGGAGAAGCACCCTGAACCTGCAGTATCCCCTCAGACCACGCTCCACGTCTTGCCAGCAATCAAGCCAGCCACCGGATCGGTCTATGGCCGTACGGGACCGATCTCCAGCGTGGCTGATCCTCCTATGAGGTCTGCGCGTGCTGCCAGGAAGACCATCATTCCAGGGTCCCACCATGTTGAACCCGCGCTTCACCCCAGCCTTGCCGAGACCGCGCTCCGCAAACCCGCGCTTCTCGCCCGCTCAGCCGAACCTGCACGTCGCTTCTGCCTCGACGAACCCGAGTCAAGTAAGTCAAGTCCCGAGTCAAGTCCCGAGTCAAGTGAGTCAAGTGAGTCAAGTCCCGAGTCAAGTGAGTCAAGTCCCGAGTCAAGTGAGTCAAGTGAGTCAAGTCCCGAGTCAAGTGAGTCAAGTCCCGAGTCAAGTGAGTCAAGTCCCGAGTCAAGTGAGTCAAGTCCCGAGTCAAGTCAGTCAAGTCAGTCAAGTGCCGAATCTAACCAAGTGAGTGAATCTAGCCAAGTGAGAGTATCAAGCCCAGTGACTCGCCGTCGCAGGAGGAGAAGGAGGACTCGTTTGGTTCCCAGACGCCTCGCCCTGCCGGCTCCGCCTCTGCGCCTCGCTCGGCCAATGTCTATGAAGCTCCATGAGACTGTCCCAGAGCCCGTTGCCAGCCCGGAGGTTGTCCCCCTAGGTTTTCCCAAGTATTTTTTGGGGGGGGGCCAAGGGTCCGGTGAAGAGACCATGAAGGCTGTGCCGCCATGGTCGTCTGCAGGGGCTTCACCACCCTGGCCTTCGCCTCGTCCTGCTCCGCCCTGGCCTTCGCCTCGTCCTGCTCCGCCCTGGCCTTCGCCTCGTCCTGCTCTGCCCACGCCCTGCGGCCCAGGCCCGCCTTGGCTACCTCCTGGTCCCGTTCCCCTGCACGGGCCTGGCCCTCCATCCCTCCCCCAAGACCGCCTGTGCTTCACCGCCCTCCTGAACTTTTTTTTTTTTTTTTTTTTTTTTGGGCGTCAGGAGCCGCCCTTAGGGGGGGGGGGGGGGGGGTTATGTCATAATGTGGGTCTTGTGTCCTGTCATGTTTAGTGGTTCCCTGTCTTGTCATTAGTTTTCCCAGGTGTTTCCCATTTACCACGCCCCCTTGTTATCCTATCTAGCTCGTGTGTCTCTGATTATTTAAGCCCTGTGTTTCTGCCCTGTCTTTGTCAGTTATTGAATGAATGTATTTACGTACCACGAGTGTCTTGTCTGTTCTGAGTTTACCCAAGTCTGAATTATTAAAGTCTGCTGCTGCATTTAGATCCGACTACCGCCTTTGCTTTCACGCAATTCATGACACTTGATAAATAAAAGTATTGATTTCTTTCCTACAAAAAATAAAAATAAAATTCTCACTGACCCCAAAATTTTGAACGGTAGTGTATATATATATATATACATAGTATATAATCAGGATAATAATTTATATATTATGAAAACAATTATTGGCTCAACGTTATCAGCCAAAATTTTAATATTGGTCTCTCCAGGTTGCTAAAGGAACATTTCAGGTTCAATACAAGTTAGGCTTCTAGACAGCATTTGCTACATAATGTTGATTACAACAGAAAATAATTTACACTTCATGGTTACAGTAACACACAATGAAATGAACGGTTACACTTACACCAGTAAAATGATAAATTAGCAAGTAGCTCTGATTGTACTTCTGTGAATCTCACCATGTTTCTTTTTCTGCAGGAGCATTTTTGGAGTCTGGATAAAGTTGAAACAAAACTTCCTCCTAAAATTACTATCCAGATCTGGGACAATGACAAGTTCTCCTTTGACGATTTCCTTGGTAAGACCAAAACCTAATAGTCGTCCCTTGTGCCAGATCTCTCCTCAACTCCCTCCCTCAGCTTTGCCACCCTCAGCAAATTCAGTCGTGTTAACCTTGTACAGCACCACAAAGCTGTTTTTCAAGCATATTTTTCAGCCTTGACATGACAGATGAAAAACTTTTTGTGGGACTGGACCACACTGATAGGACCCTGTGTGTGGTTTATTGTCATTAACCTATATGTCTGTGTATATGCACATGAGTGCATAGGGAGATGGTTACCAAAACCTGAACCTCCTTAACCTGTGAGAGGTTACCCACCACATTACTGTGAAGCGTGACCGTCAGCATAAATGTACTTAACAACCTTAACGCAAATACATCATTCAGACCACACGAGTCCTCTATAACATCTTTGCTGCTAATGTTATTATTATCAGCTGAACCTAATTTCCAACATGTCAGCACAACTAGAAGAGAAATAAGTTATGACCTGACTCTTTAGAAACCTCTATAAAATACACTGATCTATGTACATTTGTAAAATAATTAGCATCTAACCACAATGTGAAAACCTCAAAGAAAATTACAGACAGACTGCCAGCAGCAAAGTCTGAAGGACAAACAGTTTTTCTGACTGATATTATTTGAAATGATTGGGAAAAATATCCAAATGCTTGCTAACTTTTGGTTCTGTTCTGTTCTTTTACATAGATAACATACATTTTCATATGTTCCTCTTGTGTTAAATTCACAGACATTCTCTTTGCTTATATTTATTGTGAAGTCAACTGCTGTAGTGTATCATTGAACTTTAGGATTGTGGTGGTTAATTTCTTCTCTCCCTCTTTCTAAGGCTCTTTGGAGATGGACCTGAACCATATGCTGAGTCCAGCAAAGTCTCCAGAGAAGTGTGGCCTTGAGATGCTCTCTCAGTCCCAGGACAGACTGGTGTCTTTGTTTGAGCAGAAGACAATGAAAGGCTGGTGGCCTTGTGTGTGTGACAGAGAAAACGAGAAGATACTCGCTGTAAGAGTTACACACAAAGCAGGGTTATTATTGTGTTGAGAAATTTTATGTCACATACCAAAAAGAAAATGACTAGTATCATATCAATTCAACCCTCTCATATCTATTTATGCAGTTGTTGTATTTTTGACACAATACAACGTACACTACACCTGGAAGAATAATTAAATCAGACTGTAATGCACTGATTAAAAGTATAAATACTAAAGTAATTTTCTTGTAAATACAATAGAGGTTAAAGGTGATATCCAGAAGGGATATTTGTTTTTAATGAACCTACAAGTTCAATTAATCCATCAAAATATTAAGAAAATATGTTATAAAAAATATATATATATTTTTTTTTATTTATAAAATATTTTCTTAATATTTATTTTTATATATATATGAATATATATATATATATATATGAATGTATATATATATATATATATATATATATATATATATATATATATATATATTAGGGAAGAATGAAACATTAAACTTGGTTAAGGTATCTGTGTGACAAAATTATTTGGCAAAAAAAAGGCAAACTACAGTTAAAGGTTTTATTTTACTGTGCAAAAAGAAAAGAAAAACCCATTGAAAAGCAAAAAGCTCACAGGAAAAAGCATACACTGACTGCTACGCTCAATTTCATGTGTTCATAATTTTGTATGACAGCCTGAACAAAAATGATGTCCACACAATTTGGAATGTTTGTGCGTTATCACAAAAAAAACCAATTGACTCCAAACACAACTTTGCAGCATGCTCACAAAACCTTTAACTCATTTTTAATAACATTTGAATAAAGGGTGAAGATGCCAATTTTCCTAGACCGGACATCACTTATGGGACACTATTATATATTATATATTTATATATTATTTATTTATTATATATAATATTATTTATTTATAGCGTAATACAAATATTATTGTATGCATTTTCCAACTACCAGTTCTCTCTCTCTCTCTCTCTCTCTCTCTCTCTCTCTCTCTCTCTCTCTCTCTCTCTCTCTCTCTCTCTCTCTCTCTCTCTCTCTCTCTCTCTCTCTCTCTCTCTCTCTCTCTCTCTCTGTCATTCAGGGAAAGTTGGAAATGTCACTGGAAATCGTCTCGGAGCAGGAGCAGGATGAGAGGCCTGCCGGACACGGTAGAGATGAGCCCAACATGAATCCTCATCTAGAAGAGCCACAGTAAGTCAAGCACACCCATCACAATCATTCCTCTTACCAAATAACAACAAGAAAAAAAAACAGCTTTCAGTATTAGCCTTTTTATTGGTCCCCCTCTCAAGGTGGGGATTATAGAATTGAAAATTAGGTTGCTAATATGGTGTCTGTTTCTCTCTCCAGGCGTCCTGAGACCTCATTCTTTTGGTTCTCGTCCCCATATAAGACTTTTAGGTTCATTGTGTGGAGGAGGTTTAAGTGGCTTATTCTGGGCTTCTTTATACTCTTTTTCATTATTCTCTTCCTTGGAGTCTTTCTCTACGCCTTCCCTGTAAGTATCTGTGTGTGCGGTAGTAATTGTGTCAATGAAAGAAGAGGATTAAAGTGAAAATGGGGGTTTCTGTGATCATGAAATGTTTGATCAGAGATGTGTGTCTCTGATCGTAGTTCAGGAATGTGGCATGTGTTATTCAGTATTGCAGACACACTCATACACACTGAGTCATGCACATTGAAGACATTTCATACAGTTCTGTGTAACATATTACTCAATGTACTGTCATATACTTCAGTAAAATGTATTAATACATTTATTCAACAAGGTGCATTACATTGATCAAACATGACAGTAAAGAAATGTATAATGTAACAAAAGATTTCTATTTCAAATAAACGCGGCTCTTTTGAACTATTTAAATAATTCAGAATTTTTTTTAATGTTTAACTGTTTTTCGAAATTGATAACGAAATGCTATACTTGAGCACCATATTAGAATGAGCACAAGATACTTCTTTCAAAACATTCAAAAAGTCCCCCAAAACTCTCAAATTGTAGTGTATATTATATTAAGAGATTTCATTTATTCTGTATAACATTAATGAAATGCATAAATGTAAATATAGCCATGTTAGAATTTAGTATTTCTAAATATTTCTATATTTTTTTTACAGAACTATGCTGCTATGAAGATGGTTGGACCCTTCAGTGGAAAGGGAACACAGTGAGAACTGTTGTGGGAAAAAGGACATAGACCCTTTCACGTTCAAAACCAACCTCACCAAAAATCCATTAAAATCCACAACTCCATCCTACTAGAGAGATCTGCCTTTCTCGTGCACATGTGCAAGCTGAAGACGGGCTGAGATTATTTGAAGTCTTGTGTGTGTGTGTGTGTGTGTGCCTTCATGTGTTCGTTAGCTTGTTCTAGTCCTATATGCATGAAAGTTGGATAACGTCTGTGTGTGTTTGTACATGTATTACACATCAAGCTCTCTGACCCGGTCCTGAACTCTCTCAGTATTCTCTTTAACTCCCACTTACACTTTCATCTCCCTGCCTGTTTAATCCTTTTTTCATGTCTCCTGTAAAACAGGGTTCTTTCTTCACAGCCAGATGCTTCTTTCTTCTTCCTTCACGCAGAGAGAGGGAGACAGAGCCGCGTCGCACCACCATTCGTTCCTCTCCTTTAACTTCCTTTAGGTTCAACCGTGATTTGTACAGTTAGGCTATAAGGTCCAAGACAGGCTGGTTATTAGCTGAGCCCCCGCTGTCAGCAAGCCCACCTCTCTGATTACTATCAAACTCTGTTATTTTGCTTTAGCGAAATCCCTACTAAATGGATTCGAGGTCAACTGTGGGTTCGCATCATGTGTGTGTGAATGTATGTACGTGTGTGGAATGTGGGCTGCGAACGAGAACAAGAGAAAAAAGACTTGTTTATTTGTGTAAATGTTACACTCGCCTTTGTGCCTTTTTGCTTTTTACTCTGTTAAGTATGAAAATGAACAGGCGCATCTGGAAGAAGTTGCCAGAGTTCTAAACGTGCCTGTGAATGAGCTGTTACATGACAAAATACACAAATAGTTTGTTTTCTCTCCATGACCAGGTCAGGAGCTCCTCTTCTACTTAGTTTGGTGAAGTCACAGACAGTTAGTGAAACTGAAATCTCAAAACTGTGTTCCACAAGGGGCATCTGTTGTCAACTCTGTGCGATCTTTGATTTATCTGATGGCAAGAATCATACTATCTTCTCTATGAACAGGAAATGTCAAGAGATCTGGGTTAATCCGACATAATCTTTAGGATTTCCAGAAATGTTTACATTTTATTCTTTAAAAACGTAGGGTAAATGTAAAGAAGAAAGGATTTGATGTGTCCATAAACGTCACTGATTTGACAGTAAAGAGAATGCATTCCGATCTCAGTCACATAAAGTACAAAGAGAGTGATTACAAGTTATTTTATTTTTTTCATTTATAACTATTTTCTGCACATCTGTGCATGGATCTAAAATATGAATGAATCAGATGAACCAAAAACCCTTGCATTGAAGCAAAAACACTCTCTTGCCAAATACTGTACAGTAGCTGAATAACTGGATTTATGCAAACACAAATCCTCTGGTAATGCTGAGCATCTATGAAAAGTTGTCATTCATATACAAGTTTCACGACAAGTCTCTTAATTTGACAATCAAGATGGATATTTATGTTATTGTACTTAAGAATGATATTTTGCCGTTTTACTGTAATGATGCATGTCGTCTAATTGCCTTAAAGCTTCTGCTATCATGAATTCACTGTGTTAAATCGAATGAATTTGTATCTCCTAATGAGCACTGTGTAATATGCTATGGTCAAATATATACCTATATACATTCTATGCTGTATGTTTTGATCTTTTCTGATTGAGCCATTTTGAGTCAGATGTAACTGAAGTCTATTCTAAAGAACCGTGTTGCTTTGATTAGATTTTTTTTCCTCCCAACAGATTCTCGGACCACCTTATGTGCAGATTTAACCTTTTAAAGCCAAACCACAACAGACTGGTCAGGGTGTTTGACTTGAGAGCAAATTAGAAGCACTCCAGTGCCTAGCCAGGGATTCATGGAGCCTCTTGCATTTCTACCAGCTGTTCTGTAAAGTGAGTGATTAAAAAAATTAATGCAGCACATTTTTTGATACAATAATACAGTGTTCTGAGTTCGCTTTTCTTGTAGGGTGCTCTTACATGTGTTTTGTTAACTCATAACAGTGCAGGGAGGAAATTATAAATGTTATAACATTGTAAATCTGGTGAGTACACTGGTTTGAACTGTGTCGCTCTCATACTCTTTCACTCATTGTAACCAGGTTACACCATATAGAGAAATGGCCACATTATAGTATCCAGTGCAAGTTTTAACAGAGTGGTGGATTTGGCACCACATCCTCACTGCAGCTCTGCGTAATGCTCCATCTGAATGGGACCAGAGACACAAGTTCATGAGAGGCACAATTTATTTTCATCATAGATTCCTGAAATAAAATCACCATTTCCACAAAAATAATAATCAGTATACATCTGTTTTCAACATTGATAATAATAATAAATGTTTCTTGAGCACCAAACCAACATATTCAAATGATTTCTGAAGGGTCATGTTACACTGAAGACTGGAGTAATGGCTGCAAAAATTTCAGCAAATTATCTGCATAGACAGTATAAGAAGTGGACAGAGCCATCTCATTGGAACTCAGTTGAGACAGTTGAAGCCCATTTTTAGCGATTTTTGAGCACTTCCGTTCCTGACGCGCAGACTCAAACCGACTCAAACTAAGCTTGATGACGTGAGCAAGCTGTCTGACAGACGTTAATCTTCTAGTAGCTGTGCGTGAAAATTGCCAACGTTAATCTTGCAGAGACGGGGAACTTGAGCAAAGAGTTCTTTGGCGTGAGTGAGCAGGAGTAAGTATTCCGTTGCTTTTATGGACTCATTATCTATGGGCTTCTCCCTTGACGGGACGTCCCCCTGATTGCCTGCGAGCTTCTCCTCCTGTCTGTACGGTAATTTCTGTACAGCGCGACAGAGAGTCGAGTGGTTATGACGCAATCGTTAGCCTATTTTTACAATATCTGTTTCTACGGGGCCATAATGTAACATAGAAGGTAATGGAGCTCTGTATACATTGTCGTGTTTCTTTAGAAATAAATAATGGACAAATGGAGTCTTTAAACGCCTCAGATGTAAAGTTATTCGCTGTCAAAGTGACGCCAAAATGAATGGGAGTCAATGGAAATGCTAACGCAAGTGAAGTTCTGCTACAAGATGGCGGCACCCGGCCGGCTTCAACTTCCGGTTGATGGATTACCCCCTTGATTATCTACTGTATAGGACAAATTCCAATCGGAAGCATCCCTATGAATCACGAGGATTCGCCACCCTGGGTCACATGACCATAAACAATAAAAATACTTGAAGCATCACATATCCTTCACTAACTGACTTGAGGAAGGGCCCTTTGTGAAGGGATTCAGTTGTTCACTCTCGTTTGGAACACCCCTACAAATGGAATCCCCTTTTCCCGAAGTGCCCTTCAAGGACGCAGCATTGCTGTTTGTAATTTTCTCTCCATGACCAGGTCATGAGCTCCTCTTCTACTTAGTTTAGTGAAGTCACAGGCAGTTAGTGAAACTGGAATCTCAAAACTGTGATCCACAAGGGGCATCTGTTGTCAACTTGTGGGTTCTCACATTACATTTAAGACTCGTTTGGAACACCCCTACAAATGGCATCCCCTTTTCCTGAAGTGCCCTTCAAGGATGCAACATTGCTGTTTGTAATTTTCCCATAATATGATTTTTTTTTTTTTTTACTGACGAATTCTTGTGTATGTAAATATGGTCACTCCTTCAGTAGTCCTTTTGTAGAAGGACATATTTTGTTTCTAGGAGAAAAACAAGCAATATCCCCATGGACAAAATCAACTCAAAATTGCTCAGGCATTGAACTGTGCACCATCTTTCTGTAAAGGAAGTGACATCATAGTTGTCAATCTTACAAGACAATTAACTCTTCTCTTAGGCTATGTTTACACGGAAACGATCTGAAGAGAAAACGCAAAAGTGGCGTTGCGTTATCACTTTTTATTCTGCGTTTAGACGAGCGTTATGGTTGGGAAATCCGCGTGCATATGGTGAAGCAAAAGTGTGTGAAATTCGATGCACTCCAGGCAGCTAGGTGGCAATGTGAAGCACTGCCACACAACAACACCATATCTTAGAATATTTTGTACAACTGCTGAAAAGACTCTTGTATGTTTTTCAGAGCTGCTAGGGCAACTTGAAGGTCTGACGTATGGAAATAATCTGACATGTTGGTTGTTATTTTCCTGTACTGGCACATGCATGTGACGTAAACGCGTAAGTGACGAGAGCCACCGTGAGCAGATTTGCGTTTTTATCGTTTAGACGGGAACGCGACGGTGGAGCGTCTTTAAGATTTCCACTCTGGAGGGTGGTTTCACTTTTTTGCGTTTTTAAGCCCCCAAAACGCCGTTGCCGTGTAAACGAAAGGCACATCCGATAAAATATTTTTACGTTTTCACCCGGAATCGTTCTCGTGTAAACGGGGCCTTAAACAGCAAAAAGAAGTGAAATACATTCTCTGTTCACTGACCTGTTTGTGAACTTGTGGAGTCTGCAAAAAGTTGACTGTAACTTTGTTTCAACAGTCTTCTAGTTTTCCTTAATTGCTGCCGCGTTTCTCCTGCTTTCTACACTTCGCCCTGTGTAGATAACAGGCACGTGAATGTCAGGCTTGGTTTGGGGGTGTTATTTCAGCCTGGGTGAACTTCCTGTGCTCCCTGACCGCTGTCCACATTCTGCATGGGTGGGAGGCAGGAGCCAGACCCTTGTCACCACTTTTGGTCTCTCCTTTGTTTTGGGGAAATATCAGATGTCACCAGCTGAGAGGTTCCTATAAATTAGGCTCCTGATGCAGCTAGGAAATATGGAAATATTGCTTAAATTGACGCTGATAATACTTAATAATAGCCTAGTTTAGAATAGGCCTTAGAGTACAGTCCTTTTCAAATGTGCTTTGTAATGAAGTTTACTATGTTTGAGGCAAAGGCGTGACTTGTTCTCCACATGGAAAAGGATCATTGGGCTTAACAGAACTTATTTTTTAATGTTTCTTGAGTGAGAACATGGAAAAATCCAGACAATCAACATCAAAAAGCCTTTCCTATAAAACCACATCTGCATTGACTGCTCTGATCTTGCCAAGATCGCCCCCAGCCACTATCTCACGTCCATAGACCAAATCCACGTAGACAGAATTAATGGATTAATAACCCCAGAACTATGGGAACATCATGGGTGCTGTAAGAAATGGATGATGTTGGACGTGGGTCCTCGATAATTAGCCATCTTTGGATTTGCATTTGTTGCATGTTTATTCTCTGCCTTTATGGCAGCTAACTGCATAATAGTCTCGCTAAGTGGCCTCTTAAAGCGTTTTTTTTTGCAAGCATATACATATGTATTATCTCATTTTACACTTAATTATCAACTGAATAAACAAGGTGGAATTTTGAACTGCGAAGTGGAAAAAGCTATATAATTTTACAAGCTGAGCAATCACTAGATTTTTGATGTGTTGAGTCACCTTTGTTTCTCTTGCCCTTGTTTTGACAATGCCTGAGCTTTAGCATGTTTGCTCTCTCTGAATAGCAAAATAATGCACTTAAAAATCAAGAAATCTTTTCTAGACATTACTTGATCATCAAACATAATCTCATTAGTAATCATATACATAAAGTGTGGTTCTACATTTTTGTACATGTGCAAAGACACCATAGCCTACATTATTAATGTCTTGACAGCACCTTTAAACCTTTAGAGACATATCAACCTTAGAAAAGTCTTTATGAAATGAATAGGTTATTTTTATCAAATTTAATCAAGATTAATTAGCACATTTATTTGACCCATTTTCATATAATGGTTACATTCACAAAATTCCTGCTTAAAAAATGTAACTGTACAATATGCATGTCCTGATTTTGTTCCTGGGTCAATATATTTTGTCAGAGGGACAAAACATCAGATTTTATACCTAAAATCAGAGGGAAATCATAGGTGAATAACACTGATGTAGAAGCACCTAACCCTGGTTGTAAGCCTAAACTTGACATAAACTGTAAACTTGTCCCTCAAATCTGATTGGTCTGATTGAAAGACATTGATCCAGGAACATGTTGCACTTGGTGAAATCAGGTTCTGGGTACAGGCTCATAAATTCAATGGAAAGAGTACTAATATAATGTAACTACAAATTGTAATCTCAATTATTCAACCCCAATTGTAAATCAGGTTTATTGGCAAAATGTACAGTCTTTCAGCGGTTTGCAATGAACAAATCAAACAAAAGAAATTAAAATAGCTCAACACAACAAATGTTCAAGTGGTTTGCCAAATTCCACTGAAAATGCTACTTTTAATGACTTCTGCAGTCTCAAAATTATTCAACCCCCTGAATAGAATCCCTTACAACAGAAATATGGCTAAGTCAGAAGACTGTCCAAAAAGTTAAGAGAATTTCATCGCCTTCACAAACAACGAACAGGATACAAAAAGATAATAAATTCACTAAATGTTCCTAGAGACACCGTTGGAAGCATAGTTCGCAAGTTCAAATGAAAGGAACAGTGGTTATACTACCTGGACAGGGGAGAAAAAGGAAGCTATCAACGGCTGCAACCAGATTTCTGAGAAGGCAGGTTCAGAAAAACCTTTGAGTGACTCCAGAAGACCTGCAACAAGACTTGGTGGCAACAGGCACAGAAAGGCCATGCCAGACTTCCAAGACGTATACCACTACTGACCCAAAAGCACAAGAAAAGTTGGCTCCAATTTGCTCAAAATCATATAAATAAGCCACAGAAGTTTTGGGATTCTGTTCTGCGGAGCAATGAAACTGGAACTTTTCGGCCCTATGGATCAGTGGTATGTCTGGAGGAAGAAGAATGAAGCGTTTGTTGAAAAGAACACTCTGCCTATAGTTAAGCATGTGGGGCTTGGTGATGCTCTGGGGCTGCTTTGCATCCTCTGCCACTGGAAACCTGTAGCGTGTGGAAAGCAAAATGGATTCATTGAAGTATCAGGAAATCCTAGGAGAAAACGTCATGACGTCAGTGAGGAAGCTGAAGCTTGGGCGTCATTGGACCTTCCAACAGGACAATGATCCCAAGCATACCTCAAAGGCTTGGCTGCAGAAGAAGTCCTGGAAGATTCTACAGTGGCCATCACAGTCACCTGACTTGAACCCCATAGACAATCTCTGGTGGGATTTGAAGAAAGCAGTAGCAGCACACAAAACCAAGAAAATTATTGAACTGGAGGCCATTGCTTATGAGGAATGGGCCAAGATTCCTCAGAAACGCTGCTGTTGTCTGGTTATACATCTCTGCAGCAGGTCATAGCAGCAAAAGGGTGTTCTACTAAGTACTAAAGATGCTTGCCATGAAGGGGCTGAACAATTTTGAGACTGCAGAAGTCATTAAAAGTTGCATTTTCAGTTGAATTTGGGGAAACCACTTGAAACATTTGTTGTGTTGAGCTATTTCAATTACTTTTGTTTGATTTGTTCATTGCAAACAGCTGAACGTCTGTAAATGTTGCCAATAAACCTGATTTTGCAATGGGGGTTGAATCATTTTGATTACAACTGTATAGTGTATATAGGTATTTCGATTTGAGATTTTTGTTTCTATGCATATGTAGATGCTTTTTACTTTGTAAATATGTTTTAGATGCTGTCAGTATGTCCATAATGTACATTTCAGCATATCCATACATGCAAATGTGCTTTAACATTATAAATACCTACCTCATTCTGTATTCTAAGTTCTTCCCATTACAACAGGCCAGGTGGCCTTACTGTGCCCTCTCACCCTTATACACTCATGGGAACCACAAAGGAGGTGGTTTTATGGAGCAGTATGCATAATTGTTTGCCCCGTTCCATGCATTCTGCAAGCAGCAGGATGGTACACACATGTGATGCCCTACTGAGATGGGTCTGGCTCACACCCTATGCTTGAGTTTGGACCATGACAATAAAAGCTCCTGCTACAGGTCTGCCTAGTTCTCATCCACAAAACCTCCAAACAGGCTATTAGCTCGACCTACCACAGTGCCTGACAGTAAGCGGCAGAGAACAGGATGAGAGAAAAGAGGGAGCAGAGGAGAAAACTGCTGGGAAAATCACATCTACAGTCACCGAAACGCAATCTGCGGAATGCGAGGGATGCTGATTATTAAGACATTAAATTAACCATTTGTGGTTCCAAGTTTATGAAGGCAGAAGGGGCCGAGGGTGTTGAACGACATCAAGAAAGATGAGCTCAGATGAGTCCTTACAGGACCTTTATTGATGGAAGACAAGTGTGTGGCTTGCGGCCACTCGGTTGTTACTGGCTGTATTTCAGATGTAAAGGCATCAGTCTCACATTATGATGCCTGGGAACCAAACTCCACACAGACGGCCTCTTTCCTCTCATTGAAGCAGGAGGAAGCATTAAAGGTCAGCTAACAGGAAGTGAAAAATGCCCTTTTCTTTGAAGCTGTAATGTGGGAGTTTAAGCTCTTAGCTTTAAGCATGTAGCCCTTTGGGTCGTCTTCTCCAGCTAGAACAATGTGTTCCTTTGTTGTGGGAAATTGCATTGTCATCCCCAGTGGTATTTGGTTTTACCACTTCATTTACCCATGCTTAGATGTGCCCACAATTCTTTTGTTTCCAGCAAAACAGGGTGCTAAATAACATGTAGCATCAGTAGTGTATAATGTTCCCGTTTCCAATTACAGCTGAAAGCCCTTATTACACTCACATTGATTTTCATTTTAATTAGGGAAACATCTGAGCAGCTGACCAAACCTTCATAAACAGCACATTCTGGTGGTTTCCGATCAGCTGGGAGGGAGAAAGTATGTCATTTCCATGTTTTATTTCTACCAACAAATCATAAAAATGACCTCTAGTGTCGTCTACTAGTTTTAATCTACTACTTATGCAAAAGCCATTATGAATGACATTCATTTCTGTTTACAATTCTTCAGGACAGAACAACTTAGGCTATGTTCACACTGCAGGCAAAAGTGGCCCTAATCCGTGCTCATATGCGACTCAGATTGGATTGTGTGAACGGTATAAACCACATGGAATCTGACCTTTTCGATTCTGCACTTCCATATGTGGTCCTAAATCCGATACACGTCAGCGACCTCAGTCTGAACAGTCATATCGGAGTTGATGTGAAACTTACGTCACTCTAGATCGACATTCGCCACAAATCTGTGCTGATGAACATCACTCCAAAGATTATACATCCTGGCAGTTCTTTGAATATGGAAGACAGCAGCGAAGTTAGTCCGTGGAGGGATAGGAGCTGTTAAACCCATAAGTATTACGGTGACGGCTCTATACAAGCAAAACCTGTATGAGAAAAAACGTTGCTCTCTTACTCCTCATTCTTGTCTGCGTCCACGTCTGCAGCACATCACCTTATAAAAGAACACATTAATGCTGACTTCAGTAATCTCTGTGTTTACTTCTGGATGACAGCGTGCTGCATGCCTTCTTTGTTATCGTTCCTTTTGTATGCGGTCAGTTCAGGACCGTAACCAGTTAAACACTTAAATCTGATATTGGTCACATTTAAAAGATAATGTGACCAGCCAATAAATAAATAAAAAAAATCTGATCTGAGCAATAAAACAGAATTGAGCTTTTAAGGGATAGTTCACACAAAAATGATAATTCTGTCATCATTTACTCACCCTCAAGTTGTTCCAAACCTGTATGAGTTTCTTTCTTCTGTTGAAC
Source organism: Rhinichthys klamathensis goyatoka (assembly GCF_029890125.1). NCBI lineage: Eukaryota > Metazoa > Chordata > Actinopteri > Cypriniformes > Leuciscidae > Rhinichthys > Rhinichthys klamathensis. The sequence continues at coordinate 1,558,360 of NW_026606794.1, read as the reverse complement.
ACAAAGGGAGATAGTTTGAAGAATGTTGGTAACCAGACAGTTGACTGCAGCCATTGAATTCCATAGTATTTTTTTTTTCCAAGTCAATGGCTACCGTCAACCGTCTGGTTACAACATTCTTCAAAATATCGTTTTTTTGTGTTCAACAGAAGAAAGAAACTCATACAGGTTTGGAACAACGTGATTAAATGATGACCAAATAAAATTTTTTGGGTGAACTATCCCTTTAAGGCTTGCAGTGTGAACATAGCCTTACTAAAGTATATTGACAGAGTTTACAATACTGAATCTGTGCAACCAGAGTAATTTGATTCACAAACAAAATACTGTTTTGAGCCAGATCTTTTAAGTTAATCAGAAACTTACAGCGCAACCAGTGTAGTCTGATTGAAAGAATGACTCGAAGAAGTCGGTTCTTGTTAGTGAATCAAACACGGGCGGCTTTGTTTGGTTGACTACTAGATAGTAAAGGCAGTACAATTATTTGAATACAAATCATTATTTGACTACAATTATGCCATCTCTGGGAAAAGTCCTTTTGCAAAATGTTTTTAAATGAAATTATTATTGAAATTACATCATCATCATTTGGCAAATATTTTAATAATGTTTTAAAAAAATATCTATTGCTTAGAAGCACTAAAACTGTTAATATAACAATTAAGGGGCCACAATTATTAATAAGAGGAATCAGAACCAGAAGCCGAAACATTACATTTTTGACTAATCCCATTCGTAATGATGACTTGTGTCTACATGTTGCTACCTGTTTTATTAATATACCATTGGATTTCTACATGACCTAAAGTTTGATCACCATGACGTTTCCAAATCTACCACACTATGTTCTGAGAAGCTTTCCTAAACCAAAGACAAAAGACTATGGCATAAGTGGTTTAACTAGCAATTTTTGCAATCAGTTCTGGACAGGACATTTTCATCATTCCATTTTACTGATGCAAAACAAGGAAAATGATACAGTGTGGCGAAGGAACTATTTTTTCAAGTAATAACGTGGTTAACATCTTTATTACCATTCAGAGAAATACTGGAATCTGCTGGAATGCTGTCCGGTCTGAAAATGTGGCTTGGAAAAGTTTGTGAGCCATGTTAATTTCACTTTTTATTTTTCTAATCAATTTATTACAGTTTATGTGACTTTTTCTTCTAGTATGCTGCCTCCAAAAAAGAGATGACCTATGAACTTTATGAATCATAGCATCGCAAAACACTTTAATAGATCAAATGACTGGCAACTCATTACTTTGTGATATAATATCCTGTTGCTGTTTGATGTTCTTTTTTTTGTTTCACATTTGTTTCCAGTTCTGCAGAATGCAGTTCCCTCCAAATTTCCTCAACCTTTCAGTCACCTCTATAAAACCGAAGGGGAATGGTATCGGTAAAAAATTGTCAAAAACAATATTTCTGGTTTTTATAGTGGTGATTATTATGTTTCATAAAATAAATTAATTTATTGATTTGTGTGTTGCATCTGCCAACCAGTGAACCCCTCATTTTAGAGGTGGAAAATACTTTGGTATTCTTCCCTGTTCAGAATCATTAGGGCCTGGTATGAGGAGCTTGTAAAGTTAAAATTTTCTGACTTTCAAAGAAGACTTTCAAGACGTGGTATGATCAAAAACAAGGTATTGATTCCATAATGGGAGCAAAATCTGTCACTTCTTTCGACAGTTAGTGTTTGACCTGTAAAGAATTCCTTTGAATCCTGCGCAAAGGAATTCGTCTTGAGCCAGTGCTTCTATAATGAAAAAGACTAACACCTTACGTGTCAGAGGTTATTAAATCATAACCAGGAGTGCGTTTTTTGCTTCCTGGCTTCAAACATCAAAGTATGAGTTGTATGAGTGTTGAGCTCAAAAGGAGAGTGTCTGCTAATCGTAGCTCTATGTTCTATGTAGAACTAAGGAAAAAGCTATAAAATGATAATGACCTCTGCTGGCCTCGCACATTTCCTCGATTCTACCAAGCATAATCAAACAGTGTCTTTAGAATCAATAAATTCCATTAAAACCATAATGGGATTACACTTGTTTGCAGTCATGTTTAGAAGTGAGAGACAGCCCTCACCGTAATTATCATGTCTGTACTGTACTGTACTGTACTGCAAAATACTGTACTGTCCAAATTATTTTTCTTCTATTTCTTGCTCCATATTACACCAGATGTTTATCTCTTTATTTACTTTTTGTGCAAACATTTCAGCATCTTTATAGTAACGATTCACATTGCAGTTTATCAGCCAAGCACTTTAGATTAACTTCGGGTTGTAGCTTTATCCAATAGACCCTACACATTTTACGCATAAAATGCTAAACCAGATGGAATATGTGTAGTGCTGGTCCCCCAAAACAGCACCAGAGCTTCATTGTGTTTCTGCGTGGTTTTATTGCACAACCATCATACATCAATACTGTTTTACAGTGAGTGTTTCCAAATTATAATTATTGAATGAAAGCAATGTGTGAGCTGCGCCATACAGACTTATAAAGCACCCTGTAATTGCTCTTGTCAATTACACTCATAAAAAAAGCTTAGTAGCCATATTTTGCGTGCCAACTGTACCTTACAGACATGAGCGTATTTTGTAGCAGAAGCTATTTCATTAATCATAGCCATGAGCACATAATAGAAATAAAATCCCACATAAAAATCTAAAATGTTTTTTTGTCTGTCAAAACAGGTAAAGCATAGCAATTTTGGCATCAATTACAAATCTGTTTGTTCATTCGAACAAAGAATTGGAAAGGGAATCAAATTGAACAATTCCGATTCCTCTTTATTCCGGTTATACGGGTATGTTCCATTGTGAACCTTTAGGGAATAAAAAAGGCAATTCAGTTGCCAAATGCTGGGATCATTTCAATAGCCTGATGATAAATGTAAAACAACATAGAACCAAAATGTTACTTCAAATATATTTCGTTCATTCCATTATTTTAATAAAACCAGTGACAAAACATCTCAGTTACATATGGTAACCCTCGTTCCCTGAGGAAGGGAACGGAGACGTACGTCATTGCTGACGAATGGGGATCGCTTGCGAGAGCCTATCTACTTCGAGTGAAACTAAACGAGCCAATGCAGATTGGCATGCGATAATTGCACCAGCTGCAGTATGGCAAGCCGTTTTAACTTTTATTCATTTCCAGGATATGAATTGTTGATATCAACAATTACATTTTTTATATCAACAATTACATTTTTTGATATCAACAATTCAATTTTTGATATCAACAATTGAATTCTTGATATCAACAATTGAATTCTTGATATCAACAATTGAATTCTTGATATCAACAATTGAATTATTGATATCAAAAATGTAATTCTTGATATCAACAATTGTATTTTCACTAGTGAAATGTCACCATAGGCTGCCATTCAAAATCAATTGTTGATATCAAGAATTGATTTCTTACTAGTAGAAAAATAATTTTTGATATCAATAATTACATTGTTACTAGTAAAAATGCGAATTCCTGATGTCAATAATTAAATTGTCGCTAGTCTAAATGTCTATTCTTGATATCAACAACTGAATTGCTACTAGTAAAAATTTTCATTTTTGATATCTGAAAATGTATTTCTGATATCAATATTATTTCAGATATCTAAAATGGCTTTCTTACTAGTAACAATCACATTCATGATATCAGAAATTAACATTGTCACTAGTGAAAATTGAATTATTGATATCAAAAATGAACATTGTTACTAGTAGCAATTCAATTGTTGATATCAAGAATAGACATTTCAGCTAGTGACAATTTAATTCTTTATATCAAAAATAAAGGTTTTTACTAGTAAGAATTGTATTTCTGATATGTGAAATTGGAATTTCAACTAGTAAGAAATAAATTCTTGATATCAAGAATTGATTTTGAATGGCATCCTATGGTGACATTTCACTAGTGAAAATACAATTACAGATATCAAGAATTATAGTTTTTACTAGTTACAATTCAATTGTTGATATCAAGAATTATCATTTTAACTAGTGAAAATGTAAATGTTGATGTCAAGAATTAGCATTGTTACTAGTGAAAATGTAATTCCTGATATCAAAACTTGCCATTGTTACTAGTAGAAATATTATTCCTGATATCAATAATTATAATTTTACCTAGTGAAAATTGAATTGTTGATATCAAGTATTCATATCCTGGAAATGAATAAAAGTTAAAACGGCTTGCCATAGCTGCTGTGCATCTCGGCGCGAGCATATAACTAGCAGGAGGTGCCGTCGCATCCTTGTTTTTCCGCTGAGCAGCCGGACTTGTGACTCGGCCGTCCAGTGGATACGGTGGCCGAGAGAGCTCAACGCGTTGCAACTGAAGAAAACACATGCAAATAGAAAAAAACGCTGCAAATCGAAAAAAACACATGCAAACAAAATAAAACGCATGCAAATAGAAAAAAACGCGTGCAAATAAAAAAAACACCCGCAAATTAAGAAAACATCTTCATCAGTTTTACAACACATGTGTGCTCCAAATACTCACAACACCACCAAATACAGAAACTCGCTGCAAAAGCTCACAACGCAAATACAGAAACGCGCTGTAAATAACACAGACCACAACGGAAACGTTTCCAGGGGAACCAAATAAGTGACGAACCCGGCTGGGACGTGCTGGCATAGATATCCATAAATCTATGCGTGCTGGTGCTTACAGCTTAAAATTATACTTTATTTATTTATTTATTTATTTGTGCAAAACATACAGAGATTACATTTTTTTATGACATACAACTTGTATACAATGTACAAAATGTATTAACAATATGTTCAATGTCATCAGAATACAAATGAGAAAAGAACAATGAGCTGGAAACTAAAATAAATAAATAAAAAAGATAAAGAAGAAAAACATGAAGGAAAGATATTTATCTATACATCAGTTACACTGTACAAATTGTTTCATGTTATTACATTTTCATAAAGAAAAGTTTCGTAAGAAATGTTTTAAAATTTTAAAGTTGAGACACAGATATATAACGCATATTTTAAAAGCTTTTTTGTAAACTAAAAATAAAAATGTATTTGCATCCGTTATGTTAACAGCATTATATTTCTGTCGTAAGACCAGCTGATGGACACCGTGCTTCGTTGTCATGGGAACATCCCAGGTGAAAATAATGAGGAAATTACGTTGTCTTTCGTTGCTCCCTTCATCAAGTGCGTTCCACATGGCTATAACAGCACACTAGTGCCCTGCTCACTCCAAAGTCCCACTTTAAGGGCTCTGCAATCTGCCCTTCGAAGGGAGTAGGGCATAGGGAAGGTCACGAGCAGTAAGCACGTCCCAGCCGGGTTCGTCACTTATTTGGTTCCCCTGGAAACATTTCCGTTGTGGTCTGTGTTATTTGCAGCGCGTTTTCTGTATTTGGTTGTGTTGTCAACTTTTGCAGCGCGTTTCTGTATTTGGAGCACACGTGTGTTGTGAAACTGAGGAAGATGTTTGTTTTTATTTGCAGGTGTTTCTTTCTATTTGCACGCGTGTTTTTCTATTTGCATGCGTTTTTTTGTATTTGCACGCGTTTTTTTCTATTTGCATGTGTTTGCATCAGTTGCAGCGCGTTGAGCTGTCTCGGCCACCATAAGTGGATGCTCAGCAACTGTGTCGAGGGGACGTACGTCTCCGTTCCCTTCCTCGGGGAACGAGGGTTACTATACGTAACCGAGACGTTCCCCTTCGTCAGCTCACTATGACGTACATAATTGCTGATGAATGGGGATATCTACCAAAACGCCACGACTGCTGGGCCTTCCAGCCCTCCGCTTGAGCCTCCTGGCCTGACCGCAGTCAAGACAAGTCAAGTCACCTTCATTTATATAGCGCTTTTAACAATATAGATTGTTTCAAAGCAGCTTTACAGTGGTAATAGGAAATTAAAGTAACAGAGATTGTTTTGGCTTTACAGCAGCTCTAGAATAAAGTTATTGTCTAGCTAAAGTTAGTTTTGATTGATTCACTTCCATCGCAACGATCATTAGTTAGGGGGCGCTAACACGACACCATTCTAACAGAAAACCCTTAATGCTATCCGGCCGCTCATTTGCACAAAACAGTGCCTGGTGGTTTGAGAATGCAAACCATGAAATAGGTTCTATGGTACAAGCCTTGAAAAATGTATAATAAAGAATTTTTTTTTTATCGCTTCCGTGTAGCCACGTGAACCGGAATTATCCTGACAACGTTTTATCTGTATAGAGGTAAAGGGAAGGGAAGGAGGTCTTCACAGGGGAGAGACTAGTTGATACTTCAGGACTGCGTTGTCGTCGTGTCCAGGCGGATGTCCTTCATCAGATCCGGATACGGTTTGGATCCGGCGGACTGCGGTAAACCTCGGGATAAGCAGAGAGACTAGTATTAGCGTAGACGCCATCCTCCTTATGATGTAACAAGTACATCAGGATTTATGGGAAGTGTTCCCGGTTCCGGCTGACCTAATCTATGCAGCCTAACATTGAATTATAGAAGTCTATAATGTGTTATGTGTATGCTAGGTCAAAGAGATGTGCTTTTAGTCTAGATTTGAACTGACAGAGTGTGTCTGCTTCCCGGACAATGTTAGGAAGACTGTTACAAAGTTTTGGTGCTAAATAGGAAAAGGATCTACTGCCAGCAGTCGATTTTGATATTCTAGGTATTATCAACTGGCCGGAATTTTGAGATCGCAATAGACGTGACAGACTATAATGCGTTAAAGGGTTAGTTCACCCAAAAATGAAAATTATGTCATTAATGACTCACCCTCATGTCGTTCCAAGCCCGTAAGACCTCCATTCATCTTCGGAACACAGTTTAAGATATTTTAGATTTAGTCCGAGAGCTTTCATTGAAAATGTCATTGAAAATGTTGAAAGTTGAAAGTTTATTTGCACATATAACATTTAAAATACAACTTTACAAATCCATTAACGGAAAAAAACAAAAAGAAAAGAAAACATATACTGTGAGGGAGAGAGTGAGAAGACCAATGTATACACGGTATACTGTCCTTGTCCAGAAAGGAAATAAAGACATCATCAAAGTAGTCCATGTGACACCAGTGGGTTAGTTAGAATTTTTTGAAGCATCGAAAATACATTTTGGTCCAAAAATAACAAAAACTACGACTTTATTCAGCATCGTATTGTCTTCCGGTTGTCAATCCGCGTTCACGAGTCCGCAGTGACGCTGCTGACGTAAGACGCTGCTGAGGTGTTATCTGGTGTGTCCGTGTATTCGAGTTCAAATAAATATAACTGGGCAAAAAAATTCAAGTCTTCCTCTGTGTCGAAATCCTTAGACATGTTTGCGAAGATTGTTTTGTTTACAGCGTGCGTCTCTCTTAGACTGTAAACGAAGCTAACACGTCAGCAGCGTCTTACGTCAGCAGCGTCACTGAATGCGGCTTGACAACAGAACCGGAAGAGAATACAATGCTGAATAAAGTCGTAGTTTTTGTTATTTTTGGACCAAAATGTATTTTCGATGCTTCAAAAAATTCTAACTAACCCTTTGATGTCACATGGACTACTTTGATGATGTCTTTATTTCCTTTCTGGACAAGGACAGTATACCGTGTATACATTTTCAATGGAGGGACAGAAAGCTCTCGGACTAAATCTAAAATATCTTAAACTGTGTTCTGAAGATGAACGGAGGTCTTACGGGCTTGGAACGACATGAGGGTGAGTCATTAATGACATAATTTTCATTTTTGGGTGAACTAACCCTTTAAGAGCTCGCTCAAGTACTGGGGAGCTAAACCATTTAGTGCTTTGTAAGTAATCAGCAATATTTTTAAATTTATATGATGTTTAATAGGGAGCCAATGCAGTGTTGACAGAACCGGGCTAATATGGTCATACTTCCTGGTTCTGGTAAGAACTCTAGCTGCTGCGTTTTGAACTAGCTGTAGTATATTTATTAAGCATGCAGGGCAACCACCCATAATAACATAACAATAATCTAGCCTTGATGCCATGAACGTACGAACTAACTGTTCTGCATTTGTCGTTGAGAGCATATGGCGCAATTTAGATATATTTTTAAGATGGAAAATGTGGTTTTACAGATACTAGACAAGTGACTTTCGGATTGGTATCAAAGAGCACAACCAGGTTCCTAACTGACGACGAAGACTTGACAGAGCAGCCATCAAGTGTTAGACAGTATTCTAGGTTAGTATGTGAGGAAGTTTTTTGTTCAATAATTAGAATCTCTGTTTTTTTTTTTTTTTTTCAGAATTGAGTAGTAGGAAATTACCAGTCATCCAGTTTTTTACATCAGCTATGCATTCCGTTAATTTTGGGAATTGGTAAGTTTCATCAGGGCGTGAAGAAATATAGAGCTGAGTATCATCAGCATAACAGTGAAAACTAATGCCATGCTTCCTAATTATATCTCCTAAGGGTAGCATGTACAGGGTGAATAGCAAGGGTCCTAGTACTGAGCCTTGTGGTATGCCATACTGAACTTTTGATCGACAAGACATCTCTTCATTTACTGCTACAAACTGATAACGGTCAGATAAGTATGATTTAAACCATGCTAATGCAATTCCACAAATGCCAACATAATTTTCAAGTCTATTTAAAAGAATGTTGTGGTCAATGGTCTCAAATACAGCACTAAGATCGAGTAACACTAATTGAGAGATACAAACATGATCGTATGATAAGAGCAAATCATTTGTGACTCTGATGAGAGCTGTCTCAGTACTATGGTAGGGTCTAAATCCTGACTGAAAATCCTCGCAGATACCATTTATTTCTAAAAAGGAACATAGTTGTGTGGATACTGCCTTTTCTAGTATCTTTGACAGAAAAGGTAGATTCAAGATCGGCCTGTAATTGATTAATTCTGGTAGGATCAAGTTGCTGTTTTTTAACAAGCGGTTTAATCATAGCCAGCTTAAAAGTTTTTGGTACATATCGTAATGACAAAGATGAAATGATATTAAGAAGAGGATCTATGACCTCTGGAAGCATCTCTTTCAATAGCTTAGTCGGTATAGGGTCTAACATACATGTTGTCGATTTAGATGATTTAACGAGTTTAGAAAATTCTTCCTTTTGAAAAGCATATTTCATATGTTACAAAAACAGCCTTTTTCCACCTTAGAAACATTGCTAAGCTACGTAATATGCTATCAGTCTTTGATGCAGAAAAGTTAGTTCATGCATTCATGACCTCGAGACTAGATTACTGTAATGCTTTATTAGCTGGTTGTCCTGCATCTTCAATAAACAAGCTACAGTTAGTCCAAAATGCAGCCGCTGGAGATCTTACTAGATCAAGAAAATATGATCATATAACACCGATTCTATCATCTCTTCATTGGTTACCTATAAAGTTCCGTATTAATTACAAGGTATTGCTTTTGACTTATAAAGCTCTAAATGGTTTAGCTCCAGTCTATTTAACGGATCTTCTATCGCCCTATAATCCATCGCGCTCTTTAAGATCACTAAATTCGAGGCTTCTGGTCATTCCTAGGATATCCAGATCCACCAAAGGAGGGAGAGCATTTTCACATTTAGCTCCGAAGCTCTGGAATAGCCTTCCTGATATTGTTCGTTGCTCAGACTCGTTCTCCCAGTTTAAAACTAGACTTAAGACGCATCTATTTAGCCAGGCATTCATATACATTTTTTATCTTACAGTTACTGTAAATTCGGCCTCTACTTCATAAACGCCAAAGGAGAACTGGCCCCGACTGAGCCTGGGTTCTCCCAAGGTTTTTTTTTTCTCCATTGGGTCATCTGATGGAGTTTTAGGACACCATCGGGTCACTTGATGGAGTTTTTCGGTTCCTTGCCACTGTTGCCTTTGGCTTGCTCAGTTGGGGATATTCAAATTAAATGACCCATCATACCACTGATCAGCTCTACCAAACTTGGATGTCTTTTTCCAGTAATAAACAAACACTGTTGAGTTGTTTTGATTGATACTGTTAAGCAGCTTTGATACAGTCTGTATTGTGAAAAGCGCTATATAAATATATTTGACTTGACTTGACTTGACTATCCTATAGCAATGAATGAATAAAATTTTTCCTTAGGGAGACTACAATGCACTGCCTGGTGCGATACTGTAGTAGAAGTAGGAAGTAGGAGCAGAAGTAGGAGCTCTAAGCAGAGAAGGTCAGTCACAGCAGTTCTGCAAGACCCACTCAGTGTGAGTAAAACTGGTAAAGCGTGCCATTGGGGAAGGGAACGCTGCGGAAGCCACATCCTACCCCGGAGGCACTGTGACGGTTACACATATGGACTAGCCAAGAAGGGTAGTACAACATATGGCAGTCTCTCGGGTGGTTCCAGTCTAGTTATAGAGGGGAAAGAACACCAGCAGAGACGACAGAGCGGACTCTGTCGAGGGAAAGACACAGGCTTGTCCGCAGAGGAGCTGATCATGGAGGAATACACATATGGGGTCGCCGCAGGGACCACACTTTCCACAATGCATACGAGTGTAGGCCTGGCGTCAGACGCTCCGCAACCTCTGACTGCCGCAGGGGTGACGGAGGAACTCACAGGTTTAGCCATTTCTGGGGAACACTACTGAAGCAAATGGACACACGTATCCAGCCCTGGTGGGCGGGAGTGGCGTTGCAAGCCGACACTAAGAACGGGTCTCTCGCGCTACTGGCCACTGGGGGCGAGTATTTGGGAAGATACCGGCTCTACACGGAGGCTATAGAATCTAGCGAACGTGTTAAGTGTCGCCCAGCCCGCAGCTCTACATATATCTGCCAGCGAAGCGCCTTGAGCCAGCGCCCAGGAGGAAGCAACACTTCTAGTTGAGTGTGCTCGCAACCCGAATGGGCAAGGCACGCCTTGGGCTTCGTAAGCCAATGATTCAGTCTCCTCGCTCCCCTCAGGAACCTGACGATCAGGTAATGCTTTCCCAGTGACTTACCTTCGACTGCATCGTGATGTGCGGCGATATGGCAAGCCGGTATCTTCCCATATACTCGCCCCCAGTGGCCAGTAGCTCGAGGGACCTGTTCTTAGTGTCGGCTTGCAACGCCACTCCCACCCAACATACACTTTGAGGGTGGAGGGAGACAGCCTTCGCTCCAACCCATCTTGCAGGAAGGAAAGCACGGCTCTGATCGAACATCTTCGGTGGGAAGAGCACCACTCAACGAACAGGTTCCACTTCAGAGCATAGAGGCGCCTCATTGAGGGGTCCCGTCCAGGGACCAGACATGGAGTTTCCAGAGGTCTGGATGTGGGTGCCATAGAGTGCCCCGTCTCTGAGAAAGCAAGTCCTTCCTCAGAGGAATGGGACACGGAGGGGCTGTCGCAAGGAGCATAAGTTCTTGAAACCAGGTCAGGTTGGGCCAATACGGCGCAACTAACAAGACCTGCTCCTCGTCCTCGCTGACTTTGCACAATGTCTGTGCGAGAAAGCTCACTGGGGGAAACGCATACTTGACTCACAGCATGCCTGGACACTTGTTGTAGGGGAACACCTGCCCGTAGAAACGAAGGGTCCGACGACGGGCTGAAGGTTTGGAGGCAGTGCGGGGTGACATGCACCCGGTACGTGCCGCTCTGCCACGCCCATCTCGGGACTCGGCCGTGAAGCCAGTGCTGAAGCGTTCTCATATGAAGCAATCCGAGCGGCGTTACTGCGGCTGCGGATGCCATATGCCCCAGGAGCCTCTGAAAAAGTTTCAGTGGGACCGCTGTCCTGCTCTTGATTGTACTCAAGCAGTTCAACACTGACCGGACGCAGCTCCTCTGTGAGTCACACTGTCTGGTTGACCGAGTCCAACTCCATACCGAGATAAGAGATCCTCTGCACAGAGGAGAGTTTGCTCTTGTCCCAGTTGACCCGAAGGCCTAACAGGCTGAGGTGATGGAGCACCAAGTCCCTGTGTTCGTACAACTGATCTCGAAACTGAGCCAGAATCAGCCAATCGTCGAGATAGTTGAGAATATGAATGCCGCGTTCCCGGAGTGGAACAATGGCTGCCTCCGCGACTTTCGTGAAGACGCGGGGCAACAGGGACAGCTCAAAGGGCAGGACTTTGTACTGATATGCCCGTCCCTCGAACACAAACTGCAAGAACGGTCTGTGTCGAGGAAGAAACGAGACATGAAAGTACGCGTCCTTCAGGTCGATCGCTGCAAACCAATCTTGGGGATGGATGCATTCGAAAATGCGTTTCTGCGTGAGCATCTTGAACGGGATATTTAGCAGGGCCCGATTCAAGGTTCGCAGGTCCAAGATCGGCCGTAACCCACCGTCTTTCTTGAGAAAAAATTAAGTAGGGGCCGTAGAACCCTGTCTTCATATCGGCTGGAGGAACCGGCTCGATCGCATCCTTTGCCAGTAGGCAAACTCTGCACAGAGGTGAAGTGGATGCCCCTGAACTTGGGAGGGCGCTGGGCGAACTGAATCGCATAGCCGAGTCTGACGGTACGGATGAGCCAGCGAGATGGGCTGGGAAGCGCTAGCCAGGCTCCCAGACACCGTGCAAGCGAGACCAATGGGACCACAGACGTACCCGGGGTGGGGCAGCGAGGTGGAACACAGGGACTAGGCCCGGAAGGCACTGAGGCGGCCCGAAGCGGAGTCTGAGTGTGTTGTGCCACACTTACCTGGTTCCAGGGTGGGGCAGAGGGTGCGTGGGAAGGCTTGGTGGCGTTCCCGAGCCGCACACTGCTGCCCGCTGGCGATGGAAGAGGGGGAAAGGAATGGCAAGGCAAGGAAGTGTCGCTCACTGCAATCTGCGCCCTCTTGTGACCCAGAGATGGAAGAAATGGCTATTTGAATTGCTCCAGACAAATGAAAACAAAATGAAACAAAAGATTCTCCACCCAGTCCTCCTCCGGGGGAGGGAGAGGTGCGGACACTATCTCACAGAGAGCAACTTCCTCCATCGCTGGGTCGCCTGTCTCAGGGCCGCTTGCCCTTACGCTTGCTGCCTCATTTAGTGGGGGCCTGTATGGGCTGGACGCTTCTCTTGCGGCTGGCCACCTGCTGCCTGGGTGGAGGCTGCTGCCTAGGCCGAGCAGGGGCGGAGGCGGCCGCAGGCGGGTGCCCTCGGCGACGAGCAGGCGGAGGCGCCGCCGCCGACTGGGTGGAGGCAGCAGCTGGTCGTCTGGGCATATGTGCTTAATCGCCTCCCTCTGCTTCTGTGCGAAGACTGTGCGAAAACTGCTGGGCAAAGTTTTCCACAGCGTCGCCGAAGAGGCCGGCCTGGAACCACACCTTGTCGGGCTCACGCATGTCTGCCAGGTTCAGCCACAGGTGTCACTCCTGGACCACTAACGTGGACATTGCCCGACCCAGGGAGCGTGCAGTGACTTTCGTCGCCCAGAGGGTGAGGTCTGTTGCTGTATGCAGTTCCTGCATAACCCCTCTGTCGGAAATACCCTTGTGCAATTCCTTGAGCGCCTTGGCCTGGTAGACCTGCAGGAGTGCCATGGCATGCAGGGTGGAGGTAGCTTCTTCACAGGCTGAGTAAGCCTTGTCCGCGAGAGCGGACGAGAACTTACACACCCGGGAGGGGAGGCGCGGATTTCCCCGCCAGGAGGTAGCGGTCTTGGGACACAGCTGCATCACCACAGACCGCTCCACCGGGGGGATCTCCACGTAACCCTTAGCTGCTCCGTCGTCAAGGGTAGTGAGGGAGGAAGAGGCACCAGAACGGTTTCGGGCAGAAAAAGGTGCCATCCATGCTCTGGTAACCTCTTCATGCACTTCCGGAAAGAAAGGCACTGGGGCGGGGCACTGAGAACCAGCACGGGCCGCCCCGAGATGCCAATAATCCAGCCGCGAAGGTTCGGGACACGATGGAGGGTTCCACTCGAGCCCGACACTTGCGGCGGCCCGGGAAAGCATAGCTGTGAGCTCTGGGTCTGACTCGGGCAACGCTGGCACATCCATAGGAGGCAGCGCAGCTGAGTCTTCATCCCCAGAGGACATTAGCCCACCCTCCGATGCAGCGACCGACATTTGATCATCCGGTGGAGCTCCAAAAGAAACGACTGAGACCGCCGCGGACGGCCCAGCACGCTCTCTTGGAGGCTCCGCGGGTAGCTTTATAGAGGAGTGAGGGACCCGAGGAGACTGGCTCGGCGGGTTACCTCTCACTGTGATCCTCAGGTCACCAAGGCTATTGACTGAAGTAGGCCTCTTCTGCTGGGCAGAAGAAGCGCTACATCTGGGAATAAGTGAAGGGGCTCCAGCTCTTTCGAGGTAACGGAGTCTCGACCATAACGCAACGATAGTCATGTTCCCGCAATGGGAACATGAGTCATCCATGAGCGCCATCTCAGCGTGCCTATAGCCCAAGCACGTGATACAGCGATCATGCTTGTCAGCCGGAGTCAAACATTGGCCGCATCTAGAAACACTATCTGAATGACATCTTGAAAAAGACGCAGACAGATCGTGTTAGCTCTTTCAGAAGTCCTCTGAGGTGCTGAAATGCACAGGGAGATAGCCGCGGCTACACACAGGGAAATAGTGCAATCCTGAGTGAGCACTCACTCTCAATGTCACGCCCTCCGAACCAACAAAGCTGTGAAAACAGCTGTTTTTGCTCTCAAACTGTTGACATGGAGAGATCGCGACCACCGCTGTTCGCGCCGTCACACCAACACCACACACAGAGGCTTCCTCGCAGAGACTCGAATCACCCTCTAGAACAGGGATGGGCAACTTCGGTCCTGGAGGGCCACTGTCCTACAGAGTTTAGCTTCAATCCAATCAAACACACCTGAACAAGCTAATCAAGGTCTTCAGGATTACTAGAAAGTTACAGGCAGGCGATTTTTTTCAGAGTTGGAGCTAAACTCTGTAGGACAGTGGCCCTCCAGGACCGAAGTTGCCCATCCCTGCTCTAGAAGATCTTACAGGAGACAGGAAGCGAAAGACAAGGATGCGACGAACCTGCTGCTCATTATATGCTCGCACCGCGATGCACAGCAGTTGGTGCCATTATCACATGCCAATGTGCATTGGCTCGTTTAGTTTCACTTGAAGTAGATAGGCTCTCGTAAGCGATCCCCATTCATCAGCAATTACGTACGTCATAGTGAGCTGACAAAGGGGAACCCATGATTTGTATCTTTAACTACACACTTGGTTCATGACAAAATTAATAAATTACAGTTCAGTTAGATTGATTGAGAAACTGCTTCAACTGATTCATAAGCACACTTAAAAAAAAAAAAAAACTGTAGAAAAATTTAAAAGCTACTGGTAGTTTTCTGCCAGAATGAACATTTCCCTTAACCCTAATGCAATGCATAATTCAAAATGTGGGCAAAACACCTGTGAAAAATAAATACGGAAATTTCCTTCATATAAACACTGACCATTGTCCCCCATGGATTGCATTTTCAGCATTTGTGATTCACTAAAAATCCACAGCTTTTCATAATCATAATTCACCCATCATACTGTACATTTTTGATTCACTAAAAAGTATCAGCTCTTACAAGACTTTTGCTTGGATATCTGTCATTACTCGTCACGCTGTTGACTCACTAAAAAGTAGCGACTCATAAGAGTCATTAACTCTGGAATCTGGCACCACTGCCCACACTATACGTTTTTTATTTAGTAAAAATGACTGGATCATTAGCTCGGGAATCGGATTTCACTGGTCACACCATGTTCTCCTTCACTAAAAAGAAACATACACATGCTGAATATTAATGCCAAGAACACTTTCAGAGTTTCACTTTCCGTTCGCACAATAGCACGAGTGGAGCATGAAGAATGCGCACAGGAGAAGAACAGTTAACGGACCAAACGTCATTAAAAAAAATACGGTTCTGTTATTTTTTAAAAAAATGGAACCGCGGTTTTGAACAAGTACTTGTTTCTCGGTTTCCAATCCTACTTGCAACTCTCCAGGGGGTGGTATTACGCACACAAACCACAGTTCAACGCTGTCTTGTCCCCCTCAATCTAAAACAACGCCCATTCTCCTCCAGCAACGCTGACCCCACCAACTCCAACAGCGTTTTAGTCTTAACATTCTGTTTTCAAGAATCTGTGTGGTTACAATGACGCCATGGGCTATTGAAATGGAAAAATTTGCAAGAATTCTTTATGACAACAGCTTCTCTTTTACCGCATGCTAAAACATGAGGGATGGGAAAGAGAGGGTGAGATGAACCTTTAGTGCCAAACATAAAATAACTGACAAGTTTTTCACAAAGAATTAAATCCAGAAAGAGAGAGAATCAACTCCCAGTCCTGGTCCCAGTGGGGTTTGAAAATAGCTCCCAAGAGCACTTGCTGTCTCACTCGGCCTTTCTAAAGCTGTGATTCTGGCACCAGTTGGTTGCAAAGCAGGCCTAATGGCCACTCGCCTCCTATGATTTTCCATAAGTCGTTCCCAAAAGGCCACAAAACATTTCATTGCATGCTGGGCTAAAAACGTTAGAAGTTGAGGTACTGTGCAGAACAGGGTCCTTTACAGTCTGGCAGAGACCCAATAATCAACCCAGAAAAGCAATCAACATGGGTGCCAGGGTCAAGGTTCACAGTTGTGTTCATAGTCCCAGCAACTGCCCTCTCACAGGGTGGTACTCCTGGATTTCTGGAACGATTCACAAATAGCAATTTCTTAATAAGGTAGGCATTTATTAGAGTTCAGTGCTAAGCCACATTTTAGTTAATCTGTTACAGCTCTGTAAATGCTAGTTTTACTTTGGGTGTGGACTTTTTACAGTCGAGTCATAATATTCACATTATATGCTAGACATATAAAGATTAGCATGGTCATTACAAAGAATGAAAAAGGAAATATTTTTAGTTTTTACTGTATGTTTGATTTGGACCATGGCATGCTCACATTTTCAATTGTTTTGTGTTTTAGACTATAAATTATACAAATAATGAGAGTACTTTTTGACATTGGTATTTGTATTATTTATGAACTATGCAGCATATAAAGGGATAGATCAACCAAAAAGGAAAATTTGGTTAATATTTCTGTCAGTAATCTCTACCCTTTCTTGTCGTTCCAAACATGTATGACTTTCTTTCTACTGTAAATCACAAAAGAGATTTGTTAACCATATCTCGATCACTCTTTTGAATATAATGAAAGTGAATAAGAACTGGAGCTGTCAAGCAACAATTTCTTTCAGTACCACAGAACCACAGTACAAAAGAAATTCACACATTTTTGGAACAAGATGACTTTTCATGTTCAACTGTTGCTTTAATGCAAAAGGTTTCCCATTTCCATGATCGTCAGTGATCACATGATGAAAAAGTGTCCACATTTTGCAGAGAAATATAGAATATATATGAATGTAGGCTACCACCACGAAAAGTGAGTGACAAGACAGACATCACTGTTAGTTTTTGGAAGTTCAGGGCAACAGAACATTTGGCTAAGAAAATCATTATTTCAGACCATATTTCTCTTCACTTTAGTCTTACAGTATGTCTGGAACATGCCCTCGTCTTTTCAGCTATTTCACTATGGACCATTAGCACGATGAATGGAAAGCCAGCATAAACAAAACCAATCTTCAAAAAAAAACAATCCCCGTTCAATCAGGCCTGTTGAAACGCTCTCATGTTTGGCCAGGGCGCACTGAGTGGAAGAAACAGAACTCCAGGGACTTTGCAGTAGCTGTTTGAATCAATTCTGAATAACTTCAATTTTTGAGGCTTTAGAAGATATGCAGTAATTGTTTCCTAATATGTATGCACATTAGTAAAAGTAAATCGAGAAAGGTGTGAATTAATGGCACAGTTTTTATGCGGATGTGCGTTACTTCAACTCTTTTAGACTTGCCTCTTTGCACTAACCTCAGTTTCATCCCTCCTGTCATTCTCTTCCTGTCTTAAGTTTTTTTTTTTAAATGGTTCTTTGCAGGACCTCCCAGTCTTTCTCTCAATACTTTAGCTCCTGAGAAATTATGAAATATTAGACAGGCTGTAAATTTCTGGAATTAAACCTTAAGCTTGTCTGAACTCCAGCTTAATAATAAATAAAACATTCATATTTCAGGCCACAGAGAGGTTTTCACATAAATGTCATCAGCGTAATAAAACTATTTCAGTTCTAACCTCAAATCAAATATGTGTGGCAGTAGAAAACATCTCCTTGTTTGATCTTTGAGATGTAGAGTATCTGATTTCTCATAGTAGTTTAAAAACAAAAAGTAAAATATTGGGAACATCTAAAAAAAAAAAAAAAGTTAAAATAAGATTAAATTCATACAATGGCTATATTAAAAATAATCATTTATTTGATAGAAACCAGCGTAGTTAGAAAAATACTTGAATTCATGTTCTCAGTAGCTGGAAATTCAAAGCACCCTGGTTGGAGACCCTGCTATTAGCTTACGACCAAAACAAACAGTGGAGGGGAAAAATTACCTTTGTAAAAATGTAAAGCGGAGACTGCCAAGTCGAACGTTTTTGCTGTTATCACAATAAATCACATGTGAAACTTGGACAAGAGAGCGCACATAAGCGCTGCCTTTGTTTTCTATTCCACTTAGAAAGGTCGTGTCTCAAGAGGAATATTAATGCTGAGATATTACTCAGGGTGTGTGTGTGTCTGAGCGTGTGTTAGTGATGTGCGTCTAAACGATGGAGACGAGTTTATGTGCTAAAACGCAACAACTGATTAGTCCTCTGCTGGCAGTGTGTCTATGTTGTTATTTGTACTGCACACTTACATATACATGTAATACGTAGGTGTGTGTGTGTGTGTGTGTGTGTGTGTGTGTGTGTGTGTGTAGGTGTGTGTGTGTGTGTGTGTGTGTGTGTGTGTGTGTGTGTGTGTGTGTGTGTGTGTGTGTGTGAGTGTGTGTGTGTGTGTGTGTGTGTGTGTGTGTGTGTGTGTGTGTGTGTGTGTAGGTGTGTGTGTGTGTGTGTGTGTGTGAGTGTGTGTGTGTGTGTGTGTGTGTGTGTGTGTGTGTGTGTGTGTGTGTGTGTGTGTGTGTGTGTGTGTGTGTGTGTGTGTGTGTGTGTGTGTGTGTGTGTGTGTGTGTGTGTGTGTGTGTGTGTGTGTGGAAACGTAAAGGTACTCTGGCCAAAAGCAGGTGATCGATTGGTCATGTAGTGACTGATGATACCCTGAGGATGTCTGGGTAATAAAGTGTTGCTTTCCTAAATGTGTCCTGGGCCTCTGCTTGTATGTATTTTTAAGGTCAAAGCAAGTGCAGAACATTCATTATATTCACCATTTTTAATTTTAATATGGCAAGCCATCAAGTCAAGCTTTGTATTTTCAACTTCACAATAACCAATAGGGAGCCTTATTTTGTTTAAACACAAAGTTTCTGAAATTATATGATTGATTGCGCTTTGGTATTTCAATAAGGCTGTACTGATGCAAGACCTATAAATAAAAAAAAACAACAGAACTGCAACAGAAAACACAGTCCTTTGCCTCCCACACAATATTTGAAGAAGCTATGATAATTGATAAATGAGAAGAAAAGTAAAAAAAAAAAAATAGAAAACAAATGCTGTAGGCCTAAAATACACATGGATAAATATATTTATAATGAAATTATATAATCAGGTATATGTGTCAATGATCTCTATAACTCTTCAATAAAAACATTATTTACTGCTAAATATGACAGAATTTCTGATTAAATATGCATGAATTGAAGGTAAAAAAAATCAGCTAGTGCATCTCCAGCTTTATGTATCATGTTAAATCTTCGTTCTTGCCTCTTTTCATTCATCTCCATACTCCAATGTTCTCCAGAAATAAAACCAAGAGGTGAAGAAAACCTGACCTGCCATTTTTACAGGCTACTTTGCTTCAGAATGGAGGCCAAAATGTGTCATTCTGACTCTATAACTGGATCTCTGTTTTCATTTCTCTCCAAAATTTGGCTTTTTTTTTTTTTTTTTTTTAACATTTTGTGGTGAAGTGAAGGCAATGTGGGTGTAGGAGACCCTGTTAGCCACCCACATTCAGCAGAACAAGACTTTCTTTATTCAAGCAGCAGACTGTATTCCTGTACTGAAGAACAATTATAAAAAAATTAAGGTTAGACCAGTATCATTTTTTTCAAACAAATTTTTTACACATATGCCACTTTTTTCTTCCCTTTTAAGGCACTGGTTATTAAATGTTTTGTTTTAATGCCCTTTCTTATTCTAAAGACACCAACTTCAGTTTACAATCATTGAGTATTGTAAAACAAAGAAAAAAGGTCATAATATTCAGAGACGCATATTTCGTTAATTAAAGGGGAGCGTGCAAGCCATAGTGTGTATGCACAATACTTCAGTCTGATCACCTTATTTTTTTACAGAACTGAAAGAATACAATACAAACAACAAAACACATTAAAGAGTATTAGAATTAGACAGCTTAAAATATTAATTACAACTACCATCTATTTTGGAGGGGAAAAAATAAAGGTTTGGGGGGAAAAAAAATATTAAACCATATTGTTTGCATTTTTTATACACTTACTTTACAATCATCAATAATTAGATCAAATTGAAGTTGTTTAAATAAAGTAATATTTCCAGCCCACACAGTCAGGTTCTGCAAGAGAGAGAACCCAGACGCAGAATGAGCAGTGATGTTTTATTGACAAGACTGTAGACAGGGCACAAGGAGAGTGAGGCGTGAAACGGTTCAAACAGTAGGGAAGGGCAGAAAACACGATGACAGGCAGGGAGGATGACCACTGAGACCAGTCCTGGGGTGACCACGAGCTTGAGGACTGTAGAGGAAGAGGCAGCACCAGGTGGGACGATGGTGAGGAAGACTGATTTAACACCATTGTAGCTACTAGGCAGTGAGGGTCAGTGGCCAGGAAATCTCAGGATGCAGGGCAGGGAAAAACAAGACTCACAATGAACAAGACAAGATAAACAAGCAAGGCACAAGAGAGTAATTAAATAGGAAATACAAAAATAAAGACTGAAACAGAAAAATGACGTGAAGCAAAACAAAGAAAACTAGGAATCAAATTACTGAAACTTGCAATAAAAAAAAAAAAAAAAAAACACTGACAGGGAACTATACGATAATCTAGAATAGAGAAAAAACAAAAGACTAAAACTAACTAGAACAAGACTGGAAGGAAAAAAGCAGAAGGTACACTAGAAAGATCACGACAAGTACTAGGTTTAACCATACACACAGGGAGGCAAACAGGAATAAACCACAAAGACATGAGGGAAAGAGGCACAATATAAAGGGACCAGAGCACATGAGGATCAGGTGAGCACAATTAGTGAAACGAGGAATAGACTGGACTAAACAAGGGGGCGTGGTAACGGGAAACAAGGAGGCGGGACAAGAGGAGCACATGGCCAACACAAACCAAGACAAAGCCATGTGCTCAAGCACAAGACAAACAAGGACACATTAAACAATGACAAAACAGACAAGACTGTCAGGCGGGACCCTGACACATACACCATTATTCAAACATAACTGGCTTGATCATCGTAAGCGAGTCATATCCTCCGTGTTTGAGTGCAATGATTGGTTAGCATTACACTGTAAACAAAAATGGGTGGTAATAAAATGCTAAAATAAACAAAATAACATTAACATTTCATGTCCCTCAGATAATGTTACAGAATAAAATAAAAGATGATGACATACATACAGGGTATCATATGAGTCTAAATAAACAGTTTTAAATATTGACGTTTACTGTGAAGTTTTCTAACTAAATTAGTTTAATTTTCTTCTCAAAACTGGCGTCTGTCCATTGAAAATAATGCAGGCGGAAATTCGTTTACGCTACTTATTCGAGCCGGATGTGACGACACACGGACTAAAGAATAAAGGACTATAGATTTTATTCACAGCAGCGCCATCTTTGAATTTTAATACAAATGACAGCGAGGCTGTGAGGGATAGACATACATCTCTCAAGTGGATTGTACTGTTACTTAAGTTTTTTTTTTTATTATTGTTCTGCACAGCAAATACACCAACAATATGTTTCCAAGAAATTTCAGTAGACAAAAAACTCCAGACAACATAACCTATGGAAAATTATAAGTGATCTAGGAGCTTTATACATGCATAAACATTCGCTAGAATGGACATGTTTGACCATTGAATTTTGGAGTGTCTTGTTCGCTTTCGGGCATGCTGCATTGTAAAAACACAGTGATCAAGTTAAAACAAGTTCAACTTTTAAAGTCGCGTCTCTGGACCTTCCGAGATTTTTTGTTGTTGTTTTTTTCACTGACATGTGTCTTGGACTTTTAAATGCAAAAACACAGTTAATGTTAATGGTCCCTTAAAGTCGTCATGAAACGGAAGTTGCAATAGTCTTTTTTTTCTATTGTGATTTATATATGATTGAAATGGCTTCTCAAACAAGAAAAAATGTTGGAGGACGGCCTTAATTTTGTCCAAGGGGAATTGATTTGATCACTACATTATTGTGATTTGCTATTGCTGTGATGTCATGTGAGTGACAGGTTGTCCTGCCCTCACGCCGAAAAACATCATCAGAGAAGAGATGTCATTCCATGGGGAAGGGCAAGTTAATTTGAATACAGATTATGAGGGCACATGAAAAAAAAAAAAAAAAATGTGCACAGATAAATTATTTATAATAAATACTGCAATATTCCATAAAAAATAAAAATTGTCACTTTTGATTTTAAAGTGACAGTGCATGTATTTATGGGCAAACCTTGAGTGTTAAACGAAACAGAACATCCACGCACATATCTACATATTTACATACCTATCTATCTGTTACTATTTTCAGTCATATCTTGGTGATGGACATATCTATAGCCATCTCATGCCGTATACATGAGACTGTCCATGAATTCTCTTGACAATGATTTTTTTCGGGGTAGGTTGCCAGGTCTTTCCCCACATAGCTTGGGACTCACACACAGACCATGCAAGAACATGCAAACAGAAAGGACTCTTGGCTCAGGAGGACTTGGGGACCTTCTTGCACTGTGCCACGACCCACATATAGCCTCACATACTGTATAAGCTGCATTCAAAATCGCATACTTTCCTACTATATAGTAGGGGGAAAACAGTATGTGACAAAAGTAGTATGTCCTAATTCACAGTACTCATAAAAGAGTAGGCAAAAAGTACCCGGATGACCTTCCGGCGAGGTTCTGAAGTGTGCATACGATGGACACTTTACTACCCCATGCGGCCACTGACGCTGGAAGGTCACATGATAATGACAACATGGCGGATGTAGTACGTCTGGATTACATTTATACTACACATACTAGAATGTAGGCCTACTTTTTTTTAGCAGTTATGAAGTAATTACTTATTCAGAATAAGTACTTACTCAAGAGAGTATGTGATTTCAGATGCAGCCATAGTCTTTCATGTGATACATTATTAGTGATGCATTTTCCACACTAGAGAGCAGCACAGAGGTAAACCTTCTAAGAGCTACTTTGTACCTTAAAGTTTAAGTGTCATCATACACACTTTTATCCCTGTAGGCTTGCACCAGTTGCAGACTTCCTTCAAACCAAGACTTCGGTGAATTCTTATAAAAGCTGGTCACAGTGCTCCAAACAGACGTGTGTAATTTACCTCCTCCCCAGACAAGGTCTACATTACACTCTGTTCCACGTCTTTTTTTATGTCTTTCTCTATAGGTCATGCCATTCCTGGTGAAGTTAGTGGGCCCAGGACAGTATACACACCCATGAAGTCATGCTATTTCCAAACTACCTCTTACTGATGGATGTTTTATTTCCAGGTCTTAATTCTTTTCATTCACAGAAAGCAAGGGAAAAGTCTATCTTTCCTTTAGGAAACTTGAAGATAACTAATGAATTATTTTCCTATATTCCTATAGGAATATATTGACTATTTCCTATATTTTACCTTCATCAGCTATAGCACCATAGAAACACGATAACATTGCTTGGGGACTATGGAAATAAATCTTCAATCAGTGTGGTTTGAGGGGCAAGTATCTAATTAAAACACAAATAAAATAGCATTAAATAAAAAATGATGGAAATATATTTGTACCTAATATTTGAAACATTGTAAGAGCCAAAAATGACTGGAATATGATTAATGCCTGTTAACAGATAAATTGCAAGTAGGCTCAATTATATTGTTTTTTTAAAGCAAGGCAGCTGTATTCCTCATCCCAAGGCGTCATATACTGACGCAAAGCGTCTACATCCAACGCACATGGCACCCTTTGGCGTCAATATAACACGCTTCGGTTAGGGTAGGTTTAGGTCTGGGGTAGTGTTAGGGTTAGACCACTAGGAGGCGCCTTCTGGCCCATATATATCTGCGTCTCATATTGACGCTAAAGGGTGCCATGTGCGTTGGATGTAGACGCTTTGGCAAATACGCTGCGTCAGTATATGACGCCTTGGGATGTGAACGGGCTGTGTATTCAGATACCTAAAAGCATGATGTTCTTATTATACTATATGTCACAAAATATATATTTTAAAAATATATATATCTGACACAAAGCTACAGTTTAAACCACAATCTGACCAGCTCTGTTTCCCACAAACACTAGATAAACCTAAAGTCTGCATGTAACCTCCTTGGAAAATTCTGCAATCTGAGCATGTAATTTTATTAAAGTCACCATGAAATTTATCATTCTTATTTTTTTATGGAATATTGCAGAATTTATTATAATTGATTTATCTGTGCACATCATTATTATTTTTTAATTCATAATCTTTAATCAAAATAACTTCCCCTCCCTCTTGGATCATCATTTCTTCTGTTCTCTGATGACGTGTTTACTGGTGTAAGGGCAGGACAACCTGTCACTCACATGACATCACAGCAATAGCAAACCACAACATCCAATCAATTCCCGATGGACAGAATCAAGTCCCGCCATATACATTTTTTCTAGTTTGAGAAGCTGTTTCACTTGAAAACACGTCACAATAGGGAAGAAAAGACTATTGCCACTTCTGTTTAATGCCGACTTTAACTGTTTGTTTGAATAATTAAAAAACAAAACTGAGATTTTAAAAACCATCAATGTCCATATTTTACCCCATTTTAACCATATTTTACCTCAATAAAGTTAATTGGGAAAAAACCTTTGAATGACACACTTCACACGACAGTTACTTAGAGTACATGTTTTTCAGTTTTCTTTTGCAAAATACTGTTGTAGAATATTTTCTGGTGTTTTCAGGTAATCAGGCATCTGTTTAGCAGACTGAGGACTTTTAAACTGCTCCGATCAGATGCCATCTTCAAGGTGAGTAAAGTATGGTCATGTCTGTACAGAAGCTCACCTTGCCGAATGCCTCCTCATAATACTATGATTCACAGATAAAACAAAACAGTGATGTTCCAGTATGGAGATGCAGGAACAATATCTGTCATAGCAAGATTTATAACTACATTAGCCACTGTGCTTCATGGCTTAAAAAAAAAAGAGGGGATATTTAATATAGGCCTACTGTTTAAGAAGTCATCTGTATTTGGCTGAACTATAATATTAGCAGGTCACTGTTCCATACGGTAACCAGACATGGACTTTTGCGGCTGCTGCGGCACAGGCCCATAAGGAAGCAGAAGAAAAGAAAGAGGAGAGTGGATTTGAATTGAGGATGATAATTGCAGAGAGGAAAAACACAAGAGCTGGAGCAGGTTATGACCACGCATCAGCCAGTTCCATTACTAGAGAAGAGTCTTTTTAAAAAACTGGCCTGTGTGTGAGTGTAAGTGAATGCACACAGCCTCAGTTCAAAAGTTATTAGCTGTCATTCTCACAGACAAATTAGAATGGAAAATTCTACCATCGCTGCAAGTGGTTTGACCGCCTCTCTCTGTCTGTGCAAGGCTTGAACTTTAAAATCTTTTTTTCCCTTAATCCTTAATCCCTTTTTTTTTACTTTTCAGTTTTCATTCATCTCAGTTTCTCTCTCCCTTTTTAATTATGATGTACAGTCAGGAACACTTAAAAAAGTTGATTTGTAACTTTAAAAATATGGCAACCTATAACAGTCAATTTGTTAACTAAACTAACAACTAAAAACTTTTGTTCATCTATATCAGTGTTTCTCAACCTCTCCTGCAGGGACCCCCTGACAGGCCATGTTTCTGTTTTAACCCTGAAATGGCACACCTGATTCAAGTCATTAAAGGCTTAATGAGTAGTTGACTAATTGATTAATTGAACTATTCCTACTCTAATTACTCATTAAGCCTTTAATTACTTGAATCAGGTGTGCCATTTCAGAGTTAAAACAAAAACATGGCCTGTCAGGGGGTCCCTGCAGGAGAGGTTGAGAACCACTGATCTATATGAACATAAATATTTCTGTCAAGGCTACTAAAGATTGTTTAGCGTTTTGCAATGTAAGGAGCTAGAAATCTCATTCTCTCATCATTATGTTTGATTTTCAAAGCCCACTACATGACATGGGCATTATTTACCTCATAAAACTAGAGGAAAATATATTACCCAGTTATACAAATATGAAACAGCAGCAGTATAAATTAAGACAGATAAATGTTAAGCAATGCTAATTTTTAATACATAATTATTTCAAGCTGCCATGCCTGCTGGGAACTTTGTTAAACATTGTTCAATGTAAAATTGTTTGTTCAGATGAACACAAAATAATCCTCCTTGTTGGATAGTTGGATTTTTTTTTTTTTTTTTTACATTGCATTACAGCATATTATTGTCTTGATTTTTCAGTTTTTTTTTTTTTCAGTTGTTTTACCCATATTTTGAGTTATGCATTGCATTGTGTTTTAGGGTTGAAGGAAATGTCGGGTACGGAAAATAAGGTACTGATTATTTTCTGCCAGGACATTATCCAGTTTCTACTGATTTTCTTCTTACAATAGTATATTTCGGGCCCCGCATGACAAGGACAGAGTTTGAAGCTCTGATGAAGAAATCCGGCTCGACCAACACAATAACAAAATTATGCTCTCAAACAATGCATATATGTATATGGTCGTCATCTCTCTCACAGTAACAATGATGACTTTATGTGAAAAATTATGAGGTTGTTGACCTTCAGCTCACATTTATTATTGTCTCCATCTGTGCTGACATACAGAGTTTGAAGTCTTTATTTATGACTGATCTGACATCCTTAACAGATTTCATGCCAAGATTTTCTATGTCTTCAATGGCTTCCATTTGTTTCAATCAATTGTCCTCTAGTTTACAGGTTGAAACCACACCCATAATGTGTAACGTAAAATCAGCCATTAAAACTCCTCAGCCTACCACAGGTCCATCATTCTGCTATAAAATGTTTGATAAATTACAGTCTCCCATCAGGTTTGAACCACAAAGGCTGTCCCTGTAAGGATGATTTATGGCTTTTCCCTTTCTTTCACGTTCTCCGTTCTTTCTCCACCAATGACAGAATCCCTCTTTTGGATGGTCACTCTTCCAGACCACACTGTTGTATGGATTCAAACTCCTCCTGAGGGCCCTGTAAAAGCCTTACCCGAGTCAGATGTGGCTTTGTTTGATTTCTTGCTTCTTTAAATGTTCCGAGACGTTGTGCATCCCAGTGGTTGAACCCATTTGGTCTGGTGATTTGGACTTTGTCCCCATCCTTTACCCTGTGGGCTAAATGTGTCCTCCCCTTCAACTCCAGTTGTGTTTGGAAAAACGAAATAGTCAAGAATGAAAAATGCACATTAGATGGACACGACTGCTGACTTTAGTTCACCAGGTAAGACATTGGTTGAAGTGTGTGTAAATGGAGGGCATTAGTAAATTCAAAGATGTATACAAAGATTATGTTAATAAATCTATGAACCAAATGCATCGCTGACAGACAAGAAGAGTGTTTTAAGCTCTGATGAAGTGATTATGGTTGTCTGAGAGAAAGTATAGTGCTACATTCTACAAAGGGTTACAAGAGCAGAATGTCATTGGTTGGTTAAAGGACATCTGTTATTATATCAATTATAAGATTGCACCTGCAGCCATTAATTAATTAATTGTGAGTGCAATGAAGTGTTCAATTTTCAACTGCCCTGGCATAAAGGTTTCTATTTACAATGTGTTTAAGGATTTGTAACCAATCAATCACAGACATATCTGTTGATCGTGCGAATGCAATGACCAATCAGAGGCATTTAAATAGGTCTTTAAGCTGTAATCACATCAGATCGTCTGATCCACATTGTTTTATAATGTTTCACTTCTGTGTGCTGATCAGTACATGAAAATGAGTGGTTTAAGACAGCAACTGACGGCCAAAAATAAACTTTATTTACCCATGTCTACTAACTGTAACGAACTGCTCCGAGACACGAAGGTTGAGAATCCAAATGCAGTTTTTAAGTTCATAAACCGTTTAACAGGCAGTGGTCAAAAGCACAGGGTAATCAGTCCAAACAATGACAAACAAATCCAGAGGGTGAGACAGGAACGGGAAAACCAGGACACATGCAGATAACAAAAACCAGGCACATGGAAAACAGTGGAAACACTCAGAAATGCAGTGTTACACATACAAGACTTCGCAGGGAATGAATGTGAAAACCAGGCTATTATAGGGTGAGTTAAACAAGGTAATGAGACACAGGTGGATGCAATCAGGGATGATGAGTCCAGGCAGAGAGTTATGGGAAATGTAGTTTGATTAGGGAATGACAATAGTCCAGGGTGGAGTGCCCTCTGGTGGTAATGATGGGCACTCTTACTGGTAATCGTGACATAGCCCCCCCTCAAAGGAGCGGCTTCCAGACGCTCCTAAAATTGTCCAGGAGGAAGGTGGAGCGGAGGACCAGGACCGTAGAGTGGAAGAGGGCCTGGAGACAGAGGCCGAGCAGGCGGCCAGGGAGGCGGCCAGGGCGGCGTCCAGTGCGGAGCAGACGTCCAGGGCGGAGCAGGCGCCGACGTTGTATAGGCATCTTTAAAGATGGGTCAGTACCCAGTTTATTTGGACCAGCATGCTCTTCAGAATCACAACCTGTAAGTATGAATAATTATTGATGTATATATTTTCTACCCGGCGTTCAAAATAGATTTGTGTTTTATATACGCTTCTGGCTAATTACTGTCTTACTGAAATACTTCTAATAATCAGCTGTGGGCCACTATTACCTAAAACTGTGTCTATTAATGCAGATTGTCTGTCGTTCTTACTAATTTGAGTAAAGATAAAGGATGGAGCAAGATTTGTTTTACAAACGTTTATATTACATCAGTCATTCACGTTATTGCTGGGCTAATGTATGCGCTGTTATTGACAGTCCTGCATGTGCACCCAATAAATTAGACACATCGGTTTGTTGATGAACATACACGTGTTAATGCGGATGGTGAGGAATTACAGTTGCAACATCTCATGTAGCCTACCTCAAAATGAGTAGCGTATTACTGAGAAACGTCCTGCTCAAGTCGTCCTTGCGATGGAGGTTCGGGTTGAATAAATAGGGTTCTTCCAATATTTCATCATTGGACTCACACTCGGATTGATATGTTAAAGTCGACGTCATCGTTACTGTCTTTGACGATGTGTACAATCGCTGAACTTTAGGAGGCCTCCGGAAGGAGCTGAAGTACAGTTATGGCAGCTAATGGGCGTTTAGCTTCCGAAACACGCGCTGTTTGTAGACCAATCACAACAGACTGGGTCATCTGACCAATCAGAGGAGAGTACAGCTCTGGGCTTGTGGAAAGGAGGGATTTAGAGAGACTTGCCTTGTCCAAATACCCACACTTGCGGTTTTTGCACTTGACCACTTGTCTACTTGCATGAAGTATATTTGGCCCAAGTGTTCAAGTAGGCGTAAAGACTGCAAGTGTGTGTAGAAATTTTACTCGATGGGACACACTCGATGGGACTACTGATGTCTGTTCAGTAGTCGCTATGTAACTAACAGAAGACACAAATTAAAAAGTGTGGTGCTTCTAATTAAGTGATAAAAACAGTTGCAAATGTTGTAGCCTACAAAATAGGCCTACACACACCCATCTTTGCACCAATAAAATGTGCAACACTTTACGTTTTTACAACCAAATTATATGCATCTAATTAATTTAACCTCACAGTGGAATGTTTTCCTAGACATCTCGCGATTTCAGGGCACATCAGTTCCCGAACATAATGCATGATGGGATACGCTTAGCCTCGATTACCGCTCCGAAGCGGTATTCAAGATAGTGTGGGTTTAGTGTGCATTAAGGGCACTGCACTTTGGCATTTTTAAGACATGGGACAGGCTTGCGCACTTACATCAGGTCGCGTGCACACTGCACATGCTCTCAAACGGCCAAGACCGCAAAAGTGTGGAGCTGTGTCCGAAATCGCATACTTCCCTACTATATAGTAGACGAAAAACAGTATGTGACTAAAGCCGTATGTCCAAATTCACAGTACTGATAAAAGATTTGGCAAAAAAGTACCTGGATGACCTTCTACTTCCAGCGAGATGGTATGCATAGAACATACTTTTTTTAGCAGCCCTGAAGTAATTACTCAAATTCAAAATAAGTACCTACTCAAGAGAGTAGGCCCTATGCGATTTCGGACGCAGCCTGGGTATTTGGGCAAGGCATCTGATTCATCTGGTGAGTAATTTTGAGAATCATTGAAAAAAGTGGTGATGATGTGCAATGTATAGACTATTATGAGAAAATGTTTTTTGACCTTTGATGCATTAAACCATTTGTAAGAGACCTCCAAAACAATTAGGAGCATAATAGGGGCACTTTATGCCAATATTTTTATTTTTTGTTTATTATGAAAAGCCGGCTATTAGCGTAATTAAACTTTTTTTTTTAATCCAATATAGCCTGTGTGTATTTTAAAAAATTGACAAAAAAAAAAATTTGATATGTAGGCCTACTGGTTCTGCAGATCGTCACAGAAATTAAATTGGGTCATAGATTCAGTCAATTCACTGATTAGGCCTAGGCTACTACGACTCAATCAAGTCAGAAGTCAGTTAAATTGGGATTTTAAGTTAACTATGATTCTACGGCAAACTGAGAGAATTTCCCCACCGAAATATATTTAATGACTCACAAACGAGGCCCAGTTAGTTCTGCTGGAGTCTGGCACAACTGAATGGAAGGATATTTTGAGGAAGGTCGCATGTGGAGCCTGCAACTAAAGGTATTTAATGCGGTTTATTTCATATTGTGTTTAAACCGATTCAGCTTTAGGTTTGACTACATTGAACTGGGTAATTTACGCGTATGTCGGATATTGTTGCTGTTGTGAGTGCGATAGGCTCGGGTAGTTTTGTATTTGTAGTGTGTTCAACACTGTTTTACTGAAACTTGGCCCACAACGGACGGGCAAACGCGCCATTGCGCGCGAACAACATGTGTTTGGAGGTTGTAATGACGGCGGATACTCTGCCTGTGTGTGTTTATAGTCATCATCATTTCTAGAATTTACTCTAATGATCTAATTATTAACATATCCTGCGAAAAATGATCAATGTTGCACCTTTATTTGACGAAATTAATGTTCCAGTTTTACATATCCCCAACGATAACAGGACTCCTAAGTCTCTAGACCGGCTTTAGTTAGCATTTGAGAATGCTTTTGAATCAGTAGGTATTCCTCTTAGGGTTCAAGGAAAGTTACACTGCTAGATTTTCTCTTTGTGTTGAGAACTTTGCAGCATTCCATGTGGATCCATATGCTTTTTTTCTGTTCCACCTGTCATCACTCTAGCTGCATGCAGCTTTCAAACCCACATCTCTGATTCATGTTCATACAGTTTGGCAAAGTATTAAATTTCCACTATACAGTCCAAGATACCTGAGACACAGGCGCCTGTTCTCGATTGAACACTGCAGATTTAGAAAGAACATTGTATATGAATGTTTGTCTCTCACCTCTATTTTTTATTTTATTTTATTTTTTTACCTCTCAGATATCTTTAGTCTACCAGTTTTAACCTACGTAAGGTGTGCCATATGTTATTGATCAAGACGGTAGTCAAAGAGGGCAATTTTAGGTTACTAGAACTCACCCTTGTGTTGTGCATGTAGAAAGAAACACTATTGTTTTATGTACTACAGTAATACAGTATTTAGTATTCTATGAATGGAGCACAGTCTAAGTGCCATGGCATGCATAATGTATGTCGATCCTTCAGTAACATATTATATATAATCTCAAAGTATCATGGTATTACCATTTGATACCAGTACTACAACTACAGTAATATTTTGTAAGTGCAGAAACACGGCTAAGGAGCATGGCCTTTAATGTTCTGTATAACACAACAGCAACCAAAATCCACTTTTTTTGTATTAAACTAATTGCAACGTGTCGCCTATGATATATATACAGTCATATTATATACATAATAATAATAATAATAATAATAATCATCCATCATCATCACATGATGGACCAGGTGGTCATAAATCAGAATATTGATTGAAATTAGCAGTTTCTCCTAGTTAAGCCTATTTATTTTGCTACCTTAACATGCATGAAAATATTTTTATTTTTATTATTTGCTTTTAGCATTATTCAACTATTTTTTCACAACTCTTTCTGAACAATCCTGAACTACACGATTTTGGATAAATTGAGATTTTTTTTGTTTTGTTTCAAATAGAGAATGCGATGATTCTGAACAGACAAAAAACAAATAACGTAATTTACTTGAGGTTCTGACAAAATGTTAATTGCTGCAGTCATTTTAAAAATGTTAAATTAATTTAAATGAATTATAAAAAAATAAAAAAATTGAATGAATAATTCAATGGCTCGCTCATAAATACTTCACTTGTTTAATTTCTGGATGAATCAGCGTTTTTAATGAATCTCTTGAATGAATGATTCAATGATAAATATTTTTTTTCAGTCATTGTCACCACTTAGTTGCGTAACTGTTGTGATTTCTGTCTGTGTTCCCCCTGTCTTTGTGCATTTGGTTCAGTCCTGTTCCCTGTTTTCCCGCTCCTCGTTTGTGTTCATGTATATATACCACGCCCCTTGTTATCTTGTTTAGCTTGTTTGCCCTTGTATTTAAGCCCTGTGTTTCAGTTCAGTCTTTGTCGGTTCTTGTTAATGTTACTGTGTTTTTGTGTGTGAATCCTCTGCCCGTCTGCCCGCGTTTGTTGTTTTATTTGAGTAAATCTTTGCATTGGAGCTTTTTGCCTCAGCCTGTCTTTTTCTACACCACAACCGTGACAGTAACACTGTAATCGAAACAATCCTTTTTTTCAAGCGCCAAGTTACTTTCAAAAGGTGATTTGCTCTATTTTGATCGCTGCTGTAGACAGAAATGTTTAAATCTGAACTATAAACTTTATCCAAGTAATTCTGTGATAATTTAAATTTGTAACATAGAAATAACAATACTGTCTGGTTGAAAAGACTGTTTGTGAAGCTGTTCACATGACAACTGCTCTCTCTGGGTCAGTGGCAGCGCCGGAGTATCATTGTCATTTAAGAATAAGATTGAGTGGGTGTTTTAATCAAGATCGCAATCTTTTAACGATTAACCGTGCAGCTCTACTGTGACCCATTTTTGGGTCACGACACCATTTCAGAAATACTGCTCTAAATGATCATCTCCATTTGATGGCTTTCCAGGCATCTGGATCTCACATAGTTCAGTCAGTAAAAGTGTCCAGCTCCAGCGGCTTGATCTCGTTTACTCTTTATTGGTACATTGCTTCACACAGGAGGGTCTGGAGGTGAGGAATGTGACACTAGCAGTAGAGAGCACAACATTTGCAGTTATTAATTCACTCACTTAGGACTCAGAATATTTATGGAGCTGTTTATACTTGCAGATACCGGCGTTGCTTGTACTCCACATTAGCAAAGTAAGCAAACACTTATCCTCAATCTAGATACTAAATGTTGTTAATTCCTTGCATATATCATGCGTAAATGATAAAAAAGAATTAATCTTTATTCTCATTGCAATAGTTACAGTAAATCTGGTGGTTAACTTCTTGACACCCACAAAACTCCCACAAATAGTCAGCAAGAACAAATTGTACCTTCATTAGCGGCTGGAGCCCGTCAGCACTTCTTTTTACTGTCGTTTTACCATTCTTCCTTTTTATTCACCTCTTGTTAATATGGTTTGTAAAATGCATCTGATAAAATATTACGCCAATAGGCAGTAATTAGTCGAGCTATATAGTTGCAGAGTTTCAGTTCAGTTCATAGGACTGTTGGGTGGGGTGGTGCACAGCAGCTTTTATGACCTAAAATCTCATCCTCACACCTGGATGTCCAACCGAAGGACAGATTTGCAGATTCTGAGAGACGTGTAGTCCTGAGAACCCTGCAGAGAAGCACTGCTGACCCTGCCATGAACCGTGATCTGGGTTTGATTAAAAGGGTCCTTTAAATCTTGCTCGCTAACAATGTGCTTAAGGCATGTTCTGCAATAAAAAAAAAACATTTTTTTCAGCATTCCCTGTTGAGTTCAAAACAACAACCAGAAGGCCAAGGGAAGAGAGGAGAGAGATCTAAAAACACAAAAGGCGTTCTGCCAATGAATGAATTCAGTACAGGGTGGCATCTATGAAGGGGGTACTGAGGAATTTACAAAAGCTGTTGAGGGTTGAAAGTGAGATCAAGTCCAACTTGCGTCTAGAGCAGTGGTTCTCAACCTCTCCTGCAGGGACCCCCTGACACACCATGTTTCTGTTTTAACCCTGAAATGGCACACCTGATTCAATTAATTGAAGGCTTAATGAGTAGTTGACTAATTGATCAATTAACTAATTCCTACTTCCTACTCTAATAATGACTCATTAAGCCTTTAATTAATTGAATCAGGTGTGCCATTTCAGGGTTAAAACAGAAACATGGTGTGTCAGGGGGTCCCTGCAGGAGAGGTTGAGAACCACTGGTCTAGAGTCAAAGAATGTTTATCCTATCGTTTAAGGGGCTGCATATAAGTGTGAGGTAATGCTTTTTCTCATTGACTCTCACACAAACTGCTATTAGACCAGATGGATGTCAAAAGTCAAGTCTTCATTACTGTAAATATTTTAATTACGTACAGCTCTCTGGACAAATTTATTCTGATTGGTCAGTCACAGAATTCTGTGGTCAAATTTTGTAAATTGGTGTTGTATAGTTCAACCGATTTTAGTGGCTCTCATATTACTGACCAATTTATTAGATAATAAAATAAATAAATTTTTTAATAATAATTAATATTTAATTAAAACAAATTATATTTAAAATAAAATAGTTTTTACTGGTATTTGGTGAGTAGTAGAGCCCGACCTATATGGATTTTTGGGGGCCGATAGATACCGATATAATGGAGTAAAAAAAGCCAGATATCGATATATCGGCTGATATTATTTATGTGTATATCATAATACAGTAACAAAATTATAGTACAGTACCATTCGAAAGTTTGGCCACACTTTCCCCTTCGTGTGTACAAACTTTTGACTGGTACTGTATATAGAATACAGTATACATAAACAGAATATATATAAACAATTTTTTTTGCAATGATTGATCACTCAAATGTGGTGATCAAACACTTGTGTGACAAAGATATGTAATGGAGGCAGGGTGAATGATAGAATGAGAATGATACATTTGAGCTGTAACCAAACTAGTTTGCATTGCATGTTCTATATTATATTATGTTGCATAATCTTCACTAATGACTTTGTCTTTTTATTTAGTCACGTTATATAAAAAATAACGTATCAATAAATATATCAAAAGTGTCACTGGCAAAACCGAATCGGTTACCTAACGTAACCTCGGTTCTCTCTAGATGAGGGAACGAGTATTGCGTAAGCTATAGCTTACGCTACGGGAAAGATTAATCTTTTCTGAAATATTGAAGACAAAAATTATCCTTAATTTTGTATCCATTGTCAACGCAGTGCAGCAGCTGCAGACCTTGAGCGGGCTAGCTAGCGAGCTCATTGGTTGCTCTGCGGCAACTGCTGCAGCCTATGGACGGACAGAATGAACTCGCGTCCAATGAGAGGCGCTCGCGCCTTCATCACGTCACAGCCCGCCAAACTGGGCGTGGCTAGAGTGTATATTAGCGAGGTCCGAAGGCTGCATCCCTGGTTTTCATAGAATGAAGCGAAAATCGCTCGTGGCGCGAGCACGGCCGGCTACGCAATACTCGTTCCCTCATCTAGAGAGAACCGAGGTTACGTTAGGTAACCGATTCGTTCTCTTACGAGAGGTTCTCTCGTATTGCGTAAGCTAGCTTACGCTACGGGAACCCATTGTCAACGCCGTGCGCGCCAAGCATCCACAGCATGAGCCCAGGGGAAGAAACCCCGGGGAGCCCTATGAGTGGGGAAAGCATTTTGGCCAGCAAGAGTGCGGGCCAGTGTGTATGTAAAACATAAGCACATAGTGGGAAGAGAGACAGAGCGGCAGTGTCGGTCTGTGCAGAGTTTCCCATCAGTGCAGCTCACCAGGAGAGCTGTAGCTTATTAGACCGCTAGTAATTTCGCCTGCAGGGCGGGTACTTCCAGATTGTAAAATCTGACAAAGGTGGAGGGGGAAGCCCAGCCCGCTGCCACACATATGTCGTGAATGGAAATCCCACTGGACCACGCCCACGAGGAGGCCATGCCTCTAGTGGAGTGAGCCCTAATGCCTAACGGGCATGGCAGGTCTTTTGACGCATACGCAGCAGCAATAGCGTCCACTATCCATCTAGACAGTGTCTGTTTCGAGGCGGCGAGACCCTTGGTGCGCCCTCCAAACGAAACGAAAAGCTGCTCAGTGCGTCTGAAAGAGGCAGAGCGCGCAGTATACAATCTCAGTGCTCTCACAGGGCAGAGGAGATTGGCGTCACATTCGCTATCGGATGCTGGCAGAGCCGATAGGGAAATGATCTGCGCTCTGAACGGGGTACCGATCACCTTGGGGACATAGCCGTGTCTAGGCTTTAAAATGACCTTGGAGTCATTTGGTCCAAACTCAAGACACGCGGTGCTGACAGACAGCGCATGAAAGTCTCCCACACGTTTAACTGATGACAAGGCAGTCAGAAAAACGGTTTTGAGTGAAAGGTATTTCACATCCACGGATTGAAGCGGTTCGAAAGGAGGGGCTTTCATAGCTTCGAGAACTATAGAAAGATCCCAGATAGGAACCGATGGGGGGCGCGGGGGGTTCATCCTTCTAGCTCCCCTGAGGAAACGGATGACCAGCTCGTTTTTTTCCCAGTGACTGGCCGTGCAGGGGTTCAGCGAACGCCGCGACGGCCGCCACGTATACTTTGAGCGTGGATGGGGACCTGCCCTTATCCAATAGCTCTTGTAGAAACACGAGCAGCGGCGAAACCCCACATGTCCGTGGGTCCAGATCTCTGTCGGTGCACCATTTTAAAAACACAGACCATTTGGACGCGTAGAGTCTTCTCATGGAAGGAGCTCTAGCGTGTATGATAGTGTTCATAACTCCCTCTGGCAAAGCGACGGGTAGTCGTTGATCACCCACGCGTGCAGCGCCCAGCGCTCTGGGTGGGGATGCCAGATCGTGCCGCGAGCTTGAGAGAGGAGATCTGATCTCACTGGAATGGGCCACGGGGCTGTCAGTGACAGCTGCGTAAGCTCCGGAAACCATGTCTGATTCTCCCAGCGCGGGGCTATGAGGAGCACCGAGCAGCGCGTTTCCCTGATCCTCTGTATTACCTGTGGCAATAGCGAGACGGGAGGGAAGGCGTAAAGCGGGCGGTTGGGCCAGTCCTGGGCCAGCGCGTCCTCGCTTTTCAAAAAAATACTGGGCAGTGAGAGTTCTCCTCTGACGCAAAGAGGTCTATCTCTGCTCTGCCGAATAGGCGCCATAACATCTGGACTGTTAGAGCGTGCAGGGACCATTCCCCTGGGGGAATATTGTCTCTGGACAGTCTGTCTGGGCCGTCGTTCAGGTGGCCTGGCACATGCGTCGCTCTCAGCGAGCGCAGATGGCACTGGGACCAACTCAGTATGCGTTCTGTCAGGTGGAAGAGGTTCCTGGACCTGACACCGCCTTGACGGTTTAGATAGGATACCACAGATCTGTTGTCCGAACGGATCAGGACGTGGTGACCCTGAATGACCGGGAGGAAGCGCACAAGCACAATCATTTCCAGACAATTTATGTGAAGGAGCTTTTCCTGCACTGACCATAGGCCAAACACCGGTGAGCCCTCGCAGACCGCGCCCCAACCCGTGTTGGACGCATCTGTCGAGATGACTTTTCGGCGAGATACAGCTCCCATCATCACTCCCCGCTGATACCATTCGGCCACTGTCCAGGGCTGCAGAGCTGAGATACAGGTCTGAGTCACTCTGATCGGCTGGCGGCCTGTGGCCCAAGCCCGGCGAAACGCGCGGGTGTTTAGCCAATGTTGAAGCGGGCGCATGCGCAGTAAACCCAGCTGGAGTACTGCTGAGGCTGAGGCCATGTAACCTAGCATCTTCTGAAATAGTTTCAGAGGCGTGAGGTTGTTCATCTGAAAAGATGCGGCTAGACGCTGAACACGGCGCGCGCGCTGTGTTGATAAGCGAGCCGTCATAGCCACGGAGTCTAGCTCTATTCCAAGGAAGGAAATCGCTCGACTGGGCTGAAGTGAGCTCTTGGTCCAATTGATTGTGAGACCCAAGCTGTTCAGATGACTGAGGAGAACTGTCCTGTGAGACAGCAGCTCCGTGTGTGATTGTGCCAAAATCAGCCAATCGTCCAAATAGTTCAAAATTCGCAAGCCCTGGTTCCGCAGGGGTGCGAGCGCCGCGTCCATGCACTTCGTGAAAATACGGGGTGCTAGGGACAGGCCGAACGGAAGGACGGTGTATTGATAAACCTGACCGTCGAAGGCGAATCTCAAGAATGGCCTGTGACAGGGATTTATCTGAATCTGAAAATAGGCATCTTTTAGATCGAGAGATATAAACCAGTCCCCCTGGCGCACGTGCGCGAGGAGTTTCCTGACTGTAAGCATTTTGAACGGTCTTTTCACAAGCACCCTGTTCAAAAATCTGAGATCCAAAATCGGTCTGAGGCCGCCGTCTTTCTTGGGAACAAGAAAATAACGGCTGTAAAACCCCGACTTGCTCAGAGAAGGCGGCACTCTCTCTATGGCCCTTTTGCACAGAAGGTTTGCTATTTCTGAACGAAGCATGCAGGCTGCTGCCGTGTTCACAGTCGTTTCGAGCCGCGCTCGGAAGCGGGGAGGGCGGCGATCGAATTGTAGCAAATAACCTTGTTTTATCGTGCTTAACACCCATTTGGATATTCCTGGGATAGCTTACCATGCTTTGAAGCGTAGCGCCAGAGGGTGAATGGCCAAATTGCCCTGATTGCCACACACAGCGAGCTGAACAGAATGTGCGAGCGCGCTTACTGTGCTTATGCATGACGGCTCGCAAACAGCAGGAACAGGCTGTTCTGTGAATGACTTCCCGATTGAGGTGAATGGGGAAAGAGTCACATCTGTTAAGTGATGCGCGAGCATAGTCACGGGCACGGGACTTACATACAGAGAGGTGATGGCTGGCCGTGTGACAGAGCGGGCAGAGAGGGGGGGCGCGCGCACGGGCTCGTGGGCGCGTTTATTGACTCTAACACTCGAGCGGGCTGTGCCCGCTTTTTGGGAGTGGGCTCTGATAGGGACACGGGGAGCGTAATTGTCTATTAGTAAGCGTGAGCGCTTGTGTGCGGGCACGAGGCTTACATACGTTTTTTTTTTTGCCCTGAGACGCGAGCGCGGCGCTATGGGCAGTGTGTTTATTAGTAAGCGTGAGTGCTTCTGAGCGGGCACAGGACTTACAGTTACGCCCCGATCGCTTGGGATGGGCGGCGTTTTATAGTCACTCTTAGATGCGCGGGCGGCGCTCGGGGAGAGGTATGTGCTAGTAAGCGTGAACGCTCGTGGGCGGGCACGTGACTTACATTCATAACCTGACTGATATGAGTCTTTAATGGCCGTGTGAGCGTTGCCAGTAAGCGTGCGCGCTCGTGAGCGGGCAGGTGACTTACATTCACAGCCCGACCAGTTATGAGCACTTAAGAACGGCGGCTCGCTGACAGCGACAGCTGGCTGTTTTACATGTGACGTCCCGGTTGCTTGAACGGGAAACGTTTTGTGAAAACATTGTAATGTGCGAGCAGCGCTGGAGGCGGTGTGTCTGCTTAGTAAGCGTGAGCGCTCGCGGGCGGGCACGTAACTTTCATTCATAGCCTTACCAATATGAGTACTCAAATACGGCGGCTCGCTGACAGCGACAGCTGGCTGTTCTGGCCGTGACAGAGCGGGCAGAAAATAGGCGTGAGCACAGAGTTGTGGGCACGTTTCCTAAATCTAGCACTTGAGCGGCATTTGCCAGCTTTATGAGAGTGGGCTCTGCGAGAGACAAGGGGAGAGGGGGAGAGGGGGAGAGGGGGAGAGGGGGAGAGGGGGAGAGGGGGAGAGGGGGGGGGGGGGGGGTATCGTGCTTGTGTGTAGGGGTGAACACCGAGATGTGGGCACATTTTCTACACTCAAGACACCAACGGCGTGAGCCGGATAACCAGACATTGTACTCACTTTGAGATTTCTCTGGGTCGCCGTGAGAACGGCGGATGCGTGCAGGCGAGCGGGTTGCATTACCGGCTCGTTGGCTGCTGAATACACCGCTGCAGTAGCCTTTTCTAAGGGGACTGACAAGGCGAGACGAGACATTTCGACGGTGGCGCGCAAGCCCCTCAGACAGCGACGTGGCTTCTGTGGATCAGATGCGAAGAGCTTCGCTAAAGAGATGAAAATCAGGGATGCAGCCTTCGGACCTCGCTAATATACACTCTAGCCACGCCCAGTTTAGCGGGCTGTGACGTGATGAAGGCGCGAGCGCCTCTCATTGGACGCGAGTTCATTCTGTCCGTCCATAGGCTGCAGCAGTTGCCGCAGAGCAACCAATGAGCTCGCTAGCTAGCCCGCTCAAGGTCTGCAGCTGCTGCACTGCGTTGACAATGGATACAAAATTAAGGATAATTTTTGGCTTCAATATTTCAGAAAAGATTAATCTTTCCCGTAGCGTAAGCTAGCTTACGCAATACGAGAGAACCTCTCGTAAGAGAACTTATTATTATCTTCTATTATTAGTTTTAACTCCTCTAGTCTCTACCAGTAGTAAAAGATCTGAGTACTTCTTCCACCAAAGTAAAAGTAATAATACCATAATGAAAACATGTTTAATTACATATGTACAGTCCTTTTACTTAAATACTATTTTAAATAAGTAGTCAGAAAAATGTACTAAATGTGAAACTACTCATTATGCAAAATGGCCCTATATAAAGTATTATAATTATATAAATTATTGGAATACTGCTTGATGTTGTAACGTAGCGTTATAGGCAGAATGGCCTGACACTGTCTACACCGGACACGGCCGTTGTCACTCGCGTCGCAACAGTAAAAGCTGTTTACCCTGGACACGACAAAGCACCCGTTGCAAAGCATTAGTCCTTCGTGTCAGTACGTCATAAATAGAACGAGGCATCAGTTTATTGTCGGGAGATTTGTCGCCTGCGTTGCGCCGTATCCAGTGTAGACAACATCACTGATTATAATGGGTTCTACAGTCTTTTGTCGCATTGCGCCGCTCGCGTTCGGTGTATTGTTCAGGCAGCAGCAAACAAGCAGTCAAGCGGTGTCTTAAAGGTAAGTTGCTAACTAGTTACCAGTGCGGTGGTGGCTTGAGTCTGTTGAATGGTGATTTAACGCTACGTTGTCACCTGGTGAGATGCAATGCTATAAAGTAAATAAACAATGTCCGCATCTTTTACTCTCACTACGACCTTATCATACTCGTTTGCTACATTAGCTAGCTAGCCATGTTTCATACCTTGTCAGTGGAGTGGAAGCTAATGTGTGCGCATCTTACACCGTGTCTTACACAGTAGCAAACAATAGAGCACGCTCTGCTGGACAAACTACGTAGTTACACAATTTGCAAGCATTTTATCTACGTTATATGTTCTGTAAAAAAAAAAAAGAAGTTAATATTGGCGTCATATACGCCAATGCGATTTATCTGCAACAGGCTCATATTGGCCGATAAAATCGGCAGACTGATAAATCGGTTGGGCTCTAGTGAGTAGCCATGTTAAAAGTAGGGTAATGTCAAGTCATCTGGTCATTATTACAAAATAAACCCTTCCGAATACACAGGAAGATACAAGATCCACCTGTGATTTTTACAATAATGAATAGCTGACAGATGCTGTGTCTTATTTCAAAGGCTGCGCCCTCCAGAGGTTGCATTTGTTGGCTGCATACCTCATTTAGCATGCCTCATTTCGGAAAAGTAAGGCCCTGTCCCAAAAGGCACACTTCATATGCACTTTCGGTCTTGTGGACTTACAATGGCTAACTGCGTGCGCTTGTCCGTTAAGTCCATGAGTCCGTAGGGTGTCCCATTTGTCATTTTAGGTTTCAGAAGGTTGCTCGCGAGCGCCCCCTTTGCAGTTGATATGCGCCCTCGATGCGCACTTTTGCCGAGCCCGCACTGATGTGAGCTACGTAACAGACTACTTCCCGACAATCAAAGCGGTGTTAGGTCACGAAAGTGCAGATTCGTAGTAGGGTTGCCGCGGTGAGGAAAATTTCCCACCGGTTAATCGACGTGTCACAACACCGGTAATCCCGGTGTCACCGTGGGGGCGGGGCGGGGGGGTTAAATAGCTTTTAAATGCGTGCGCGTTATACTTTCACTTTCGAAATAAGCGTCTATAGACCATTTACGCAAAAACCGGAAATACGTCAAGGAAGCGTAAACCCAGTTCCGGTGTAAGCTTTGTTGACGGAGAAATGGCAGCTACCGTTAGAATGTTTTCGACTAGCCTGACTTGTCTTCCGAAGTTCACCAGCGCCGATGTGGTGAAGAGTGTGGAGATAAATTCGTCCACTAAAGGGAACAAACTGGACAAGGGATATACATTCTTCCACGAAGAGTTTATCCACAATTACCAAGGTAAGAAATCAAGAAATTGCTATAGCTAGCTTTAACCATATCACCGGTTATAACTCTGTTAACGTTAACTGTAAAGTAAGTAATGGTAAATCTTAGGTGTTGTGAATTTGTAATATATAAGGTATAACACATCGCAGTGAATATGTCGTGTGTATGTTTAAGTGGTGGGTATGAGATAACATAACAACCAGTAATTTGGTGAAGCTGTAACGTTACTAGGTAAATGTTATTGACATTGTGTTGTGAGTGACTTAAGGTTACGAAGTAAAATTGTGTACTTCTATGTGAGATAACACGTCATATTTTCTTGTTGCATGCGGTTATAGTATCAAATATACTCCAGGGACAGGTTATAGTGAGAGGTAGATGCTTCAGGTCAATGAGGAAGAGCGAGGAGCCTCACAAACTGGAGGTTTGACTATAGACAGAATGCCGGTTGGCAAAAGTTCAGAAAGTTGCCCGTTCTGGCGTGTTTACTCTTCTTGCTGCGGTTGCGGCACTTTCTTCCCTTACTATTTCTTTACTGAAAGTTATAGTATTATGTTATTATGAACATTGATGTAACAGCAGTATGACTTCAGTGTAACCTATTTAATTTGTTATTGTGTCTAGATATCACTGGAGGCAGAAAGTGCCAACCTGAAAGCTTTCACCTGCAGTTGTGCGGCTGGTAAAGGATTCTGCAATCACATATTTGCCATCCTGTACCAGACCGCACATTATTCACAGCTGGGTCTGCAGGCTGTTCCACCCTCCCTTGCCTGCACAAGTGGCTTGCAAAGATGGCACAGACCAAGAACACAGGTGACATTACATCAATTAATGCATCTCCAGTCTCTTGAAGTTTCACCGCAGCTGTCCAGCGAGATAGAAAAAGAAACTCAGCAGCAGTCCAAATGTCCTGCGTGGACACAGCTACGGCGACCAAGGCTGACTGCCAGGTGAAGAGCAGCACAAAAAATGATCCATCTCAGGTTGCTCACCTCAAGGTGCAGGAAGGCCACGCCAGTCTGAAGCGTTCACATAAATACTACTGGCAGGTTCAGGGCCAACTGGCAATCACAGGACTGACATGGTGTGACTTTGTTACCGATACCTTATCAAATTTAACTGTGGAAAGAATTTGGCGTGATGACTCATTGATAGCAGAAATGAAAGAGAAATTAGATGTATATTATTATGGCACATACATGAATGCATACCTTAAATTCCAGTAATCTTGTCTTTAGCAAATCAATTTTGCCTTCTGTCTTACTGTTGAACTGTAATGTTATTTTTTTATTGTAAATGTTTGTTATTGAATACGTTATTAATCAGTTGATGTTACACATACATACCAAAAAAATTAAAGGATGCATCATTTTGACCAAAATTGTTTTAATCGTTCATCTGATGTTTTAGTGAAATCAGTCACATTTCAACAGAACAATATTAATATAACAATTATATTTAATTTAAAGTTTAAGAATATGTGGGAACATAATTATTTACACATTATACATTATTTACATACAAAACATTAATTCATTCACTCTTCAAAACAAAAAGGTCCTTGATAATTTGCTAAAACACAACAGTTAAGCCAGATCTGATTCACACTGCCAATCAGTGTGAGCGGCACAGGAGAGTCCCAGATGTGAAAGGACTTTACCCTACCGATCACTCTCTCCACTATAATTCTGAGGCGGGCAATGGCTTGGGTTTGTTCCGTTTCCTCTTTGCTGAATTGAGCTGAACGTTTAAAAGGTGGAATGATGAGCTTAGCTCCAACGTCAGCAAGG
The DNA here is from genome assembly GCF_029890125.1 of Rhinichthys klamathensis goyatoka. Classification (NCBI taxonomy): domain Eukaryota; kingdom Metazoa; phylum Chordata; class Actinopteri; order Cypriniformes; family Leuciscidae; genus Rhinichthys; species Rhinichthys klamathensis. The sequence goes on along the minus strand of NW_026606794.1, from coordinate 1,513,693 downwards.
AGGTCTTGAATGAGGAACCCTTTGTCCGCCATGATGTCGTCTCCTGGCTCCAGCAAGGGAAGGACTCCACTGATCCTGGTGATCTCCTTATCTGAGATGCACCCAGTGTACAGGGGTGAGACGAATGTCACCAAACCATTGGGAGCAACTCCAATAAGCCTTTCAATGTCGTCCTGTTTTTGTAGCTCGAAAATGTTTCTGACTGTAAGGTCAGGGATGAGGCTGTCTCCAGGGCAATTTCTGTGCAGTCCAGTATCACTCTGACGTTAGGACAGTACCTCTGGAATTTAAGGGGCATAGTAAACTTAACCTTTTCCCTGCTTATCCAGATGGGAAGTGAGCTCAGCATCATAAAAAGATAATTGGCCCAGGTGATTGTAACCCTGCTGACCCTGGCAATGCTCACATTGAACATATCAGCAATGAGCTGCTCCTTCATGCCAACAGCAACCCGCATGGAGTACATCAAGAACTCATCTATTAAAGGCATAATGCGTGGTGGGCTTGGAACATGGCAGCCTTCCTCACCTGCCCTCTTTGCTTTGGTCCAGTAGACCAGTCTAAGGGCAGATGGTGCAATCGACTCCCAAAAAATTGTAAAAACACTCTCGGATGGAAATTTAGTGTAGAAGCGAATTTGGTCGTCTGATGAACAGTATCGGCTGAAGAGAGTAGGGGGTGGTAGGTCAGTTTTATGCAACATGGCTTCTAAGTCATGGATGTAATCCAAAGCCTCATCCAAAGCACCTGTAAAGATAAAGAAATTAAAAACCAGTCTTAACATATTTATGCTACCTTTAAACACAACACAGAACAGTAATCATGTCAACTCTTAAATTACATCACTGCAGAAAGAAATGTCATTTAGAGCCCCCTACAGCTAGAGAGCATGAGACTATGTTACAGATGTAGGCAAACGTTAGTTAAATAAAAATATGTGTGTGTTTGTAATGTTGAGAGAACAACTCAACTGCAAATAACAAATCCAATCACTGTGTGCACCAGTGGAGTTTTACTGACATCCAATGGGGAAAATCTATTACTGCGCCCAAACAAAATAATTACTGCTATCAAAGATATCAACCTCAAATTTGGAACACAACTTATTTAGATTTATGGCTTTTATTTTCTAGACGTTTTAGATTTCAACTTGTTTCATAAAATATATATTTTATATAAAATAATGTTCATAAACTTAAATCTATAACACTTTTTTTGGATTTTCTTATTAATTTCAAATTCATTTTAAGCAATAATCTGCCAAGGGTATTTAAAATAAGACCAAACTTAAGTCTGTGCTCCCAAGTTAAAAAAATGTATGACCGTTTTTTGACAGACATTTTTGTCCTCTATGTAGCACTACCTGTGTAACTTTTTTTTTAATTGATGCACAAGGGTTAAGTTGTTCAGTTAGAAATGTATTTATCCATTAACGGTACACATAGTTGACTAGCGTTAACTTACTAAACACATTATGAACAATCTTACCTGCAGGTGGGTGTGTCACGTAGTCGTGATCCATCCTTACTGCCTTAGCCACCACGGTGCTATCTTCACAGCATAGCTGGATACTAGACTGACGTTTGGTGGTTCTGTCATATACTGACTCCCTTCTCAAAGGAGCAGTAAAATAGTTCCAAGGAAATAGGTTCGGGACAACACCACTCTTCAGGCGACGAACGACGCAGCCACCAACGTAATCATCGGGAGCGAAGTGCCGGCTGCAGACATAGGTGCTACCTCTTTTTACATCAAAACTGTTCCCTTCCTCTCTTCGGATCGCCTGTATCCATTTGGGTTTAAGGTTTGGATCCACGGGAAAAGAATGAAACGAAAGGTAGGGCTGTTTTTGGGTGGAAGACGAACAGCCTGGAACACAACAGAAACTGCGACTCTTCGACTCTGCCATTTTTCGTATCTGCCGCTACGATAACAGGAAGTTCTAATACACTTCATTGACGTATTTCCGGTCGAAAAATGCGGAAGTGCGTAAAAGGTCTATTGGCAATTCAGCGTCAATTGCTTGAATGGACAAAAAAACAACAACTCGGCTCGCTGATAATAAAACGGGGTTAAATAGCTTTTAAATGCGTGCGCGTTATACTTTCACTTTCGAAATAAGCGTCAATTGGCAATTCAGCGTCAATTGAATGGACAAAAAAACAACAACTCGGCTCGCTGATAATAAAACTTTTATTTATAGACAGAACTTTTATTAGCATAACGAACGAATAAAAATAACCCCATGCATAGGCTGAAAATCGTCAAACTGTGGGCCCAAACAAATAAGAACCATAAAACGTTTATTAACGAATAAGAAAATAAAACAGGCCTAAATAAATTACACATTCCGCCATTATCTTGCTTTTCTGTAATTTGACTCGTTCTCATCTCCACACGTGCTAAATGGAATCCTGATGCTTGCTGATCTGTGACGTGACTGGCTCTTGGCACGCACTGCGCAGTTCAGTTTTTAATAATGTATGCTCTCTTCTGAACTAAATAATTGATAATTATTATTTTTAATTAATTCAAATAAATATTTTAGCAAAAACGAATACTTTAAAAAAGTCAAGACATCGCGGTGTCACGGTGGGAAAGTGATGTCACCGGTGATGGGGCTTAAAACGAGAAGGGTCTGGCTGCAGACTTGCACTCTCAGACTTGCACGCTCAGACACGAGCGCTTCCGCTGCAAGTGACGTCACTTGCAGTCGACACCTGGGGTGTTTCTCAAAACCAAGAATGCAAAGAACGGACTTGTGTTCTTGGGGAGAACGCTCTTGCTAGTTGTTCTTGGAAGAATGAACTCACAAGGTGACGAGCACACAGAACGCTGCTGACAGTTTGAGACGATGTGTTCTTGCTGGTATTGCGCAATAATTCCCCCGCACAGACACCGTCTGCAGTACCCAAACATAACGAGAATTATTGACGATAACAGCCAGGCTGCAATGGTCTCTTGACTGTGGGGAAAAACGAGTCTGTGAGCAAACTGGCCGGTTGGCTCGATAGCTAACGTTACACCCGCAGGCGCTTATGGAGATTCTCGCTTCCGAAAACGTTTGAGCACATTTTCGATTAGCCATACATTTTCGTAAAAATGCCAATATTTGAAATCTACACAGTTGATTTCTCGCATCAAATGTTCTCAGAAGTGAATTTAGTGATGAAATAGTGTACGTAATTGTAGAAAAACGAAATACTGTATTGACCTGCCTCTCCTTCCTCGAATGCCGAATTGAATGCTGGGATATTTCTGCCGTCAAGTTCACACAAGTTACCAACCGATGCATCCTCGGTAAAATGGGCGTGTCAAGAACACATCCGGGATTTTTAACTGTTCTTGCCAAAATGCAAACTTGTGTATTGGGACAGTACTTGGGCCACAAAAGATGACGTTTCACAAGAACACAAGGACACAAGTACAGACAAGAACACAGATTGAGAAAGGCCCCTGCTCTCCGCTGCCGGCTGTGGCGTCACTTGCAATCCCTTGTTCTCCGTGTTATTTCACAGAGTCGATTGATGCCAGATTTGAAGATAGCCAGCAAGTGGTGTTTGGATCAATCTAGTGCACTGCATGGTTCTGTTCATTTGCCCAAAGTAGTGTGTATGGAGGAACAAGACGTTGCGGAAGCCATTAAGAGATTAGAGAAGGCTGAGTTTCCACAGGACAGAATCGATGCTCTGGAACCCTTGCTTCATCGTTACTGTAATGAATGACATGCAAATGTTTCTTGAACATGTAGTCGATGTCATGAAATTAAAGGTAAACTGTCGAACTACACTAGAGCAAAGTGAATAATGTGCTAATGTGTTTTTATATATGTTGTATATTGTCTATTTGTACCTTGTATTTGTCTGTTTTGCACATTAACTGTGTACTGTAAATTGACATTTACAATAAAAAGAAGAAAAAAAAAGCATCATTCTTGATGTTTTTCATCTACAAACTGTTCCCACAAAGTTGGGAGCATGAAATTGTCCAAAATGTCTTGAAAATAATTAAAAATAATTAAATATAATAATAGTAAAAAATAATTTCTTTCTTTCTCATAACTGAGTTTTGATTTCTAAGTGATCAATTTATGTACAAGTGTTTTCCCACATGATTATTGGCTGTAGGTCATAAGTAAATGTGGTCATTTGGTAATGTGTCATTTAAATGCCAGTGTTTCCCAGATGAAACACAAGAGCTGTTAGTTTTGAATGATGTGTGTAATGTAGAGAAATGTGTTTAGAGTTTTGCAAATAGTTTGTTTTTCAAATCCAAACTGAGTGCAAAGCATATAATGTCCTTGTATTTTTGCAGGCTTGGTCTAAAGATTGGGTACATGAGTGAATGGTTTCACTGAGTGAGCCTCAAATTCCACTTGTAGTGTTTTAGCAATTTGAAAAAAACTGTCAACAAAATGACAAATGACACCTTAACACGACCAAAATGAGCGTGTTTACGCGTTCAAAAGAAACACGTAAAAAATTGCCGCGGACAAACACTGCGTGTTGACGGGGTCAAATTTCACGCATTTCGTTTATCGCGTTCCGTAGAGAGCAGGCGTCGATTGCAAGTGACGTCACTTGCAGCGGAAGCGCTCGTGTCTGAGAGTGCAAGTGACGTCACTTGCAGAGGAAGCGCTCGTGTCTGAGCGTGCAAGTCCGAGAGTGCAAGTGACGTCACTTGCAGAGGAAGCGCTCGTGTCTGAGCGTGCAAGTCCGAGAGTGCAAGTGACGTCACTTGTCTGCAGCCAGACGCTATTGCTTAAAACCGGTAACACCGTCAACACCGTCTATCGCGGCAAGCCTAATTCGTAGGAAGACCGCAAGTGCTTAGGGTGCCATTTGGGACAGGGCCTAGCCATTACATTTCAAAGTAAAAAAGAAATTGCAATAATTTACGCCTCACAAGGAATAAGTACTTTTTTTTTTTTAAATTAGACTCTACGTATATGCGGCCGACAAGTGCAACCTACAAGAATCTGTGTTTGTGAACAAATTTTTTTTTTTTTTTGAAGAATTAATCATTCTTGTTTATGTCCATGACATGTCCAACTTATATTTCTCATTTATTGATTGTCCTTAAACAAGCCAGTTGTTGAGGCTGAACTAGATTTGTATTAGTGAACAAACTGAATGACTGGGGCACCTCGTTAATGAAAGAGGACCTGCTTACTCTTGATTTGTAGACACGCATGTTTTAACCATAGACTGTAAAAAAATATGGACGTCACCCGTAGGTTTCTGAAGAGCATTTTTGAAGCCCTAAGTGAGCGGAGCTGGCCATCTTGGTAGCGCGTCACTCCCGGATAACCGGAAATGGGCAAAAAGGCGGGATTAGCAGAGGTGACGTGACGACTAACAGAGAGACTTTAGCTGGAAATAACATTATTCAAGAACCGCTATAAAACCAAAACAATCTCTGTTACCTTAAATTATATGTTTATCTCTGTAAAGCTGCTTTGAAACAATCCATTGTTAAAAGCGCTATATAAATGAAGATGACTTGACTTGACAGCAGACAAACGGCTAGTAGTGACAGCAGCGGCAATCCATATGTCACTCAAGTGGCCACGCCCTTAATTATGCAGAACTATAAGGCTTAATATAATTTAAACGGATGAGTTATAAAAAAATTAACCCCCCTCATAGTTGTCATGAAGGGCAAAATTAGCTATACAGACCAAAATCACTTTTTGCACCAGGCTGTAAACATTTTTTTCTGCTATAAAGTTGAGCATTTTAACATGGGGGGTATATGGGATTGACTCTCTTTTGCAGCCTGTCTTTAGCGGCCAGTTGATGAATTGCAGTTTAAGTCACTTCCAAGTTGGTTTCAAGAGAGAGACGGAAAGGTTGCCGCTTGGTTTTAACAGAGGATAAAAATACTTGTTTCAGTTGTAAATGATTTGATGATTTGCAACAAATCTGTAAAATGTGAAATGATTCAATGGCTCGCTCAGAACAGTAGGTTACGTGTTGCCACCTACTGGTGCAATGATGTAACCTGCAGAAATGGACACTGAATTAATTAATCTTTTAGAACTAACTAACTTGACTGTACAAGGCTTCAGTTCTTAGCTGCTTAAGTTATTTTAGCTGTACAAAAACAGTCCGTAACTAATCTTTTTGGTGAATGGATTCAAAATATTTGAGTTATTGATTTAAAGGGATAGTTCACCCAAAATGAAAATTAGCCCATGATTTACTCACCCAAGTCATCCTATGTGTATATGACATTCTTCATTTAGACGAATACAATCGGAGTTATATAAAAAAATGTCCTGGCTCTTCCAAGCTTTATAATGGGAGTGAATGGATATTTTTTGAAGTCCATCAAAGTGCATCCATCCATGATAAAAGTGCTCCACACGGCTCCGGATGGTTAATACAGGCCTTTTGAAGCGATGTGTTTGTGTTAGAAAAATATTCATATTTAACACGTTACAAAGTAAGTATTTTAGCTTCCGGGAGCCGTGTGGAGCACTTTTATGATGGATAGATGGACTTCAAAACAGAAACGGCCATTCACTGCCATTATAAAGTTTGGAAGAGCCAGGACATTTTTTAATATAACTCTGATTGTATTCGTCTGAAAGAAGAATGTAATTTACACTTAGGATGACTTGAGGGTGAGTAAATCATGGGCTAATTTTCATTTTTATGTAAACTATCCCTTTAAGTCTCTCTCTCTCTCTCTCTCTCTCTCTCTCTCTCTCTCTCTCTCTCTCTCTCTCTCTCTCTCTCTCTCTCTCTCTCTCTCTCTCTCTCTCTCTCTCTCTCTCTCTCTCTCTCTCTCTCTCATAATATAGTTGCATGGATACATTCTCTGTAAAATTTCGAGTTTACCTTTAATTAAATAGATTCAGTGCCAATACTGTAAATGTGACCTTTGTATTGGGATAATTATCTAATTGCATATCCATCTTATTTTAACTCAAATGTTCTTTTAAAAAGAGTTAGTGTTGCTTTGTTCAACCCCCCCATTTTCTTCAAAAGTCCACAAATTACTTCAAGATGACCTCTACAGACTAAAGAACCTAATTAGGCCTGTGGCTTCATTTACCAGAATCACATTAGCTATAGTGAAGACTTGAAACAGCAAACATGCTGTTTCATCATTACCACAACAACATATCCTACGAGCTGAGAATCGATTTGAGGGGATGAGCTCAATCAGCCTTCAGAGGAACTTTGAGAGGAGACCAAACCAGACTAAGTATGGAGATGTGCTGGCGTTGAGAGAAAGGAGACTCCAGATTTCGCAATGGTTGCAACATCTGCAGTCAATGAAGCATTAAACCTGAACTTTCCAGAACCCTGCAGGAAGAGAGGACACAGAGAGAGAGGGAGAAAGGCTCCAGCAAGGAACCTTCATCCCCTGAAGTTATAAAACTGGTTTACATTTAGGTTGTGGTGCTGTCCAGTGTCTGCCCTCGTCATGCCCTCCTTTCATATTCTTCATGTCATACTGTACAGAAAATATCTTTGGAACCAGACCTTTCTATAAAATATTTGAATGTTTTAGAATTCCATAGTGCACCTTATTTTTAACATAAGAGACAAGTGGGTTCGGCCATCTGTAACTTGACTGTACAAGGCTTCAGTTCTTAGCTGCTTAAGTTATTTTAGCTGTACAAAAACAGTCCGTTACGCTACTTCAGTGGTTCCCAAATTTTTTACAGTGGCGTACCCCCTGAGGCATTTAACATCCTTCTGTGTACCCCATCTCTTCCACTTAGACTGCAGTCACACCTCTTCCATCAAGGGACAATATTTGGCCTCTAACCCTATTCATTTTATGTGTGATGTTTTGTCAAAATTCCCTTAATGTAATTATTGATATAATAAATAAAGCAATAAATTAAACTCAATCAACCAGTATCATCTTCGCACTGCAATGGCACAAGCTGCATCTAGATGCATTTACACTGTTTAATGCTGCTCAGAGGTGGCCTGAATGCAGTTACAATAGCATAAATGATGTTATGAGATTATGTTGTAAATAACACAACATTTATTTTTTTAATGATGGTAAAATCTAAGTAATACTTTTAAAGTAATACTTAACTGACTCTCCCGATTCGTTCAAAACTGCCGATTCGTTCACTAATGAAACACCGTTGTGTGTTGGAGATGCACAACAGTTTTGCTGTGGCTTTCATTAGAACTATTATTTCATTGTACATTTTTAACAGTATTGTCAATATTGTTTCCACGTCACTTAATATGACCTTTTTGTTTGTTGAACTGTTCAACAATGTCAAACCAGTGTCACATTTGCAATCGTGTAAATATTCGGGTGAAAAAATGCTCGTATAATATATGATCAACTTTAAAACCAAGAACTCACAACAGGATATATTTCTGTATCGCAGAGAGTTTGAGTCTTAAATTGATCTTTATGCAGTCTCTGTGTCTATATTTATTCTTCATGCTAGTATTCACATAAATCCCCACCTTTACAAATTGTCAAGAATGGCAGTAATGTAGCGCGATTTCCTAAGGCAGCGTAGTCTGCACGCAACCTATCATATGCACGTTGAATTAAATGAACGGCAAAAAACTCAGCATTTTGTTTGGGAACAACTGTGTTACTTGATGTTGCAAACTGGTATTTATGATCATATTATTTATTGAAATCATAAACACATTGGTTTGTTGTTATTTACCTATGACAGCTACTGAATCTGAAGTCTTGCACATTCAGAGAAAATATCTACTGCGTTGCAAAATAAGGTTGAATTAGGGCTGCACGATTAATTGCAACGAAACCGCACGCGGTTTGGCAAAGGCTGCGATTATTTTATGCGCAGCTTGTCAGTGCAGTGCGGCTGATCGGTAGTAAATGCTGCTCCATCTGAACGCCAGAGGGCGCTCTCACGCAGACACACCAAATATGCCCCGCCGCAGAAGTACAATAACCAAGGGGGTAATCCAGCACCCGGAAAGCGTACTTTCCATGGGGGCAGCCATTGGCAAGCCATCACCTGCTGTTAGCATTCCATTGACTCCCATTCATTTTGGCGTCACTTTGACAGCGAATAACTTTACATCTGAGGCGTTTAAAGACTTGAAGACATTCGCCCATTATTTATTTCTAAAGAAACACGACAATGTATAAAAGGCAACGTTATGGCCCCGTAGAAGCCGCTTTTGTAAAAATAGGCTAACGATTGCTCAGCAACAAGAAGACTTACAACTGTCAGACAGCTTGCTCACGTCACATCTACGTCATCAAGCTCAGTTTGAGGCTGCGCTGTACGCTCCGCCATCGGGAAGTGAGTGCTTCTAATTGACTTTCTCCGTTGAAATCTACGGGGTCGCTGTGTCCATTTCTTTTACTGTCTATGACAATAACGCAAGAGAAGAATTGCTTCAGTATTTCAAGTGAATCAAACATCAGTAAGCGGCTTTTGGATGAAACCTTCCAGTGTTTGTAGACTCGAGCATCATTTGACAGAATAACTGTCTGTTGTTCAAAAATGCCATCTGTGGCCTTGGCTAAAGGGTGGGCTTCCGCAACACTGGTGCCTGGCGCTCCATTGCTCTCTTCATTTCCATCTCCCTCAATCCTGAAACAGGAGGAGGAAAGTAAATAAGTCCGAGCTCTCAAGGATTAGGTCATCAGTGCCTTGACCTGCTGCCAGCCATAATATTGTGTTGTGGTTTCATTACCGACCCAATCAGAGCCATATAATTAAAACATTCCATTCGTTTACTTCACTCGTCTTCCATTCCTTGCTTCACTTAAAACAGGGATTGTAAATCCGCAGTGCCTGATGCCCTGTGTTAAATTATGTTAAGAGCATTAACTGATAGCTCTGCTAGTAATCTCTGTAAATAAAGGTTGTGTGTGTTAAAGCTTGTATCTAGATCTTTGATGTTACAAGGAAGATTTTCTTCATGTGACTGGTGAAAACTTTTCATAAAACACGTTACCCCCATTTTTAATCTAGTATGGACTTTTGCGCTTGGCTAAATGATGTACTTCAGATTTGAAATAATGCAGCTTGCTTGTTGCAGGTTATGCTTGTTTACAATTTGCCTAGTTCCTAAAATACCACTTTAAAGTTTGAAAGAAGATTTTATCATCCGAACAGCTTAAACGAATTCATTTGAACATTATATTTCCCACTTTCCCAGTTGATCTGAGTAAGCAGTGGCTAGTAAACATCTGCTGGCTGCATTTGACCATTTCTCCTCAAACAGAGGTCCAAAGCAGACATTTAACCACAGAGCAGCTTGAACCATAATGACAGAGGATTGAAGGAGACTGGTAAAAAGTTTAGTGCTCGTCCACAAATCCTGTTTATCAGACACAAAAACTTCTTAACTTATTTCAAATTTATATACATCAATTATACATGAGACTTTTAACAAAATTAGAAATCTTTATATTTTTAACTTCACTACTTTTTTTGGACTGTCAGTTTCACTAGCGTTTAGGTTAATAAGATTTTTTTTTTAAAAGATAGATTTATTCAGCAAGGATGCAATATATTGATCAAAAGACAGATTTATAATGTTCTATTACAGACAAATGCTGTTCTTTTGAACTTTCCATTCATCAAAGAATCCTTAATTTTTTTTATCATGGTTACAAACATATTGAGCAACACAACTGTTTTCAATTGGTAATAATACGAATTTTTACCCTGTGCACCAAAACAGCATATTAGAAAAATCAATAACACTTTATTTTGATGGTCCCTTTTGAACATTCTGTTTACTATAAGTAACTTTGCAACTACATGTACAATTAACTCTCATTTGTCACAATTATATTGTGTTTAGTTGTTTTCTGTCATGTCTGTATTAGGTCTCATTAGTTACCATGGTGTCTGATTAGTTCATCTCTGTCCAGCTGTTCCTGTTTAGTGTCCTCATTTACTGTGTATTTATACTCCCTGTTCTGTTCTGTCCTCAGCAGTTATTGTTTGTGTGATCATGGTCATTATATTCCTGAGTTTGTTATTAAAGACATTGTATCTGTCACCATCTCCTTCGTCGTGCACTTTCTAAGCCACCCAACCTGTAACATCATTAGAGTTTTAGTAGAGACTCTCTGCTTAATGTCTGCTAACTGTTTATTGTGATGGTCCTCCAACAGACATTCTATTAACTGTAAGTAACTTTGCTTGCAAGTACATGTCAACTTATTCTAACCCTACCAGTCTACTAATACTCTAACACTCTAATGAGATTTAGTAGACATGTGAGTGCAACAGAATGTGTTAAAAGGACCATCAAAATAAAGTGAAACCAAATCATCATGTGACACTGAAGTCTGCAGTAATGACTGCTGAAAATTAGTTAAATTACATTTTAACATATATTAGTTTATTGTAATAATATCTGGCAATATTACAGTTTTTGCTGTATTTTTGATCAAATAAATGCAGCCTTATTGAGCATAAGAGACTCTTTTTTTTTCAAAAACAAAAAAATTACCAACCCCAAACTTTTGGGTTTAATTAAATCAGTGTAAATAATGTTTGTGACGTTTCCTAAAAAAGAAAATTGTCATTATTTACTCACTGTCACGCCATTAGAAACCTGTAGGACTTTCTGTGTTTTTTTTTTTTTTTTTACACCGTCTCTACACTGAACGTCTCTACGTCTCTGTCATCAGTGTAAAAAATATAATTTTTTACAAACAAAATTATTACATTTACCTTGCCTAAATGTTTGCGCTCATTGCATTTTTACAATGGGGTAATATTGTTGTTAAGAATAAGGACGCTTGATTTAAATTGTTTAATTAAATTGAAAAAAGTAGCACAAATAAATACAATAGAATAAAGATACAAATAAAGGCAAATAAAGAGAAAAGTTTTTGAATAGGTCTAACACTAGTATTCATATACAGAAAATGAATAAAGTAAATTGAAAATAATACTGGGTAGTATTTTAGTCCTAACAAATTAAATACATAGGCTATTAATCCTGATTCCTTTAACTTAAAGCTATCTTTTGTTGTTTTGACAACAAAGTTAATGACAGACACATATGGCTGCCGTCACTTTAAGAGCTGGTGCACGGATCCTGTGTTCATTATACTGGCATGCGTTTCATGCTTATTAAAGACAAAACTGACTATGTTTAGAGTATACTCACGAAGACCGAGATTGACCCCAAACATAACTCGTATTACTATCCTTGATAAAATAAATAGTTTTTCTTTCCAAATGTTATAGATTACAAAAATCTATACTTAGAAATATTATAAAACACCAAATATATTTATACTTTTCCAATTTTAGGTCAATCAGTAAGATTTTATGGTGATTTGTAAATTTGTCCATAGTCGTGCAATGGGTATTCTGGATGTATTATTAGGGGTGGGGAGGAGGGTGGTGGGTGGATGTCAACTTAAAAGGTTACTTAAGTAGTCAACAAAGACATAAATTACCTGAGACAAACCTTTGTAAAAAAAACAACAACATATTGTTGAGGTTTAAATTACTGGGGTCAAATTGACCCTAGTGGGTAAAAAATGTTATCAAATTTGAGGGTAACAGGAATCGCTTGAATGTTTAAACTGGTAAGACTTAAAAAGACGTGCAAATGGTAAACTTCAGTCACGATGCACTGGTGGCCGATTGTGCAAGTGAATATTCCGTCATGTCCCGACTCCTAAACGCGAGTGTGTATTATCGCCGCAGCGCTTGATGCTTGCCTTGCACAACACATTTTGAGAGAAACAATAGAAGACGCGGCACCGCTGAACACTCACGCTGATTGTGAAATTGTGTCTGGCAGATAGTTGTTAAAAGAATGATTTGATTTTATAATCTGTGTGGATTACGATTGCAGGAATTTCCCGCATTATAAATGGGAGACCTGCGGGAATGATTCGAATTATGCGCAATACCCACAATCCTGCGCCGAAAACGAAATTCAGGCCCTGTGCTTCCATGCGCACCTCTGTCTCGTAGCTGCGATTGCCATTGATCTGTGCTAACAACTCAGTAATGTCTTGAAAAGAATTCAGAATTGTTTTGACTGTTTGAAGATGCCCTGTCCACCGCTGTTCAAGTAGTCATTTAAGCTGCTGCCCGCCGTACAAGACAGCGACGGTTGGCTTTTTAATGAATTTCTAAAGCAAATTACACACATTAAAGAAGTCTTCAACCGCAGGCTTGCATGAACGACCACAAGGTGGAGCTGATGATTGAAGCAATGCACGTACGGAATCACTCTTCCTAATTTGTCCTGCAAGATTTGCTGTAGGCCTACTCCTCCGTTTTTCCCAGACATAAGGGAGACCCCATCACACACCTGGCTCAATATTTTAGAAGTACTGAGCCCAGTCTTTTCAAGCTCTGCAATTACTTTATTGGTCAGGGTTTGAGCATCCCCTTTTTCAGTTGTTGTCATGGAAAGAAGTTGCTCTGTGACTTGATAATTGTCCTTGACAAAGCGAACGATAATGGAAATATTTTCCATTCCGGTTGGGTCACGTGTCCCATCTACTTTGATTGTGTACCATGAGTCTGCAACTTCTCAAACAATTTCTTCAGTCAACACACTGCTCATGTTTGCAATAATGTCATTTTGAATGTCGTTAGAACTAGGGCTGGGCGATATGGCAAAATATATTATCACAATATTTTTTTCCATATTGATCGATATCGATATTTGTTACGATATATAATTTAATAATGCTACCCGTTTGAAGAGTATACTGATAATGATGCCTGAAGAAACCAGAAGGTTCAATAGTTGAACTTAAGTAGCCTATATAGTTTAGTAACAAAAATTTTAATAACATAATGCAAACATTTAACTGTGCAAACATGGCTTGGTTGAGAATATATTTGGTTATTAAATAACATTGCTCCTTTTTGATCGCTTTTCATATGGGGCAATGGTCGCAAAAGACGACATGATTGATTGTTGTTTAGGTAACTTACAGCCCCGCTTGCGCTGCTAACAGCAGAAGAACCACTAGTATGTTGGGCAAAACTTGTGGACGGACTAACGTTAACATGGGCCCGCATTTTCATACTCTCGGTGTGGTCGCTGGGATGGTACCTTAGGTGACCGAAAAAGGTAACAAAAAAGGTAACATGATGTAAATTATATGGAAGTGGTTTGGATAGCTAAAAAGCGACGAAACGCAAATAAAGACGGTCTGCAAAATATGCCGTCGGTCGGTGATAACCAAGACGGGAAACACTTCGTCGCTTTTCAGCTATCCAAACCACTTCCATATAATTGACATCGTGTTACCTTTTTTGTCAACAATTTCCTCAGCTTTGGAAGATAGTGCGAGAGCGAGTTCACTTTCACCGTCGCTTTCGTGTATGTCGGTCGGTTCCGCTCATTTTTTCTTTACATTCACTTTCTTCACTGCCGGTAGCTCAAACAGTGCTCTGCTAGCAAATGGGCTTGTACTTAGACGCACAAGCCAAAATCTGCGGTCTGACTGGCTGTTGTCCGTTTATTTCTGCTTTGTAATAGGCTGTTAGGTCTATCCATATCGAGTAAAATATGACAAACGTTTATCATCGTAGTCTACATAAATCTTATTGCGATGCCATATCGAGATCGTTTTATCGCCCAGCCCTAGTTAGAAGTGTACGTTGCATTGCGTGGAATTGTCTGTACAACACTCCTAATCTCTGGGTCTTTGCGGAGGGTATATTCAAATAATGAAAGGAAAAGTCCACTCCCACCCTCTGTTAGACTATCAAATGCATCTGTGCTTCCTCTTAGCAGAAAATGATTCACTACAAGAAATTCTACCATGTCCACTATAGAGGAGAGATAGTAGCGATTCCTAGCTAACTGGTTACTGTTAACTAGTGTAGAAATCTCCTGTCCACTTTCAGTCCATTTTTCTCTCTCTTTCCAGAGCGCCATACTTGTTCTTTTGACGCTGCATGTTTGTTTAGGCCTTTTCCCGCCTCTACTGTGTGCTTCCAATCACTGAAGCCCCTTACAGTGAAAGCGGAGTCTGATGATGAAATTAAGTATTTTCTGCACGAAAAACAAAATGCAGCATCTGCTTCCATGGAGTATTCCTACCACTCCCGTGACGTATACCATGACGCAACAAATGACCGTTGCTTGTTGCCGCAAAGGCAAAGAGGAAAACGTCTTAACTTAACCTGATTCGGTTTATCCTCACCAAGGTCAAGAGTAGGGCTGAGTAAAAAATATTGATTTCACCATTTATTAATCGTTTCTCATTTTTACGAACCGATATATCGATTCTTAAATCTCAAGAATCGAGTCATCCTGTTTTCATTTGATGAATGAATGGAACATTGTAGCGCGCATCCCATCCAATAAAATCGCAATAATCTTTGTGCTTTGTTACTATTGATACTAAATAAAGTCTCGAATTTCAAATTACATCCATTTTCTTACGAAATTCAAAAACATACCGTTTTGGCGCTGTGGCGTGAGATCGCTCTGGCTCAGCTCAGCTCAAGAGAAGCAGCAGCGCGGAGTGCACATGATCTTCTCTTCCGCCTTAATAATACCAATTACAGCGCGAAATAAACATGAATGAGCATCCGAAAGTGTGTTAAAAGATAGAGTACAACTTATCGAAATCCGTATCATGTCACATGGAATCGCTCAATCAGTGTTTCAACCGTGGAAAGACGTTAGTAAAACAGCTTGTAAACAATGTCATGTAACGTCACATTTACCTCAGAAAAACCATATGTGACCATAAACTCGTTAGTCAGCTAGAAAAATTAACTCTAAAGAGAAGCATTTTGCTAAATATATGCACCATATTACATATTCATTATAATTTTGAATGTTCTTCCATATTTAATGCATGTTTGAATAAATCTGGCAAGTTTTTATGACAGCCACCATTTAAATGTTTATATTTGATATAACTTTCTTATTATAAAAATAAATAAAAGTCGAATTTAAGTGTTTGTATAGCTACAAATCAGTTCATTTTTACCTTCTATAGTAGGCTAATGAAGCCTAAGTAGGCTACAACTGACTCCCATAGTTTACAGCATTAGTTAAGAGATTTGTTTTCCTTGAGAAAATGTGACATGTATTGTACCTGATATCCAAAATAATCAATATTGAATCGAATAGAATCGGAATCGAATCGAATTGCAAGCTTGTGAATCGAAATCGAATCGAATTGTGAAATTTGTGTCAATACCCAGCCCTAGTCGAGAGGCATTTTTGGAGGTTCAGGCGTGCTCAAGCCGGGGGACGAGGGCAGAGGATCAGTCGGTGTTGGTGTCGTGTTGGCACCTGGTAAGTCTGCTGAGTTGCTGTTGGATGGTTGCAGTGGTTGTTGCATGGTCGCATCTGGTCGTGAGGCGTGAGATCATCGCATGCGTGAGATCATCGCAGGGGGGGGGCTAAGCCCCCCCAAGCCCCCCCTTGATGCCGGGCCTGATCCAGGCCTGATGGGCTGTTGGGATGGGAGCAGGCTGACAGGGTGTAAGTGGAGTAGGATTTCAGAGGCTTTACTATGTGTATGTGTGTGGTGTGATACAGCTCCAACTCCTCCTGCTCACCTACAAAACATTTCTGGCAGCCCCTTGCATGTACTGTACCTTTCACCATCTCTGGAGTGCTGACATAAGACAAAAAGATAATAAAAAAAAAATCCATGCTCTTAGTGATCAAAGAGGAGTGTTTGACTTGAAATACTTTGGTTGTAATGAAACCTTCTTGTGATGAGCTGTCTTGATCAGACTCAGCAGGTGGGTAGTAATATGCCAAGATGATGAGTGATGTAAAGATAACTTGCCCAGGTGTGAGAGTCAGATATAGGTAGTTGGGGAGAGGACCCAGGACTGCAGAGCAACACAGAGGTCAATCTTTTCTTATTAGCCTTCTGGTTTAGGAGTTGACAGGTGACATAAAAATATTATATTTTTGCTAATACTTGGAGACCGTGTGATTACAGGGTCTGTAGATGTCAATAGACTCCACACAAATCTTAGCGTAGACCCAGAGGCACACTGAGTGGAGGCCCCAGGCAAAATGTATCAATGAGGCCCTTTTTTATTATATGTATTTTATATATAATATATACGATTTTTTTTGTTAATATATCTTCATTACCTAGAGATATTATTATACAAAATTCAAAAAGTAGTCAAAACACAGAACATCTAACAGAACATAAGTTTTTTATTTTTTTACAACATTACAGTATGTGCTTATTTTTTTAATTAACCAAATGTCAATCTTCATCTTTATAACTGAAGATACAATACAATACAACAATCTTCAAGATACAGTAAATCTTCAAATGTGTAACAGATTGTCACCTTAAAAACAGTCATTTGCGTGGTGGAACATGCAATGCTATATAGAAATATGTAGTTGACATCTTAATTTAATCTTTGTTTTATTATTTTATTAGTTCATTAACTAATTGTTAACTCAACTAATTTAATATAAAGAGCTGGATACTAATTAAATAATGTCAACTATAGTAAATGTATTAGTTGCCATAGACTAAAGATTTTTCTAGTCGACTAGTAATCATTCATTTAAACAATTAGTACACTAATCGCACATTTATATTAATTTCTGCTTAAATGGTGCATGGAGGAATATAGCCTATTCTGCGCTCAAGCGCATGCATAAATCTTGCCGCAAAAGCATGCTAATGATAATAAATGTGTCTTAAAAAATAATGAGGCATTTTAATTGTTTATTAATAAACTAGTGTTTTCTAAATCAGTGTCGGCTACAAACATCTCCGCTGTAAAGTGGATGCGTCTTTACAAATAAATGGTAAATGGACTGCATTTATATAGCACTTTCACAGACCCAATGGCCACCAAAGCGCTTTACATTTTGCCTCACATTCACCCATTCACTCACTCATTCATACACCGACGGCGGTGTCAGCCATGCAAGGCGCCATCCAGCTCGTCGGGAGTCTTGCTCATGGGCACCTCAACACTTGGTCAGGTGGAACTGGGGATGGAACCACCAACCTTCCGGTTTGTAGACAACCTACATGAACCACTGAGCCACTGCCACCCCAGAAAGAAATGCATCTTTCATACGGATTACATAATCAGATGATATTTGCATTCGATTCAAATTTTTTCGTTTAAAAGTGGACATTTCAAGCTTTATATAGATATATTTCTCATTTCTCACAGACGTGAGGCTAGTATACGCTGTGTTTCTGTTTATTTTTGAGATGCGCTCCAGTTCACTGAGACCATGAAAGCGCGCCCTGATTGTTTTATTTTATTTTACAAAAGCACAACGTTTTCTTGTTATTGTGAGTTTACACAAATAGAAATTGAGTATTTTAATTTTTTTCCACTGTTTATAGGAAAATGCAAGTAATCGCGAAAAAGAGATGTTGCTGCGTCTTTACATTAACATTCCTGATTGTTTGAATGATCAGCCCTCGGGGGCCCCCTTCAAATGCAGGGCCCCAGGCAATTGCCTGGCTTGCCTGCCCTATTGCAACACCTCTGCGTAGACCAGTGTCAAAAAATAAATAAAATATAAAATCCTCTTGGGAATCGTTGCTGGAAAGGATTTAAAAATATTTTTAATTATTTGAATTTTTTCTACTTTGTTGAAGACGCAGGTCTGAGCCAAAACAACAGATTGGCTTGTACTGCTCAGCTCATCTAGTTAACATACCATATTGATGTGAAGTTCCTTCTATTGGTTTTTGATGAGCACAGCATGCTTCATGCAATTGTCCTTTGGGACCTCAGCATCCCATGTGAACTCTTCCTGCACTTACCATTAATTGAAATGGACTTTGGCGTCGTTGATTTCCTTCATCATTTTGGTCTATTCCTAATGAGAGCCTTTTGTTGTGGCTTTTGGCTTCAGGATTGATTATTTATATATTTATTTCCTAAATATCACCCTT
Organism: Rhinichthys klamathensis goyatoka; assembly: GCF_029890125.1. Classification (NCBI taxonomy): domain Eukaryota; kingdom Metazoa; phylum Chordata; class Actinopteri; order Cypriniformes; family Leuciscidae; genus Rhinichthys; species Rhinichthys klamathensis. Next base: position 1,494,835 of record NW_026606794.1, on the reverse strand, counting down.
CCGAAACCCCTAATAATGGTGGTGTAAAAGAATCCCACAACAAAACCACAGTTTGTAGGAAGGATTCGCATTTTGACGTCAATGGAAATGTGTTTCCTGTCTTTACTTTGGCCTGCCCAGTCAGCATAATGGTGGTGGGAGCTTAAAGGTGCCCTAGAATGTGAAATTGAATTTATTTTGGCATAGTTAAATAACAAGAGTTCAGTACATGGACATGACATACAGTGAGTTTAAAACACCATTGTTTTCTCCTTCTTACTTAAATCTCGTTTTTGAAAAACACCCCTGAAAAATAGGCGAATCTCCACATAACACCGACTGTGACGCAACAGTCGGGATCATTAATATGTACGACTCCAAGAATTTGCATATGCCAGCCCATGTTCAATGCCAGGCGGAACTAAAAGTATTTTTTAGTTCCTTCATCCGAGCCTCTGAAGAAACAATGGCTTAATTTTATTTTATCTGGAAATTTCCAAATATTTCACCGACTGTTTCCTCAACTTGGGCCAATACAGAGCTGGCCTCGGATCGAGCTACCAAGCAACACTTTCTGATGTGTAATTGTTCAAGTTCAGACAGGTAATCTTTTTATGCATCAGTAAGTCAAGCCAGTGACTAAAATATCAACTTCACATTGTTTCTTTTAGTAGGATGAAAAAAAACTTATTTAAATTGTGAATAAATTATATACAGAAAGCGATCAAAGAACAATCTTTCCACAGCGCGAGTTTATCTGGACACTTGCCAAACTCGTTATGAATTCAATGACGCACGTTACACTGCACAACGAAGCTCTTACTGTATTTACATGATCGTGTTTGCATTGGTGAAAGGCAAGCATTAGAGAGAGTGCAGAAACTGCGTTGCAGTGATAAGATCTTCATGTTCGCGATCAACAGACTGTCATCTGCTTGCTCAATGCTTAGTCATCACGGCAACATTGTATGTGATGGGAATAGATCTAAATACTTTAAAAACATCTCACGATTCGTTAATCTCGATAGCTGTAATAGTAAAAACGTATAATAGTTGTAGTAAAATTATTCGAGAGAGTTTCACATGTAATACATAGCTATTTCATATGCAAGCATGTCAGCCAATCACAGCAGAGGCCGGTTACACACAGCAGACACGCCCCTTCAAACAGAGCGTTCAAATCAGAGGCTAAAATCAGGCTAGGAAAAATGCCTTTTATTTCTAAATTATGACTATTTTTTAATCTAAAAAACATACTAACATCATAAGGGCAACCCAGGAAACATTATAAAAAATAAAACATTCTAGGGCACCTTTAACTAGAAGACAATAAAAAAGGATTCTCACCACAAATTCATTATTTGTTATGCATAGAAACAAATGCAAAAGATTTATAAACATAACATAAACATATCAACATTTATTATTTTTATGGAAACTCTAGCTCAAGGTTGTTTTGTAGTAATTACTGGCTTTTTTTTTTTACGATTAAAGAACATTCCTGTTCATTGCAAGTCTTTGTAGCTTCAATGCATCATTCATCCTAATCCTTAAACTACAGACATATTTGAGTAAAAAACCAATTGATAATAGAGGCTTTCTTGTTGTCAGGAAATGGAAAAGCAAGCAGAAGGGTTATGCCTAATTTAATGCCTCGTTTTTTTCGTTTTTGTAACTTATTGAAAAGATATTAAATAGATTGTCCAAGGAGACATTCCACAGATTGTTTTAAATTTCTACAGAGATTAATTTACAGTCTGTAATTTTTGGTCAAGTTTTTCTCACAGCACTCTTTGCTTTCCATTCTTATTGTAAATGTAATTAATAGAATCGAAATTTTTGAAAATAAAGCATCCCATGACGTGTTTAATAAAACAAAACGGTCACTTCTGAGTAAATTTGTGCAAAGTATAAATTGCAGTTGGAATACTCTGACAAACTTGTTTTCTAGCGGTCGGTGTGAATTAATCACTTTATCAAAGTCACATGACTTTTTTTTTATTTCCCTAGGAATTAAGGAACATAGTTTATGCACTTGTCGTCTTAGTTCTTTCTGAATAAAATATCCAACTCAAATGAGCAGGTCAATTTTTTTATGTTATGGACATATATTTGAAAATGTCCTCACAAAAAGTAAAACATGTTAAAAACTAACTTGTGAGGACATTTGTAGTTATTCTAATTATTAGAAATTAGGGCTGGGTAAAAAAAAAAAAATTATCGATTTTGATCGATTCTCTTTTTTTATGAACCGATATCAATTCTTAAAGGTGCTGTCTGTAAGAATGACTGCTAGTCGTCAAAATGGGTACTGCAGTCCAAATTCAAAATATTAGAGATCGTTGTTTCCCCCGCCCCCTCCACCTCAGACTCGATGCTCACGCAGGTTGCCAGTTTGAGGACATGCAACATGAACGAGCGAAAATGACAATGAAAGCAGAGGAGACTTACAGACTGTAAGTTAATGAGTTGATTTATCTGAGTTTTAATATGCTCTCGTTTTTAGATATTTAGATGGAAATCAAGGCTTTTTAGGTTGTGTGGAATCTGCAATCTCTGACCCAGTTTGTTTGCTCGTTTCCAAGGCTGCAAAACGCTGTGTTTCCTGCCAACTGGCATCCCAGGGTGTCGAAATACTATTGGGTGAACTGGCAGTGGGTAAGATCACACAGACCAAAACAAAAACCGACTGACGACAGGGAATGTGTAAAATAATAAGTAAAATAACTGGCTGTAGAAGTGTTTTTCAGAGAAACGAGTATGTGAACTTAGCATGTTTCCTAAATATCTGCAAACATATTATGGTATTTTTATACTTTAGTAGGGTAAAAAAGTTACATGCATCACCTTTAAATCCCAAGAATCAATCTTTTAGTCTATGCTCTTTTCAGTTGATGAATAAACAGAACATGTAGTTATAGCACAAAATAAACCTGAATGAAGATCAGAAGGTATGTTGAAAGATGCAGTGCAACTTACTAAAATCTGTATCATGTCTCCTGTAATCGCTCAATCAGTCTTTCAACCCTGGAAAGGTTATAAAGCTTATACACTCACCTAAAGGATTATTAGGAACACCATACTAATACTGTGTTTGACCCCCTTTTGCCTTCAGAACTGCCTTAATTCTACGTGGCATTGATTCAACAAGGTGCTGAAAGCATTCTTTAGAAATGTTGGCCCATATTGATAGGATAGCATCTTGCAGTTGATGGAGATTTGTGGGATGCACATCCAGGGCACGAAGCTCCCGTTCCACCACATCCCAAAGATGCTCTATTGGGTTGAGATCTGGTGACTGTGGGGGCCATTTTAGTACAGTGAACTCATTGTCATGTTCAAGAAACCAATTTGAAATGATTCGAGCTTTGTGACATGGTGCATTATCCTGCTGGAAGTAGCCATCAGAGGATGGGTACATGGTGGCCATAAAGGGATGGACATGGTCAGAAACAATGCTCAGGAAGGCCGTGGCATTTAAACGATGCCCAATTGGCACTAAAGGGCCTAAAGTGTGCCAATAAAACATCCCCCACACCATTACACCACCACCACCAGCCTGCACAGTGGTAACAAGGCATGATGGATCCATGTTCTCATTCTGTTTACGCCAAATTACGTTTACGCCAAATTACGACTCTACCATCTTAATGTCTCAACAGAAATCGAGACCAGGCAACATTTTTCCAGTCTTCAACTGTCCAATTTTGGTGAGCTCTTGCTAATTGTAGCCTCTTTTTCCTATTTGTAGTGGAGATGAGTGGTACCCGGTGGGGTCTTCTGCTGTTGTAGCCCATCCGCCTCAAGGTTGTGCGTGTTGTGGCTTCACAAATGCTTTGCTGCATACCTCGGTTGTAACGAGTGGTTATTTCAGTCAAAGTTGCTCTTCTATCAGCTTGAATCAGTCGGCCCATTCTCCTCTGACCTCTAGCATCAACAAGGCATTTTCGCCCACAGGACTGCCGCATACAGGATGTTTTTCCCTTTTCACACCATTCTTTGTAAACCCTAGAAATGGTTGAGCGTGAAAATCCCAGTAACTGAGCAGATTGTGAAATACTCAGACCGGCCCGTCTGGCACCAACAACCATGCCACGCTCAAAATTGCTTAAATCACCTTTCTTTCCCATTCTGACATTCAGTTTGGAGTTCAGGAGATTGTCTTGACCAGGACCACACCCCTAAATGCATTGAAGCAACTGCCATGTGATTGGTTGATTAGATCATTGCATTAATGAGAAATTGAACAGGTGTTCCTAATAATCCTTTAGGTGAGTGTATATCAGCTTGCCTTGAAAACAATGTCACATAACATTTACCTCAGAAAAGCCATTCAATGACCATAAACTCATCAGTCAGCTAGAAAAATTAACTTTTAGGAACATTTTGCAAAATATATGCCCCATTCATTAATTTTTAACTGCCCTTCAGTATTTAATGTATGTTTGAATAAGTTTATATTTCCAAAATGAATTGGGGTAAAAACAAAATTATATAATTAAGTTGGTATTACAACTTATTAGAAAACCTTCATTGTGTGTAATTTAAGTGTTTGTATACAAATCAGTTAATTGTAACCTTCAATATTACTGTAATGTAGTAACAACTGACTCCCTGTATAGTTTACAGAATTAATTGAGAATTTTTTTTTATCCTTGTGAAAATTTGCCATGTACTATACTTGATATCCAAATGTATGTGTATATGAATCGAAATGTAATCGTATCATGAAATTTGTGTCAATACCCAGCCCTATTAGAAGGGCTCATTTTTTCCCTTGTTTTTGTGTTAGAATTTTTTTTGTTTTGCTCTCAAAAACATTTTTGGACCCCAACGTTCTTTGAAATATCTTTAATTTTTTTCTATAGTAAGATAAAATAGTTAGATAACATAAAATGACATAAGGGTGAGTAAATGATGATTACTATTACTACTATTCATATAGATTCCTCATTAGTGGCTGTTTCTATGGGCTGCAATATGTAAGCTGCCCTCCATATTGGAACGGTCAGATCTGATCCGTGGTCACTCGAGAGCAAGTTGACTGCATCTGAAACCTAGTTATTCACATGTCTGAATAAATACCTCTATCTGCAATAGACGTTAGCAAATTATTTTCACAGCATTTAGTTTATCATTAATGTGATAATTCTGTATATGGATAATATTGCATTTTGAGTTATGGATAACACAAAGCAGCACATTCTCACCTCTTAAAGGTTATCCCATTTTGTCTGGAATTTTTTACAGCCATGGGCTACACAATGCTGTGACATTTTCGATGAAAATTCATTGATTTGTTAGTGTGAGTGATGAACAGTGTCATGTTAACCGTTCCAAGATGGTGGACACGTTGATGTGTCTGGAGCGGTTGAATGTGGCGTCTGAGTATACATATCTACAGAACTATCCTTTTAATAATGTCCCTTTAGGTTTATCTCAGTATGAAAACTACTGCAGAGGTCTTGACTAATATAGCTTTAAAAGTCTGTGTGTGAGTGTCCATGTGTGTTACTCTTTCCCATGAGAGAAATCTGGCAAGGGTCAGCGATAGGTTAACACTATACCCATGTCCTCATCAGCACTCCATTAACAGATCTGTGTGTGTGTGTGCATGAGTGTTTGTGTTAGGGTCAGCGATAGGCTGTGTCTAAATCAGAGGTCCACTGTGGTCAAAGGGAGGTCACCAGACGCTCATTAATGTAGACACCAACTCATGATCATAATGTTAACATACAGAACACCCATGCTCGTATGATACCCAGCATGCACTTTCCACTCTATGAACATCCTTTATAGCCATTTAGACTGTAAATCCATATAGTAAATGCCGCAACGGATCTATTTAGAGTTAAAACTCTTTGTCCCAACCCCATCTGCTTCTGCAGGCTGCATGGTCGGGTTGCACCGCTGAACTTGTGCTGAACATTTTTACTGCACCGCCACCAACCTTGCTCCGCCTGTAAATCTGACAGAAAATTTGTTTGGCCTTTGACCCACTGGTGTCCCTCACGAGGCTCATACAGCCGGGGTCTGTTAAAACTATCACAGGGGAGGAACGCTCTCTTTGCATGTGTGTATAAGGACTAATGAGAGACTGGGGCCGTTTGACTCGAGCTGTAAATCTGTAACCCCCCCATGCACGCATACACAAACGCATATACACATCGCCATCGTCCTCTGGCAGAATTTCACAGGCCTCTGTGCTTTAAAATAATGGCTTGTGTTCTCACAGTAAATACTTGCTATAGCTCTGTTGTGGTATGTTTTTGCACTTTTCACCCTGTTCTCATTAGAAAAAAACGAGAGAGAGATGAGGGAGGGGATGAAACAGCTTGTTTGGAGAGGTGAAAAGGTCATATTTATGGAAGCCCGCAGCCGTGATTTTTAGGTCTAAGTAATTGGTTAATTTTTAACAACTGCTCCGGTAAGTCTAACCAATCGTGTTGTAGCAATCCCGGTTAGAGCAGTTGACCTCTGATCTGAGTGGTAGGCTGCAGGGCAGCTTTCTGTCTCTTTAGGAAGTGACTTTTTACCGTCAGAGCCAATGTTTAGTGTATTTTTCATAGACTGGGCCCATAAACTTTGGTGTTATGGGAAGCAATGCGGCATTTGTAAGCGTTCACTGCATGCAATGTTAACTGCGGTCATAAATGTCTGAGAAAAATATACAGAGGGATTTTGAGCCGTGTACAGGACGAAGCTGTGTTGTGTGGGCAAAAGGTCTCTGACCTCAAGGCCAAGTGTTCCTTCCAAAAACATGCACTCTTAGACTGACTAATGCCGCTGTAGATTTTACAGAAAATGACCCTCGTTTTACAGTGGTGGGAAGTTTTGTGTCTCCCACACGTCCGGAGCAGAGTGACACATGTTTGAAGATATCCTTTCCTTTTCCTCACCACTGGAATGTGCTTTTTTTGCTACTATTTGATTACGTTATGTTCTTTCATCCTTGTTTTCCTCTGTCCCCTGACTGTAGTAAAGTTGATATAATTATTCAGGCATTCCCAAACCCATTCCCAAGGCATTTCAAAATCCCTTTCACTATAAATGATTTCAGAGAAAAATAAAAATAAATTGGTAATACATTTAGTAATTGGTAGTATACATGCTTAATAAACATTGGTAATATGGCAATGACGTTCAATTTGTTTACTTTAGCTTTTTGTGCATAGTGCATCATGAACTAATAATGAACAACATTTTTTACAATATTTATTAATCTATATGTGTTAATTTATAAATATGCTATAGTTCATGCAATAGTTTTATTTAACAAGAATGTATTGCATTGCTCAAAAGTGACAGTTAAGCCATTTATAATGTTACAAAAGATTTCTATTTCAAATAAATGCTGTCCTTTTGAACTTTTTAATGAAAAAAATACAGGAAAAAAATAATTAAATAATTGACTTTTTTTCCTACAAAAATGTGAACGAACTGAGGTAGAGTTAGTACAAGTGGATTAAAGTAAGATGTAAAGATGTTTTATTTTTATGATTTGTTTAAGTAACATCAGTTTTACATAACTATAATGTTGTCACACTTAGCTAATGCTAACACTGAACATCTTTATTTTCAGTAAAGGTTATTTTTTCAAAATCATATGTTTAAAGCATTTTGGGTACTTTTTGAACTGATTAAACCTGGCTTGTTGCTTTCCTGATTTGGTCATGAGAAATAAGAAAGTATCACACCGTTACAGGAAACAGCCGTTGCACTTCCAGGAGTTTGCGTGCTTTAGCTTTCAACCTCCGTTAACCTCGAATCTGTCAAACGTGTATCATTTTTGACAGACAATAACACATTTCTCAGCTCATTTGAGAATGGATGTGCTTGGGTGGTCAGGGACCTCTGTGGATTACACACACACACACACACACACACACACACACACACACACACACACACACACACACACACACACACACACACACACACACACACACACACACACACACACACACACACACACACACACACACTGTGTGTCACTGCAGCCTACAATACATTGGACTGAAGACTGACCGCAGGCTGCATGAAACCACTGACCGGGTTGAGTATCCGCCCTCAGTTCCTAACCAGTCCAAACCAGAAGTTGGGCCCAACAGCAGCCGGACCGGTGCTTCTTAATAATTCTGACAGGCACTAACTCAACCCAGTTAGACCAGATCACTTACGCTGATGGTCTGAAAAATAATTTATTCTATCATATTTCTCTCTCTCTCATATTGTCTCAGTGCAACTTTGTATATGAAGTATAATTTGAATGGCTTGATCCACACAGATGTTTTGGACTATTTTGTCATGATGGCTACTTTTATGGCCATCATTTCCACTGCAGTGAAAGAGTCCTAGTGTCTTCATAAAAGCTTTACCTGGTCAATGGAAAGTCATGGAGGACAGAACACGGGTAGAATGAGTAAGCCACAATCATTGCTGCTTTTTGTAATTAGCGTGTTTATGGATGATATAATATAGTATGCTGTAAAGCCTGTTAACCTGCCAGGCTGAGTCATTTGAAGAACTAAATATTTAGTAAATAGTTCCATCTTCTGACATTTTAGAGTGTGCTTGATGCTTTCAGTGTGCCGGTGATATGAAATGCTGGATGTAGGGTAGGATCAGAAATTTCATTACATTGCATAATCGTACATTAAACATTTTATCTTAATTACTGTGACAAACTTCAAACTGTAATATGGTGGTATTATTGTCTTAGTCTAATTAATAGATGTAGATACCCTCCATAGATACCCTCCATGTAACAATCTTATGTTCAAGTGACTAGTGCATAAGTAAACACTCATGACTCTGATGAGGAGACCAGTAAGCCGACCTCACACCCTTGCAAGGAAGTTTTACAGTCCTGTTAAAAATGACTAAGGGGAAGAAAGAGATGGAATAGAAGAAAAGAGTGGTGGGGGTGGAAGAGTCAAGGCTTTCAGTGGCCTTCTGGGACTCACTTACTGCCAGTGAGTTTCTTATAGCTGCCTCAGGAGTGGCGTATTGGGTCCATGCAGAAACAAATGGCCTTGAGAGTTACCACAATTTTACACTACTAGGCCAGAGATGTGTCAGTAATCAAATTTGCAAAACCACTGTAAGTTAGAATGTTGTTACATGCTGTGTCAAGTTACAGGTATGCACACAAAGTTAATATTATATTTGAGTATGGGTTATTTATGGGCAGCTAAGGACCTTGGGGGTATAGCACAAATAGAACACATGCATACACGCACAGACAGACAGACAGACATACCACAACACACAACTGCATGAAAGGTTTTTGCTTGTTTCCCTCAATTTATAGACTAATGATACACAGACTAATGGTACATACTGTAAATACTGATGGTATTATTAGCACACCCCTACTAAGAAAAATTAAATATGTAATGTTTTCAGGGAACTGTTGCCTTAATAATATAATAAAGAAGTGTCCAAATTCTCTGCATGGTTCCCTCCAGATTACAATACTCTGTTTCCTCTTTGCTTCGCCACATATTTCCCGGATCACAGCCCTCAACCGCAGTGAATGTCCAATACCCTGGTGATGGCCATTACCCTTGAGTTCACGTTGCATGGGCCACTAAAGCCTCCTGAATATATGCTTTGGACAGTGAGGTGTGTTTGACTTCAAACCCACGTCATCTTTCTTCTGTTAGACAGAAGCCTGGCAGATATGTGTTCTGATTCAGACTGATATGAGAGAAAATATTGAGCCTGGAGCTTGACCAGTCTGCATGAGATGACAGTCTCCAAGAAAATTATGTCCAAAAACTCAAGCTTCTGTAACAAGCTCCAAATAATTCTCCCTGGCCTCAAGAGCTCAATATCAGACAAAATCTTTCTGTTCATAGAAGGACGGTGCTCCCAATGTTTCGTCCATCAACTGCTGATAGATGACCAAACATGAACTGTTTGTTCATTTAAAAAATATATATATATATTTTGTAAAATGGCTTATTTGTACCATTTCCCCTCATTGATTTTTTATTTTCCTCACTGTTCTTTGACCATTATTAATCTCCCTGTAGAGAAACACACTGTTGTACCAATATATGAGAGTGTATAGAGTGCAAAATGTGCTGGAGAATATGTTTATATATTACACGAACACTCACAGATACTGTAAATGATTTGTTCATATGTATTTGTATTTATGTGTGTTTGTTTGTATAAATCTAAATGTATGTATAATTATATACATTTTCATTCATTCATCTAAATTTTTACAATTAATGTGAATAAATTATTTGCACTATATCATTTAATTTGTTTCAAATCAATATTATTAGCGCCCGACCGATTTATCGGTCTGCCGATTTTTATCGCCCGATATGAGCCTGTCGCAGATATATCTGTATTATAATATACACATAAATAATATTACTACTGTATTATAATATACACATAAATAATATCGGCCGATATATCGATATCAGGCTTTTTTTACTCCCTAATATCGGCATCGGCCCCCAAAAATCCATATTGGTCGGGCTCTAAATATTATAACAATCATATATATTATATTAGTAATTTATTCAAAGTAGGGATGTCCCGATCAAGTTTTTTGTGTCCCTGATCCAAGTCATTGAATATTGAATATCTGCCGACACTGAGTCCTGATCCAATACTTGTAGCCTATTTTCCTAGTGTTTGGTGCACACTTCAGGTACATTACATTTTTAAAATCAATCCAATGTATATAGAGCCGTACAGAGTTTATCGGGCAGGAGCTCAAATGTAAAAAAGGGGCAAAAATATTTAACCCCAAAAGTTAAAATTTATGTCAATTTTCCATCCAATTTAATTACATAAATCCAACATAAAAGTTAACATTTTATTTAAGCTTCACAATGTTCAGTTGACGTGAATGAATTAAATAATTATGTGAACTGATGAACTGTGATTTAAGATTGTGTTTTATTCATTTCAAATAAATTGTTTTTACTTGCTTTATATAACTATCTTACATTTCCTTAATTCTATTGAATAAATTGTCAAAAACGGTAAAATTTTCAAACATTTATTGTGTGCAATTGCTCCATAAGTCAAAAGAAACATTCAGTCTGACAAAAGAAACACAAAAATCCAAGCAGGACATAATACAGCACTGTACAAATAAATGCAACTGTTTTATGAATCCTCCCAAAATGTACTTTCTGTGGTTATTACTTGTTTCACTTTTTAGTTTTAAACCCGTGTGCCAAGTAACAGGGATCCACATTTCAACATCAAACATTCTTTTAAAATTTTCAAGGTAAACATTTTGTTAGCACTGCATAATACAGTAATCGATTTGTGCTTTCATCTGATCTGGAACTTGAAACACGAATATAATTGGTACCCATCTTCCTAAATATTTGTAGAACAAATAAACAATCAGGACACTTGGAGAAAAAAAAAAAAAATGTACAAAAATTTTAAACGCAAAAGGGCCTTAGGGATTATATTTTTCTTTACATATTACAGGTGTTCATTTTTTTAACATATAACATTTTTTCACATTTCAACATTTAGGCCATAACACTGCCTCAGCTGCCTGATCAAGCTATCCGTGGAGTATGCTGCATACCTAAAGAAGATCTCCCCCAATAATGTCCGATCTTAGTTTTGGTGGTGGAATAGGTAGAATTACACTGTTGCTGAACTCTGTGTCAGCTCTCTGAAGCTGAATTTCAGCTGAACACAGGAACTAAAAAAACCTGAGGCCAAGAACTTGACTATAACAGTCTCGGCTCTGCTGCAAAACGAGTCATCAGATAAGTTCCTGGACTGAGTCAATAGCACTAGAGCTAACATCTCTCGTGTCAAGAGTATCAGAGCTACAAATGCAGGAATGGTGCATTAGGTGCAGTCTCTTGCATGCTGGAGTTAGTGTCGAAAAATTCCTTTCAGGGCATCCCTGTTTAAAAAGTTTTCAATCTCCCTTCAGTTGTTGGAAACATCTAGGCAAGAAGTGGATGTCCTATTCACTGAAACATTTTCATTTTAAGTGCCTGAACCTTTGGGGTAAGCTTGCTGCCATCCAAATTCATCAGTAACTTTTGAAAGAATTCAAACGTGAATTTGAGACTCTGAGGGTAGCTTAAGTTGAGAGCGTAGATCAGTCCGAACAGCATTACCAATCCAAAGGAAACACTCTTTAAGTGCTGTAGCAGCTGCACACCCTCTAACACTACTCCAACATCCTCTGGCTCGTCCTCGTCCTCAGCACCAGCACCTTCTTTACGGATCACAAAAAGCCCCAGAGTGGTCTCAGAAATTCCTCTCTCTGCTTCTTCAGGATTGCAGTCCTAAGCCAAAACAAAAAACAAACAATACATTTTTAAATAATTAACACCTTGTTCAGTTTCACTGAAATATTGGTAAAATACAGGCTGGTAAAGTACAGGCAAAATAAACTCCGATCATGCTCTTCTCCCACCTGAACACTGTTTACCTGAAGTCCCACGGGACTTCAGCGCGAGACTACAGCTTGCCGTCTAAAACACTATTTAGGTGAATTTAAACAATGGCTAAGTTGCTAAACGCATCTTGTTCACATGTAAGGCCCCTGTTCATGTTGGACAGACATTTTAATTGCATTTTGTGTCTGTTAAGAGGTACAAAGACACTATTTTTGTTTATGCCCCCATAACTGCCGTTTTAGCTGAGTGGGAGCTCTGGGCATTTGCGGGAACAGCTCCATGTTGCAAGCACCGATCCGGTTCGTTTTTTTTTTCTATAGACAGTACTCACAAAGGTGTAACGATCAAGATTAACTTAAAAATTGCCTGGAGTTCTCCTTTAAAATTGTCCCTTTTTGAGGTTGAGCAAAAACACATTTTGTGTGTCATTTTTAAATGCAAATGAGCTCCTGCTCCCTTTCAAGAAGAGGGCAGTGCTTCAACAGCTCGTGTCCTTAGCAGCTTGCAAACACGCACTAAAACGTCAGAAACTGTTCTGCCTTTAATGTTCAAACCGTCGGACAATGATGGAGAGACTCAAGAAGAAGTGACAACATGTAGAATGCAACAGGACGTTTCTAAATGGTCAGTTGAGGAATTTATGTAGCTGATGTGGAGTTAATTATCATCAAGTCATTGATTAGCATATTCTGTCATGATAATGATAATCTATAAATCGCTTGTGTGGGAACTGTTGTAAGATGCCTACAGAGTGACATGCTATTGCATTTGTTACACGTGCTGTATTGCAATAAATGTGAAAATACGGATGCGATCGATTGAGCAGACTCCCAAATGTGCTCTACTACAACTCTTCTTCTCAACACTGCCTCACCCCCTTTGTTGCTTGTGTGTTCCCATGGGCAGGGTTTATGTAAATTATGTAAACAGGGTTTGGGATGTCACTAACCCAGGAGGAAGCTTGTAGTCCTTAAAAAGTCATTTCTGTAAAAGAAAATATGCATTGCATTGAACTTTGAATTGAACTTTGAGCGTCGTAATATATATGTGTATATATATATATATATATATATATATATATATATATATATACACTCACCTAAAGGATTATTAGGAACACCATACTAATACTGTGTTTGACCCCCTTTCGCCTTCAGAACTGCCTTCATTCTACGTGGCATTGATTCAACAAGGTGCTGAAAGCATTCTTTAGAAATGTTGGCCCATATTGATAGGATAGCATCTTGCAGTTGATGGAGATTTGTGGGATGCACATCCAGGGCACGAAGCTCCCGTTCCACCACATCCCAAAGATGCTCTATTGGGTTGAGATCTGGTGACTGTGGGGGCCATTTTAGTACATTGAACTCATTGTCATGTTCAAGAAACCAATTTGAAATGATTCGAGCTTTGTGACATGGTGCATTATCCTGCTGGAAGTAGCCATCAGAGGATGGGTACATGGTGGCCATAAAGGGATGGACATGGTCAGAAACAATGCTCAGGTAGGCCGTGGCATTTAAACGATGCCCAATTGGCACTAAGGGGCCTAAAGTGTGCCAATAAAACATCCCCCACACCATTACACCACCACCACCAGCCTGCACAGTGGTAACAAGGCATGATGGATCCATGTTCTCATTCTGTTTACGCCAAATTACGACTCTACCATCTTAATGTCTCAACAGAAATCGAGACCAGGCAACATTTTTCCAGTCTTCAACTGTCCAATTTTGGTGAGCTCTTGCAAATTGTAGCCTCTTTTTCCTATTTGTAGTGGAGATGAGTGGTACCCGGTGGGGTCTTCTGCTGTTGTAGCCCATCCGCCTCAAGGTTGTGCGTGTTGTGGCTTCACAAATGCTTTGCTGCATACCTCGGTTGTAACGAGTGGTTATTTCAGTCAAAGTTGCTCTTCTATCAGCTTGAATCAGTCGGCCCATTCTCCTCTGACCTCTAGCATCAACAAGGCATTTTCGCCCACAGGACTGCCGCATACAGGATGTTTTTCCCTTTTCACACCATTCTTTGTAAACCCTAGAAATGGTTGAGCGTGAAAATCCCAGTAACTGAGCAGATTGTGAAATACTCAGACCGGCCCGTCTGGCACCAACAACCATGCCACGCTCAAAATTGCTTAAATCACCTTTCTTTCCCATTCTGACATTCAGTTTGGAGTTCAGGAGATTGTCTTGACCAGGACCACACCCCTAAATGCATTGAAGCAACTGCCATGTGATTGGTTGATTAGATCATTGCATTAATGAGAAATTGAACAGGTGTTCCTAATAATCCTTTAGGTGAGTGTATATATACATCAAATATATATCAAATATAGTTTCCGCTAGAAAAAAATGGTGCCGGTCAGAGTTTTCGTTTTACGGACATTTTGATGATATGCCGGTCAAATATCGCTTCTTAATTAGTCAAGTTGAGGAAAACTGGAGGCAGGCTATATGTAACTTATATGACATATTCTGAGAATGCAACATGTTTATTAGCCTAACTTTCAAATAGACGGAAAAAAACATGAATGTCCGATTGGCGTCAATCAACGCCAATTGTTTTTTTTACTATGGTTTCACATTCATAGTTTAACAAACCAATCCCCCTTCCCCACATAAAATATCTGAATAATAGCCTATTGTTTTTACTCAAGTGAACTTTATACACTCTCAGTAGGCTATGTCTCATTTAGCTGGTAACATTTAAATTGGCCACCGTGAAAAGACTCCTTGTCAAATGAACTGGAACAAACAAATGACTAGGCCTATAACATTGTCTCGCGTCATTCTAGGCTACTTTACGCTGTTTTGCAGTGCTGAATTGTGCAGCTGCCGACTTAAAATCAAAACTTCCCAGTGTCTCTCCACAACTTGCAATGCGCATAAACCGCGTAAGGGCCTGTTCACATATCGCGTCTTTTGTGCGCTCAAGTTCGTTATTTCAAATGTAGGCGCGCGGAAGCGACGAATGGAAGCGACGTGCTCGTTTTTTCCAAAGCGCGTCCGCGCCGCATCGAGATAAAAACATCTCGGTGTGGAGTGAGGTAGGGCTGCTATTTTTATTTTACTTAGTCTAACGGAAAAAAATTGCCAGTTTTTGAAGTGTTTTCTTTTTGTCATCTTAATTTGTTAATTATTTAAGTTAAAAAAATATATTTAGCGTTGGGCAATTTTATTGGCCCATAGGTGGCGCTACAGCAACCAAAAGTACTAAATTGCTCATAACTCCTAGACCGCTTGACTTAGAATCAAGGTTTTTACACCACTGTGATCCTTGGCTCAAGACGGATGCAAAATGTATGTTTTAATTAAAAGTTTATGCTATGTCAAATTTCGTCCAAAACCTACTTTTGCAAACTAGTCCCTGGTTTTTCACCCGATCGGAACCAAACCAGTGCAGAAAGATTCTCTGGAGACTGAATAACAATAATTATCAAAAAAAAAGTTGAAATTTTGATTCACTATTGCTAAGGTCACAGTAAAAAAAATCGCCACGATTGAACTAGGTGGCGCTATAACATAAAAAAAAAACATAAAAAGGGCTATGACCACCTGACCGTTAGTCCGATTGACTTGAAAATTGGTATGCAGTGTTTTGGTCCAAGGTGCCATGTATGTCTATGAGGACATTGGCGTATCTCAAAAAACATGGCCGCCATCGGCCAATGAAGTTTGAGCACCTATTAGACAAGGTTAACGGAGGCCGATCGGAACGAAACTCGGTGGGCATGTTCGACTCATGGCCCCAGAGGTCTGTAAGAATTTTGAAAGAAATCGCCCACTAGTCGGCGCTAACGAGTTTTACACCGATCTATAATCACATGGTGTGCACAGATCCACACAATATGCATATCATTTGATAGATCTCCTCATGCTGAACAATTTTCCCCTCAAGAACTACTGCTGTCAATCAAATCATTCATTAAATATTCGCGAATATGTTAAAAACCTACTTTTGCAAACCAGTCCTAGGTTTTTCGCCCGATCGGAACTAAACCAGTCTAGGACAATTCTCAGAACTCAAAACTCAGAACTCAGAAAACGAAAACTCAGAACTTCCCGAAAATTGGTGTGCATATGTGACATAACATTGTAAAGAAGCATGCAAAATTTTATGGAGATCGGACCATAGGTGGCGCTATAACTGTCAAAAAGCTTAGAAAACTATATATTTCCTATGGTAGACTGCCTGTATTGGCTTTAATTATTCGGGTTCCTGCAAGATGTGAGTATGGGTGTTAGTTGAGGTCGAGCAGTAACTCTCTCC
The DNA here is from genome assembly GCF_029890125.1 of Rhinichthys klamathensis goyatoka. NCBI lineage: Eukaryota > Metazoa > Chordata > Actinopteri > Cypriniformes > Leuciscidae > Rhinichthys > Rhinichthys klamathensis. The sequence continues at coordinate 1,478,171 of NW_026606794.1, read as the reverse complement.
CAAGCACAGTTTGTTACCCATGATACTGGGCCAGCAACAGCAGAGCCAAGGCAATGATGATAATTTCAGAGGAGGGGATCTATTACTAGTAATAGTTTTACAGATCTTTCTGCTTTGAGGCGTGCAAATGGTCAATGCACTTTCTTCAAAAATAAAGTAAGCAACAGAAAAAGATGCCGCAAGTAATTCACTGGTAATGGAAAAGCTTTACTTTGAACTGTTGAACTGTTGAATGCAAGAAGTTTAGGTCTGACTTTAGAAATTTGTGCCATAAACTGTTATATTTGGCACTGCCAATGCGCATAACATAAAATACTTCTCAAAGAGTCTTTGTTTCTGCTTTTATGCCATGGAGTACAGATTGTCATTCTGAACTCTTTTGAGCTTCAGCGTGTATGATTTTTTATGAGTCAACTTGTCTGTTTCACTTGAAGCTTTCACTGAAATGTTGTAGGATTTTGACTGGTGCAATTTACTTTCTCTGTGAAGTTAATAACAGAAAACAGTGAAAAGAGTTGAAAGAACATGTGGACCTTTAAGATATCTGAATACGTACAGAATATGCAATGGTAGCGCGTTTCTCCACATTGTTTCCAAAAAGGCGTCAGAAATTATTAGTGAGCTGAGGCGAGTTTCCAGAGGCTTCCCCCGACTCAGTGATACCCTGCAGAGAGCCTGTCTGAAGTTGAGGAAAAGAGTGAGCTCTTTCCCAACCCAAAGACAGAAACCATGAATCTCCACAATCACTATTTTGAAACTGTGAAGTACAGTAGGAGACCACTTTGGAAATCTGGCCTTCATAATCTAATTTAAACCTGGATTTTCTTTTCTTTACAAATTTAATACAAAGATTTAGGATGTAAAATGAAAAAGTATATATTATTCTGCACTATTTTTAGGTCACTAATCAAATAAACACATTTATGATCTCATGAACTCTTTGTACAGACAGCAAGGAGACATGGTGAGTACTAAGACATTCATGTCAAATTTCACTCAATTTGTTATGTTTATAATTTGTAATGAAAAAAATGCAGTAAATCAGAAAAGGGCAACATAACAGTATTTTCTCTAGTGTCTTTTGGATCCCTCTGTATATTTCTTAGTACATTCACTGTATATTTCTTAGTACGTTCATCCCTTTCTTTCACACAGATCTGGAATAGTCTGTGGAAATAGGAAGGGGAAGGATTCTTGAGTCCTCAAGATCTAAGATGAATAGTGTTTATTGTAGCTTGGCACATCCCGTCCCTCTCAGTCAACAACGTCTTTGTGCTTTTACAAAATATGTGTGTTCCATGGATTGTTGCAAGCTGGAAATATGATATTACTCAATTATTTTTTCTTATGCTCCCTTTACTCTCGCTCTCTCTCTCTGTCTGTCTGTGTCTCTCTATTCTTTCACCCGCTGCCCTCTCCACTTGTAATTATATGTTAAAATAAACACTAAGCCAAGAGGCCACATCACTCGACGACAAAATGAACGACAAAGACATTCCCTCATTGAGTCAAAACAATGTGGTGAAAAGCTCCAAAGAATTTGTTGCTTTCTGGAGAGGGTTTGTTCAGAAAATAAGTGCATTTATGCATCAGTATTTAACATAAAGATTCACATGAAGCATGTTCTAAGTGTGAGTATGATTAAATTGCAGTAGATAATGATCATTATGCTGAAACAGCAGAATAATGTGTACACTGGTAACATTTTACAGTGAAAGCTGTCCGTGTAACTTTGCTCTACTGACCCTGAAATGACCTGTGATGTCATTCTACTCCTCAACAGACAGATGAAGATGGATAGAAAACTGACCGGCTGTTATATAACGCTGTTCAAGCCACTGCTTTGCATTTTAGCTTACTCTCCCTTTGATGGTTTCCACAGCAAACACCTCAAACTACGTCACAGCTCAATTTCGTCCACTCGCCTTGCCTTGATCGTCATCACTCCCAAACCATCACGGTGTTGGTTAGTAGGATATTTCCATCCAGTGTGATACCAATCCAGAACCAATTTAAGTTTCTGGGTCAAGCATTCCGCCTGTTTTCTTGCCGTTTACCCTGAATGCAAACTAACCATAAACATGACAGAATCCTCTGGACCTATCTTGGAAGATTGCGCTCACCATCAAATTACCAGTCACCAAAGTTTTGTTTACCGTCGTTTGAGTGGTTGTGTGGGTTTGTCGTATTAAGGTCTCCACATTGCATCAGAGGCTGTCTCTCTGTGGAATTGAGGGAAGGCCCCTGTTCTCTTTCCAGAAGTGGTTACATGCACTTGGCAGCCCATGAACCCAGTAGCTAAAAGCACATGCTAGATTTTATGTCCTTGACTTAAAAAACAAAACCCATATTGATTAACTTGACTGCATCAAATTATGCTGTGGCTGCAGTGTAATTATAACATTAATCTCCTTATTTACCTCTAGTTTATCTGTCTCTCATTCTGTCTTGTCTCTCACACTTTCCATATGTATTCTCAGTCTAAGATTTTATAAAAGCCTGATTATGTGAATGCCTTTAAAAGACTTGCTCTTAATGAATCATTAATCTCTGGTAAATGCTTTAGAAGATTTAGAAGAGCTTTTTGACTACATTTGTGTACTTAATGTCAGTGAGGTGGTCAAATTAAACGGTTTGGATGTGTTGGATCTCTTAAAGTCCTCTCTCTGTTTTAATTCCTTATGTTACATTACATTCTGATTTTAATTTGTGCAGCCTAAAATGAACAAAGATTCTCCATCTTTTCATTATTTCATCCTCTCTCTTACTTACCACACAGACACATACTGAGGTTTTATAAACTTGGACCAAAGTTTATTTAAATTGACACTAGTATGTATCAAAGCCTCTTTTTGCAAAGTCTTGTGAACAAGGAAATAAATAGACAGTCAGCCAGCCACTGAGTTTAAAGAAATAAAACAGATTCTGAACACTACACCCTACTGATTATTATGTATTCTCCATGGTAACATGAACATGACCATGTTCTTTATAATCTCTTCACTGAAATGCATAGGTAAATAAAATATATTATGGCTACAACACATTTAAATTATCAGACTGCCTCGTTTTCCCAGTAGCCAAATTCGGTTTTCGACCACATTCTTTTGATGGATTGGCTGAAGCCAGTCTTTCCAGTTCAAATGCCATGGAAAATCTCTTCAGCTCTGAGAGGGGAATAATACGCAGGGAATAAGTGGGGGAAGACATCAGGGAGAGTAAAATGACCTGTATGAAAACATAGAGGTTGTCCTTTTTTACCAGGAGGTTGTCCTTTAGCTGTTTGGTTCATCTTTGAAGTGGTACATTTCGGCAGAATTCCACCAGTGGCATAAGGACTTCCGTGGGCCTGCGTGCCCGACATGGAGGTGCTCCACAGGGGAAAGCCTCTGCCATCGCTCTGGCTCTGGTGCCCTGGACAGCCGCCCCAGTGGTTTGTGGTAGAGTGCCATGGCAGTGAAACCGCGGCGAGTGCTCCCGCTCCCACATAGTTTCTGGTCAAACTGAAACATTACAGCCCAGAGAACGCTGCCCGTCTCTGCCAGACAGCCTGCATGAGATCAGCACTGAAAACAAGCGATGAACCCCGCTGCACAAAGCGTTTATGAATGTGCAACGCCATGGAACACAGCATGTGGTGCTTTGGTTGTTTTTTGGGTTGAGCAGTTAAAAGCAGTTGAGAGGCTACATCATGTTTGTCAAAGCCATATTAGCATATTATTTATTAGGGCTGTCATGGCATGAGGTCAACGACAAAAAAAATCAAGTTGTATGACGAACAATTAAAAATAAAACACAATATATTGACTTTTATTTTGTATGTCTTTTCAATGATTTAACCTGCCACAGTAATGTATTTAAATAATCTTAATTTGGGGATTTTTTTTATTTTTATGTTTATTACGATTTGATGATTTAAATAAAATAAAATATTAATATGTCAATATGTTAAGATGTCAAATAATTTTTATGTTTTATCTTTCCTGGGCAGTTGGGGGCAATTGTAATGTTAATTATGTAATAAACATTGCATGACTTTTGAACCTTTAAAACTTTTGCATGACTTTTGAACCTTTAAAGTATACTTAAAGACTTTTTTTTTCATATCAACGGATCAATGTTTTTGGGGGAAAAAAGAAGGATTTTGCTCATTTCAAATACTAATCAAGTAGGCCTCAATTAGATTTTTACTAAACACATAGTCCTGACAACTAAAACAATATTATGTATAGAATTGTATTTATATAATTCAAAGGCAAAAACAATTTAGTACGATTATTAAAGCGTTAATAGTGTGTTGTGCTGTTAAAAAATCATATCAATCATTGTATTTCAATATCTATATTTTCTTTGCTCTCTATATGACTTTTTTGTTGTTACAAGTATGTGTATATGGGAATAGCTGAACGTCAGTATAAATTTTGTCAAAAACATTTTATGCATATTTCATCTCATCCTCTCTCTAGGACCTTTAACACACTGGATGACAAAAGAAGTATTAAGGGCGTTCCTCTCAGATTTTGAAAAAAACAACAACACCACCAATACAATTAAATACTGCGGCTAACAGATCTAGGAGATGCAGAGAGTTCAGTTCATGTTTGTTGCTTGGGGTTACCATGACAGCCATCCTCCTTGAATTCATCTCGAGTCAAAAGAAAGTAGCCTTTTCTCTAAATCCTTTCTTATGTAATCTTTTTGCCAGATTCAGATCAAAATCGTATGTGGATGTGATTTACCTTGACCTAGTGGAGACTGGAGACCAGGCCTGTACTCTCTGCTGCGTATCCCAGAGCTGCCGTGTTACTCAAGGCTGTTGACTCTTTCCCCTCTTGGTTCCAAAAAAATCTTGACACCGTTGAATGAGGCCTTGTTAAAGGTAATGCTTAATTTTATTCATACTTAACCTATTTATGTAACCTTTCTCCAACCAAGCTGTCCCCCGAGATGAAAGATCATTTTTGAAGGAAAGACTTTGCAGCGCTTGGCAATCCTAATCTGGCAATGAAGGCAATAACATATTACATAAGGAGCCACCATTACTGTTGTGGGCTGGTGTAATTGATGTAATTGATGTTTTTGACCTGAAGTGACTTGCATTTTCAAACCGTTTAACTAGCAAATACATTAAGGCCTGTGTTTCAACACAATTTAATATTCAGAAATAAACTTGCTAATCTTAGTCCTTCACAGACTGCAAATAATTCAGTGTAATAGACCACCAAATGGCATATATCTAATGTGCTGACTGCCTTACAACACTAGAGGTCTGTAGCAATAAATTAAGCCTGAACAGCAACACGCTTTGTAAAGAGAACCACAAGTGGCCCTTTTATTCAATTCCATTGAGTCACCATTGCCAGTAACCAATACAACAACACAGCAAAACAAACTGGGAGTATGTTGTAAATCGCAGCCATCACAGAAAAGAAAAAAAAAAAGAAAGAAAGTGAAAGTAGTTCTCCCTCCAAACACAAAGTGTAACATAAAGGCAGGCCTGGAATTTAGATTTAATTATAATTTTCATATGCTTTCCATCTCTCTTGCACACCCATGTACAAAACAACTAAACCCAAACCATTGATCTTGGGGTAAAGGCTGAGACCTAAAAGAAAATTTCTGTCTCTTACTTGCACTCAGATATTTTCCGGTTGTAAATCAGAAGAAGATGAGTATGAAAGAAAATACAGATCCAGCGGTGCTTGGTTCTGAAAGAGCAACGTCTGGCCAATTTCTTCTCAATTTCTCTCTTTTTTCAGTCTAAAAAGACAATGTCTTTGCACTGTTTCTCACCACTCTCGTAAAATTATTTCACCACACATGAACACACACAGTGACGTGCATGCACATAATTTTTCAAAAGATGGTCTCTAGTATGTTTTTATAAAGGCTTGAAACCAGAACACAATGTGATCTCACCCTCCATGTACCTATCTTTGCATTGATGAATATCATCAGTGTCTGTGTACTATATCCAGCAGCCGGGTACATCCAGTTGGATCTGTCCATTGGGTTGTCATGGCAATGCGTAATTAGATATGATGAATTAAGTCAGTCAGATGGATGATCTGTCTTGGCTTTCATGGCAGAACACCTTGATAAACTGAATATAAATTTTCCGTATTGTAGGCTACTGTATAATGCCTAAATTTTGCATTTAAAATGTTTAGTTTTCATTTTTATTGTTTATTTTTATATTTTTAACAAAATAATACAACATTTTATTTAGAACATTGGTCATTTGTTGGCCATTTCTTGAAAATAATAATTGGCTTGTTGGTGGGATTGGCCAGAATTTTAATATCAGTGCATCCCCTAGAAACATTTAATTGTATTTCTTTAGCACATCCTAAAAAACAGACAATGCCATATGTGCTGTTATAAGCACATTGATCATTTGTCCGCTAATATATTTTATAAACTGCGTGTGACTGGGTTTAAATACAACATTCGTGGGCACACAATGAACATCAGCAGATCCAAGCACACTACAACAGAGAAGCAGTAAGAGGCTTGAGTACAAATAGCTCTCCAGTTGTTGACTGCATCATACACGTTCAACATAATGCATTTCCATTTACCCAGCCAGAGAAAATATCATAGCTCCACTTTATTTGTCTTGCATGATTGGTTTTCCTAAGCATCTATGGGTTTTTCTTAAAGGGATACTTCACCTCTGGAAAGATTAATGTGTATTTAAAATGGGTCATTTATGTAGAAGAAATGTGAAATTATTTTTGAATTTGGAGCTTTCTAGACTGAGAAAAGCCAGAAAATGTATTTTTGGCTTATGTGGATGAAAGACAACAACTCCCAGAATGCACTTGCTTCGCTGCCCTAGGAGGCCTCGCCTACCAGTAACGGAGCGCAGTAGTTAAACAACAAGTCTAGGCTACTAGTGAGTCTCCGTGATGAGTCTGCCCGGGATTTCGAGATCGCCCAAAATGTCCGGGATTCGGCTTTTGCATTCTACAGTCGTCATTCATTATGTTTACTGTGGCGAGCAGGACGAGGCAGAGGGCGTGATTACTGATGAGAGACACCTGTGAGACGCACCGGTCTCATATCTCTCACGGAGGAGCGGGAATTTTCTTAGCAATGTTAAAACGCACATCAACCGATCACTTTGTTTAGCGTTCATGTAAACACTACATTCAGATTCACCAATCGGAATGAATTCAGTTAGATTGAAACAAAAGGTGTGCATGTAAACAATGAATGGCGACTGCAGAAAGCGAAAGCTGAATCCCGGACATTTTGTACGATCTCGACGCCCGGACATGTCCGGGAAAAAGAGGATGAATGGTAACCCCTACTACTCAGCTTTCTCCTACTAAGTAACTCAGCTTTCTCCACAGAACAAGAGCCTGCTAGCTTAGCTTCCAAAAAAGATGTCTTATGTGTACATTCTGTGAGTGGTATCCCACCCTCTATGGGTGGGTTGAAAATATGCGGAACAGCTCCTTCTACTGGCTGTAGTCTTTAGCCTCTGGCCAAAGAATCTAGCCTGACTACGTCAGAATTCGTACTTCCGCTCAGTTTCATTTCGCTTCTGTACTCAGTCTGAGACAGCGGCCTATCTATCCGTTTTCCTCCGGCCTGAAAACAGCCGGCCAATCAACGAACAGAGGGCGGGCTGAAAGCCGTGATGTAGTCGCTAAGCGCTGAGTTTAATATTAGGTCAGGGAAATCGAAATTGACCGCGGATATGGAGACGCGGATGCAATTCGCTCAGTTGTGGAGAATATTACCGGCATTAGCAAACTGAAGCCCGAACAAGAAGAGTGTGTATTAAACATTTTGAATGGAGGTGATGTTGTGGCCCTACTCCCTTTGGGAAAAGTTTAATTTATCAACTATTACCGATCGTCAGCGAGAAACTGGGGAGCCTTTTGACAGGTCAGTGTCTCCTTTCTTTTTCAGGTCTTAAATATTGCCATGACATGCTCAGGGTTTCCGTTGTCCGGTAATTACCGGACATTGGCCGGGAAAAAAATGAAATGTCTGACAAAATGAAATCTCTCCGGTCAAATTGTCCGATTAAAATGGCCTAATAATCTCGCCCCCCTAACACAATCTGAATCTGAGAATAAGCCTAAAATGTATAAAGCAAAAATACACCGACCGATCAGGAGGATTATTTGCCATTTTACAAGCATTGAGTCTCCTACTCCTCTTATCGATGCAGTAAGCCTGCGACGTGATGCCCTCGCTGTCATGACAGCGCTCCGTGGTTAGGAAGGATTGCATTTCTCCAAAGCCTGCGAAGTCCTCATATGTGATTTCAACTGAACGAAATGTATCCAGTAGGGATGCTCATTTCGGTTAATTTTCCCGACCGACAACCGCCACTCGTTAATCGATTATTAACCGTTAACTGATAAGATTATAATATTGAATTGGCATTAAATAAAAATAAAATTGACGCATGTCTGTGACCCGTTAAAAATACAAAAAAAAAATTATTTATCAAAGGGTTTATTTTAACGTGCAAAGTGCAAACAGCAGCATACAGAACAGATCAACAACAGAACCTTGATTCAGATCAAATTTTCACGCACCTACAACATTTCTGACAATGACAACAGAGAAAAACAGAATAAAATAATACAAAAAAAGAAAAAATTGGCCAACATTAAATATATATTTTTTAACTTAAATAATTAACTAATTAAGATGACAAAAAGAAAACACTTAATCCGTTTGAACGAAGCTTTAAAAAAAACTGGCAATTTGTTAGACTAAGATTTTTCGTTAAATAAAAATAGCAGCCCTACCTCAATCCACACCGATATGTTTTTATCTCGATGTAGCGCGGACGCGCTTGGAAAAAATGAGCGCGTCGCTTCCATTATGAGCGCGCATACCGCGCGTCTACATTTGAAATAACGAACTTGAGCGCACAAAAGACGTGATATGTGAACAGGCCCTTACGCGGCTTATGCGCATTGCAAGTTGTGGAGAGACTGGGAAGTTTTGATTTTAAGTCGGCAGCTGCACAATTCAGCACTGTAAAACAGTGTAAAAAGTAGCCTAAAATGACGCGAGACAATGTTATAGGCCTAGTCATTTGTTTGTTCCAGTTCATTTGACAAGGAGTCTTTTCACGGTGGCCAATTTAAATGTTACCAGCTAAATGAGACATAGCCTACTGAGAGTGTATTAAGTTCGCTTGAGTAAAAACAATAGGCTACTTCTCAGATATTTTATGTGGGGAATGGGGATTGGTTTGTTAAACTATGAATGTGAAACCATAGTAAAAACAATTGGCATTGATTGACGCCAATCGGACGTTAATTTTTTTTCCCGTCTATTTGAAAGTTAGGCTAAACATGTTGCATTCAATACGGACTGATTATGTCATTTTTTAAGTTACATAGCCTGCCTCCAGTTTTCCTCAACTTGACTAATTAAGAGGCGATATTTGACCGGCATATCATCAAAATGTCCGTATAACGAAAATTCTGCCGGTCACTTTGACCGGCACCATTTTTTTCTAGCGGATACTCATGCTGTAATCTTGCAATGAAGTTGCAGCATTTCCGACAGACTCGAGATGAACAAAGAGCTGTGTTTAACAGAACTAATCCTAACTTTGACAGTTGGCTGCAAATATTTTTTTTGTTTCTCTCTACTGTCAAATATGAGTTTAGAGGCCCTGATTGTACCGTGGATGCGTAGATTAACTTCGCATAATCTGCAAAAGTCGTTTACAGCCATGTTCACTCCGGTATTTCACTCGCATCATCAAGTGTTTACAGCAGATTTACAGTGGAAGTTCGATCATAGATTTGAGTTCGATGCATGATGTCTGCTGTTCGATGCGGCTGTCTTGGCACATAACATACGTCATATATAAACTTGTCTGATTGGCTTACGGGTAACCAATGATTTTAAACTTCAGACAAGCGCCCCCTAGCGAGAGAGAAAACACTTCTCTATTATGCCATTCCAGACTCTGTCTACGAAGCAAAGTGAAGTAGCAGAGTCTGGTATTACCAGGCTACAAAAAATCCTCCGATGACGCAAAATGACAATTTTTGCGTCATCGTAGGATATTTTCCAGACAAAAAATACATAAATCTCTCGTTTCAGGGGGATATGAGGGTGGAAAGCACGGTAATTTGAAAATACTACAGGTTTTCTACTAATACAAAGCTTAATGCTAAATCCTGAAGTATCCCTTTAAAGAAGTATGATGTTTTCATGCTCTAGATCTAATTTTCTCCACATCAGGTTAAGCCTTGACATACAATCATAATTCAAATATGTCTTATGTGTGTGTGTGTGTATGTATGTGTGTGTGTATATATATATATATATATATATATATATATATATATATATATATATATATATATATATATGTCTCTGTCTGTGTATACTGTAAGTAAATGGAACTGGGATTTTTGAACAAAGGGGACATTCAGATGGTGCCATGGACGATCACTGCCGGGGATGTTAAGCCACCGGCGCTGGAAAAAGTATGCGATCCAGAGCACAAAAGCAGGGGTGTGGGATCTTGCGGTGTGTGTGCTGCACTCTGATAAAAAGGGAGAGAAAAACCCATACAGTTCCCAATGTTTCTCAGGCGCAGAAGCTCACTTGCACTGCCAGTTTTGTTTTGTCATGCAAGTCTGACAATGTTAAGAGATTGTGCTTTACTGTGACACTCTAGAAAATAATTAATTAATTGGATCTTATTCAGAATCGCCCCTTGATTTAAAAAAAAAAAGTGGAATCAAATGGCATTCCGTAATGGTTCTCACACCTGAGGTCTTTCACTAATTGGGACTGAGCACCATACTAAAAAAATTTAGTACTTCCTCCTACACTGATAGGCCTAAATGCTGTGTAATCTACAGTACAAAGCAAAGCATATAGCTGGGAAGATGCAATCCGTTTCCCAAAGGAATAACTGAACCAGTTATTTTTATTGAGTCAAAAACATATAGCATGACCAGTGTAGCCCGATTGCTGAACAAATTACTCTTATGAGCCAGTTCATTTTAGCGAATCAAAACCATACTCGTGAGCTGCGTCCCAATTCAGAGGCTGCATCCTTCGAAGGTTGCATTTGAAGGCCGATTGCATCCCAATTCGAAGGCTCCTCCAAATACGGCCTTTGTTTCCCGTTAAATGAAGGATACAATAGATGGATCCCTCACGGCCTTGCCTACCCCAGAATTCATCACGCGCCAGTGACGACAGGATTTTTTTTAGAGAAATTGCTAAATTACAATTTTAAATGCAATTATTGGGTTTCAACTTACTCAACTATCTAATTAGCCTGGATGCCAGCTGAGCTTAGCCCCACCCACAACATTTGAGTTCGGGAAGTTCGGTCTGGACTTGATCCGTTGTGGAGCAACTATGCTCAAACCAGAGCTGTTCGGACCAATCAAATTGTCAGGGCGGGCTTTATACGATGATGGACAGATGATCAACAGTAACGTAATCATCCACGTCACCAAAGAGAGCTTGGGTTGAATTCGTTTACAACAAAAATGACCGTCGCTAGAGAATTGAGATGTGTAGATTCCGCCATCGCGTCTGTTATAGAAGATAACAATTAATTTAAATAAAGCGCATTCATTTTTAAGAGGAACAGAGAACCGCGATCAAGGCATTTGTTGATCGGAAAGATGAATGAAGAACACACTTACTCCGTTGCTCTGATTGGTTGTAGGTCTATCTAATTGAGTGCAGAGGCATTTTCTTTCCTGATTTGGTTGAAACACGCCCCTTAATCACAGCCCAATGGAGCAGTATCAGACTCATATTCTGACTAGAATCTGAGTATGACGACGTCAGGCTAATATCTAATGATAGAAATGTAAAAATAAAACATTTAAAGCAGTTCAAATGTTGACTTGTATCTCAGTAAGATGCGGTTATATGAAGTTTACTCTTTATTATCTAAAGAAATGGACCATGGTGAAGAAGAACACATTTTGTTTTCAGACAGTTTAATGTAACTTTCAAAAAAGTCCAGTACAAATGTTACAATAACATCTGTCACAGTTGCTAGGCGACAAGAACAGTCCTCAGTAGGCTAGACCGTCCCATTAAACAACGCTCAGTCCGACCCGGACTTCAGGCATCGACTTTGAAGACCGAGTCCTTCGAAGGATGCAGCCTTTAAATCTGAACACAGCCTGTGACCAGTGTAGTCCGAATATAGAACTAATAACTTGAGTCAGTTCTTTTTAGCGAATCAAAATCCTACAGCCCCACCAGTGTAGTCTAACTGATTCCCCAATAAACAAGTGAAACAAATTTTGTTGTTTGGCTTGTGTAGTTACTGGTTAATCATATGGCAATGTGTACACATTAGCACATTATGTCAGTACTTTTTTTTATACCATGGTCTGTCTGAATACTCAATTCTGATTGTCTGGAAGGTGTGCATTAAAACTGTTTAATGCACAGGTAGTTTCAAGTCTGTTTAATCACCATTTTATATTAATGCGCTGCTTTCATTGAAGCGCACACACACATCTGTCACTCGCACACAGAGATCGGAGATCGTGCTGCACATTCAGGAGCACAGAAACGTCAACAACACTGCCCCGTGGCTTATTAATAAAGTAGCTTTGCTACTGAATTGCTACATTATATTACTCCGCAAGGAAGTGGTAACATTGCTGTTTTTGAAGTAATTCAACTTACAGCGTCATTGCTAGTAGAGAGACACTGGACAGACACAGGTAATTCACACAGCTCTCTCTCTCTCTCTCTCTCTCTCTCTCTCTCTCTCTCTCTCTCTCTCTCTCTCTCTCTCTCTCTCTCTAATTAATTTAAATAAATGTGATGTAACCCTGGGTTAATTTCTACATGATTATTCTTTACTATTATTTGTATTTATTTATTTATTTGTTTATTTTAAATGGGTATAGGCAGAAATGTGCTGCTTGGTGACGAGAGTTTATTATTGAATGAAAGTGTATCTGTTCAGAAATGTTCATGTCAGTAAGTTGTGTTTGGTTTAACGTTATTGGCTAAAAACAGCTTGATCCCGCATCATATCAGTTATGGTAACTGATTGGCCAGTGAAAAAGTCAATCAGGAGAGGTAGAGGTAGCAGGGGAAAAAAAAGAAAATGCCAATGTTGTCGGCATGATAACAGATAGCGTGCTGGTTTATTTGCTGGTTTATAGTCAGAACTGCGTTGTTTAAGTGTTAAGCTGAAAAGTATTCCGTTGTGAAGTCAACACGACGTGATTCGGAAGAACTGTTATAGTTTAACGCTTGATCGCTACCGCAGTGAATCGGACTATTCATGTAACCGGTGAGAAAATTTACTCAGGTTCATCCAAGCGGCAACATTCTAATCTAAAAAAATTAAGCCTACCTGGAAGTGTGAAAAACTGCAATACATCGAAAATCCGCTAGGGGCAGGTCCCAAAAGGGAGCAAATGTCCATAGACCCCCATGTTAAAATGTCCGTTTTCACAGCATAAATTCATGTTTTTGCAGGGTGGTCCCATGGACTTTTATTGTATTTTTCGATAGGTTCCGAGTGCCTGACAACTGTGAGGCGGGTGAATTTTTTTCTAACTCGTTAGTTTAGTTCGTATTTAGATATAAAATGTATGACAAATAAGGGCGTGGTTAACTTTGATTGACAGCGTGATTGACAGCTGATAACGGGCTGCGCCGAGTGAAATTCCTGAAATTTGATCTGACACAACACATCATACCACCTCTGTATCCTTTCTGAAAAGATTTTCCAAGATGGCGCCGCCCATACCCCCCCATAAATGGCCTCAAAACCGTTCTTCAGAAAGTCTATGGGGGACGTCACAGATGCTTTGTCCATATTTTTTACAGTCTATGGGTTCATCCCTTACTTCGGCGAATGTGAGAGAATCAAAGGTCATCTAAGCGATTGCCAAGAACTGTTAGTGCATCGATCGAGAGTGACGGAGCCGCTGAGGAGTTTGCTAACTGATGCCAGCTTCACGGATGGATCTGACGGGTGACGGAAATCATTAACTCTTGCCACTTACACTCAGGTAGCCTACACTTTGTTTATTTTATTTGTGCTACTATAGAGCGAAGCGGCCATTTTGTGTTTCACTCGGCCTCAACGCACACAAGCAATGTTTCAGGCCTACATGGGTGTGTGTGTGTGTGTGTGTGGGTACGCATGTGGTGGGCCCACAATACGTTGTTTTTTTCAATTGATGAATGATATAATGGTTTAATACTCTGTGATTCATTGAGTATATTATTACAGGGTTACAGTTTGTATTTCTGATTGAAACTGAAGTTTGTTTACGTGCTTTATTTCTGTACTGAGCTTTCATAGATACCAGAATTACATTGGTATATTGGTTTACACTAAGTGAAGACAAATTTGTACTTTGTGTAAAATAAGTAAAGGTTAATTTAAAGAGTGATTCATTGGAAAGCCCTATTTTTATGGACGTTTAAAAGGTTAACCCTTTAAGTGTCTGTTGTTGTGCACAGAAGAGTCAATCAAACACTGTATTTCAAAATACCAGTTTATTCAGAAGTTGGTTGAACATAGAGTTCTCAACGGGTCGGGTCGGCCCGACAAACCCGACGAGACCCGCGGGTTCGGGTCGAAAATATTTGCAAATGACTCGGGTCGGGTCGGACCTCGGGCTTAATCTTTTGAATTGTACAGTGAAAGAAAAAAAAAACATTTATTATTCATCGCTGCTGTTCACTGTAAAGAAAGTCTGGCTGCTGCGTGCAACGTGCATCGCGACGCGAGGGCAGACCTGACGCCGCTGCGTGCACGCCTTTAGCCCGGAGAAGAAGATGGAGTTGGTGAAAAGTAAACTTGCTGCAGGTGAAATCACCGTTGCTCAGGGGCGGCGCGACGTTGTGTATTTATCTCGGCAGTTTAGGACATCGCACAAGATTTGCGTCAATACAGAAAACATTTAATCACTGGATAGTTTTTTTCGTTTATTGAAATGTGGTTTATGTCAGCTGGATGGGCGGAATGTGTGAGACGTGAGAGTGCGCGCGCGCGCGGCCGGGGCTCTCTCTCTCTCTCTCTCTCTCTCTCTCTCTCTCTCTGCGTCAAGCGCAGCAGTCATAGAATACATTCTATTCTACATACATCACTCACCGATCAAAAGGGTGGCGTCGGGCCGCGGGTCGGGTTCGGGCAGATAATTCATGTTGATGTGTCGGGTTACATCGGGTCCGGGCTTTAAAAGCCACGGGCCGGGTCGGGTCGGGTTGTAATTTTCAGGCCCGTTGAGAACTCTAGTTGAACAGATTTTATTCATATTTAATTTGATTCATTTTTGTTAATTCCTTCTGTTTATTTTCTTTTAAATAAATTCAATGTATATTTCAGTTATATAGTGTGTGGTCACTTTAATAGAACAGATAGGTAGCTGTAATTGCTTAAAGTGGTTTTGCAGAGATCTGAGTTGCACTTTGTAAGAAGTAGTGTAGAACCAAGGGTCACAGATTGATTATAAAATCACGCCGAGAGACAAATAAACGAATCTGGGTTCAAGCGTCCAACATTCCAAAGGGTAGATACTTGGACAGTAGAGGGCACTACAGTTATAATGTTATAATCAAATAAACGTGCTGGTGACATATCTGTGCGAGCAGGGTGTGTGGAGGTATGGAAATACATATAACTAGCAGATAGGACATCGTATCGGACCGAATGCAATGATTGGACGGAATTTTTTTTGGTCCTGAGATTTCCACAGATGATATATGTATGTGTTTTAATATTTAGACCACTTCTATTATCAACTGCTATCAGGATGTGAATAGAGTTTTAACCAGAATAACAGTGTTTATGAGGGGGGAAAAAACTGCCTACCCTACCTTTAAAAAGTCTTTCAGCATTGGTAGAATTGTTTCTATTGTTAATTACAATATTAAATGATCTCATCTTTTGGCAATGGAATTGATTTTTAATTATTTGGCTGCAAATGTTTTTTTCTCAAAAGAGGAATCAGAGCTGTAATTGTAATCATTACATTCCTTATCAATCCCATTCATGTTTTATTAGTGTTGTTCGATTATTTGTTGTATGAGGTGTAGTGTGTGAGCACATGGTAAGAGACAAAGTACCCGAGTCAGTCTGAACAGCATCTATAACAGATTTCTGGTGTGTACACCCATATAACCGCATATTTCCCTTCACTAGCCAGGTGTCGCTGAACCCTTAGGCTATGTAGCAGTGGGGTATTCAGAAGCAGGGGCCCAATGCCCGAATAGGCATCCCACACTGATCCCCCTCTGGTGGACTACAGGGGCCAACGGAAGTACCGCACTCTGTGTCTCCACACTGTACACCCCCTCCAGACCCCCAAACTATGTCCACATTGGATAGGTTCCCTCAGGGCATGAGGGGCAATTAAGCTCGGTACAGACGCCTTTTCTTGGGCTAAAAAACACCCTGGTACCCACAAAAACCGTCCCCCGCAGTGTATGGTATTTATTTGACTCCTCACACACATACACACATATGTAGACACATTCTTGACTAAGTACATTCTCATACCTTAGCCCACATTCAGCCCTGCCTCTCACACCTGGAACCAATGTGTGAACGACCAAATGAAGAAAGGTATGAACGAATTAATGAACAACCACATGTACAGAGAGGTAATGAGTCACTTTATTCAGCTTTATTCATACACATATGTGCTCACACATACATCATTAGAGCCACCACTCTAATGTGCCTGGTTATTAGACCTTCATCTGAACAGTTAAAATCAATATCGAAGATTAATTCACATTAACCATCACTTTTCCAAATGTTTTATCCCAAGCGTTGGTAAAGAACTGAGATCAGTTAGTATACATCTAGTGTGTATACTTGTTTGTATGAATGTCTACAGATACAGAGGATTTTTGGTGTGAACATGAATAAGTTTTTGTGTGCAGGAATCATTAGACATCTCTTTTATTGACCTCTTTTATGGGTGAGCATAAAAATTCTTGTTTGGTAAGAACATAATGTTGTTTTAATTTCATGTTGAGTCACTACAAAGAATACCACCCTCCTAAACATCTACTCCATAGCTTTGAATGAACTCATCTTGTAAACAAATAAGCCAGAGTCTTGCTCCAGAGGACATTTAACAAGTCACACCAGACCACGTGTGGATGTGTTATTTCTTTTTTTATTTGCAAAAATGTTTCATATGCTTACATCTGCGCTGCTGTCTTGTATCTGTCTAGAATGTTTGCACTACTTCTCACCATCAGTCTGGCTGAGGCTCTCTATATCCTCCAGCATAGTTTCAAAGCAGGTACAGTTGAGCTTCTGTTTATGTTCGCTAATCAATGTTTATATGTGAATAAAAGCCCTAAATTAAATCTGTTCATCATAAACACGATCGCTTCTCTTCAGAAAATGTTTACTTAATCGCTCGATTCATACAGTATTTATTAGTTTTACGCTCTCTTTATGAACTTTAAGGCGTCAAAGTGGTAGTTGCGTAGTTGTCAATGGAGGGACTGAAATCGCTCAGATTTCATAAAAAAATATTTTTAAAAATAAGCGCCAAAGTGGTAGTTGTGTGGACTCAATGGAAGGACAGAAATCTCTCAGATTTCATTAAAAATATCTTAATTTGTGTTTTGAAGATGAACGAAAGTCTTACGGCTTTGTAACGACATGAGGGTGAAATGATGACAGAATGATAATTTCTACCAGAAAGACTCGGAAAGCAAGATGATATCACAATAACATTTATTAATTAATAGACCAGAAAATTAAAACAACAATATTGGATGGTAAAGTTCTTTGGCGTAGTCTGTAGTTCACATTTGGAGGCTAGCGGACTTTGCATATCCTGCCTGAAGATGAAGGCAGGGGCGCAGCCGACCCCTGGGGAGGTATGGACAGGGACCGTCCTGGTGGTGGTGGGGAGGATGGAGGTGAATGTTTGCGTCATCATTGCGAATTCAAACGTGTAAGTAATGATCTTTTATGCTCCAAGTATTATATAGTGATTGGATAGACCAGAAAGTAATGACGTAACATTTGAGTCTTCCTGGCAGAACTTTACACTAGAACTTTCATTTTGGGGTGAACTAACCCTTTCAAGAAATATTTTTTTTAATTGAAAATATATTTTGTTATTGCAAAATGTACTTAAAAGGAGCAACAAAACATCTCCAATCTTAAACTTTTTGTATATTTTAAACTATGTTTATGCATTTTTGTGTGTGTGTCAGGGAATTAAGGAAACTTGTTACAGTCTTTGTTACCTCGGAAAGAAATTGCTAGAACAGCAGTAATCTGGAAATGTACGTAGACTTAAACACTGTTGCTTTCTTTGATGTATTTTAAATATGACATTACATTTTTGCACAGACAATACATGAAAAAATTTAATGTCATCTGTTGCTATAGTTCTAGTGCGGTTGTATTTTAGTGCCGTTCTCTGGTATGTTATATTACTTAGCTAGCTTGTCCAGTGGCCACCCCATAAACTTTACAGCTTAGATGTAATCAAACTGAATGTTTTAATTGACTTTCATTAGCCTTTACAAGGCGCCACACATTTTTTCAACACACATACACCTCTAAAACAGTACAAATTGCACCCAGTAAAGCATGGATATAAACATAAACCTCAATTTAACCACTGAATGTATCTGCTCAAGTATGATAAATGAGCGTAACTGCCATTAAAGTAAGCCTGTAAATAGTTTAAAAAGCAGAAAAAGCTATTGTTTAGAAATGTAGTGATACCCAGTGTTGTACAGCAGATGAGACAATTATTTCACTTTTTAAAAATGTTTGTAGAGTACCTACTTACTCTTAATGTTCACATAAAAAGGTATAAATTAAGAATACGCCTTTCATACTTTTGAAATCAAGTATCTAAACTAGATACAATACACGCTTTCTAACTGATTTTCCACAAAACAAACTTAAGTAAATCCTTATAAAGGCGAGTTCTCATTCATATTCACTGTTCTCAAAAGACACCTTCTCTCCACTGTGCTGTATTTCCTGCAAGTCACCTTTGTTCCACCTCAATACCATGAGATGGCGCTAATGCAGTCTTTTGTGCTTCTGTCATGTCCATTGTTTTCACAAATCTAGATGTAATTCCTCAATCTGGTACATTGCTTACTATGCCTTTTGTCCCTCACATTATCATCAACTTGTTTGTCGCACTGAAGAGAAAGTTTAATTGTGGTGTCATTTATCTTGAGCCATTTATGGATTGGATATAAATTGGATATAAATTGCATTAATAATTGAAAACAAACATCAGACATAATCGCACTGAATAATTTGTTTGGGCAAAATGTAACTGCATGGTTCAAAAGACAAAGTTGATTGTGGAAGAAATGAGTGAAAGAAGCAGGGTCAGAGGTCACTGTGTCTCCTGTGCACATCTCTCTCTTTCATTCACAGGGTTTAAGTGGTTGTATTATCCTCTAAGCTCTTGCTACCGTGTTCTTCCTTTCCCTCCCATTGCCCTTTAAAGAGTAACCAGAGCCAGCGAGAGGACAGCGGGCATGCGGAGACAAACACTCTAGCCCAAAAAGTGAAAGAGAGAGAAAGACGCTGAATGGAAGGGGAGGCCAACAGCAAATGGGGCTGTTTTAGAAAGTGGGGTAGTTAGCAGATAAAAACTGTCTCCAGACTGTAAAAAGATCCTTCCTCTTCTTCTTTTCTCCCCCTTCTTTTGCCCCCCCTCTTTTTCTACAAAAGAAGCACCGGTTTATCTTTGTGCCCTTAATTGGGCTCGGAGACAGAGAGCTACTCAAGGCCGCTGAGACCCCAGACGCCTTTCTACTGTTCATTCATCTCTCCTGTCTTTCTTTCTGTCTATCTCTCTGACCCTCTTGCTTTTGAGCCCTCACTTTCTTTTCTCTCCCTCTCCCCTGACTCCACGCCCTGTATCTCTCTCCTGTCTTCTATCTGTCCCTCAACTTTCCCTTTGTACGGCTCTATCGGATTCTCGGTGGTGACGTTCCTTTTACTTTTCCCTCACATTAGAGAAAGACACACACACACACACACACACACACACACACATACACGTATCAGAAGGACAAGAGATGGAGATGTGGAGATGGTGTGTGTGTGCGTGTGATACACTTTGCTGAACATGGGAAACTGAGGTGCGACTCTGTAGGTTCACTGAAAGGTTGATGCATTCAAAACCGACCACACAAAGAGACCGAAGAGAAGTGATACCATGAAGCATCAATGCGAAAAACTCTTTAACCCCTGTATTTTCCTGTATGGGAATTATTCACCAACTTTCCGGGGGGTTACTTTCAAAAATGTATTAGGAATTTTTGTACTGCAATCTGATGTTTATTACACACAATATGAATTGTCTGTGGTTGCCCAAGCGTTGACACGTAACCGTCAACTGTCACACACAACATTTCTTATTACGCCTTAGGACAGATCTTACAGGAAAGCATGGTGTCACGTGTAGTCACACACAAGTAAAAGATAAACAAAGAGTCTTTTAATGAACAAGGAGAATAAGAATCACAACTACACACTTACCTAAACAATTCTGGATAATGAAACACAGGAAACTGAGGGCTTAAATAGACAGGGGATGATTAACTGAAACAGAACAGGTTTGATGGAACTACCGGTAAATAACAAACACAACATGTTGGAGCCCTCTGCGTCACTTTTTATCACACAGGGTACTCCTTTATCGTCATTTTTCGACGCACAGAGTACTTCATTGCTTTCAGTTGTTTGCCTTATGCGCCAGATCAAAACACATTTAATTCTTTGCATTTGTTAAAGTAGAAATTATTTTATAAATATTTACATTTTTATTTGTTGGAGCAAAAAAGGGCCTAGTGACGTCCCTGAGTGACAGTAAAGACATTTATATTACAAAGATTTCTATTTCAAATAAATGCTGTTCTTTTAAACTTAGAAATGCCTTCAGTGTATTGGTGATAAATAAGGCCTTATTTGAAAGCCTGTGAGGACATTTGTACATCTGCTTGATCCATCAGTAAAGATTTTAGATGAGCATCAGAGAAAGCATATCTGACATCATGTTCTGATCTCAAATAAAAAAGAAATTTGAGATGCCATGTCGCTAAAACCTATCATTAATTTACGCTAAAATACGTTAAATTAGCTGTTTATGATCATTTTTCTGTTGAAAGGTGGTAAATGTTGACATTTGAGGCTTTTTTAAAACTTTACAGCCTTGTGAAGTCTTAATTCTGCATGTGGAATCACCTGACCCCATCCTTCTCTCATCATCTTTCTGCAGCTCAAGCCCCATCTCTAGTTTGGTGTCCAGAGACCTGACTTTGAGTACGGTTTGGAGGGAATCCCAGACAAAAATAGTCTCTTTTTTTGAAAAGGTGGACCAGAGACAAAAAGGAGATGAAGAGAGGAATGTCAAACCGTCCTTTTTTCCCCTCTCTCTCTTTCTTTGGATGAAGCCAGAGGATGCGCTGGCTGAATAGAATGACTGTCCGATAAGGTTGTATGCGGGAAATCTGTTACCCCCTGAGGTACACATGATGGGCTGCACGGTTGGATAGAAACATGTTTGCGAACATGACTGAATAGCGAGAAGTCAAAAAAGAAATTTGAAAGCAAGTGATTGAAAGTGAGAAGACAATGGTGTGTCTTATGTGTTAAGTGGAAATGCTAATTCAAGTAAAAACAAAGTTCAGATAATAATCTCTCGTCCCTAGATTGAAATGGACAACCTCTCCATGAACTCACCCACGGCCTTGAGACTGGCTCTGAGCTTGACCTCTATAATGGTCTGGGAACTGAACAGAAATCCTCACGTTTTTTCCTCTGCCATTTAAGCAAGAGAGATTCTAAACAAAAGTCCCGCCACCTTCGGGAATCCTTGTATTTTCCTCCAGCTCCTGAGTGGAGCTTTTCAAAATAGCACTTTAGAGCCTGTTGTGGTTGACATGTCGCAACAACATGAAAATGAATGTGCTTTGTCCTTCATCCACCTCTGGGAGCACTCGACAAGATGTTTTTACACTCATGTTTCTAATTTCTCCCTCTTGTAGATTCAATTCAAAAATAAATCAAGGCATTTGAACTCCATTCTGTCTAGGTTGAAAGCTCATTACAAGTCTTTTTGGGAACTGTATGTTATCCCACCTGAGTTCTTACACTGAGGCCACAGTTATTCTAGAAAGTGTAATTAGCTGTCCATCTGCAGCTCTGAGCTGTTGCCAAACCCTTGGGTCCTACAGGGGACCTGCTGTTTCAACTGACCAATTAAACATCTGGATTCATCCTTTCATTCTGTCCATTTACCAAGTTCTAACTGCTGATTTAATCTGACAGGTATTGGCAAGTGAAATCAGTGTTCATTTTTACAGTTATTTTTTTTTTATGACAAAAATACCTTTTAGATTTAGTCATTATTTCATTTTCGAATGAGCAGTCATACAGTGCGAGATAATAATAATAATAATAATAATAATTCATTACATTTATATAGCGCTTTTCTGGACACTCAAAGCGCTTTACATTGAAGGGGGAATCTCCTCAACCACCACCAATGTGCAGCATCCACCTGGATGATGCGACGGCAGCCATATTGCGCCAGAACGCCCACCACACACCAGCTTACTGGTGGAGAGGAGACATAGTGATGAAGCCAATCAGTATATGGGGATGATTAGGAGGCCATGATGGACAGAGGCCAAGGGGCAAATTTGGCCAGGATGCCGGGGATACACCCCTACTCTTATTCGAAGGAACATCCTGGGATTTTTAATGACCACAGAGAGTCAGGACCTCGGTTTAACGTCTCATCCGAAGGACGGTGCTCTTTTGACAGTATAGTGTCCCCATCACTACACTGGGGCGTTAGGACCCACACAGACCACAGGGTGAGCGCCCCCTGCTGGCCTCACTAACACCTCTTCCAGCAGCAACCTGGTTTTCTCAGAAGGTCTCCCATCCAGGTACTGACCAGGCTCAGCCCCGCTTAGCTTCAGTGGGCAACTGAAGCTGTAAGATGTAGCTGAAGCTGTAAGATGATAAGATGTAAGTAGCTAAACTAAACAGCTGTTTTACGATAGAAGTTTCAAACGACCGACAGTGATAATCAGTTTGCAAAGACTGTAGCCTATCAATCAAAGCTCAGCTTTGGGAAGGGGAGATTTACAGGTCAAGATAAAGAGACTGAGAGAAAAAGAAAGAGAGAAGGTGATGGAGATGAGAGAGGAAGAGCAGGTATTGCATACCGTGCCCAGGGTGAGATTAACATTATTACAATGGATTCCTATTTAACACAGATGTACTGTACGTATGTTCTGTGTCAAAGACTGTGGAAACTATAAGCTCAATTTATCAACACAAGCACCTATTAAATATATTGGCATTATTATTGGCATAATTTGTTACTGCCCACTGACATGCTTTTAAAGCCACTGTTAATTTTTTTTTGGCCTTCAAACACCTCAAAATGCACGTCGAGATCAGGAAAATCAAAATTTTCGAATGAGCTTGGGCTGAATAAAACCCTGCCCTCGATTTAATATTCCATTTCGCTTAGAAATAGTCACAACACTGAAGTCGTTTGCAACTTCCGGTTCACGGGGACTTTAAAGTAATGCAGTAGCTAACATTCAGTCAGTCAATTTATCAATCCAATTATTTACTGTGTTTTCACATAAAAACGTAACAAAAAGACATCAACATCTCCCCTTTTTTAGTTTGACAAGTTCAATAACATATCACATCACTGAGAAAAATCCTCCATAAATTCTTTATTAAGTTTCCATTGTGCTAAATTTCTCTCTTTCCTCTATTTTCCAGTCTTTCCACTTTCTGGACGCCTTAATTACCCTTCAAAGCAGCATTTTTGTGCTTCGGAGTGAGTGGAGTGAAAAATGAGAGGAAAAAGAGAGAGAAATGGATTGTGACGGAGGCAGCAAGGCTAATAGGATTGAGCCTGAACTCGGCGGGGTAGTGCTACCCTCCTAACCGGACTCACTTCCTCTCTTCTCCTCTTCCCCACTGCGAGGTCAACCAGTCGTCCATCAGATCGCTGGCTAAACCTTTCAGAATGATAGAGTTGGATAAGTTTCTGAGACAGAAAGAGTAAAAGACGAAAGATAAACGAAAGAAAGATCACACCCTTAAGATGAGGAGATCTCATCTCATCTGATGTTTGTTGAATGGACTGGAGTCTAATGTACAGGAAACGGGTTGCCCTCTTAAGTTCACTCTTTTATTTGCATAGTGTGGCACAGCATGAGGAAGAGGGGCCCGGCTCCTATACAGGCTAAAAAGACAGGTGAACATGAATACATGAGAGGATAGGACTAAACAAGGCAGACAGAGAGAAAGAACTAAGTTTAACAGTAATAGATACTAATGACTTCCATAGAGAGTTTGCACTGCCATGCTCACTGTTTGGACCTTGTTTGTAGGGATGAAGTCACTGAACATTAATTTCTTTAGGATATTTTGTCACCTATAGACCTTATTCGTCAGAGAAACAAGCGCACTGACATCTTTAGAATTTTGTCTTTGAACTGATTTTTGCAATAGCTCTGTATGTTTCTATGACATTATTGTCGAAGAGTAATTAGCTGGTAAAGTGGATTTACTTATTGTAGAGTTAACAGAAGTTATCACGAGCATTGTAATCTTTAAAGCAGCTGCCTTAACAAATGAAGATTTTAAAACGATCAGTTCATTCATAAATGCGTAAGATCGTTGTGGAAATACAAACCGGAAGATAGGAAAGTACATAAATGAGACTTGCATTTTCAGTCTGGCCTTTAATATATTGTTTTTGATGTAAAAATATATAGTAATAATTTAAGAGGAACAATGAAACATTTAGCCAAACTTTTAATTTGGTTAAAGGTACACTATGTAACTTTTTTTTGTTTTGTTCAAAATTAACAAAATTTAAATGAGTCAATACATCCAGCCTTCTTCCAAAATTTATTTTTGTCTGTTATAGCTTAAGTGTTTATATTTTAGACCTGATGGGATGGTTTTCGTGGGAAATTGCGTACATAGGTCACTTGCCCGTAAGAGTCTCGTCATATCCGTAAATAGAGAAAAGCTGCTCCAGCTACATTTACGTGTGGTGTCGTTTAGGCATAGCTTAGTTAGTTGTCACAACGAGTGAAAAAGGTTGACATGGGGCATGCTAAATCTCAAACCTCCATGGAATCACCTGTTTGAAAAGAATGCAGAACAGGGGAGAGTCTGCTGGCAAAGAAAGAACGTGACAGAGCTTGTAATAAAACAAGAATCAACATTGGCTAGGGCTGGGCGGTATGACGGTATATATCGTTACCGTGGTAGAAAATGTCAACCGTAACAGATTTTTTTATTCCGTGTATACCGCGACATGCAAATAAGTGGGCGTGGTTAACTCGCGTGCAACGTGCGTGAGACTGAAACACTGAGAATTGTAAAAAGAAACACGGAGAAAGCAGATCAAGATGATCCACAAAGGAATTACATTTTCTAAAGGGTTGTTGTTGTTAACGTGATATTTTCGGGGGCATATATATCACAAACGCAAAGAAATATGTAATTCATTTATTTTACAAATTCAATTCCTTCCTCAGGAGATTATAGACCCTTTTTTTGTACAATATTTTTGGTATATAATATATGTATTGTACTGTATAATAGAGAGCAATTTTCACTGACAGCAGCCACAAATTACTTACAAGAGAAGTGTAAATACAAAATACATACTTTATACGTGTTTCTGCTTGTGCTTTCATCACACATCAGCAGGGCTCTCAAGTGTCACGCATTGAGCGTGACAATCACTCATTTCGGTCTTTTGTCACGCTCTCCCGCCACACATTGTATTTCTCACGCTTAAAAACTATTTGTAATATATTTAATATGCCGCAGCGTCCAAAACTCTGGCCGCGCGACCCGCGCCGCTCTCACTGGAACCGGCAGGAATCAAGCGCGTCTCCTATGGTGTTGTTCGTCTGGTGTTGTCAGCCAATCAGAAAATAGCACTATTGTTTCTGGGTAAGATTTAACGCAACAACCAATGACACCCCGTCGCCGTTGTTGTCCGGGTGGAAATCGGGAGAAATTCGGGAGAAAGGTCGGTCCGGGAGATTTTCGGGAGGGGCTTTGAAATTCGGGAGTCTCCCGGAAAAATCGTGAGGGTTGGCATGTACGCCTATGCTCGCAACGGGGAAAGCTGGACAACAACAGTTCATTAATATCGTAACGAATAGAAATAACCTTAAATAATGTATAGTTATCCGCATCTTTCCGTCTCTTATGTATAGTTTTTAAACATGTAAACAGTTTGCCGCCCGTGGTAATGTGCAACCAAAGTGAATGTATAATCCTGTAGCCTATCTGAGGCAAAATGACTAAATATGCATTGCGAGTTATATATTTCTAACTCCAAACAATTGGCCACCGAACCAGCTGATAAAATCTTCCTTTGATTCGATACGTGATTACAACTTGACACTCAAATTAACCGATCGCATTTTACTGATGCAGAAGACGCGCGCGTGCACACGCACTGAGGGAGCGCGGTGTTCACCGGGCTATGGTCAAATAATGACGCAGTTACAAGGTGTGTATAATTTAAACTAGACTACTTTGTCAACACTAACAGTAGCTGCTGTTCGGTTTTCAAACTGCTGCTCTCCTTCTAGTCACTTCTGAACTTCTATTGATTAAAGCGCAGGGTGACGGGTTGCCAGATATCACAAAAAGAGCAAAACAAGCCCCTTAAAAACGCAGTGTAAGCAGACATGGCAAAAATGTACCGGGGAACTTAAACATAACTAGTATTACTATCCTACAAAATTAAAAGGAAATAGCTAATTTATCATGAATAGAATAGTTTAATATAAAATATTCAGATATTATAAACTGATTGATGAAGTAAAGCATAACATGAGATTGTAAAATTATTCAGAAACACTTTATTTAAAGTTTAATTTCACCTATGAGTTGTATTTAATATCAATCAGTTGGGGGAAGTTCATCTAAAAGTTGATGAGTGTGTTTTGTTTATTTTTAGCTATCTAAATAGTTTACTAAAGAAATAATTTACCAAATAAGAGAAACAGAAAACAATGTGAAGTAGCCTACTTTTCATTTCTAAAGTATTTGGGTTTATTTATTATACACAGCCCTTTTTGTCGATTTTTCGAGAATAACTACATATATAAATAACTATATCGTGAAATATATCGTTACCGTGAAATAAAATTAGTCATACCGTGAAATAGAATTTTGGTCATACCGCCCACCCCTAACATTGGCTTGGTTTTCTATGGCAAGAACAGGGATTTGAAATGTTGTAAAAACGATGCAGAGATTGCGTTTTTATTATTCATCAGGTGAGTAAGTTATTTTATTGAACAGGTAAATTGCCATAGCTTTCTAATGGAGTTAATTGTAAAGCATTATCTATTGTGAAGGGTCATTTCATTATGGACTGTTGTAGCGCTGTTCTAGTATAAATTAAAGGAAGGAGGCTAACGTGGGTATAGGTACAGTAACATCTTCAGCTAGCCAGCTTGAGATCCTTTCCATCTAAACCGGTTATATCTCTTAAGCCTAGTAGTGAATGTTTTATTAGCAGTAGGATAATCTCTCTCTATTTTTAGTTATGAGAAAGAACCATATTTATCCACAGTCATGTTCATTTTGTATTTCTATAACAAATTGTTTTTCATAAAATCATATCAAACAATAATTTGTAAACCCTATGAAGTGTCACTGCGTGCCACCTGTTAAATACCCCTAATTTATAGAACACCTTGAAATAGATATGAATAAGGTGTATTTTATTTAGGCAATTGACAACCAATAAGCATGTAGCAATATTACCAGAATCTGAGTGAGATGTAGAGGTAGACGTGTTATTTTCAAAGAGCTACATATCACAGAGAGCCTATAATCCAGAAGAGAGTGAAAGACACTAGAGCTGCCTATAGGAGCCTGGCCATCCCAGATCCATCTATTGATTTTCCAATCAGAGCTTTGGGACTGTGCAAACAATTCCACTGGAGCTGTAGAGCAGATATGCAGACTGGGTTGAAACTGAGGCCAGTCTGTTATTATGGTTGAACTGCTACGCTCAACTTCAGTCGCAGTACAATAGTGGGGCACGGCTCCAGCCGTGAAGGATCAGAGGAGAAGCCCTGCTATACTACATTTATGGCAGCATTCGTTAAAAAGTTTAAGGTTTCGAGAGGCGAATAAATGAGGCATGGAAAACTTATAAATGGCACATTTTCCTGCCTCAGATAAAAGAGCTCAGACAAAACTATTTTATGAAGAAACCAGGGAGAAGGAAAAAAATGCACATTAAAAAAATCTGAGCCCTTTTTGACCATTTCGCTGCTGTAGTGGTGCCGTATTAATTCGAGTCAACACAAAAAGCCTTTCTGTTTAGTGTGCTCAAAGGGATATTTCACCAAAAAATGACAAATTTATCATCCTTTACTTACCCTCATTTCGTTCCAAACCTGTATGAGTTTTTTCTGTGGCACACAGGTATTTTGAAAAATATTATTTTGGACCCCATTGACTTAAACATTAAACAAAGTTTAAACATTATTTAAAATATTTTGTATCTTTGTGTTCAGAAGACAGACAGTTATATAGGTTTGGAAAGACATGAGGGTGATTTAAGGGTGCTTTCACACCTGCCTCATTTAGTTCGGTTGAATCGCACTAGAGTTCGTTGTTCCCCTTGGTGCGGTTCGTTTGGGCAGGTGTGAATGCAGCAATCGCACTCGGGTGCGCACCAAAAGCGGACCAAACAAGCCTACCGAGACCCCCTCGAGACCCAACTGCCAAAGAACTGCGCGTTTTTGGACTAAACCAGCTGCCGTAATCAGCTGCGCTGTGCATTATGGGATGAGGAGAAATGTTTGTTGACAGTTTGCACTTTTAGCATGGCAGCTCGCGGACAAACTTGCAGTTGTGAGGAGGTGCGGAGCCTCATAGAAATGTGGTCTGCACTTTGGTCTGCACTCTTAACTTTATCAGTTAAGAGCATGCTCTCTCTGCCACAACCGTCTTGCAGCACATATTCGCCTTCGCAAAATCCTAATTACAACATCGTATGACATTGTATCATATGATGCTCATAAGTTTCTTCATATTGGGTTGGTAGCTGATGACACCAAATCAGTAAAAGAATAAAAATTGCACTATAAATATCTCCATAAATCGCCCGTTTTTGCACTTCCTGCTTTTCCCTGCTTGAGAATTTCTGTCCAATGAATGGATGACCTTAGCACAAGTGTGGTTTTGTTTACACATTTTGGTTCACTTGCAAAAAGGGCACCGTGAAAGCGAACCACACCAAACAAATAAAAAATCAACATTTTATTTGGTCCGGACCAAAGTAAGTGACTTTAAAGACTTTAAAGTAAAGTAAGCCAAATTTGTAAAGTGAAATAAGCCACAATTTTAAGCCACAATTAGTTAGAAACACTGATTACTGTACCTTGAGCTCTGGGAACATTCCTCCCACAGCGAAACATTTAATTAAATTTAAAAAAGGTTACAGTGAAAACACTCGACCAAACACCTTCTCCTAACCACTACTATTGTTCAAACTCAGGAGCCCCTCGTATGGAGGACCCGGTCCTTCTGTCTTGATCCATCAACAGCCAGTGGGTGAAAAGAGTGGGGCATAACGAGCGGCTCTCTCCAAACGAGTCCCTGGAGGCAGCGAGCGCATTTACTTAGCCACCGTTTTGAAAAAGGGATGAAATAACAAAAATGCAGAGAAGGAAAGGGCTGAGAGAGAGACTGAGTGAGTGGAAGGAAGTAGCGTATGAGTTGTTGAGATGGCATGCCAAGTAATTTTATGCGCCGCTATTTCCTTGTGTTTTTGCAGAGAACAGTGTAAATGTTACCCACGCGTCAAGGTGTCAGTGGAGGGACAGAGAGGAGTTTTGTATGGCTACAGTAATACTGATGTGAAGGAGAGGAGTGACGAATCACTCGTTGTTTCATAGACACCTGGCTGAAAGAGCATAAATCAGCAATGAACAAACTCTGAAAAGAAATAACATAGTAACTCATAATGAGCAATTACAAAAATATTCATAATAGTGTATCTTTGTCGCATTTTGAATTACATAAAATGACAAAATCATTAAAAACCCAATGTAACAGAAGTAGCAACAGATATTTTCTTCCACTTTGTGATGTGTGAAATAGAAAAAAATGTAGGGCAGGGATTTGGTTCTATCCATCAGTTGTTGATTGGATGGAGGCGTTCTGAATGTGAACTTGCAGTCGATTGTAAGAAAGATGCGGCGCTTACGGTGACTAAATGTTTGGAGAAGTCCAGCATCCATCACCAGAGAGATATATTTATCTATTAATTTATATATATATATATATATATTTAAATGAATCATGCATGAATGCATCCTTCACAATAAGGTCTATAACAATAAGGTTATAACATGGGTTTAGAAAATAGTACATTTTCATTTCATGCTGACTTTGATGCAGTTTCTATAAACTGACTACAATAGAATGTAATTTAGGGTACGGTCATACGACAACGATATGCTTAAAATGGATAACTTTTTTCTTTGAGTTTTCCCCATACAGACAACACCATTGTCAAAACAATCCCCATTCACACGAATCGGTGAAAACGACTTTGAACTCCATTTTTAGGCACCCAAAACGCCGTTGTCGTGTAAACGAATGGCCAAAACGCATAAAAAGTTTTACATTTTTAGTCGAAAACAGTGTCGTGTAAACAGCCCCTCAATGCCTAGTTCTGTCGTGAAACTCCAGATGGCGCAGACTGATGGGTCTTTAACGCAAACTGATGATATTCACAGCGTTAACTACTTGGCACAAGCTGATTGGTTCATTCGGTTTAGATTGTCGCATCTTCTGCCAATGAGATTGCGGCTCACAACATTTAAATGGTTGGTTAGCATTCACTATCAGTTTGCAGCGGGCTTTCAGAGTTCCTCTGAAACCCTCCACCTTCCCCAGATGGGTATGGGTATTTTATATATGCTATTCGTGCAGCAGCAGTATCTCTTACTTACTCACAGCAGCGTATGTATTGACAGTAGCAAGTTCCTATACTTGCTCTGCAGCAGCAATAATCTACAACAAAAGGAATAATCAACAGCAGCAGCAATTCAGCAGCAACAGCGTAGCAGATATATTCCACCAATACCAAATACATTAACATTGTCAAATCCAACCATGCTAGAAATCATCCAGGAGTTGTCATGAAAGAGCTGGTTTTATTCAAGTCAAACATATTATTTGCCATCATTGAACCAACTTATATACATTCATTTGGTTAAAAATATAGTTCCCTTTCGTTGTCACTCCGAGTTCCGTCGGATGACGACGAATGGGGTTTCGCTTAGAAAGCCAATCGACTTCGAGTACTACAAAACGAGCCAATGGCAAAGAAATGCCATGGGTCTGCGGAATTTGCATAGCGTAACTCCGCCTCACCTCGTGGGTATTTAAGGAGAACGCTGGCAGCAAATAGGCATGTTTTTGCTTCGGAGCCAAGGTGATCCTTCGTTCCACAAGCCATTCCTGTACTGTCAGTTCTTCAAGACGAGCGAGATTCTCTGGTGTTGGTGTGACGGCGATCTTCGGCGAGCGCGCACTTCCTGCCTATCTGTCTGTGGTTTGATAGCGAGTGTGTTTCTCCCCGGGTGCTTTAACACAGTCAGAGTTTCTTTCCTCTCACAAAAGAGCTTGCACGCGGCACGTCTTTTTAAAGATCCCTCGCCCGTGCACTTCTGGTTGCGGTAGACTCGTTGCCGACTCTGATGGGCACGAGCGTTGCATAGTGTGTTTGGGCATTGATCACGCTAGAGCAGCGCTCGTGGATGACTCATGTTCTCTCTGCGGGAACATGACCATCGCAGCACTACGATCAAGACTCAGTGATCTCGCAAGAGTGAGAGCCCCCTCATCCACACCCCGATCTACTGACTCTAGAAATAGAGCTAGTACTTCGGCTGGTGGCCAGGGTGATCTGAGGGTGACGGTTTGGAACAAAGCGCCGACTATCAGTCCGTGCCCAGCCGCACCCTCTCCAGTGTTGCAACCCGTGAGTGCTCAGGGGATTCCTGCGGGATCATCTTCGGGTGTCCCGCGGGTTTCCTTTGGCGCTCCAGAGGAGGACGCGATGTCTATCGCGGCATCACAAGGTGGGTCTGAATCTTCTGGAAGTGAAGACTCATCACAGCTGCCACCTTCGGGTGTGAGCACAGTTGTGTCAGAGTCTGATCCGGAGATAACGGCCATGCTGTCTCGAGCCGCCGTGAGCATCGGGTTAGAGTGGACCCCTCCGCCCTGTCCCGAGCGCTCGCGGCTGGATGATTGGTATTTGGGTCAGGCTGCGGACCCCCGATACCTTTCTTCCCGGACGTGCATGATGAGATCTCGAAGTCCTGGAAGACCCCCATGTCTTCCCGTGACCGCTCGATGATTTCATCCGCCTTTCCTCCCCTCGATGAGGCCGCTGCCCGTGGGTACACTGGGCTCCCCCCGGTTGAACGCTCTGTTGCGATGCAACTGTGTCCTCAGAGCGCTTCTTCTCGTGGTGAGCCTAAGCACCCATCCAAAGCCTGTAGGTACTCGTCTACGTTAGTGGCGAAGTCTTACAGAGCTGCGGGACAGGCAGCCACCTCTTTGCATGCCATGGCCAT
Organism: Rhinichthys klamathensis goyatoka; assembly: GCF_029890125.1. NCBI lineage: Eukaryota > Metazoa > Chordata > Actinopteri > Cypriniformes > Leuciscidae > Rhinichthys > Rhinichthys klamathensis. The sequence goes on along the minus strand of NW_026606794.1, from coordinate 1,445,504 downwards.
TCTGCAGGTCTACCAGGCCCAGATGCTCAGGGACATGCACGAGGGCAGGACAGACCCAGGGCTCTTCAATGAGCTGCGCGCCGCCACCGACCTTGCTCTCCGAGCGGCGAAGGTGACCGCACGCTCCCTGGGTTTGGTGATGTCCACAGCCGTGGTCCAGGAGAGACACCTCTGGCTGAACCTTGCTGATATGAAGGATGCCGAGCGGTCCCGGCTGCTCGACACCCCCATATCACAAGACGGCCTTTTCGGCGGTGCAGTCGAGGATTTTGCCCAACAGTTCTCGACTGCTCAGAAACAGACTGAGGCTATTAAGCATATTCTGCCCCGACGGCCCGCTGCTGCCTCCACCCAGCCGACCGGGCAGAATACTCAGTCTGTTCGCCGCCGAAGGCGCCCTCCTACGGCTCCCGCCCCTCCCGCCCGGCCCAAGCAGCAGCCTTCACCTGGGCCCGGTCGTGGAGGAAGCCGTAAGAAGGCGCCCCAGCCCTCTCCAGCCCCGCCCCCCGCTAAACGCCGGGCTAAGTGGCGCTCCTGAGACGGGCTGCTCAGGGATGATGTGCGCTTCTCAGGAGATGGTAGCAGGACCACTCCTTCCCCCGGTGGAGGGCCGGGGGAGAATCTTTTGTTCTCCACTCCCCGCTGCTCACCCTCGGGTGGGCAGCACCCTTATGTGGTTAAAGAAAGAAGTGACACATTCATCCCTGAGCACACAGAGTTCTCGGACGACACAGTGCGCCGCCCCCGGGCCGTGCACCCCTCGTCCTCCTCTGTCCCAGAGCCGGATGACAGTGCGCGCCGTCCCCGGACCGTGCCGCTCTCATCCTCCTCTGTCGCCAGACCCCTGGCAGAGCAGACCCCCGTGGAACGTTCGTCCTTCCCTGGTCTCCTCTGTCAGGACGCGGTCTATGGCTGTACCCCCACACCGGGCCGCTATGCCGTCCACGTCTGGGTCAGCCATACCGCCTCGCTGCCCCACCGACGGGAAGTCTGTGGTTCGCATGACCCCGCTGGTACAGTCCTTGGGAGCCTGGCTGGAGCTTCCCAACCTGTCCCGCTGGGTTGCACGAACGATCAGGCTCGGCTACGCGATTCAGTTCGCGCGGTCTCCTCCCCGCTTCAGGGGAGTCCGCTCCACTATGGTCGGTGGCAATGCCCCTATCATGAGAGCGGAGGTTGCCACCCTGCTGGCGAAGGGTGCGATCGAGACTGTCCCTCCAGCTGAAATGAGGACCGGCTTCTACAGCCCGTACTTCATTGTCCCGAAGAAAACCGGTGGGTTACGGCCAATCCTGGACCTGCGCGTTCTGAACCGCTCCCTTCACAGGCTGCCGTTCAAGATGCTCACCGCCAAACGCGTTTTCGAATGTGTGCGGCACCAGGATTGGTTTGCAGCGATCGACCTGAAGGACGCCTACTTTCATGTCTCCATTCTCCCTCGACACAGACCGTTCCTGCGGTTTGCTTTCGAGGGGCAGGCATATCAGTACACAGTTCTCCCATTCGGGCTAGCCCTGTCTCCTCGCGTCTTCACGAAGGTCGTCGAGGCAGCCCTTGTTCCCCTCCGGGAACACGGGGTTCGCATTCTGAATTACCTCGACGACTGGCTAATTCTAGCTCACTCTCGAGATCAGCTTTGCGAACACAGGGACTTGGTGCTCCGCCACGTAGCCCGTCTGGGCCTTCGGGTCAACTGGGAGAAGAGCAAACTTTGCCCCGTGCAGAGGATCTCTTTTCTCGGTATGGAGATCGACTCGGTCGCCATGTCCGCGCAGCTTACGAGCGAGCGCGCGCAGTCACTGTTGATTTGCCTGAGACAGTTCGAGGGCAAGAGTGCGGTTCCACTGAAACTCTTTCAGAGGCTCCTGGGGCATATGGCATCCGCAGCCGTGGCAACACCGCTCGGGTTACTTCATATGAGACCGCTTCAGCTTTGGCTTCGCGACCGAGTCCCGAGGTGGGCATGGCAACACGGCACTCTCCGAGTACCAGTTACTCCGACCTGCCGTCAGACCTTCACCCCGTGGTCGAACCTCAGTTTTCTACGGGCCGGAGTGCCCCTGGAACGAGCTTCCCGGCATATTGTCGTAATGACAGATGCCTCTACCACGGGCTGGGGTGTCATGTGCAATGGACGTGCTGCCGCGGGCTCCTGGACAGGACCCCACCGCCTATGGCACGTCAATTGCCTCGAGTTGCTGGCTGTACAGCTCGCCCTGCGCCGCTTCCGAGCCGTGCTCAGGGGCCAGCATGTACTAGTCCGTTCAGACAATACCGCGACCGTAGCGTACATCAACCGTCAAGGTGGTCTGCGCTCCCGCCGTATGTCGCAACTCGCCCTCCTCTTATGGAGTCAGAAGCATGTGAGGTCGCTTCGTGCCATTTATATCCCCGGAGCCCTGAACTGTGCAGCCGACGAGCTCTCACGGCTTCAGCCCCTCCCGGGAGATTGGCGACTCCATCCCCAGTCGGTTCAGCTGATTGGGACCAGTTCGGGGACGCACAGATAGATCTGTTTGCCTCTCACGACTCGACCCATTGCGCCCTGTATTATTCCCTGACCGAGGGCACGCTCGGCACGGATGCACTGGCGCACAGCTGGCCGCGGGGCCGCAAATATGCGTTTCCCCCAGTGAGCCTTCTTGCGCAATTCCTGCGCAAGGTCAGGGAGGACGAGGAGCAGGTCACTCTGGTCGCGCCGTACTGGCCCACCCGGACCTGGTTCTCCGAACTCATACTCCTCGCGACAGCACCTCACGACAGAGGCCGATTCCTCTGAGGAAGGACCTCCTTTCTCAGGGACGGGGCACCCTGTGGCACCCTCGTCCCGATCTTTGGAACCTCCACGTGTGGCTCCTGGACGGGACGAGGCAGGTTTGAGTACCCTACCACCAGCGGTGGTGGCTACCATCACTTCCGCTAGAGCGTCGTCCACGAGACACGTCTATGCGTTGAAGTGGAACCTCTTCGTCAACTGGTGCTCTTCTCACCGAGAAGACCCCCGGAGATGTTCGATCAGTGTCCTGCTTTCCTTTCTTCAAGAAGGGTTGGAGCGAAGGCTGTCTCCCTCCACCCTCAAGGTCTATGTCGCCGCTATTGCCGCACATCATGACCCGATAGAAGGTAAGTCTAAGTGGGGAAGCATGACCTGATCATCAGGTTCCTGAGAGGAGCGAGGAGACTGAATCCTCCTCGCCCTCCTCTCGTACCCTCTTGGGACCTCGCAGTGGTCTTAACTGCCCTGCGCAGCGCTCCCTTTGAGCCTTTGCAGTCAGTCGAGCTTAACTTCCTGTCAATGAAGACAGCGCTTCTGACTGCATTGGCCTCCATCAAGAGGGTAGGGGACCTGCACGCATTCTCCGTTGACGAAGCGTGCTTGGAATTCGGGCCGGGTGACTCTAACGTGATCCTGAGACCCCGGCCTGGATATGTGCCCAAGGTTCCTACCACTCCCTTCCGGGACCAGGTGGTGAACCTGCAAGCGCTGCCCCCGGAGGAGGCAGACCCAGCCTTGGCACTGCTCTGTCCAGTACGTGCTCTTCGCATCTATGTAGACAGAACGCAGTGTTTCAGGACCTCAGACCAGCTCTTTGTCTGTTATGGTGGGAAGCTGAAGGGAAAGGCTCTCTCCAAGCAAAGGTTGTCTCGCTGGATAGTGGACGCCATTGCTTTGGCATACCAGCAGCAAGGTCGACCGTGCCCCCTTGGTGTGACCGCACACTCCACCCGGAGTGTGGCGTCCTCTTGGGCTTTAGCGCATGGCGCCTCGCTAACAGACATCTGCAGAGCTGCAGGCTGGGCGACACCTAACACATTCGCCAGATTTTACAATCTCCGAGTGGAGCCAGTCTCCTCCCGTGTACTGTCTTTTTCAAGCTAACATGGGATCCGTTAGGTGTCTTCGCTTGCTCGCCATGCCACTCCACGGACTGGATACGTGCGATATTCTCCTCAGGTGAGCTTCCCCGAAAGCCCTGAGCTCCTCCAGCACTGCTGACGCTGGCGCCAGTGTCTATTGCCTGCGCGTCGGCTAGGTGCCTTCCGTGTGCATGGTACCTCCTCTGAGCTACCCCCACATGTGTATTTCCACTGTAAGCCTCTCTGAGCATGTGTCTTTCCCTTGGCAAGCCACCTTGCCACCCCTGGGGTTGAAATATTCCACCTGCGGCTGGACACCCTAGTGATTCCCCATATGCATCCCTCGGGTCATATGTGTATTCTTAAGTCCCCCCCTCTGGGTTGGCAGTAATTGCATATTCCCCCAAAAAATCTGGGATATGCTCCCCAGTGTACCTTGGTATTCCTGTGCTAAATAGGAGTCCTTCGTCCGTGCTAGTCTCACGACAGGGATCTCAGATTTACGCAGGGCACTGGAAGACAGCTGAGAAGGTGGCGTGATTAGACTGGTATCCCCATTCGTCGTCATCCGACGGAACTCGGAGTGACAACGAAAGGGAACGTCTCTGTTACGGATGTAACCCTCGTTCCCTGAGTAGGGAACGGAGACGTTCCGTCTTCCTGCCACTTTCCGCTGTACCGCGGGGATCGCCTGAGCTCAGTCTTGGCTCCTCAGCGAAGAAACATGCCTATTTGCTGCCAGCGTTCTCCTTAAATACCCACGAGGTGAGGCGGAGTTACGCTATGCAAATTCCGCAGACCCATGGCATTTCTTTGCCATTGGCTCGTTTTGTAGTACTCGAAGTCGATTGGCTTTCTAAGCGAAACCCCATTCGTCGTCATCCGACGGAACGTCTCCGTTCCCTACTCAGGGAACGAGGGTTACATCCGTAACCGAGACGATTTTCTCAATTTTAATAGATTCTCATTTTGAAGAACCGATATCGATTCTTAAATCCCAAGAAATGATCTTTCAGTCTATACTGTTTTCATTTGATGAATGAACAAAGCTTTGTAGCGCCTCCCATCCAATGAATCACAATACGCTTTGTGCTTTATTACTTCTGATATGAAACAAAGTCCCAGCTTTCAAATTCTAAATTTTTTTACGAAATTCAAACAATAAATACCATTCTGGCTTTCTTTAATGTTCAAGTTCAAGCGAAGTGGCAGTGCAGAGCGCACGTGAACTGATCATCTCTTCCGCTTTACTACTAGTTACAGCACAAATTAAACATGAATGAACATCAGAAGGTATGTTGAAAGATACTGTTCAACTTAATGAAATCAGTATCATGTCTCATGTAATCGCTCAATCGGAATTTCAACTGCCAAAAGACGTCAATAAAACATCTTGTAAACAATGTCACAGAATGTTACATTTACCTCAGAAAAAAACATTCAAAACTCGTTAATAAGTGACATGTAAAGGCCAAGTATGGTAACCCAGAATTTGTCCATTGCATTTAACCCATCCAAGTTAGTGCACACACATTAGGAGTAGTGAACACACACACCCTGCAAAACATGGACACACACACGGAGCAGTAGTCAGCCATTTTTGCTGTGGCGCCCGGGGAGCAATGGGGGGTTAGGTGGCTTGCTCAAGGGCACCTCAGTCATTTCCTGCCGGTATTGAGAATCGAACCCGCAACCTTCGGGTTACCAGCCTGACTCTCCAATCATTTGGCCACGACTACCTATGGATTAAATAAGGTAGAAATCACTTTTTAAATCACTCCTTCTCTTTTAAATCACTCCTTCTAGGAAGCTATTCACTATATTGCATTTTGCAATATTTAATATATGTTTTAATAAATCATATTTAAGACCACCACCATTTAAATGTTTATATTTCACCAAAAAAGAAAAGAAAAAAGCAGTAGAAACATAATTGGGTCATTAAGATTGCATTATTATAAGGTTAATATAAAAATTCCCTTATGCGCTATTTAAATGCAAGTAGCCTACAAATCAGTTAATTTTAACCTTATTATAGTGATGTATAAACTGGGGTTCCCTGTATACTTTACAGTATTCGTTAGAAGAATGTTTTTTTCTTGAGGAAATTTGCCATTTACTGTAGCTGATAGGCCCCAATCGAAATCGAATCACAAGCTGCTGAATCGAAATCGAATTGAATTGTAAAATTTGTGTCAATGTCCAGCCCTATTAATTTATAGCAACAAAACTGTATGGGTCTGTATGGGTAACTGTATGGTAACAATTGCTTGTTACCACTTTTTACAGTGTATTCTTGCATGACATGTAGGGGGAAAAAACAACAGTCTCATTAGCATTATAGGTATTTGTGCATAAAGTGTGGTTCTACCACACATTCAGTTTTTAGATTGAAACACAATATCAACATATTCACATCATCTAAAATATAAACACTTGTACGCATCAACAAATACAAATATAAAATTTTTTATGAATCCTGTGAATATTGCATGCATTTGGATTACCGTGTGAACTAGTGATGCGCGGGCCGACTCGTAACCCGCGGACCCCGCGGGTAACCCGCGGGTCGGGTTGGGGCGGGTAAAGAAATTGTCACTTTATTTGCGGGGCGGGTTGGGGCGGGTCATTATTATTGTTTTATTTAATCCATGTATGTTGCTTGCAATTTCCAGCCTATATTAAATATTTGGGCATATCTATTTTCGTATTTTATTAGGTTATTTGATAAGGTTACAATACGAATGCCGTAGCAACTTAACTTGCGTGAGGTCCATAAACCTTTGGCGTCACGTGACACGTCACGAAAGCAGCGCGCCAAGCAGCTCCGCAGCTCCCGCCGCCAGCCACGACAACAACAACAACGGAGAAATAAAAGTGAAGATGGAAGACGAGGTGCGGGAGAAATTGAGGTCGGGAATTTACCTGATTAAATTGAAAAGAAAAATAAGGTTAGGCTGCTAAATCTAATGTTTGGGAGCTGTTCTCAAATAGTTGCAGCAGGAGACAACAGTAGCTAGATCGGCTACATGAAGTGCAACTCGTGTGAAAAATATACAAACAGTAGCGCCACAAAACGGGCACTTCCAGCATGTCAAGACATTTGTGGGGGGTCTAAGAAATAAAAAATGGTTTAGCCTATTAGATGAATACAAACGCTGCTTTGTAAATGTTGAAAATGTTTATTAGTATCTTATTAATATGACCTGATTTATGATTCATATTCATAATCGTCTCTTGTTGCCAGTTTACAGGGCGATGTTTCCAAGCACTTTCAGGCTGAAATAAAGGCTGTGTTTATTTACATTACAATGCCTATATGTCTATTTAACGATCCCGGGTGCGGGTGCGGGTGCGGGTGCGGGTGCGGGGCGGGGCGGGGCGGGTTGTAAAAATAGATACAGTGGTGCGGTGCGGGCTGGGGCGGGCCAAATAATTTCATAAAAGTGGGACCCGCGGGTTGGAAAAAAAGCCGACCCGCGCATGACTAGTGTGAACAGCCCAAAACACTTTTTAAAATCTGATCTGATTCTGGGCGTTTGCCGAGGCAGCTCGTAGATTACGGGTCTACTCTGCAATAGGGATGCAACGATACCGCTTTTTCAAAACCGATCCGATCCGATCCCAAAATTCTGAGTATCGGCCGATACCGATACCAATCCGATACCAGTGCAGTTTTTTTTTTAAATCAAGTAGAATTTCTATAACTCTGTGTGTTGAACTGATAATCACTCTTTTGTGTGTTAAACACAATCTACTTAACACAGACAACTTAATTTTAAAGAAAAACAACAAATCCAAAAAATATATGATCATAATCTGTGACAAAAATGCTATAATAAACTAGATTAGTGGATAATTCAGCAGTGCAATTTAGTCTAGAAAAATCATGAGTGCACAATAATTGTATAAAATCTGAACATTTAGTGAAGAAAATTTAGGGGAACAAATAAGAGACAATAAGTGTAACACTAAATCTGGTCAAACATTACACATTGCTCTTTGTATTGTTGTAAAATACATTCATGAAAAACAAGATAACAAAAATCAAAAAGATAAATTATTATATATAGCCTGTATAGGCTACTATAAAATTGAGACATGTTTTAAATGTATAGCACAGCTGTTTAATGAGGCAGCAACATATGATAGATAGGACAGAACAAGAAAGGCTATTAATAATCTTTCATTGCGCAAAAGTAGTATTATATGATTATGAAAGGATCCAATACAGTGCGGCACACAGCGCTTATGCGCATCCCGAGCGCAGAATGATGCGCTTGAAGCAACACGGAGTCACAGCGCGCAGCGCGTCGAATCCGCATTGAACAGTTCAAAGCACAAAGGAAAGACATATCGATGCGTAGTGTATTATACACAGTATCTATGCAATCGTTTATTGAGCCTTTTCTTTTAACAGTTTTAAATTTCAGTTACTGTGCGCGTGAAGAACAATTATAGTGCTCTCTGACTCTAGGCTACTCTGTTGCGATCTAACAGACGCCCGGTAGAAAGTAACATGATTTAGTTACAGCAATAAAGTCCAGCAATATAAAGTTGTTTTATGCTAAACCATAGACCTTTATCTACAGATCAAGAATAATAATAGTAACATTGAATCATTTTGATCTTGGAGAGTTTCATCGTGTTGCCTGTCGTAACAGAACGCGACGCGCTGTTAAATGCTGAATGGAGAATGACTGACAGCCGCAGCGGAGGGAAAAAGTTTACGAGGTCTTGAATTTAATGACTTAAATATTAATTTTTATCTCACATTATACTATATAATGGCTTCAGAACACTTATAAGATAGTGCACGAAAACTTTATGGTACTTGATAATGTTTTTGTGCCTTTTGTGGGGCTTAACAATAACACAGAATAATACGCACAATATCGGATTTGGATCGGCCTCCTCTGACCGATACCCGATCCGGCAAAAATGGCAGTATCGGAGCCGATACCGATACTGAGTATCGGATCGATGCATCCCTACTCTGCAATAAAGATTCTGTGGCTGGGATCTCGCGTTTGCCGAGGCAGCTTGTAATGTAGATTAAAGGTCTGCATTGCAATACATAATCTAGTGGCTCGGATCTCGCGTTGACCGAGGCAGCGCGTAGATTACGGGTCTACTCTGCAATAAAGATTCTGTGTGGGTGCGAGGCATGCACAGTCAGCTCCTGAGGGTGCTGGCTGTGTTCATTGAGAAATATCTCGACTCATTGAATATTTCATTTATAAATATATCTATTTCATTGAGAATATCTCGGTGTTTCAGCCTCGTGCCCCTTGACTTTCTTCTCGAGAGATGAAAGACAATTATATTGTGAACGACTCGAATCTCGCGTTTGACGAGGCAGCGCGAGTTAGTAAAAAGTTAGGCCCAAAAGTTAGTAAAAACATCGTTAAAATAGTCCAAGTGACTACAGTGGCTCAACCTTAAGTTTACATACAGCCCAGAAGCGCTGCACTGTTACACTAGGTGAACTCACTCAAAGGCCCACACAGAAGAAAATGAATAGTTGCGCAACTTAGGTTGAGCCACTGTAGTCACTTGGACTATTTTAACAATGTTTTTACTAACTTTTGGGCCGGCAAGTTTCAATTACAATAGAAGCATATGGAGGAGTGAGACAGCTCTCAGATTTAATAAGAAATATCTTCATTTGTGTTTCGAAGATGAACACAAGTCTTACGGGGTTGGAACAACATGAGGGTGAGTAATTACTGACAGAATTTTCATTTTTGGGTGAACTAACCCTTTAAGGCTATCTTGCATTCCAGGCCGGGCTATGTGCCTAACTGGATCGTTCAGGCTATCTCTATGGCCTATCAGATGTGCAGCTTGCCTTCACCTTTGAGGGGCCCTGATCCAAGAAGTGTGCGATGCAGCAGGATGGGCCACCCCTCATACTTTTATCAGATTCTATATCCTGGACATTCCTTCTACGCCAGGCACTCTAGTGCTCTCGTCCTACTGTAAGTGTGCCTGTGCGCAGCTTCACACTGGGACAGGCAGGGCTCGTTGTGGCATAGTGGGTACTCGTTCCCCAAAATGTCGTCATCGACGCAGTTCGAGTTCCCTCGAAAGGGAACGTCTCGGGTTATGACTGTAACCCCTGTTCCCTGAGAAGGGAACGAGACACTACGTCCCTTCGCCACGCCTTTCCCTGCCTGGGAGCGACTCGCTTCATCACAGAAGCTAACTCTGTTGTGTGCCGGACATCCCTTTGGAGCTTCCGTGTATGCCGTCACATGTTACGTCATGAAGCAGCACCAATCAGGATTGGATTAGTTTCATTCATACTTCAGATGTGTTACGCTAAGGGCGTTCCCCAAAGTGTCGTCATCGACGCAGTGTCTCGTTCCCTTCTCAGGGAACAGGGGTTACAGTCGTAACCCGAGACGTTTTGACATCATTTGAATGCATCATTTACGATTAGGAATTCGGATTGATCTAAACCCGTTTACATATGAGCTTTAGAAATGTACGCGTTTACTAATCCTTTGAGGTACATAGAATTTAAAGACCACGAATCAATAAATGGGTGAAACATGTTAATGTCACTATTGAGCTTTGATGATAATTAAATTCAGCCATACAAAAAGGGTAAAAAAAGTCCCATCTGGGTTTCATTTATAAATAAATTTGGTCTTTAAAAAGTGTTGGTCTATGGGATAGTGTCTGAATATTGAACTAATTGTCACATGTGGCAGTTACCTTGTAAACGTTTCATCAGTTCCACAGGCGTTTGTGTTTGTAAAAGGGTTTGCGTTTCAGATGCTGTAAATAGGTTGAAATGGCATGTTTGTGTGTCTATACAAAGGTACAAAAGCTTACATGTATATTCAGTTTTTCTGGACAGCTACGATATCGCTGAGACAAACCCCTCCTCCTGCTTTCTTTTAAACGTGGTATTGGAATTGTCTGCAAGCCATACACGTGCACTTTTTACCTCTGGTTGAGTGCTATAGAGTAGACATGTTGCCTTTGAAAAGAAAAAGTTGGGTCTTGATCAAAGAAAGCATGTTTCTTTTTTCTGTTGTGCCAAACGTAAATTTGATAGAAGTCACAGAGAGTGAAATATGTAATGCTGAGGGCAAGAAAGTTTCTTCCTACTTCTAAAATTTGAGCACTGTTTACCCTGACACTTACTGTTATGATTGTGGCTTTTACATGGGGTAAATAGATGAAGCGAAGCCAAACTGGTTTCATCAACAGGAAAATGAAAGTTATTGGAATAGGCACCTCTCCTTGGAGAATTCAATTGCACTGCTATTGCATTTTTTCTTGCCTTATATATTGAGAGGCTGGTAAGTTTGGATGTTGCTCAGAGAAGAAGGTCCAAAATAATAGATCACAAAATGCCTTGATCCAAGTCACATGAGCTTTCGAAGTGCATTTCTGCTTTAGGCATCAAGTAGCTTGAATGTTTTTTGTTTTTAATTCATGTTTTTGTCACATTTACATTTTTACTATGCATCAGGCAGATACTTTCATTCAAAGCGACTTACTGTGCATTCAAGCTATACATTTTTTCAATTAATTTATTCCCTGGGAATCAACCCATGACTTTGGAGTTGCTAGCGCCATGCTGAACTGTTTGAGCTACAGGAATTTTGTTTATCATTTTATTTGCCAATGAGATTTGAATGGTGCAGAGCCTGTAACTCTTTACACATCCACATTTTAAAGCCGTCCGTTTCTTTGTTTGTTTCCACTTGGCCCCTCTGTGAACAGAATTTAAATGCCTGGGGTGTAGTAATGATCTCTTGGACTGTTTGTGGGGACAGTTTTTAACACTACACGTGGCGTGGTTGTCGAATCTATCCGGGAACAGAATATACATGTACGTCCACATTCCACTGAGGTCATTGGTCAGCATGGCTGGCACCTTGTATACAGATTTTATGTGTCCGCAGGTCCTTCGAGCGGCCTTTAGAAGTTATACAGCAATCCTTGTATACAGTGTTCCCAAGCTGTTAAGACACAGCAGATGTAGAGAGCCGGGCTGTATTGCCATGCCCCCGCCACCACTTCCAACCGCAATCATTAGCCACTAGCGCGCCACTAGTGTTTAAAACCAGGATGTAAATGGGTGGGTATAGTCTCCACAGATGGGTGTTGATGGGTTTGCTGAGAAAATATTGTAAAACGGAAACTGCCTGTTCATTATGGGTGGGGTTCATGTGATACTTGTCATGGTAGTCTGGTTGAGAATCTGGCACTTGGTCTATTTTCCCTTTGCATAAAGGTGCTAGTGTGTTAAAACTGGGGTCAGAGTTGACAATGTGGTGCTGATGGATGAAGTCGGACAACTTACAACTCACTGTGATGCCCAGCTGGAAAGTGTATTGATTTGACTGACAGAATGAGACGTTGGTGCTGTACCGAACGGAACCAGATTTTACAGAACCAGACTTACTTCTCTATAGAATAAATTTCTGTGGAAGCACTTCCAGGTTCTTCTGGCATCCTGGAAAAGAGCTGTTTTAGAGTAGCGCTTTGTTAAAATTGAGGTGAAAATGACCAAAAATGGCTTTGTCACACTGTTTACACACAATTTGATGGATCAGGACAAACTCAGATTTTGAAGGTTATGTTAATAATTTGTGGTAAAATATGTATTTTAACTGGACAGTTTTATATTGAGCAATTCAGTTACCGTGAAGTTGAAACTGGTTTAGTAAATCACTAAATATGAACCTTTATGTACATAAGATGAATAACTTGTTTAAGATTGTAATATTCCTCAATTGTAAATTGCTTTGGATTAAAATGTCTGCTAAGTGAATAAATGTAAATGCATTTCTTCACTATAAAACATTTATCTTTTTATAATTATGTTGTTTTGTCTCTCTGTCTTTTTGCAAGTCTTGAGATATCATGGATAGTTCTATAATTACAAGACTTGCTCTTTAAGGAGTTTTTTTTTTAATAAAGTTTGAATCATTCAGTGTCTATTTCACTCACACCGTATGTCACCCCTTTCCTGTGAACTGACTTCATTCACATCCATTCTGTAAGGTACTACACATTACTCATTATCTCAACTCAATCTGTTTCTGTTTCCCGATCTGATATCAATCCAAGATCAGATCTTCTGAACGTCATAATAAATTACATTTCAAAAGTACATTTCAAGTGAACAGCTTGGCTATCTGTGATCTTAATTAAACTAGAAAAACTGGCATAAACTATCAAAAATGTGTGTATTTCTTGTGTTTTGCATTATGCTTCCAAATGGACAAATAAGCAAGGACAGAGGGTCACATAACAGCAGAGGAATGTAATGTTCATTATTGAGCACTGTGCTAAGTATTAACACGTCACGTACATAAAGAGGAAACAGATAGAGTGTATTTGTGAGCTGGTTTTACAGCTCAGAATGTAGGCTGAGGCTTCGCCTTTGGATGACCTAGCTGGCTTTTGTCATCATCTGAGATAGTTATGGATTCCCCAGACCTGAGAGCTGGCCCAGTGCATCAGAAATGTGCTAGTGCACCTCTCCTGAATTTACAGAGAGCTTATTGGGATAGACTGGTGTTCCCGTCCTAATCCAGGCATGGGACAGACATTACACATCACAAATGAAGATAGAGGACTATCTAAAACCCTGTACCTGTGTGTGTGTGTGTGTGTGTGTGTGTGTGTGTGTGTGTGTGTGTGTGTGTGTGTGTGTGTGTGTGTGTGTGTGTGTGTGTGTGTGTGTGTGTGTGTGTGTGTGTGTGTGTGTGTGTGTGTGTGTTTAGATCCCTCTCTACATGATTAATTGACCAACCGGGACACCTGCTGATAGACAAATGAAAGATACAGGGTACAAACTATTGGATGAATCTCAAATGTAATATTTCTTCATTTGACTTAAAAACCATTTGGAGATCAGTCATTTGTAAAAAATAAAATAAAATAAAAAACCTTGGGGGGGATGTCCCTCCATCAAAAGTTGACTAATAATTCTTTGTTTGCTATTTGTAAACTATTTGTAATTTTATTAAATATTTCATAAATTATATCATATCACAACCTACCTCCGGACCAGTGTGAGAGTGTTTCAGGCCAGTTGATGGAACTGACACTTGCCCTTTCAGGTCAGTACTACATTACCACTGAAAATTTTACATTCATTGATTTTGTACATCCATTTTTATTCCCTTGCAAATTGAAATGTTTGGTGTTGTGATGTTTTCAGACTAACAAGGATGAGGTTTTGTTGAATTTGCAGAAATTACTTAATGAAATTTATAGTTTTGCATCAATAAGAAAGTGTTGAACTTGAAAACTATATCAGTCAGTAGTTTTACATCATATACCAGTGTTTTCCAGTTTGTAGTTTCATACATTTATAGCTGTACAATTTTAGGCTTGTTGCAAATTTTCTTTTTGTAAAAAAACAAATAAAAAATTTGTGAACAAAAATGTTGTAAAAAAATGTAACGTATATAAAAATGCATTCAAATATTTTTAAGTGCACAGTTGAGGTAACAAACGTTAATCTCCAATTTCCCAGCCAGACTGAAGAGTTCCTTAGAGAAAGAACTAAACATCTCAGTCTCTCGTCCATTGGCTAAACGTACAAGTAAAAATAAACATAAGAAATAAGGATGACCAATTTTCTTCTTTCACCAACAGAACAGAATGTATTCCTGTCCTGAACTGCTAATTAGCTGCAAAGTGTTGCCTCCATGTTACATTTAAATTCTCCAGTATTATATAATAAAAAAAAACTAACAAATTGTTGTGCGTTCCTCTAATTTGATTGGATAAGCGGTGTTCAGTTTTGATATCCAGTAACAGCAGTTAGACGTTTCACTGTTTGTATCACTCCGCTTGTCCAGAGTTCCAGACCAGATATGTTAGCGATGCGTAGAGGTGAGAAGACATCATGTTTTTGTATTCATAGACTGTGATCATTTAATTTGTTGGGTTTGGAATGACTCAGTTTCTTTGTTAGAGTAACTTCATTACATGTTGTGGTTTCTGGGGTTTATTAGTCAGTGCTCAGTCATTTTGTTGGTTATGTGTCACAAGAGGTGGTCATACACTTTCAGATTTCTTTCTAAGCAGTACCAGAACGGATTGTCATAAAAGTTGTTTGTTAATCACAGCTGCATCAGAGTTGTGGGAATGAATATGAACCTTGACTGACATCCTGTGAAATTCGTGAGGATTTGATTCCAAAATCATTCAAATGCTTCTGCTTATTGGCACAGGAGAACAAGAGAGTTGGAGATAGTGTAGAGAGTGCTAACCTTCATGTGAACTCGAGAAGGATGAGTAGAATCACAGATATGTCCTTGGCTCTGCTTCTCACATCTCCATGTGTGTTGCATTTGTAGGGTTATGTTTGTTGAAAGAACCTCTCCTTTGTTCGTGCTGTTGAACAACTATACATCTTGAAATGTTGATGGGTTCTCTCACAACTCTGCTAAGCTGCATGCGACATGGACAACTTCTTGTAGGCCTATTAGCAATTTCATTAAAAATAGCTTCTACTTATACTCTTGTAATACTCAAAAAACCCTGCTACATCTGACTAGTTTCTGCTTTTTAGTATGTCTGTCGTCATCATAACCACTCTGACGTGTTACCAGAAAAGTGGATCATAGCCACATTAACGATCTCCATTTCTGTCTTTCTGTCACTAAAAATGAGATCATTCATTTGTTTTGTCTAACATCTGAAAGACATCCCGACCAGCGCCAGATCGAGATTTGGTCAATCTGACCTCCAGTGAGGGGGAAACCCCACAGGATCTTTCTGTCACTGTTGGGAAGCGGATTTCTAATGAATACAAGGTTCCAGTTCAGTGATGCGCCATGGATAGAGTTAAAAACATGAGAAAAGAAAGGACAGTCCGGTAGTTTCCTGCTGTTACACAGTGGACAGCACTGATAGGAAGCAAACTCATCTGCAGCGCACATTGTCAGTCTCCATCACTGCACTTGGAAGAATGTTTTTTGGAGCTTGACTTCTATAGAACTGGGTTTGGAATGGATGAAGACCATTTGCTACTGATAAGCACGGAACTCTTTCTGAAGAAATATTTCTTTATTGCTGAGCTTAGATGTGCTATTATTTCCCTTTTAAATCAGAAACTGATTTGTTTTGGAGAATTATCTGTCAGATATACATTGAAGATTATATGGAATCCTGTTTCTGTCTTAGAGAGAAAAAAAATAAAAAGGCTATTTTAACTTAAGTTTTGTAATTGTGATTATATCTCACAATTATATATTTATTTCAATTTCTACATATTTAACAATTGTGACTTTAAATCACACAATTATATATTTTATTTTCTCATAATTGTGACTTTTTCTTGTAATTGCAACCTTATAACTCATTTTTATATTCATATATTTGTATAATATTACACAGTTGCCATCAAAACTATTCAGCCCCCTTGACCTGCAAGACATTTTGCTGCCAAGAACAAAATTTTATGAAAACAATTCAACAAAGGCATCAGTAAACTATTATAGAAAGTTTATGAATACACATTTGAGGGATTCTGAGAGCCTAAAGTTGATGATAAAAAAAATAAATAAAAAAAATTGGCTCTAAACATTTGTGTTCAAAATTATTCAACCCCCAAAAGTTAAATTTTGTGCAGAAACTTTTATTCTTTATAACCTCCAATAAACACTACCTGTGAGTGCTTAGAAGCTTCTGTCACCTTTCTATTGCAATCTTGGCCCATTCCTGGCTTGGAAAAGCTTCCAGATCACGATAATCTTCAAGTTTTTACGTTACCACTGCTTTCTTCAAATTCCACCAAATATTTTCAATGAGATTTAAACCTGAAGACTGTACAGGCCACTCAAGAACACTCTACAACTGATCCCTGAACCAAGCTTAGGTAGATTTGGATGTATATTTTGGGATGGCTGTCCTGCAGGAAAGTCCATTGATCATACAGTCAATATTTCCACTTCCTGCAACAGCAAACACACCCATAACTTGTTTGACCATGGAGATGGTGTTCTTCTGCTCAGAAGCCTTGTCTTTTTTGCACCAGACATACCACTGAATGATCCTTGGGTCCAAAAAGTTCCAGTTTGGTCACATCACTCCATAAAACATTCTTCTAGAACTCCACAGGTCTATCCAAATGAATTTTAGCATATTCAAGTCTTCAAGTGTTCTTCTTGGTCAAGAGTGGCATTCGGCAAGATGTCCAAACGTGAAGGCCATGCTTGTCTACTTCTGCTCTGCTCTGCATTGAAATGTTTTTCCTCCTTTCATCAGGTCATCTTGCAAGTCTTTGGCAGTAAATTGAGGGTTTTTCTCAGTTGCTCTCAAATATTTTAATCCCCTTGATGATATTGTGCTTTTTCTTCAAAACCCTCAAAGGTTTTCTGGTACAACACATTTTAAAGTTACGAATAAGGCTACCAGCTGTGTCACTATAACACTTAGTGTTTTGGAAATCTTCTTGTTGCCATAAACTTTATAATGTAATAAAACAATTTGTTCTCTATAGCTTTTGCGGGAGATCTTTTGACTTGGCCATATTTGCTACTAAACTTCAGCACATGCATGGGCTAAATGTATGTATTTATGTATGTATGTATGTGTAACAGCACAAGCTAATTCAGTTTTGTTATTTTCAGTTTTGAGTTTCCAAAGGCTTAATTGTGTTTTAACACAATTTTGTACCATACCATACAAATAAGTGACTTAAAAACAGCAGTGTTGAATATGGGTTATCACTTTTAATTTGCCACAAAACTGTTATAGATACAATTTAATTCCAATGGTAAATTGCCTGTATTGGCTGTAAAAGGTATTTTCCATCTATGATCAAGATGGTTATATGCTTGCTAAATAAAACTTTATAACTTTTTATGCATGTGTGCTTAAAGGCCTTAAATGCTTGAACCCCGATAAAATGCTGCTCGCAGCTTTAAATTTAAAAAAAAAATCTGTATCTTTAGAAAGGCTTACATTTGTAAATCATCACAGTCTCCGGGGGGTTGAATAATTTTGATTGCAACTGTATATTTCTCATAATCATGTTGTTTCTCACAATTACAACTTTCTCAAAATTGTAGCTTTATATTCAGAATTGTAACTTCATATGACACAGATATAGTTTTATATATTATATAATATTTCTCATAATTGTGATTTTATCTCATGATGTGACCATATCTTACAATTACAACTTTCTCATAATTGCAGCTTTATTTCTTTATCTATCTTCATTGCAACTACATCCCTCACAATTGCGACTTTATTTCTCACAATCCTTTTTTATTTTTCATAATTGTTACATTGTTTCTCACAATGTGACTTTATTTCTTATTGTAAACTTCACCTTTAGAATTACCTGCTTTTAAACTGTCTTTCATAACTTGACTATTAGGTAAAGAATGTAAAAAATGATTTCAATCTCACCCTTCTGCTCAGTTACAAATCATGAATGAACTGGTGCAATTCTGCCTGTACTTGCTGGAAAATTAGCCAATTATGAGTTAGCTAGGGGTAATTGTACATCCGCTGAACCTCGGCAACCTCGGCAGCTTCGGAAGGCAACATGCAGAGATAACTGAGACTTTGTCAGATTCTATTATCGATAAACCCACATCACTCAAGAACCATTTCGTAAGGAGCTGGTCTTCCTCTCAGACCAGTTAAATAATTTTTTACAGTTTGTTGTTTCAAACATGACCATGACTACAAGGTCAAAACGGTGACCGTGATTCTGCAAGATTATTGTGGGCTGTTCTTGTTTTGCTTTGGAGAGTGAAGTGTGTGTGTGTGTGGGGGGGGGATCACTTAATGAACTTGAACTGCAGCAACCCTTGACCTTCGCAGAGGAGGCTGGACAAACAGATGGGGTCAGGGATGTGCTGGTCACAACCCTGCTGTTTTCTCTATCAGCAGGGAAGAGTGGAACCGGGGTCACCATGTCAGAGGTCACAGTTCATCGGAGAGGGAAGAGTAACACATGTAAGCAGACATTAACACTCGGGGATATTAACTCACATACTCTGAAACTGACACTCATATAGGAGAGCTGGTAAGCAGAAGAAGGAACCAGAAGGATCGAGTCTGTAGGCCTGCATCTGGATACCAGATGGCAGTTGAGTCATGCCTGGGTTACCAGGGGTTGGGAGCTGTCTGTAAAGGAGGAGAGGGGGGCGAAAACACACACACATGATTTTTCTCTTTCATATATTAGCTCTCTTTTTCCTGCTTTCACTTTTCCCTCTCCCTCTTTTTCACTCGCTCGCTCTCACACACGATCTCTGAATGCATAAGAATGGTGTTCTCTCAGGAGAGCGAGCCCATGTGGAGAGGCAGATTGCTCCCAGGCGCAGCTGACCTAGGGCTAAACCCGACACCTGACTTACTGTGCTGCTGACGAAGAGTTCAGCCCGAGGGTGACGCATACCACACTCCTCCATGCAGAAAAAAAAAAGAGCGAGAGACGCTTTAACATGCAAAACCTTTACTAAAAAAATAACAGGCTGGATTTACAAGAAAACACTATTTGAGTTTTTTTTTACTTAAATTCACGTTTATTTTAATGTGTTACTTTTAATTTGTAATTATTTGTGAAACTAGCAATTTCTAAGTGAAAAAGTAAATCATACACAATTTTTTTCAGTATGGTGCATTGCAAACTTCCTATTATGAGCAAGGGAGTTTTATCTACTTTTAAGTCACACACACGCAATGGTTGAGTAAACAAAATTTTTGCATGTCGCTGGACAAATGTGATACATTTTTTTGTATAATATGTTGTGTTGAGAGAAAAGCACAAAACCGGTAAATCTAAAGACTTCAGATCTAAATCTTAAATGAACATAAAGCATTTGTTTGTTTGTTTTTTGGTTTCCTTATGAAACACATGGATTAATTTCAGTGAAACAGGATTTCATAAAACCAATTACACTAATACTTAATTTTTTTAACTTCAATTCATTGATTATTTTGGAATTGCACAATTTTATTTCATACCTTTTGAAGGTCACTGTGTATGGTTGGTTTTGTGTAATTTCTTCACAATTCTTTGCTCTAGCTTATACTGTAGTGTTCTCCACTCTCTGCTTAGCAAAACTTATTCACCTGTATTGTTTCATAGCACAGATGATATCTTTTACTGTCAATGGGTACGTACTGAACCCAGCGAGATGGGTCAGAAACTGACTTGAAAGAAGATCAAATCTGAAGAATTTGGACAAAAAAGGTTGTGACCTCTTTTGATGTTCAGCAACATGAAGGAATATTTTGTCTAGTTTCTTTTGGCATGCCCTGCATTCTTCAATACAAAGGTCAGATAACAGACAACATCTCAGTGTGTGATCTGACATGGAACTGTTTTATGAGGGAATAGTTCTAGGAGATAAAGAAATACAGCATGAAAGTTTGGACACAAGCTCATACCTCAGCTCTCAGAAGGAACAAAATTAGAGTTTTTCAGTGTTAGGTATTCCAGGGTGGCTCTCTGATATTTCAAAGAATTGGACAGGATTAGAAGAAGCTTTAAGCAGTAATGTCTACCTTACTTTAAACTAACCACCAGCCACTACTCTGACAGTATGAGAAAAGTTCATAAATTAAACATTGGCTTTGATTAACTAAAAGAGACGGGGAAAAAGCTTGTTCATTTGGTTTAAAGCTTGGAAAAGAAGGAGAGACCACAGATAAAATGATTCAACGTCACCAATAATTTATTGATGGTAAAACAACTTAAAAGTATAAAAAAAAATTCTTTGGTTTCTAGTCAAACTTTATATTTATTGGAAAATTGTGGAATACTAACCATGTACATCATGTTTTATGTCAAGTAGTCTGTCTCTAAAAGTTGTTTGGTAACTTCTGGTGACGTTGACAATACAATAACCCCCTGCTTTTTAGATCTGTAGATTGTCAATCCCAAAAAGCACAGTGTTGTTATTCTGGTTCATTAGGTCTCTAATTTTTCCCTGAGTGTTGACATGGATCTGTACTACATGATCTGCTCATGCACACTCTAAAAAATAATTCAGTGGCTTAGTATATATCACAGTAATAATTAACTTTATTAACTTAATAAAATCTCTGAATATCATTTACTTGATAGTAGAGTTAATTGACTATTGACTAAAACAATTGACTAAAAATCCAACAGTTAATTTTGTCTGAAATTTACCGTTATATTTAAGTTTTTTCACTAAAATAATTTAGTATTTGACGAACCAATTTTTTATTTAAAATACACTTAATATATTTGTGAAATTTCCATCAAAATATTTGAGAATGGATAATTAAACTGATCTGTTTCAAGAACCACAAATATTACTTAATTCAAGTCAATATTATTAATATTTAACGCACACATAAGAAATTAAGTAAGTTTACTCAATTAAAACAATGCACCCCTCCCCCACCCTCTGACGTGATTACAACTCAACGGTTGAGTGAGCGCGGGCTGTTTGAACTCTCCAGTCTCCAGGACAGTTCTCCGTGAAATTCCTCTATGAAATTCAGGTGTGTATGTTTTATTTTATCTATAAAATCATTACTGTGCTTTAAACCATTTTATTTAATGCAAAATAACATACAGATACGCAATGTGACTCTACAAGTTCGCCAAAGACCTCTTTGTCAAGGAGAAAACCAGGACTCTCAATGTACCTGTGATACCCCTTTTCCACCAACAAGAACCGGGTGCTGGTTCAGAGCCAGAGCCAGAGCTGGTTCGGAGTTGGTTCGACTGACAAGCTTACTAAGAACCGGTTTGCCTTTCCACCGGCTAGAGAGCCACAACAGAGCCAGATCTTACGTCACTGCATACGTCTCATGTTGCCCAGCAACGCTAGTGCGGTAGTGCCAAACACAAACACGCCAGGCTTGTTCGAGATGCATCGGCTTCTCGCAGATCGATCGCCGCATGACATCAAAGCACTGCAAAAGCGATCCAAAAGCACAAGGAGTCGTATGATCTCCAAACACTCCCGCAGCTCCGATCGGTCCGCGCCGCTCCGATGCATCTCGAACAAGCCATCAACAATAACGGACGTTGCGTTACTATGGATGCTCATGGGTTTGCAAAAATACATCGGAATCCAACGCGTTTGTGCAGCTCGCCGTAACTTACATAGACGGATATTATAATCAAGCTGCTATTAGCTCGACTAGCTGCTATTTAAAAATGGCGGTCACAAGTTTCTATTTGTCTTGTTGGTCACGGTAACCCCGCCCCCAGCCCCTGACGCAAGCGGTTCTTACTTGGCTCTGTTCTAGACCAGCAATGATTTGGTGCTACTTAAGAACCACTTTTCCTGGTTTGGAGCTGGTGCTTTGCGTGTGGAAAAACAAAGAACCGAATTGAAACTAGGCTCTGGCTCCGAACCAGCACCAGCTCTGCCTTGGTGGAAAAGGGGTATGAGGGAACTGGAGGAGCACCTTAGAAAGACCTACTCCGACAATCAGAGGCATGTGCCAGCCACCATCCCAGATGACTGGCCACCAATCCAACCACCTGAGCACCAGTTGGACACAAGACCCCCAACATGGAGCGAAGTTTAGAACACAGTAAAGCGAGCAAGAACAGCATCAGCCCCTGGGCCCAACGGTGTTCCATATAGGCTCTATAATAACACACCAGGCGTCTTGAAGTTCCAATGGAAGCTAATGAAACACGCAAATGTTATCTGGCACCAGGTACAAACGGCCAAGAAGGAAAAGAAAGACTTCCATGTGGGTTTTCTTAGACCTTGCCAATGGATTCGGCTCAGTGCCTCATGAGGTGCAACTTCTTCCAAGTCCCAGAGGGCATCACAAGGCTGGTCAAAGCCTATTTCCAGGACCTCCAGTTCTGCGTTACAACTCAGGCTAGTACAACTGCCTGGCAGCACTTGCAGATAGGCATAATGGTGGGCTGCACCATCTCCCTACTGGCCTTCACCATGGCAATAGAGTTAATAATTCGGGCATCTCGATGGGTGGTTGGATGGGAACGTCTCTAGAGAATGGGCTGCGGCTTCCTCCAATCAGGGCGTATATGGTGCCTTCAGTTTGGACTGTTCCCCCGCCTCATGTGGCCAATTTCCATCTATGAGGTCACCCTATCCCACGCCAATCGGTTGGAGCGATTGGTGAATGTGCAGGTGAGAAAGTGGCTTGGAATACCCAGATGCCTCAGCAGAATAGGCCTGTATGGCAATGGACCCCTCTCTTTGCCAATCTCAAGCCTGGTGGAGGAGTATAAATGCTCCAAAGCAAGGCTCGAAATGACCCTCACAGAATCCCGGGATCCCTTTGTCAGAGGGGCTGCTCCCGCCTTAGCCACAGGGAGCTGGTGGAGGCCAGGTGTAGCAGTGGCACAGGCAAAGTCTGCTCTGAGACACCGGGACATAGTGGGCCAAGTCCAACTTGGCAGAGGGGGCCTAGGGTTGGGAGCAACAACACCCACATGGCAGAAGGCTACTCCAGCTGAACGCCGGCGCCTGGTGGTTGAGGAGGTGCTCCACCAGGAGGAAGCGGACAGGTGTGCCAGAGCGGTGTCCCAAGCCAAGCAAGGCCGCTGGTTGAGGTGGGAAGGTGTACAGAGGAGGAAGATCACTTGGAGCTAGCTGTGGAACATGGAGTCCAATATGCTGAGCTTTACCATCAGAGCCACATATGATGTGCTGCCCTCTCCAACCAACTGATGAGGCATTGATGAGGCATTTGAAAGGAAAAGGTTGCGAATGCGATATGCAGAGTTGGCTGCCGAAGCAGAGGACCGGGGTTGGAAGGTAAACGTGCGTCCAGTGGAAGTGGGCAGCCGGAGCTTTGTAGCTAGTTCCACCACAAGGCTACTAAAGGAGGTTGGAATCAGAGGACAGGCTCAGCGGAAGACCATCAAAGACCTTGCAATTGCTGCCGAAAGAAGCAGTCACTGGCTGTGGCTGAAGCGGAAGGAGACTGTATGGGTTGCCAAGTGACCTCATGGAGGTCACACCCTGGTCTGATCAGCCTGTAGTGGGCCAGCCTCGGTGAGGGTGTATTGTGATAAAAGGCCAAAACACCCAATGAGGCTGGGGTGCACAACTGAGGATGTGTCGTATTCGAGGCACCAGGCGGTCATCCCCCAATCCAACCCCACCCAAGAGGACATCTCCAACAACAGCGCTTGCTGAATATCAAGGGATTCTAACATCTAGTCCTAGTAAGTATACTCACCAAGTTAAACAAGTGTCGCGCCTGTCTTTTCGCGTGATTGTAACGCCTTGCATAAAAAAACACACGATTATATTCCTAAAGGTAATGAATATAACTAATTTGGATGATACAATGCTCTCAGAACTGTGCACTGTTTGTTTATTGGCAGGTTATGGAGTCAGTCGCGTCACAGCATCTTTTGGCTACGAGTGAAATGCACGGCGGTCTAAAGTTAGAAGTTCACCCGCAGAGCGCGAGTCCATCTCAGGCACGAGAACCAGCACTGATACGGTGGATATTGGATAACAGACCAGTTGATTACACTTGAATTACTTGAATGTTTAAATGTTTAATTTTTTACTTCTAAAATGTTTGTTACATGAGTTTAAATGTAGGCAATGTTGTATACATGTTAAAACAGTACAAAATCTGCTGTATCGCTGTAATTATCGACAATAAAGGCCAATGTCATGTATACCGGTGGTTGTACAGTATGGAATATTGTTTACAAAGGTTTAGAGGAAATAAAAAAGTTAATATTACTCATAAATAAAAACCGTTAATATTACTCATAAATATTGGTTTTTAAATGTTTTCCCCCAATTATTTCTACTCAATTTTATTTGTTAATGTACCAAATGCAGTTACTCAGATCTACTTTTTTTTTTACTTACACTGTATGAACTGAGTAAATCTATGTAATTGATTTCACTGCTTTACAATTTAATCAATATTTTTAAGTGTAAAAATGTTTCACCAAAAAAATTTAGGAAATCATAGTAAAAGTTTTTAGAGTGCAAGTAAAGTTCAGAAATGGTCACTTGAACAGTGCTTGTCAGATTCAGCAGCTGCACTGTCCCTGAAGAATGAGAGGAGAGCAAAATGTCTGTGTCCCTAGTAGTAAAAAAGTAGTAATTAAAGGGTGGACAATTTTGTAGTATATGCACTGAACCGGCTCCCGCTGAACTGGCATGTTTGCATTTGTCAGTTCCTCAGGTCCAGGTATCAGTCATGAGTGCTACTATGCCAAAATCAATACCTGGTCCTTCTCCCCAACCAGAGATTCATATTCCATATGGCTCAACTGTCTGAGACATGGTAAGAAATTAATGTTCATTAGAAAAATAGTTATGCGCAAATATACACTACCGTTCAAAAGTTTGGGGTCGGTACGATTTTAAATACTTTTAAAAGAATTCTCTTCTGCTAACCATGGCTGCGCTTATTTGATTAAAAATACAACAAAAATCAGTTATAGTATTAAATATTATTCCAGTGTAAATCAGCTGTTTTCTGTGTGAATATATAGTAAAGTATAATTTATTCCTGTGATCAAAGCTGAATATTCAGCATCACCAGTGTCTTCAGTGTCAAATGATCCTTCACAAATCAGTATAATATGAGGATTTGATGCTCAAGAAACATTTATTATTATTATCAATGTTGAAACAGTTGTTGGTCTGTCAGTTGTACAGTTTTTTTTTGTTTTTTTTTTTATTCTTTGATGAATAGGAAGTTCAAAAGACTTTTGTAACATTATAAATGTCTTTACTGTCACTTTCGATCAAATTAATTATTCCTTGATAAATAAAAGTATTGATTTCTTTCCTCCAAAGAATAAAAATAAAATTCTCACTGACCCCAAACTTTTGAACGGTAGTGTATATATATGTGTGTGTGTGTGTGTGTGTATATATACACTGTTCAAAAGATTTTTATATTTATATATATATATATATATATGTGTGTGTGTGTGTGTGTGTGTGTACACTGTTCAAAAGATTTGTTAATGTTTTTGAAAGAAGTCTCTTAAAGGCTGCACTTATTTGCTAAAAAAAACCCCAGTAAAAACAGTTGTATTGTGAAATATTATTGTATTTTTAAACACATGCACATGTGCTGTTTATTGGAAACTGTGATACTTTTTTTTTTATTCTTGATGAATAGAGTTCAAAAAACAGAATTTGTTTAAAAAATCTTCTGATCAATATAATGCATTCTTGCTGAAAAAAAGTATTTTTCTTATTGACACCAAATCTTTGAATGGTGATAGATAGATGGATGGAAGGATGGATGGATAGATGGTATTTATACTGTACATAATAGCTTTAATCTAGGAGAGAGTGAGAGGTCTTTATTACAGCATTTCAACCAGAGAAACCAAAGGGAATAAAGGAAATAAAATTTCACTTTACCCAGAGTGTGGGGTAGGAGAGACACACAGTAAAACAAAACGAAAGCTTCTAGTAATTAGGCAGTAAGATTCACATGGGGCAAATATTTGAATAAAAATGTGCTATCTTTTCCCAAAATTGTCTTTTATAGCATCAATTTATAAACGTTGCGTGTCTGGAGCGTGTTTCTCAGTAACTAATGGTGTTTAATATACCCTCTAAAAGTGTGCAATATGTTCCTTAGTCTTTTACTACGCTGTTTGGTTTTATTTACTTGTTTGTAATTTTTTTTCATCTCACCCAGGTGCTTGTAAATTTGCTCGTTGACAGAGCACTCAAAGCATACACTTGTGAGTGGCTTTTTGAACTTCTGAGGCCCCTAAAGGCTCCAGATTGGCTGATTAAGAAAGGATTTATTTCAGATTGCTCCGAATCACACAATTTTTTATGATGACAGTTTCTGGAAAATGTCCCATTTAGTAAGCAATCTCCTCCAAAAATAAACTTGCATGAGATGCAAGCTCTTTTTTAATAATTTTTAAAAAAAAAAAGCCCAAACCTTGAAACAACTTGCACCATTACACTTTAATATTCAAAAAATAGATTTAAAAAATACAAATAAAAACCTCTGTTCTCTCAGAAATATCCGTCTCTTATTATCATTGCTCATTCTGTTTCCCATCTGTTTTGCTTGACATTACTTTGCTGGAGCTAAGTGGAGAGGAACGCAGTGTGGTCAAGTATGACCAGCATGTGTTTTCTTTATAGAGGTGTTTGCGTGAAATGATGCTCTGAGACTCCTGTAAATCAAATGTTGCATGTTTGATTTAGAGTGTGTCTTTGGTTCTCAGTGGGTTCCCTTAATGGGCCATGATATATTAACTTATGAGAACAATTTGTATTCTATTACAAACAGGAAGAAGAAGGATTGCAGTGACTGAAAGGAATTCATACAAAGCACAGTTTTTATAGTCATTTAAAAATCTGTCATTGAATGGGTGGCTCCAATTAATTTGCTGATAGTTTCTCCAATAGGATTGCCAAAGGCCAATAGTGCAGTAAATTACTTTACTGAAAGAAGTCTCTTATTGAAAGAAGTCTCTTTACTGAAAGAAGTCTCTCACCAAGGCTGCAGTTATGTGATCAAAAAGTAAAAACAGTAATATTTAGAAATAGTATTACAGTTTAAAATAACTGTTTTATATTTTGATGTATTTTAAAATGTAATTTATTCCTGTGATGGCAAAGCTGAATTTTCAGCAGCCAACTGTCACGTTTTCTATGTGTTTAGTTATGTTCTGTGACCCCTGTCTTTGTGATTTTGGTTCAGTCCTGTTAGTTTTCCCGGTCCTCGTTTATGTTCAGTTTCTTCACTTGTGTTCAGTTAATTATCCCATTAGTCCCAGTTCTTTTAGCCCTGTGTTTTCCCTCAGTGTTTGTTGGTCGTCGTCCTTGTATGGTTGTGTTTTCCCTGAAGTTCCTGGAGTTTGTTATTTCGTTCCTGTATGTTTATAGAAGTTTATTTTGTAAATAAATCAGCTATTTTTGGAAGTCCTCCTGTCCTCGTCTTCAGCTACCTGCACACAACCTGACAGAACGACCAACCGTACCGACAGAAGGCTTGACCTAAGGAAACAGATATTCGACGGAATGGATCCAGCAGTTCTGTCTCTCCTGAGCCTGCGTCAAGGAGACCTCACCATAGAGGATTATGTGGTAGAGTTTTGTGAACGCTCTCATCTGTTGGACTTCAATGATGTGGCTCTTAAGGACTTATTTAGGATAGGTTTAAATGAACCTATCCGGTCTTGTTTGCCAGGTGGGAAGATTCATTTTTCCCTGGCTCAATACATAGACCATGCCCTTTGGTTGAGCGGCTCAACTTTTACCGTGGGAGACATTCAGCCTGAAATCCACGCCAACCCCACCGAGCCTGCATTCCACATCAGTCTTCCCAAGCCTGCACGTCACGTCGCGACAACCATCCAGCCAGAGTTTCGTTCCAGCACAGAGCCAGCCCCAGGGGTTCCTCACTTCCCTGCTGTTCAGCCTGAGACTCTCGTGTGGCCCCGAGCCCGCAAGCTGGTTTCTAACAGTAGGGACCTGGGGGCAAAAATGGCGGATCCGGCGCTCCAATCCGTGCGATCAGCGTTAAAATCAGTTTTCCCTCTCCGGTCTTCAGTCCCAGGTCTTACTTCCACCTCCAGCCCAGAGTTTCCTTCGCCGCTGGTCCCGTCCAGCCCAGAGTTTCCTTCGCCGCTGGTCCCGTCCAGCCCAGAGTTTCCTTCGCCGCTGGTCCCGTCCAGTTCCGAGTCCCATGATGTGCTGGCCCCATCCAGTTCCGAGTCCCATGATGTGCTGGCCCCGTCCAGTTCCGAGTCCCATGATATGCTGGCCCCGTCCAGTTCCGAGTCCCATGATGTGCTGGCCCCGTCCAGTTCCGAGTCCCATGATGTGCTGGCCCCGTCCAGTTCCGAGTCCCATGATGTGCTGGTCCCGTCCAGTCCTGCGCCAGAGCCCGTTGATCCTGCGCCAGAGCCCGTTGATCCTGCGCCAGAGCCCGGTGATCCTGCGCCAGAGCCTGTTGATCCTGCGCCAGAGCCCGTTGATCCTGCGCCAGAGCCCACTGATCCTGCACCAGAGCCCACTGATCCTGCACCAGATGCACCAGAGCCCACTGATCCTGCACCAGAGCCCACTGATCCTGCACCAGAGCCCACTGATCCTGCGCCAGTCCTGTCCAGCCCAGAGTTTCCTTTGCCGCTGGTCCTGCTTAGCTTAAAGCCCTCTTCACCGCTGGTCCTGCCCAGCCCAAGACCCTCGTTGCTACCGGATCCCCCCTTTCCTGTCAATTTCTCCATTAAAATTTTGGGGGGGGCACCCACCCGAAGGGTCCTCACCGCCATGGCCACCCGAAGGGTCCTCACCGCCATGGCCGCCCGAAGGGTCAGCTTCACCATGGACACCCGAGGGTCCGACAGCTCCGCCCTGGACGCCCGAGGGTCCGACAACTCCGCCCTGGACGCCCGAGGGTCCGACAGCTCCGCCCTGGACGCTCGAGGGTCCGACAGCTCCGCCCTGGACGCCCGAGGGTCCGACAGCTCCGCCCTGGCCACGCCCACAGCCTGCTCCGCCATGGCCACGTCCACAGCCTGTTCCACCCCGGTTCCCCGAGCTACCAGCTCCGCCCTGGAGGCTTCCCGTCCCTGCACCACCATGCCCTCGTCAGCCTCCAGGGCGCCCACGATCCCACCCCTTTGGATGTTATACGGCGCGAGGACGCGCCTTCAGGGAGGGGGAGGTTCTGTCACGTTTTCTATGTGTTTAGTTATGTTCTGTGATCTTGTTTTCCCCCTGTCTTTGTGATTTTGGTTCAGTCCTGTTAGTTTTCCCGCTCCTCGTTTATGTTCAGTCTCTTCACCTGTGTTCAGTTAATTATCCCATTAGTCCCAGTTCTTTTAGCCCTGTGTTTTCCCTCAGTGTTTGTTGGTCGTCGTCCTTGTATGGTTGTGTTTTCCCTGAAGTTCCTGGAGTTTGTTATTTCGTTCCTGTATGTTTATAGAAGTTTATTTTGTAAATAAATCAGCTATTTTTGGAAGTCCTCTTGTCCTCGTCTTCAGCTACCTGCACACAACCTGACACCAACATTACCCCAGTCTTCAGCGTCACATGATCCAGAAATCATTTTAATCTAATATTCTGATTTGGTGCTCAAGAAACATTTCTCAAGATTATCAATAGGAACAGTTGTGCTGCTTAATTTTTGATCAATTTCTTTAAAAACTAATTTTACGGTCCCCAAAATGTTAACAGATTTTTAACAGTTTGTGCTCTCATAATCGAGTTTTGAGAGCTGACTTGAACAGCAGCAACAATAAATGAACATCTGGCGCCCTATCTTGCACTCGGCGCAAATGACTTTGTACACTGACGCATGTATCATTCCTATTTTGCACCCGCGCAAAGCGGACTTTTCCCTCCACAGACACACGTCGGTTAACTAAGAAATACACTTGCGCTCCCCGGGGCGGTTCAGCGCAAATAGGAGGCGTGTTCCGGCGCAAACTTTCCCTCATGCTATTTTGCTGTTCTATAAAACAATTGCGCCACTGACCAGAAAAAAACTAGTCTAAAGTCAGTGGCCCGTTGCGCGTTGTTCATAATGCTATTTTAAGGGCGCATGCTTGGCCATAATCAATGTAGCCAGCGTGTGCACAACGTGCATACACGTTGATTCTCTCATCTAAGCAGCAGTTTTCATTTTTGCAAATCATACATTATTACGATGAGGCATTTATCCCGCCGGGAAAATAGCAACAGCGCCGGGATCCGCCCACAAAGTTACTTGCGTTTTGCGCTTTGACACTTGCGTTTCAGATCGTTAAAATAGGGCCCCTGATGTTTTTTTCCTCTCTCAGCACTATAGTGTGGCTCCATAATTAAACCAGGTATATGTTTCCACTATCAGTGATTAAGCTTTTGAATAGACATGGTGTTTGGGGGTAGCCACTTCCTTAACAAGTCATCATGACCAAATGCTTGCACTCTGTGTGTTGAATGGAAAGTTCTAGTCTAGTCTATGTTATTCTTGCTCCAGGGGGAAGGATAACTTATATGGTAAGTTATATTTAGGTCTGTATGAGGGCCTTTGTGTCTTGTTCAGCACAGGTGTACTTATTACCAACACATCTGTATGCATACACTGTATATAAACTGGTTCCAATGTGTGTGTGTGTGTGTGTTTGTACTCACACACATATATATATATATATATATATATATAATATATATAATATATACATATACAGGTCCTTCTAAAAAATGAGCATATTGTGATAAAGTTCATTATTTTCCATAATGTAATGATAAAAATTAAACTTTCATATATTTTAGATTCATTACACACCAACTGAAATATTTCAGGTATTTTATTGTTTTAATACTGATGATTTTGGCATACAGCTCATGAAAACCCAAAATTCCTGTCTCAAAAAATTAGCATATCATGAAAAGGGTCTCTAAACGAGCTATTAACCTAATCATCTGAATCAACTAATTAACTCTAAACACCTGCAAAAGATTCCTGAGGCTTTTAAAAACTCCCAACCTGTTTCATTACTCAAAACCGCAATCATGGGTAAGACTGCCGACCTGACTGCTGTCCAGAAGGCCATCATTGACACCCTCAAGCAAGAGGGTAAGACAGAAAGACATTTCTGAACAAATAGGCTGTTCCCAGAGTGCTGTATCAAGGCACCTCAGTGGGAAGTATGTGGGAAGGAAAAAGTGTGGCAAAAAAAGTGTAAGTAAAAAGTGTTATTAAAAAAAAATACATTATGGAAAATAATGAACTTTATCACAATATGCTATTTTTTTTAGAAGGACCTGTATGTATATATATATATATATATATATATATCAAAGTACCGACATTTCTGAACGGGCTGAGGCTAGGATTTAGTGAGTTTGAAGTGAAAGTATTTGATGAACGTATACTATGTGCGGAGAGCATTCACTCAATATTATTATCTCATTTTTGACATAGGTGGCTTTTAGAGGCTTTTGCATCGGAGGTCTTCATATATACTTTCTAGGAACCATTCTAGGATCTGAAACTCTGGTTGTGTGCTGATGGATGCGTGATGCGAATAGTGATTCAGTCATTTATTGGTGAGTAAAAAAAGTTAAATCATCTTGTTTCTCTTCTCTGCATTTCTCCTTGGCTCTAGCTTGATTCCCAGTCTAGCTTTCTAATAAACATGGCATTGTATACTATGAAAATTGTTGGTTCTGTGACGAATTGCTTATTCTCCTCTAATTTAAGTCACTTCGGATAACCTTGAGAATGGCATGGTTAGTTTTAGTTTCTTTTAATCGATTATTTTTTCAGAACCACCTGCGCCATTGATACCCGAATGGTTATGCTCTTCACAGACACTGGGTGAACGTCCAGTGTGCATCAGCTCATAAATTCTGATGTCCATCACCAGTACTGAAGTGAAAGCACAAATGTAGTGAAGGTTCAGTGCAAAATCTGAGCTGGCTTGCCAGTGAAATGTGGAGAGGTCTTTTTAGGGTGAAATGTATATGATTATTCGCAACATGCCAGATGGCCACATTGTGAACTTAAATTTTTTTGGGGGGGTTCACCAAAGTTCACCTGCTCTAGACAACACCATTTATATGAATTGAAAAGGACAATCTTCAGGTTCACAACTTTAGAAGGTAAGATCGCATATCATGTTGAGCAGCTGGAAGGAGAACCGTGAGAGAAGGTGTCATTTTTCTAAGCTAAATCTACATCTATTTGTCAAAGTGATTTATGGAGAAGTGTAAGGTGTCCAGTCCAAGCATTTGCCGGAATACCAGATTAAATGAATCCAGGAATGCAGTTTTAGCTTAAAAATGGAGTAGCGAATAAGAAAAATGGGAAGACAGGCCGAGAAAGAGAGACAGGCTGTGATTCTATTTGTGGATAATTGACCGTAGGGCCAGAGATGGTGCATTTCTGAAGCTCGTAAAATGTAATATATTGTGCTCTGCTCCGTGGTGCGAGGTTATTCAAACAAACCACATGAATGCAAAGTTACATACCGGTAATCCTTCAGTGTTTTACTGGCAGCCTTTACAGAGTTCTCCAAGGTCATCAGCTCTTTCAGAGCAAACGAAAATAAGTGGTTGAGTTACAGGCAGTGAGAAGGGCAGGCCGGTGGGGTCCTGAGACGGGTAGGGGGTGAGAGGGGGAAAGATGGAGGTGAAGACACAGAGCAGGAGGAACAGAATGGGGTCACATAATAATATTGGAAGACAGCAATGAATGGCTTTGGATAGATGTACTGAATCTATGGATTTTCCACTTATGGTTTCAAATGGCTCTTTGTTATGTGCTCAGCATTTTACCAGTCAAAATATGCAGATGAACTGCCTGATAAATCTGTTGCATATTGTTTTAGCCCCACGGAAAAATGTGCCTCTGGAGGTAAGAGCAAAATAATGCTTGTGGATTTTAGCTCTGACAGATTTACCTCAGCGGACTAGGGGACAGTTTCGAATGCAGAGAGCGAGCCAGACCCCCCAACCTCCAGGGTCTCAGAACCGAACCTGATATTCCAGGAGACGTTATTATTGTGTGTTTGCCAGCACTTGTCAAACCACCTAATTATATAATTATAATCATGCAAACTTGAAGTTAAATAAACAGTCTACTGGAGCAGGGCTTGAGGAGGCCAGGGAAAACGATTAAAATACATCTAACCAGCTCCCCTGTTGTGCTTCCTCTTTCTTGCTCTCTGTTACTCTCTCTCTATCACTCTCTCCTCAAGTATTCTAACAATTTGACAGTCTGATGGTATTTATATCTCATTCTGCCTCAGATTTTTTTCCTCTCTTTCACTGCTCTCCCAGAATATTGTTATGATTGGCGGTGTGGTACGAATATCGGTGCTGCGCAATAACCACCGCGGTGTGTGGCACCGGGAAGTAGACGTGACACGCAGCAGCAGGCTTTTCTTCACGTGGTTCTCCATTTGTCCAACACATAGAAGATGCGCAGAGTTGTGACAGTTGCAAATCTTTAAAATAACAGAAAGGCTTTAGTATTTTTCTGGCAATTACTGTTCTTTAAAGACATTTACTAGAGATGTTTCTGCCAAGTGACGAGTTGCAGTAGAGCCACTGTTAATGTAATGTTCCATTTGAAGGTCTAAGTGATGTCAAAATTGTGATTCATTTTGACATTTGCTAACGATCCCCTTTAACAGATTGCATTTATTGTTTTTTAAAGATTAACCTCAAGTGAGCATTAGAGCATTAGTTCACCTAAAAATTTTAATTCTCACCCTCAAGTTCTTCCAAACCTGTATGAGTTTCTTTCTTCTGCTGAACATAAAAGAAGAGGTTTTGAAGAATGTCGGTAACCAGACAGTTGATGGGCCCCATTTACTTCTATAGTATTTTTTTGCATACTATGGAAGGCAATGGGGTCCATTAAACTGTTTGGTTACCCATTTTCTTCAAAATATCTTCTGCTAAAAATGATGGTTTACATCATAAATACTGCATTTGTTTTCTTGTACAAATTGTCTAATTTTGTTTCACCCGCGGCTGTTATGCAATAGGCTCTCTATAAACCAGCTCTTCCAGTTATCCTTCTTTCGTGGATATGACTACTTTGTTTTATAATCTATTTATTGCCATAGAAAAGGGAGCTGTGGAGACAAGCAGCTTTGAGGGAAATTATAAGTTCTGGGATTCAGTGGTAGATGGACGCATTGCTGGCCGTGCCACACAGTAGAGTCTACCATCGCTTCTGCGACGACTCCAACACAAATGTGTCTGTCCAGTCGCAGGAGCCTCTATAGCAAATAAAACTAACCTTTCCAGTACATGCCAGTCCGCCTCACTTTAGAGCAGGCAGCTGCAGAAATCATTTTTCATCTAATTAAACCGCTTCTCTCTAAGGACTTCACAAAGGAACAAGGCAAATGGATTCAACTCGAGACTGGCTTATTCCAAAGGAAAGAGAAGAGGGGAAAGGGTGAAGAGGGTTTAACCGCATGAGCCCTCAGACAAGTACAGGTGGAAGCACCCCCACTGGAACCTGGAAAAAGTCAAGATTATTTGGAGTGGGGCGATGACAGGAGACTGGCATAATGCAGAGAAATTAGCTCTATAGCAAATAAGGTTTAGATGTGGTGCAAAGGCTCTGAGCTCATGAACACCAGCGACAAAGATATATATATATATGTGTGTGTGTGTGTGTGTGTGTGTGTGTGTGTGTGTGTGTGTGTGTGTGTGTGTGTGTGTGTGTGTGTGTGTGTGTGTGTGTGTGTGTGTGTGTGTGTGTGTGTGTGTGTGTGTGTGTGTGTGTGTGTGTGTGTGTGTGTGTGTGTGTGTGTGTGTGTGTGTGTGTGTGTGTGTGTGTGTGTGTGTGTGTGTGTGTGTGTGTGTGCGCGTGTGTGTGCGCGTGTGTGTGTGCGTGCGCGTGTGCGTGTGCGTGTGCGTGTGCGTGTGCGCGTGCGCGTGCGCGTGCGCGTGCGTGTGCGTGTGCGCGCGTCACTGACCATGTGCTTGGTATTGGCCAGAAATTTAGCAGGAAAGCTGCCAGTGTCTTGCTACTTCTATCCAATTATGAAATGGAGGGAGATGAAGGTTAATTAAACTAAAAGGCTCAAACTGTGTGGGACTGAAACTATGTACCACAGGCTGAGTTTCTTTCCCTCTATTCAAGTCATTAGGCTCATTTCCTCTGGCCTGCTGGAATCATATGATGCACAATGTAAAACTGGCCACTTACCACTCCAGCTGTGCTGGCTATGCAGTGAGAGTGTTTAGAGGTTGAATTTTTAAGAAATTAATAGATTTATTTAGCAAGAATGCATTATATTGAAGTGACAGTAAAGACATTCATAATGTTACATTTCTGTTTTAAAGGGGTCACATGATGCGATTTCTTGTTTTCCTTTGTCTTTAGTGTGTTATGTAGCTGTTTGTGCATGTATAAGATCTGCAGAGTTACAAAGCTCAAAGTGTCAAACCTAAAGAGATATTCTTTATAAAAGTTAAGGCTCAGCCATGCCTTCATAAAACGCTTCATTCAAACGCCCCCACAAATCTACGTCAGTATGTGGGGGCAGAGTTTCATAACACCGTCCAAATGTATACGCAAAGAAAGAAGGCGTAACTTTTATTCTCGCTGTGTTATTTTTGCTGTCGGCGCCGCCATGTTGTGGAGACACTGTGTTTTTCGTTGCGAAAGCCAAGCTACTTTGTTTAGCCTTCCAAAAGAGGACACAATTTGAAAACAGTGCTTAAGCTTTTTTTACAACACTGTTCCAGAACAGTACAACTAATATTTTCGACTGTGTGCTGAGCATTTTTCGGAGGACTGTTTCCAGAACCTGTGAAAGTACAAGGCCGGCTGTGCACAAAGTCTGATTCTAGAAAGTTACATCTTTGCAAGTACAGTCTGGTGCTTCTGACTCACATACACAGCCTGTAAGTATGTTTTCACATATTAAGAATTTGCTACTGACTATTCAAACGCGAGTTTAGAGCAGTATAGAGTAGCGATTGTTTGTCGTTTCTACGATCACAAATGCAGACATAGTTTTATGTTTAGATAGTGTTCTCACCCCCGTAGCGCGTCGCGACACATAAAAAGACAGTATAAGACATTATAATCAGTAATTATGTCCCCAATGAAATAAAACCTTACCAATCTGATACGATCTGGTCCAGTCGCGCTGGCAAAGTTGATCGATCAGCTTGGTCATCTGCATTTTCTAGATCAGATTCGGGCTCGAATTGATAAGGTAGTACGGTACTGACATTATCACCTGTCATTATTGCTTTGGGAGCTGATGTTACAAATATTGTAAGGGGCTTGACATTTCTGTCACACGCTTAAGGTTTTTGGGCCAATCACAATGCACTGCATGGCTGGCCAATCAGAGCACACAGCCCTTTTCAGAACGATGAGCTTTGTAAAAATCGACACGTTTCAGAAAGGTGGGGCATAGAGGAGCAACAATAATGTACAATATGTGTAAAATAATGACTTTTTTTAAACCTAAAGCCACGTAAACACATTGCATTAAACCAAATACACAAAATAATGTTCTTTTTAGAACCATCATATGACCCCTTTAAATAAATGCTGTTCTTTTGAACATTCTATGCATCACAGAATCCTAAAAAAATTGTTACATCAAATATTTACACACAAATATTAAGCAGCACAACTGTTTTCAACACTGATAATGATACAAATAAATTCTTAAGTATCAAATCAGCATATTAGAATGATTTCTGAAGGATCATGTGACTGAAGTGATGGCAGCTAACAATTCGGCTTTACCATTACAGAAATAGGTTGACGTTATTATTTGTACACTTTCGGTGTCCTTGTCATTGATTTTACAAACACAGCACGTGGCCTGTTTAAATAACAATATGTGACCAGTCTTGCATACTGTTGGAATCATACAGTGTATTCCTGACTGTACAATAAAATTATTTCCTGAGTGTAGTTTTCTAATCATAACTGCAAGAATAATTAGGCATCTTCCTCAAATTAACAGGTTTTCTCTCACTGTTTGACAATTTGATTTTTTTCCCATTTAATTTCCTTCAAATTAGTTATAATGTGTGCAAATTTCTGTAACTGTACAAACCCCATGAATATTTAACATAAGCACAGTGCTCATTACTGGCCATTGTAACTGGGATAGTTCACTCAAAATGAAAGTTCTGTCATCATTTACTCACCCTCATGTCGTTCCAAACCTGAATGACTTTGTTTAATTTGTGGAAAACAAAAGATGTTGTTTTTAATAATCTATCTGTGTGTTTCTTTCCCCCATACAATAAAAGTCAATGTGGTCCAGTGTTGATTACCCTTTGGTCTTTCATTGTATGAAAAAAAAAAAGTTCTTCAGAACATGCAGAAACATTTTACAAAATATCGTATTTTGTATTCATACAGGTTGTGTTCAAAGAGTAAGTCATACAGGTTTGAAACAACATGAGTAAATGATGAGTACAGAATTAGAATTTTTAACCCAGGGTTAAAAGTCCCCTTTCAAAATGACAAGTGTAAAAAATGGGTTAAAAGTGAGATTAGATGGAGTGTGAAAAGCCCCCCAAAAAACTGTAAACTTCATCCTTCACCATGCACTGTTTTGTCAGACTTGCACTGTTTTGTCAGACTTTCTTCAGCCGAGGTAGACAGAGCGGCTATTCTGCACGAGAAGAGACAACATAATAACAGAGTGCAAAGAAAGAGAGAGCGAGACAGAGGGAGGGAGGAAAACGTACAAGACAATTATTCAAGAGCAAAGTTGTCCCAGTGGAACCTTCTCTGCATGTATGAAGTTTCACTTCCCATCTGTCCCGCCTTCTCGGTCTGAGGTCCAGCTCCAGTTCTTCCCTCTGCAGAGAGAACCTCACACACGTATACAAACAGAGACACACATACGCACCCTCAAGAAAAAGGATGCTCTGTTTAGATTTATGCACCCTGGCTACTGGTTTTCTCATCATCAACTGTAGGATGATCAGGGAGGCAAGGTCTGAAGTAATCTCACAGCACACTTGCTCTTCATTGAGTCGAAAGGATGGCAGGAGCGCTGGCCAAAGGAGCCTCAGGAACAACACACGCATCCATCCATCAATCGCTACCCACGGATGTCCAAGAAAAGCAAGACTGAGCGTCTGGACAGGCACTGGAAGATGAAGACAGAAAGAAGTGACGAGGAAGATGAAAAAGATGATGGCAGACATGCAAACTAAAGAAAAGAAGATACACAGAAGTTGTATTGGAACTCAATATAATGTGCTACTGAGGGTCATCCTACAAAATAAGCTTTTGTGAATGTTTTAGTTTTCTCTTTGTTAACATTCCTTAATGGTCTGATTCTTAAAAGTATAGTTCACCCAAAAATGTAAATTATGTAATAATTTACCACCCTCATGTTGTTCCAAACCTGTATCCCAGCAAACAAATTTAGGTTCTGGGAACGTTAGTTTTTGGTTCCCAGAACGTTCCTAGAACTTTCCCTTAAGGTTAGGGGAATGTTCCCGGAACGTTCTCCTTACGTTATAAAAATGGAACCTAAAAATAACCTACATGGAACGTTCCTATAACGTTCTTGTTTGGTTCCCAAAAAAATAACCTCATGGGACCATTCGGGAACGTTAGGGGAACGTTCTGTGTTTGCTTTAAAAAAGTCATTTTTTTTCTCCATAAGTCAGTGGTGTACAATATTGTTCTCAACACCATTGACTTTCATTGTATGTACAAAACCAGTTGAAATATTCTTCAAAATGATCATCTTTTGTGTTCTGCTGATGAAATAATATCATACAGATTTGGAACACAACGAAAGTGAGAATTTGAGTAAATAATGACAGAATTATTTTTTTGGGGGTGAACTATCTCTTTAATACTCCTTAAACACAGTAATTGCATTTTAGTTTTCCTTATAAGAACCTTCGAAGTCCGGCTCCAAACTAGCCCAGCAGCCATTCCAAACATTCTTTTTAACAAACTAATAACAAACGTCCCCTTTCCCGTAAGCTGTGTAGACAGTTCAAACACAAAAGCATGCTACAGCCAATAACTTTCACTCTGTTCCTCTTATGCTGCTATACATTGTTGTATTTCACAGAGCCTTTTTAAGAGCAAATATTTTTTTATTTTTTTATTACTGGTCAAGCCCATTTTGGGCAGTATGTTGATCTGACAGTATAGGGAGTTAAATATGGCTGTTGCTGAAAAGAGCAGTTAGCCTGTGGTTTAACTTTTTGACAGTCACATTTCATTCTAGAGATCTTACTGTAGCTGAATTATCACACTGTTTTTGGATGATGACCTATTCTTATTAGCCATTTTTAAAATGTGTTTTACTTGCAACATTTTTTCTACATTTAGAGCTTCTGTATTTCAGCCGTTTTGATAATATCCAGTTGACTTGATTAACAGCGCCGCCATCCCTTCAGTCATGTGCCCCCTCTCCAAAATCCCGCCACCTAAAGACAGAAAACATGTGAGAGTGTTTCTGAATGGCTTAAAGATGTCAGCCTATTGTCAGGGTTAATTAGTTGGGATATTTGGGATATTTTATGTGTGGTATTAACTCACAGCACCTTTAATATACTGTTTCTTGTTAGAAACATCTGTCAAATGTTGAAATGAACATCAACAATGGTATTTTGTAACATATTTAATGGAGGAACTTCAAAGACTAAAGTAAGTATCCTGTAGTAGTTTGGGAGTTATGATTGGCACAGTTAAAAGTGAAAGCTGCAAGAGAACTAATATTCAGAACATCCTAAAACAAAAGGCCCAACTCTGCTCAGCCTATTTAGTCTGTGTAAATTCTTTTGACTTTTTAAAGCCAGTGTGCCATTTTATAAGTTCATTCTTGACCTCGGTGAATGCAATCAAAGCAGATATTAAAAACTCTTGTTAAATTACAACATTTTTCTCACCAAATATACAAATACAGTCAGTTGAACTTGACAGAGAATGAGGCATTGAAATGCAAACTAGAAAATAACCAAAACAGTGTGTGGTGAAGACATAAGGCAGCTAACCTTGTGCTGTATTGTGATTTAATGACTTCCAAAGGGAATTGTGTTGTTTGTAAGCTGGACTGATTGATAACCTTGAACAACTAAAGTTTTGGCCAAATGGATACCCTAGACAGAAATAAAATTAACCTCACTTCTTCTGAGCATTTATTTTCAGATACTCTCAAGTATATCCATCCATTTGAAAAGACGTGTTTAACACTATTACAAAGAATCTAATTTCTATTTTGATGTGGTCAATACAAATGTGCAGAGGGCAATGCATACAATATGAATAAAAACACAATATTTTATATATACGTACTATATATATATATTAGTTTATATTAAACATATACCATCTTGTTTTATATAGAAAATGTCGGCTGTGTGACTGTTTATATTGTTGCAAAATGTAAACTATATTATCACCCAGCTCTAATCTGCTAAATGTGAATATTGTCACAGATTTGCCAGGCTCCAACATCACTCCATCACAAAGAGCACTATCCCCTGAATTCTAATCACTCACACCTGCCACTGATTATCACCTCATCAAGATGCACATATAGGCACAAATCATATAAGCACATAACCTGTTTATTCACCACCATTGTGATGATGTGTGTGCATCCCCATTCCATCTGCTCCACGTTCACGATCTCATCACATCTGCAAAGCAGTAAAACTCGGTAATCATCCATTCCTCATTGACCATCTGCAATAACTCTGAATTATTTACCTGCGTAGTCCATTTGGTCATTGTTGTTATAATCTCCGGTTCTCAAATAACACCTGTCTCGAGTCTGCGATTCCCTAACAATTATAAGATATGAAGATATTAAGATATTCTAAACCTTACATCATGATTTTCTGTGAACCTGCTTTGAGACAATATGCAATGTTAAGTGTTATACAAATTAATTTGACTTTTGCTGAAATTATATGTATATTCCTGCAATTTTCTTAAATTAATATACAGATTTGTTTTATTTAATTTCTTATGGACAGATGAATGAATGAAACCAATATCTGTCAAAGGATATGTACATTCTTTTTCTATTGGCAATTTCTTTTTGCCTTCACAGTCTGTACTTCTCATATGCAAACAGCCAAAACTGAAATATTGCTTATATGGCATCTTGTAAATTGAGTTTTAAACTTTTTTAAACTTCTTTTTAAAAATAGAATGTTACCAAATATTTGTAAAGAGAATAGTGTTATTATTGGTTTATCCATGAAAAAAAAAATCAGAATCTGGACTCAACCTTTCATGGCTCTAGGAAATACCCGTCATCATTTTTTATTTATTTAGCTGGAAGATACTAGATACTCTTCATAGAAAAGCATAGGATCAGCTTGACCTGAAGTAACCTTGGTCGTGTTACTTAATATAATGTTATATGGACAACAGGCATGGGTTAATTCTTTAGATTCTGATGCAACTGTTACCAAGTTTACATTTACAATACATTTACATAATTTAGCAGAGTAGAAAAATTGAAGCAACTATAGGACAACAATATGTAAGTGCTGTGACACGTCTCTGTTACTCTAGCACAGTACACATTTTTAAAAAATAAAAAAATAGACTTGAAATAGAAAAGTAAGTATTATTAATGGGTCAAGTGTTTAGCTGTTTCTTAAAAAGGTCTGTGATAGTGATTTTATGGGATGGCACCACAAGGCACCGTTCACTTGCAGAATACACATTTCTGGAGGGCACATAGGTCTGAAGTAGTGAGTTTAGGTACAGGGGTGCAAAGCCAGTGGTTGTTTTTTAGGCAATCATGAGTGCCTTGAATTTGAATATGAATTTGGCTATTGGCAACCAGTGCAAATTGATGAAGAGAGGTGTGACTCTCTTTGGCTCGTTAAAGACCACTCTCGCTGCTGCATTCTGGATCAGTTGCAGAGGTTTGACAGTACAGTACAGAAGGCTTGCCAAGAGAACATTGCAATAGTCTAGTCTGGATAGAACAAGAGCTTGAGCAAGAATTCTATAGCATGTTCCAATAGGAAGGGCCTGATTTCCTAATGTTGTATAAAGCAAATCTGCAGGACCGGGCAGTTCAAGCAATGTGGTCTGTAAAGTTTAACTGATCATCAATCAAAACTCCAAGGTTAAGGCTGTCCTGGAAGGAGTTATGGTTTACGAATCTAACTGAATGGAGAAGTTGTGATGAAGTGTTGGATTTGCCAAGACCACAAGCAGTTCTGTCTTTGCCAGGTTGAGTTGAAGGTGGTGGTACTTCATCCAGTCAGAAATGTATGGCAGGCAGGCTGAGATCCAAGCGCTGAGCCCTGTGGCACCCCAGTTGCTATAGATGTTGTGATTTAGATACCTCAACCATTCAAGACACCCTGAAGGAACTACCTGAGACGTAAGACTTGAACCACTGGAGGGCAGTTCCTGAGATGCCTTTCATCATGAGGGTTGACAGAAGGATCTGGTGGTTCACTGTATCAAAAGTAGCAGACAGATCCAGCAAGATGAGTACTAATGATTTGGAAGCTGCTCTTGTCAGTCTCAGAACTTCAATAAGGGACCGTTACAAGGGAATGGACCACCGGAGGAAAATAGGGGAGGGTAATGTCTTTTTAAATTTGTTGTTGAGGGGAGGGTCATCCAATTTTTTTTAGTCTGGGGGGGAGGGTCACCCAACTTTTGTATTCATGAAAACAGCAAAATTTCAAAGTGGCTTGTTTGATGCATATTTTTCCACGTAGCTCTCTGTCTCGGCCCCCCATCGCTAGCAGATGGGTCTGACCCAACAAAACCGGGTTGTGGTGAGGACTGTGCGGTTCATGTAACGTGTTCATGTAACATGTTAGGTTGGCGCTGCCAATAAAGCACCTAAAAGCTGTCACAAAGAACCGGCAAACGTAATGATTATGAATATGTCAAATATAGCAAGGAGACATTTTAATTGTTTATTAATAAACAAGTGTTTTCTTTGTCAGTGTCGGCTGCAAAGATGACGTTGATGATGCTGACTCGATCTTCACAGTAGTGAACATGCCAGAGAGAAATGCACATTTCATACAGATTACATAAGCAGAGAGCAGTCTGTTTTCTTTCGTTTTGAATTAAATCCGTTATTTATAAATCCAGGCAATTGGTTGATGAAACAATGATTAAAATTAAGATACAATTAATACAAAACGAAATTCTCTTTAAAGAAAGACTTTGTGCTTTCTGTTTGAGGTCTCTGTGAAAGTTTTAAAGCAGTCTTTTAGGGCCGCTTTCAGAGCGGTCAAATCCATAACATTCTTATAAATGCGAACATGAAAAATAAAATATAAAATGAATATTTTATGTTATGTGGAGAGGCAACCCTTCTTCATCCGATGGGTAGTATTACTTTTTGTTTGCGCAGTGTAATTCACAGAATTACTAAAATATTTTGCCACCTAAAAGTTAAAGATTTTTTGTGTCACGTCTGCATGTGTATTTCCCTCATATTAAATATAAAACGCATGTGTGTTATAACTCTGGGAGTTGGAAGGGATGTGTCGCGATTCTGCCTTCTCACACCGCGACACAGGTTCGTGGATCTGAGTGTCGCGATTTCGGTTTCATAACGCATATCGTTACAGCTCTAGTTCTGGGACTGCATACTGAATCCCGAATATGGGATGCCAGTTTTAATATATAGACGAACAGGCAAGCAGTGGATTATATTGAACGACGGGTCAATGGAGAACATTTTCATTTTAAGATTATTAAAAAGTGT
Organism: Rhinichthys klamathensis goyatoka; assembly: GCF_029890125.1. Taxonomy (NCBI): domain Eukaryota; kingdom Metazoa; phylum Chordata; class Actinopteri; order Cypriniformes; family Leuciscidae; genus Rhinichthys; species Rhinichthys klamathensis. The sequence continues at coordinate 1,401,517 of NW_026606794.1, read as the reverse complement.
GTGTGTGTGTGTGTGTGTGTGTGTGTGTGTGTGTGTGTGTCAGAGAGAGATAATTGTGTGTATTTTAGCGCAAACCAGTACAGAAGTAATCAATAAATTATCGGGGAGGGTCATGCCTTTTTTTCACAATCATTTTGGAGGGTCATAGAAAAATGTATTGCTGGTGAAGGGAGGGTCAAGTCTGACTATAGATCTAAAAACTCATCCGGTAGCCCCTTAAATAAAAAATGAACAGTCCCTAACCGAGAGCAGGGCAGTCTCAGTGGAGTGGATGCTTTTGAAGCTGGACTGGTTGTTGTCCAGGAGTTTGTTCTGTGTGAGAAAAGTAGAGACTTGGTTGAAGATGACTCGCTCAAGTGTCTTGGCAATGAATGGAAGAAGGGATACCAATCTGTAGTTTTCTAAAAGTGATGGATTTAGAGTGGGTTTTTTAAACAGTGGAGTTATCAGAGCCTGCTTGAATGCTGTGGGAAAGGTACCAGTGTGAAGAGAGGTGTTGATGATGCGAGTGAGTGCAGTCACAATTGTAGAAGAAAAGGTCTGAAGTAGATGACTGGGGATAGGATCAAGCGGACAGGTAGTATGGTGATTGGAAAGAAGGGATTTAGAGACTTCTGTCTCTGAGAGCGGAAAGGAGGGGAGAGTGTGTGTTTGCTGTTAAGATGTGTTTGTCAGCATGAGTCTAGAATGATTGAACGCATGGTGAAGGTTTGGGTAAAAACAAGCTTCCATGTTGCCCATAAGACATGCATTTTCCCGGCAATGCTCCAGATTCACAGAGGCCCAACAGTAGCCCTTCATTTGCTAACTCATTTTAAGTTCTCTGCAGCAGAGTGGGGCAATTTCCTGCCTGCTAAACTTTTCCTCCATCCTCTCTTTGGCTCAGTCTCGCCCAGAGATGTGGAGTAAGGGTCACTCACTGCAAGACTCCTGTTTGCCTTGGAGTCCCTGGGAGCGGTGAGCTGAATATTCAACCTTGTCTTCTAGGGGGAATGAATGAAAATACTGAAACAAAGACTAAATCAACAGTTGCTCTACTTATTCTCTCAGTGGTACAATGAAACACATTATGTTTTTCGTTTTCCCTCTCCCTCCTCTCCACTTTAGCGCATAGCATCTTGCGCTCCGTTGTCTCTTGCCATTGTTATGATTAAGATTCTTTTCTCGTGGTGAACCCAGAGCGCCGTGTGATTCTTGGATGCCACGCTGCCAAGAGGAACAAGAAATAAATCTCAGGTCGGGTTTATTTTGTCTGCCGCCTGCGGCAAAAGAAAACAGAATGCCTAATAAAAGACTTCCTTCTAGAGGGGAGCCTTTGCAAATTTGCAGGTTATGACATATATTTTTACGAGGGAAGGAGGCCAGGAGATTGTGGAGAAGCATGAGGTGATTTGGGGGGCAGGGCAGTGGTAGTTTAGAATGGGTTGTCTATAGACTGATGTTAACATGTATTTTATGTTTTAAAATGCTTTAAATCAAGCATAAGTAAAGAATAAGCCTGCTGTTATTTTTTTTTTTTCCTCCATGTGCATGTAAACTCTTCCAACATTTTTTTATATCAAAAATAAAGGTCGAGTGTGATGCACCCTGGGCGGTCTTTATTAAAAAACAGCAGGACTTTACAACCCGACAAAGAGACTTGGAGACTTGGAGACTTGGAACGATCATAGCCATTTATCAGCAGAGTTGAGGTGAGCTCGCTGTTTCGGGTCCAAAAACAGTATTCCTGTGATATCTCTCCTCGAAAGTTCACACTTCTGAAAAAGGCAACGAACCAAATGTTGCAGAAATGTTTAAACATGATATTTTAAACATTTATTATACACTCTGGTCTTTAAATTTGATACCCCTTCTCCAAATTCCTACAAATGACAAGGCTCAGTTAAAAAATGGTGCAAATTTTATAAGCCATTTCAATGTCGGGCCACCCATGTATCCACCGAGAGTCTATTCAAGGCTTCAATCACATATAACGCATCATCACAAAACTAGGGCATGGAGTCAAAAACATTTTTATTTTACATCTCCCTGGGTTACTATGAACAGGAACACATATCCAACAACCTGGTGGTTTTGTGTCCATGACTACTGCCGAAATACAGATTTTTTTTTTTTAAAACATTAAAAAACTCCTGTATGAAAAATGATTGAAGTGTGAGTTAATATTTGATATTTAACTTTACGTGCTCATTTCCTCTATTTCTTTTACATTTAAATTACCTTTTGCTGTCATGTAACACTCACTTAAACTTAAAACTCTCTTAAAAAAGTTATTCAACATGTTAAATGTGATCTTAAGCGAATCTCAAAATGAATATACATTTTTCATACTCTACCTTATAATGTTGAGATGCCTAAATTCATAAAGTTAGATTTTAGTGTTGTGTTTTTTATGTATTTAGACAAAACAATATTGAATTGCAGTGCACTGTAATTATCAGCTTATCGTGTCAGACAGCATTTTCCGATGCATCCCTACAGAGAGATGCACTTTTGTTGCTTTTCTTTTACTATTCTTAGTCACAATGGTCATAGCATATCTGTTAGAATGATAAAGTAGTTAGGATTAAATCACTATAGTCTTTATTTGGATCTTCACCAGCAGAGCTCCATCCAAGTGCTTTTTCTACACTGCAGACATGCAATAAGCCACTTGTCTTTTTTAACTCTTACCCCTACTGCCTGCGTAGTCCATTAGCCGATAGTTACCCTCTGCTCCCCTGGCCCCTAGAAAGAAAGAAAGAAAAAAAAAACCTTTGCTGTCCACATAGTGGAAACTCTTTGGATCTCCAAACTCCAGAGTGCTCCATGTGCTATGGTTTTGCTCAATGGAGAAAAGAAGCCTGGATAGGCATGAAAGCAAAGGACAATGTTTAAAAAAAACCCAGATATAATAATTGTTTTAACCACCACGGGTTTAGGAAAGAATTTATAATGACATTAAGAAAGAACGATATCAAGAGCTTGAGTCCCACTAGTTTGTAATTTGTGCATGCGAGTACGTGCCGATGATTGTTTAGCTTGCATACCTCTCATTCATTTGCTGTTTAGGCCTTTCAGTTAATGCATTTTCTATAGAGCCAGATGCTGTACATTTCACAGGATTTAATGATGGACAAAAATAATTTGTTTGATGACCTGTTGTCCCGCATCGGAGCGAGGATCACCCTCGCCCTCACCCACCTAATCTGTCATTTTATTTTTGTTTTGATGATAAATTGAGCCAGCCTCCAAAAGTGATTAACCCGTCCTGTGATTTTCTCTCTCTGATACAACACTGTCCAGACATGAACTATGTTCTTATGCACTAAAGTATGTTGGTTGTCTTTACATTAGAATGATAATGTTTCATATAATCTAGATTAGATACGGAAAAAATAGCATTCAATACAAAATGTATGTGTCTCATATTTAAATCAAGTTTTGTGATTTAATGTGATTGTGTGATAAAATATTTGCTTTGTTTTGCATTAGAACCACACCAGGCATTGCCATATTACAAAATAATTTATTGAGGCCAAACATATAAAATAATATTATAAACTGAAAAGCGGGCCTGTCCCCGTTTATCACGTCACTTCACCACGCAGGCTCCTGATTGGTTAACGCGGCGCGAATTGACGCCAAAGTTCAGATTTTTCAACTTGGGCGGCAGATCCGAATTTGCGTCAAACGCGTGAATGCACAAAATGCACCATTCGCGTGTAATGCGCCAGACGCTCAATACGAGGCGTATTCGCGTCTACCGCGCCCCAGGAATTTTTTACGCGCGTAACGCGTCTTTGCATTGACTTAACATTGAAATCACTCGCGCCAGACGCTCTATTCGTGTCTGGTGTGAACGCACCATTACACCTGCGTGTTTCTCTAGCGTGCCTTACCAACTACCCAGACCGTTCGCAGTGCACCTTCTTCCTCGCCAGCCTAAATGCAGAGACAAAGGCTTGGTGTGGGTCCTCGGGGTAATTTTGCCGCCTTCGTGGAGTGCGTGCTGGTGAGAAACAACTCCCCATTCACCATCGCCCCCGCACAGGATGACACGGCCTGTCAACACCTTGGCTACTCCCTCCCTCGGCTCCACTGGAAACCATCGGCCATACGGCTCCAACCGGCTCCCTTGTCCCTCCCGCTCAATTGGATATTGTCCTGCCTGCGCCTTTGGCTCTGTCTGGCTCCGCCCTTTCGCCAGCTCCGCCTTCATCCTCTGTCCCACTGGCTCCGCCTCTGTCCTCTGGTTATCCGGCTCCACCTCGGATGCCCGTTGCTGCTGTTCCACCTCGGGCTCCAGTGCCATTGGTCTCGTGTGGGCTCTTTGGCTCATTGGCTCAACCAGTGTCTCCATCTTCGGTGGCTGCATTTTTGTCGGTCATCCCCAGGGTGTCATCTTCCATCAAGTCGTCTCCACCATGACTCCTCCCGCCTTTGACTCCGCCCTGGGGCCTCATCCTGACTGGTCTACAGTGAATAAAATGTTTGATCAGAGCAACTGAGAAAACCCTCAATTTACTGCCAAAGACTTGAAAGATGACCTGATGAAAGGAGGAAAAACATTCCAATGCAGAGCAGAAGAAGAACACTTGACAAGCATGGCCTTCATGTTTGGACATCTTGCCAAAAGCCACTCTTGACCAAGAAGAACTCTTGAAGACTTATAATATGGTCAAATTCATTTGGATAGACCTGTGGAGTTCTAGAAGAATATTTTATGGAGTGATGTGACCAAACTGGAACTTTTTGGACCCATGGATCAGCAGTATTTCTGGTGCAAAAAACAAAGCTCCTTAGCAGAAGAACACCATCTCCATGGTCAAACATGGAGAGGGTCCAGTCTTGTTATGGGGGTGTTTTGCTGTTGCAGGAAGTGGAAATCTTGACTGTATGAAGGACATCATGAAATCTTAGAAGTATCAAGCCATTTTGGCAAAGACGGTGATGCCTTTGTTGCATAGACTGAAGCTTCACGATCAATAAACACTTACAGGTAGTGTTTATTGGAGGTTATAAAGAACAAAAAGATTCTGCACAAAATGTGACTTTTGGGGGTTGAATAATTTTGTACATGAATGTTTAGAGCCAGTTTGATTTTTTTTTTTCATCAACTTTACACTCTCAAAATGACTCAAATGTGTATGAATAAACTTTCTATAATAGTATACTGATACATTTGTTTAATTGTTTTCATAAAAACAAAAATTGGGTGAGATCCCAATACGTCAGTCAGTTATGTGAATGTCGAAAGTGACTGACTGATAGGGAACATGTCTTATTATTTCTAGAGTTGTAAAAGTTGTGCTGCTTAATATTTTTATTATTTTATAATTTTTTACAAGATTCTTAACAGAAAGTCAGAATTTATTTGATATAGAGTAACAATGTAAAGGCATTTACTGTCACTTTCTGATCAATTTATTAATGGATACTAGCTGAATAAAAGTATTAATTTCTTCACAAAATTGTTATATATTTATATTACTCACCCCAAACCTTTGGCTGGTAGTGTATTTGAAAAATGGGTGCTGACAAATTTGTAAAGATGTATACTAAATTAATTTGTTCGTTAATTCGACTAGTGGGCTTATGTGTATTCTCATCAGTTTAAAATATCCATTTAAGAGCACAGTCTTACCTCAAAACTAGATTCATAGTGTAAGAATGTGCTAATCGTGACAAGTCAGTTCTATTAATATTCACACGGAGGTGACAGACATATTCATAACAGTACTAATATTGTTTCATTATTGCTTTGTGTATAAAATTCAGGAGCCAACAAAGGAAATTGAGTGGGGAGAATTCTAGGCCAAAAGTCTGCAGACGAGTCCTGCTCCTGGCCATGTGTTTAGCATTAAGGACACGACTCAGGACAGCATTCTCTTCTTGCATCTCTCTACTCTCACTCACCTACACTCCAAATAGGCCACAGGAGACAGGAATGCTGATGAAGAGTCCAACTGATAACATCATCATTGTCTCCATTTTATGTCCTCCCTTGTCCACTCTTTGTTGGAGAGAGATTTTTTTTAAAAGCATAGTGAAAATACATAAAGGCTTGAGAGAGAAAAAGGGTGAGGAAAACAGTTTAAAGTCTGAAGGAGGAACAGCGGCGACAAGACTAATAAAAAGAGTACTTTTGAACGTGAATGGGAAAGCGTTTTCAATGTTTTGATAGATGCTGTAAAGGAATATTTTTCAGACCTGTCATATTTTATAAAATGAAAGTGTTTAATCACTGTAGTGATGTCATATCCAGTACATCTACCATTTCTGTTTGGATATTGGTGCATATCAATCTGGCCCCATATTTACCAAGCTTCTCAACGTGCCATTTTAGTCTTAAGCGCTGAGAATTCATGAAATTTACTCTTTCAAACTTAAGTATAAAAGCAAGTTATCAAATTTCTTAAACCTAAGAATCATTCTTACTCTCCCAGTTATTTAAGACAGCTCGTGAGGTCTCTCAAGTGGTTAGGAGTTGCCAGTAGGGGCTTGTGATGGCTGTCGCGCTGTGTGTCTGTCTCCCGTGAGCCTGTCTCTTCTCCTCCTCCTCCATTACGTCTTATCTGCGTGCCGCTCTGCATTGGTAGCGCGCACGTGACTGTGCGCGCCTTGGCACTCGCGACCAGGTGAATTAAATTGGGGTAATCAGATTCAGAAGCTCGCGCTCAGTTCAATGAGCGGGAGCACATATACACAATGCAATCATTTGGTTGTAATGAAATGGACTGAGAGGACGGCAGAAGCATTGTGCATCCACTGTGAGGAATGAGACTTTTGATTGTGACGGGCTATCGGTAAGCTCATGGACTGTCATTTAGATCTTTGTCTGTTTAGGTGCAGAAATGTATTTAATAAGCTAAATGTGTTAATGTGGGTGTGAGTTAAGAGTTGTCACTGCATAGTTAAAGAAATAAATCTAAAACCAAATGCTTGGATGTATATGGTTAAAAAATGTGGGCTTCTTACCTTATATTTGTGAGTAAATACTTAAATAGACTTGTTAATGCTTAAAATACATATTAGTAAATGCTGTTAAAATATAATTGTTTGTGGGACATTATACTTCATCTAAAAATATTTTACATTGTTGAAATACTTACCTTGACATGTTTACTGTAACTGTGAATAATACCTGTTTATTCAAAATGCTTATTTTTGTATTTAAAGGTTTTTCACCTGTTACTTCTATTACTTCTGTTGAATTGGTCAAAATAAAATCATCTGAGTGAAATCCGAAGTCTGGTCCTTGTCAAGTGTGGACGCCTCACAGCTAGAAAAACACTTGACAGTGAAAAACCGGCCTGGCCAGAAGGAAACCGGCTGTGACCAGTGAAGACTCCACAAAAGCCCACCGCAAAGAGGGAGAAGACTCCACCTGGGGGCCTGGAGGAAATCAACTACCTGCCGTCCACCTGTCAGTCCAACAGCCAAAAAGGGCAACATGGCCGAGTCCAAGTCACTCGAAGAGCTGAAATTGGAGCGAACTACAGTAAAAAGACTTTTTTCCCGACTCGCCAACCATATAAAGAGGACCCACATGGAGATGTCTGTAGAGGAGCTACAAGATAACTTCAAAAGACTCACAGCAGAGGGCGCCAAAGTGATGGATGTAAATGAGGAGGTTGAGGCTGCTTACATTGAACTCGGCAGAGGAACCGAAGCGGAAGGCGCACCTGAGTTAAGTGACCAGCAGAGAGTCGACCTCGAGAAGACGGAGAAAGAGTGTGAGCAGAGGTTAAAAGAAGGAAAGCACCTAGTTCAGGAGACACTATGGGCCTCATTTGGTGAGAGGGAACTGACCCTTGCTCTAAAAGCTGCAGAGGCAGAGTGTGAGAACGTCTTCTCCGCTCAGCCTAACACACCCCTGGAGGCGTATGACTTTATGCTCCACCATTTAGAGAGCCTGGTGCACAAAGCCAAAGAAGCGCACCAGACCTGGAACCGCTGGGCTCCCCCAGCCGAGAAGCAAGACTCCACTCGTCGGCTAACGGAGCTCGAAACCCAACTTCCTAAGCTGGTGTCAAGGAAAGCCGCCCTGATCGGAGCAGCAAGAATTAAAGAGGACACCAAGAAGGTACCCGTCACAGCCCACAGCGCAGCCCCTGTTGCAGCCATAAAGCTCAAAGCCACAGCTTTACCAAAGTTTACTGGCAGCCAGCGTGAGTACTACAGATGGAGGAAAGAATGGGAGGCTCTGCAGAGGCAAGGTGAACCAACCGGGTCCAAAGAGGTGAAGAAATTTCAACTACTTGATAGCCTCGAGGAAAGAGTCGCCAAGGATCTACGGCTCTCTACTTACACTTCAGCAGACGAGATCTTCAGAGTCCTAGAGAACCGCTATGGAAACCAAGCCACCATCGCCATTGAGATTGTCGAAGAGCTACAAGCTATTCCACCTGTCCGTGGTAACCACCCGAGAAGAATCATAGAGCTCATCCAAGCAGTGGAAAAAGCCCTCTATGATTTGACTGAACTGAAGAATGCAGAAGCCATAAAAAACCCACTGGTGTTAAAATCCATTGAGAGTAAGTTGCCAGAGTCTCTGAAGAAAGACTGGCTTACCCACGCTACTGACCCGAATAACGCTGTGACCCACTGGAACCGCTTTGACAAGTTACTGGCATACCTCCAATCCCAAGAGTCCATCTATGAGCAGTTAGAACAGCTGGGAGACATCGACCCTGCCAAGGAAAAGACCAGGTTTCAAACCAAGCATGCCCGAACACGGACAGTTAAATCCAGCAGTGAAATAGCAGGCTGCATCATCTGTGGAGATCCGAAACACAAAAGAAAACTTTATATCTGCAGGAGGTTTAGGACCACTACAAAGCTCCAAGAAAAGAGGAGCGCAGTGCAACAGCTTGGAGCCTGTGAGGGGTGCCTCGAAATCCACAGCGAACCCTGCAGAAAAACTACTTACCTGTGTGGGAATCCAGAGTGCAGAGACCAACACCACTACCTCCTCTGTCCCTTGCTCAGACACCAGTCCCAAAGACCCAAGTTCGGTCCTGTGAGAGCTGAGGGGAAAAGACACACCGAGGCCCAGGAAGAGTTTCTTTCTAAACTTTCATCTGAGCTAGCGCAGCAGTGTCGCAATGCTTTCTGCAACATCGCATCTCAAGCATATAACTCCACTACAGCAGAGAGAGGCCTTCTGGAGGAGACTGGTCTGCACGAATACCCAGTGCTCCTGATGCTCCTTGACGTCACTGCCAATGACGGGCAAAGAATCGGTTACATAACCCATAAAGCTGCAAGCAAGCTGAACCTCCGCAGTGAAGATGTCGCACTAGTCGTCCATGGCGTTGGAGGGATGAAAGTGTCTGTTGCAACCAAGCGCTACCTCCTTAAGATCCGCGTCAGCACTCCGAGAGGAACTTTGAAATCTCACCAGCTGATCTGCTATGGACTTGACAAGATTGCAGAAGTGCACAGGCATGTTCCATCTGACAAGTTGCAGAAGATCTTCCCCGATGTTCCCCTCAAAGACCTCATCAGACCCAGAGAAATCCAGCTTCTGATCAGCCACAAAGAAGGGCAGCTGGTGCCCCAAAAAGTCCGTTCAGTTGGTGACCTGGTGCTCTGGGACGCTCCACTCGGTAAGACAGTCGGGGGCATGCATCCAGACCTCTTGGAGGAAGTCATCCTGAAGGTACACTCGTCCAAGACTCACTTCGCTAGATCGATGAGAACTTCAGCAGTCAAGTATCGAGAATTCACTATAGACTCAACTTCCTGCCAGTATCCCGACCACCCCGAGATCCAGTCTAGCACAGCCACCAGCAGCAGAGACTTTCTGAAGTGGTGGAGGTGGGAAAGCATCGGAGCCGCCTGCCAGCCAAAATGTGGAGGGTGTCGCTGCGGGAACTGCCAGCCAGGGGGTAAGGAAATGACGATTGCAGAAGAAAGGGAGATGGAGATCATAAAAAATGGCTTGACCTACACGACTGGAGATGCACACAGCACCGAACCACACTGGCATGCTAAGTATCCGTGGGCAGAAGATCTGGCAACCCTGCCAAACAACAGGAGAGCAGTTGAGGCAACATTCCTCAGAACTGAGAAGCAGCTGTCAAAAGAACCTGAGTGGAAGGCAGCCTACGGTGCACAAATCCATGAGATGGTGAACCGCAGAGCTGCAGTGAAGCTGTCCGAAGACGTCCTGCAGAGTTGGACTGGGCCAGTGTGGTACATAAGTCATCTCATCGCACCGAACCCACACTCAGTCACCACCCCAGTCAGACTAGTGTGGAACAGCAGCCAAAAGTGCAGAGGTCTCAGTCTGAACGATATCCTCATCAAAGGTCCTGATGTCCTGAACCCGATCAAAGCTGTCCTACTGAGATTTCGAACTGGTGTCTATGCTGCCCTGGGTGACATTCGGAAAATGTACAACTCTGTCTGGCTGGAAGATCGAGAGGTCCACTTGCACAGATTCCTGTGGCGTGACAGAGAAGATGCTGAAATAGAAGATTTTGCCATAACAAGAGTCAACATCGGAGACAAACCTGCCGGTTGCATAGCCCAAGTCGCCATGCGAGAGACTGCAAACTTGCCTTCATTTAGTCACTTTAAGGAAGAGAGACGCGTGCTGGAAGAAGATGTCTACGTCGATGACATCCTGACTTCACACAACGATCTTGACCATCTGAAAGGCCTCACAACCAACATCAAATACATCCTGAAAGCTGGAGGATTCCACATAAAGCCCTGGGTTTACTCCATTCAAAGTGGGAGGAAAGAACCCGAGAAGGAGATGCCAAAGACTATGATCCTACCAAACCAGCTGACGGAAGGCGACAACAAAGCCCTTGGCCTTGGTTACATCATCAATGATGACAAACTCCATGTCATGGCTGCAGTTAACTTCTCAAGGAAAAGGAGAAATATGCGTCTTGGTCAAAACCTGCTCAAGGAAGAGATCAGAAATCAAACACCAGATCCACTCACCAGACGAGAGCTGCTAAGCCAGGTTTCTAGCCTGTACGACCCACTCGGCCTTGTGACTCCTGTCAAGCAAAAGGGTGCCATCCTTGTTAGGAGAGCTTTTCAAGAAGCCAAAGTAAAATACTGGCTAGAGGACACGTGGGATGCTGCTTTGTCTGAAGGTCTCAGAGAAGATGCTATAAAGCTATTTGAAGAATATGCTGATCTGAGTCAACTTCGTTTCACCAGGTCCCTGACTCCGCCAGATCCCTGCGCAGAGCCCAGTGCCATCACGTTCTCTGATGGCAGCCAACACGCATATGGCGCAGTGATGTATCTTCGCTGGAGCTGCAGCCATGGTGTCGTTGTGAGACTGGTCGAATCCAAAGCCAAGCTGACCCCCCTTGACCACAAAGGGGATCCTGTGAAAGCTGAGATATGCGGAGCAGTCTTCGCAGCCCGCCTCAAGACCTACTTCCAGAGACACTGCCGACTCCAGGTCAAGAGATGGTATCATCTTGTCGACAGTCAAACAGTCCTGGGTGCAATACAGCGTGAGAGTTATGGCTACCAGACTTTCTTTTCAAACCGTGTTGGTGAGATCCAGAGCAGTACCGATGTCCAAGACTGGTGGTGGATTCCTGGGCTAGCAAACATTGCAGACATCATCACCAGAGGGGCCTGTCCAGATGCCCTAACTGAGGACTCTGAGTGGCAGTTGGGTCCAAAGTTCCTCCAACTTCCTGACGATGAGTGGCCGAAGAAGTCTGCCAGAGATGTTGCAGCCCAAGCTCGAGACAAAGTCACAAGGATCCAGAAAAAAGCATTTGTAGCACTACTAACCAGAAGTCGCCTGAAGACAGCGCACAATCCAGCCCAGCTAGAGTCTGGAAGACCACCAGCAGGAGCAGCAGTGCGACAACTAGTCGATGAAAAGCGCTTCAGCAACCTGAGAAGGCTGGTTGGGACTGTGGCTTGGATCTGGAGAGCAGCTAAGAAGTTCTTGAGTGCCAAAACCAGAGACCAAGAAAAGTGGGAGGCAGTACCATCCTTGGGTGTCCTTACAGTCAGTGAGAGACGAGACGTGTTTCGAGACCTTTGCCTAGCAGCACAAGAGGGCGTCAACTTCCCAAGCACCACAACAGACAGATTAGTCGTCTACAGAGACCAGACAAGTGGACTTCTAGTTTGTGGTGGCAGAATCCAGACCTTTAAAGAAGATCGCAGAGCTGTTCCACTCTTACCATTCCAAGCCTGGTTATCCACCTTGCTAGCCAGAGAAGCACGCAGTGAAGCACATGACGGAGTGGCGGGAACCCTGCTGCGGATGAGGATAAAGGCGTGGGTCATCAGAGGAAGGATCATTGCCCAAAAAGTTGTTGACAAGTGTATCGTCTGCAAGAAAGCAAAAGGAAGAATCTGTAAACAAATAATGGGAAACTTACCTGAAGAGAGGTCAAGTCCTGCAGCACCATTCGAATTTGCATCCGTTGACCTGTTTGGACCTTACCATGTGAAGGATGATGTCAAGAAGAGAGTGACCATGAAAGTATGGGGCGTCGTGTTTTGCTGTATGTCCAGCCGAGCCATCCATGTCGAGCTAGCAAACACACTATCGACAGAGAGCTTCCTGTTTGCTTACCAGAGATTCACTGCTGTCCGAGGCCATCCCCGTAAAATCTGGTCTGATCCTGGTACGAACTATTTGTCGGAGCGAGATCTGTCCTAAAAGAGATGTACACTTACTTGGATCAAAAGAGAACAGAGTCACTTGAAGAGTATGCTGCCAAAAATGGGACCACCTGGACGTGGAAAATCCTCCCAGCTGACTCGCCTCACCGAAACGGGGCCGCCGAAGCCGCTGTCAGAGTCACCAAGAGAGCCCTTCAAAGCCTTGGCAATGTAGAAGGCCTTACCTTTAGTGAGTTCCTGACAGTGCTGCAGCTAGCTGCTAATCTTGCCAATGAAAGACCCATCGATGCCAGAGTCCAGAGTCGAGACGAGCGCATCCAGTACATCACGCCGAACAACTTGCTGCTTGGTCGAGCCACACAAAGTGGAGATTTTAAAACTGTCGACTACACCATTTACCCATTCAAGAGGCTCAAAGAAGTACAAACGATGGTAAGCAACTTCTGGAAGTCCTGGAGCCAACTTGCTGGTCCGAACCTGTTCATTCGCAGTAAGTGGCATACTGCTGAGAGGAACGTTACCGTTGGAGACATAGTTTGGCTCTGCGACCAAAACGCACTGAGAGGGCAGTTCAGGCTTGCAAAAGTAATCAGCGCAAATCCTGATTTCAGAGGTGTCGTTCGAGATGTTCATGTGAAAGTCTCTCCAAGTTCTAGCACCTCTGTGAGAAATTCAAAACCTGGTGCCACGGATCCTGAATCGGGTACCATACTGCATCGGGACGTCCGACGCCTTGTGGTCCTCATGCCAGTGGAGGATCAAGTTAGAGACCAGCCCACTTGAGAGTACGATCTTTCTGGGCGTTGCCACGTAAAGATCGAGTGGGAGGTGTCGCGCTGTGTGTCTGTCTCCCGTGAGCCTGTCTCTTCTCCTCCTCCTCCTCCATTACGTCTTATCTGCGTGCCGCTCTGCATTGGTAGCGCGCATGTGACTGTGCGCGCCTTGGCACTCGCGACCAGGTGAATTAAATTGGGGCAATCAGAAGCTCGCGCTCAGTTCAATGAGCGGGAGCACATATACACAATGCAATCATTTGGTTGTAATGAAATGGACTGAGAGGACGGCAGAAGCATTGTGCATCCACTGTGAGGAATGAGACTTTTGATTGTGACGGGCTATCGGTAAGCTCATGGACTGTCATTTAGATCTTTGTCTGTTTAGGTGCAGAAATGTATTTAATAAGCTAAATGTGTTAATGTGGGTGTGAGTTAAGAGTTGTCACTGCATAGTTAAAGAAATAAATCTAAAACCAAATGCTTGGATGTATATGGTTAAATGTGGGCTTCTTACCTTATATTTGTGAGTAAATACTTAAATAGACTTGTTAATGCTTAAAATACATATTAGTAAATGCTGTTAAAATATAATTGTTTGTGGGACATTATACTTCATCTAAAAATATTTTACATTGTTGAAATACTTACCTTGACATGTGTTTACTGTAACTGTGAATAATACCTGTTTATTCAAAATGCTTATTTTTGTATTTAAAGGTTTTTCACCTGTTACTTCTATTACTTCTGTTGAATTGGTCAAAATAAAATCATCTGAGTGAAATCCGAAGTCTGGTCCTTGTCAAGTGTGGACACCTCACAGCTAGACAAACACTTGACAATGGCACTGAGGAGACAATGACGTGCGCAAATCTTCCAGGAGAGGAAGAATGTTTTGGAAATGTTTGACGACGAGCAGTTAATCAAACGGTATTTTTTCGACAGAGTAGGCATCATCTTTGTCAGCGCTGGTTAATGTTGGGCTGAACTTACCTTTAATGCTGCATTATATGTGTGTTGAATGTAAACTCCTCTTTAGGAATTTCATCATTCAATGTGAATTTATCTGAGAATATTCTTAAATAAGGAAATCTATTCAGTGATTGGTCCATGCCTATGTCGTCATCCAAAATCCTGTTTGTGGCACAGCAAGTGTCATGAATCATCTCTTAGACTGACACTTAAGATTTAGTCCTACAATTCACTTAAATTACGACTGAGATGCTTGAAAACTAACTTTTAAGCGCAGCTTTGAGCCAAGAATGTTTTTACTATTAAGTAATTTCTTAGCAGTATTCTTGTGAGTAATTCTCAGAGGCTTGATAAATACGGGCCCAGATCCACAGTGAACCACAAAACTCTGAGGAATTCCCAAATGTTTTATTACTAGGACCAGTCCTAGGGTACAATCCATCTTGAGACCCACCAAAAACATTTTAATGAAATATTTGTTTTCTGTTTGTTTGTTTATATTTAGATAAATATTTTATGGAAATAAACATACATTTGTTTTGTTTTTCTTCCTTGGAATTGCATTACATTGAGCAGGCCTAATTATGAATTTCATTGTATTACCATTGTAGGGTTATGTTATAATTTCACTCTTATCTATCATTCATTCATTCATGCATGCATGTTTATTGGCCGGCCGATTAATCTGGCTGATTTTTAGCATTTTTTAATTAATCGGCATTGGCTGATTGTGCTGAAAATTAGGTCGATTAATAGGCAGGTGCATCTGCGAGCAGTTAAGCGTTGTTGTGGAACACGTGACGCTGCCGTGGGTACCAAAACCTGGTAATGAGCCCAGCGGCTAAATTATTATAGTAGCCTGTGTTGTATAGATAAGCTCCAACGTAATAAATTCTGTTTCTGTTTCTGCTCTGGAGAACGTCAAATTTATATATTTTCAATGTGTTTTTACAGCAGTGAGCAATGTAGCCAATCACAAACATAGTTGTTGATTTCTTGAACACAATAGCCAATCAGAGGAGTTTAAGTTAGTCCGAGTCTCACCGCTCAAAACGCCAGAATTTTTATTCAGTGCTGCTGAGTTATGCAGTGTGACAGAATGGCTGTCTCTCCCTTGTAATCACCGCCACCCCATCCCTTAACTCGCCGCCCTTCGCCTAGTCTTGTGTAGCCAGACCTTGAGATTGATGGCAGAAGGTTTGGACTCTATCGCAGCTTTTCTTGGCCAAGGACCGCCCAACTGGACGTTTGACTGACATGTGATGCAACCAATCACAGTTCGTTTTGTTCCGCAACATGGGGTGTGGCAATAAAATGTCAATGTCCCTACAATAACAGACCGGCTTGCATCTAATAAATTATTAATTCAAGGACGTTGTACAAGTTTTTTTGTTTGTTTTTTTGCAACAATGGAAACGTGAACTTCACATACTTTTGAAAATCCAGCATTTAGTTGATCCTGGTAAGCGCTCATTGTCATAGTTGTAAACAACGGCTTTCTTCGGGGGGGGGGGGGGGGGGGGTTGACTAGCTTTCGTGAGGCACACTCGCAAGGTCTCTCGCTCTCCCTCTCTGCCGTGCGCGTGCCACGCGCTATGTATGTTATGCGCGCAGCATGTTCTATCTCGCTCTAGATTCCGGGAGATTTGAACTAATTTGCGGGCATCAGGGAGACGCTATATGCGGGAGACTCCCGGAACTTCCGGGAGACTTGGGATGTATGTATTTGTAACACGGAGTCGGCTTTGCAGCCTTGGCTAAATTAAGTATACACAAGACTAGATAATGATCTGAGATGTCATCACTCTGCTGCATTAGTAATCACGCCACCCGCCTCGCGCCATTCTCTCACGGCCCTCGGCCTCATCCTCGTCCTGCTCGCCACAGTTCATTTTAGTTATCTCTGACTGGTGAAGTCGAACATCATTAGTGTCGACGTGAATAATAATCTTACAGAATTTACGATTAGCATTAGACAGCACTTTTAAATTTGCTTTGAAGTCAGGCGCTCTGGCTCCCGACAAACGTGACTATGGTGGCTGGTGGCTCTGTTTTCAAGTTCTGTGTAATAGAATCGCCAATAACTAGGGCACATTTAACAGGATTCACAGTGGGTGTTTCACTGAGTGGGGAGAATCTATTTGGTATGGTAATCGGAACAGAAGAGCTGTGTTTTGTCCCACGACTACACCGTCTCACTGTCACCCAGTTGCCCTGCTGCACGGGCTCTACAGCCGTAACCGAACAATTTACAGAGTTCACTAAGCTAGTCGCATCCAAAGCAGTATCTAAAGCCCCTGCATTCTTACTATCATCGATTAAAGTTTGGATGTGTGTCTCTACTTCTGAAATCTTCTCCGTCAGCCTGACTATCTACCTGCATTTATCACATGTAAAGCTCTCAGTGCTGACAGAGAATGCTATACTATACATGTGACACGAAGTGCAAGTGACAATAACTGGAGAAGACATTACCCACCGTGTTTGTTGACTGATCCTACTTACCACATTTGTTTGATAGACGCGTAAAAGGCGCGAGCAAAAAAAGATGGCAAGCACATCCATGGATGCAGAGCCTGAACACATTTACGTGTGACTCTCAACTTCACTCGCCAGTGTAATTTGGGGTGAAGTCCAAACTTGTTGATCCACCACTGCAGTGGTCTTGCTTTGAGCAGTCCCAGAGGAACTACCTTTATTGCTGCCGATATCATCGCCATTAACTGCACCGATTCTATCCACTTGCCCATGCAGAAATATTGTGCCAGGGTAATTAACCTTGTTAGCCTTTGTGGAGAGGGAGCTGTCATTGTCACAGTGTTTAAAACTAATCCGACAAATACTGCCTGTTGCCGTGGTTCGACCTTGCACTTTTCGCGATTCATGCAGACCCAGAGGTCTTATGGTTGATAACAGGCTCTGTATCTCTCAAGACCTGGTGCACAGATCAACCAGTCATCCAAGTATGGAAGGATCTTTATACCCACAGCCTGTAAAGGGTGACACCCCCCTAGTAAAGACACAGGGGACGAGGGAAAAGCCGCAAGGGGAGGACCTCAAATTGATATCCTTGGCCTTAAAAAGCAATATAAAGAATATTGTCCAGGCATTGATGGGAACAGATTCAGGCAACTCCTCCAGTATTGCTACGCTGTTCCTCCATGTGGGCCTGAGCCCCTGGGGTTCCACTTCCTCTGTGGTGCATCCTTGACTGGGGAACGAGAAGGGGCCAATTGTGAGTGCCTTTGTGCTTGTCTGGCACCACAGCTGTTGTCACACCTCCGAGAACGGCTATTCTGTCTTCCGTCCAACTCCCATGGTTCCAGACGACTAAAATGAGGAGGCTGAGGGGGCTAACAGGCTCGATAGTCACTCTGGTGTGACCAAACGTGTGCTGCACCAATTCCTTTCTACACCGTGCTTGCTCCACAATTTCAAGCACCGACTGAGAGTCTGAGTGAAACACACGGCCTGGTGTGATCGGCATGTAGGTCAGTTATTTTCTGGTAGTATCAAGCAGGGAGGTCTGTGCTAACCAGATCTGCCTATGAGAAAGTATTGCAGATGACATAGAGGCCCCAATGTCCAAAAGTAAGCTGGGTGTGCGTAACCAGGGCTGCATCATGTCCATATCCTCTGGACTTATTTTTTACTCACCAGGGGTCTCATTTATAAAACTATGCGTAGGATCCTTCCTAAAAGTGTACGTGCGTCCGACAGCCAAAAATGGCGTACGCAAACAAATATTCTGACTTATAAAACCGTGCGTACGCCAGAACCTGCGCAGAATTCACTTTATAAATCCCAGTCAGCGGAAGATTGTGCGCACATGCGTCTCCACCCCGAAATAACCATATATGGAGCTTACAACACCTAGTTTTACTATGCATATCCTCATCTGCATATCATTTGCATATGATTATTCATCCACGTGATAACATGTTTAACGGTACAAGACATTTGGAAAATATGATATACGGATGTGCCGTCACATTAGTTACATTAATAAAAAATAATTTAGTAGCCTATATCCTTGCCTTGTTTTTGAATAAATAAATCAAATAGTGTAAAATACATTTCAGAGAAAGTTTTTCTCAATCTTTTCCACTGGCCAAAGAGTATTTTTAATTGATTTATATTTTTAATGGAAACCGATAGACCTTGTAGTGCATTATTTGCACGATACTATTTTCTCAGACAATCTGCTATTATCATGATAACCAATTATCTCTGTAGTTAAAAGATTAAAACACAGCATGCCAGAGGAAAAGTGTTTGAAAGCATTGCATCCACAACAAATATTTCTATTTATTGAATATAAAAAAATGTTGTAACTTCTCAGTAATGATTTCATGTAATTTAAGTGTCTAACTCCATTAATCAGAATGGCATATTTAATCTAAATGTTTATATCAGAAGTAAAACATAGTTTTAATTTTTTTAACTGTTATTGTGAACATATTTCACAGAGCATTGTATGTGGTGTTTTCACCCTTCAACAGAACACACTCCATGCGGTGTCTATATCCAACTTTTTATTTTCTCTTTTTCATTATTCAACACTATTCCTCACTAGAGCCCCTAGTGGTGCAGTTCCACATTAATATGTTATAGTCAGCAATTACTATGAACTGAACATCAAGTATTGTATGCTTCTCAACACAACACTGTATTTATGATTATAATGAAGATTTACGATTTTAGATAGGCTGCGTCAGTTTCACTAAAGAACAAAGTGATGGATATTTAACAAAGGGATGGATGTTTCCTTCATGTGATAGGCTTGGTGAGTGAAATTATATTTGTATTATCTTTCTGTATACTGTATGTATAATTTTCTTTAGATTTTCGGTCTAAAAGTGACCAAAAAGACATTTAGCTCCAGCTCACCATCGGTGTCGCCAAACTGCTCCGTCTCCAAAACGTGCGTACGCACGGCTCAAAGTTTGCTTAAAGGTGCGCACATTCTCCCGTCAAGTTTGTTTTTTATAGATCACAACCTTTGCGTGGAAACTGGCGTACGTACGTTTGTGCGTACGCACGCTTTATAAATGAGACCCCAGATCTGTACGTTTCCAAAGTGTTGGAATACAATAACTGCAAAACAATATTAACACGAATCAAACTCGTAAAATATAACAAAGAAAACAATACCAACCACTTAACGAATATATATATATATACCTGGTGCCTCTGAGGATTGCAGTAATTTTCTTATATATATATATATATATATAAAAGAAAATTACTGCAATCCTCAGAGGCACCAGGTGCCTGCACTATATAGTGATGGATTGAATGGGTAAGATTTCCAAATATCAGCATGTATTCGTGGATACACCAAACTGGTCTCAGAAGAGGCAAGAAAGCAATAAGGAAGTGTTTGGTTCACCAGGCTGTTATATAGGGAAACAACCACTCAAGGTCAGTCATCTGACTTTGTTTACATTAGGTCTCAAGGAAAGGCAGCAGAATGGCATCATTCAAGGTACCGTAAGACTATGGTGACTATGGGTCTGAGTGAGGTCGAAACAGATCTGCTGTCATATCTGCTGTCATATGAATGTAACTTGTTAATTGAATTTTAGAATTTTTCATTTCTGTCATGTCACGAATGCATCACCATTCTCACACTTTGCATAACCCACTGTTTGAAATCCGCCCTTCCAAGGTACCTGGTAGGGCTGCTTGATTATGGCAAAAATTATAATAACTACATAACTATTTTGGTCAATATTGTTATCACGATTATTTAACACGATTATGATTGACAAAACCTTATGAATAATTTATTTAACAATATATATGTATATATATCAAGTATATACATTTTAGATACCAGTAAAATTTCACAATTCTCAATATCAATAACCACAGCAGAATACTAGGCTAACTAATATAAGTAAATAAGTCCTCAAATTATTGAAAATAAGTAAACAGTCAGTAATGCAATAAAAACAAAAAAGCAAAGTACAAACAATAGGAAAATACAATAGAAAAAAAATACAAAACAAAAAGTGCTTTAAGTCTATGAGTATTCAGCTTACAACCCACAACAGAAATTGAATAATCAAAATAAAATGAAACGCAGCATAGTCTTCACTGTAAGAATTAAACTTGCTTTGATTCTTATTAAGGCTACTAAAGTCATTCAGTCAAGAGCAGTGAGTTATTTTCTCTTTTTCTTTTGTTATTTGATTAACATTAAGGACACAGACAGCATCAGGTTTATTAGGCTGCTATCACTTTAAGACCGAATGCACGGATCCAATATAGTGTAACACACTCTATTTTCACTCAACTGTTCACGTTCACTTAATGATGTTTTATTAACAAAGTTCAGGAGGAGCACATTCAGATAATCTACTCGAACAGCGTGAGGAGACCTATATATAAATAGGCAATTGACCTCTGTCTCACAGCAGTTTTCCAGCATCCCTTCTCCATCCCAACTTTTCACTCTTATCTGTTCCTAGCCCAGCCAGGGATACGGGGGGAATACTCTGGGTTTGGGCCACATTCTGAGCTCAGAGTCCTCCCCCCAGACAGCACGTCAAATACGCATACCCTTTATTCTATTTGGTTGTAATTGTGAGCTTGTGAAAGACATAACCGTTTGGGTTTACGTAAATACTTGCCAAGCCCATTTTGACATATTTTTGTGAGTATTTGAGTATTCGAGCACTTTGCTTGTCCATGTTCAGCTCCATTTCTGAGAGCCTTCTGAGTGCACAGAGAGCCGTCTGAGGAACAGCGCATGTTCTCTTTCATGCTTTTAATAACTCTTTTTAATATCAAGCATGTCCCATTTTATGGAAGTCACCTTACATATTTTTACTGATTTGCAAATTAAGATTGGTCTTTTAAAAAGGAGCGAAAGCAACGGAATGGGACACGATAATCGTTTTTATCTCGATTATCGTATTTTCATAATTGTTTGAAGCTGAAATCTAAATCAAAACTCAAATTCAATTAACCGCACAGCCCTAGTTACCGGGCCAGTTGGATTTATATCTCGGATTTAGAACACCACAAGTTTTCCAGGCTGTCTCAACAGGATATAGCACGGCTAATTCCACTAGAGTCCACTGCGCTTGGTTTAATTTATTGCTTCATTAGGATAGCAAGTCCTCATCCAATCAAGTTACATTTGTCCGACAATAAGTATCGATTTCACAAACTCATTGAAAACTTCAGGGGCCTCATTTATAAAACTTTGCGTAGGATTTGCGTCAGAAGTGGCGTACGGATGAAACATAGGACGTGCGTACGCACAGAAATATTTGGATTTATAAAACCGTGCGCACGCACATCCTACGCATTTTTCCTTTAATAAATCACAATCAATTCTAAATGTAGCGCAGCTTTTGCGGCTTCATGTCACGCCCATAGTTGCCCATAAATAGTCCGTGAAACGCCCACAAGTTAATATTCACCGATTGCGAAATCATGGCAAACATAGAGGAAATCAAAAAAACGTAACTTCACTCAATGTGAAGTAGAAGTTATCGTTGGCGAGGTGGAAAAGAGGAGAAAAAATGTTGTTTGGAGGGCACAGTGTGGGCATTACTAATGGCAAAAAGGCACTTGAGTGGCAAAAGGTTGCAGACGCCGTAAATGCTGTATAGCCTCACAACCTCGGACTGTGGCCGAAATAAAAAAGAAATGACAAGCTACAGATGTCGGTTATAATCTACTTGGAAATGGGAAATAGTTCAGCGCAAATGTAATTTCTTGCAGCTTTCTGAATGGTTGAGACATACGTCATACGTTATTTTATCAAAAATAAAACAAACTAAAGGCATATGCATGAAATACCATGATTCCGTAGCTGATGAAGACATTTTTACTATGAAAACAACTTTCCCCAGTGGACAAATAATCTATCTATCTATCTATCTATCTATCTATCTATCTATCTATCTATCTATCTATCTATCTATCTATCTATCTATCTATCTATCTATCTATCTATCTATCTATTTATCCCTAATTATCTATCTGACTGACTATCTAGCTAAATCTAGCTATATCTGCTCCACCAGACGGACACATTGGCGAGAATATCAGTTTTGTACATTATTTCGTTCTGTTTACCATCTTATTTATGAGGATGAATTGTATAACATGCCAATATTATTGCAGAACATATTTCACTTTTCTTTTTGCAAATATGTGTTAATTTGCATTTGCACATTTTACCGTCAAGTTTGCTTTTTATAAATACCAATTATTGCGTAGAGAGCGGCGTACGCCTTCTTTTGTGCGTACGCAACGTTTATAAATGAGGCCCCTGATCTTTGAGTATTTTCATTTTTGGCTTTCGCAGAAGTCCAGGACTACCGTAATGGGCAGATGGAAAACCACATTTACTTAGTTGTAGCTTGCGTTCCTTAGGCCTTTGAACACTGGTCAGGAAGAAGATAGCAAGGGAGTACTCTAGCCCTCATCAGGACAGACGGATTCAGGGGATTCTCAGTCACGGACCATGTGATCTGAAGTCCGCACAAGGAAAAAGCAGAAAAAGATGAAATGAGTGAAGTTGAAAATGAGGAATGCCTTGGCAAAAATAAAGAAGTCAGGGCATTTTAAATCGCTGTCAGCACCTGACAGTTGGTTGGATCTACCGCAAATGCAGGCTCTGGGGAACAGCTTAGTCAGGCTTGTGAAATAGTTCCGAGAGAAGGAATGGAAGAAAGAATGGCACAGTCACGGTTATTTCAAGAATTCAAATCTGAGGCAGGGAAAACGGCTCCAAGCCCACACCGCAGAGTGACGAATTTGAGAAGCTCTAATCAGTCAAAGAGAGTCCGCATTCCCAGTGGTCTGTCTCCAAAGCGATGACCCCAAGAACTTTGGTCACAAGAAGGAAAGTTTGGCTGAATCAGCTTTTGACAAGTGTGATCTGTGACGGAGAACTTGCAGGCTTGCTTTCCTTGTAGCATCCCCATGTTCATAATTACTGCTGGAGGTGGATTCGAGTGCAAGATCTTAAGGTTTGGTGATGAGAAAAAAAAGCTTTGATAATTCCATATTTATTTACTGAGCACTCAATAAAGAACTGGAATAGAACAGTCACACTATGGCAGTGGTTTCATCATGTTTTACTGGCAGCACATGAAGCCGATTGTATCATTTTCACATGGCAGAGATGCAGGCCCACATTATACTAATCGAGACTGACCACCTACTGACAGAATAGGCAGCCACATTGGCTGGAACAGAAGAACTGAGAGAGAAATTGTCCAATTCCAGTCAACCCCTCAGCATTTTGGATCAGGCATTGCCTCTGTTTATTTAAATTTTAAGTCAAATACATCTGTTTCAGAAATCATATTATCTTAAAGTAAGGTTTCCAAATCACTATCGCTTACACGAGGTTATCCAACAATTTTGGCGTCCCTAAATAGTAACAGTACACCCCAAAACAAAAGGAATGTCTCATGAATGTCTGTGACTGCGTGCACTCTACCAAAATCTGTCTTGGCAGGACTGAAATGCAAATGTTTTCTTCCTGAGACCCCAATAATGTCTAGACTGGCAGAAAGTTGATGTTACAAGAACACGACTGGGATTGAAAAGGCTCTGCTGATTTAGTACTTGAGAGTCTTTTGCTTCTCTCCCAGTTTTGCTTATGGGGAAACATCTTAAACTTCTAAATATTGTGCATATGAGGCCTTAAAGTTCTCATACTGTATGTCATCTATTATGCACATATACGTGTACACATTAAATGGTTAGTTAACTGGAAAAAAATTCTTTCATCATTTAATTCTCACATAATCCTGCTCCAAAACTTGGATGACTTTCTTCTGTGGGACATAAAGAAGATACAATGAAGGTGATGATACACAGGGCAAATTTTTGAGCAATGTTGCTGGGCACTTTCCCATTGAAAATGGGCAATAAATTTCTATCTGGATAATTTAGATCGGTCGCAGGCCCTGTGTCTCATCCGGTTGCCCGTTAACAGTTACCGTGTGTATCATCACCTTAAGAGTAAGTGGGGTCTCCTGTTGTTATAAACTTCACTGATGTTGATTGTATGGGCCAAAACAGTTGAAACATTCATTAGAATATCTTTTGTGTTTCACAGGACAAAGAAAGTCATACCTGTTTGGAACGACGAGAACTATTTTCATTTTGAGATGAAAGAGCTTAATGTCAAAGCTGCTTGCCTTTGCTCAATCATATACTGTTGCATGAGCAATAATGTTGACCACTCAGCACAGTCAAATGTTTTTCCCTCAGAGTAAGAACTACAGTCTTTGACATTTGTTTGAGATCTTTCAGGGGCTCTTTAGAGCGAAGCATGACTTGCGGTAGTTGTTTAATTGTTGTTGTCTCCTGGCTCCTCTGACTTGGCTCTGTTGGAGAAAGATCTGTTATGGTGTTCACTTCCCGGCAGAGGGGTGAGCCCGCAGAAAGAATCGGCAGCTTGTCATCCAGACTCTGGTTACACTGTAAAGTGATTCATTAGTCTGTCTAACTTTTTCTAACCCCCAGACTGTTGGGTACTTAGAGAATACCAAGGATGGACTATATCAAGTCTTGCACGTACGCTATTTCAGCCTCATTTGTGATCAGAGGCTGACTAACCATTTTCCTCTTAACCATAATCTTCCTTTTCTTGCAGGTGTGGTTTTACAGTCACAGTCTGGCATCAGCATGACAGTGCTTGTGGTGAAATATACTACGCAACCTATAATCAAGCAATGTTAATGAAAATCATCTGAATATATACCACTGTTCTCGCTCAAAAGTTTGGGGTCCTGAGATTTTTTTAAAGAATTAAATTATTTTATTCAATATGGACGCATTAAATTAATCAAAAGTGACAGTAAAGACTTACATTGCTACAAAATATTTTCATTTCAAATGCTGTTCTTTTGAATGTTCTATTACTCAATAAATGTATCATGGTTTCTGTTTAGCACAACTGTTTTCAACACTGATAATAACAATAATAATAATGTTTCATTATATATTTTTGGCATATTACAATAAAACCTGTAGCTGTAGTTTTTTGCCAAATAATTTTGTCAGATAAATACCCTAACCAAGTCTAACATTTTGTTTGAACTTGTAGGGTCATTAAAAAACAAATAGCCCCTCTGGATATCACTTTTGGCTTGTATAAATGGCATCAGCATGACAGTGCTTGTGGTAAAATATACCATGCGACCTATAATCAAGTAATGTTAATTAAATTCATCTGAATAGATAGAAATTTATCTAATAATAGTAATAATGATTACAATTAGGGGTAGGTTAAAAATATTGATTTCTCGAATTTAATCTATTCTCATTTTGATGAACAGATATCCCTTGCGTGGACATAACTTCAATAAAACATTATTTGTAGTCCGCCTCCCATCCAATACATCATATTAGGCTTTGTGCTTTTTTATTTTTTAAATTAAACAAATTATGTACATTTTATATTGAAATTCAAACAATAAACAACTCTTTAATGTGATGTGACAGATCGCTGTATCGCCTCAGTTCAAGCAAAGCGGCAGTGCAGATTGCACTGGTGATCCTTCGTTCCACAAGCCATTCCTGTACTGTCAGTTCTTCAAGACGAGCGAGATTCTCTGGTGTTGGTGTGACGGCGATCTCCGGCGAGCGCGCACTTCCTGCCTATCTGTCTGTGGTTTGACAGCGAGTGTGTTTCTCCCCGGGCGCTTCAACACAGTCAGAGTTTCTTTCCTCTCACAAAAGAGCTTGCACGCGGCACGTCTTTTTAAAGATGCCTCGCCCGTGCACTTCTGGTTGCGGTAGACTCGTTGCCGACTCTGATGGGCATGAGCGTTGCATAGTGTGTTTGGGCATTGATCACGCTAGAGCAGCGCTCGTGGATGACTCATGTTCTCTCTGCGGGAACATGACCATCGCAGCACTACGATCGAGACTCAGTGATCTCGCAAGAGTGAGAGCCCCCTCATCCACACCCCGATCTACTGACTCAAGAAATAGAGCTAGTACTTCGGCTGGTGGCCAGGGTGATCTGAGGGTGACGGTTTGGAACAAAGCGCCGACTATCAGTCCGTGCCCAGCCGCACCCTCTCCAGTGTTGCAACCCGTGAGTGCTCAGGGGATTCCTGCGGGATCATCTTTGGGTGTCCCGCGGGTTTCCTTTGGCGCTCCAGAGGAGGACGCGATGTCTATCGCGGCATCACAAGGTGGGTCTGAATCTTCTGGAAGTGAAGACTCATCACAGCTGCCACCTTCGGGTGTGAGCACAGTTGTGTCAGAGTCTGATCCGGAGATGACGGCCATGCTGTCTCGAGCCGCCGCGAGCATCGGGTTAGAGTGGACCCCTCCGCCCTGTCCCGAGCGCTCGCGGCTGGATGATTGGTATTCGGGTCAGGCTGCGGACCCCCGTCCGCGTCAGGCCCCGATATCTTTCTTCCCGGACGTGCATGATGAGATCTCGAAGTCCTGGAAGACCCCCATGTCTTCCCGTGACCGCTCAATGATTTCATCCGCCTTTCCTCCCCTCGATGAGGCCGCTGCCCGTGGGTAAACTGGGCTCCCCCCGGTTGAACGCTCTGTTGCGATGCAACTGTGTCCTCAGAGCGCTTCTTCTCGTGGTGAGCCTAAGCACCCATCCAAACCCTGTAGGTACTCGTCTACGTTAGTGGCGAAGTCTTACAGAGCTGCGGGACAGGCAGCCACCTCTTTGCATGCCACGGCCATTCTGCAGGTCTACCAGGCCCAGATGCTCAGGGACATGCACGAGGGCAGGACAGACCCAGGGCTCTTCAATGAGCTGCGCGCCGCCACCGACCTTGCTCTCCGAGTGACAAAGGTGACCGCACGCTCCCTGGGTTTGGTGATGTCCACAGCCGTGGTCCAGGAGAGACACCTCTGGCTGAACCTTGCTGATATGAAGGATGCCGAGCGGTCCCAGCTGCTCGACACCCCCATATCACAAGACGGCCTTTTCGGCGGTGCAGTCGAGGATTTTGCCCAACAGTTCTCGACTGCTCAGAAACAGACTGAGGCTATTAAGCATATTCTGCCCCGACGGCCCGCTGCTGCCTCCACCCAGCCGACCGGGCAGAATACTCAGTCTGTTCGCCGCCGAGGGCGCCCTCCTACGGCTCCCGCCCCTCCCGCCCGGCCCAAGCAGCAGCCTTCACCTGGGCCCGGTCGCGGAGGAAGCCGTAAGAAGGCGCCCCAGCCCTCTCCAGCCCCGCCCCCCGCTAAACGCCGGGCCAAGCGGCGCTCCTGAGACGGGCTGCTCAGGGATGATGTGCACTTCTCAGGAGATGGTAGCAGGACCACTCCTTCCCCCGGTGGAGGGCCGGGGGAGAATCTTTTGTTCTCCACTCCCCGCTGCTCACCCTCGGGTGGGCAGCACCCTTATGTGGTTAAAGAAAGAAGTGACACATTCATCCCTGAGCACACAGAGTTCTCGGACGACACGGTGCGCCGCCCCCGGGCCGTGCACCCCTCGTCCTCCTCTGTCCCAGAGCCGGATGACAGTGCGCGCCGTCCCCGGACCGTGCCGCTCTCATCTTCCTCTGTCGCCAGACCCCTGGCAGAGCAGACCCCCGTGGAACGTTCGTCCTTCCCTGGTCTCCTCTGTCAGGACGCGGTCTATGGCTGTACCCCCACACCGGGCCGCTATGCCGTCCACGTCTGGGTCAGCCATACCGCCTCGCTGCCCCACCGACGGGAAGTCTGTGGTTCGCATGACCCCGCTGGTACAGTCCTTGGGAGCCTGGCTAGAGCTTCCCAACCTGTCCCGCTGGGTCGCACGAACGATCAGGCTCGGCTACGCGATTCAGTTCGCGCGGTCTCCTCCCCGCTTCAGGGGAGTCCGCTCCACTATGGTCGGTGGCAATGCCCCTATCATGAGAGCGGAGGTTGCCACCCTGCTGGCGAAGGGTGCGATCGAGACTGTCCCTCCAGCCGAAATGAGCATTCTGAATTACCTCGACGACTGGCTAATTCTAGCTCACTCTCGAGATCAGCTTTGCGAACACAGGGACTTGGTGCTCCGCCACATAGCCCGTCTGGGCCTTCGGGTCAACTGGGAGAAGAGCAAACTTTGCCCCGTGCAGAGGATCTCTTTTCTCGGTATGGAGATCGACTCGGTCGCCATGTCCGCGCAGCTTACGAGCGAGCGCGCGCAGTCACTGCTGACTTGCCTGAGACAAGAGTGCGGTTCCACTGAAACTTTTTCAGAGGCTCCTGGGGCATATGGCATCCGCAGCCGTGGCAACACCGTTCGGGTTACTTCACATGAGACCGCTTCAGCTTTGGCTTCGCGACCGAGTCCCGAGGTGGGCATGGCAACACGGCACTCTCCGAGTACCAGTTACTCCGACCTGCCGTCAGACCTTCACCCCCTGGTCGAACCTCAGTTTTCTACGGGCCGGAGTGCCCCTGGAACGAGCTTCCCGGCATATTGTTGTAACGACAGATGCCTCTACCACGGGCTGGGGTGCCATGTGCAATGGACGTACTGCCGCGGGCTCCTGGACAGGACCCCACCGCCTATGGCACGTCAATTGCCTCGAGTTGCTGGCTGTACAGCTCGCCTTGCGCCGCTTCCGAGCCGTGCTCAGGGGCCAGCATGTACTAGTCCGTTCAGACAATACCGCGACCGTAGCGTACATCAACCGTCAAGGTGGTCTGCGCTCCCGCCGTATGTCGCAACTCGCCCGCCACCTCCTCTTATGGAGTCAGAAGCATCTGAGGTCGCTTCGTGCCATTTATATCCCCGGAGCCCTGAACTGTGCAGCCGACGAGCTCTCACGGCTTCAGCCCCTCCCGGGAGATTGGCGACTCCATCCCCAGTCGGTTCAGCTGATTTGGTACCAGTTCGGGGACGCAGAGATAGATCTGTTTGCCTCTCACGACTCGACCCATTGCGCCCTGTATTATTCCCTGACCGAGGGCACGCTCGGCACGGATGCACTGGCGCACAGCTGGCCGCGGGGCCGCAAATATGCGTTTCCCCCAGTGAGCCTTCTTGCGCAATTCCTGCGCAAGGTCAGGGAGGACGAGGAGCAGGTCACTCTGGTCGCGCCGTACTGGCCCACCCGGACCTGGTTCTCCGAACTCATACTCCTCGCGACAGCACCTCCTTGGCCGATTCCTCTGAGGAAGGACCTCCTTTCTCAGGGACGGGGCACCCTGTGGCACCCTCGTCCCGATCTTTGGAACCTCCACGTGTGGCTCCTGGACGGGACGAGGCAGGTTTGAGTACCCTACCACCAGCGGTGGTGGCTACCATCACTTCCGCTAGAGCGTCGTCCACGAGACACGTCTATGCGTTGAAGTGGAACCTCTTCGTCAACTGGTGCTCTTCTCACCGAGAAGACCCCCGGAGATGTTCGGTCAGTGTCCTGCTTTCCTTTCTTCAAGAAGGGTTGGAGCGAAGGCTGTCTCCCTCCACCCTCAAGGTCTATGTCGCCGCCATTGCCGCACATCATGACCCGATAGAAGGTAAGTCTGTGGGGAAGCATGACCTGATCATCAGGTTCCTGAGAGGAGCGAGGAGACTGAATCCTCCTCGCCCTCCTCTCGTACCCTCTTGGGACCTCGCAGTGGTCTTAACTGCCCTGCGCAGCGCTCCCTTTGAGCCTTTGCAGTCAGTCGAGCTTAACTTCCTGTCAATGAAGACAGCGCTTCTGACTGCATTGGCCTCCATCAAGAGGGTAGGGGACCTGCACGCATTCTCCGTTGACGAAGCATGCTTGGAATTCGGGCCGGGTGACTCTCACGTGATCCTGAGACCCCGGCATGGATATGTGCCCAAGGTTCCTACCACTCCCTTCCGGGACCAGGTGGTGAACCTGCAAGCGCTGCCCCCGGAGGAGGCAGACCCAGCCTTGGCACTGCTCTGTCCAGTACGTGCTCTTCGCATCTATGTAGACAGAACGCAGTGTTTCAGGACCTCAGACCAGCTCTTTGTCTGTTATGGTGGGAAGCTGAAGGGAAAGGCTCTCTCCAAGCAAAGGTTGTCTCACTGGATAGTGGACGCCATTGCTTTGGCATACCAGCAGCAAGGTCGACCGTGCCCCCTTGGTGTGACCGCCCACTCCACCCGGAGTGTGGCGTCCTCTTGGGCTTTAGCGCATGGCGCCTCGCTAACAGACATCTGCAGAGCTGCAGGCTGGGCGACACCTAACACATTCGCCAGATTTTACAATCTCCGAGTGGAGCCAGTCTCCTCCCGTGTACTGTCTTTTTCAAGCTAACATGGGATCCGTTAGGTGTCTTCGCTTGCTCGCCATACCACTCCACGGACTGGATACGTGCAATCTTCTCCTCAGGTGAGCTTCCCCGAAAGCCCTGAGCTCCTCCAGCACTGCTGACGCTGGCGCCAGTGTCTATTGCCTGCGCGTCGGCTAGGTGCCTTCCGTGTGCATGGTACCTCCTCTGAGCTGCCCCCACATGTGTATTTCCACTGTAAGCCTCTCTGAGCATGTGTCTTTCCCTCGGCAAGCCACCTTGCCACCCCTGGGGTTGAAATATTCCACCTGCGGCTGGACACCCCAGTGATTCCCCATATGTATCCCTCGGGTCATATGTGTATTCTTAAGTCCCCCCCCTCTGGGTTGGCAGTAATTGCATATGCCCCCAAAATCTGGGATATGCTCCCCAGTGTACCTTGGTATTCCTGTGCTAAATAGGAGTCCTTCGTCCGTGCTAGTCTCACGACAGGGATCTCAGATTTACGCAGGGCACTGGAAGACAGCTGAGAAGGTGGCGTGATTAGACTGGTATCCCCATTCGTCGTCATCCGATGGAACTCGGAGTGACAACGAAAGGGAACGGGGGACTTGGGGACATCTCGGTTACGGATGTAACCCTCGTTCCCTGAGTAGGGAACGGAGACGTTCCGTCTTCCTGCCACTTTCCGCTGTACCGCGGGGATCGCCTGAGCTCAGTCTTGGCTCCTCAGCGAAGAAACATGCCTATTTGCTGCCAGCGTTCTCCTTAAATACCCACGAGGTGAGGCGGAGTTACGCTATGCAAATTCCGCAGACCCATGGCATTTCTTTGCCATTGGCTCGTTTTGTAGTACTCGAAGTCGATTGGCTTTCTAAGCGAAACCCCATTCGTCGTCATCCGACGGAACGTCTCCGTTCCCTACTCAGGGAACGAGGGTTACATCCGTAACCGAGACGTTTCTCATACTTCTTACACTAAATACCCCTCTTAAAACGCTTGACTTCCAAAGCAACTTCATGCTGAGTCTTAGATTAAAAAGGTTTTATTTTAAAGTGGTATAAAATAAATTGTGTGTAGTGGTATACATACCACAGCTCGGGAACCACTATGACTTACTTTACTTTATCTGTGATGGGGTGGATAGTGAGAGCTTGGGTGTATGTGCGGGCGGGCGTGGGTGTGACTGAGTGTGAGTGTGTGGTTAAGGATTTTCTTATATTTTGTATTTTGTGTCTACTCTGTTGTTTTGTTGTTTAATGTTGTTTGGACATGATCCTGAGGACCCCCATGAAAACGAGATGTTTCATCTCATGGGGCTGATCCTATAATAAATGTTCATAAATAAATAAACGTGACGCACGTATCGATTCGCGGAAGAGTTTTACCAACTAAACGCGACGCACGTATCAATTCTCCTCCCCCTTCACATCGGTCACAATAATTTTAATTTATACTTTACCTTTGCAGTTTAAATAAACCACACATCTCACATATTTCAACAGGGTATCTTGCTTTATTATTATTTATTATGAATTTCTTAAAGGGGTCATATAATGGTACATGCACTTTTACAAGTTGATTGTACTGAAATGTGTGTTGGCAGTGCCTGTACACAACCATCATATAATGATAAAAAACCATCCAGTGTTTTTTTTTTTAATCTCCTTATATGTTTTCCCCTGTCTCAAATCGAGCCCTCTGACCGTGTGACGTCACACGGTCGGACGCCCCTCCCACGATTGTTAATTGACAGCAGCGTTTCAACACAGACCCGCCCTGAGCAGCTGACATCATAGTCCGTCATCATTGTTGATAGGAGCAGAATGGCGTCTAAGCCATTGTGGTGTTTTGTTCTTGGGTGTAATAATAAACACAGCAGTCATTTTGATGTTCCTAAATCCGAACCGCTGAAGACGCAGTGGCTGAGTTTTGTTTTCGAAGGGAATATTCCCCACGATCAACATCAATGCTTTCATGTTTAAGCGAATCATTTCTCACCAGACTGCTTTATAAACAAGGGTCATTCGTGTTCCTGCTGCACCTCCAGAAGAAGTGTGTAAAGTTTTATTAACCTTTATATTAATCTTTGCAAATCGCAAAAAAAAGTTTTTCATGCCTGTAACATCAATCTGTCAATGAACTAACGTATACATCACTAAACATAGCGTTCGTATCTCAGTACTCTACCCTGCCAGTACATACAAAGATCAAAGTGACATTACGTTAACCAACCATTCAGAAACGTCCTGTTCGAGCCTTAATTGTCGAACTTCTTCGGGGGCGTCATCTTGTTCCGAGTCCGACTCCGGTTCAAATTGATACGGTTGCACAGATGTGTCCTCAGAGACTCCCGCTGACATTCTTTCTCCAAAATATACCCTCAACTGTTGTCAAGGCAACACTCCACGTGTGTTGTGTTAAAACACCCCACAGAACAGAGGAGCGGGGTGAGAAAAGCTCATTATCATTTAAAGACACATACACTTAAATGGCGTGCTGAAAACAGAACTGTTTTTGACCAGGTAAAATTAGTGTTTTTTTACAATACTAATGAGAATTTTTAATTAAAGTATATTACAAACTTTTTATTTAGACCCTAAAGAATCATATTAACTTGTATAAAAAAGGCATTATATGACCCCTTTAAATAACCAAACTTTAACAACATAAGGACAGATCCTTTGAGCGATGCTGTGAAGTGACGCTCGAGTGATCAAGTATTCCAATGTTTAAAAAAGCTTTCCTTCGATTCCTCCGTCCTCCTTTTCTTTCCTTGCAGCCTTTCCTCGCATCCTATAGGGGTGGAGCTGAGATGCGAGGAAAGGAAACGAGTATGCACAAATAAGAAAGGAGAAGCACCCCAAGACTTGAGAAATTATAACATGCCGGGCAGTCTGGTTGAGGTATTACGGAAGCCCTGAACCGAAACAAAAAAAAAAAAATTCTAAAATTACGAGAATAAATTCTAAATATTTCGAGATTAAAGTCGAAATATTTGGAGATTAAAGTCGAAACATTACATACAGTCTCTCCTCAACCACCACCAGTGGTTATATATTATATTATCTGAGGAAATCACGGGACCCGGCCAAATGATTGGATACAGAATGATGGACTAAAAATGTATCCAGAAAGTATTTACGGTGAAGAGGGAGACAGTACGGTTACTGTTAAGTGTTCTCCACCCAGATGGCGTTGCCTATAGACGAGCACGAAAACACGTAGGCTTCTAGTCCACGTGCCACATAAAGTTTGGACCAGGATTGTGGTACCTACTCCGGCGGAGTCTGTGTGCTCGTCTATAGGCAACGCCATGGTAATGCTTGTTGGTAGATTAGCACCTGTAGAATTTCCTTTTGTTGAAAGCCCAGATAAAAGTAAAAAGCTAGCCTACTATTTTGTTTAGATCCATGTCCGAGCCCGAGGCAGTTCACGAACGCACAGGGGTAACTATAGGCGTAAGCAGGGTACGCGGTTGCCCGTGTGAATGGAAGATATTGATTGACAGCCGGGGCCCCCTATCGCATTACTACTTTTGGTGGATCCGGGGGGACGAGGGAGCCTGGCGGAACTGGTGAACTGATGGGCCACGGTGGAGACGAGGGAGGTAGGAGCCAAGGTGGAGCTGATGGATTGACAGGCCGAGGTAGAGTCCTGGTCGCGGAGGTTGGAGGCGGAGACCAGGGATCCACCGACCAGGCTGGAGCTGCAGGCTGGCAGACCCACGGCGACTCCACCTTCCCGAAGGTAGTTTGGGGAGCCGAGGGGCTGACAGGCCGTGGTGGAAGAAGGGTTTAGAGGTGGTAGATGGGAGAGGGAGGCTGGGTGGGAATTCAAACATCGATTCTGGCTCGGGGATAGACTCAGGTTCGGAGACAGACTCAGGCTTGCGGACAGAAGACTCAGGCTCGGGTACAGAAGACTCAGGCTTGGCAGGACTGACGTCAAGCTCAGGCTCGTCATCAGCAGGACTGACGTGAAGCTCAGACTCGGCAGGACTGACGTGAACAGTCTCAGGCTCAGCGGGCATAACGGGAACAGTCTCTGGCTTGGCGGGCATGACGTGATCAGTCTCTGGCTCGGCGGGCATGACATGAACAGTCTCTGGCTCGGCGGGCATGACGTGAGGAAGCTTTGGCTTGACAGGCATGACGTGAAGATCGGGCTTGGCAGGCTTGGCAGGCTTGACGGCTAGTTCCGGGCAGACAGATAAAACATATGGAGGAAGACGATATATTGGTGTCGAAGTCTATTAAATCTACTTCCTCTGGATTCTGGACGAGGACAGGAACATGGGACTCTGGGAGGGTGGTCTCGGTGGGACAAGATTCTGGACAGGTGGTCTTGGCGGGACGAGACTCTGGACGGTTGGTCTCGGCGGGACGAGACTCTGGACGGGTGGTCTCGGCGGGATGAGACTCTGGACGGGTGGTCTCGGCAGGACGAGACTCTGGACGGTTGGTCTCGGCAGGACGAGACTCTGGACGGGTGGTTTCGGCAGGACGAGACTCTGGACGGGTGGTCTTGGCGGGACAAGACTCTGGAACGGATCCAGTCGATGTGGTAACGATGCTGGCTGGGGTGTGTGGTTGAGCGGTGATGTCCTCATCAGCCTCACCTACGGTGAAGGTTGAGCCACTCAACCACAGCACATGATCCAGGTATTGAGTTAATTTTAATTTCTACAACCTTTAGAAATGTCCAATCTAGTGGCAAATTATATAGTCAATTAGAGTAGTACGGTTCCCCCTTAGTAGCACAAGCTGGTTAAGCATGAAATACATATTTTGGCAGTAGGAATTAAGACTGTGCTTTATGATGCCCTGTTTAATCTGCTGGCTAAATGGTAAGGCATGTTCATGAATGGGAATGGAGAACAAAAGGTTTTTTGTTAGCACAAAACAAGAAAAAAAAACTATTTTGTGCTTATGGACAGATGACTAGAACAGACTCATCTCAACATTTCCGTACTTTCTCTCTCTTTCTCTAAGCTGTATTTTGCTCTGCAATCACAGTCATGTTTGTGTCTGGGGACCAGAAGTCCACTGCCATGAAATTCAATTAGTGTCTCCAGATCCACAGGCCTCACCTTCTTTTGATTACAATTCTTTTTCTTCTTTTGAAACTCGTTTGTTCTCCATTTCTTCTCCTATATCTTCTCATGAGGGAAGTGTGCAGTCTAAAGCGCACTCGCACAATGTGCAGGGACCTCAACGTTCCCAAGATTTTTTCTTTCTGCTTTTCTTTTCTGAAGCCGAGAATGTCTGAAAGTGCTGTTAAACCACATTGTCATTAGTTGGTTACATTACATCAGAACAGAGGGAGACTGGAGGAGATTTTCTTCAATCACAGGCCATCTATACCCGGCAGACATGCTGACTGCAGCTGTGCTTGTCTTCATCTGGGAACCGTTTTCACGAGCACCGCTCAAGCCCTTGCGCCCTAATAGGCTGATAATCCATACACGGTTATACAACATGTGATTTGGCCTCTCGCTGTGTGTTTATTATTTATGATTTTTCTGGGAAAGGAGTCACACCGCAGAATGTGTTGTTAAACTTGTGCAGATGGAGGGGTTCCTGTGTTTCAGCATTGATTACTCTTGCATTGATTGTTTAGCACTGATTGAAGTAGAACCCCATGCATGGTGACCTTACTTTCAACTCCAATAAACAAACTCTGCATGTGTTTCGCAAAGCTTTCAGCCATCATACTCTCTGATGATGGAGGACTGTTTCTATCCCGGCACATTAATGTAGAACATTTCCAATGCTTCCTCTAGAGGCGAATAGGTAGATTGATGTTACTCAAACATTCAAAAAGGAGA
Organism: Rhinichthys klamathensis goyatoka; assembly: GCF_029890125.1. Taxonomy (NCBI): domain Eukaryota; kingdom Metazoa; phylum Chordata; class Actinopteri; order Cypriniformes; family Leuciscidae; genus Rhinichthys; species Rhinichthys klamathensis. Next base: position 1,365,136 of record NW_026606794.1, on the reverse strand, counting down.
GAGAGAGCATTATAGATAGATAGATAGATAGATAGATAGATAGATAGATAGATAGATAGATAGATAGATAGATAGATAGATAGATAGATAGATAGATAGATAGATAGATAGATAGATAGATAGATAGATAGATAGATAGATAGATAGATAGATAGATAGATAGATAGATAGATAGGCGATCGATCGATCCCCTGGTTTGTGATTTCCAGTATAAATTTATGAAATAGCATTCTTGATATGGGCACTGCTTTAAAATCCAGAGGAGATCTGTACATTTTCCCAATATCATAAATACTTTTCTGGTAAAAAAAAATCATTGTATGATGGTCTTTCACTGTGATGTGTACATGTACTACACACACATAGACTCATAGACATGAATAGACACACACATACACACTCCACCTCTTCGCCTCTAAAAGTGGCTTCATGATAAATTGAGGGTTTCTATGAATAGCAGGTTGACATTTTTACCGCAAGTTCCAGTATTCAATAGCAGTATTTCAGAACCCCTCGGTGAAAGCCCAAAGACAAACACGTTTCCTTTTTTCCAGCATACTTTCCAAAGTGTAGATGTTGCAGAAGTGTCACATTACGAGAATCTTACCTCTGTTTTTAGGGGTGTGTGTGTGTGCACGCGCGCGCGCGTGTGTGTGCGTGTGTGTGTGTGTGTGTGTGTGTGTGTGTGTGTGTGTGTGTGTGTGAGAGAGAGTGAGAGAGAGAGAGAGAGAGAGAGAGAGAGAGAGAGAGAGAGAGAGAGAGAGAGAGAGAGAGAGAGAGAGAGAGAGAGAGAGAGAGAGAGAGAGAGAGAGAGAGGAGGCCAAAACGAGAGGTCTTAAAAAGTTCACAGCCTGCAGTGGAAAGTGTTTCTCCATCTCCCACAGATATCCTCATTCTCTCCCTCCTTTAGCTACCGAGCTGGAAGCAATTTGGTTGTTACTGAAAATCAGTTGACGTGGGATTTCTGACAGTAACAACACAAATATTTCACCCATTCATGAACTTAACAAACATTTGATAAAGAAAATCTGACATGTTTAGGGCAACTCCCAGTCTGTTTAATTATCTTTATATATTTACATACAATATAAATGCATGACATTGTGAGAGATATCCTTAAAGGGTGTGCTCACATCTGCCCAGGCATGTGTTTTTCTTTCTTGGTGAGGTCCTACTGATGTGTTTCTGTGTCTTTATTTTGCCTGTGCTGACATGTTTATCTATGCTGGCTGTTTTCTCAGTACACTCTAACCTCTGGCTGTCCCCTTGCTCAGTGTTACAGGTGGAAAATGCTGTTTGTGTCTCCGTCTTTTTCCCTGAGTCCCTGAGCAACCTCAGCCAAGCTGATACATCACATCAGTCCTTTGGGCCTCATCTTCTCACTGTCTGTCTGTCTGTCTGTCTGTCTGTCTGTCTGTCTGTCTGTCTGTCTGTCTGTCTGTCTCTCTCTCTCTCTCTCTCTCTCTCTCTCTCTCTCTCTCTCTCTCTCTCTCTCTCTCTCTCTCTCTCTCACACACACACACACACACACACACACACACACATTAAGTCCTGTTTCATGATGCGCTTCCACATTTTTTCTTTAAAAAATGCCTCACAATTTATCACAGTCTCTATCTATCTATCTATCTATCTATCTATCTATCTATCTATCTATCTATCTATCTATCTATCTATCTATCTATCTCTTTCAAACAAGACTTTGTCAAGATTCAGATTTTTACTATTTTTACATTCAAATTTGAATTGCTATTGTGCATCCTGTTTGCTACATCAATTCTAAATTCTGTTCTGAATGACGCACAACTCTTGTAGCAATACTGTCACCCATCTATGCTACAAACGAAACCAAAACTAGATCTGTTCCACCATAACATTTAGTTAATGTGAATGGGAGTCATGTACTGTAGATTTGCTGTGTTGTGTAACAGCATACTGGTTTGAAGATTTTGACCGGAACAAACTCTTTATTTTATGCCCACCCCTACAAAACCACCAACCCTGTTCAATCCCGCTGGTTCCTTCTTCCGGAACATCATAATTCAGAAATGAAACACTAGTTCCAGATCATAGTCTGGTAAACACCCTGTGTGTTACCCTGTACTTTCACTGTCCCCCATCTTTTTCTTTCACCACTCTTTATTCCTTTATTCTCTGTCAATTTCATAAATATACACACACTCACCTGTTGTCTTTGTTATTCAACACAGTTGAGCCATTGCATTTGTTCTGTTTCAAATATATCTTACAGTTGGATCTGATGACTAACTTTTGGGGCAAACTGCCACATGTTGCTTTCCAGCATCTTTTGGTCATCTGTGGCCTTACAGGCCAGTGGTGAAGACCAAAGGTATGACTAAGGTGTTTGTTTACACTATCCTTTCCTCTTTCCTGCAAACATCCTATTTTCCGCCTTTCACTCTTTCAAAACTCTGTTTAAACTCTCACTTTCATTTTTTGCCCACTTTGCCTTTCCTCCATGTTTCTTTCATTGTCATTCTCTTTGAGAGGGGATCATGTTTATTTCTCCAGTCTGCGTTTTAGTCAGTCATACCAGTATGTCTCCAATACCTAAATCCAATTACATATTCTGAGAAAAATAAATTAATAATGGCCCTTAGAATGTTGGTTCCTCATGAAAGAAATAAGCACTTAAGATGTTTTATTCATATTTTTCTTTTTCTTTTCATATTTGTCTGTATAGCCCACACATGGGAAATTAATTCAACAGATTATTAAAAACAGAACCATGCATAAACTCCACACACTGGAGATCAGTATTATAGTATGAAATGACTTAACACCAAGCACCAAAATGTATTAGTATTTCATAATAGCCTGTTCGTAATGGTGTATGGCACTGGCAAGCAACAAAAACGTTCCTAATCAACTAGAGTCAAGAGCAAGAGAATGAGGTGGAAAGGGTAATGTTTTGTTTATTTTTATTAGTTTAAAACGATTTGACAAGTTTTACTGCATTGTTTTATGTGTATAAGTTAACAAATGATTTATGTTTACTAAATATTTCTACTAAAGGTTGACTGGGCAAAACGTATCTACATTTCAGTTTTATATTATTAGTTTGCACATTTATTCTGAGTAAAGTCCATAATAAATATTAACATAACATAATAAATCCAATCACATATGATCATATTCATTCAACATCCGCACTGTACATATAGTAAGGCTACAAAATTACTTTTTCTGAGTAAATTCAGCAATCTCCAACTAGATTTTTTTTTCAAGTTTAATCTACTTGCCTTTTATTTTACTATAGGATGCAGATGTAAATAACTGCTAGACTGTAATTCTCTAAGATAATGGAAGAGCTAAAAAAATTGCCTTTTCTGATCCTTTCCTGGTTTATTTTAGTTACATTTTTTTTACAAGACAGATTTTTTCAGAAACGATTATAAGGCAAATTTTCTATATATTTTTTTAATTAAAACTTTTTTATGTGACCTTTGACATTTTTTATTGAAGAGCCTCTCATTTAAATGATGTGGTTCTTGTGTGACATAAGATTCATGTTGTGTCTCGGTATCTTCCCTCCCTTTTCTCCTTTATTGTTGGTGGAATTCAACCAATCCCCTCCCATACCATCACATCCCAGAGTCCCCAAAACCAGAGCATCTGGTTGTGCCTCAGCACCCACTTCCGACCACAGTTTTTCAAACAGGCAGAGGGCCTTCGTTCCCGAAAATAACTTGGACAGTGAGAGGCAAGCATGTAGCTCTCAGTGGCAATAGCAGTTTCTATCTCAGACGCTACTGTAGTGTAAAGAGTGTGAAAAGGACATCTTATGCTTCTGTTACATTGGCATATGACCTATATGTTACTTACATAGTTCTTTTCAAGCTTTTGGTATGAAATGAACATGCATTGCATTCTAAAGAACTTGAGAGAGAGGAACAAACAAAAGGAAAGAATTCATTAGCAAAGCGCTGTAATCATGCCGATGGTTTGGGTGTAGTCAGAGGCCTAAACACAGTCTATACAAACAAAACAAAGTTTGAAAAGCCTCTGTGCTAATATAGATTCATAAACATAAAACATCTCACATTTTCTCTGTCATATGTAGCTAAGCTCACTCAAATGTATTTCTTTGATCTACATAAAAACTTTTAATGGTCGATACGTAAAGCTTTTAAAGCAGCATGGCTGCCAAGCAACTCAAGCCGACCCCAAATCTCTCTAACAAAAAGACATAAACACATATGGAGAAAACTCTCGGCATCGCTCGCCTGTTTATTTGGTTTTTGAAATCAAAAGAATTGCACAAAAATATTGAGAGCAGAAATTTCTCAACCATATCTTCAGCTGTGCCATGTCATCTTGTATGACTTGTGTGTAACATGCAAATGTTAAAATGACTGTATTTTTCTTAAAAAGCGCACAAACTTAATCCACAAAAACTGAGCCTCAGAAGAAAGTGTGTCAGTAACACACATTGAGCAGCTGTAGCTAGCACTTAATGTGAGATAGATGGAACTCAACCCCCCAGTAGGCAATTCCCATGTTGGTCCACTCAATACCTCTGTCCCTACCACAGGATCATTAGGCTTTCATTTACCGTTTCCCCAAACGACTTTTCTTAGGTCAGTTTGGGGTCAATCCAATAGTCAGCAGAGGCTTGGGGAGAACTGTAGTGGATCTGAATGGGCAAACCAGATCAGATTTCAGTCACTGTACTCCACTTCCCCATCTCATCAAGTACCCCTGGAGAATGAGGTCACACAGAACTACATTAATATATGGCTGTTCCCTTTCAGTCGCTCACGTTCGACGTAGTCGACGTGTCGACTGATTGGGATCACGCTTAGGGAGCCTGTCATCTTCGAGTATTAAAATGAGTCAATGCACATTGGCGTGCGAGATTTGCATCTCACACTCCGCCCCGCGCCGCGGGTATAAATACGGAAGTGGATGCACTCACCAGTTGTCTTTCGCTTCGGAGCCGATCGGACTTCATGTCGATGTCTCTGAAGAGTGTTGTTTACTACAACGAGCAAGTGTGTCGGCGCTTCTTCAGGAAGGCTCTCCCGGTGCTGGTGGTTTACAGCGCGTGCAGCGGTGGTCGCGAGCTCTCTGAGCTCTCAACTGCTGTTTTAACAGCATCAAATTTCTGTTTGTGTGTTTGTTTATCTGACGGCCGGTTGAGGGCAAAGAGAGTGAGTGCTTCACTGGTACAGGCTGCACCATCCCTGTCAGTGTTGCCGCGATCATTCCCCTGTGTGCTCCGGCACTGGTGAGAGTTTCAAATCCTGAAAGAGCAACACGGGTGCGTTTGCGTCTTTTTCAAGATGTCATTCCACCCGTGCGTTTCTGGATGCGGTCGTTCCCTGTCCCCCTCACAATTGTTGCATCACGTGTTTGGGCTTACAGCACGCTGAAGCAGCTTTTGTGGATGGCTCATGTTCCCATTGACTGTCTCGGTGTTGAGATCGAGACTTGCCTTCGTCCGCGAAGCACAAGTCCCCATTACCATGCCCCACCCCCGGGTGCCGTGTGGGATGGGTGATCGGAGGTTAGTGATGGAGGTCTCGCCCGGAAACCTTTCCCTGTGGGCTCCTCACTCCTCCATTACACCGCAGCCGGTGGAGTGCTCTGTTGAGCGCGCTGGTCCATCTATAATGGATCGACCAGACGTTTCATACAGGGTTTTTCTCCAGAGGACAGGATGTCGATTGCAGCATCGGAGGGTGAGCTGATCTATGGAGATGACGACTCGGCTGCGTTAAGATCCACAGCTGTCAGCTATGCTGAAACGGGCCGCTGAGGCTGTCGGGCTCGAGTGGAACCCTCCACCGTGTCCCGCTCAGTCTCGGTTGGATGATTGGTTTCTCCGGGTGGGCCGCGCTGGTTCTCAGCCCGCCGCCCTAGTTCCTTTCTTTCCGGAAATGCATGGAGAGCTTACGAGGTCGTGGACGGCACCTTTCACTGCCAAAAACTGCCTAGAGAGCACCTCCCCCCTCACTACCCTTGACGGAGGAGTGGCGAAGGGTTACGAGGTGATCACTCCTGTGGAGCGGTCTGTCGCGGCACACCTGTGTCCGGCGGCCGCTGCATCAGGGAGTGGGGATCCTTGTCTCCCCCCCCAGGCCTGTGAGCTCTCGTCTGTTATAATGGACAGAGCTTACAAAGCTTGTGGGCAAGCCGCATCCTCTTTACATGCCATGGCGTTGCTACAGGTCTATCAGGCCAGAGTACTCATGGACATGCACGAGGGTAGCCTAGACCGTGCGCTCATGAGTGAGCTCCGCACCGCAACCGACTTGGCTCTTCGGAGCACGAGCGTTGCGGCCTGCGCGATCGGTCTAGCGATGTCCACCCTGGTGGTCCAGGAGCCCCATCGTTGGCTCAGCCTGGTTGATATGGCGGATGCGGACAAGGTTCGGTTCCTGGACTCCCCAATTTCCCAGGTTGGGCTTTTCGGCGACGCGGTGGAGAACTGCGCCCAACAGTTCTCTGCTGCTCAAGCGCAGACGGAGGCCATCCGGCACATCCTGCCCCAGCGGCCAGCTGCTGCCTTCACCCTGCGGCCGGTGGCAGTTCCTCCACCTGCTCGTCGCCGAGGGCGTCCCCCTGCCGCCGCTTCTGCTCCTGCTGAAGTCCCGCAGCAGCCTTCACCCAGGCCTCGGCGTGGAGCAAGCCGCAGGCAGGCCGCCCAGCCTGTCTCAGGTGCTGCCGAACCAGGTGGCAAGCGTAAGACGAAGCGTCCCTGAGACAGGCCACCCAGGGATGGGGGGACGAGTTCTTCAGATGGTTACCGTTCCGCCACTGGCTCCCCGGAGTCCAGTGGTACCCAAATCGTCGGAAGAGCAAATTCCTCCTTTCCTGGGTTCCAAGAGAGTGAGGCTGGCGGTGTGGGACCCTGTAGATCAGCCTTGCACCCCTCAGCCCCCTCTTGTTCGCCAGCTGGCAGCACGATGCGTTCGAGGACCCGGTCATCCGCCTTCTCACGCATCCCCTGTTGCCTTGTGGAGACAGGTAAGTGTTGCTCCGCTCACTCTGACCCCGCTTCGTGCCGCCCCCGGGCCTTCCGAGCCAGGTCCCTGTCTTCCACCTCGCTGCCCCACCCCGGGTACGTCTGTGGTGCCTCTGGTTCCCCTGGTCCGGTTTGTGGAAGCCTGGAAAGCGCTTCCCAACCAGTCCAGCTGGCTCCTCCGTACCATCAGACTCGGCTACACGATTCAGTTCGCCCGGCGTCCGCCCAAGTTCAGCGGAGTTCGTTACACTTCGGTGTTGAACGAACGTGCTCCTGTCATGCGCGCGGAGATCGCAGTCCTACTGGCGAAGGACGCGATAGAGCCGGTTGCACTAGCCGATTTGAAGACCGGCTTTTACAGCCCGTACTTCATTGTGCCCAAGAAAGGTGGTGGGTTACGGCCAATCTTGGACCTGCGAATTTTGAATCGGGCCCTTCACAAGCTTCCGTTCAAGATGCTAACGCAGAAACGCATTTCCGAATGCATCCGTCCCCTAGATTGGTTTGCAGTGATCGACCTGAAGGACGCCTACTTTCATGTCTCCATCCTGCCGCGACACAGGCCATACCTGCGCTTCGCGTTCGAGGGTCAAGCATATCAGTACAAAGTCCTATCCTTCGGGCTGGCCCTGTCGCCCCGCGTCTTTACGAAAGTTGCGGAGGCTGCCATTGCTCCCATGAGAGAGCAGGGTGTTCGTCTCCTCAACTATCTCGACGACTGGCTGATACCAGCTCACTCTCGAGAACAGTTGTGCGAACACAGGGATTTGTTGCTTCAACATATCAGCCAGTTGGGTCTTCAGGTCAACTGGGAAAAGAGCAAACTCTTTTCTCGGTATGGAGCTGGATTCGGTCCAACTCACGGCACGCCTCACAGAGGAACGTGTCCGATCGGTGCTGAACTGCCTGAATACTGTCAAGAGCAGAACAGTGGTCCCACTGAAACTTTTTCAGAGGCTCCTGGGGCATATGGCAGCCGCAGCCGCAGTAACGCCGCTTGGCTTGCTTCATATGAGACCACTTCAGCACTGGCTTCAGGGCCGAGTCCCGAGGTGGGCGTGGCAGAGCGGCACGCTCCGTGTGACAGTCACCCCGGCTTGCCACCAAACCCTCAGCCCGTGGTCAGACCCTTTGTTTCTCCGGGGCGGAGTGCCCCTAGAACAAGTGTCCAGGCATGCTGTGGTCTCCACAGATGCCTCCAACACCGGCTGGGGGGCCACGTACAACGGGCATGCAGTAGCAGGGACAGCACTGCGACCGTTGCGTACATCAACCATCAAGGTGGTCTACGCTCCCGTCGTATGTCACAACTCGCCCGCCACCTCCTCCTATGGAGTCAGAAGCATCTGAGGTCGCGTCGCGCCACTTATATTCCTGGCCTGCTCAATCGTGCCGCCGACGAGCTCTCACGACAACCTGTGGCCAAGGGAGAGTGGAGACTCCATCCCCAGGTGGTCCAGCTGATCTGGGACTTCTTCGGGGCCGCACAGATAGATCTGTTTGCCTCTCCGGACTCGTCCCATTGCCAGTTGTTTTACTCCCTGACCGGGGGTACCCTCGGCTCGGATGCACTGGCACACAGCTGGCCCCGGGGCCTCCGCAAGTATGCGTTTCCCCCAGTGAGCCATATTGCACAGCTACTGTGCAAAGTCAGGGAGGAAGAGGAACAGGTCTTGCTAGTTGCCCCTTATTGACCCAACCGGACCTGGTTCTCCGAACTTGTGTTCCTCTCGACAGCCCCTCCCTGGCCCATTCCTCTGAGGGAGGACCTTCTCTCTCAGGGACGGGGCACCGTATGGCACCCGCGTCCAGACCTCTGGAAACTCCATGTCTGGTCCCTGGATGGGACACGGAGGTTCTAGGTGGGCTACATCAGTCTGTCGTAGACACCATCGCTTCTGCGAGAGCACCTTCTACGAGGCATGCTTACGCTCTGAAGTGGAACCTGTTCGTTGAGTGGTGTTCTTCTCACCGAGAAGACCCCCGAAGGTGTTCGATCGGTTCTGTGCTTTCTTTCCTGCAAGAGGGGTTGGAGAGAGGGCTGTCTCCCTCCACCCTCAAAGTGTTTGTTGCCTCTATTGCCGCACATCACGATGCAGTGGATGGGAGATCTGTGGGAAAGCACAACCAGGTCGTCAGGTTCCTGAGGGGAGCGAGGAGACTGAATCCGCCTCGCCCCCCCTCTATACCCTCTTGGGACCTTTCTCTGGTACTGACCGCACTGCAGAGACTTCCCTTTGAGCCTCTGCAGGCAGTTGAGTTAAAAATCCTGTCTTTAAAAACAGTTCTCTTGCTTGCGTTGGCTTCCATTAAGAGGGTAGGGGACCTGCACGCTTTTTCGGTCGACGAATCGTGCCTGGAATTCGGGCCGGCTAACTCTCACGTTGTTTTGAGACCCCGGCCTGGATATGTGCCCAAGGTTCCTACCACTCCCTTCCGGGATCAGGTAGTGAACCTGCAAGCGCTGCCCCCGTAGGAGGCAGACCCAGCCCTGGCTTTTCTCTGTCCCGTCCGCTCCTTGCGGTGTTACGTGGACAGAACGCAAAGCCTCAGGACCTCAGACCAGCTCTTGGTCTCTTACGGAGGCCAGCAGAAGGGAAAGGCTGTCACCAAGCAGAGGTTGGCCCACTGGATAGTGGATGCCATCATCTTGGCATATGACTCCCAAGGTGAACCTTGTCCCCCTGGGCTGCGAGCTTACTCCACTCGGAGTGTAGCCGCTTCCTGGGCGTTGGCGCAGGGTGCCTCGCTGACAGATGTTTGTAGAGCTGCGGGCTGGGCGACACCTAACACGTTCGCTAGATTCTATAGCCTACGTGTCGAGCCAGTTGCTTCCCGTGTGCTCTCTTCACATAGAAGCCAGTCAACACCGTAGCCCTGCTCGAAGTGTCGGCTTGTTGCGCCACTCCACTCCTATGGACTGGATATGTGCGCCATTTTTTGCTCCAGTTGAGTTCCCTTCCGAACCCTGTTGAGTTCCTCCACACCCCCTGCGGCATTGGACGTGGCGAAGCGTCCGATGCTAGGCCTACCACTTGTATGCTTGGTGGAACTTGTGCTAGGCTGGGTTCATATGTTGTGATCCCTACGGCGATCCCATATGTGTATTCTTCCACGGTACGGCTCCCTGCGGCGAGCCCATGTCTTTCCCTTGGCAGAGTTCTTCTGCCGTCACTGGTCGGCTGAGCTCCCCCCTGTTTAGGCTGGAGCCACCTCAGTGACATTCCATATGTTGTACTGCCCGGTCATCCGCCCAGTTCATATGTGTATTCTCCACATGTTACCTCCCTTCGGGCAGGATGTGGCTTCGCAGCGTCCCTCCTTCCTTTGATAGGGAACGCTTCCTAGTGTTCCAAGTCTAACTGAGTGGGTCTTGCGGAACAGCAGTGACTTCCCTGGCCTAAGCCCTATCCCTTCTCCGCCTCAATGCGGGGGGATTAGGAGGCTTTGTCTAGGCACTGGAAGGTGGCAGCACTAGGTGGCGTTTTTATTGGGATCCCAATCAGTCGACACGTCGACTACGTCGAACGTGAGCGACTGAAAAGGAACGTCTCGGTTACGTATGTAACCCTCGTTCCCTGAAGGAGGGAACGGAGACGTAGTCCCGTCGACCACTATTGCTGGACCACCGCTGACTCCGGGCTCCGCTCGGCTCCTCAGCGAAAAACAACTGGTGCGTGCATCCACTTCCGTATTTATACCCGCGGCTCGGGGCGGAGTGTGAGATGCAGATCTCGCACGCCAATGTGCATTGGCTCGTTTTAATACTCGAAGATGACAGGCTCCCTAAGCGTGATCCCAATCAGTCGACACGTCGACTACGTCTCCGTTCCCTCCTTCAGGGAACTAGGGTTACATACGTAACCGAGACGTTTCTATGGGCACTTTTGGCTTTGTGGACTTAAAAAAAATAAAGTCTCTTAAAACACTTTGCACACTTCAAATAGTTAATTTTATTTGGCCACAAAAAGTGAACACTAAGAGTACTTTTTTTTTTTTAAAGTAGTGAACATTTCCATTCATCCATCCTCCACACAGCTTATCTTATATAGGTTTGCATCTTGGGTCACAGGCAGGAAAATACCCAAGTGGCCAGTCCATAAAAGAGACTTCAATCCTAAAATATGACTATCCTTAAAAATATAAATCATTACATGTTTAAAACTATAATCTAACAAATAATGAAATAAGAAAAAAATATGACTGTCAAAGCACCAAACAATTTTGTTCCAAATAAAGTTTTTTTTTCTTAAGTTAGTGTGAGGAGAAAACAGTGTCAGAAAATACAATTTAGAAAATTCGCCAAAAGATGGGATGGGATGTGTGAAGGAAACAAGGAGAGGTCAAGGTGAATATTACTTGTAAACAAAATATTTTGGTGCGTCATTTCTTATCAAACAAAAATTTTGTTAAATAATAAAAAAGTGTGCAAATGTTCTTTAACTGTATATTAAAATCTAGAAATAAAATTAGCAAAACAAAAGAGATTACCAATGATTTATATTTTTAAGTATAGTTGTATTTAAGGATTGAAGTCTCTGTGATGGACTGGTCACTTGGGTATTTTCCTGGATGGATGGATGGATGGATGGATGGATGGAAGGAAGGAAGAAAGGAAGGAAGGAAGGAAGGAAGGAAGGAAGGAAGGAAGGAAGGAAGGAAGGAAGGAAGGAAGGAAGGAAGGAAGGAAGGAAGGAAGGAAGGAAGGAAGGAAGGAAGGAAGGAAGGAAGGAAGGAAGGAAGGAAAAGCAATATAATATATAGATAAGTGATTTCAAGGTCAAGGCTTTCAAGGTCAGTTTTATTGTGACTTCCTACAGCAAAAAACAAAACAAAATTGAAATCTGTAAATAGCTTCATCCTCTGAAACATGAAAGTGTCCAAAGTTGAAGAAACATCTACTATATATACAACAAAGCATCACTTAGTAATACTGCTACTAATACTATATTTAGATGGTGTTTTTGTGTTTCCCGCAGTCTGTTCTACAGCATTCTGCTTATGTTCCCAATTCCCACATTATTGTATTTTATAATATCCCTTTCTGTGGGCAGATATTCCGCTCCCTTTCAAAAGCTTTAAGAGGGAAATGATTGGTGTTTATAAGGTGTTAATAGCCAAATTTGTTTTTGCCCAATTTTATTCATAGCAGTCTCATTAAAAATCATGTACAGTACATCCACGAAAGGGCATTAAACAGGGGTGGAGTGGGAGATTTAAGTCTTGGCATGTGTGCTCGTGCCTCTGTTTTTTCTCTCTGGCTTCCTCAAACAGCCACTTGTCCTTCACAGCATTGTTATTCGCATGAAGTTCAGGGCCATTGTTTGAACTTTAAACAGTTTCTGGTGGCTTCACCCTGTGGCCGTCTGAACCCTGGGTCTAATTTCAAACCTCTGCTCTAGTGGTATGATGTAGTAGCCTTGCTATGTTGCGGTTTTGCCCTATAAGTTGAAAACATAAGCTCGTAAAAACAACACGGGTGAGAAGAAAAGAGCTTCCTGGAAGGAGGACAATAGTTACCTTGAATAAGTCCCTGGTCCCAGAAGCTGGCCAGTGAGCACTCGTGTGTGTGTGTGTGTGTGTGTGTGTGTGTGTGTGTGTGTGTGTGTGTGTGTGTGTGTGTGTGTGTGTGTGTGTGTGTGTGTGTGTGTGTGTGTGTGTGTGTGTGTGTGTGTGTGTGTGTGTGTGTGTGTGTGTGTGTGTGTGTGTGTGTGTGTGTGTGTGTGTGTGTGTGTGTGTGTGTGTGTGTGTGTGTGTGTGTCTGCAGTCATTTCACAGTTTTCTCTCCTCCTTCTCTCAGCTGCCACCACTCTGGAGCTTTCTGATTATTTTACTGGGAAAGAAAAAGTAAACATGGCAGCTATGTGTGTGTGTGAGTGCAGGACAATTGCAGTTCTCACAGGGAGCAGCCAGAGGTAGACATAATGTCCTGGTCAGGCACGGGTCAGTGACGGCCGCGTTTACCAACATACACACACTTCTCACTGCCATGACGGTGGGTGCACGGCTCTGCTGCTTCTCTATGGTCATTATTGTCCAAAGAGAAGTACAAGGCATCGGTCCAAAGACTCTGTAGGTTGGGATCGAATTTATTGTTGTGTGGGATGGGCTGACTCTCTCTTGGTGCCAGGTTGTAGTATGGCCGGAGGTGGTCATGTTGACTCAGCCTGGGTGAAGTAGGTTGGAGACACATATCCGAGCTGAGAGGTGGTGATGAATGGATGTGGTCATTCAGAGGTAATAGCTAACGCAAATGATGGTGATTATTGAGGTTTCTTCAGCACTAGGCAGAAGGGCATAACTAGGTGAAGCTCATAGTAGATCTACTGGACCACCCACACCCATAGAGAGGAACGAAACACAGTGATTGGAGGTCATGGAGAGCAACACTTACTGAAACAACCTCAAACACACGTATTACAAAACCTAATGAGCTGCCTTTTTAGGCTGCATTTTAAGAAATCATAGGCACACTATTAGTTATGCAAATATCACGTGTAACCCTAATGGAGAAGGCACTGTTTAAATCAGGCATTCTCAACTCTGGCCCTTGAAGGGGCACTGCCCTGTAGAGTTTAACTCTAACCCTAATCAAACACACCTGAACAAGCTAATCAAGATCTTCAGGATTACTAGAAAGTAACCCACCTTTTTTCTAATGAGCCTTGTGCATTTTAGATTATGGGAGGCACTTGTTTGGGGAAGTTCCAGTCAAAAAGACTGAAACAAATACTTTCAAATCATAAGGTTGCACTACAAATAATCCTTATATCCGTCACTTTGACTGAATGAGCTGTAAAATTTCCATCATATTCTATTTTCAGACTTCAAGAGAATGGCATAACGCTTAATGTGACATGGTATAATAAGAATGTCTATGGCAAGAGCTCTTTTCAGTTGCTGCATTATTTTCCTCCTGATTGTTTTCTTTTTCCTGATGTAACAGTATGAAAAAGGACAACATGTACTGCGCATTTGTGGTTTTCTCTCCGATTTAAATAATTCTCCCCAAATCCTCATGTCTCTTTCCAAGTTTGTTTTCACATGGATGCTTTAAAATTTAATTGTTTACTGCAATATTTCTAAATCAGGTAAATACAATATATAGGCCTATTGTCTGTCAAAATGAAAGAAATCACTTTGAAATATTATCGCTCAGTTAATGAAAATTTTTGATTAAGGCAACGTTGTTACATGATAAAGACATATATTACTACAGTGATATTTTACACACGACGTCCGTAATATTGCTGCTGGCTGCTTATTCGTGGTATTTCATGGTCTGTTGTAGTCGTTTGTTAATGCTTTTACACTTTTAAATGTCATTTTTATGTTCAATGGTTGAATTTTTGAATAGTGTTATTATTGCATTGAGCGAACCTTTCAGTGAGTTTAACGAAAATTACTCCCATAATTTGCGCAAATTGTGATGGGGTAGAAAAAAGGTGGATAGGTAATAGGGCTGCACGATTTATCACAATTAACATGGAAATCACGCTTAACCGATTTGGATTATTGCGATTATTGTTTATGCGCAGCTTGTCAGTGTCGTACGGCTCTGTGATCCGTAGTAAATGCTGCTCCATCTTAAAGCATTGCGAGTTTGAGTCGCTTATAACGTGCATGTGAAAAATCAACACGCGCCAAACATCTTTCCAAACATGAGAAGCATGAACCTGTCTGCGTGAGACACCCTCTGGCTTTCAGATGGAGCAGCATTTACTACCGATCAGCCGTGCTGCACTGACAAGCTGCGCGTAAAATAATCGCAGCCTTTGCCAAATCGCGGGCGCTTTCATTTCGATTAATCGTGCAGCCCTAGAAAGTGAGTTTGATCAAGGTAGGAGCTAAACTCTGCCGAAAAGTGGACCTCAAGGAGTTAAGAGTTAAGAACCCCTGATCTAAAAAATAAATAAACTAAAATCAGTTGTTTTAAATGCTACAAGTTTATTGGTGTTATTAAAGATACATTTTGAGTGTAAGATGATGGCAAAGGGTTTCTGAATGTAAAAATAAGGGAAATGATTTTAAATGAAAATAACCTGATAAATTGTGTATTCCTGGAAATGTTAATAGTAAATTTAATTATTTTATGAATACTGAAATAATTATATATAGATATAATACTATATATAAAAGTAATAATCTCTGTAAGATTTTTTGTTATATTTTTGAAAGAAGTCTATTATGTTCACCAATGCTACATTTATTTGATCCAAAATACAGTAAAAACAGTAACATTGTGAAATATTGTTATAGCTCTTTTCTATTTTAATATATTTTAAAATGTTATTTTCCCTGTGATGGCAAAGCTGAATTTCCAGCAGCCATTACTCCAGTCTGAAGTTGTGCTGCTTAATATTTTTGTGGAAATTCAGGATTTTTACGTATTAATTTATAAAAAATAAAAAAATAAACGTACTAGGCCCAAACCTTTGAATAGTGTATATGTGCTATTTTACTCAAATTGTGCATGGGCTATTCATATTTATACCTAAATCATCATTCCTCTCATGTTGCCTATATGGAAATGTTCATTAAAATGTTAATCACATTTCGTTTGATGCATTGCACAGAATGTCTGCCTATATAGACCATTCCAAATCGGTCACTTACAAGGTTCTGTTTCAGTAAAGATGCAGCCTGTGTAGGCAGCTCACACACATATTATACTCTCAAATATATATGCCATTTTGACTCTCACTCAGTGAGAATGTATCATCTTGACCCAATATAAACTTGCTCCTTTTTTCACACTCTTTCATGGGCTCATACACACTCACAGAAAAACACACATAAACACAAGCTCTCATTAATCAACTTTCTGAGATGATTGATTATTTCAGTCTATGTATTTGTATTGCGCTGGCCCACCTCAATTCGACCTGAGCACTTTTCTGCGTTCCGCTCCAGCAGAGCTTACACACACACGCTCATGTACACAGTTGCTCTCCATCACTGCACTGTTATTGTGAAATAAGAGCAGGGCCTCAGCGTTAACAAAGGAATAATTGTCAAACACACTTTTTTTGTCCTCATTCTCTCTTTCTTTCTCCAGCTCTCTCTTTCTCTTTCAGAAAGCAACGGCAAAGTCAGCACAGTACACACATTTCAGACAGCTGTGAAAACAGATTGGAGGAAAAAAAGGGAATCATTTTTCAAGGTGGATGAGGAAGGGAGTGGGTTGACATGCCGGTGTCGTGATTCGCACTCTCACTCAATGGGGCGAGGGAACATTAAATGTAAAGTAGCCATATTACACCCATGGTGCTCCAAGATGTCTGCCACAGTTGGAGCAGTCACAACACACATCCTTCAAACTTCGGCCAGGCGAGAATGAAAACTTCCCTCTGGGGTAATCGGGCTGTGAAAGACATGGTGAATGGCTACTGGGATATTATGATGTTACATTTTGACTTCAGATCTAGACAGTGAGAAAGATCCTAAATGTACAATTCAGCTTGAAAGAAGAGGGATGTCAGGCAGAATAAACATGCTACATTTGTTTATTAAGATACATTTAAAGACTGTCTGAGTGTGTTACACATGGCACATTGGGATAGATCAGCACCTTGGACAGCTCTCAGTTGTAAAAAGTGTGTGTGCATGACTCGTGAGCATGTGCGTTTGTGGGTGGGCTTGTTGTTTGGGTGGGTGTGTGCGTGTTTGTCTTGGAATGGAAAGAAAAGAAAAGGTAAGGAATGAAAAAACAAGCAATGAAGAATGGGAGAGACGAGGGTTTTGCTATATTAGGTTGCTGCAGGAGAGCGTTTGTTGCAGTTCTCTGAAGCTCAGTTTAATCTCACCACAGTGAGGGGCTATAATCAGCTTCACCTCAACACAACTTTCACTCTCTGACACCACATCCACATTTTTCCATCTGTTCAATTCGCTTTGGCGTGCCATTTCCACCAATCACCTTTATTTTGAGTTTTGGCTTAAATGACAGTTCTGGGTATAGTTCAGGGGGATATTATAGCTGAGTTTGAATGAAGAGTCAAATCTAATAAGTCTACATTGCCTAAATATGTGTTGGGCTTGTTGTAGATAATGTTGTTTTATTGGCTTAGGAAGGACTGCTGTGCTCCAAAAACCACTGAGGTCTGAAATCCCTTGGCATATTGGTCCTAGAGCAATGAAATGTGACTCAAATTGTTTTCTTTATCAGCACTTTTCCATAAGCTAATACGCTGAGAGACATTCCAATACACACAGAGAAAGACAAGCTTCTAGATTTTGGCTTTGTCGAAATGCCAGAGCAGACAGAGATAATAAAAAATATAATAGACCAATTAGAGAGTTTTGACATATAAACTAATATTGTGTGTTCAAAGAAAGGAAGATATACAGTGGGGAGAACAAGTATTTGATACACTGCCGATTTTGCAGGTTTTCCCACTTACAAAGCATGTAGGAGTCTGTAATCTTTATCATAGGTACTCTTCAACTGTGAGTGACGAAATCTAAAACAAAAATCCAGAAAATCACATTGTATGATTTTAAGTAATTCATGTGCATTTTATTGCATGACATAAGTATTTGATCACCTACCAACCAGTAAGAATTCTGGCTCTCACAGACCTATTAGTTTCTCTTTTAAGAAGCCCTCCTGTTCTCCACTCATTACATGTATTAACTGCACCTGTTTGAACCCGTTACCTGTATAAAAGACACCTGTCCACACACTCAATCAAACAGACTCCAACCTCTCCACAATGGCCAAGACCAGAGAGCTGTGTAAGGAGATCAGATAAAATTGTAGACCTGCACAAGGCTGGGATGGGCTACAGGACAATAGGCAAGCAGCTTGGTGAGAAGGCAACAACAGTTGGCGTAACAGAGAAAATTACGCACTGCTCTTGACTAAATATTTTTTGTAGCTTTAATAAGGATTAACCTATATTTATTTTTTAATTTATGCAGTGCATACTGTTTTATAACTTTATTCAATTTCTGTAGGCTATATTTCCTACCTGTTAGAGGTGGGTTTATGTGAGGATTGTTTTAAGTTCAAAATTGTTTTAAGTGTTTTAAATTAAGTTGTTATTTTTTTTAAGCCTAATAAGTATTAAAAAATGGATAGCTTTCAATAAAAATTCAATTCAATTAAACAATTCAATTAAAATGTATTTCATTGAGACATCAGTAGCTGTATTAGTATCAGTGATACTGGCCTCCTGTCATGACTTCTGTCTGATCGGCTGTGTTTTTGTCTTTTCTCTGTGTCTGTGTGCCTTGTTGTCTTTGAGTACATGTGCTTTGTTTTGACAGCTCACCATGTGCTCCGCTGTCATTGTGGCGTTTCCCCTCCCACTCGTTATCCTTAATTATCTATTGATTTCACGTCACACCTGTTGCTAATTTATCCGCATTAATCTCCCCTATTTTAGATCCTCTTGTGTTCAGTCTTTTGTCAGTGGAATAATGAATTTAAAGGAAGACATCTTTATCAGATTCAGGAGTGTATTGGAAATGAGAGGAAAAGATATGGAAATAGGAAAAAATATATCATTATTTCAAGGTTAAGAATTGGTCATACTGCATTAAACTACAGTCTTTTTAAAATAGGGAAACATTAAACTGGAAATTGTGGAGATCCAGAAACAGTGCAGCATATTATTTTTGAGTGTGCTGCATATGTAAGGGAGAGAAGACAGTTAATTCAAGGTTTGGGATGGATGGGAATGGAATGGTAGCTTTAAATTTGCCTCACATTCACCCATTCACTCACTCATTCATACACCCACGGCGGTGTCCGCCATCCAGCTCGTCGGGAGCAGCCGGGGTTAGGTGTCTTGCTCGTGGACACCTTGACACTTGGTCAGGTGGAACCGGGGATTGAACCACCAACCTTTCGGTTCGCAGGCAACCTCCATGAACCACTGAGCCACTGCCGCCCCTTATACGCCCCTTATACGCCCCTAAAAGATATAAAAGATACGGGAACAATGAATAGAATCTAGTTTTTTTTGTTTGTTTTTGTTAAATTTATTTATTAAGCCTATTTATTTATTTATTTTATTATTATTATTATTTATTTTTATTATTATTATTTTCTCTTTTCCCCTCATTGATTCATTTCAATTCTTCCAAAACTGTGCACTCCACACTCCAGATCAGTAGGTGGCGGTAATGCACCTTTTACGTTGGCTTACCAATCCGCCATAAAACAAAGAATAGAAGAAGAAAGTCTTTTGTCAGACTGTTGTTGTGTGTACTGCCATGCAATCGCCTGTGACCAACTTGCCTTCCTTGCCTTGCCAAACTCCCAGTGCTGTTTTGTTTTTTGTTTGCATGTTTATTTTTTTGTCATGGTTCCACTCTCTCCCTCTTGTCCTGCCAGGCCTGGTTTCCTCGACTGCCTGCCCAGGCGTTCTCTGTTCAGTTGGGACTCGGATGCACCACCCCAGACCCTCTCTGTACGCTCATTGCTTTCATCAGGGATCTCAGTTTGACTAGGACACTGCGGCACTGGTGACGCTATATTTGGTCCTTTTTGAGAAGTGTTCTCCTGGCCCAGTAGCCTGGGAAAACCCAGACAACTTCCGGCAAATTTAGATTTGCTCTGAAAGTTAGTCTGGCAAAGAGCTCATTCAAGACCATTTCCAATCCGCCGAAATCGAGGCACCAATCAGAAACGTTGGGGCGGGCTTTACATGATGGCGCTGGGATTTTGAAGCAGATTTTGTAGCCTACATTACAAAGATGGATGCCGCCGTCGAACATCACTCGTTCGAATCAGCTATCGCGTCTGTTTTAAGCGATTTGAACGTTTCCTTTTTGTTAAAAACCGAGCAAAGAACAACACTCGGAGATGTTTCTCCGCCGCTCTGCATACGTCATCTCCTTCATCGCTCTGATTGGTTTCAGGTCTATCCGCGACGTCTGTTGGTGACGCCCCTCTGGAAATGATTTGTCTGACGCTTTGCCAGACCATAACTCCGTTACAACTGAGAATGGTCTGGTTTTAACCAGGCTACTGGCATAGGGGACATTTATTTGGATTTCCTCTTTTGTTCTTGTTGTTTTTTTTTTTTTTGGGGCTCATTGAGAGCAAAACTTTTCTGTTACCTGCAACTGAATCCGTGTCTCTCCCTTACACCTTCATTCATAAAAAGATGCCATTAAACAAGTATTTAAAATAAACTGTCTTTGTTGTTTCTACTTTAATTTGGAGATTAACTGTGAAATTACATTATAAAATAAAAACATAAAATCTTACGGGTTTTTTTTAATCGCGTTTAATCAGAAATTATATTAGTTAAATTTATTTTTATTAGTTGATAGCACTAATATATGTATATAAGCAATTATGTAGAAATGCTATTGGTTTGATAATTAGTTCAGAGGTCATTTGATGACCTTTTATTGACCTTTAGTCCTGTGCTATAAAGGATATTTGTTTGGTCACGTACAGCAAGTCACGTTCTTTTCGACAGAATGATGCTTTTCTTGACCAATTTCTTTTTGTCTTCACACTGCCTGTGAAATTCAGTTGATTCCTAACACATAATAGCACCTGCGTGGGCAGAAAGGGTATGTGGCCTGACTTTCCTGTAATCATACTTCAAGTTCATCTCAGTCAATTGAGTAAGTTCAGTGGTTAAAACTTCACATTCAGACAGACACACAAGCATCTTCACACAATCAAGCACACATCACTGATTTCTGAGACAAAACATGTTCAACAACATTACCACCATTAGTATTTAAGATTCAGCATTTCCATCTCTAGAATGTAATTCATGTGATTTTCTCTTTATTTTATCCAAAAAAGCAGGAGATTGTACCCAAACATATGTACACCAGAACTATTGTCAAAATATGGGTGGAAACGCGATATGATAGGTTGACATAAACAGCTCTTATCATACTTCCCGGTTATCTGATTATCGTACCATTATCTAAGTTCTCCTGCCAAGGCAGTCACTTACAGTCTCTATCTCCTCATTCTTTCACTAACATCTGTGTATGTGCTGTGAAAAAAAAAAATACGACAGAGGAGAAAGAGAGAACGAATGAGCAAGATATGATCCTTCGGGACGTGCATGGGTAAATCTTTCAGGGGAAGAAACAAACAAGCGACAAGCCACAACTGGACTCCATTATGATTCATGGTTGAATTAGTGTCCTTGTTTGGGGATGAGGAGGGTCACAGGGCATATACCCCACACACATTCATGCTCATCCAGACCACATTTGCGGTTGGGCCCCAGTACACCCTCATGCGCTCACCAGAATCGAACATTGCGATTGCTTTCCTGTAGAAAATAGAAACAAAGGGAAGAGTAAATAATGGAGGGAGAGCGTTTGGTCACGGACAAGCAGAGAAGAAGAAAACAAGTGAAAGGGAGAGTGAGAGGGCAGAGGACGAAAGGTTGAAATCAGGGCAGCAAAACAAAATTTCTAGATGCACCTAAGTGACGTGTCACATAGATGACAAAAGGTCATCAGAGGTAGTGCAGGTCAAAGTTGAGAGAGTTACATAAATGCTATCTGGCCTCTGGATTGGTGCTGTTTTAGCTGTGGAGCTTTAACTGCCTTCATGAAACACTTAATTTTGAGTCAACACATTTCACTTTCTCTCCCGAGGTGTATTGTCAAGGAGTGGGATGCCAAAGATTTTATAGTATGATTTCTGCCCTGCTCTTTGGTGTTAATAATAATTTTTCAACTCGCTATAGTTTCTTTCATAAATTGTCTGTAGAACTGTAAATGTGACACAATCATAAAATGTTATCTGTGAGCATTTTTCTACACGTTTCTTTTCAGTGTGCAGCAGACATTGTCTAGTTGTTGCACTTAAAGATTCATGTGAGGTGAATTGAGCAACAGCAGCTGGGACTTTGCCACTTTGGCTTTTACCAGTTATTCTGTATTATGTTTTGTCTTTATCAATCGTATAAACACAAATGACCAAATTGAATTCAGACTTCCACAAAGTGCTGTAAACCATATCAAACTTGCATGTTATCCACCTTTTGCATTTTATAGGCATTTTAATATACATAAGCAATTTAAATTATATTAAAGCTGCAGTCCTCTTTGTCGCCATCTCTGTTCGAAATCTGCAATTGCAGTTATTCGCAGAATTATCAACTTTACTTGGGTTGTGCCTCGTCACGGCACAGCGCGGATGAATCCAATGTTTTGAGGAGAATGTGCGGCTGTCAGTCACTGCACCGGTTTGGATTAAAGCCGTTAAATCTAACGATCGCTTATCATATCACGTCAAACCGTGCAAATTATACTTTGTTATCAAATTGTTAATGTTAACAACATCAGCATTGCGTGACTACATTTAATGCCCTTCCGATAATATCCTTGTTTTCGCATGGGCCCGGTTGCAGTCTCTTTTTTTCTGTAGCCACTCCGAAGTCTGAACGAAGTCTTTTGCATTTTATAACGGGTGAATCTCCAGTTGTCACTGGTGATTGTCGTTTGAACCTTTCTGGATCCGCCATCAAACTGATAAGTTTAATTATATCAAGTGCTGTGAGAAAAGGCTATAAATCTCCACCTCCAACATCCTCACACGCAATATAGCCTACTAGCCGAGACTCCTTCTTTATGTGTAATGACGCAAAGACATGCTTGAATTTCCCGTGGAAATCCACCAGTACCACTGGAATTAAAAACATTATTACAAGCTTACCGTTTTGAATCGAGCTAAGGTTTTGAAGTTTTGAACACTGGCTGGTTATGTTTGCTCAAAAAATTATTTTGGATAATTTTTAACCCCAAAAAGTTACGGAATGTAGCTTTAAAATAGAAAACATTTATTTTAAATTGTAATAATATTTTGCAGTATTGCTGTTTTTACCTTATTTTTGAGAATAAATTTAAGTCATTGTGAAAATAAGTGACTTCTTTCAAAAATGTAAAAAAAACCTCATATATGATTGATATTGACAATTATTTTCATATTATTTTTGATAAGTGATAACCAATATATGGCCAATATTATAATTTGATACTATTTTGTCTAAAATTATAATAATAAAAAAGGTGTCGAAAGTTGAGCCCCAAACACCTCTAATACTTCAGAAAAGGCCAATGAGAATTGGCAAGTGAAATTTGCATGTGCCACTCCCCCATACCTACAGGTATAAAAGGAGCTGACATGCATCACTCATTCAGGTTTATACTGAGGAACCAAGAGTGTTTCCCGGCCATTTCAGCGGGCAGAGTGTTGAGGCAGGAGTGACATCGAAACCTACCCAGCGCCCCATGTAAGCCGTGTAGTCCTTCATACCATTCAGGGACTGAAAGGACTGTATTTATAATGGAAATAGGTCACTTTAGCCAAACTTAATCTTTCTATTCTTGGGTGTTTTTTTATTGGAAATATCTACAACTAATGCAGACCAGAGCGGTGAGGAAGCACTCTTCCTCCCAGATGGGAGAAAGAACACTGTGGAGACCGTATCCTACCCGAAAGGGAGGTTAGTATGTGGAGAATACATCACATGGACTTACACCTGGGAAGTACCACATATGAAAGAAAGTAATTTGCGGTAGGTCCTGCCTAAAAAGGTGGGAACTACTACAAACTCAGCGACTGATGGCAGAGACGGGCTCTGCCAAGGGGAAAACACAAGTTTACTGTCAGGGAAACCGTATCGTGGACAATACATCATATGGGATTACCATCAGGTAATCTATACATATGGGCACCTAGCTCCAGTATACAGGCTGACCCGAAAGGGCATGCTTCACGAGTTCGTCCACCGATTTCGACTCGGGAACTCACAAAAAGCGCACATTATCACCTCAGGGAGGGGAAAGGCACTGTGTGGCACGTTTCATTGACAGAGAACGGCTGTAGGTCCCCCACCCTCTTGATGGAAGTGAGTGTGGTCAGGAATCATCGTCTTCAATAAGAGGGACCTTCGCTCGACTGACTCCAGCGGCTCAAAAGGAGCTCTCTGTAGGCCCAGCAAGACAACAGAGAGATCCCATGAGGGAATAAGGCGTGGCTTGGAGGGTTCAACCTCCTGGCACATCTAAGGAACCTGATGATCAGGTTGTGCTTCCGTGAAGACTTACCATCCACTGAGTCATGATGTGCCACTATGGCGGCCACATACACTTTCGGGGTTGAGAGGGACAGCCGACCCTCCAACCTCTCCTGCAGGAAGGAAAGCACTGACCCGACTGCGCATCTCTGTGATCTTCCCCTCTGGAAGCACACCAGTTAGTGAACAGACTCCACTTCAAACCATAGACCTAGCCTAAGTGCTGGTGTCTATCACTGCTGGTAATAGCCCACTCAAGTCTTCCAATTCCCGTCCAGGGGTCACAACACATGCTTGCCCAGGATCAACGGTTGAAATCTCCGCAGAGCCAGCAACACTGTCATCAACTCGAGGGAATTAATATGCCAGCACACTCGAGTTCCTGTCCAGGAGCCCGGGGCTGCATGCCCATTGACTTGCCCATCTAGTGTGACAACAATGTGCCTGGACACTTGTTTTAGGGAAACCCCTGCCCGCAGGAATGCAAGGTCTGTCCAAGTTCTATTCAATGTGTATCAAGTCTGAAGCCAGATCTGAACTGGTCTCATATGCATCCACCCGAGCGGTGTTACTTCCACCGAGGACGCTATATGCCCAGGAGCCTCTGAAACTGTTTCAGTGGGACTGCTGTTTTTCCTCTGAATAAATTCAGGAAATTCAGCATGACTGGGTGCGCTTGTGCTTGTTCAGTCCAACTCCATCCCGTGAAAAGAGATGTCCTGCACTGGAGAGAGCTTGTTCTTTTCCTAGTTGACCTGAAGCTCCAATCAGCTGAGAAGCCTGAGCACCAGGTCCCTGTTAGCACACAATAAATATTTAGAGTGAGCTAGAATAAGCCAGTCGTCGAGATAATTAAGAATGGCAGGTGCCCTCGGATACAAGCAGATGATGAGTGTGACCTCGGCAGCCTGTTGGCATCACGCTAAGGCAAGATGTGTTTAATCGCTTAGGTCTTCTTCTTTTACTGTGGGAGAACTGCTTGATAGTGTTGCCGAAGAGGCAAACATGCAAGATGGGGGCATCGAGAAAGTGCACTTTGTCGCCCTCCCTCATCTCTGCAAGATTTAAGATTTTCCTGGACCCCTAATTTGGACATTGTCTGGCTGAGAGCCTGCTCCGCGACTTTCATCGCTCTGAGAGTGAAGTCAGTCGCCGAATGCAGTTCCTGCATCAATCCTGATTCCAGAAGGACTAGCGTGAGGAGCGGCTGAGGTGACTCCCTCTCTAACTAGAAAGGAGAGTCGTGATCACAACATCACCTTGTTCATGTTCTCACAGTGAAATAAGGACAAAGCATGTGAACTACCCAGACACAGGAGGCAGCAATCATGGCCGTCCGAGGCTGACAGGTATCAACTGCAACCAGAAACACACAGGCAGATAGGCATCTTTAAAAGGACACTCTCCAGTAGCGTTTTGCTATCTTAGAGGAAAGCTGCTCTTTTCAGATTGCTGAAGTACCCAGAGGAAGATCTTACTACACTTAGCTGTGCATGGGGTGGAGAGACCGCTGCAATGAGCCGTAATCTTTCAGCAATGAGGTGAATGAGAATAAGCGTCTG
Organism: Rhinichthys klamathensis goyatoka; assembly: GCF_029890125.1. Lineage (NCBI taxonomy): Eukaryota > Metazoa > Chordata > Actinopteri > Cypriniformes > Leuciscidae > Rhinichthys > Rhinichthys klamathensis. Next base: position 1,339,565 of record NW_026606794.1, on the reverse strand, counting down.
TAACCAATATGGTACAGATATATTGTACATTCTTTTTTTATTGCATACAACTATCTATGTACACTGTAGTGTTTCAACAGCTTAGCTAACTAGCCTATTTATTGAGTTCAAACTGGGATTGCAGACCGAACACCGTTGCCCTGAGCCCTTAAAACCCTCCAGGGCTAAACTTTTAACCTTTCTCTTGTTGAATCAGGATCAGCTGTAGGTTTTTAAGTGTGGGGGAGCCCCATGGAGGATGTGTAGGTAGCTCATCGCTCTCTGGCAGAGGTGAGAAGAGGATTTATCTGTCCCTGGTGGGGGTTAGCTCTGGGTTTAGTTAATCCCAGGCTGCTTGTAAGGTTAAACTCACAGATTTCCTGCAACAGATGTGCTGGAGTTACCGTGTGTGTGTGTGTGTGTGTGTTTATTTTTGCAGGGGCCATCGAGGCGGTGCATAGATGTGTATACTGAACGCAATTAAGAGATGTGAATTTGTGGGAGTCATCAAGGAATTGCCAACTCCGTTTGACCTTATTCGTTTGTTCACACTATTCTCTGACGCAGGTGCCTCCATGTTACAAATCTCTCCAAAGACACTGCGGGAGAGTGTAATTAAAGGTATAAAAAAAAGAGAGAGAGAGGCTGCTGGGTAATCCAGTACTTTGGGGGCTCGGTGCAATTCTGATGACCCAAGATGTCACCCTTTCTGTGACCTTGCTGCCATATTTCACAACCCTTCCATAAACCTCTCTCCCCAGGCCGCAGAGGTTTCCAGCGCCTTCCAAGAATGTCTGACACACATAGTGACCTTCCTTTCCTATTGCCTCAGGTTTGCATGGAATACAGGCACATTCATAAATTTCCAATAATTCAAATGGAAAATATTCTTTTTTTCTTCCACACTATTTCATTCCTCTGTCTCTCCGTCTGCCTGTGTGGCTAAGCACGTTTGACTGATGGCTCTTTAAGTGTCTGGACCATCATATGCATGACATCAGAGGTCAAAATGGTCCTCTGCATTGGCGGTGACATCATCAAAGCCAGACAGTCTTGTGCCATCACAGGCACCTTTCCAAGCCAACTAGGGATTTTTACTCCGATAAACTTCAATATGTTTTAAATCAGATTAAATTTAAGGTCTATGATGTCAGCACATTTTTGCGGCGTTATGCGACAAGCCCCTGAAATCATACATTTGACCACTTAAAACACTTGTCATGGCTGTTTATCACTCGACTTGGCCGCTGTGACCATTACGAAAGCTAAAAGCATTTGAACCTATGCACAATTTGCTTTCACAATGTCTAAACCATGATTCAGTGTTTCTGCAGATGTAAAATATGTATTTCTCTTGGTTCCGAACCACATCACTTGAAGAAATTTGACCATGACTGTAATTATTTTCTCTTCATCTGTATGATTAATGGCTTGTCACATGGAAATGAAAGGATGGAGGATGAAAAGAAGGTTTAGATGTAGGAAGCACAGCAAACCTTACGCCGACCACAAAACCTTAACCGTGAGTTTACACGTCATTTCTGAAGATTATTTGAAAATGAATTTGATTACAGAGTTCAGAGCATGTGTTTTATTGGACGAAAGTCATTTTGCATTTGTCTAGATCAGTGAGAGAGCGTCAAAATGTATTAATATGGAGATATGTGATCTATAAATGTTCATAAAAATCGTAAAAGCAGAGACAAAGTGTTCTGAATCACTTTTTGCTGTCAAGTAAATCTCTCACACACACAGCAGTGAACTGAATTGTCAATATGCAAACACAAAAAGGCCTTTTATTGTTTCAATTAGGAAATGACGGACAGTGACCAGGTCGTTGAAAATCATCATGGAAAAAGTGATGAAAAACAGGACTCGGGTCTTCAGCCAGCACCTTGTGCACACTCTCACTCCCTAGTGTGAGTAATCTGTCTCTTAACTCTCTTATACTTGACTTGATGCCTCCATTAGTTTCTCAATAGTGCAGTTGGACACATTAGACTTCAGCTGTGCCTGCCTCTTATTTGACGTCAATATGACTATGATGTCATGTCACTGCCTTCAACAAGGATTTTTCTGTTATTAAGTGTCTTGAAACACATGGGTCAAACTTTGGTGAAAGGGAAAAAAGAATGAATTGAGAACAGTGATTGATTTGGAAGAGTGTTGATAAAATAATGTTGATGTCTTATTGCATGCATTTTCATGCATTCTCTCTTTCCTCTCTATAGTCTTTTTCCATTTCCCCAGTGTCTTCTAAGAATACTGAGAGGTTGTTCTAATTGGCGATCTAATAATAGATAATTCAAACTCTTTTGCCATTGCTGTTAGAGAGCAGTTCACAGAGACCCTAGTTGGAGAGGTTAGTTAGCAGGTCTACAGTAGCAAATAGACTGTTGGCGATGTATCTGTTAATAATGTTGTTAATGAGAACAAGATCTGTTCAATTTTGCCTATTTTCGTTCTTTATAGATATTGAATTATATTATACTTCAAGTTGCTTTCAGCTTGTTGCACTCGCTTTTTTTTCTCCTCATTTTTTGCTGCTGTTGTTTCTTCTTTATGCTTTACACTTGCCAGTAATGTCCCTGACCTTTGTAAGTAAAATGGCATAAAAAAAAGCTTCAATATTTGACGCTTTAGGCACCCTTTAGCGTCAGTTACATGACGCGATCCTAGGGCGTCATCTTACTGACGCTTTACCTAAGCGTCAGTTAGATGACGCGGGTAGGTTTAGGTCTGGGGTAGGGTTAGGATTAGATAGCGTCATCTAACTGACGTTAAAGGTAAAGCGTCAGCAAGATGACGCCCTAGGATAGCGTCATGTAACTGACGCTAAAGGGTGCCTAAAGCGTCGAATATTGAAGCATGGTCAAAATGATTCCCAAGGCGTCAGTTTCATGACGCCTAGGGATGAGAATGGGCTGAGAATAATTTATATTAATAAAATATTAGCCTAAAAATAAAAACTGTATCATCATTTACTCACCCTCATGTCATTCTAAACCTATGTCAATCTGAAAATACAATATATTCTGAAATATGTTTCAACTGCTTTTTGTCCATTTAATGAAAGTCAATGAGGTCCAAAACAATATTGGACCAGGGCCGGCTCCGTAGGCAGGGGTTGGCGGAGCTCACCCAAACTATTGTCTTGCCCACCCAATCAGAATTAAAGGCAAAGATAGTGTTAATCAGTTTTTTACGAATTGTACATTTATTAAACGCAATCTGACACTGGCTGTGTGTTGAGAAGTTTGATAAAGGGCTGTAGAATAAAACAATCAATCAATCAATCAATCAAATAACAGCAGAAAATTGCAGTATTTTTCTTTTATTAGCTAAAAGTAACAGTTATACACTCAGGAGTGCAGCTTCAGTCTATAGCGGAAAAGCAGAGGCTGAAGATCTTATGAGCTAAAACGGGCAGAAATATTTGATATTTGTATCACTAGTGCGATGACATCATCACTAGTGTGACCCGAAGGTATACAAGGGGAGCCTGGAGAACATGTCAACAACTTATCGTCTGAAGGAACTGTTCAGCAGGCATTCCGAGGCAAGGCGGAAACGCCATAAAGTGTGTATCATATGCACACAAAAACTATTTTTGGCGTTTAAATGGCACGAGAAATAACATTCGTTGTATAGATAGCACTTTCATGAGATCGGGCTGAAAATCCACACTGTATAAATCTCGTACAAAAAAAAAAAATCTAAACTAACCAATCTAAACTGACTCAACTAAACGTGTGTCTCAGACAACTTATTTTCAGTTCATATAACTGTTATTTACTAAAGTTGAGTCAACAAGAAAAAGCTAGGGGAAATTAGTACCAAGATTTTTTTTGTTGTATAAGCTTACATTTTTTTACAGTGATAGTTACTCACTATAGAGTCGGCAGTCTTAAGATATCAATACCAGGATCAGTTTTAACAGTACACTCACCTAAAGGATTATTAGGAACACCATACTAATACTGTGTTTGACCCCCTTTCGCCTTCAGAACTGCCTTAATTCTATGTGGCATTGATTCAACAAGGTGCTGAAAGCATTCTTTAGAAATGTTGGCCCATATTGATAGGATAGCATCTTGCAGTTGATGGAGATTTGTGGGATGCACATCCAGGGCACGAAGCTCCCGTTCCACCACATCCCAAAGATGCTCTATTGGGTTGAGATCTGGTGACTGTGGGGGCCATTTTAGTACAGTGAACTCATTGTCATGTTCAAGAAACCAATTTGAAATGATTCGAGCTTTGTGACATGGTGCATTATCCTGCTGGAAGTAGCCATCAGAGGATGGGTACATGGTGGCCATAAAGGGATGGACATGGTCAGAAACAATGCTCAGGTAGGCAGTGGCATTTAAACGATGCCCAATTGGCATTAAGGGGCCAAAAGTGTGCCGAGAAAACATCCCCCACACCATTACACCACCACCACCAGCCTGCACAGTGGTAACAAGGCATGATGGATCCATGTTCTCATTCTGTTTACGCCAAATTCTGACTCTACCATCTGAATGTCTTAACGGAAATCGAGACTCATCAGACCAGGCAACATTTTTCCAGTCTTCAACTGTCCAATTTTGGTGAGCTCTTGCAAATTGTAGCCTCTTTTTCCTATTTGTAGTGGAGATGAGTGGTACCCGGTGGGGTCTTCTGCTGTTGTAGCCCATCCGCCTCAAGGTTGTGCGTGTTGTGGCTTCACAAATGCTTTGCTGCATACCTCGGTTGTAACGAGTGGTTATTTCAGTCAAAGTTGCTCTTCTATCAGCTTGAATCAGTCGTCCCATTCTCCTCTGACCTCTAGCATCAACAAGGCATTTTCGCCCACAGGACTGCTGCATACTGGATGTTTTTCCCTTTTCACACCATTCTTTGTAAACCCTAGAAATGGTTGTGCGTGAAAATCCCAGTAACTGAGCAGATTGTGAAATACTCAGACCGGCCCGTCTGGCACCAACAACTATGCCACGCTCAAAATTGCTTAAATCACCTTTCTTTCCCATTCTGACATTCAGTTTGGAGTTCAGGAGATTGTCTTGACCAGGACCACACCCCTAAATGCATTGAAGCAACTGCCATGTGATTGGTTGATTAGATAATTGCATTAATGAGAAATTGAACAGGTGTTCCTAATAATCCTTTAGGTGAGTGTATATATATATATATATATATATATATATATACACACATACACTACTATATATATATATATATATATACACATATATAAATACTACTATATACAGTATATATACACTCACCGGCCACTTTATTAGGTACCCCATGCTAGTAACGGGTTGGACCCCCTTTTGCCTTCAGAACTGCCTCAATTCTTCGTGGCATAGATTCAACAAGGTGCTGGAAACATTCCTCAGGGAGTTTGGTCCATATTGACATGATGGCATCACACAGTTGCCGCAGATTTGTCGGCTGCACATCCATGATGCGAATCTCCCGTTCCACCACATCCCAAAGATGCTCTATTGGGTTGAGATCTGGTGACTGTGGAGGCCATTTTAGTACAGTGAACTCATTGTCATGTTCAAGAAACCAATTTGAAATGATTAGAGCTTTGTGACATGGTGGAAGTAGCCATCAGAGGATGGGTACATGGTGGCCATAAAGGGATGGACATGGTCAGAAACAATGCTCAGGTAGGCCGTGGCATTTAAACGATGCCCAATTGGCACTAAGGGGCCTAAAGTGTGCCAGGAAAACATCCCCCACACCATTACACCACCACCACCAGCCTGCACAGTGGTAACAAGGCATGATGGTTCCATGTTCTCATTCTGTTTACGCCAAATTCTGACTCTAACATCTGAATGTCTCAACAGAAATCGAGACTCATCAGACCAGGCAACATTTTTCCAGTCTTCAACTGTTCAATTTTGGTGAGCTCTTGCAAATTGTAGCCTCTTTTTCCTATTTGTAGTGGAGATGAGTGGTACCCGGTGGAGTCTTCTGCTGTTGTAGCCCATCCGCCTCAAGGTTGTGCGTGTTGTGGCTTCACAAATGCTTTGCTGCATACCTCGGTTGTAACGAGTGGTTATTTCAGTCACTGTTGCCCTTCTATCAGCTCGAACCAGTCTGGCCATTCTCCTCTGACCTCTGGCATCAACAAGGCATTTCCGCCCACAGAACTGCCGCTCACTGGATGTTTTTTCTTTTTCGGACCATTCTCTGTAAACCCTAGAGATGGTTGTGCGTGAAAATCCCAGTAGATTAGCAGTTTCTGAAATACTCAGACCAGCCCTTCTGGCACCAACAATCATGCCACGTTCAAAGTCACTCAAATCAACTTTCTTCCCCATACTGATGCTCGGTTTGAACTGCAGGAGATTGTCTTGACCATGTCTACATGCCTAAATGCACTGAGTTGCCGCCATGTGATTGGCTGCTTAGAAATTAAGTGTTAACGAGCAGTTGGACAGGTGTACCTAATAAAGTGGCCGGTGAGTGTATATATATATATATATATATATATATATATATAGTATTATAAGTATAATAGTATATAAGTAGCCAACCGGCCAAAAGTTTGGACACTAAACTTTTAAGCATTTATTTGATCTAAAATACAGAAAAAAAAACAGTAATATTGTGAAATATTACTACAATTTGAAATAATTGTTTTCTATTATAATATACTTATAATCTTTGATACTTTTTTCAGGATTCTTAGTTAAAAAAAGAACAGCATCTATTTAAAATATAAATATTTTGTACCAATATACACTACCGTTCAAAAGTTTGGGGTCAGTTATTTTCTTTCTTTCTTTGTTTTAAAGAAATTAATACTTTTATTTAGCAAGGATGTGCTAAATTGATTTAAAAAAAAGTGACAGTAAAGATTTAATGTTGTTCTATTTAACTTTTTATTCATCAATGAATCCTGAAAAAAGTATTAAAAAAAACATTAAAATAGAAGTGTCCAAATATTTGACCAGTAGTACTGTACTACTGTACTATTGCTGCATAATTATCTATGCTAGCATAATTATGTTTACTGCATAATAAACGTTGTATCAATTTACATAGACAAAATACAAGTGACTTGAATAGGCTACTAGTATTACTTACCATTAATGCTTTTGGTGCTGGTTTTGTGCAGTGCTTTGTAGTCAATTAACATCCATTGATTCAACGACGCAGATTCAGATCGCTTCATAAATGTAAATTCGTCTGTCCATGTAATTTTCAAACGATTTATGAATGACCTGAAAATTACCGCTCCACTTCACATTGTCCAATGAAATTTGAACTTGTTGTGCCAGATGACGATTGGTCGGTGTATTATACATGAAAAACAGGCTTCAATGAATTATGTAATATTTTAAAATATGTGATATGTTGATTTTTAATTGAATCGACACACTAACGTTACCTTTTATTAATGAAAAAAAAAAGGTTAAAAAATTGCGGTCGAGCCATAAAGGCCTAACGTTACTCACTGAAAGAACCATATTTGGATCGAGAGCATCGGTTCCCGAGCAGACTGTGGAATACCTAAGTTATATGTGTACAGTGTACACCAGTGCATTTTCATTTTAAAACGCATAACTTTCGCTACGGTTGCGCCTGCCGTCCACAGAGTTTTCGACCCTCGAAAACGGAGACACCTCTTCAGTGAGTCAAGTCCGAAGCAAGACAGTCACATGCAAGTGACGCAACCCACAGCAACGCGTTATGGCAACGACACCTCCGACTGACAGAAACGTAAAAATAAACGTGAATTTAGGGTACTTTGGTCTTGTACACATTGTCATGTTAATTATAATCAAATGCATTTTTGTTTTATTGTCCACAATATTATCATTGATATTTGTTTGAGAAGGGCACTTTGGATTAATTTTAAAAAACGGCAGGGGCTCGAGCACCCAAAGCTTTCTGTTCAGCTGCACCGCGGCTTTAGAACCACCTCCCGAGTGAGCTGAGAGCAGTACAGAGCCTGGACACTTTCAAAGCAGAACTGAAGACTTTTTTATTCAGAAAGGCTTTTATGTGCTGATTGTTTTTATTATTTTGTAGTTATTGTCGTTCTCCTGTGTAGCACTTTGAGATTCTTCGGAATGAAAAGTGCGTTATAAATAAAATCTATTATTATTATTATTGTTTTTATACACAGCAGGAGCACTCTCTGCTGGATCAGAGGATGTTAGTGTTTTTCTTTTACAACACATCCTCATCCTGCAGCTCACTCTCGCGAGTCTCTGAAGGGCGTGAGAGATTAACAACTCTCTCAACCTCCTCAGCGAGTGCCCTCTGAAAAACCCCACGATTCCAGTCTCTGCTCTGCCTCAGCACGAGCGGGACCTGAATCGCCTGGTATAGATGTCTGTCCCTCTTCCCTCGAGAAGAGAGCAGACGAGAGAGGAATTTTCTCAAGGGAAAAAACTCACAGTGGCACAAGCAGATCCCTCAGGAACTGATCGTGCATGCTCTGAGCCCAAACAATAAACACACAAGTTGTGTGTCATCAAGTATCTATATCTTAGACACGGATGCACACACTTCCTGAAGCGTTTTTCACAAGCCATGATTACCTTTTTGAAGTTTTCAGGTTGAAGCGAACAAACAAATCAGTCCCTGAAGACGAAAAAGCTGTTGACATGTTCTCCAGGCTCCCCTTTAGTTGGGGGCCTTAAAGGACCCCTTCCAAGGAAGTTGTTGGTTCCAAAGCCTTTGATCAGCTTTGGTAGGCCTTCATTGTATCGGAGGGCTCTTTGAGGCTTATAGCTTGGGCAGTGGCCGTAGGAAATACTGTTACTGACAGCCTGTATGTGACCCGTGGTATACCCAATAATAAATGTAAGTATTCCTATGGGTTTCCCATGGTCAAAAAAGGTAAAATAGACATCACGTTTGTATTTGTAACGGGACGAACCCGAGGAGAGACGCGCAGATCCATTTGCAAGGCTTTATTCCAAAAACAGAGGCATGGCACAGAGAAATCCTAGGGCAAGTGTGGGTAGACGAGGTGCAAACAGAGTCCGTAGGGCTAGGCTGAGAGAGAATCCAATTAACACGGGCAGGAATCAAAACACAAGGCAAAAACTTAAGCTCAAGGGATGGCTCAGTAAAGAAGCTAACACTTAGGGAGTGTTAATCGCTATGACAAAACGATACTCAGCAACAGGGAGAGAAAGACCAAAGCTTATAAAGAGTGTGAGATAGTGTGTGATAGTTCTCAGGTGTGAGAGTGATTAGTGGAATCAGCTGTGTGAGTTGTCAATGCAATGAATGATGGGGATTGTAGTGAAGTGCAAGAGTCCATGCTGTGAGTGGGTGACCTCTGGTGCAGAGTTTCCGCTAGAAAAAAATGGTGCCGGTCAAAGTGACCGGCAGAGGTTTTGTTTAACGGACATTTTGATGATATGCCATGTCAAATATCGCCTCAATTAGTCAAGTTGAGGAAAACTGGAGGCAGGCTATGCAACTTAAAAAATGACATAATCAGGCCGTATAGAATGCAACATGTTATTATTAGCCTAACTTTCAAATAGACGGAAAAAAACATGAACGTCCGATTGGCGTCAATCAACGCCAATTGTTTTTTACTATGGTTTCACACACATTCACTTTTTGAAACATTGAGGCACGGATGTACCTAATACAAATAAATAAAATATCTCCAGTTAACTAGCAGATCATTCATTTAGTTCGCTATTAAATAAGAGATCTAGCGCTAAAATCAGTTGTTTTTGAAATCAAGCTGAGCGCTCGTGTCCGCTGCTATCACTTGCATGGACGACGCGCTGCGCGAGTTGCGCAATCTTCACTCGGACGCGCGTTTCAATCTATCGCCGTTGCGGAGACTCTACACAGGCGAAGCACTGCTACTTGGGCGCAGAGATATCACGGAACACCTGAAATAAAGCTTGCCACAAGTTAGTAGTAAATAAAGTAAAGTAGTAAAGTAAATAAAGTTTGCGAAAGTAATGATTATGCATGAAACATTTGAATTGTTGATAAATGATAAAGTTGACGATGCAGACTCGCCATCTTCGCAGTAGTGAACGCGGCTATAGAGAGAAGGGTGCACGCGCCGGCGCCTCCGTGTCCTGATTATATTGTCCACTATATTTGCTTCTTATTTATTAATCCAGGAAAATTTGTTGATGAAACATTGATTAAAATGAAGATACAATTTATACAAAACGAAATAAACTTTAAAGAAAGGCTTTCTACAAAACAAAACTAAATAAGTGGTCAAAATCATGTCTGACCAATTCCAAATGTTTTCCGATATAGGCCTATTGGTCATCTTATGATCCTATCTTACTCATCTCATGCGGTTCCCTTTTCATATAATCAACATAGATGAAATAAAAAAATAATAACATTATATTATTTAAAAATATGAAACGTACGTTTAAGTTTTTTTACTTGTAATAAGCGTCACACCGCTTATGGTGGAGGGGTGCGATTTGTGGTGGAGGGGTGCGATTTTCGAATAATAATCAACCCAGCGATCTTCGAATATTATTTTTGCTTGAAAATTTCGTTTTGTATAAATTGTATCTTAATTTTAATCAATGTTTCATCAACAAATTTGCCTGGATTAATAAATAAGAAGCAAATATAATGGACAATATAGGCTAATCAGGACACGGAGGCGCCGGCGCGTGCACACTTCTCTCTATAGGTGCGTTCACTACTGCAAAGATGGCGAGTCTGCATCGTCAACTTTATCAATTTCTCAACTTTACCAATAATTCAAATGTTTCATGCATAATCATTACTTTCGCCGGTTATTTGTGGCAAGCTTTATTTCCGGTGTTGCGTGATTTCTCTGCGCCCAAGTAGCAGTGCTTCGCCTGTGCTTCCAAACATGCATTTGCCCACCTATCTAAATGTAGGGGAAACCGTGAATAACCCCAATTTAAAAAAAAAAACGGTGGAGTGTTCCTTTAAGGCTAGCCTGCCTGGGCCTGGCCATATTTGAAACGTCTCACTCAATCGTTCGTTGTTTAGGTCTATATTACAGCCGTTCTAGGCGTGCGCTTTATTTGAAATGCAGCATGCCATGTTGTTTAATAACTTTCAAACGGTATAGAGCCTGTTCCTTTATAACATAGCCAAAGGTCGGTGTATTTTTGCTTTATACATTTTAGGCTTAGTCTCAAATTCATATTGTGTTAGGGGGGCGGGATTATTACGCAATTTTAATCGGTCAATTTGACCGAAGAGATTTAATTTTGTCGGACATTTCATTTTTTTCCCGGCCAATGTCCGGTAATTACCGGACAATGGAAACCCTGCTCTGGTGGTGATCGACCGGAAGTGTATGGGCCAGATTCGTGACAGTCTTTGTATCTCATCTGGCTCAAAAGCTATAGCCGAATCCCTTTCAGGCGGCGGCCATTTTGGATTCGGCCGCCATTTTGGTCTCCGGGACCATTGGTTCGGGCACCCTAGCTAAATCATTTCAGTATGCCCTCAGCTACATCTGTGCCAAATTTGGTGCTTATAGATGAATTTGAGCGAACAATGGGGTGTAAGGCCACATACTACAGCCCAAACTGCTTTTTTGGACAGCGGCCATATTGGAATTGGAGGATCAAGGGGTCCAGATATACTGGGTCATAAATATAAACATTCCTATGTGTTTCCCATGATCAATTAAGCTGAAAAACATATCAAGTTTGTATTTGTAACTCATGTGGTTCAATAGTTATAGCCGGAACCCTTTTCGGGCAGCGGCCATATTGGATTTGAAGATAGATTGTTTCCATTGTGTTTTGGCTTATTTTCGTTGTGTTGTGGCTTAATTTCGTTGTGTTGTGAACTTATGTTTGCTTTTTAAATTTTGTTGTGTTGTGCACTAATTGGCCACCATAAGAACATAATTTAAGTGTTTAAAATGCATAGTTCAGTTGAAACATTTCCCCCTTTGGGAAACAGCCTATTAATGCTGTTAAACTGAATGTACGAAGCAAACTGTCTGATTTTTGCATACAGTCTTTACCAGTCGATCTACGAACGCCGATCCAAGCCTGCTGTTCGCGCTCACCTTATCACAACTTTTAGCTCGTTCACATTCTCACCAGCGCACTTGGATCGGCGTTCGTAGATCGACTGGTAAAGGCTGTATTTCAAAGATGGCTTCTGCCTGTATACGCGAAGTTGACTGTATGTTTAAAATATCTTCTTATTAAACTGTCTGTACACTTACAAAGTTCTCAATGCTTCGGTTTGAAGGTAGGGACCCTCATTATGCTACCGTGTTAGTGTGGGTCTATTTTCAGCCTTGTTAGTGGTATTAACAAGCGATTTTTATTTGTCATTACACTATGCCCAATATACTAGCGTTATACTAGCTTTATAGGCTAAACTGTTTTTAGAGATAAAACTATTTACATTCGATAATCATGAAAACAAATCTCAGATAACGGTTGACTAGGTAACAATGTGTAATTAGACCAAATGTTCATTTTGCGCCGGAGTTCTCCTTTAATACTGGTTGTGTACTGATAACCTCATACGAGACATCAGAGATCTAGTGTTTTTAAATAAATGCTCCTTAAAGTCAATGACATTTAACCCCAACGGATGTAGTGGCTTTGTTCTAAATGACTGCAGCGTAAAATAGAGTGAATCATATCTTGTGGCACACTGATGCAACTTCTCACACCGCTGCTTTGACAACTACCTCAGAGTCCATTGTGTGCAGCCTCAAGCAAGAGAGGGAGAGAGAGAGAGAGAGAGAGAGAGAGAGAGAGAGAGAGAGAGAAACCCACAAAGATGTTCTTAGGTCCACAGAGAGAGAGAGGAGCATAATGTATTTTATTGACAAAGTCATTGTGATTACAGTCAGACGGTGAGGGGTGTGTGTGAGTGAGTAAAACAAGCCAGATCTAAAATAAGGCATGAGAGATAGAAACTGAAACACACACTAGGAGACCAATGGATGATGTAATAAGTGTGTGGAGATAAAAGCAAATTGGGCTGATACAGACAGTGTGTTATATAGCCGTGGAGAGCAAAGCAGCTTCCAGCCAGATGGTGGATCTCCAGCGGTCACCGGGTTACGCGGAGGACACAACTCATCATCTCAGCTTCCTTACAAAGGTGTACAGAACTGCATATCTGTAAATCTCTGCAGTGTGTTGTTGTGTCCCATATCTGTTCCTGCTAGCACCCACTGCTGATAAGCAAGCCAACACCCATCTTCCCGAGGAGCCAACTTTAAAGCTGTCCTGATCCCATTTCCTCCCTTTTCTTAGTCAGACAACACAAAGGTTATTTAGAGGGTATGACATTATGTTCTCAGCCACTGAAAAGAAAATATGTGGTCATTTGATATGCTGCTTCATATTATAGACTGGAACTGCACACTGACAGCAGTAAATCAAACATCTCAAGAGCATGTGATGACAAGATGCTGTAATGAGTGTTTTAAATATGGCTGCCCAGAATAAACAAAGCACAAGTAAGTAGAAGAGTGTGTGCGCATAGGTCATTCTCAAAAAATTTTGATTGAATTCAATTAAGTTTTTGAACTTAAATGTTGTTGGTATCTTTTTTTCTTTTTTCTTGACATTATTATGAAGCGTCACCAAGGTCAGATAAATACCATCACATAGAGGCTCTTTCACCTAGATATCATATAGAGACTGTGTCTGTTCCCCGAACTTGCATTGCCAAAAAATGTCAGATAAAAAATGTAATTGATGTTCAACAAATAAAAAACAGATATAATACAGACGAGCAAATGATAAAGCTTGGGTTGCTGAATATTCGATCCCTTACTTCAAAATCGCTCATAGTTAATGATTTGATTTCAGATTATAATCTAGATGTGCTGTGTTTGACAGAAACCTGGCTAAAACCAAACGATTACATTACTTTAAATGACTCCACCCCACAAGATTACTGTTATAAACATGAACCTCGTCTGAAAGGCAAAGGGGGAGGTGTTGCTGTAATTTATAGTAATATCTTCAAAACCACTAAGAAATCTAGTTTTAAATATACTTCTTTTGAAGTATTGGTGCTTAATGTAAAAATAAGTAGTGTAAATGATAAATCACGTTTGAGAATTCTGCTGGCTACTGTATACAGGCCACCAGGGCACCATACAGACTTTATCAAAGAATTTGCGGACTTTCTATCAGAACTAGTATTGGCTGCAGATAAAGTACTAATTGTTGGTGATTTTAATATAAATGTAGATAATGAAAAAGATGCATTGGGACTGGCATTTAAAGACATTGTAAACTCAATTGGAGTTAGACAACACGTGTCGGGACCTACTCATTGTCGTAATCATACTCTAGATCTAATACTATCACATGGAATAGATGTTGATGCCGTTGAAATTCTGCAGCAGAGCGATGACATCTCAGATCATTATCTAGTCTCATGTAAACTTCACTTAGCCAAAGCAGCAAAGCCGACTCCGTGTTATAAATATGTTAGACCTATAACTTCTGCCACTAAAGGTTGCTTTATCAATAATCTTCCTTATCAGTTTCATCATTTCAGCATCCCGGATAGCTTAGAAGAACTCGATATTGCAACAGAAACTTTTAACTCTCTCTTTTCCAGCACTTTAGGCGCAGTTGCTCCGTTGCGCTTAAAGAAGATTAAAGAAAATAGTACAACGCCATGGTACACCCGGGCCCTTAAGAGAGCAGCCAGAAAAATGGAGCGTAGCTGGAAGAAAATTAAACCAGAGGTATTTCGGATTTCATGGAAGGAGAGCTCGGTTGCTTACAGAGAGGCCTTAAAAGCTGCTAGATCTGCTTATTTTTCAACCCTATTAGAAGAAAATAAACATAATCCTAGGTATTTATTTGAAACAGTGGCTAATCTAACGAAAAAGAAAGCTTCAAGCCCAGAATTGTCCAAGCAACACAGCAGTAATGACTTTATGAATTTCTTCACTTATAAGATTGATAATATCAGGGACAAAATTATAACTATGCAACCGTCTACCACAGTATCGCATCAGGGAGTGCATTGTAGTCTCCCTAAGGAAAAATTTGTTTCATTTGTTGCTATAGGAGAGGAAGAATTTTGCAAACTCGTTAAATCATCTAAATCAACAACTTGTATGTTAGACCCTATTCCGACTAAGCTACTGAAAGAGATGCTTCCAGATGTCATAGATCCTCTTTACTATCATTAATTAGTCTTTGTCTCTAGGATACGTACCAAAAACCTTTCAGCTGGCTATGATAAAACCGCTTGTTAAAAAAACGCAACTTGATCCTACAAAATTAGTCAATTACAGGCCGATCTCGAATCTGCCTTTTCTGTCAAAGATACTGGAAAAAGCAGTATCCTCACAACTGTGTACCTTTCTAGAAAGAAATTATATCTCCGAGGATTTTCAGTCCGGATTTAGACTGTACCATAGTACAGAGACAGCTCTCATCAGAGTCACAAATGATTTGCTCTTATCATCCGATCGTGGTTGTATCTCTCTATTAGTGTTACTTGATCTTAGTGCTGCATTTGATACAATTGACCACAACATTCTTTTAAATAGACTAGAAAACTATGTTGGCATTAGTGGAATTGCATTAGCATGGTTTAAATCATACTTATCTGACCGTTATCAGATTGTAGCAGTAAATGAAGAGATGTCGTATCGATCACAAGTTCAGTATAGTGTACCACAAGGCTCAGTACTAGGACCGTTGCTGTTCACTCTGTACATGCTACCATTAGGAGATATCATTAGGAAACATGGAATTAGCTTTCACTGTTATGCCGATGATACTCAGCTGTATATTTCTTCAAAACCAAACAAAACTTACCAATTCACAAAATTAACGGAATGCATAGCTGATATAAAAATTTGGATGACTAGTAATTTCCTACTACTACATTCTGAAAAAACAGAGATTCTAATTATTGGACAAAAAACTTCCACACGTAATAACCTCGAATACTGTCTAACACTTGATGGCTGCTCTGTTAAGTCTTCGACGTCGGTTAGGAACCTTGGTGTGCTCTTTGATACTAATCTTTCATTTGAAAATCACGTGTCTAGTATCTGTAAAACCGCATTTTTCCATCTTAAAAATATATGTAAATTACGCCATATGCTCTCATTGACAAATGCGGAACAATTAGTTAATGCATTCATGACATCAAGACTAGATTATTGTAATGCTCTACTGGGTGGTTGCCCTGCACGCTTAATAAACAAACTACAGCTAGTTCAAAACGCAGCAGCTCGAGTTCAACCGATCCACATGTGTTTTGTGGATTTGGAGAAGGCATTCAACTGTGTCCTTTGCGGCGTCCTGTGGTGGACGCTCTAGGAGTATGGGGTCCGGGGCCCTCTGCTAAGGGCTGCCTGGTCCCTGTATGACCGGAGCAGGAGCTTGGTTCGCATCGCCGGTAGTAAGTCAGACTTGTTCCCGGTGCATGTTGGACTCCGGCAGGGCTGCCCTTTGTGTCCGGTTTGGGGACCACACAATTTTGTCTCGGCTTTTTGCGGATGATGTTGTCGTATTGGCCTCATCAGACCAGGACCTTCAGCATGCACTGGGACGGTTTGCAGCCGTGTGTGAAGCGGTTGGGATGAGAATCAGCACCTCCAAGTCCGAGGCCATGGTTCTCAGTTGGAAAAGGGTGGCTTGCCCTCTTCAGGTTGGTGGAGAGTTCCTGCCTCAAGTGGAGGAGTTCAAGTATCTTGGGGTCTTGTTCACGAGTGAGGGAAGGATGGAACGGGAGATTGACAGACGGATCGGTGCAGCTTCTGCAGTAACGCGGTCTGTCATGGTGAAGAAGGAGCTGGTGTCGTGGTGAAGAAGGAGCTGAGCTGCAAGGCGAAGCTCTCGATTTACTGGTCGATCTACGTTCCTACTCTCACCTATGGTCATGAGCTGTGGGTCATGACCAAAAGGACAAGATCCCAGATACAGGTGGCCGAAATGAGCTTTCTCCACAGGGTGGCTGGGCGCTCCCTTAGAGATAGGGTGAGGAGCTCGGTCACTCGGAAGGAGCTCAGAGTAGTGCCGCCGCTCCTCCACATCGAGAGGGGCCAGCTGAGGTCGCTTGGGCATCTGTTTCGGATGCCTCCTGGACACCTTTCCGGGGAGGTGTTCAGGGCACGTCCCACCGGGAGGAGAACCCGGGGAAGACCTAGGACACGCTGGAAAGATTATGTCTCCCGGCTGGCCTGGGAACGCCTCGGTATTCCCCCGGAAGAGCTGGAAGAAGTGTCTAGGGAGAGGGAAGTCTGGGCGTCTCTGCTTAGACTGCTGCCCCCGCGACCTGGCCCCGGATAAGCAGAAGAAGATGGATGGATGGAATAAAAACAAGGAGCAAGTGTTTTTTATATATATATATATATATATATAAATATGTTTATTTTATATAATTTTGCTTTTTCCACACAATTGTTAGACCTTGCATTATTGCTGAATTGCTGAATTACTGAAAAGTAATTATAATTAAATAAATGTCAATTTCACAGAATTGGTGTAATGGATGCAATACTTTTTTCAGACACTTTGATACATTTGTTATGACATTGTTGATAACATTATTAAAATGTTGCCTTTTATTTTAAGTTTCATGACTGTTTGAAATCATTTATCACTGTTAGATCACAGGACATGTTTGTCACCATTCTCCAAATCTGGTGACAAACATGTCCCTTGACTTCTCATACCCACATGCGCGTCTAATACCATCAGATCTGACCTTGAATCCTTCATCAATCTATCTCTTCACCCATCATCTGGATTCAATTCTCTATAGCTCTTATTTTGAAAGGCCAGAGGCATGTGTGTGTCCATGCTATGTGCGTGCAGTTTGTGTGGACAGGCCTCTGATTGAGGTAGATGGCAGAAATTCTTTAGGCTAAACGAAAATAAAGAGCGACTACTCATATTAAGGCAGAATTTCTTCAGAAATGCTCCCTGTGCTTGGTTTGTGTGTGTGTGTGTGTGTGTGAGAGAGAGAGAGAGAGAGAGAGAGAGAGAGAGAGAGAGAGAGAGAGAGAGAGAGAGAGAGAGAGAGAGAGAGAGAGAGAGAGAGAGAGAGAGAGAGAGAGAGAGAGAGAGAGAGAGAGAGAGAGAGAGAGAGAGAGAGAGAGAGAGAGAGAGAGAGAGAGAGAATTTGAGTTTGCTAATGTTTTTGGAAGTTTTAAAGAAAGAGTGTGATTCAAGTTTTTTTTTTAAATGGTGAATGTTAGCATAACGATTAACATTGTTTACAGCTAAAAATGGAGTTCCAAAAAAATGTTTAGAGCTTGAGTGGAGCCCTAGATCATGGACAGCAAGTCAATGTATATGATAATGCAAAATGGTAATGCGAACTCATGATTTTTCTTTTCTAAATCTCTTATTTTTACAGCGACTCCACCGCTTCACGTGTGTTGATTTGCGGAGTTGGCAGGGGGGCTTCTTGTAGATCAGTATCACCCCATCGCACGTCCTGAAATATGAATCCAATTACCGACTCCAGACTGGCCTTTACCAAGATGACTGGATAAAATACCCAAAGTTTTTACTTTAGACTCTTTATTCCCTCTCTCTCTTTTTCTTCAGTGCTCCTACAATCCGTCCACTCCTGTTTTGCATTATCTTCTCACATCTCTCCTCTTTTCCCCTTACCTCTTCAACTTCTTTTTTCCTTTCTCCTCTGTTTGTGTCTTTGAGGTTCCTGCATGTAGACAAAGCACTCGTGTCACTCTTTCGCTGCAGAATGTTTTGGCTGCTTCGCTGAACCACAGAATATTTCGTAACTGCATTGAAGAATAATATGGATATGAAACATATGTTTCCAGTATAAGGGAAGAAAAGTCCATCTATTAAGAGACACCTGCCAGCAGAGGAGACGACTGCAGTAATGGCAGCCTAAAACAGCTTGCACCATGAGTATGGAAATAAAGTATGATTCCATAAGCCTTTCAGGGTTTATTTTTAACTTACATGACCATAATTTCAAGACATTGGTAAAGAACGGCCTTTCAGATCCACTTTAGAGTGAACCCACCCTGGGGTAAACTCCAGACGTTTTGTGTTAAATACAAGTCTACATTAAGTGCTCTAATTTAGAAATCTTTCCCTTTTATGGTTTAATGTTGCACCCTGATAAGTTAAGCAGTAAACCACAATGGAGATGAAACCATACCGGTTTATTAAAGACAGAAAATTAGATTTTCATCCTGCTTCACAACAGCTATTCCATTTAATATCTTGTGTGTTTCAGTTTTTAGATATGAATTTAAAAATGATTTTTTTTTTTTCTCAGCGCCACGACCAAAAGCTTCACTTACTGCTGTGCGGCATAATTTATTGGTGTGAACTTTACAGATGAACTCATCTTGACTTATGGTCGGAGTGCGAGCGCATTTGTGTGAATGAGCGTGTGAGGTCATCAGCGAAGCAGCTTGTAGAAGTTAATCAAAGTTCATTCCCTGACCCCTTAATGTGCTACATGTGGCGCTAAACTGTGACATCGACACACTGAGAGCATTGCGATTAAACCATCAAGTCTCCCTGCAGTTTAATGATCTTTTTAAATGACACAGAAGAAATCTTATCCTGTGAATGCATCTTTACACAAAGACAGCATAGCGTGTTTATCTAACACAGTCTCATCCCAAGACGTCATATGACTGACCCTTTTGACCATACGTCAACATTCGACGTTTTAGGGTACCCTTTAACGTCAGTTAGATGACGATCCTAGGGCGTCATCTAACTGACGCTTTACCTTTAGCGTCAGTTAGATGACACAGGTAGGTTTAGGGTTAGGATTAGATAGCGTCATCCAACTGACGTTAAAGGGTACCCTAAAACGTCGGATGTTGACGTATGGTCAAAAGCGTCAGTCTTATGACGTCTTGGGATGAGACTGGGCTGATTTATCTTTTGTTGGACAGACAGAGAGAACCAAAAACCTGTGAAGCTCTTGTTCTCAAGCTGACCTAATCGAGAAATCAATGTTCCTGCACTGATAATAGATGCGTCCGAAACTAAAGCCAGTTCCCTTACCGCATGCATGGTTGCCCGGTCAGTGTTTTGTGTAAGAAGGTACCTTGTAAGGAAAAAAGTTTTAAACACCATATCCACACAAAATATATATTTGTATTTTTGTATTGTATGTTATATATGTATTTATAATATTATATATATATATATTTCAAATGTTACAAAAATTACCAAAAATATAGATTTAAATTTTTTTTTTTTTTTTTTTTTTTTTTTTTTTTACATTTTATCATATATTTTGGCCATTTTAAAAAGTACATTTTGTCTTTGCCCAAAATTAATTTTATTGATTTTGTAATATATTTTCGGTTTGAAAAATATATTTCCTTAAGCAATGAGTTTAAAAAATTAACCAAGCAAATGTTTTGTAAGCTACAATGCTTAATGGTGCTCTAAGCGATGTCACGCGTTTTTTAGGCCAAATTATCTTTTGTCACATACAGCAAACATCTCCTCACTATCCGCTAGCTGCCTGTCCCTTGAACACACTGTAAAAAAAACGCGGTCTCTGTAGGCACCCCAGGCTCCACAAACAGCAACAAAAACAAACTGGGGCAACCCGCACCACGAAATGTAACAAACAGTGTTCCAACCAATAACTGACAAGATGGATTTGGGGGGTTAGTGCACGTACACATGAAGGGGGGTGTGGAGGATAGAGGAGCATGAAGAGGGAAGTTAGAATTATATTCTCTTTAAGTTTGATATGGCCGACACACGACCAAAGAGACGACGTTCCGATGATCAGATTGCAAAAATGCAAAGAAGAGGGAAAAGGATAAGGAACGCGCGAAGTTCCGAATTTACATTGGAAAAGCCTTTGAAAGGTGGCGAGAACTCCGCCGGCAGAAGGGCTTCCAATCCGACATTCAGGTAGCTCTGTTTTTGCTGGACAGGTGGGTAAATCCAGTTTGGTTTTTCTAAATGGATATTCATGTTCGCCTAACAAACACAAGGATATAATTAGCTAGAACTATGCAGTCAGCGCTATCTTTGGTGTATACTGCCCTACAAAGGCAAAAGACCTTAACTCACCAGAGTGTGAAACTGAGAAAAATGACTTTAAAGTTTTTTTGTTGTCCAGCCAATTGTATGATAGGTAGGACAATGAAAATTTGCCAAGTAGTTGTCATAATGAATATATTTATCTACATTAAAAAAAAATAGCTCAAACTTGACCTTTGACCCTTATTCGGAAGTTACTGTATTCTGCCTTTGCATTGTCTGCAAAACAATAATGGGTCATACAAAGGCAAAATACCTTAACTTCTAATTTATTGACCATTTTGGATTTTATCACTCTATACAAACATTTCTATGATAACAACGATAGCCTTAAAATAACATTTAGTAAGTTCTGTCTAGTAAGGGTTAATATTACATCAATAGTTACAAAATATTACAAAATAAAAAAATAATGAGAAAGACCTTAACTCAGAGTGTGGAACTGAGAAAAATGACTTTAAAGATTTTCAGTTGTCCCTCCAAATTAATTATAGGTAGGACACTGTAAATCTGGCAATTAGATGTTATAGTAATGAAAATTATCTACATAAAAAAATCTTGAGCTCAAACTTGACTTTTGACCACTATTTTAAAGTTACTGTACACTCTGTCTTTGCATTGTCAGCAAAAAGTGAGAAGTCATGCCAAGTCAAAAGGCAGTAACTTCCACATTATCAATATTTGGTTGCTGATCACCATTAACAAAATCATTATAGTAACACCTGTATAAAATCTAGTAATCATGGCATTTATTTTGTATGATTTACACTTATAGACATCTACTTATTGCTACCCTGTGCTTTGGTTGGATTCTGGTGGCATTATTAATACATGAGACATGGCAAATACCTCCATAGCGGTAAGATCTTCAATTGGTACCGAGTGGCATAAGACTTGATAAACGCGCGTTCAAAATGATCACGATAAAACAGGTCCTCGCGCACATTCGACCCGGGGACTCGTTTATAGTATATTCGTGTTCGAAGGTGTCATGCTCCTCGTACGTTCACGAAAAGTACGAAGTACGAACGCAGTGCTTTCCATCTTGAGACTCGGTGGGGAGCGCGCTCTGGACTACCTAGACGACTAATGCATTTATAGCACAACCTTCTGTGTTCTGCGTCTTTTCAGTATGCGTTGGTTTCAGCTGTCTGCCCTATTATTGTGCAGTGCACTTCGCTCGTCCCGCGGATTTATTCCGGACAGTGTGATTGTAGGTACAACCCGCTTGTAACAGCTTGTCTGATGTTGTATGCACCAGCAATTCTTGCTTCATTATGTTGTATGCACCAATATACCGTTGTTGCTTCATTATTATCACTCCCTGTGACATATTAGTCC
The DNA here is from genome assembly GCF_029890125.1 of Rhinichthys klamathensis goyatoka. NCBI lineage: Eukaryota > Metazoa > Chordata > Actinopteri > Cypriniformes > Leuciscidae > Rhinichthys > Rhinichthys klamathensis. Next base: position 1,317,261 of record NW_026606794.1, on the reverse strand, counting down.
CGCGTCGGCCCGACTGTGTTCAGGGCGGAGCTGAAGGCGCCGGCAAAGTTTTGGCACTCTGCCAGCTAGATGCATGATTGTTTCAACCAGGTCCGGTACCCGATCTGGGTGAGGCGGGGCTTTAGTTCTTTGTTGTATTCACCTGCTACGGCGTGTGTAACATTTTTTCTGTCAACTCTGCATATCATTCGCGATGGATAGCCTATCGCACGTTTGTCGATGGAGCGGGTTCAGACCATACTAAATGTTCTGACCGCATTTGTGCTGGACAAAGCTCTGAGGACATCAGAAGTTACAGGGACTGATGGCAGCTGTACAAAGTACACCGGCTACATCGTAATTTCAATTTTAATGGAGAGCAAAACAAAGGCAGAACACCGTACAATCTGAAAGGTAGCATATTTGATAGAACGCCAGCACCGTAACTTCATATTGACGCGCGGCTAAACAAAGGCAGAGTGCCGTAACTCAATATGAGCGTTCCAAAACAAAGCCAAAGAGCGGTAACTGGTGTTACGGTGTTCTGCCTTGGTTTCTCACGGGCTTTTGGAAGTTACTGTTAAGACAACCCATTATTTTCTCGAAAAAAACGACGGAATTGACTCAAGATACTTATCCACATGATAAAGGGGGTCTTGAATGTGCCAAAAATATAAAAAACTAATTTTCGACCAAACACGAAGTTACGGTCTTTTGCCTTTGCACGGCAGTATACAACATATAGGTTTCTAGCAGCTAGCGATCGATCTCTATTGTAAATGATCAAGCAAACTCACAGTAGGGCGACAGTTTGTGTGAATGATTGTTTTCACCAACTGTTTGTTATGAATTTGAATGTTCATTTATAGCCTATTGACAACTTTGACTAAATTTGTTTACGACGGAGCCGTTGTTTATGCTCACTGGGCAACGCGAAGCTAATGTTATCTTGCTATTATTGCGTCCTTGTATGGGAGCTAAAGTTAAAACCTCAGGTGGCGAAACGTTTTATCGTGTTTTTCTGGTAATGTTTCTCTTTTTCTGCATTCAGTTCTGCATTATATGAAAGCATTTATCTAACTTGGCGACATACGACATTACACCTTGAATGAAGTATCAGTAAAACTACAGGGGGAGGGGACGGGATGAGGAGGAGGGAGGGTCTAGCTAGCCTCCGTTTTGTTTGACAATACTTCGAACGTCAACAAGGAGTGACGTCACCCAACATCGCTTAGAGCACCTTTAATTCCCTGTAAATGTTTGTTCTTCCCTGTATATTTTGAATAAATGCAGTTTATAAACCTTATGTAGCCCCGCACCTTTTACGCGCTGCGCTCTTTCTTCCAGTTTGTATTTCCACAGCATGGAGGTAAGATTTTACGGATTTATGAATGAACCGCTCGTTTTAAAATCATCTCGGTCTACTGAAATTTGTTATAACATCTGCTTCAAACATTACAATGCTCATGATAACTTTTGTGAACTACAAAAATTAAATCCACTTCACCAGGTAAATACTCTTCGACAGCGATGCCATAGAAATATACAAAGCTACCGCAAAAACAGAAGTTCAAAGACCAATTCTAAAGGCGTCTGCGTGCTTGTTTCTCTGGCGAATAAGGTCTATATGAAAAGCATTCATGCCTACACTGCAATATTATCACCACTCTCTGAGATTCACATTTATTAGATTTTTTGAACTGTACTTGATTTCCAGGGTGGTAGGAGGTTAGCGTGACTGGGCATTTGGCTTACAGGATCCAAGAAAGGTTTCATTCCCGGTACTGTTTTTCCCAATGACACTGGGAGCTGTCAGGCAGGGAGGTTTAAATGCTCCAACTGATTGCGATGGCCACAGAACGAGCCAGATGAGAAATGAAACCTCAGATATCTGTACTTGAGCAGGAGAAGAAAGACCAGCGGTGCACTAATTAGCTTAGCTTTTGTACTCCCGGGGCTGGAGAGAAAGAGTCAATGAAAACACAGGATGAGGGGCTTTGGTTCACTCAGCCAATTCACATTAGCAATACCTCCGCTGGGCCCGTCCAGAAAAAAAGTGCCCATCCAGAAACGCGTCTGAATGTCTCAGTTAAGAATTTGCAAGCGGTTAAGAGAGGATGAATGGAAGCAAAGAGAGGTGCACACATCTGAAGTTTATTTCAGTGTAAATCTATTCCAGACAATGCCGTTGCGACTTGGAGTCCTGATGATTTAGGGGTTGTGACCTGACATGACACTTCAGCAAATGAATAAACCTGTAGACATGGGCTTTGTCCGAACGTTAGTGGCCAGTTTGTGTCCACCAAGACAAAACAGTTTGACAGATACACCACCACAAAAGAGTGCTGAACTCTCATTAAACTGTCAGTGACCTTAATGTGTCATTTAGCACGTTTTGTTGAGACTAGAGATCAAACGCATGTTTAGAAGCAGCTCAAACAGGGCGTGGTGTCCCGATGGTGTCACTTGGACAAGCTTTATTTGATAGGGAAGGCAGGAATATGTTGCTGTGATGTGCTAATTGAATTCTGGACCCTTGACAATTTTGTGACTCATCATGCAGTTTGTCAGAGACTTTAGGATCTGCAACTCTGCTACAGAGACAGTGTTCAGACTGTACTCATTCAGCTCAATTGTTCCTGCAGGTAAGATGTTAAAAATGTGTAGAAGGTTATCAAACGCAAAGATGAAGTGTGTCGAAAAACAAACTTTCTTCCATCTTCCATTGTTTGAACATAGATGTGCCTCAAACTCACTTTCATAACTGATGTTATATCCGTCCGCATCAAGCTCAAACAGATTAATTTTAAAAAGTTAGTGCCGGTTTTATCGTAGTTTTTGAACAACTCCATTTGACTTGACTTGGACAAAAACTACGATAAAACCTGTTGGAAAGCATCTTTTTCAGCGATTTTTGTGTGAGCATATCAGTGAACACCCCTGACCACTCGGTGAGTTTAACGTCTTTGTAAACTAAAGTTTAATGCGTTTTAGGAAGGATTGTTTCTGTGCACCTATGCAACCATTGTGGAGGTGGGAGGGTACAACCACAGAAACCGAAATTTCTTGGGACAGCAGCATGTGTCCAAATTTTAATCTTAACCGTTCTATTTCATCAGAAACGATCTTGAAACAGGGCTTCAAGTGTAAAATACCGAACTTGTCCTTTAAGCTTTGTCACAGTTTCAATTAAATTGCAGTTAACATGCTTGTTTGTATAAAATCCAAATATAAAGTTCTACTAACTTTATCTTCGAGTTTGTTAGCTTTGTTCATTTTGAGTTTGTTAAAAATTTGATGTAACTGATTAGGTTTTTTTTGTTTTTTGTTGTGCTAACTTATTAGGATTTACAAATAAGAGATTACATGAGAAATTACAAAATTAACCATTTCATTTAGCACAATTGATCATTTCTTAGGTAAAACATCAGTGGCATGTTAACTTTCTTAACTTAACAAGAACAGTATTTTATCTTTAACCATGACATTGTGGCCTGGTTTCTTAGACAGGGCTTAGATTAAGCCATGATTAGGCCTTAGCTCAGTTAGGACATTTAAGTAGCTTTTATACATGCCTCAGAAAAAAGCATTACTGGTGTGCATCTTGAGACAAGACAATGGCATTGACATATTTTAAGATATGCCAGTGTAAGTTGATTTCAGTTAAAACAGCTCAAATATGCATTTTAGTCTGGGACTATTGCTTTAAGCCTCGTCTGTGAAACCGGGGGTGTGTGTGTATCCTTCAAATAAATAAAATATTTTCATCTTTTCAATATAATTTCATCAGAATTATGCTTCTCATTGGTCAGTGTTTTTTCCAGTGGCTAACTATTGAGAGAGAAAAAAATTAAAGATTGATTTCCACTCAAAGTTGCAACGTAATTTGAGCCTGAAAAATAAAGCAACCCTCTTTCAACGTTCTCATTTCGCTGGCAGTACATGCTTTAGATCTCCTCCAGCTTGGACCATACATCTGCAACATTTGCCCACAGATTTTGTCTTATGTGGTTTTTGACAAACTTAACGCTAAATTCTTGAAATAAAAAAGGTACAAACAGAAAGTGGAAAATAAACAAGTTGATATGACCAGGCATGTCCTGAGAAGAGATTTTGTTTATTCTACAGGAACACTGCGGAACTGAGAGTGATGCAGTGAAGCAAACACTGTGACGTTTAGAGATCGAAACAGACCTTTTCAGCTGCATTACTTAAAATAAATAAATATTAAAATGAAATGGCATACTGTTCTAAATATGGCTGGAATATTAGTATGTTTTTACTTGACTGTGCTGTAAACATTGTGTATGACAGTTCTTTTTAAATAGATTTGCGTGAAATAGTATCTCAGTTTGAGCAGCAAATAATCTGAAGCAGCAGACAAATAAAATTATGTAATGAACTGAATAATTTTCATATGGAACAAATTTGAATCCTGTGGTTATTGAAGATGAGTATCACTCACTGGAACCTCATAGCATTTTCTTTTACATTGTGGTTTTAAGTTGTCCTCATCTTCTAACCAGTCATTTTCTTCTTCTACAATATCATGGTTTTGCATTTCCTCGTTCATTCAAGTGCTTTGGGCTCCAAGAATTTAAACAGCATTATTTTAAATTCTAAATGTTTATGATATGGATTTCATTCCTCATCTGTGAGTGTTTTTTTTTCCCCTAGAACAGTGATCAATGCAATCATCCAGATCTAACCTTTAGAAAGTTGCTCCATTTCCACCCGTATGTTTATGTCAAAATTCCACCTACACCTCTTGCAAAACTCTTTGAATCACCATCGTCCTGCTTTATACCTGAAGAGGAAAATGTACTTATGGGAAAGACTTGAGTATTATTTTTATCTGGAATATCTAAGCAGTGTCAGACCAGAGTTTATTTTAGTCTCCAACTTGACCCTGCTGTGTCAATGAATCATGCTGTGAATTTCCAATCATTATTCCCAAAAAACTGTACCCGATTGAACAGACACATAGATGGCCATTCACTGAAACGTCTGGACATGGTGTGAAGCTCTCCCCAGAAAGGTCATTGTTCATAAACAAGCCAGAATGAAAGTCTGAATGCAGTCACACACAGACATGTACACTCTCTCTTGTTCTACATTCTGTTAGCCAGACCCAGAGCACAATGAGGGCTTTGTGAATTCAGACTGAAAATTAGAAGGGAAGTTAATATGGTTCGGTTTAAAGAATCAAAAAACAAAAGATGAAAGATTGAACCACTAGTATTAAAGGAACACCCCACATAAAATCTCCCTGCTTGACAGATGCTGTTCTGAATTAAATTTTGATTCTCCAAACCACATCTGATTCAGCTATCCCAAACTCCCTCAGCCAAATCAAATTTGCTGTTTAAGATAGTCAGGTGTATGATCTCATATAGTGTTTCTCCTAAAGAGATGTTGATCTCCTCCAATGCAAGTATACTTACCTTGGTCCAAACCCACCGAATGCCTGTTGTTTTGCAGGTTTTGGATTGATTGTAGTTCTATGACCAAACGTGGACCAAGCATGTCCTGTCATCACTCTATCCTGGTTTCTGAGCTGAAAGTTTTAAACCCCAAATCAGCTTGTAGCAATTACCCACAAATTGAAAGCGTGCATCGCCGTGACTTTGTAACGATACACGTTGCTCCCAATGTTAGTGTACTTCTTTGGCAAGCCAGGGGTTGTTCCCATCACAAATTTTATGCTAAACAACCTCAAAAATGTAAAAGCATGAGCTCTCTTGCCATGAATATAGAGACGGCCAGAATGAAAAAGAAACTTATCTGAAAATGAATAACTGGATAAATCGATTTTCTCAAGAGTTGTGATGCAAGAATCAGTTATGAAAAGTGTTTTGACACGTAACTCATGTCCACTTGCACTTCAAGTCTTATTTTCAATGTTTGCCTATATTGACAGACAAATATAATCTTCAAGATTTAACTATGCAGCAATGATGAGAATGTGCAATGGTCAACTTTATTATCGTAATTGTTCTGTCATCTGCAGTTAACAAAAGATCCAATCCGACCAGCTTTTGAAACCCAAATCTGCTCAGTGTCTGTATGAACTCCAGACATGTGCTTTTCCAACTGACAGCCTTTCGTACCCAAATGTAGTCCAAATCTACTTGCTGAAACTGTTTAAATGTGCTTGGGTCCTTCGTTTCATCCATGAAAACGTGCAAATGGAATGGGAACATCTTGAGTGCTCATCAAAAATGTTGTGGGGAAGAGGGATGGCTAGCTCAGAGCAGTCTCAGTAGTTATCATGGATGTCTCAAAGTGTTCTCCCTTGAGAACAATGAGAAAGCCCAAGAATCCTGGAAGCATCTTCATGTCCTCCCAATATCTGCTCCCAGGCGTACTCACAGACATTGTGGTTGGAAATGTGGATTCCTGGGAGGGTTGGGAAAGGAGGGTGGAAAACTGAAAGGAACCCATTGTTCTGCATCAGAGCAGATAAGACGAAGAGGGTAAAGGTTGGCCCACACTAAAAGATATGTAAAATCCTATCAGATTTTCAAAATGTAAGAGACCACAAACATAACGATTTTTTTTTTTTAATTCATAGATTTAACAGTTTTGTTCCTATAGTGTGTGGAGTGCCACGATGTGACCAAGACAGCACACCACACACAAACAGATTCTCGACTGTGAACTGTAAATCTCCCCAAATCTCTCGCTGTCAAACGTGACTTTAGAGTAAACAAACATGCTATAATAGTGTTTGGACTGCTTTTTACAGAAAATGTGAGTGTGTGTGTGGGGTGTGGGGTGTGTGGGGTGTGGGGTGTGGGGTGTGGGGTGTGGGGTGTGGGGTGTGGGGGGGGGGGTTATGCTTCCGTCTTTCATCAGCTCGCTTTCTGATTTGGTATCGTATCACTTCTCAAGTGTGCTTACTTGTATTTCAGAGAATGAACTTACACACACAAAAAAAAAACTGCGCACGCCTCTAGATGTGAGATCTAAAAATCGCGAATGTTCTTGAATTAGTTAATAAAATGTTGTGTCGAAACCGCCTTACATTTGATCTTACAATAATTTTTCAAATGTGCATACGTGTGATTTACTACGGACAAAAAACGCGTGCGTACACTTCTCTTCCAGAAGTGAAAGTTATAAATTGCAATTGATCTTGAAATTGTGTGCAGCTGAATGGTTTCCGATCTCCGCTTTGTAAACGTCGCCTAATTAATGTAATTGGCATATAACAGAGCACCAGCAGTCAACAACATCCAAATCCTTAGATTTTCAAATAACTACAGTAGTACTCCGACTTTCTGCCGGAAGGAAAAATGCGTAGGCTACATCTGCTCAGACCCTGATGTGACACTAAGCACTTTTCCACGTCAAAGTCCGTTTTAATAAATATGAACATTGGCGTGGATTTTAGCGTACCCACACTCTGAGTTCAGATCTGTGCGTACGCACGTTTTATAAAGGAGGACCCAGATCACACAACACCTGGCTACAGTAGGGGAATGGTCAGTGGCCACCAAGACTATTATACATTTCTTCAATGGTAATCATGCTCAAAATATTTGCATTAATAAAAATCGTATACAGTCAATACAGTTTTTACTTCTATTATGTCTTCTATTGATCTCTGACCTTTTTGTTTTTTATGTCATGGAGTAAATATCTCATCACCATTGATCTGAATTTCAGTATTGATTAAGTTATCAGATAAAGGGAAAAGGAAGTGACCCCATTAGTTATCTCTAATGAGAAACCTTTCTTGTGATCCAGGTTGTCCAGATGTTCCTGCTTTCACTTACAACATGGGTCACTGTCATTAAATATTAATAAAGCGCTATTCAAAGAAAATCTGACATATTGAAATTAAGGCATTGTCCTTTCATGCAGAGTATCTAATGAACAACTTCTAGAATGCTGTCAGGGCATACTTGGATAATAACTAAACAACATTTTTGAAAAACAAAGAAAGCCATAAATGAATAAGCAAGACTCCAAAGCAAAAATGAGAACATGGTGAGGATGTTTTTTTGTGTGCTAAGGCAGCTCTTTGAAGTGAATGCTGGTCAACACATCTGGCGTCTATTGAATAAAGCTGTTGTTTGTTGAATTGTCTGCAGTGTGCATGTGTGTGTGTCTCCATATCACTACTGTAAGTATTGGTGAAAACTTGAGGATGTATGTGGTTACTTTACAGTGTATAGTATTGTTGCTTCATCGTATATTTACCGTGTATATATACAAACACTAAGGTCTGAGCATCAAGAATCAACACATCAAAAAGGGTGAACATCAAAGAGATCAGCTTTCTTTTCCCTTCACACAATATGACTGCAAACATCAAAGGGATATACTGTGGTTCCTAGGTGATGTAAAACAGACTTGCATGTGGTTAACAATTAAAATATTTAGCCATAATTTTAAAAATCATGTTCAAAACACATCCAGACACCCTTGAGACTAAGTGGCAAAGGAAGTTGTTAATGTTGTTAAGGCAGGATCATAGGAAAGAATTTCGAACTGAATGACTGATTTTCACATTATAGTTTATTACAAGGGTTTATAAAATTACCAAGTACATTTAAGAATCACTGTAACAAAAAAAGGGGGAAACATTCATATTTGAACTAAGTGAAATGTGGATTTGTAAAAAGGAATAAAATATATGTACAGACAAACTCAACAATCAGAACATGTAGTCAAATGGCACTCAAAATAAACATACCTCGCAAGTGCTTCTGTTTATTAATATTAACTAAATGCAATGATAATAATGATAACCAAAAATTATAATTATTACAATAACATAAAAAAACATATTAACATTTAAACAGTGTACAATATAGTATAACTGAAATCCATATCATTCTAAATAGAACAGTATTTACCAACAGACTTTACTTATACTAGAACTCTATTCTGAAATATAACAAAAATAGCACTTAAAATAAGATTTATTACAATAATAATATTAATAGCAAGAATATTAGGATATTAGACAATGCAAATATGCTTTACCCATGGCTTTCTAATTGGTGAAATTCCTTGTGCACTCACATTTGCTTAGAAATAGCAAAACTGTAGCTGAAGGTAGCGATCTACTCTCTGTTCGAAAAATGGTACACTGAAAGCAGCAGACATTATTTTAATTCATCCATTCATTAATTCATTAAAAAAAAGATCAGTGGCATATTTTATCAAAGAAAAGTCCTTTGCGTGGCCTGTGGAGGAAGTGAAAGAAGAACCCGCACTGGGGAATCCTATTGCCTCTCACTCAACCGCTTTTAAAGTCCCTTCAGAGGCATCTCAAGAAACTCTCCTGATTGGTGGTTTATTGAGTTAATGACTGATGATTGTCCACTCCGTTCCACCATCATCTACTGCATGTTCAGTATAATTTCTTCATATATTGATGTGGAGCAGCAGAGGTCAGTTGGCACTCTGCTCCATCATATAAATAAAAAGCGACTCCCAAAGCAGCATATACGACAGTTTACGACAGACTTTTTTTTCATAAATGTCTTCAGATATAAAAATTTGCAGCAGGAATGAGTCCCTCATTCCCTCTATAGCTTGTTTTGAGAGCCTGCACAGGTTAATTTTCTCTCATAATCTCTGTCTAGTTATATATCTCTCTTCATCTCTCGCCTCCTTTTCACGCTCTCTTAAAAAGAATATTATGAATTGTCACTTATGTACAGAGCATGTATAACAAGTACTGGGTTAGTCTGAAAGCTCCTTCTGTACTGCTAACACACCTGAGTAAATTACACAGTCATCCCATTCATTCTAGTTTACACTGCCTACTCTAACTGCTAATACCTTAGCTGAATAACAACCTGTCCACGCACGCAAACAGGCACCCGCACACATTTGCACGAGAAAAACATGTTGTGTATTTACACACACACACACACCACACATACTGTATATACATATAAATGAACACACCATCCAGACACTTGCACACAAACAAAAAACACTCATCTCAAACTATTTCAAGACTGATTCCTCCAGAGCCGTCCTGCGCTGGTTAAAGCAGAACTGGCCATACCCTGTGAAATCTACATCGGCTTATATGACTGTCCCTTTAACCCTCCGGATCTGTCTTCTTTTCGGAAACCTTCCTCTTGTGCTCTCCTGATGTAGCAATACGTTCAGTTAAATTTATATATTTATGATATACTTCTTTACAAATGATAGACTATACATTTTTGGCAAATGAGAGTCTTTTACAGAACTTCAGGTGACAGCTCCAAATATGAAGTCTGTTAGTTCTCAGTCTGTCACACGGTGGCATCTAGCATGTTTTTCGGCTTGGCCATGATCTGGTTCTGGTTGGAGTCGAGGCCGAAGAATTTTACACGAAGGCCATCGGTGGGGTGTACCACGGGGACCGAAATCAAGCGTGGGAATGTCCGCGTGGCCAGCTCGAAGCGACTCCCTCCAGCCAGCTCCACGGCCAGGAGTTTGAGGAAAAGAGTGGCCAGCTGCTTGCCGAGGCAGGAGCGAACGCCGCCGCCGAAGGGCAGGTAGTGGAAGCGGCCCTCGCGATCCTCACTACGCTCTGGGCTGAACCGGTCTGGGTCAAAGGCCTCCACGTCCTTGAACACAGCTGAGGTGTCGTGGGTGTCGCGGATGCTGTACATGACACTCCAACCTTTAGGTACCTGTACACCCTGAGAGACGGACAAAAAACGAGGTTAGAAGAAGTGTTGTTATTGTTAACTAAAACTAAAGCTACAACTATTCAAAATAAATTTATATAGGAAAAACTTTAAAAATGTAGTCTTGGCAACTAACTGAAATAAATTGAAGTTTAAATTGTAGTAAAATTACTAAAACTAAAACTGAAATAAATAGAAATAGAAATATTAAAAAAAAAATAATGACAAATAAAAATTTTGTTTGGTTTAACAAAACCAAATAACTAAAACTTCAATACTAAAAATTCAAATACATAAAAAATTATTAAATAAATAAAATAAAATAAAAGCCAAAATTTAAAATATTAATAAATACTATTGCTGTCAAACCGACTAATCGTGATTAATTGCATCTAACATAAAAGTTTGTGAATATATAATATGTGTGAGTATATATACATATGGGTATATGTATATATACTCACACATATTATATATACACAAACTTTTATGTTAGATGCGATTAATCGATTTGACAGCACTAATACATAATAGTATATAAATAAACTAAAATAATGGTTAGAATGATAAAAATAGATGAGCATTGATTAGATTAACATCAATACAAAATGTCACAAACATTGTTCACCCAAAAAAGAGAATTTTGACATCATTTACAAAACCTGTATGACTTTCTTCTCTGATATTTTAAAGAACGCCGTGGTCCAAACAACACTCGACTTTCATTGTATGGACACAAACCACTGAGACATTTTTCAAAACATCTTTTTTTTTGTTTCCCACAGAAGAAAGTAAGTCATACATGTTAGGAAAGACATAAGGATAAGTAAATGATGAGAAAATGTAAATTCTTGGGTGAAAGTAGCTGCAAATCCACAACAACTCACATCGAGCTCAAAGGTCTGCGTGGCAATGCGATAACCTCCGGACACGGGGGCAAAGAGACGCAGGACCTCTTTGATCACGCAGTCCAGGTACTTGAGGCTAAAGATGCTGTCCAAGCGTAGTTCACCCTGGCATAGACAGCCGTCGTGCAGCAGACCGCAACTCCTCAGCTCCTCACGCAGCTTCTCCAGCACTGGAGGGTGTTTCAACAGTTGCATGATCAGAGACGTGCTGGCGCTGGCTGTTGTGGCAAAAGCAGCGAAGATCAGCTCAATTGTGGACTCCTGAGGGAGAAAGAGAAAAGTTGATGTAACAACTAAATGACACTGATATATGGAAGCTAGACGAAGATATTTGACACTTCTGGCACATTTACATAGTTATTGATGATTTGTGTTTGATTGCTGTTGTAAAACTTTGCAGAAACTCATGTCTGTCATTTTTAATTGGTTAAATGTCTTCAATGATACTATTTGGGGACAGCAGGATTTTTTATGCTTTTTAAAATGAGCTTTATGCTCGCTACGGCTGCCTTTATTTGATCAAAAATACAGTAAAAAAAAACCTGTAATATTGTGAAATATTATAAGAATGAGGCCGAAGCTGAATTTTCAGCATAATTACTTGTCTTCAGTATCACATGATCCATCAGAAATCATTATATTATGCTGATTTGCTGCTCAAGAACACTTTTTATTATCAATGAAATATTTTTGTGGAAACTGTAAAACAAAAATGTACAGGGTTCTTTAACGATTAAAAAAGTTGTAACACTTTAAATTAGGGAACACTAGTTGTTTAGCTAGCATATTGACTGTTTATTAAAACTTATAAAGCGCATATAAATGCCTTATTCTGCATGACCATATTCTAGATCCCTTAACTCTACCCCATATAGCGACTACAACAATTAAGTTACTAACTATCAATAAGTTTATTGAGGTAAAACTCCTAATTTATAGTAAATATGTGTTCCCTAATCTAAAGTGTTTCACCGCAGTCTGACTTTTTCTAAATTCTTAGGACGGAGCTTCTTTATTTCTTTTCTTTCCTTCTCTCTTCTTTTTTCTTTGAGGTTTGGCAGCCATCTTACACAGGTTTCTTTTTTTCTCTCTCTCTCCCTCCCTTTTTAACTGCTTGCCAGTGAGTTGGTGTTGACAGGCCTGGGAGCCACTCCTGCCGCCACTGTCTGAGGAGACTACACATGTACCTTAGAAAAGAAAAAAGCTAAAACCTCTGAGCTGAGCAGAATAACCAGGCAACAATAGCCTACAGGAAAGCATTTATTGACTATTATCTGTATCATTAAATGTCTGTCATCCCGGTTTGGGCATGACACAAGAGAACTGAGCAGGAGAGAGACGAGAAATAAAGAGAACAGTCAGTGGGTAAAATGTGCTGTCAGAGAGTCACTGTTAGCCTCTCAAAATCAAAGTGTTGACTTCCTTTTTTGCTTTAATATGTAATCAAGTAATCACAAGTTGACCTCACACTGAAAACAAAATCATCTGGTGAAAAGAAAATGATCAGTAGAAAGAGACTGGAAGGATGACTGTGTGGTGAAATCCATGAACAGTTTTATGGATATGTAATGTATAGCATTAAATAGACATGCCATCTCAAATTGTCTTGAAATGTGTCTTTGTTTGGTGATATAATATCTCTGTTTTACTGTAGTGAGACAGCACATTGTGTCAAAGAAGTCCACTATTATGCAGACTAGGCCGCTACTCAATTTTTTAACAGGCTCCAGCATCTAATGAGCTGCATTGCTTTCTACTGCCTACAGGCAGCTACCTTCTGAGAAAGCATTCTAACAGAAGGGAAACTCTTTAGTGACTGACTTAAAACACCCTACATGCACTACAACCATCTTAACAGTCCCTCTCACACGACACAAATAGCGTTCAGTAGGCAAAGTGCACAAGAGGAGCTCAAATTTGATTCCCATATGGAACTTGACATTAGTATGTTGCTACACTGATGACATGAAGCAAAAACAACACCAACAGTCCGATGAAACAATTCATGAATAGGTTTCAGTATCATATAGCTGTATATTTATAATCATTAACATTTTTCTCACCTCACAGTAACTGATCAATGAAGTTTTATTCACTATGTTTGTTTTAAATATCATGATTTTTTATGATTTTGTTGATTTCTGTTTGGAACAGCCTTCACAAAGGAAAACGTGCATATGAGGCCTTAAAATGATGTTTTGGAACAAAGCTGTAGCTATGTTTCTGCGCATTTTGCCGTTTCCATCTAGCGTTTTTTTATGCAATATCCCAAAATGCACATAAAAATATGAAGCATAGCTAATGGTGCTACACTCACCTTCAGCTCCTGCATCGTAAGCTCTGTGTTGTTCTCCTTGGCGCTTTCTAGAAGCACATCAAGAGCATCGGTGTAATCTTTCCCCTGTGTGTGGAGTGGTTTCTCTCTGATTGCTTTTTCTATGCTTTTCTGGAGTGAGTCTCTTGCGCGAATACCCTGCAAAACAAGTTCATTAATTGAAGTTTATTAGTAAACTTCTCTGTGTACCTAATACACAGAGACAATCTAATCCATTCCTCTATTTTCAAGCAATTCAGACAATACATATTGACATTTTACCTTCCTATAACCACTAAACGGCAGGTCGATGGGAAGGCTAAAAACGTTCTCCACAAAATCTTGGAAAGTGTGGAAAAGACTGCGCATCTCCTCTTCAGAGACGCGGAAACCCAGGAGCACACGCACCGCCATGTGGAAGGAGAGCCGCTGGGACTCACGGTACACGTTGATGGGCTCAGGATTGGAGCTCCACACCCGCAGGTTTTCCTGAATGACCAGCTGGATCTTGGGCAAGTAGCTCTCCAGAGCCTCATGACTGAAGACTTTAGCAAAGATCTGAGAAACACAAGTGAAAGTGCGGTCAGTCTGCTGTTTTGCAAAATATGACATGATAAATTGTTTTGCGATGAGTTGTTGGTTAAATAAAATGATTTAGCTCAAAACTGGATCTGATCATAAGAAGGATGCATTTTACCAAAGACACTTAGAAAATGATCTAATTGGCCCAAGAGAGCAGTGGAAGGGATCGGCTTCCAAAAACATGCAGGTTTATGAACCTGTCTAGATATGTGACACTGTCTGAAAGCAGCAGCATTTGCTTTAGGAGCCTGCATTTGCTGAACTACACTTCCCACAATGCAGCTGGCCCATGAATCACATCACCCGTCACAGAACAGCACATCTGTGCTCTACAGGCAAGAAATGTCATGAAAATATTATCCTGAAGCCACAGTCGGGACTTAAAGGCCAAGCTTATTTGTCTAATAATATGAAGCATGAAACATTCTCATTAATTCTGAAGTCCTCACTATTTTTGACCTTCTCATACTCTTAACTGCCACTCACCTATACCTCCACCTCTCTCTCAGAATATCTGTGAGAGTTTCCCTCTGCATCAGCAGTGAGGGTGAAAGACGGAGGTAAGATTTTCCTGGCTGCAGCAGCGCATTTCTAATGTGCTTCAGTTGTGCTGGTTTGTTTAGTGAAATAACATCCATGTTCCACGACTAACAATAGCACTTTTTATATGCCATCTCGTTCCAAATACCTCGTCTCCGCCCCGCTTTTTTTTTCCAGTAGTAAAGGGAAGAGGGCGGAGACTTGTGTGTCCTCCTCCTGTCTCTCCTCACGTCTGACTTTCTTTTGCCAAGGCCTATTTCCTCATGTCTCCTTTCCGTGTTGTTCTTCTCTATCTCTAACAATTAGCTGGCTGTTAGTATATCATTTAGCTATTAAAATCCTATTTCATACCTATTTATACTTAGTCCTTCTCCCTGTAAAACCTCCAGTGATCTGTCCATGTTACTACATTACAAACATCTAATCTTTTTCTGGTATGTCACAGCGGTTCGCATGTGTGGAGGGAAAAAAAAAACGAGTGGCTACAAGCATGTTTGCATCACACATCTCTCTTAGCTACTAACCATACACTAATATAGAAATATTACACCATATTTATACTGCTTATTGGTTTGGGAATTTTAAAGGTTACTATTTTCCTATTGCGATTCTTTGCGTAGTAGACAGACGTCAGTCAAGCTCCACTAATGCCAGTCCCCATTATACAGGATTTAGAACACTACTGGAAAAAAAACAGCCGCCTGTCTTCATTACAAAACGTGACTTCTTGTACTGCACTTTCCACACACACATACACACACGGCCTTTTAAAACTCCCCCACCCTAATAATTTCCATATGTCTTAAATTATATGAAACTGCTCAAAGCTGCTGGTTTGACCAGAATGTAAAGACCTCTTTATTCTCTCCCCCAAACCATTCACTTTCTTTACACTTCTCTCTGCTTTTCCAATCTCTCTCTCTTTTCTCTCTCTCTCTTTCTCTCCCCCGCTGACTAAAACAAAATCTCTCATTCACAGGGAGAGCACTTTGGTGTAGGCAGGTGAGTGTAGAATTAAGATCCTGTGCCCTCTACTGGCCAACCTAATAAATTCTACCAAATTCCTACCAAAACCACTGTTTGATAGGTCTACTGCTCTCTGGCTACTTTTTGAGGTCTGATTTGGTTGTATCTGATATTAATCAGTGAACTGTTGTGCATCTTGTTAGGGACAGTTTAACATTAAATTTAACTTTTGTCACTAGCTACATCCAGAGCTCTTGGGGCCATTTGGATCCAATGCTTGCACCCAGCATCTCTCTAGTACGTGTAAATGTGTAGCAATAGTCTTCAAAGGGGCAGATCGGGATGTCCCAGAGGGCTTAGGGGGAGAACTTGTTGATGAAAGTACCCATCCAGTCAAAAATATGGAATTCTGTACATCTCCAGAGAGGTTGAAAAACAAACGAAAATACACTTATGACATTAGTGTGCAAAGCGGGACATTGAAACTTGGTTGAAGGGGGTCCATAAGGCAGTCTTTGTCCGTCTGAAGCAGGCTGACTAATTAGCAGTCATTAGGGAGTTTGCATGAGGCCCGGGACCTGGAGGATTAGCCAGACTGATTACACCCCGCTGACCCTTCAATGGAACAGGTGTGTGGGGTGAAACTCAAGCCTCCAAGTGACTGAAGAGGACCATGGTCTACAAAAAAGCTATTTTGTCCCAGAACAATGGGTTGGATTTGAGGAGAAGCTAGTTATGAGCGTAATCCTCCATGTGGTCATTGTGAGCAGAATGTTATGCGTAACAGAGGAGCAAGGCATTGTGGGTATCTATCTCCAAATCTGGACCTATGGATGGCAGACCATTTCCATTTGACCTTCTATCTTGTTTCTTTCACTCCATCTCTCATTCTTACTCTCTGTTTTGTCCTTTCACTAATTCAAAACATTTTTCATTGGCAAGGCAGGGAAATGGAGCACACAAAAACCATCCATTAGGAGATAAGGATGGTTCCCACACATAATAAAACTACATTTGAGCAGTAAACAACTGGATATGGACCTTTCTCCTTTTGCGGTGGATGTCTCCTATAGAGTTGGCCAGACTGTTGGGACCCAGTAGAGTGCTGGTGCTTTGGGGCCAGTCCACAGTGACCAGGCTGTGCTCTCCCATCAGAACTTTACGCACATTCTCTGCCCCCGTCACCCGGATCAGCGGCCGCCCGAGCAGGTGGGTCTTGAATACGTTCCCATACTTCTGCCTCCTTGATGCATGGAAACCTGCACCCTGAAAAAGAGAAGCAGAAAATACATTAGTTGCAGATACTCAGAGGCATTTAATAGTGGAGGAGACAAAATGTTTGAATGCAAAATGTTGTTTACAGTTAAAATTGTGTTATATTAGAGTGTCATATTTGCTAAATGGACCGGATACATTTCATTTGATGTTAATTGGTGAACTGTATGTAAAAAGAAAATTACAATTATATTTTAAATATTATAAATTATATATATTTTTAATTTATATATATTATATAAAATTAAATATTTCAAGAGTATAATTTACCTTTTAATTCATTTTCAGAAGACAATATCCTTCAGTACTGTACAATATTGTAAATATTATGATTTTAGTACGTTAAAAAAGTATGAAAAGTATGGTGTCACCCTCATACCCGAAACCTTGACGCTGCGCTTTTTCTGCCAACCACAGCCGTCAGCAAAAGCATTTTTACCTTTGTAGTTCCAATTGAATAATTAACCTTTAGCCTAGCAATAACCCTTTAAATTGAACACAACACTGTAGGCTAAGAGATTTCTGTCTGAATATTACAGATGTAATGAGGTGTTAGGGCTAATAGGTATTTGGAATGAAGGGTGTTAGCCTTGTGGGATTAGCCCTCTTGTTTGTTTTGTATTGTAAGGGCATATGGGTCCCATTCACAGCATTCTTTATGCAGTAAGGTTAGCTTTAGCTAAGAAGGGGCTCAAGCTTAGCCTTTAGGATCAGAGCCTTTGCTAAGAGAAATTATCTAATGAGTACATGAGCGCAGCCATTAGCTCTGAGAAGTTGGCTTGTCTGAATGTGCTAATCAGCGAGGAATCCAGTACATATACAGCAAACTTACTTAAAATTTAAGAACAAGCAGAGTGATTACCCCAAAAACCTGAATGTGACGTTTAAAGTGTTACAGCAACACACTTCAGGCTTTCTCAGGGGAGGACACATAAACCTGAATACTGATAGTGTCTCATGCCCATGCTTTAAGTGTAGCCATAACATCTGCCTGACTGAAATGTTGCAACGTTGATGCTGTATTAACATAATTTAATGCATTCTTTTACACAGTAAAACTAATTTATAGTGATTCAAGTTCATTCTAATTTATTGTCATTCAAGCACATTCAAGTTCAGTAGTTACAAACATGATAAAAACTCTAAGCTTTTGGAGTGAGTTGCTCCGTATAACACACCGTAATTGTCTCTAGCCCTCGAGACTTCTGCTGAGCACATAAAGGCGGCCTGTAACCTCTCAGCCTCACACACACATACTGACCCCATGGCAGGAAGTGGCAGTAGAGCTGTTTGCTCCCCTTGCCACCCTCCCCCTCCCCTTACCAAATTTTGTGACCAGTTTCATCAAGCACACTCCAACACTCACACTCTTATTTTCAGGGATAAATTTAGCAGCATGCAAGGCTTTTTTCCTGTTTGGCTGAGAGAAACTACTCTGAATACACTTTACCTCAGCATGCTATGTCCATGCCTCTGTGTGTTAATGCTTGTTCAGTCCAAATGTGAAAAGAATAGCCAACCAGGGTATTTAAACCAAAAAACACTAAAACAAACACCATGGGGTTAAACAACAAGTAAATTCATTCCAGTAGCTATCACAGAGAAAAAAAAAGAATAGAGCAAATGCAAGAATCCAGTTAGCCTCTGCTGGTAGATACCGTAACTACACCATTCTGCAAACAATAGGCATCTTTCTGCTTTCTACATTAATGGCTATGTATACTCATACTCTGATGTTTTTATTTATGTATTACCATTGACAGATTTCCATATGGAGGGCTTTTATGACATTTACAGCTCAAATGATATCACTGATGTTCAGAACTGAGAACCCATGAGCAAAGATTGTGAAATTCAAACTGCATATTTCCGGGAGGTTCTTCAGAATATACACTCACCTAAAGGATTATTAGGAACACCATACTAATACTGTGTTTGACCCCCTTTCGCCTTCAGAACTGCCTTAATTCTATGTGGCATTGATTCAACAAGGTGCTGAAAGCATTCTTTAGAAATGTTGGCCCATATTGATAGGATAGCATCTTGCAGTTGATGGAGATTTGTGGGATGCACATGCAGGGCACGAAGCTCCCGGTCCACCACATCCCAAAGATGCTCTATTGGGTTGAGATCTGGTGACTGTGGGGGCCATTTTAGTACAGTGAACTTATTGTCATGTTCAAGAAACCAATTTGAAATGATTCGAGTTTTGTGACATGGTGCATTATCCTGCTGGAAGGAGCCATCGGAGGATGGGTACATGGTGGCCATAAAGGGATGGACATGGTCAGAAACAATGCTCAGGTAGGCCGTGGCATTTAAACGATGCCCAATTGGCACTAAGGGGCCTAAAGTGTGCCAAGAAAACATTCTCGCACCATTACACCACCACCACCAGCCTGCACAGTGGTAACAAGGCATGATGGATCCATGTTCTAATTCTGTTTACGCCAAATTCTGACTCTACCATCTGAATGTCTCAACAGAAATCGAGACTCATCAGACCAGGCAACATTTTTCCAGTCTTCAACTGTCCAATTTTGGTGAGCTATTGCAAATTGTAGCCTCTTTTTCCTATTTGTAGTGGAGATGAGTGGTACCCGGTGGGGTCTTCTGCTGTTGTAGCCCATCCGCCTCAAGGTTGTGCGTGTTGTGGCTTCACAAATGCTTTGCTGCATACCTCGGTTGTAACGAGTGGTTATTTCAGTCAAAGTTGCTCTTCTATCAGCTTGAATCAGTCGGCCCATTCTCCTCTGATCTCTAGCATCAACAAGGCATATTTGCCCACAGGACTGCCGCATACTGGATGTTTTTCCCTTTTCACACCATTCTTTGTAAACCCTAGAAATGGTTGTGCGTGAAAATCCCAGTAACTGAGCAGATTGTGAAATACTCAGACCGGCCCGTCTGGCACCAACAACCATGCTACGCTCAAAATTGCTTAAATCACCTTTCTTTCCCATTCTGACATTCAGTTTGGAGTTCAGGAGATTGCCTTGACCAGGACCACACCCCTAAATGCATTGAAGCAACTGCCATGTGATTGGTTGATTAGGTAATTGCATTAATGAGAAATTGAACAGGTGTTCCTAATAATCCTTTAGGTGAGTGTATGTATGGACAGAGAAGCTCATGTCACACTGACTTTACCACCATCTCCTGGTCTTAAATATAAGGGACAGGCCCTGTGCATATTGCTACTTTAACTCTGAGGACAAGCACTTCCCAACATCCTTCCTTTGTGCCGTCAGTCCAGTAACCAATCTCTTTTGAGATGGGCAAATAAGCGTTCCACCCCTTTTTGTGTATTTGTGGTCTGAGGCTGGGTTTCTCGCCTCTATATATAAACAAATAAACAGATTAGTTCATGAATGATGCCTTGGCCTTGAACTTTTTTATAACATATGCCGGCAAATAATAAAGAAAGTAAATGTACGTGCATCATCTAAAATGCATTGCATTCTTATTTTTTTTCCAAACATCTAATAACGGAAAAACGTCTGTCATAAGTCATCCTAATATCTGGCAGCGGATGCTTTAGTTTTCCATCTTGACTTATCTTGCTTGATCTCACTCATGCTCTTATACTCTCTTCTCACCTTTGAGCTTGCACTTCCATATTGTCAGAGACCTTAAATGTCAAACTTAGCACATGACTGGCTGAGATCTCAGAAGACTTAGCAAATGTCTTATGAGCCGCATGTGCCCCTAAAATCCTACAACAAATTATCAGCTTAATTAAATAGTGAGACTATAAAATCAAACTAACAAGATATATGCACATTAAGGTTAGACAAGGTCAGACAAAAGAGGATTAAGTCTCACTTTTTCAACAGCTAAAGTTTAACCCGACCTGGCTGAACATGTGGGAGAATATATGGCTGTAAATCCTGCAGTACTGGACAACTTAAACCATATTTCACACTTTCACACTTCTCTTTCTCAGTTTTCACGAAATTTTCCAGCAAATGACTGTTTTTGGGTTTTATAGTTTTGGCAGGATTATATTATATCCAAAGCCTTTTTTGGTTCCTCATCAGGAAGAGGTGAAAGAATTCCAGATTCTAGAATCATAACCGACCAATCGTAACTTCAGAAAAGTCAGTAAGAAATGTTTTTAGATTGTTTTTCTAAAACAGCATGACCGGAGTTTCCCCCAGAGAAACTCTGACCATGGCCAAACAGACACATGGCATCCCGGGACCTCGCCAGGTGTTAGACAGGAGGCACAGGCACTGCGTGCACAGTGTGGGGTGAGAGAAATAGTCACTGGCCAGCTCACAGCCAGGCAATACTTAAAGACACTGAGGATTTCACATATCAGGTGAGTGTGAGGGCAAGAGGTAATGCTGACATGAACAACCACATGCACAGACACACATCCAAAAGCAATGCAGGGGAAGAGGGGGGAAAATAAATGTAGTATCTTTCACCACATGGTGAGAACTGAGTTTGTGTGATGATGGATGATTGTGTGTGTATGTGTGTGCTCACCTCAGCAGTGGGACCTGTCAGTATGAGAGAAAGAAAGGAGCCGTTTTTAACCTGACAGACCCAGGACAAGGCCATCTTTCACACATGCCCCAACATGAGGGCACTGGCTAAATCTCTACCTCTGTTGATTTCTGTGTATAAACACATTTATGCACAAGCGAACTTGTAATTTGTATTATATTATGTTTGTTTATGGTCTTTGTTCTGTCATATTTCCCCTTCAGATGATTTCTATTTTGACGTCATGTGTAACCTGCGTGAACTTGGTGTGTTTGATCATTCTGGGAACAAGAACGTCCATTTTAAACACCACATGCTGTCATCCTTACCAGGCCAGAGCCTTTTTTCCACCTCTCCCGGAGTAGTGAAACCGTGCAATGTATGGTCACACACTACATCACCAAAAACACATATACATTTCTCACATCTACATGTGTGTATTTACACATGTAGGGGCCAACGGTTCCCTCTTAAACAAGTGTACACAGAAGGGCAGCCAGAAAGGATCCAGTCCTGACCTGTGTAGTACAAGTGGAAAGTACAAAAGACAGATAGAAGATGGGAAAATATCATGGTTTTCTAGCTTGGAAGTGAATGAAAGTGAGGTGTACAAAAGAAAGTGTGATTAGAATGGTTTAATGTTCACAGTCTACTTCATAGAAAAGTGACTCGGCGGGCTGGAAATAGCAGAACAGGTCGTGAGGCAAAATGTGGAGACAAACGCGCTGGGCTTGGCTGTGCAGATGTCATTTGGCTAGAAGGTGAGAAATGTCCTCCCTCATTTCACAAGGCCACAGAAGCTTAGACGTGCAAAGAACGAAAATAAAACAAAAAACCCAAAAGGGTCACTGACGCACAAAATCTCCACACACCCTGGAAAAGCAATGAGGTAATAATCTGCAGCTTACTTGCACTGTCAAAAACACGAATGCGGCCGGTGCGTCCGTCCACTTCTGCACGCATGCACGGTTACAGTATAGTCACTTTGTTGTATGAGCAAATTTTCTTAAAAACCAAGTAAAATCGGCTGTCACTCAAATTAAAGCCTGTTTGTTTTGAGCGAAGGCAGATTGGGTTCAAGCTCTCCGTTAGAGGGTGAGGTTAGATGATCTTCAGCGATAAGACCGAAAAGCTTTCCACAGTCATTTGGACCGCGAAACACATGTCAAACGTCACTTGGGGCTCTTGGGAGGAGAACATCTGTGTCAGAAGCTCGTGCAGCTGCATAGTTTTTGTCACTTTTATCCTTGATGTATTAAAAGCCTTAAAATACGAATGAATTAGACAACAAACTGACTAAACGAATACCAGATTCTTGTATTTCAAAGCAATTAAACAAATCAGAAGTGTTTACATGTGTGTTCAGTTATGTGATCTTCGACACCACACAAAACATGCCTGTTCTGTGCCTCTGGTGGTGAAAGGGTTAACTCGCCACGTTCAATAGTTTCTTTTATTTTGAAAAGAAATTTATCAGATATTTTACAAGGGGGCGCAATAAAGAGGACCGCTTTTTTCCACTGGCCCATTCCACACAGGACTAAAAATACAAATTTCTGTGTAAATTGGACACCAGTCGAGCCTCCCGCTACATAAATGTAGCCTTTGTGTGCCAGTGGAAATGTTATACAAATGACCCCTTTATTAAAATCACAAAAAACCCTTTTAATTATATTTATTCAGATCAGCTACGGTTGATCTAAACACAGGGGTGCTACGCGAGGGACTTTGGGGTGCAATTTCATCTACAGTTTGAATCACCCCGATATGTTTCT
Organism: Rhinichthys klamathensis goyatoka; assembly: GCF_029890125.1. NCBI lineage: Eukaryota > Metazoa > Chordata > Actinopteri > Cypriniformes > Leuciscidae > Rhinichthys > Rhinichthys klamathensis. The sequence goes on along the minus strand of NW_026606794.1, from coordinate 1,293,782 downwards.
TCAGCGTACGGCCGCCATAAAGAAAGACGAGAAGAAAAGAAAGATAGATGGAGCAGGGGGATTTGAAAAGTGTACGGCAAGTTTAGCTTGGCACATCGTTTAGCTCTGTGCTCTTTATTTCTATCACTCATTATTCTGACCCTTGTCCTTAGATCCTTCTGTATGTGTGTGTTGGGGGCTGGGTTGGGGCTTAGTCTGGGGGCTGCTGTGTTTATTAGTTCAGAGCGGCAGGTAACTGCACGGGGGGAGTTCTCCGTACGTTGACCCACAGTCTCAGCGTAAATAAAGATAATATGTCCATTTACTGAAATAGCCCGTTGGAATCTCTCAGGATGTGTGCATTGGCCCGTCTCCATTAGGGTATAGACAGCATTTCTGCAAAGAGAGGGCGGGAAGAGCGAGCAGAAGCAGTAAGACTTTAGGTCCCATCAGTCAGCCTTGGGTGTACCCACCAAAGAGGGTGTGCTTGGGGACACATGACTATGCATAAACGAGAGGAGATGTGGGAATTTTCGGCAATGCAGTTGGAGTCAGCAATCGGGACCAGAGAGAAATGATCTAGCTTAATGCCGAACGAACGGCAAAGCCCAAGAGACAATTAAGCGCAAAGAACCTAAATGTGGCAAGCTGAGAGAATGGGCTCCCCTTTGACCTGGAAACACTTTGTGGAGAGAGATTATGGTTGTTCAGTGCAGTGTGAGCGCTCACCCCGGGGACCCCCTTTTCTTCTCTTTTCTATCCCCTACCTTCCTCCTCCTCCCACTACTGCTGCCAAGCCCCCTCCGCTTTCACCCCCTGTCCCCTGTTCCTAAAGACAAGAGGCTGTTTGAGGGGTTGGTGGTGCGTTCCAGAGGTGAAAAAGGGGCCACACCGCACTGGTGCCAGTCATGCCCGTTTCATGCTCGCTAATCCCGACAAGCCCCAGGAGAGAGCCAGAAAGCGAGAGAGAGGGGATGCTGGAAAACTGTTCCTAAATCCCCTAGGTCTGTATAGGCCATGCTCTCTGGAATTCTGATCAGAGCCCCAAGCCGTGTAGTCTTTGTCCAAGGGTGTGGGTGTGTTTTTGACCCCCTGGTGGGCGGCTTTATTGCCACCCAGACTGGAGTGATTTGGGTCAAGGTGGAGACGTGGGGTAGGGGTAGGGGTAGGGGTAAGGGTAAGGGAGGGTTGCCCACTGGGTGAACTGTGCAATATCAAGGAGTTATCGCTACTAATGCAAACCAGTGCATAATTCATTAAGGAGTTCATGAATTCATAGTTATCATTATTATCTTAATGTTCAATCTGAACTCACTATAACTCACTAAATCAGCCTACAAAAAAAGTAATGGCCCTGGCATAGTCCTAGTTAATTTTATGCTCCATTTCAGCCAAAACTTGGAGCACAGTTGAGAAGGGGACAAAGTAAGAAAGTTCTGACCAGATATTTTTTGTGGTCATCTGAAAAGAATTCATACACAGACAAAATACAAAATCATTTCAGAATTCATAACGGCAGACATACCGCAAGAGAACGCAAAAAAGTCCATAAATCTATGTCAATCACACATTTGACCCACTTATGGATTCAGCTGCTGCTTTGCGGAGTCTTGAGGCGACAGACAGAGATATATGAACCAAAAAAGGGGCTAACCGACAAAGTTATTGTGGTGTCTTAGATGTATTGATATACATGGATGGTGTAAAAGCAGTGCATGTTTTCAGAAGCACAACAAAGAGAGATATCAACAATTCAAATTGCACGTTTGCATGGCATCTCTCAGTCCCCTCGCAGTCCCGCATGCCTTGAGCTGTAGAAATATGGAATGACAAGTTTGCCACAAATGGACCAGTCCAAATCCTATTGATTTTAAATATATTTTACATTTTAAATATACCTCTGAGATGCAGTCAAGCCTGTATATTTTTGTAGAGAGCCTGCCAACTGCACGGAAATTCTCTTCTGGATTTCCAGCAAGTTTGTAGAATCTATTCCTGACCAGAGAATTTGATCTGTACACCACTCAGACCAGGACATTCCTCCCTATTGAATCTCAGAAAATCTCAGTTTTAAGCAACCCACTCTAGCTACTGCAAGCCAATGTCCAGGAGCATCCCTGTGCGCACCATGGATTTAATATAGAAAGACATTTAATTATGATTTTTACTTTATGTATTTTTTTTCTTTACAGCTTACGGTCGTGTAATAAACTACTTTTAAAAACCACACACACACATATTATGGCCACTGGGCTGATTTTTAGATACCCTGCATGTACAGTATGCGCATTACGCGCTGTCTGGGTATTATGACAGAACGGCACGGCATCATTCACAACACGCTGGCTCTTCTAGTAACCGGCGTGCGTAATTACACAGAAACTCAATGAAAGCGCGACACTACCTGCCCTCGCAATCAATCTCATCCCGTGCGCCAAGGAGAGTTTATGCGCGCTTTGACAAGCGGGGCTCAGTGGCTGTGTTCTCGCGCGCATCGGAAGCCAAGGACTACAATATTTCTGGAACTGAGCGCGGCTTTCTTGGCAGCCGCAAACAGGTTGTTCCACGTGGATTGAGTACTGGCTGTATGAAACAAAAACTGACGGCTATCTAAAACAGACAGCTTATTAACACCATGGAAATATGGCACGGATTAAATTGCACACGTGGGAATAACTAACCTAAAGGCTGTTCTTTTTAACGCGCAATATTACGCACGAGCACACACGTGCGAAAAGCATTAGTGGACGTTATCCTACTCTTTATGTGTCTTTAACAATCCATTTACCTACATGGAGACTATTATGCACTGAACGCACCAACCCGCGGTGCTTGGCGCGCACCTCAGCAGTGTGCGTGCGACAGCAAAGCGATTGGAAACTTGGAAAGACACAAGGAGATGGAGCTCTTACCTGAAAGAACCAGTGGCATGTTTCTCCAATGATGGGGAACCCCATGGAGCCCTTGGGCATGGGCAGCTTGCAGCTCTTGTCCCGTGTTGCGGTCCATCTCAGCTGCCAGAGCTGCTGGGACACGGCCAGAAGAAGTGCCATAGACACTAAACACGCAGCCAGCGTCGCCAGCGCCGAGACCAGGTCAAAACTCTCGAAGAGCATGGCTGTGAACGTCCGGGGGCTGTTTTCAAAGACCTCTTTGGAGTGATGAGCACTACAGTGGTTAAGCCTTCTCAGGAGTAGGATATATGAGTGACTTACTGTGTTAGATATGATTTGCTGCTACAATTATTCTGAAAAGCAAAAATAGCTGAGCAGATTCTCTCACCAAAAGGCAACGCAACAAAGTTCTGTAATGAATAAATTGAAGTGTTTAATTAACAGAATGCTGGATATTACAAATCGATCTTAAATGTTTGTATATCATTTTAGATTTTGTAAATCGCTGTCCAATATTCCCGTGAATTTTAAATTAAAAATGTAAATTTGGAGTGAACTTGTCAAACTTGAGTTGAAAATTTTGTTTTAAATCCCAAACTCTTTTAATTACTTTTTGAATAATAATAATAATAATACATTGGTTTTAGTTATTATTTTAAAAATATTTTACAGGAAAACTCGATATAATCTCTTTAAATGCACTCAATTTCAAGTAATGGTCATAAGGAAGACGCAGAAATAAATGAAAGAAATAATCCTCCGAAGTTTGATGCCTATGAGCAGTAAAATCTTCAGATGACTGTAGTGCGTCTCGCTAGCCCTTTTCTGATGCGGTTTCACTCTCTACCTCTCTCTTGCGCTCTTGCTCTCTCTCTCTTCACATACAGTTTCTCAATGTGAGTTCGAGTCGCACAGCGAGCTTCCAATGTGTGTTTATATAGCGGAGGCAGTGAGGCGGCATTCGGCCAGGGTGCAAGCGGCTCCCCCCTTACCCCACCCCACCGAACTGAGGCGGGGTGAAAAGTGAACGGGCCGGGCGCTGGAGCGTGCGGGACCTGGAAGAGAGCCGAGAGAGAGAGAGAGAGAGAGAGAGAGAGAGAGAGAGAGAGAGAGAGAGAGAGAGAGAGAGAGAGAGAGAGAGAGAGAGAGAGAGAGAGAGAGAGAGAGAGAGAGAGAGAGAGAGAGAGAGAGAGAGAGAGAGAGAGAGAGAGAGAGAGAGAGAGAGAGAGAGAGAGACTTGCAATACTTCACATCTCATTCGATTGAGGAATTATCACCTGCCACTCGCGGATTATACATATATCATATGCGCTTAATGATGCGTCACACATTGATTATGCAGCATGGATTTAAACCCTTGGTTCGAAAAACCACAACACACAAAAAAAGTTTAAAGTTTAAAAATGTTACCTGATCTTATACCACACCATATGTTCAATATCAGTTTTTATGATTTCTAACATGACTGTTCAAATGCGCATCTGTAATGCACAATGTTAATCCTTTGAGTATTCATACAGTGATTCATACATTGACTCATTCATTAGTTATTTGTTTTCTTTCTATCTCTCTATAGCTTTCAGGTGTCGACGTTTTAAAAAGAATTTCTATAAAAAAAAAATAGATGCGTTTCGTACAACCATAGGCTAGCTGTCTTGTGGCGCCCACGTTTAACAATAAAAAAAAACACATAAAACAATCCTATTTAAAACAGTATTTAAAACAATCATATTGTTACTTATATCAAATGACCCTAACACAAAGTGCTAATGATGCTGCGGTTACCTCAGTCTGGCGCGATTTCTTTTCGTGAGCGCTCTAACTTTAGCGGAAACATTTAAAAACTATTAAAACATCTATCTATCTATCTATCTATCTATCTATCTATCTATCTATCTATCTATCTATCTATCTATCTATCTATCTATCTATCTATCTATCTATCTATCTATCTATCTGTCTGTCTGTCTGTCTGTCTGTCTAATATGTAAAATGAATCCCCCTGCCCTTGTGTTGAGCAGACTCTGCTTAACCAGCGCACCGAGTGACCGATTTGTGCTGGAGTCATCTAATACAGCTGGGACGTGGTTTCAATTACGGACACCTTATGATAGCAATCACTCAAGGACATTTATGTAATGATTCTCAGCACATGAGGCGAGCATTGCAGAGCAGAACTCCAGCTGTTTCACTCACCCTCTTCAAGTCTGCTTCCTGAGGCGCACATTTGATGATGCCCAGGATGAGACAGGTAGAGACGAAGGGATGCTCGTCATATAGGCTTTTCTGTTCACTTGTTTGAAGCGTAACAATTCTCGAACGCATTAAATAAAAGTGAGTCGAGCTTTCGTTTAAAAAAGATAAATGCGAAGAGCTCGAGAGCACGTGTCTACAAGTTAAAACCATCTATTAATTTCTTCAGTCTGTTTGAAATAGTGCGACCTCTGCAAGCTTACGCATTCTACTTTTACTTTTCTATCTATTTACTAAGCCAAAGTAAACCTGTCCCGAGTTTGCGCTGTAAAATGCAAGGGATTTCTGTCTTTTTTTATGATATTTTCCTAAGAAATTCTTTCGCGCACGATGTCTGCCGCTGTCAACCTGGATGCGTCTCTCAACTACACACTGCCGCCTAGCGGAGACAGAGAGAACGTCTCAATCTCTGATTCCAGCGCACGCTGTCATACATCTAGCATGTAGCTATTATTTACCATGTTTCCATAGTGGGATAAAAAAAAAATATGGAAATAATCCCTTTCGTATATCAAATAGAGACCAGGTGTAGTTATTCTGAATAAAATAATTTGTATCTATTAAACTACATAAATCTGATATAGTTAATCGTGTGTCACTGTTCCCGCCGGGAAATACGTGCTAAATGGGCACAGACTTACAGCTTAGAGAGTAAGCAAGTTCACATCTTGATGAACTGTGAGAGAATTAGCAGTGACGCAAGGTCCTGAGGGGCCTGGAATTACCAGATTTATTCCAGAAGCCTATTAAAGTGGATGGGTTGAAGGTGTTGGAAGATTCATGAAATGTTGCTATGTTATTGCTAGTTATTGAAAACTCATTTCAGAGGAAGAGCGAGTTATATTTTAATTAAATTTTACGAAAGTTTTAAATTTAAAGTTGGGGGACACATATACCAATGATTTTTTTTTAAGCTTAAAAACTAAATTTATCACAATTGAAGAATGAAGGAACACCAAATAAAATAATTGCAATTTAAACACCAGTCCAGCTCTTTATACTTTTTCAAAAGAAGTTTCAAATTAATCAGCTCAGCTCTATAATATGAATCTGATAGGCTACTCCTTGACCCTGGGACCTTGTGACACAGCATTATGGCCTTGTATAAGCATTATACAATTCAAAGTAGGCTTACATAGGCCTATACACAATCACCGATGTTTGACCAAAGCTCTTAAATAACACAAACAACGCCAACACCTTTTCAAACTGAGGTCACGGGGAATGAAATAGAGAGAGATCCTAATATACACCTGTGAAGGTCATACACACAAACCTGGCTGTGCTAACTGTAGATTACATTAAACAACTTTCACTTCCTGTTCTACAGGAAGTGCACAAAGGACACACTGAGGGGAGCACGGTCTGTCAGTGTAACATGACTCACCAGTGCTACTTATTCACGATGAATCCATTCTGAGTTGGCAAACGGTATTGAAGCTGAAGGAAATGACAGTGGAAATAAGGGTACAGTGACTAATCGCCATTAGGGCCACACACACGATTAAAGGATAAATCAAACCCACATGTTTTCAAATCATATACAAATAAAACAGTTAAAGGGAATGTTTCCACAGACACATATCCCAGAAATAACTACGGATGATCCACTTTTCCATAAAACAATTAACATTGCTCACACGTATTTACCAATATAAACAATTCTTGAGAAGAACAAGCTCTGATGAATCATTGGACAACTATAACGTCAGTCACTGATCAGCCGTCAATGTAGAGCTCATGATTCCTCAAATCGAGTTATATATGACAGATAGGTAGATTGTTATCTGAAAATCATCAGCATATCCCAATTCACTTTGATTACACAGACCACAGCCGGAATATAAGGGTCACCGTGAGGTCTGATGGCTTTCAGCCGCTAATCTGGTTTGCATTACAGCTAGTGGATGCAGTTTAGCCACAACAGTTTACAGTACATTACCTGATATAGAGGATGAATCATTGTGTTTTGCCTATAAAAATCAAGCCAGGTCATTTCCACTGTTTCCAAAGCCCATTTTAAGACCTTGTATAGCATGTATAAATGTAACCAAACCTCATCAAACTGTGGCCCTGGAACCAATAGAACATTAGCAAGGGCTTAAAGAGACCGTGTGAATCAGTGTAAGAGAACAAGCAAGTTCCCCTGGTGTTGTCACTCAATGAAATTGTGTGTTAACTCTGTTCTTTCCCTTTCGTTAGTGAAAAGAGGCACATGCATCTCCTTTAATCTCACAGTCAGACCAAGATGCGCAACTGAGGGCAACTGAGAATGTCTGTTTATGCACAGACCCAGTATTTTAGTATCAAACGTGTGTGATATTTTGAGCTGATTTTAAAACACAATTCATTTTAATTTGTCATGCGTCTTTTAGCAACGAGGCACATGTGTGTTTATGATGTTCGGAATGACTTGAAAGTCTGGTAGTGTGTGATCCTCAGCTGTTTATTGTATGATGCCGTTTTTTTTGTGTTTTTTTTAAGCATTTACAAAGTCTGCAAGTGTATGAGACCTAGAGTTTTAAAATAAAAATAAAAAACTGACCAGGATAATTCTGAGTGATATAAAGGCCCAAAAGTGGTATAGTTCAACCAAAAATGAATATTCGGTCATCATTTACTCACCCTCATCACACAAAACCCGTATGACTTTCTTTTATCTGTGGAACACAAAAAAGGATTTCTTTTTTTTTTAAAGAATATCTTCACTCTTCAGACACTTTACACATCTCTTTAACATCACTCTGTACAAAATAATGAAAGAAGGTTTCATTAATGAAATCATGAAGGAAGAAGCACAACAAATGTTATTAAAAAATCATAAATGTGGTCCATACAACTTATATTTAAAACTTAAACAGTACAATAGAAGTAAATATTATCAGTAAATAACACCTTGACCTTTGCACTATTACATTGTATTTCTTCAGACTATAACTTATATATAATATAAGTATATAATATACTTATATATATATATATATATATATATATAATTCAGACTATAACTATAAAGTTATATGGACAAAATGTATGACACTTTTTAATAGCATTGTAAATTGTATAGAATGTCTTTAAAGATTCTGTCAGAACGAATCATTGAACTCAGTACAGAGGTTAACGATTTATTTCGGTGTCAACTGAGTAAACACAATTAGGCACAAAAGCCAGAGAACCATGAAGACACATGGACCTAGATATCTATGCAACATAACAGGAACTGCACGTTAAAATCTTGAAACCAAAAATCACTGGGGATAAAAATTGGAACGTGTTTGTAACACAACTGCAACATCACAAGTCACAAGCTCAGTTCAAAAGGACATGTGTGCCCCACTCTAACTCAAAACAAGGTTGCCAGGTCCATCTGGGGTCAATTCAACAACAAAATGCAGAAAGTGTGTTTCACATTAACACTGTCAAACTGTTTCTCATGTCCTCCTGTCACCCTGCGTCTGTTTTTGGGGATGCTGAGTTACTTTGTTCTTTGCCTCCTAAAATGAATATTTGAATGTGAAGGTATAATTTGAAGTTAGCTTGTTAAAAACGGTAAGAGTCTTTTCTTCCCTATTGTGATGTATATCCAAGTGAAACGGTTGCATGAAATAGAAAAATGTAGAGCGGGGCTTAATTTTGTCTATCGGGAATTGCTTGGATCGTTGTGGTTTGCTATTGCTGTGATGTCATGTGAGTGACAGGTTGCCCCGTCCTCACACCATCATAAGAGAAGAGAAGGGATGATGCTGCAAGAGGGAGGGCAAGTTATTTTGATTGAAGATAATGAGGGAACATGAATTCTGCAATATTCCATAAAAAAAGAAAAAGATAAAAGAAAGAATTGTCAATTTTGATTTCATGGTGACTTTAAAGCTTTTTTGGGATTAGTGGGTTAACATACTCAAAAAAACAAAAACAAACATAAGAGTAAATCTTAAACGCAGCGGTGGGTGGGCGTGAGGCCCAAATGGAAATTTGGAAAATGGTTTAAATATGTAAAATGTTGGAAAAGATTCCAAAATTGGATTTTGTGCATGAAGTTTATTTTGGTCTCCTATCTGAGATCAAATCTAAAACCAGAGTATTACACTATTTTCGGTTTACGATCCGGTGTGGCAGGAAGTCGGGTACTTTACTCAAGGTGACGCCTTCTGAGTTTCCAAAGCAGAGGCACAATGATTTATTGGATGAAAGTGAAAAGACAAGGTCAAATGAGGCGCAGAAGACAAAATGTAAATGTGAGTATGTCATAGACTACACGAGGAAGAGAAGTTTACAGTAAAAAGAGAAAAAAGGCAGCTGTGGTTACCAGAAATTCAACGTAAAAAAATAATATGACAATGTTTCCGGTATTACAAGATGGCATATAGGTAACTTATAACTGTATATTTCATTAAGTTGTATAATGTTAATATACCACTTGAACAAAATCTTGTGCTTAAAGCTTTTATTTAAAAAAAAAAATCACCTTAAAATGTACTGATAACAACCATAATAATACAGATGGCACAATAGAAACCCAAATGATTAATCAGATTTCATAAAACATGTCTAATACTAATAGCTAAATGGTGCAAGGTCATAAACACTGACTAAACCCCATCAGGGTAACACACATGACACTAAAACAATGCAACAACAGAAAATATAACACAAAACACCCTAATGTACATTACTGAATACAAAAAAAAACTTTTTAAATAAAATTATCACATGTGATGTGTCATGCAAATACCATGAATTTGACAGTATTTTACAAAAAAACATAATGCAATGTTTAACCATTTACAGTTTTTACTGTTTACTCTGTAAGATACTTAAAACTTCGAGTTTTTACCGTTTTTTTCCCTGTGAGAGTGATGATAAATTTACCGTAAAAATCTCAAATAAAAATACAAATAAAAAAGCAAATGTAAAACTGAAAAGGAAAGAGAACTGGTTTATCAAGGAGAAAACAAAGAAAATGAAATAAATATCCAGTACATAGCCTATAAATATATTTTGAGAAAGATGTACAGAGCTAAAAAAAAAAAAAAAATCCCAGCCAACTGAATAAAAGATATAGTGGATGCAGGCAACACAACAATGAGACGCTTGGAATATCTAAATGTGCATTACCAGTAAAATAAAAAGTGATGGGAATTTTCCCTTTTCAGTGATCTCTCAGTGAAAACTGCTTACATTAGACTGAATCAAAGGCTATTGATCACCAGCAGTAAGCTATTTCAACTATGTCACATTTTGTGAAAATATCTGAAAATTTTGAAAAGTGTCAGTTCATTTTCTTGTTAATGAGAATTACACTTATATTTGCAAATCCTTGATGAGATATGTTGTGAAATCCAGAAATTCTGTGCAGCTCCTCACTTCGATAAACCAAGAACATTTGTGACCTGCTACTCAACAACAAACACATTCCTGTTCCTCAAAACAGATGGAGGACAGAAGAAACAGATGAGGGAGAAATGACTGTTATGTGGAAACCCCCTCGGTTTTGTGAGGTTCGGTATACGATACATCTAAGATAGGAGTAAATGCACTAAAATTTTATAGTATAATATAATCAAATTAGCCTGTGATATTTATAGATATTATTACAAATTGTATAATAATTGTAACTACTTATATAATTGACAATTATTATAAAATAAATATTATAAATGATCATGTCCCAATCTCAACTGTACAATAATAAAGGCATCCACAACAACAAAAATGTATAAATAAAATAAAAATAACAGCTAATAGCTGTGTAACAACACAAGTAAATATTTAATATTTTCAGGATGTCAGAACAAATATTGAACATGTTTCGTCATTGTTTGCTCTACTTAATTTACCCGAAAAATGCTCTTGTTTTGTTTCCTGTCAAATCACCTGCCTTGCAAACATATGTGAGTGAAATCTGTGAGTAACTGAAGTGGGCACACATATGGAGAGCACAGTTCCAAGAAAGAGTAAATTACACTCGCCCCGTCTGCATGAGCATGCAGTTGTGCGGGGCGAAAATGCCGTCGTCGAGGTGTGGGAGGTTGAGGTGTGTGTGTCAATGAGTGCCATTTAGCTTGGCAATAAGGCATCTTTTTGTAACTTTGCACGAGGTTCCGCTTCTGAAGATGCACTACTTCGAGGCAACTCTGGTCGAGCAGGTACGTCTGCACCGGCATCCTACCAGCACTCAGTTTGCGTTTGTCCAAATTTTTTGCTTACATTTACAAAATTAGCCTACAAATGACATGAAGGCCAAGTATGGTTACCCATACTCAGAATTTGTCCCCTGCATTTAATCCATCCAAGTTAGTGCACACACATTAGGAGCAGTGAGTAGTGAACAACTCACACACACACACACTGCAAACCGTAGACACACACACACCCGGAGCAGAGGGCAGACATTTTTTTGCAGCGGCGCCCGGGAAGCGATTGGGGGTGTAGGTGCCTTGCTTCAAAGGCACCTCAGTCAAATAAGCCTTTTTAATGAAAATAAAGGTCCATGTTTAATAAAAATGTTCATGAAATGAAATTAAAAAAAAAAATCAGAATACAACACACACACACACAGTGAATCACTGTCTACACTTATTTCTAGACACACAAAGTTACCCAAGACATGTTCCTGGAACAACATTCAATCATATCCCTTACCCTAAACCTGACACCCAAACTAACATACCTCTAAATATCAGAGAGAAATGTTGCTGCAATGATGGTCCAGGATCAACAGAGATGTTGAACCAGGAACATGACCTATTTGGGCAAATCATTCCAAATACTGTGGCTACACCAAGTGAGGTCATATTGTAAACCAAAGAAAGTAATTCTCCTCTCAAAAGCAATCATCTGTATAAGAACATCAACTACATATAAACTTTTAAATGAGATTTTTTTTTTTGTATCCAACCTTGATACACTCACAATGGGGATGGAGAATTACAGGGGGAAGAAAATGCAGAAAGGTGGCAAGGATGGTTTGCTGAAGAGTACGAATATTTTGAGACATTTTGGTAAACACTGCTGTTCAAAGGTTTGGGGTTGGTATGATTTTGAAAGAAGTCTCTTCTGCACTTGTACTTATTATTACAGTTTAAAATAATTGTTTTAAAATGTAATTTATTCCTGTGATGGCAAAGCTGAATGTTCATCACCCAATTCCTTGACCCCAAACTTTTGAATGGTAGTGCAAATTCCAGATCATTGAGTAATTTTGGTATAAATAACAGTTGAAAGTTTAAAAGAGCCCTTTATTTTGACGATTTACCCTTCAGCTTTGGCATGAAATCTCTGAATCAAAATCGTTGTTGAAACCCTAAATCACATTATTTATAAAAGAAGAGGTTTTGATTTCAGGGCAAACGTCTAAAATAGAGATATCAGCATTTTGGACAGTAACAGGACCCAAAAGAATCTGACAACCAAGGGAGTCCAAATCTAATCTAACCTAAATTCCTAGCAACTACATTCCAAAGCAGTCATTCAATCCGATTTTGTCCAACCAATTTAGTCTAAAAGAGGGAAGAATCAAAATGCCAGGTCCTTTGTCTCTAGCACGAGCTGTATCGAATAATGTGTGGTTTAGGTTTTCCAGTAAATTTGTATTACAGTCACAACTAAACAGGTTCCCCATTTACCCCATGCTTCATGTCTTAAAAGTCACTCAATTCAAATGGATTCATTTTACAATCTCTTTATGAACTTTTTGGTAGTTGCGTAGACAGAAATTACTCCGATTTCATTAAAAAGATCTTCATTTGTGTTCCTAAGATGAACGAAAGTCTAACGGGTTTGAAACGTCATGAGGGTGACTAAATGATGACAGAACTTTCTTTTTTGGGTGAAGTAACCCTTTAAACAGGACAAAATATGTTTTTAAAGGGAAACGAGCATTACAAAATGCAAAGGCATTACAAAGCAAAAATGATATGTAAAGATTGTAAAACACAGACCATGTGTGAGAGCCTCTGAAGTAAGCGTCATCTTTTGATTCTCATCTTAAATAATATGGTTTAGTAAGTTGATGCTAAAGCAATTTAAAGTAGACAAGGTATTATTTACGACCATATTGTTGATGATGACTGATGGAGATTTACTACAAACAGTGTTAACTAAGAGGAAAATATGGAGTGATTGAGCGGCTATGTGGATGATGGAGATGGATGGTTGAATGATAACCCCCCACTACCCACTGGCTTTGTGGAGGCCAGTGCTATTAGCATGTCCATGTAACAATAAATCGCCAATCCCACACACACACAAACTCACGCACACCCTTAGCGCTCCACAGCAATGATGGATGGGCCCCTTCAGGCCTGTGTATAGGAACCGGGGTGTGTGTCGCTGTCAGTGTTCAAATTAAAAACCTAGCCCCTCCCAGAATCCCTCCCAAACACCTTGACTGAAGGGGAGGACACACACGGCGCACACAGAGGAAGCCAGAGTTTTGTTTCTGTAACCTTTGACTCCTGAAGCCCATCAATAACCTCCCAGCAGCACAGAAGAGAGGGAGGGTGGGCTGCCATCCATCTTCATTGGAGGAGAGGAGAACGTGCGCTCGCTGTCTCTCCACTCTTCCCTTATCACTCCATCTTCTCCCACACACTCACTTCACTTTCACTCACAACCTTTTGTCTGTCAGTTTTCCCTCTTTACATTCAGTTTGTCTCCTGTGAATGTACAGGAAATCTACAAATTGTCCAAGTTGAGATTTTAACCGAAGCAATTGAAATAGTGTCAAGGGTCATTTCTGCTCCTAAAAATATTTAAAGGGATAATATTTGGAAGAATAATAAAGCACTGAAAACTATGAAATATAAGGTTTATATACACTACTGTTCAAAAGTTTGGGGTCAGATTTTTTTTTATGCTGTTGAAAGAAGTCACCAAGATTTTTTGGATCAAAAATACAGTAGAAATATTGTCGAAATTTAAAATAACTTTTCAATTCAAAATACTTTAATTTATTCTTGTGATGGCTAAGCTGAATGTTCAGCATCAATACTTTAGTCTTCATTGTCACATGATCCTTCAGAAATCAGTTTAATATGGTTTCTCATTATTATCAACGTTGAAAATAGTTGTGCTGCTTAAAATATTTCTGTAAACCATGATTCATTTTTCAGGATTCTTTGACGAATAGAAAGTAAAACATAGCTTTTTTTTTGTTCTTTTTTTAAATAGAACTGTTTCGCAACACTAAAAGTCTTTACTTTCACATTTAATCAACTTAATGCAGTCTTAATGAATAAAAGTATTAACTTCTTTAAAGAAAATCTTACTGACCAAACTTACCAAAACTTTTGAAAGGTTTACACATTACATGCAAACCAATAAACCAACAATGCAAAAGTAAAAATTAACCTAACCATTAAACCAAAACCCGGAGTAACGAGCAACAGAAGGTTTTGATTTACATAAAGCGCTCAAGTTTCCCTGATTATAGAATACAGTTTAGGTGTTTATATGACACACTGATGATTATTAGGCCTAATAAATAATCTTATTTTTGCACTGTGGTTCAGCCATCCCAATGCAAAAAAATGCAGCTTTGATCAGTTGGTCAAGTGATTGTTGGTCACTGTCTTGGTAGGGAATATAAACTGTGGCATAAAGAGAGAGAGACAGACTGAGATTAGTTCACAGATCACCATATTTCCATAATCAGTCTGATATGAAGCCGTGGCAGACACTATGCAAACACCCCGCCACAGTTCTTTCCTCTTCGGCTTTTTCATCTGGCCCATTTGCAAAAACACTCACAGATTTGAACAATAACTTATATAAAGGCATATAAACATGCAGGTTATTTTTAACTCTCTTCCGTAAGAGACAAAGATCCATGGGTGACATGCTATCAGCTTTCGCCATCGCCGGCAAACTGCTTTTATCTGTTTCATTTCTTTTCTTCCTTTCTGTTATGAGCAAATGTTTATTATAAGCTCGACTGCACGCAATGTTTTCTCTCTCTGGATATTGAGACAGGAGTGAGATAGTGACCTCACCTGACCTCTGCTGCTCTGGCACACGAAACATGGACACTTTTGTCTAGATACATTCGATATCTTTGCTATATGGAGGACTTGGTAAAACAGAAATATTTCTAAAGTGACATTCGTTATCAAACAGCATTTCATCCCATCTTGGATTGTTGTCAAGGTTTGAAGATTTTGAAGATTTTCTAAGTTCCCACAGTGGTGTTTGTAAACTCAAGGTCTGCCTCGTGAAATGTTTGTACAGACACAAGCATATACAAGTGTGACATTCGCCTACGTTTGCAAATAGAGGAGATCTACAAGTAATTCACTAAAGTTGGTGACAAATAAAATTATAATCATGTCATACAGATTTACTTAAAGTGCCCGTATTATGCTATTTTAAAGGTTCCTAATTTTGTTTTGGAGGTCTCCTACAATAGGTTTACATGCATCCAAGGTCTAAAAACACTATCATTTTCTCATAATATACATTGCACATCTAATTTCTCAAAGAGTCTTTCTCGGTTTGTTTGAAGATTCAGTCTCTCTAAACACCTTTCCGCTAGCAACTCTGCTCTGATTGGTCAGATGGCCCAGTCTATTGTGATTGGTCGAGCGCTTACAGTGTTTGTCGGAAACGAAACGCTCATACACAGAGACACGAATTATGGCGCCAGTTTTTCCGTATCAGTTCCAGAACAAGTCAAAATCCTTTTGAAGTGTATGAAAAGCTGATTTGCAGCACTGAACACAAACCGAACTCTTCCAGGCCCCAGGTACAGTTTGAGGGTGGGTCAAATTAGACGTCGTTCACGGGCATAATGAAGACCATAGGTAGGCATTATGCAAATCTGTTACAAAGTTACATAGGTATGTAACAGGAAGTGATCATTTCAGTATCATTTCAGCAGTTCAGAATCAAATATTTCTTTTAGGAGACAATAACTGTGTCACACACATTGATCTTTAAAACTTTGCAGAGCTTTTACATTCACAAACAGCTCTATTACCCTTGGGTAAAATAATCTGTAACGATTTTCTCATCGTCTTCAAAAACCCATTATTCATCTATTACATCCTGATTTGTTTTTGTAGCGCTACCCAGAAGATCACAAAATCTGTTGAAGCAAAAGATACATCTGTGTCTGACAGATCATCCCTCTAATGGCCCATTTGGGGACACAGGACAATTTTTTGTTCTGCTAAAAACAACATGCAAATGTGAAGCCTGATCTTGATCACATCATCTCTTTCCGTCTCTCTAACACACGCAGAAAGCTCAAAACTACACAAGTCGTTCAACCACACACTGCTGTTAGGATACATGCGGTCAAGAAAGGATAAGGACATATCAATATATACAAACACACTTGGGACAATAACACTGCAAAAAAAATCTGTATTTCTTTCCTACACCTGATTGTGTCCATTCCCTTTGCAGTAGATCTTTGTCAATGAATTCTTAATTTTTTCCAACTTTTCAACTAATGAATTCATGTAAATCAGGGGTCTTTACCATGGGTCCACAACCCACAGCAGTATGGCAGGTTTTTTTTTAAACAAAAGCACAATACTAAGTTAACTTTAATCAATGCTAAACTTATCAAGCTAAAGAAAATGCTTCATTGAATCTTCCACATTAAACTGTATCAAGTAAAATTAGGAAATGTTCACACATATGATGCATCAATCATCATTAACAATAACTGACTTTGAAAGTATCTTATGCTCACCAAAGCTGCTTTTATCAAAAATACAGTAAAATCATAATATTGTGAAATATAATAATAAAAAATAAAAAAATCAGCTTTAATTCATCCCAGTGATGGCAAAGCTGAATTTCCAGCAGTCATTACTTCAGTCTTTAGTGTCCTTTATCCTTCAGAAATCATTCTAATATGCTGATTTGGTGCTCAAGAAACACTTTTTATTATCAATGTTGAAAACAGTGCAACTTAATAACTTTATAGAAACCTTGATCGTTTGTCCAATGATTATTTGATGAATAGAAAGAACATTTGAAATTGAAATCTTTTTGTAACAATGTAAACATCTCTACTCTAAACAATTTAATGTCCTTTAGTAAGATTACTCTAAATAATCTTACTGACCCCAAACTTTTGAACGGTAGTGTATGTACTGTATTTGGTTCAATATGCATGTTATTATAGGTCTGGCTTAAAATGAAACACTCAGTTTTATAATATATGGAGGTCCCTGCTTCATTTCTCTATCAATTGAGTGGTCCTTTGCCTGGAAATGGTTGAAGAAGGGTTAAATCAGTGAATGTGACTTCAAGACATCTTGAATTGACACTGGAAGTGAAGTCACCATTGCCCGTGGACATCTAGCATAAAATTACAGCATAGTGAAGTGTTAAAGAAAACTTTCCAAGAGGACTGGATTACCAGATTCCCTTACCACGGGTTATAATGACAAAAGGATAAGTCATTCAAGCAAGTCCTTTATCTTGGGTCGTAAGAATAAACAATTCATCTTCAGTTTTACATTTGGCTCAACAGGGTCATAGCTGCCAGAACTTCCGAACTTCGCCATCGGTCCCGGGCCGTGAGGGAGGGAGACGGGCGCTGAGACCAGCAGTAGGAGGCAGGATTCATCATCCGGTTATAAGCTGGCACTGCTCGGTTCCTGAACCCCAACAAAAAGCCTGTCGCGCTCAAGTGAGCCCCAAAAGATTTGTTTTTGCCCGAATCGCTCAAAAATTGTGGGGAATCAACAGACCCAGAGGGCCACGGTGTCTCATCTGAGAGGATGAAGAAGCGGAAAAGGAAAATGTGTTTGTGGTGTGGTCACACTTCAGTAACGTTTTCCACACACAGACATAAATAGTGGTAGCAGGGGGCATCTCTCATTGCATGATGGGACAGTGATTGCACAATATTGGATAAGGCAGGTTTTGTGCCACAATGAAAAGGAAGGAAATGAGGGAGAAGAGTTGTGTGTGTGTGCCGTGTACTTCAAATGGTTCTAGGTCATATAAGGTCTAATCTAAGAGTCACTGACCACTTTCATATTTCATCAAGCATACGACAAAACAATTAGACTCAGAGTGACTTCATCTAAACACAGACAGACTGGTAAGAAAAAAGTATAAATACTTTAGTGAGTCAAAAGTATTTACAAAATGTATATATTCATGTACGTCACAACAAAAGCCCATTATCAGATTCTGTCACTGTTTTATAAACATTGATCAGAGCCATGGACATGAGGTTAGTGCACATCTGGATCAGTGTTATTATTGTTAACTAAAACTATTACAAATAATTTTCATTAATTGAAATAAATGTAAAATATAAATATTAGATGAAAAGCTTAAAAATGAGAAATGTTATCTTGGCAACTAACTCAAATAAGAAAATAAATTAAAAAAATACAAATAAGTTGAAAAGCTATTTATAAAACCACAAACTAAAACTAAGACGACAACTGAAAATATAAAAAATAAAAGCTATTATTAAATACTATAATGGTCTACTAAAATAACACAAGGCGCTCATGTGGAACACACAGGTTCCATGTTGTGACCATGTCACGTTGTTCCAACTGATGTGCACATGCAAAATAAAAGTACACAATCTCGATTTATTACATATTTGTTGGCATTTGCAGAATTTATTAGTATTGTAGTATTCATTAGTGGTTTAATATAACAATCTGTACAGTGCATCTCTCTCTATATGTTCTCTACAATCAGAGCTGTCTGCAAAGGCTGAATGTTCTCATGCACGCTCGCTCTCACACACCAATGCACATCCATTCCCTGGTCACACGTCCAAGGCCAGGTGCTGTGCGGAAAACACATGAATCAAATATTGGCATGTAAAAAAAATAAAATAAAAAAAGTCAAGGCACAGACAAGAAGAGCTGAATCCAGAAAACTGCTTACGGCGCTTGTTCTGTCCCTAAAACCGAAGAACTCCCTTTATAGTTTAATCATTTTGCATCTACTGTAAGGGACAGGCTTCAAACATACATCTTTTGTGCCAGTAGAAATTTAAAGGAAAGAAAAAGAAAACTCCCGTTAAACAAAAACAAACAAAACAATCCCTAAGTTCATTTTGAAGAGAGGATATAATATTGCACCCTCATTCCTATCAGGGAAAATATCAAAGTTATGGCAAGACGACACCGTTTAAATACAAAGAGCCATTTAATATTAGTTTTAATGTACAGCGGTGTACATAAACTCATGACCGTCTAAATGTGCTGACATTAGCCTGCTCTTGTATAATGTCTTTATCTCTAAGACATTAGGTTCCAGGCCTTACACATCTTCAGTCAGTTCTCGCATTTGCAATCAATGAATACAAGAAACTTAAGCCTCTGTTCTGCACATTGGAAGACCAATCAAAAACAATTTAACCTTAATCTGGTCATTTTTGTGACAATAGTAAACTAATTGTTTCCAAAGCTGCCACACAACTGTCATTCTTTAAGGTATTAAAATATAATCTACGTCTTGGCTGTAACAGACTAAAGCTGGAGTATTGTCTAGTATACAATTACTATGCATTAAATATTTAACAAGGGCAGTAACTGGATTCCCTGTATTGAGAACGCCCCAAAAAAAATTCCCTCATTATGATCTGCACTCACATGAACCCTTGACCCATCTGTGAGAATATTCATTTATCTTCTCACAGATATTAAAGGGATAGTTCACCCAAAATGAAAATTCTGTCATCAATCATTCACCATCATGCTGTTCCAAACCTGTGTGAAGATTGTTGGTAAACAAACAGTTTTGATTCCCATGGGGGGGGGGGGGGGGGGCGTACTGAGACATTTCTCAAAGTATCTTCTTTTGTGTTCCACAAAAGAAAGTAAGTCATACAGGTTTGTAACATAATAATGACTATCCCTTGACAAATTATGACAGCAATGTTCAAGCATAGTTAGTGTTTCAATTTCCTTTAACTTTGCAGCAATAAAAGTAATATCCACACTACAGTGCAACTGTAGTTGTCAAATTCAAAAATAAGATAAATAATACTTTAGATCTGTTGTAAAGGCAATTCAAATTGTGAGACAGGAAGTTAGTGTGACAAAAGAACAATACAAGATAATAAAACGCAACAAAAAACAGTTTTAAAGAACAAAATGTGATTTGGTGTCCTTAATGTGTTCAGTTAGTACACAGGAAGACATGGACACCATATCACACAGGCACGGGATGGTTTAGCAGGTGCACCTTTCAGAGAGGAGCATTAATATGTGTATGTGTCAGTCCAAGTGTCTTTGTGTTAAAAGAACAATATACCCAACTAATGGAGATGTGCAAGCGTAGTCTACACGCTCTGATGGTGGCAAATCATCAGGACGTGGGCCGTCTGCTGATGCGTTGGCTTTCTCAGGCTTGGTTGGTGGCGATGAGATTTTTCAGCTGTTTGACAACAGTGTCTATAAGCTTCTGCTTGTCCCGTTCGTTTTTACGGAACTGAGCGAACATGTTGTTCTTGCGGCTGGTGTCCTTCATCCTGCACACAATGAATGAAGCATATCAGATCATTAGATTACAAAAACAGAAAAAAGGAAGATTTTTTTCCACTTTGATAGTTTAGACTTTTATGTACTGTATCCTCAGTGTGAAATGCTCATAAATGAGAACAAAGGGAGGGCGAACAGAGAATGAAAAGTAGGATGGCTTCACTACAACATAACCTTTCCAAATTCGTCATTCATATGAAAACTAGCCAAGGAATATGATGAGACAGGGTGGCCACTTAAACTCAAATGTAATGTTGGTCACAGGGTGCTGTACCACTAAAGAGCTCAAGGAAGGACACAGACTTTAACTGAGACTACCATTGTGTGGTCAAGAAAGACATTCCAAATGGTGCTGCCATGCAGGAACCTTGGAGCAGACTTGCATGGAGGTTCTAATGATCCTGCTCACTTTCCTGCCGCTTGTGCCAAACGCTCATTCTCAGTAGCCTGGAGATCACTGAGCCAATGCATGCACATTCCTCTCATTCGCAACCAGCCAAACCGTGGCAGAGCTAGGCATCAGAGTTTGACAAAATACTGAAGTGACCCATCATCATTAAGTCATTAACAAAAAAAACACATTCTTTTATTCTGCATAGTCTGTAGTACTCGGCTTTTAAAGAAGGCATATCATGAAAAACAGGATTTTCCTTGCTCGTTTGATACTGAAAAAAAAGAAGCAAATCATCAATGAAAACAAAATGTACTGTAAACAGACATCATTACTGTTCAAAAGATTATTTTTATGCTTTTAAAAGTCTCTTATGCTAACCAAGGCTGCATTCATTTGATCAGTCAACTGTAATATTGTCCATTTAAAAAAGCTGTTCTCTATTTTAATACATTTTAAAATGTAATTTATTCCTGTGATGGCAAAGCTGAATTTTCAGCAGCCATTACTTCAGTCTTCAGTCACGATCCGATTCCAAAACGATTATTTTTATTTTTATTAATTAATTAATTAGTTTACCGACTTCTTTATTTCATTTAATTACATTTGTAATATTGTGAAAGAAAGAGTCACTCTGTTACAGAAGCAATTTCATGATCACCACCAGCCACAAATCCAATCGCTCTTTTTCTATCAACTCATCCTGCGAGTCTTATTCACTAAAAGTTATTAGGCAAGATAGCCATCACCACGGATACATGACTGTATTGCCATAGTGTGCATCACTGCTTTTTTGCAGAGAGCCGCCTCTGATTACCATGGTGATAAGAATCACCACCGCCTAGTGAGGAATGCTTGCTTTGTTGAGCATGAGAGTTTGTGACTCGCTTCTGGAGTTCAACAAACAAGTGAAGATGGAGGCGGACAGAGTATTAGAGTAGTGATTCTCAACTGGTTTTGCTTCAGGCTAGGATTTTACACTGGAGATTAGCTATCGACCTGGCCAAAAAGCAAAATAGTTTATTGTAAACTATAATTATTAAAACGACAGACTGCTCTCGGTTGCCGATAACTCATTGCACAAAACATTGTAGTCGGCACAAACCATGTTCATTCTAACTGCAACTGAACCTTTATTTTCTTCTACCTTGTGTAATTGTGCTCCATGTTTTTGAAGAACCATGTGGATAGCTGCTATGGAGAACTAGAACTTTTGAAATTGACATTCACAACAGCCTATTCATTTTCATATTTAAAAATGTAGTAAAAACTATTTAAATTGCAACATGCAACTTTTAAATTGCATTTTTATTAAGCATTTACAAAACCATATCCAGGTAGAAACCATATTTGTGTTGCTCTAAAGTTAAAGTCCTTTTTTTTTTTTAGCATTTTTCTGACCCCATCAGAACAGCCTGTAGCACATTTCTGGGTCATAACCAGTGCTCGAAGTGAGGGATTTGGGATTTGTGGTTTTTGATGTCACTTTGAATTATAGAATTGGCAAATTGCAGATTAAACATATGCCTATCTAGATAATTAACCTAATATAGGATTTGTCTATATTCTAAACTAATATTAATGAATGTGACAATATATTTAATGTTTTTTTTTTATTAGTTTAGCACAAATTAGTTTAGTGCATTTCTATATTATATTTTTCCTCTTCTGGATGTACAAAAATGGGACATTTAACCAGTACAATATATTGCCCATCCCTGCAATGAGGTGATACACAACCACATCACTGCTTCCCTGACTTCACTTCCTCAGTTCAGATGCTTCCTCCACTTACAAACAATCATGATTTTATTGGATGAGGTTTTTTAAACAAACTAAAACTCATATTCTTATATTTAATCTTCATTTCCCCTCTCTAAGTAACTAAAAAGCCTTTTCTTTTTAAGTACACTCCAATAAAGCAAAACTTTTCTCTTCAACAAACAGGTTGTGCTCTGATTCCACACAGAAACAGACACACACACAGACACAAACAGAGACACACACACACAATTCGTGCTTAGTAGTGTGCTTACTCTTGCCAGGCTAAATAATACAGATCACTTTCACTGAGAAAGAGGGGCAAGAGGGTAAAGCTGAGGTAAGTGCAGCTCAAATGGGATCAGGCGGATCCACTGCTGTTTTATATCACAGATACAAGAGGACAGACAGAGGAGGGAAGGAGAGAAGGAAAGAAACCGAGAGCGACAGAAGAAAGCTGAAGTGATCGAAGTCACAAGTCTAGCAAACATACACACACACACAACATTGAGGAATGCATACATTCTGCAAACATGTACTGAGTTTTAATAAAACACATGCAAACACTAACATTAACACTCACTCCTGTACATAACGTACAGCAAAATCATAAAGTGAACCAAACCCTGCAAACATACACTGATTACACACTGATCATGTAAGTGATTATAAAAAAACTTGTAAGTAATGTCCAGGTCGTATTTTACCCCAAAATTAAAAGAAACAAAACAAAACATATTTAATGTATTATCATTATTGTTATGTGTGTGGTTCAGGTATTCCCTACGTTATGGGGAAAATGCCCTCACAAAGATGGCAATATCTGAAGTCCTTATGGGCACATTTTTTGGTCCCCATGAGGAAAACCGCTTATACTAAGTGATGTTTTTTGAAAATCTTGGGTAAGTCATGGGTAGGTTTAGGGTTTGGGGATAGAATATACTGTACAGTTTATACAGTACAAATCATTGTGCCTATGCAATGTCCCCACAAAACACAAAAACCAATTTATTTTCTTTATGTAAAATATTGTTTCCTATTCTTATTTTGGGAGGTAAAATGTAACCTGGAAATTTCATGAAAATCACCAATGTAAGGGCACATCAACAAAATGCAGAATACTTACGATCGAGAAATCCTACTCATGAGTAACACATAAGATAATGAGAGGAAGAGAAAAAAACCTGTTTGCATCTGATCAGATGTCTTAAAGTAAGTGCATGTGGTTTGATGAGCGAGAGATGAGAGGAGAAAGAGATCAGTGTGAGACTCACTTCTCTAGGAGGGCCAGAGCCGTGTGAGGATTGACTCGCAGGTACTTGCAGGTGGGTCGGCCGTAGTCAGCCAGATACGTGGACCAGTCCCACTGAGTGAAGAGATCCAGTAACTAAAACCAGGATGGTGGTGGTGCGGGAAAGACGAGACAAAGAGAGATCATTAAAGTTCATTAAACACCATCACTGGCCCTTGTTAGATCAGGCCAGTTCACTTCTCCCAATGTTACATAAGTGAGCAGGGCTTCTTAAATGAGATTATAGAGGAGACACAGGGGAAAGCAACATGACAAAGCAGGGGATTAGAGGAGAATGGAGAGAGGTTAAAGAGAGAACAGCCATTTACACTCTTTCACCCTGAATGCAGGGCTCTTTCTGACCCGGACCTGACCTGATAATGGGCCGGTAATGACCCGCGATTGACCGGGCCAGCTACTGACCTTGCTGGAGCCTGGCCAAAAATGCACCCCTCAGCACTGGCTCAATAAACAACAGAGCACATTCCTCCCTCCCAAACAAACCCACTCGCACAAACACACACACACACATTTAGACGCAGATTCAGTGCTGGGAATGCACACAAACATGTCATCAAAACTTGCCAACAGAAAGAAAAAAAGCAAATGAATACACAACAACCTCTGTATTCAACCGTAAACACACATAAAGGACACATGAAACCCTATATGCCTATGTGTGCATAAGGAAAAAGCATCCAGGACAGCAAGAAATATCTTTAAGTATGTTAAATGCACTGTTATTGAGCCACAGCAGGTTTTTATGAAGTCGAGCAACAGTCTTAATCTGTCTTTCCAAGTAAGTATACAATGAATATTTATTAAATAAATGTCAGATGTGTGCACAAAGCTGAGGCCAAATGAAGTTTTGAATAAAGTGTATACATGCTGGATGAAGCCACGCTATAAATGCAATATCAAGTTCCGCTAAGGTGTCGAGCAAAATCTCAACGGCAAAAAAGGACCATTGTCTATTGTCAGAAGTGTAGCGGTATATAAAGCACAATTCATACGGAATTCTCTTTCAAACCAAACAACTTTCAGTTGGGTCAATCTGCGTGACCAACTTGAACCCATAGCGCAATCTGCATGGAGAATTCACGATTGTGTGGATTACAAATGACTGAATTTCGCCGGCAAAAATTCGGTGAACAACAGTAAATGTGACCGCAGCTTTATTTCGACTTTTCAACAACAAAAAAAGAAGAAAAGAAAAGACCGGCAGTCAGACTAAACCATTTACATGAGCAAGTATTGTTTTAGTCCAACTGGAATCAAAATTTTAATAAACAACAAATTCAACCGCCTGTATTTTCAAACAAAACTTCTCATGAAACAATGCCCACACACACACACACCCTGTGCGATGGCAGATAAGCACCTGTGTGAGATAAGTGATTTTTGGATTTGCATTCATATCTTATCTTGTTTTTTCCTTTCTCTTCTCTTCTTCCCGCTAGCATGGTCTATACAGACCCACCAAGGGAGGAAGGCTGAGGAGAAGAGAGAGGGAAATAGAGGCCAGGTTTTGCCGCTGTCATTTGTAATCTGAATGCACTTGCATTCCACATAGCGCTAGCTAGTGTGTCAAACTCGTCCATGACCTGGGTTTCACCTTTCCGCTCTGCCTCTCCGCTCTGCCTTCACCTCCCAATGAACTTCCACTCGGTCTCTCTCTTTGACCTCTGCGTGACCCCCGACAGTGTTATCGGCCCCTGTCTGAACAAACAGAGGGCCACGCTAGAGAGGAGCTGGGGCATGGGGGCGTGCGGGCGCTGGATTATCACTTCCTCTCATTCTTCTAAAAGAAAGAATGATGGAGAGAAAGGGAGCGAAAAAAGAAAACATGACGTTGCACATTGATGTGTTGCTCTCGTTTCCCCTCACAGCCTCAGCGTCACCCCTCGTTCACACTATCTCTCTCCTCTCTGGGCCGTTTGGATAAGGGCTTATAACAGTTATTCCGACCGTCGTACTTGTTTGTTTGGAACGCAGCAGGAATAACTATTCTCGTTAATAGCCTGGGGGTGTTGGGAATTGACTGCCGTGTTTTTCTTTTCTCCCCTTAGACTTGTTGCACTTTCTGGCAGTGTTCTGGAAAAACAAGGTTTGATTTGCCACTTTACCCGTGCAATAAATCAAAAAATGCTCTGGTGGGGAGTTTTGTTATGTAATGATCTAGTTACCTATGCCCTAGTAACCTAGTAGCCATCTACAAACGGCTTGTGAATTACCAGCCTATAGAATATAATTATTCATTATGACTTCATGAAGTCGATGCGAATGAGCTGCTATGTAAAACTAAGATGAAAGGATAACGTTCTTAACCTCCAAGTCGGTTAGTTTTGTGTTCTCTAGTCACTAATGCTGAATTGTTTTTTTTTTTCCTCTTTGTGCCATCACTGCCACTATTAGTTCATCCATGCCTTCTCCTCGCACTCCTTTTCTCGTTAGTTCTCCTCTCACCTCTGGCTGCCCTCTGGCTCTCAGTGTTGTTTAGTGCATTCTGGAACTGGCCGTCAGCCCCAGAGGCTCATGCAGGCCAAAGTCAGTTGAGCTTAAGCCTGAATAATGATAACATTGATGATAACCAGCATAGAAAAGAGAGATCAGCCTAGTAAAGAAAGAAATAACAACAACCCCACTTTGCTAAAACAAACTAGTAGGGAGGAAGAGAGAAAAAGAGGCCAAAGTATCTATAGTTAAATATACAGATTGCCTGACCTATATTCAAAAATGCCTATGCAGTTATCTGGTAGAGTACAGCTTCGAGCTGCATGTTAATAAAAATGTCTTCTAAACATGGGATGAATCACAATGGGCTGGTATGCGAGTTGTGATTTGAACCGCAGCAAATAAGGCTCAAGTGACCGTCATAAATGTGAACGACGAGCAAATCCGATACAGATACAGCAGCAGTAAAACTCCTCTGGGAGCAAATATGAACATGAGAGATCCAGAACACCTTTAAGCGCTCAGTGTTTTCTATGATGTAGTCAGTAAGATGAAGATGAACAAAAGTCTTATGGGTTTGGAATGACATGAGAGTGAGTACATAATGACAATTTTCAATTTTGGGTAAAGTAAAAAGTGATAAATTAAACATTCAAAAAGTTTGGATCAGAGCAGATTGTTTGGGTCTATGGTTAATAAAAATACTGGTGGAAAATCAGATGGTGGGCTGCTAACTTCATGGAATGACTAACGATTATGATCCCTAATCATCCTGTCCACCCCTAATCAATCAAGCGGGTGGTTTTGAACTCAACCCTTAAGGTGCCAAGTTAACATGCATTCTGATCCTCATATTACCATCACCACTTATGATTATTTCTAGAAGTTTCTGTGAGAAATCTGTTAACGTTAATGAGAAAAGTCAGGTCTTATCTTGACATTAACCTGCACATGTAACCGACAGAGAGGTCTGAATCAAAAACACTTAGCTCAGCTATCCATGGCTCTGGATCATGTGAATGTAGAGAGAAGAGCGGAAAGAAAAAAAGGGAAGGAGGAGCAACTAAAACATCATTCAACATCAGTCAAAGTCCAGTGGGAGGAAAATGATAAGCAGTATCGGAGTACTGAAAAAAGGAAAAGTGGCTCCCTGTTTCTCAAGCCATATTTCAGTCCACATAGCAGTAGCACTCAAGGTCAGAGGTTATCCATAGAGGTTATCCTGGCTTAGACTCCATCTACACTAAAGTGTCCAGCAAACAGTAAGCATGAGACACTCAAACACAAATCTCAGTGTATGCAAACAAACATGCTCTTAACTTCAGGGAAACGTCATGTCAATCAGAATAGATTAACAACGTTGAACGTATGCTTTCTCTGTCTGTGAAAAAAAAAAAACTTTAAAATGACAAAGTCCTAGAGGCACCAGTGCTGGGAATGACAGCAACTGTCAATCAAAACGAGAGAAGGTGGAGAAGAGGAATAAGAGACAAGAAAGACAAAAAGAAAATAAATGGGTCCATAATGGAAAAAAGATGATGTGGAGGGGGAAGAGAAATATGATGGAGAGGGAAAGGAAGAGGAGGCAGCAGAGGGAGAGCAAGAGAAGAAGAGACTCCCTCTTCTTCTCCTGCTCTCCCTTTGCTGCCTCAGATTGTTGTGCAGGTCTCAAACGAGTCAAAACGAGGGAATCAAAATAAAGGAAGGAAAAACATGTTCAGCACTTTACAATAACTCATCTTTAGTTAATACAGGTATATAGCTAACAATGACAGAAAACACTTTTATAGCATTTATTAACCTAGGCCAATATTAAAGTTGCAATGTAACAGAAGTAGCAACAGATCTTTTCTTCCTTTTGTGACGTTCACCCAAGTTATCGAAAAGAAGAAAGAACAGGGTGGGGACTGTTGTATGTGAATTGAACTTTCAGTTGACTGTAAGAAAGGGGTGGGGTATGAGCTGACTAAATGATCGGATTAGTCAAGCATGTCACCAGAGAGAAGTTTGTTGTTTGACTGGAAGATCCAGTTTGGATTAAAAATAACTAGGTATTAGTCATTGTAATTTTATATCTAATGCATTAACTAATGATAACAAATGAATAAGAATCAGAATGAGCTTAATTGCCAAGTATGTACCTTTCAGTACACATGAGGAATTTGTCTTGGTGACAGAAGCTTCCACAGCACAGACAAAATGACAGCGACAAGACTAAGATAATACAAATATAAAAATACACAATATACAAAATCAACAAACAATATATGTGTATGTACAGTGAACAATAGACAGTATGAAATCTTAAGTGTTACAGAGACATGCAAGTAACAATCCTAACACAATTCTGAAGGAATAAATCAATCAAAAATAGTTTTGACGGAGAATAAATGATGACAGAATTTTTCATTTCTGGATGAACTATCATTATGAAATTTTGCTGCTATATGATCATGTTAACAAAATAAAATGGCAGGGACATAAGTCTTTAAACAGAGTGTACCAAAAAGAGGCAGTAATGACCTGTACCCATCAGAGTACTCCAGAGTGAGTCGGACATAGTGATGCTCATTCAAATAGAATTCACCCTGCACTGAACTCTGAAGAGAGTAAAATCAGAGTGAGTGTAAAAATGAACAATGACCACTTACCATTGGTCTGCTCTGCTAGGATGCTGTGCTCCCTTCTGCTGGTGGGTCTGTGCCACAACTGAGTGGCTCATTTAATTACATTAGTAGAAGCAGAGACCTAAATGATTAAGACTGGCCAGAAGTCTCAAGAGGGCTTCAGAGGATCTCAGCAGAGCAGAAGCTCCAGCCCGAAGTATTCTGACAGCCGTAACTTGATTAAAAAGGGTACAAACATTGCTGTAACAGGCCGCAGGACACAGAGTTCATGAGATTCATTTTCCACCTTTTCAACTCAATGACAATACTTAATTGATACAGAGATTCTCTTGCTGGGTGTGTATAGTACAAGTCACTACAGGGAACTGCTAATCTCTAACTGCAAAGTGAAAATTTACCGAGGGAACTCTAAGCATGTCCGAAAAGCTTGAGGGAGGTTGGGGTCAGAGGGTGGTCAAGATGGAGATGGTTGCGGTGGCCGACACACTGCCTCTAAGCTGAACCCCACTCGGGTCATTGTTCTGTTATCAGCCCTGTTCGCTCCGTTTGCAAGCCACATCAGGGACAAGCAAAAACAGCCCTTTTCCTGAGGCCACAACGTCTAAGGAGCCATAGTCTGGGGAGGACTTGGCCTCAAACTTACCTTCCTGTCCTCTTCAGACCAGGAAGAGTTATCTCGGGGGTTATGGTGTGGTGAAGCGGTCATAGAGACCTGAGGAAAGTGGCTAAATCCAACAGAATGCAAAACTGTCCCATTTCTGAAACATTTAACGATTTCAAAAGGCTGGGTAAGAAAACCTTATTAAAACCTGGTTCATTGAAATCTCAGATGACAGAAAAATCAGATGACAAACTGTGACTGAGGTATTATAAAAAGTTAACCAAAAGTATAAAAATGAACGTAAAAAGATGAAAAATGTTATTACATAAAATAATAAGTCTTTGGGTCACAGAACAGATGATTTGGCACGTCCTTCTGTATACTTTCTGTGACCTTCTGGTTGACTTGTTTTGACACCTATTTTAATAGTTACGACTGTAATTAATGGGCGTTTGACCGTTTACGTTAGCTTAGGGGAAGAGGTGGCCTCACTTTCAACTTCCTGTCCATTCAGAAAAGAGATTTATTGCCAGGTCAATATGACAACAAAACAGTCACAAGCCCTTTCAGTCTAATCCAGAAGAGATCAACTAAGAATGAGTGGTAACAAATAAATTAGCAGTATCTATGTGCGAACAATAACATTTTGCATTTGGAGGATGAGCTCATTTTCACTGTCATTTCTCCACACAACCCATTTTAAAGGAGTCGCTGGTGGTAATGAATAACTGTTAGACTGAAGAACTTGGCACTGGCCTGGGGAAGACATGACCTCCCTTTTACCTTCCGGTCTATTCTGACATGGTTAGTTATTGCTTGGGAAGAAGTGTGACAGAATGGTCAGAGCTGAGCCAGTAGCAAGCATCTAAAAGAGTCTGCAATGTGCAAAGAGAGCTAAAAGGAGCACAGAACAGAAAAAAGTATGATATTGGAATATTTACCAGAGAAGGTTTTAAAATGTTTAAATACATGTGGTCAGAATTATGTTCTATGCCTGATCTAAGCATGTTATCCAATTACTCTTATAGACAACAGTTATTCAGAGGAAAATGATGAAATAGTACACAATTATAGATTTGTGCCTTCACACATCACATATGTAACAGGCCACAATGAAGCACAAAAGTTTATATATGTAGGCCTACATAAACTCATAACATATGTATATGTATATGTGTATATAATATATATATAAAAATAAAAGTTTATATATACATTTATGTTCAAGATTTTGGGGTCAATACTTAAAACAATTAACACTTTTATTCAGCAAATATGCATTAAATTGATCAATAAAGACTTACTGTTTACATTTTTTTTTACATTTTTTTTTTTACAAAAGATTTACATTTTAATAGCTGTTCTTCTGAACTTTCTATTCATCAAATAATCCTGAAAAAATGTATTACGGTTTCCAAAAAAGTTAAGCAGCACAACTGTTTGCAACATTGATAATAATAAGAAATGTTTCTTGAGGACTGAATTAACACATTATAATGATTTCTGAAGGATAATGTAACACAAAAGATGTTAACACAAAAGTAATGACTGCTGAAAATTCAGCTTTGCCACCACAGGAATAAATTATATATTTTTAAATATATTAAACAGGTATTTTAGGTATTGCTGTTTTTACTGTACTTAACAAATAAATGCAGCCTTCGTGAGAATAAGAGACTTTCAAAAATCCCCCAAACAGTTCAGTTCTTCATCAGGAATTGTCCTGTTCAACACAATAAAAAATATATTTTTTCTCTATGGAGAAAATATGGGGTTTTTACTTCCGGAAAATTAATGTTCCGCTCTATTCCTAAATGTGGTAAAAAGAAGATGAAATTAAGTGGAATATTCAAATATGAAAATTAAATTCAAAACAACTTTATTAACAACATGACACACACAGTGTCTTTTGTTAAAAGCAGTTTCCAGAAATCATATTTATGCCGAGGGTGTCTCATCGTTCATATTTATAAGAAAAGAGCCTTTTTACGGCTTACAGGAAATGGACAAAATATCAAAACTACTCTTACAGCTGCTGTATGCAAATGAAGATGGAATGTGGATCTGTGTGCGCGTGTTGTGCTGACAGACAATAAACCAGCATTACAGAACTCCTACCCCTTTCATAGGGCATGAATAAGGATATAATCTGATAAAAGGTTTTTTGGTGATGCCGTGATGCTGTCTCTATGGACGTGAACTCTGATAGCCCTCATGATCAAGGTCAAAGAGAGGCTACAGACTGAATACTGCTTACTCATGATCACCACAGCATAAAGACAAACAGATAAACAGCTGCCAAAGAAAGTGAAAGAGAGAGAGAGAGAGAGAGAGAAACAAAACAAAATTAAACTAAGGGTCAGGTTGATGCTTGTTATCCCAGCGGAATTTACCAAATCCTATTTACCTTACTAAATGGCAAACAAATTGGCATTTGTAAATGGCCTACAACACATTGTGCTTTCCGGTAAAAAGGTGATGAGGGTTGAGATGGAGGTTGCTAAAGAGGCAAGACCGGTAAATCAACCTTTCTGTCAAGCCTTTAAGTAGAAGGAGGAGGAGAATGAAAAAATAAGCTAAGAAAAATAGAGAAAAAAGAAACGGGGGGGTGGGAAGAGAGAAAAAAAACGAGTAAAAGGGAAAAAAATACCAGTCTCTTTTCTGTACCCCCGTTACCCAGGCTCTCCCGTGAGGGCATAGCCCCTGGCGCGGGGCTGATCTAAAATGGTACAGGGTAAGCGGCTCAGACTTTGGATCCTGCCTGACTCCCTGACTGGACCAAAGCCAAGGTTACCAGAGGGTCAGCTCCCCCTCTCTCTGTCCCGATTCCAGCGTGTATAACATGCATAACACAGAGACTTGCTGCTTTACCATACAAACCCTCCTCGACCTGCCAATCCTAACTGAGCCTGTGAGAGACGGAGAGGGAAAAAGAGCGAGACAGATAGCACGTCAGGCTTATCGTCCGCTGGCTCCGAGGGAATGCAAGCAGGGTCGCCCGGAGGCCACTCGACTGGCCCACCCCCTACTCGCTCACTCTCCCTCGGACGGAAAGACAGGCGGAAGGCTGGAGAAAGTGATTACACCTGGTCTAGTTCTGGCTGTTAACTAGAGGAAGGTCAGCCAGCGTGCGCCAGGGCCAGAATGAGTTCACTGTCCAAAACGTCACATTCATGTATCTTCCCACTCGCTCCCCCATTCTCTTTCCTCATCACTTAGAGTTGTCAGCTGTGTGCTCTACAAAATACAATGGGTGAAGTTTGCAGCAAACGTGCATAAAAACATTAAAATGACTACGCACGACAATGTTGCTGAGTAGTATTATGTATATGAAAGTAGTGTTAAAATATTATGATTCTATTTTCCAGAAAAGCACGGCTTTCGTTCAGTAGATCAAATATGTATAAGTGTTCCATCATGGGATGACATTAAAAATCTTTGTTTCTTGAGATGTTAATCATGCGCAAGTCGCGATGGATAAAAGCATCTGAAAAAAAAAAAAATTAAAAAGAAATTACAAAAAACTAAAGCATAATCTATACACAAAATATATAGTTTTTAAAAATCAATCACCATTATATTCTAAGAAAACCAAACAAGACAAGCAACCTATTTTAATGCCTCTATTTTAATACTATGTTGATCAGGGTTGAGTAAAATTCAGAAGTTAAAGGGACAATGTGTACTTTTTAGGTATTTTATTATCTAAAACCAATATTTTTATTCATAAATATGTCCTCAATGGTGTACAAATACCTCCGCCAATTATCTGATTTATCCTCGTAAACGAAGAATTTATTATCTTTATATACATGGGACGGGTAGGTCCACGGAGGCTTCCATGTAGTTCCGTCATCTTGAAAAATTATAATAGCAGAGAGGGACAAAAAGTACTAGGCCAACGCGTTTCCACAGCGCGTTTTCGTTCAGAGCCAGTGTCATGCTACTAGTATGTACGCTACGTCAGCGTCACGTCCTAGTATGGCCACAGTTACGTCACGTAACTGAAAGCAGCAGAAACGGAGGAGCAGAGCAGTGAGAGGTGCTTGTCACTGCCCCGGCAAGTTTCACAGTCAGTAATTCATACTGTAACATTCGTTTGTTCGTTGTGTCAAGTTGCAGTTTATTTGAAATAACAAACCTGTTCACCCGAAGGAACACTCGACGAAGTGCTATTAGAAGACATCCTGTCATAGCTTTTTGGTACATAACGGCTACCGTAGATACAACACGCATTTGAAAAAGCTAGGCGCTGGAGAGAGCACAATTGGTTTGAATGCAAAATACAAATTCACCGCTAGATGGGAGAAATTCCTACACATTGTCCCTTTAAGAATTCAAAGAAATTCAACACAGGTAATTAATTCAGGGAAATATAGAAACTGAATAGAACATTTTATAGATGGCATTTCAAACGTCCATACATCCATCGAAAAAAACACACAACTTCTGAAGCAGGGAAGCTGCAGGGAACCACCAATCCTTAAGCTGTTGCTCCTTAACACAGTGGGCCCTATCTTGCACCCAGCGCACGATCTGAAACGCAAGTGTCAAAGCGCAAAGCGCAAGTGACTTTGTGGGCGGATCCCGGCGCTGTTGCTATTTTCCCGGCGGGATAAATGCCTCTTGCGCCTGGCGCAAATCTAAAAGAGGTTGGTCTGAAGTAGCTTCATTATTCATAGGTGTGGTTTGGGCGTAACGTGGAATAAACCAATCAGAGCGTCATCTCACATTCCCTTTAAGAGCAGGTGCGCATGTTGCATGGCGGATTGCTATTATAACGGCGGATTCACCAGGCGCGCGTCAGGAGCGGTTCACAGCCGAGGAGACCGACGTTCTTGTCAGGACCGTGAAAGACAGAGAAGTGACGTTGTATTGCGTGTTTTGCGTGCACCTGTAAACTATGGCATAAACCCTCATGCAAACACCCTCAGACGGCACTGTTTATTGACTGTCTGAAGTAGAATGCATGCAGAAATAACAAGAAATTCAACGTTCAAATCAGACTTATCTATCTATCTATCTATCTATCTATCTATCTATCTATCTATCTATCTATCTATCTATCTATCTATCTATCTATCTATCTATCTATCTATCTATCTATCCATCTATCTATCTATCGTGGGTGGGTTTCTCCCATCCCCATACAAATCAGCGTCGGTTAAACAGGCGTGGGAGGAAAAAAAACTAAATTTTCATGGACACCACAATGATTTCCCTCATGTGTTAATATTTTTCCTTGTTATAATGTATGATTTGCAAAAATAAAAACTGCTGCATCTGTGTTGATGAGATAATCAAAGTGTATGCGCGTTGTGCACCCGCTACATTATGGCCAAGCATGCGCGCTTAAAATAGCATAATGAACAACGCGCAACGCGCCACTGACTTTAGACTAGGTTTTTTCTGGTCAGTGGCGCAATTGTTTTATAGAACAGCAAAATAGCATGAGGGAAAGTTTGCGCCGGAACACGCCTCCTCTTTGCGCTGAACCGCCCCGGGGAGCGCAAGTGTATTTCTTAGTTAACCGACGTGCGTCTGTGGAGGGAAAAGTCCGCTTTGCGCGGGTGCAAAATAGGAATGATACATGCGTCAGTGTACAAAGTCATTTGCGCCGAGTGCAAGATAGAGCCCAGTGTCACAATAACAATCAATAATATATATATTTTTTTTAAATCATCAATAAAAACAAACATCTACCTGTCCTATATCCTATACCTGTCTCTTTATCCTATAACCCTGATATTGTGTTTGTTCTCCAATTTACCTCCAGACCAGCACTGTGACACTAATTATGAGTATTCTTCTTTCTTTGTGTTGCATCTTTTCCTCTCTCCCAAGAACATAGGTTTTGGTAATCAAAGGCCACACCAGAATGTCAAGCTGTACTAAAATCCACAGAACAAGAAAATGTAATTTAAAATTAAATACAGCGTGACAAGCAGAATATATAAATAAGCTTTTAAACAAAGGAACATAAGGCACAAGAACGTTAAATCCATCCAAACTGACAAAAAAAGTGCTCCTAGAGTGTAAGTTACCAGAACCAAGGGTCAGAACTGAGGGAAAACCACAAATATGTGGGTCCCATAAATGACCCCTATATCAGCACACACACACACACACAGACAAAAACATTCTATTCTACACATTTGAAAAGTGGAGGAGCTCCAGTCCAGCAGCTGGACAACGGGAAGCCCTATTTTGAACTGGAGCGGTTTCCAAGCATTTTTAGAAAAAGTTTAACTTAAAGGGATAGTTCACACAAAAATGGAAATCCTGTAATTTACTCACTCTCATGTTGTTCCAAACATGGAACACAGTAGAAGATACTTCACCTGTTTATGTCCGTATTATGAAAGTCAATGGGGTCCAAAACATTTATGTTCCTAAAAAGACAAACGTACTATGAAACTAATCCACACGACTCAACTGGTATATTCTTTTGAAGCAACACGATCATTTGGCATTCTAATATAGATCTATCTAAGACTATGGAATAACACAAGACTCTTGTATTGTTTTGAATGGGGAAAAGTGCAACGTTCAATATGGCGGAATAAGTCCTGCCTTCTAAATAAGAGCCAATCGCCGATTGGTAAAGTCATCACGTCACTGCAGCTGCAGTGTTCCTATAGAAACAGTCAGACGCGCACTTCCACTGCGCATGAGCTTGATCCAGCCTGAAAAATTTTGTTTTCTGTCATGATTCGAGCGGTTAGAAACAAAATTGATGAGATTTCAGATTTCATTGGTGATTTCAAATATGAAATTTAATCGTAAGCTTGGTGAACAGTTTTGGAGAATTTGATGTTTCCTCATTCAAAGAGATAGGAGCTGCACTTGCATACCCGAGAGGAGTTTCAAAGATGGTCGCTGAGTGAAATGCCTAGTCTTAAAGGGACTAAAAAGTCTTTATTTACTCTTAGATTGAATAAAGGCATTGATCAATGCACACAACACAATCAAATATGGCAACAAAAACTTCAACTGATGTCAAATCTCAATGGTTCTTGCACATCACGAGGCCAAACATATTGACATTTGTGTTGCCATATTTGATGTAGCCTGCATATGCATGTGTGGATTAATTTTTGGTTTTGATTTGAAAGTAAATAAAGGCTTAAATTCTGATTTGTTCATCATACAAAGTGATCATGTAACTTCAGATACACCAGTTGTATGGATTCATTTCACAGTACCTTGATGTCCTATTTGGACCTTCAAACAATCTGGATCCTGTTGACTTCCATAATATGCCAAAACATATCTTCTTTTGTGTTCCACAGAAGAAGAAAAATCATACAGGTTTGGAATGATGTAGGTAAGGGAATGATGATATAACTTTCATTTTAGGATGAACTATCCTTTTTAAGGATTCGAGAGAGAAAGAAAGAAAAGGGTAAGCTGGAGAAGCAAGGATCAGTTGACAGTTTGTGTTCATGCTGTAGTGAGAGAGAAGATCCATTCAGCCCTATGAGGATGGCACTGATATGCGACCCTGCCGCAAAGAGAGATGTCAACCCCCTGCTCGGAGAATATCTGCTCCCTCACTGACTCCATACAAGCAGGGCAGCTCATCCGTCTGA
Source organism: Rhinichthys klamathensis goyatoka (assembly GCF_029890125.1). NCBI lineage: Eukaryota > Metazoa > Chordata > Actinopteri > Cypriniformes > Leuciscidae > Rhinichthys > Rhinichthys klamathensis. The sequence continues at coordinate 1,256,463 of NW_026606794.1, read as the reverse complement.
CCCCTGGAGACCTATGACAGCGCCTCAAACAGGCCTTTCACTGACACACACCAGCACACCATTGAGAAAGAGCAGGGGGGATGGATTTAAGCGTGACACACTCACTGGGCATTGAGAGGAAGCAAATGGGGGACGATTAAACTGTGACACCTGTCACTGGCTTGTTTAGGGAGACTATGGAGAAATGGTCTGGAGAGCACTGCCTGTGTCGTTTCCTTTTCTTTCTCCTTCCTACATTTCCACTCCTTCTCATTCATTTTCACATATTTTCCATAAGCAAAGGCAGGAAAATCTGGGAGAGCTGGTTTGCTTGTACAATCGAGATTCTGTAGCAGTCTTGGTTCTTTTAAACTTTCTATCTCTCCCTAAAGGAACCACAAAAAAGCGGATCTGTGGGAGGCTGTAGTTGAACAGGGTTAGGAGAAGAGCACGGCCCATATGGTTTCATCCTCAATCTCTCTTCTTTCCTGCGCACCTTCACTGCCTGACCTCAGCTACTGAACCAGGCAGGTTAAGGTTCAGGGAGACTGTGGTTGACAGAGAGGCTCCATTAAAAACACAAACACACACTCCGGTTCATCCTACTGACATCGCTAAAAGAGAATGTGGGACAAAGGTGGTCTTAAACTCACCTATCCTCCAAAGGTGGAAAATAACCTTACAGATCAGATGATCATTGAACTGCCAGTGGATGACAAGAAACTGACTGGAATTCTAAAATAGAATGTCCTTAAGGAACAAATGATTTTTTTTTTTTCTTAATTGTTTGTGGAGACAGGGTAGGGAATTTGGATTTGCATCATCCACATGAGCACCATGGCTTAATGTGTCTTTCAGAGCTCAAAATATAAGGAACATCTAAAAGAAAAGTTCACCCAAAAAAAGAAAAAGGTTCTGTTGTCATTTACTCACCCTTATGTTGTTCTAAACCTGTATGACTTTCTTCTCTGGAACACAAAATAAGATATATTTATATATATTTTTAAATTTTGTTGTCTATATAATGGGTCCAATATTGCTATTTTTCATTTTTGGGTGAACTATCTCTCTAAATACAAAAACGTATGCAACCAGAACAGTGTTGACTGTAGTGATAGATGTATAAGAGAAGAAGGTGGCATAACAGCGGCAATCCCACAGAGAGCAGATGGACATTTTACTGCAGTGATTCACTCTCCCAAAGGCATATGCTTGACAGGGAAATACCAAACAGCAATTTTGGAAACGGCTGGAAATCCCACATCTAGATAGAGTTCGGTTTCAATTTCCAAAGTAACTTTTATATGCACCATATTCTCACTCATCTCTTAGTCAGAATTTCCACTTTTTCAATAATGACCACATTGTGTCTCGTCATTAATCAATGTTTAATGGTAGTTTGCTTTCGTTTTGACTTTTCAAAGTGCTTAGCCTTTCAGTTTTACACAAATAGAAACTGTTAATAGAAAGTGATGTCATGTATAGATCCATTTCCCCCCAAAGCCTGCATGTTTGCACATGTTCAGCAACTGTCTGAAACAAATGATACATTAATACTGCAAGTGTTCCTTGCATGGGACACTCCCGTTAGTCATTTCTCTGAACCGGTGAACTTCCTCCTATACCACAAACAATATGAAGATTAATTATAGTGTCACAAATCAGAAAAAAATGACAAGAGTTAATAAAAAAAACTAATAATAAACTACAATAGGGTACATCCACTACTGTTCAAAAGCTTTGGGTCAGAATGATTTATTTTGTTAATTACTCAATTAATTAATATTATTCTGCAAGTTTGCATTTAATTGATCAAAAGTGACAGTAAATACGTTCACATTGTTCCAAGAAAATACAGTTCTATTGAACTTTCTAATCATCAAAGAATCCTTTAAAAAAAATTGATCAGTTTCCACAAAAATATTAAACAACTGTTTTCAACATTTATAACAATAAGAAATGTTTCTTGAGCACCAAATCAGCACATTAGAGTGATTTGTAAAGGATCATGCGACACTGAAGACTGGAGTAATGGCATCTAAAAACTCAACCATGTCATCACAGGAATAAATTACATTACATTAAAATATATTAGTTACTTAAAAATTATAATAATATTTCACAATATTAGTGTTTTTACCGACCCAAAACTTCTCAAGTGATTCTATAATTGGAGATACATTAACATTTTGTATTAGAGATACATTTTCAGCTATATAAGACACTTTTTACAGTAAATATTATATTGTATAAATATATATATGGTACACTATGTAACGTTTGGCACTCTAGAGGTTAATAAACAAAACTGCATGCACCTTGCAGAAGAACGTTGTAGCCGGAGCTACTTCTTTCTGTTTATGTACTTGTATACTGGGTTACTCTGCAGCGGTCGGCGTCCTGCTCTGTCTAAAAATAGTCCGAATATAGGCATACCGTAGTGATTCAGGATAAACCAAAAACGTGGTTTGGAAGATGGATTTGTTATATAAATAAAAAAAATGTAAAAAAAAAAAAAAAAACAGTGTACCTTTAAAGAAAACAATGTATACCATCAAATCGCCTACACATTGAAGTTTGAGAGGAACAAAATATCTCATTTTGTTACAAGAAGTCTTTATAACTGAAGGAACATTCTCCAGATTCCCTGACTCTCTAGAGAAGGTTGCTGACTGAGATTTGGGAGCAAGCAGCAAATTTTCTTAAACCGCAGTGAACTCCTTTCAGGGTGGAGGGGGTGGTGGTGTTCAAATTTCTGGCTCGCCAACATGTCCCCGCCTTGCACCCTGTTGCCGGAACAACATTCTTTCACTATGGGTCACTAGCGGACTCTGAGTTTGTTTAGCGATTACCAAACACACACATAAAAATATAAAGGAATATAAACAGACTCCAAAATAACCCTGAGAGTATTAAATCATCAGATGGTGCCAGAACATTATACGGATTACATTTCAATCATTTGTTTCTGTGCAAGCAGCAAACCACACTTAAACCAACATAACCAACTTTGACAGCAGAACAGAGTTATCACAATCACAAGAGAAAAAGTGATGTCAGAGACAAAGAAATAGAGGTAAAAGAAATCCGACACAGCTATAGTTGGCTAGCTAGAATCGTATGGACACCAAGAAGGTGCCCATAGGGTTCAGAAGGATGCAAGCATAAGCCTCTAGTGGTGTCACTGGTGTTAGGCTTTCACCACCAAGGACTAAGAGAAAGGAATGGAAGGGGTTAGAGAGGGGAAATGCATTTTACATTGAATCCTTTTAACAACGTTCCAGGAATACTAGGATAATGCCTGTGGACAGGCCACAGGAATGCTTAGCAGCCTCATGGTTCCTAAATTCACGGGACCAGGAAAAAGTATCCCCGCCCCCTCTGCACTTCTATGCAGTGCCCCAGAATGAATCATAAAGTGTGGGTAGGAGAGACAACACAGCAGGGGATGTAAATAATGTCTCTCATACCTTCAACCATCACCCTCTATGACACACATGGATATGGAGCTAAAAGAGTCTCAAAGATAAATGCACACACTACATTCATACATGCACACACATGATTCATAAATACACACACAGGATACACAAATGCGCACAAAATTCACAAACGCACACACAAAATTTAAAAAGCACAGAAGATTCACGAACGCATACAAAGTTCAGAAATGCACACAAAATTCAGAAATGCACACACAATTCAGAAATGCAAACAAAATGTACAAATGCACACAAGATTCAGAAATGCACAGGACAAGTTTCACAAATGTATTTCTGATGCGCACACAACTATATGTTGATTTACAAACTGCTTGCGGTCTGTGAGCTTCACGGCATTTGTGTGAATTTTGAGACTCCCCTGACTTGGCTCGACACACAAATGCCTTTTTTTTAAACAGGAAATGATCTGCAACAACCAATCAGATATCTCCCTTGTTTTAGCCAATCACAAGAACGCACCCTCGTGGGGGATTGTTTACTTATACGCCAATCACATGAACGCGCTCATACAGCGCTATGTGCATAGAGACCATAGACTGTAAAAGAGACAGAGCGTATTTAGGCCACGCCCCCACCAGGGGGGGAAAACAATCCAACTGTCTCCATTGACTTTTGCATTGCGAAAGGCAGCCTCCTTGTCATTTATGAAATTTCTGAATTGTGTGTGTATTTATGAATTTTGTGTGCATTTATGAATTTTGTATGCCTTTGTGAATCTTCTGTGCTTTATGAATCATGTGTGTGCATGTATGAATCCTGTGTGTGCATATGTGAATGTAGTGTGTACATTTATCTTTATTGAGACTCTTTTAGCTCCATACATGGAGGCTTTTATGCACCTGTACCAGAGCACCACATTACTTTGAGCCCTGCAGGTTTGTGCACCAATCATAACTGAAATGAGAATGGCTTTTAAAAATTCAGATTCAGTAAGTGAATTTATAATAAATATGAATGCAAAAATCACAACTTTGAATGTAAAATAGAATCAAAATGAACTGAAATTCAAAACAATTTTTACTTGAAAAGCATTTTTAAAGGCAATATTTGAATGTTAGCACGACAAAGTCTTGTTTGAAAGATTTGTAAAAACAAAAATAAATAAATCAGACAGACAGATAAAGACAGACAAAAACCATATGCAGTTAACAATCAAATTAGTCAAACTAGCCAAACTCTACTTAGACCACCCCTTCATACACTAAAAACAGTTCCGCCATCAGGGCCTCCACATTAACCAAAGCCTGGCTGCAGGCTCTTTCCACCCCCACCCCTTAAAACTCAGAGGAATTTGGGAAGGCAGAAGATCCAGCGCAAGGGTTGAGGCATGCGGCAGCCCCGAGAACGTGCACTGCTGGGGGGCCAGCTTCGCCACAGAGGCCAGCAGGCCTCCCACACCAAGGCCAGCCAAGGGTTCCCATCACCACAAACCTTCCCTAATCTGCTAATATAAGACTCCTAAATATAGAACTGCAGCATGGAGTATACCATTTATAATAATGTCTCCTTCTGATTTTATCTGTTGCCTTTTTCTTGGAAAATCTTGGAAAACCTGCTAAAAAGACTGGAAGGCAAGTCAAACACAGGAAGGTTTTATCTATCTTTAGTAGGGTATTTTCTTTCACCTCTATATTCTTCACATTTTGAAATGTCAAATTACAGGAAGGCCACTTAAACGCAGTGTTTGAGATTGACAATTGATTGTGTCTGAAGTCCAGTTCTTATGTCATATCTTACGTACATACATCATATCCATCCTATCCTTCGATGTCATCCTTCAAATGTTTTTGCTATATGTACAACATGACATCATGACTTTGCGTAAACATACACGCCACTTTCAATTCAAGTGGCGTGTTATCTATACGCATTTTGAGCTATCCGCGTGTATGTCCACGCCGAAATCTTTTGCGTGTATGTCTACGCCATTAAACGTCCGAGTGATTCCGCGTGTATGTGTACGCCGTTAAATGTCCGAGCGAAACGAAGCAAAATCTATATTCTACATCTGTGGAGCGATATTTCTTTTCCTAGGATGGTAGGAGAAGACTCATAAATGGTATTAACCCCAGTGACGGGTAGGTTTAGGGACGGGGTTGGGGTAGGTCATATATTTATATGTACATAATACAGTAATATAACGTTAAGTCAAAGGCGTTGATAAACACGCTGAAAAGCGATTATGCGTGTTGATAGCACGCCAAAAATGGAAATACGAATTGGCGTGTCATACATACGCCATTTCATGAGATCAGTCTGATATGTACATTCATTTTGCATATAACAGATGAACCCACTCTGAAAATTCAGCCATGACACCATAAAATTCCAGGTAGGCATTTTGGTTGAAGAATTGTAACTCTGCTTCATAACCAAACACAACCGTATTTCACACTCCAAACAGCAGTGTCAACCATATCTCCCTGCTATATGACTGTGGCTGAAGAGTAAAGATTAATGCAATAATGAATGCGAACGTCTGAGATTTAAGTCGTTCGTAACGTCATCCTCCATCCATCCTCTTATTCCTCTCTGTCTAAAGCACTTTGAAGCATAATTTGGATGTCCTTTTCTTTTTGTATTCTTGTCTTTTCAGATAGGAGAGTGAATCCAGGTTCCAGCCTCTCACCAAAACCCCTCCCAGAGCTTCCGGACCTTTTCGTTGTCTATCTCCAGAAGGATTGACCTGCAGCCCCATCCCAGGACCCGGGAGACCGGGACACAAACGGGCCCTTCAGGTTGATTTATCGGGCGTATTCAGGGCCAGGCACGCAGAGGGACAGAACAGTTCTGACGTCTCTGATCACCAGAACAACCCCTTTAAAAAGCCACCTCTTGAGAGAAGTATGCACCTCTACCGACTTCGGATGGTATTGAAATTATAATAACAATAACAGTATTAATAATGAAAGATATCTTTGTAGAGAGTCATGCATCATGACAGCTCAAAAGCAAAACATGACATTAAAAAAAACCAAAATGGCTATTTTGTTCATTCTTTTCTTCAGCATCCTCTTTTCTCCTCTCTTAAAAAAAAACAAAACAAAGCAAAACCACACAAGCGCCTTCATGGTGAAGTCAGGTTTAAAAAAAAAAAAAACTAAACTAAATGGAAAACAAGTGGCACTGCATCATGATGGCAGGCGGGACAAAACGGAATTGTTTTAGTGGAAGAAAGAGCTATCTGTCACTGTCTGTCAGCTCATTCATCCAGTACTCCCTGAGCATCCAGCCCATCTGTCATCCCCTCTCAGTCCCTGACACCCGCCCAGGTTGGCCACTTCGGCAACAAGGGAAGGGGTCCCAAATATGGACCCTTATAACCCCACTATTATTGTTTCCCTCTAGATCTCGGAATTGACAAACACGCATACGCTACATACTTCTTACCAGACGTTTTGTTTTACTTTCATTTGACGTGTCCCAAAAAAAACCCCAACTATTTATGTTTAATACAACTGATGCATGACCTGATACAATATATACATTTTGTCTTTTGAGGTTGAGGTTTTTGCCAACTTTATTTTATTTTTATTTTAGAAAATATATAATACAAAAAGATTGAATAGATATAATACAAATGGATTGAAATTGAACTTGCATCTACCACATGAGCATCACTTACTAGAGCTGGGGGAGAAAACTAATTCATCGATGCATTGTGATTCTTTCTTTAAAAATTGTGAATCAATTCCCAAAATGTAAGAATAGATTTAGCTTCAGTTAGATGTACAAACACTAACTCAATCGCTTAGCTGTTGTTTGCAGTATGCAAGACCTGCCACACAGGACTGTACATGAAAGCCACAATGTTGCAAAAGAACAACCTTCAACAAAGAATATTCCAAGCTTTTGTTTGTAGCTTTTTCATGCTGAATTTAAAGAGTCACTTAATATATGTTATATAATGTATAAGAAAATCAATTTCAATGGAGCTTCAACGGGCTCTACACGATCCCAGCCGAGGAATAAAGGTCTTGTCTAGCGAAATGATCAGTCATTTTCTAAAAATAAAATAAAACTGTATATACTTTTTAACCACAAATTCTCATCTTGCACTAGCTCAGCGATGCACGTCCACAACGTGGGTCTGTACTTCCGCCTACTTCACGCATGACCTTTCCAACATGACTACGTAATGAGTGAAGTCGTGGACATGCATCGCAGAGCTAGTACAAGACGAGCATTTGTGGTTAAAAAGTATAAAAAAAAAGAATAATAATAAAAAATTGAAAATCGCAGATCGTTTTGCTAGATAAGACCCTTATTCCTCAACTGGTATCGTGTAGAGCCTTTTAAAGCTGCATTGAAACTGCAATTTGGACCTTCAACCCGTTGGTCCCCGTTGAAGTCCACTATATGGAGAAAAATCTTGGAATGTTTTCCTTAAAAACCTTAAAACCTTTGAATTGTGAGGTGCTTACAAATAGTCTCAACATAGGTTACATGTCTGAACTTAAAGTATGCGTGTTAACTGCTAGGCTACGGCTCTGACAACATAATATTGAACGTTCAAATGAACTGCAGTAACAAAATCGATTCTGTGCATCCAAAGTACTATCAAAATGTCCTCTAAACAAAAACAATAGGGATAAAAGAATAATAACCTTGGAGTGTTGTCTTTCTGATTGAAAAATCACCTTGATGTTCTTCTCAGTGTGTTTCAGTTTTGGTTTTTCAAACCAGAGCAATGGCACAGGCCAACGTTTTCTATCAGCGGCTCCAGTTCCGCAATGTTCAAGTGTGCAGAGGTGCAAATAGGATAAGATGACTCCTAAAGAACCATCTAAAAAAATCTTACCTTAAACCAAACAATGGTAAATACAAACCACCCGAAGGTGAATATCAGACCGGGCCTTGAGACCAAAGATATGAATACAAACACACACAGACTCACACATTGGCGGAAACCTTCAAACAAAACTAAGGCTAGCGTGGAGGTTTAGGGGGTTGGGTTTGACAGTAGAGGGGAAAATAAGAGAAAGAAGGGGGGGGGGGGATGTTGAGGGGTAAACAGGGGAAAACAGAAGAAAGGGGAAAGAAGAATGAAAGAAAAGAAAAAGGAGTGGAAAAAAACAAAGACTTACTTGTCTCAAGTCGATGAAGGCGAGCAGCAGAGTGTCCCCCTGGAAGCCAGGCACCGGGCCGGCCCTGGCAAACCCTGTGGGAAAGAGAGACGGATAAAGAGAGCAGGGAATTCGCCATGGAGCGGGAGATTGGCAGACGGATGACAGCCGGGACAAGGGGAGGACAGGGGGAGGTTCAGTGGGGGCGGGGGAGGTGAAATGGAAGGGGGCTTTGAAGGTTTTGGGGGTGCTGGCAGAGGGGGTGGAGGGTTTGTTGGGTGGTTCAGAGCAGAGTCATGTCTCTCGGTCTGCCACCGGCTTTGTGCGGCCCATTCGGTGGAAAAAATCATCATCAAACTCTCATTAATTCTCCCCAACGTTGATCTGACAAGCCAGATAGAGGGGCTGTGTGGGGAGAGGGGGCAGCCTTTACCCCGTAACCTGAGGCCTGACGGCGATTCCCATGAGGCCGCTCTCCCAGACCAGTGGCGTGGTACTTAGCGAAGGGGCCGACAACACTTGTGAAAAGCCAATGGGCTGGGGGTGTGTGGGGAGTGCAAGAGTTGTAGAGGTTTCTGAGGGCCATTGGACCTTTCTGTGCCTTTGGACGGGAACCCGTAAACAAGCGGCTTCACCATTCTGAAAAACGGAACATTTGACATGCGGAGACAAAACAAGCCGGGGCCAGAAGAAATCCCTTTCACCTCGTGATGCTGCGTGCCTTTCTTGCCTCTCACGCAAATTACACGCCTGCCATCTTTATTTCTGACCCCCGCAAACGCTGAGCCAGCGACTGCTTACCCTCGCGCTTTTGTTGCTGCGTCTCAGCCCGAGACTATGTCGATTTTGCGAACTTCCCCATTCGCCTTTTTACAGGAGAGAGACCTGCGGCAAAGGCGGCATGGTTTACGTGACGCGTGTCAGAGCACATCTCATCAAGATTCAAGAACAGGGACCTCTAGGCTTTCACCTAACTGCCACATTCCAGTATAAAGCCCTGTTACTGACTACACTAAGAAACCTCTCAAGGGATAAGCAAGGAAATGCTGTCAAGACCTTTATGCTCCCCAAAACCAGCTGAACTGAACAGGAAGCAACTCTTGACGCCCTCTCCCTTTGAATGTCCAATCGCTCGCTCCTGGTGTTGTACAGGTCAAAGAGGCGCAGCAGACATGAGAGAGGCCAATGTCAGTTTAACAGAGCCTCTTGTGGGCTCGAGATCATAATGCAGTGGTATAATGACTGATAACATTTAATTGCAAAAAGTGATTAGGAAGCATTCTAGTATATAATATGACTGATTATTATTATTATATATAATTATTATAATAATATGACTGAATGTCCAGTTGTACCTGAAAGTACCCAAATGGCCAATTTTACCCCAAAATACCCCATCATAAAATAACAGATTATGAAACGCAGTAACACTTTACAATAAAGTTAAATTTCTTAGAAGCATTAGGTATTGTGAACTAATAATGAATACACTATTGTTATTTTTAAACCCAACTATAGTTTAATTAAACCCTGCTAAGACTTAAGTAAACTCTTTATATAATCTTGTTAGACCCCTTCCTCAACTTCGAATGCTAAAACTGCTTTATACCCACTCCATAATATGGGGTTCAACATATTATATAACAGCCCCTCCAATTAGGGGTACAGCTTGTCATTAGTGTATTACACTGAAAGGGACATTTTTGTACCTACCCCTATAAGGTTTAAAGTACCTTAAGGAAAAATATTATTACTCTAAGGTTTTAATGTGCATGTTTTAGGGGTACAAAGTTGTCCCTTTTAGGGTACTGCCCCAGTGACGAGCTGTTGTACAATTTTTTATGACAGTGAAACCATCAAGATGTTTGTCCACACCTTCAACACTACACATCACGACTATGTTATGACCTTCTTCTTTCTAAAGTTATTTCCAGACTTCAATACATTCAAAACGCAGCAGCCAGAGTACTCACCTGCAATCCACAGTTTACCCATATTCAACATTACACATTAAAAAAAAATTGGGGCCTGCTTATGATCAAGCTTTATGCAAAGACATATATTTTCCAACCCTTCTGAAACTCTCTAAACTGATCCTCATCGTACCTTCATATCTCCCTCCCTCTCTATCCCACAGCGCAGACACTTCCAAACTGTTGATAGATTGAACCACAGACACATCATCTGTGCATTCAAGTGGTTACATCTTTAAGAAGTTATTATGTCCTAAGACCCATCCTGGAAACTTCCAAAAAATGTAAACACCTCATTCACCAAGTCTCAAACGGAATGAGTGTATGAGTATGGGGGGGGGGGGGGGGGGGGGGGGGATTTGAGGTTTACAAATAAACAGGGGGTCTCTAAAAATGAAAGCAATCACTGGTAATCACAGGCTGCCTGGTAAACCAAAGCAAACCACAAGAAAAAGGTGTCATACAGTGTAACTGATGTGACCGCAATATGACTGGAGTTATTTTCTCTCCCTCTCTGTGACCTATGTACGAAACCATGCTCTGGCTGAGGATTCAAGGGAATTCCATTAACCATACAGGGTTAGGTGCTCAAAGGCAGTTTCATCTGTGGTCACACGCAAAGCCGTGAGGAGATGCTAGCCAAAAATGCATATCCTTCTCTTCTCACCTTTTCCTCTAACTTTCAGCTTAGTTTTCCAGAAAGTCACATGGGTGTCAAATAAGAAGTTAGTTACAGCAAACACAGCATTGTGGCTTGATTAAAAGTCTCCAGTAGGATTCGTGAAATTTTAAATTGGGCCACACCAGGATGAAGTACAATCATGCAATCAGGTTTAAGGATGATTATGAATATGTCACTGAGCTTTCACTTAAACTTACTCTCACACTCTTTGACGTCCACGTTGAACTGCTGCAGGGCTCCCATAGACACTTGCCTGACATCAGCCTCCAACAGCAGCTGCAGCAGGGAGGTGGAGAGGTGTTTACAGGCTGACATACATGCCGTCTGAGCCACCTTCCCCTAGAGAAAGAAGGACAAATGAGAGAGAAAAACAAAGAAGTGTGAGGTTCACATACTGAGTATCTTTCAAACAGTATAACCCTCTCCAAAAGGTGGTAAAACTATGGACATTTATTTGAATTGTTTACATGTTTCTCTCCTCCCTGTCCCTGTCCAACTGAATATCATCAGATAATCCTTTCATTCTCTCGATAGTCAGAATCTGCAGCATTCTGGTCTCTAATATAGTCTCCATGAGCACACACAAGAAACACTTTTCATATTGTATTTACAACCACAAGAGTCAATGCTTACATGCAATCTCACAGACATAAAGAGGGGAGCTTAGCAGCACTATGGTGCATATTTATGCAGGTAGAACCACAGTGCTGTTTAAACATCAACACACGTTCACGGTCACACACGCTGATACACACACAATTCAAGCTCCAAGCCGAAAACCTCAAATATGCCCTTGTCTGCCGTCCAGCGCCTTCCTGACAATCAGGCTAATACTTCAGGGGAGATCCAAAGCTATTAATATGACACTAAACCTGAAAGAAAACAGCAGACTGGAGGGCCAAGAGTCCATGTGGGATTTTTATCTGATGGGGTAAAAAAATAAAAACAAAACACCATTATACAAGAGGACTTCCTGCACATTGGAAACACTTGGGCAATAAATCTAGTGAAATGAAGGATGAATACACAGTAAATCCATATAAGAGAGAATGAGAGGTCTTTTTTTATCCCTTTTCTGTCCATGTGTGATGGGTAGAGAATGGAAGGAAAAACAGAAAGCAATACAATGCCCTCTTTGCTTCAGTCATCTCATCCTTTCCTCTTCTTCCTCTGTCTCTCTCCATCTCACATGGTAATTCCACTGTAGACTTTTCTTAAATTAGAAGCCACTAGCATTAACTAACTAACTAATGCTCAGGTTCGGTCTCTGACAGCTTAAAAGCCTTAAGGACTGTGGTGGGGACAAATAAAAATAAATAAATAAAATATTATATAACCTAGACCACTTCTCAACTAACTGCAACTTTTCTAAACCACATCTATCCAACTATTCCAAGGTTGTTCATTACATTAACTATGGACACGTTTCACTAAGTGACATGTTTTGCACTTGTGCTATCCATCTTTTTACCAAATTAAAGGCACTTCGCTATTAAGTTTTCGAATGCAATGAACTTCATAGAGTTAAGAGTGTCTTAAGTTTCTAAATACTTTTCGGGGTCACTGTACGTTGTGAGCACAAGATCTAACTGCAGCAGCACAGCCCCGACATAAGGTTGTTCTTACAGAATCAGAGGGCAAGGACTGGGGAGGGTTGGCGTCACCACAACATCAGCTGGCCATATGGCTGTGAACTTCACTTCAGCTTCTCTGTAAACAGTCATATAAAGTATAAAGTACACACAGGCACCTGACCGACAAAGACCTGAATGGTTCAGGTCAGGTGGGGTCAACAGGAAAAGCTCTCCCCTCCTCTCTCATTCCAAAAAGAGGATGGAGGCGTGTGATTGTGTCCTGTGTGGGGTCAGGCCCCATGTGAAATTGCTATAATCCATCTCCACCAGCTTCTGAAATACCTATGGCCTATTTGTTAATCTACAGTTGGCATGGATATAATGAGTAGAAACGGTTTTGTGCGTTCAACGTGACACTTAACATATAACGTAGCACAACTACACATATGCACACACATTGCAGTCATATTCAGTCAGCCACTAATCAGGCTGAAGCACTAACTAGGTGATTATAGATGATTAGAGTGCATGCACTGCACTGCAGTGATTAAAAAATAAACACACTTGTTTTCCGGACTCCTGTCTCTGTATGTTTAATAGCCATAATAAATCACAGAGGCCAAAGTAGTAAGGGTTGTTTCTGTTCCTCATGGTGGAATGAAGACACACACAGGTACCTGTCTCCTACTGGGTAAATTCTAATCACTCACGAGTCATTTGGTCTGATTGGAGTAAGGCGTTTGTAAATATGGTGAGCATTGATTTTTTTACAGCAAATAGAGTCATGAGCAAGGATTGCACAATCTGGGCAGGGGTGAATAGATTCTCTATTTACTTATATTGATATATCTGTATTCGTTTATACGTGCATTCATATTTTCTGCTGCTTAATTGAAGCATAATAAAACTTTTGAAACCCACATTCATGCTGGACAAAAGCAAAGAAACCACGTAAGAGAGACTGAAATTGATTGATTTATAATTCAGTTTTTATCCAAAGCAACTTATAACACTATATTATACAAGAAAACAAGTAGTGTGCTACCACACCAAATTTCAACTGAGAACTCCAAAGCACTTGCAGAAAAGTGGAAACACTCACAAAAGACCAAGCCTGTCCGTTTCCACTTTTCTATAATATATATATATATATATATATATAGATATATGCAAAATATTTCTTTTTAATGACCCTTCAGGATCAATTAACCAATCAAAATATGAGAAGAATGATATATTGGGAAGATTAAACTTGGTTAAGGTAAAATGGCAAAATTATTTGGCAAGAAAGGCAATCTCCAGCATATCATGGAATATGGGTATTATAGTATTATGCAAAAGAAAATGCATAGAAAAACAAAAAGCCCACAATAAATACAGAATACACTGACTACAATGTAATCAGTTTTTCATATTTTGTTGGTTCTTTTTTTTCCATTACAGCAGCCATTCTCCTGGGTATTGACTTTGCGCATGTGTCGTGCTTAACTTCTTTCCAATCCTCCTTAAATTCTTCTCAAAGTTGAGCTTCATTGGAAGACCTGTATGACTTATCACAATTCAGGGTTTATAATATCCCAAAGGTTTTCAATGGCTTTAAGGTCAGGGGACTGAGGAGGCCACTTGAAGACTACAAAATGCTGAGCATGAACACTTATTGCTCACAACTTTGTTGCATTCGTGGTGCGTTTGGGATCGTTTTCATGTTAGAAAATACATGTTTGCTCTCCAAACAGATCCTCCATACTTAGTGTTCAGCAGGATTCCCAAGTATTAGTCCATTTTCAAAGAGCCAGCAACTTCAAACACCTGCTGCAGACATGGGTCCCCAATACTTGTCAGACTGCAGAACATGGCTCCAATCTGCCATACTCCAATCTTTATGTTCTTTGGCAAATATAAGGTGTTCTTTTTGTTTTCAGTTGATAAAACTAATAAATGCTTTCTTTGCTGTTATACAACCTCTCAATCCAGCGTCTTGTAGCTGTTGGCTTACAGTTCAAGATGAAATTGGAGGTTTCTCACAATTGCACGTTTTATCCAGATCTTTAGAAGCTGTTTTGAGGTGGTCCCACATTCAGGTGATTTTCATCCTTCTGTCAAAATGCTCACCAGCCACAACACTTTACATTCTGCATGGTAGTGGTCTCACTGTGCTTTGAAATAATTCTGTTGACATTGTGACCATTCACATCCAGCACGAGCAATATCCAAAAAACGATTGACCAAATGTAAATGTTTGCAGAGGAAAGTTCCTTCCATTTGGCCATTTTCACTAAACCCCATGTATGTATACATGTATGGTTGAATCCCGGCTATATGTATAAATCTGAACAGATTAGCTACTTTCAACACTTAAAAGTTGGAGCCTTTGTTCAAAGATATGTGTTTAGGGCCTGATTTAAACAGTTCTGCTTCGTGTGGCACACCCCTCTCACAGTAGCACATTTGTTTTACAGTTCAGGGCAGGGGGATGTTAACAATTAGCTCAGGGGCTCAAAGGAGGGAGCGAAAATCAAAAAAAGGAAAAATAGGAAAGAGTGCAATGAGTGACCAGTTAGAGGCTGCTTGCACTCCTCCTCTCCAGTCTTCTCCAGTTAATTAAACAAAAGGCTCATCAAAGCCCTCATTAAAAAATACTCAACAGCAATTGGCTGTCAAAATAAACAGAACACACGGTACAGTGAGACAGACAGAGAAACAATAATAAAGCAAGAAACAGAGATAAAGAGGAGGAGGAATACAAGAACAAGGGGTTCTGGACACTGGGCCAAGGTTAGATTTCTTAATAACAATAACAATATGTTTGAAACGTCACAACACTTCTACAAATGACCCCAACACGCACCACATGCGGAGGACCCCTGAGAAAGCTCAGCATGGAGTGTGTAGGCTCTCTCAATGCACTCATATTTCAAACGCGCCGGCTTATTTATGCAACACACACCGATCCCTGTTTACAAAAACAACGAATGTACACTCACGACATCCTAACGAGAAGCAGAGACTATCGCTCGAGGAGAACTGATGCCTGTCTGCGCTGATTACACTCTGGTCGGAGGAAGGGTGATAATATGTGTTGAACTTCCCGACACCATGCAGCACTGTTCCAGCATTTCACAAACACAAAGGGAAAACAAAGACAGCAGGCCAATGAGTTTGGAGCTCAAATCAGGCTTCAAGTAAATAATGACAAATAGTGTTCGCCTTACAAGGTGCTTGATGATATTGATATGGAAGGGCTTCCTGTTACCTCAGGGTTTCCACAGCTACATTACAGAGGGCCAGGAAGCATATAAAAATATCCAACACACATTTTAACGCATTGCTTTGGAAATGAATAAAAGAGCTGTTGTAAAGGTTTTAATAAAAGCCAGGTAAAATTTTCCGAAAATCTGTGATAAAAATACCAACAGCAGTTGTGGCTCCCACTTTTTGCAAGGCTTTTCAAAGATTACCTGCTTGATTAAAATCCCTCATTCACACTACACGTGTTTTCATTCATCAAGTATTTTATGCAAATTTTGGAATATAGCATTAAAATGCTGGATGCTGGAACACTAAATGATAAATACTTTTCCAAAATTTGCATTAAAAATAATTTGAGGAGGATAAATGTTTTATTCTGTATGAAGACATCATATTTTGTTTAATCAAACAGATGAGATGGAATGTGGATTCTTTGTATGGATTGTTTTAGCAATTTTTAAAATGAAAGGTATAATTTAATGAAATTAAATTCAGAATGAAACTTAGATGGAAAAACACGTGATGACAGCGATTTGCAGCAACAAAGAAATCATACACTAATTTTCAAAAGTTTGTGGTCGGTAAGATTTTTTTTAATGTTTCTGAGAGAAGTCTCTTATGCTCATTTATTTGATCTATTTATTTTATACAGTAAAAACAGTTATATTATTAAATATTGTTGCAATTTAAAATAACTGTTTTCTATTTTAATATATTTATAAATGTAATTTAATCCTGTTATGGCAAAGCTGAATTTTCAGCAGCCATTACTCTAGTCTTCAGTGTCACACGATCCTTCAGAAATCATTCTAATAGGCTAATTTGGTGCTAAAGAAATATTTCTTATTGTTATCAATGATGATTTTGATAACAGTTGTGCTGCTTACTGTTGTGTGCAAACCGTGATACATTTTTTTTTTTTAGGATTCTTTAATAAATAATAAATTTATAAAGTTAATAAATTAATAAATAATAAAGTTAATAAAAATAAATAATAAATTAATAAAGTTCCAAAGAACAGCATTTATTTGAAATAAAAAAAAATTTGTTACATTATAAATGTCTACCGTACTGTCAAAAACAAAATTGTACTGACCCCAAACTTTTTAACGCTAGTGTAAGTGACTGACATTCAATGTTGGTGATTTAAGGCAACACGAGCAACGGCAACAATTGATGATGTGATGAAGCTGTACAGAGTTCAGCTTCCTTCAAATGTACAGCAAAGTAAACACGACTAAAAATGGGAGAGTTTGATACTTTCAAACAGCAACAATCAAGACTTTGAAACAAAACCACTTCCAAATTAAACAAAGCAAGCCAATTCTACTAGCAGATAGGGTGGACGTCTATGTTGTGGCTGCATCAGACACTACAAGATAAAGCTCCTCATTTGAGCTGCCACATTTTTAGAGTATTTTGCCAACATCAGCTCAATAATGACAAGTCAATGCAACAGAGACACACTGAATATTAAGCTTGCACACAAAGGTTTTATGGATCAGATAGCAAAAACACTCAAAATTTCTGCCGAAGAATGTCAGTCTATGAACAGACCACCATGTAGAAACAGAATGTTGTGGCAAAAAGGCAGCTCCACAATACAAAAGTGCTCTGCCAGTCATTCAGTTCCGTCAAGAAAAACTGTAAATTGCCATCATATGATGCTTTAAGTTGTCGGTTCACAGTTTTATACAAACATCTACTGTCGCACTTTAAGAGGATTGTTTACTTTGCATCTAAATCTACGTAAGGTAACATTATCGGTGCAAGGCACACAAAAATCTCACCAATTAATATCTGAATTTTATGGTAGAAGTCTACAAACAAATACCAAGAACCTAAGGGACAAAAAAAGCACTACTGTCACAGCTTCAGACGCCTCATTTGTGTTCCATAACAAGCATTAAAATGCATCCAAACATCTATGAGTAGGTCAGATGAACACCAGGCAGCATGCGGAAGTACTGTGACGAGAAATGGCCAAGGTTATTGCTGAAGTTAGACCACACTGCAAACATACTCACCGGTAGTGTGGCGTGCTCTATAGAATTGCCCTACAGAAGATAGATAAAGACAAAATTTAGGTCAAAGGTCGAGTATGACTCCCCCTGGGTTCAAATGTGAAGTCGGTCAACCACACTCTCTCGTATCAACTTGGCCAAACAGTTTACGATCAACACTGAAAGTCCCTCTGAGTGTCAAAGATGGTTTGTGGTCGGGTGAGAGAGGCCGAGCAAGAGAGTGTGACTGATGGGACTGTGGCTTTGGAGTCATTATCAGAGTTTTTGGCTATGAAGTTGATGGCAGGGTCGCTTCCACACACACAAACGGTCAGTTCTTGACCTTTCCTGAAAACCATCAGGAGTGTGAACTGGGGACATGGTGAGGTTGCGCAGATGGGGCTGAGTGAATCAGGATGCACTATGTTCACATGTAGAGCTGGAATGTGCTAACACAATAATATAAGCAGGATCGCTTGACTGTACATCTGTGGTTCACTGTTATGCGTGTATGTGTAGATGGAGAAAATGAGACATTCAGCCTGACCGTAACCTGACCTGGGGTCGTACAAATATTGCCCCCTGTTGGTGAAATTCAGCCAACAATGTGAGCGCTGTTTTGCAGTGGGCTGAAAGGGTCGTACTTCTCTCTTACTGAAAGCTTAGGAAAAAGAATTTAAGAGATTACAGGAGCGCAGGAAGCAGCATTACCGCCACCAGCCCTGGATCAGAGACAATCCCAGCCAGTCATGCCGACACGGAAAGGTGTTTGGTTGAGGCCCGTAGGAGGGAAAGCTCTTAAATACTTTGATTGTCAGAAATCCCCCATGACAGGGGTCAGGACCGGGCTGTGCCAGTGCTAGACTTCCTTCACTAAAGCTGAGACCTAAGGTCACGCCACACAATCTCTTTAACTCCATGTCAGCTGAGCCACACAGACGCTTGCAAGCCCAGAACACTCCAATCCTCTTACTTGCTACGACCCTACTTAGCTTTCTGTTGAAGTTCAAGTGTACTGTGTGAGGACAATCTTCTTTAAAGTGATGGAGTCAAATAGGAGATACGACTACAAGCTCAGGCAGAAAATGCTGGGTACAGGGATGGATTATGGCCCAGGCCAATAGAGCCTTAAATTATTATTAATTTATTGATGTATCTAAAACTGATGCAAATAAGCAACAGAGTATCGCAGTGCGTGTCTGAGAGCTATTTGCAAAAAAAGAAATTGCCTTGCTGTCACAGCAATAAGTGAAACTCCAAGTTGCAATTGCAGAATGTAAAGCCACAATTAAAAGATTCAATAACATCTTAACCCCCTGAAAACATCTTTAAGTTCTTGTATTGAACACTGTTTAAAAAAAAGCTTGTGCTGTATGCCCATCTTTTTCAAGGTAAGGTGAGTTTAAGATGGCGCCCAGGATCCACACAGAACCATAATCTCTCCTTGGCTGGGTACAAATAATATGCAATTAAAAAGCATTCATGTAATCTATGTCCAAAAAAATGTGTACGTGGACGAAATACTCACGGGCAGGTGAGTGAACACTGCAAAGGTGCTACAGAGGAAAGCAATGAGGTCACTCAGGTAGTCACTGGCCTGTCCACCTCCCTGTACTGCTGTCCAATCATAATCAGCCAGCTGCAAAAATTGGTCAATCTTTTGATTCAGGTTAGTGTAGATCTCCTCTTCAGCAGCATGCCTTGCGTCCTATACAAAGAGAAGCAAAGAATGAAGAAAGAAAGAGAGTACTAAACAGGCACAACATGCATGTTAAAAATACTAAATAATAATTCATACAATCAATGGGGGAAAGGGAATGACACCACAAGCTGCAGGTTCCTACCTTGAAGGTTGAGGTTCCATAGAGTTTGGTGGCATTAATGGTGTCAGGAGGCACGTTGGTTATGTTGGAGATGAACCCTTCTAGGTAGTGACAGGACTGCTCCAGGTGAGTGGTGTTGATGATGATCTGAACCAACTTTGGGAATCAAATGTGATTCAAATTAAGACTAATCCATTTTTGACTGATACAGCACAATTAGTTACTTGCGTAAAAAAGTGAAGATTTGTATGCTTTTTAACTATCAGACAGAACTACACTGAAAAAAAAAATGGTGTAGGATTTACTTGGAAACAATTTTCACTCAGAAACTGCTAGCAAATTTCACAAAGAATTACAAAGAAATGGCAGGTAACAATGCATTTAATGTGAAATTTTGAAGTAGAAAGACTGAAACAGAATTTTCTTGTAAACCCTATTTCAATAATCTTTGTTTTATAAAGGGTATGCATTGACGTCACTTTCCCGCCAGGACATGCCCCCTTAGCCGGACTGAGTGGCAAAACATCCTGCAACATGACAAGCTTTAGTAGGGGAATCTGCGATAACGGGAGTAAAACAAATGATTATCTGCTTAAATAAAAGTTGGACTCGACAGTGGTCCGTGGACATGTGGCCAGGAATCAGTTTTCTAACATTTTTATGTGCCAGGGAAATACATAAAGCAAAGCATGTGAACGCTGTATCTGCTGTATTACTATAAATACAAAATAGGTAGATCTAAATCCAGATGAACACTTAAATCATTGTTATATATTGTCATCAGGGTTTCCGTTGTCCGGTAATTACCGGACATTGGCCGGGAAAAAAATTAAATTTTTAATTTCCGACAAAATTAAATCTCTCCGGTCAAATTGTCCGATTAAAATTGCTAAATAATAACCGCCCCCCTAACACAATATGAATTTGAGAATAAGCCTAAAATGTATAAAGCAAAAATACACCGACCTTTGGCTATGTTATAAAGGAACAGGCTCTACCGTTTGAAAGTTATTAAACAACATCGCATGCTGCATTTCAAATAAAGCGCACGCCTAGAACGGCAGTAATATAGACCTAAACAACGAACGATTGAGTGAGACGTTTCAAATATGACCAGGCAGGCCCATTGATATTATTGGTAAAGTTGATAAATTGATAAAGTTGACGATGCAGACTCGCCATCTTCGCAGTAGTGAACGCGCCTATAGAGAGAAGTGTGCACGCGCCGACGCCTCCGTGTCCTGATTAGCCTATATTGTCCCCTATTTGCTTCTTATTTATTAATCAAGGCAAATTTGTTGATGAAACATTGATTAAAATTAATATACAATTTATACAAAACGAAATTTTCAAGCAAAAATAATATTCGAAGATCGCTGGGTTGATTATTATTCGAAAATCGCACCCACATGCACGCACACATGCATTAGACTACACACCAGAGCATGTGAGCAAAGCGGAGCGGTGTGACGCTTATTATAAGTTAAAAAACTTAAATATACGTTTCATATTTATAAATAATATAATGTTATTTTTTAATTTTTTTCATCTATGTTGATTAGGCTATATGAAAAGGGAAGCGCATGAGATGAGTAAGATAGGATCATAAGATGACCAATAGGCCTATATATCGGAAAACATTTGGAATGGGTCAGACATGATTTTGACCACTTATTTAGTTTTGTTTTGTAGAAAGCCTTTCTTTAAAGTTTATTTCGTTTTGTATATATTGTATCTACATTTTAATCAGTGTTTCATCAACAAATTTGCCTGGATTAATAAATAAGAATTTATTCATATGAAGTGTGCATTTCTCTCTCTAGGCGCGTTCACTACTGCGAAGATGGCGAGTCTGCATTGTCAACTTTATCAATTTATCAACAATTTAAATGTTTCATGCATAATCATTACTTTCGCCGGTTCTTTGTGGCAAGCTTTATTTCAGGTGTTGCGTGATATCTCTGCGCCCAAGTAGTGCTTCGCCTGTGTAGAGCAAGCATAGACAGTATAAGAAGTGGACAGAGCCATCTCATTGGAACTCAGTTGAGACAGTTGAAGCCCATTTTTAGCACTTCCGTTCCTGACGCGCAGACTCAAACCGACTAAGCTTGATGACGTGAGCAAGCTGTCTGACAGACATTAATCTTCTAGTAGCTGTGCGTGAAAATTGCCAACGTTAATCTTGCAGAGACGGGGATTGAGCAAAGAGTTATTTGGCGTGAGTGAGCAGGAGTAAGTATTCCGTTGCTTTTATGGACTCATTATCTATGGGCTTCTCCCTTGACGGGACGTCCCCCCGATTGCCTGCGAGCTTCTCCTCCTGTCTGTACGGTAATTTCTGTACAGCGCGACAGAGAATCGAGTGGTTATGACGCAATCGTTAGCCTATTTTTACTAAATCTGTTTCTACGGGGCTTATAACATAGAAGGTAATGGAGCCCTTTATACATTGTCGTGTTTCTTTAGAAATAAATAATGGACAAATGGAGTCTTTAAACGCCTCAGATGTAAAGTTATTCGCTGTCAAAGTGACGCCAAAATGAATGGGAGTCAATGGAAATGCTAACGCAAGTGAAGTTCTGCTACAACATGGCGGCACCCGGCCGGCTTCAACTTCCGGTCGATGGATTAGCCCCTTGAGAGCAAGGGGGTAATCCATCACCCCCTTGAGAGCAAGGGGGTAATCCATCAGCCGGAAGTTGAAGCTGCCTCCGGGGGCCGCCATTGTAGCTGGCTATCACCTGCTATTAGCATCCCATTGACTCCCATTCATTTTGGCGCTACTTTGACAGCGAATAACTTTACATCTGAGGCGTCCAAAGACTCCATTTGTCCATTATTTATTTCTAAAGAAACACGACAATGTATAAAAGGCTCCATTACTTTGTATCTTACGTTATGGCCCCGTAGAAGCCATTCTTGTAAAAATAGGCTAACGATTGCGTCATAACCACGGGACGCTCTGTCGCACAGTAGAGAAATTACCGTATAGACAGAAGTAGAAGCTCGTAGGCAATCGTTTACTGTCTATGAGGCAATCGGGTGGACATGGAGGCATAAAGTCAAGGGAGAAGCCCATAGATAGAGAGTTCATAAAAGCAACGGGACAAAATATTTCAACAACAGATTTGTTTCAGATTTCAATTCAGATTTGTCCCGGCACAGCTACTAGAAGGTCAGAACGGTTGCTCACGTGACAACTACGTCGTCAAGCTCAGTTTGAGCCTGCGCAGAACGCTTGGCTATCAGGAAGTGAGTGCCCATGTTGGGCTTCAACTCTCTCTGTTGAAATCAACGGGGTCGCTGTGTCCATTTCTTTTACTGTCTATGGTGTAGAGTCTCCGCAACGGCGATAGATTGAAACGCGCGTCCGAATGAAGATTGCGCAACTCGCGCAGCGCGTCGTCCATGCAACTGATAGCAGCGGACACGAGCGCTCAGCTTGATTTAAAAAACAACTGATTTTAGCGCTAGATCTCTAATTTAATAGCGAACTAAATGAATGATCTGCTAGTTAACTGGAGATGTTTTATTTATTTGTATTAGGTACATCCGTGCCTCAATGTTTCAAAAAGTGAATGCGTGTGAAACCATAGTAAAAAACAATTGGCGTTGATTGATGCCAATTGGACGTTCATGTTTTTTTCCGTCTATTTGAAAGTTAGGCTAATAATAACATGTTGCATTCTATACGGCCTGATTATGTCATTTTTTAAGTTACATAGCCTGCCTCCAGTTTTCCTCAACTTGACTAATTAAGAGGCGATATTTGACCGGCATATCATCAAAATGTCCGTTAAACGAAACCTCTGCCGGTCACTTTGACCGGCACCATTGTTTTCTAGTGGAAACTCTGATTGCCATATCACCCAGCCAGCCCTAAAACTTGTTAAAAGCACAAACACCAGATTCACACATACTCCATTTGCAGTACGTTTGCGGTGCGGTGCAGTACGTATGTGATGCAGGAGCAGCACACGCTTATTGTGCTTTCACATATTCCGCTTTTGCAGTGCGCAACTGATCCGCAGCTGTATACCACAAACACAACATTTATTTTTTAACATTTATTTTTTAACACAACATTTATGAATTTATTCATTATTTTTATTTAAAATCCAAAAGTTGTTACTGAAAATGTTTTGTCAGCATTGCGATTCTGTTTGTAGACAGTAGTTATACAATCTTTCATAGAAGTATTCAGGTTTAATCACACTAAATGTAAATAATGTATTATTCAATGCATTACTTCTATATAGATTTATAGGCCTATATTAGGTTACTCAAGCAACTAGCAAAACATTTAAATGTACTTTTCTTATGTTAAAATCACAAACACATTTTAAAATAAAACTTTTAAAAAACAGCCGACTCTCGCGCCTTTTCTTTTGTATTTAAATCTTTATACAAGAAATCCTGTGGGTCATAAAGAACTAGTTTTTCCACCTCCACAAAGAGAGGTCGCCTGGTTGAGGTAAGATGTAGTTTTCCTTGTTTTAGCCTGGGCAAAGAGCCATATGTTGACTGTGAAACTGTAGAGTTTAATAATATGCATTTATGGTGAAATTACTACATTTTCGTGCCAATCCATGTCTAATTTTATGTGAACAATGTGCTGTCACTTTAATTCAGCACAGCAAATCTCGATCGCTGCACTGCTGCAGACACTGTTCCTGGAATGCATTTCCGGACCGCATCAGTGAGCAGTGTGAACGCTCTAACCTGTTAACATGGGCACGAAAAAAATATGTACTGCAAACGGAGTAAGTGTGAACCTGGCATAATAGACATAACATTATGACGGTCTATAAAGGAGCTGGGAAACATCGTGTATTGTGAAGCGCGATACAAATAAATTTGATGAAATACAAAATTCAAGTTCAACAGCAACACTGCCACTTAGTCTTTTTGTAGGTGTAACTGCAGTGACATCATGTGCATACCCTCCATTTACAACTTTGGAAATATTTTTTTTTTTACAGTGTACATTAACGTTTAAAAGTTTGAGTAAGTAACTTTTCTTTTGGAAGGAAATTAAAATGTTTATTCAGCAAAGATGCATTAAATGTATCATAAGTGACGGTAAAGTGACGATTCTAATCAGTAGAATGATTTCTGAAGCATCATGTGACACTTGAGACTTGAGTAATGGCTGCTGAAAATTAGACTTTGCCATTACAGCATTAAATTACTTTTATAAATTATTTTAATACATTACAAAAAGAAAACAGTTATTTTAATATTGAACTACTACTATAAAACAACTATTTTTACTGTATTTTTGTTCAAATAAATTGGTCTTGGTGAGCTTAAGAGACTTTAAAAAAAATCCAAACTTTTTAGTGGTAGTGTTTATCACTTTGTAAACAATTTAAACAGTTACGTTGATAGATTAACATTTTTACATCTAACAGAGCTTTTCTTTGAGTCATAATGCAGCTATTTTTATCGGAACTTTGTAAAACCATGTGGTACCGTCATCAAAGAGAAAATCAATGTTTGTGGAAAAGATTCTAGAGGTATGAGTAATAACTAGCAAAAGCTCTATGTGGGAGTAATTCTAAAGGGGAAAGGGTACAGAGAGGAAGTCAAGGGTATGGTTAAAGGGACAGAGAGGGTTTGTCTGTGGGACGCAGACCTGGAGCAGCTCTACGTTAAGTTAGATGGTCTGTGGTGCAGTGTTTGAGGTCCACAGGCAGGGCAGGGCTGTCAGCAGCAAGGCGCTGATGCGCATTGGTGCTAATTGAGCCCAGACCTTTAGCTTGGACCCGCTCTTCCCTCCCTCTCTCCAGTCATGGTGCACCGCGCAGGGAGGGAAGCCTGATGCAGAGCCCGGGTCACACTTCCGCACCTCCACCAGATCCGGGGCAGGAGAGGGGGAGGAAGGAGCTTGACATCTGATCTTGTGTGTGTGTGTGTGTGTGTGTGTGTGTGTAATGGTAGTAGTAAGACTAGACTTTGCTATGCAAACTACCTGAAATCAATAATAAAGCCTTTGCTTTTTCAAAATACAACACTGAATGTCTTTCTTTCTTCCTCTGCTATTCTTTCATCATTTTCTCATCAGTGGCACCCATCTGAACAGAACACATCTGGATTTGAGGGGTTATAAACAGACCTGACTGCAAGCAGAATCAGCAGGTCGGAGAAGAAACTAACCACATTTGAGCGACAAACACGGGGAGAGTAAAGCAGGGATGGAGTGAGAGCAAAGAGGGGGAAAAAAGACACATGCTACTACCAGCCAGTGACAGGTCATTTTATCTGCTGTCACTGTTGCGAACAATCCGCCTCAGATTGGGCTTTGACCAGAAATGTTGTTTAGATATAGCAACTTTTATATAAAACAACTTTTATGGGTTGTTTCATTAATAATAATGAAAAGCTGCTGAGTCTGATCATCAATGTAGTTTTTTTTTTTTTTTGTGAGCGCTTCTTTGCAGGAAGACAATAGACCGGATAAGATAATAACATGCTATAGCTTCCAAAATGTAATTCTTCAATTTCACATACAGTACATAGGCAGTTGTTTTATATATTTGAATGAAAAAATAAAAATGGCGGGTAATTAATATTCTATAGAAATAGTAATTAATAATCTGAGCGACTGGTATTCACCAAAACTGCAGTTGTTTCCCATCTTGAGTGAGACAAAAATGGTACTAAAGGGGTCTATCTACAAGATGTGGATATAATGTGACACAAGAACAGTTTTCCAGTGATGTCTAGCATCTTGAAAACTGAGAGTCCAGACAGAGACTCTCTGTTGAGGTTGGATTGAAACTGAGACAGCAAAGGACATCAATAAAGAACAACATAGATGTGTGCAAATAATCACAGACACAAATGGAAAAAAAATAAAAGAACCTCACCTCTGCCAGTCCTACGTTTTTCTTCTTTATGGCATACTGTAGGCAGTGGCTAAGGGTTCGTGTGAGCAGGAGATTTGTAGATTTACGGATCATGTCATCAATTTCTGTTGAGCTGAACGTGAAAATTCATCTAATTAGGAATACAGTTATAAATGCACATATTTATGTCTATAATGCAAATCCATAACCACATAGTCAGGATTGGAGGAACATTGTGGACCAAGTGTAACGGTATGGGGTTGTGTCTTGCCCCACCAACACCAGATCTGTTATATCCCTTTTAAATTATATAAAATATCTTACATGTTTTCAGTAGGTCAGTAGTTTTTTTTTTTAGAAATAATACTTTAAGCAATAATGCAAATTTATCAGAAAACACAATAAAAAGACATTTATACTGTTACAAAAGTTTTCCATTTCAAATACATGCTGTTCTTTTAAACATTCTAATTATCAAAGAACCCTGAAAAAAAAATTATCGCGTTTTCCACAAAATTATAATAACGCACTAAATCAGCATATTAGATTGATTTCTAAAGGATCATGTAATGGCTGCTGAAAAGTTTTGCAGCTTTGCCATCAGTAAATTACATTTAAAAGTACATTAAAATAGAATTTTAATTATTTAAAATTGTAATAATATTTCACAATATTGCTGTTTTTCTATTTTATCAAATAATTCAAGCCTTGGTGAGCAAAAACATTAGAAATCTTCCTGACAAAAAAAACTTTTGAACTGTACAAATTCTGTAATTGCTACATTTTGTGCTACTGCTATCGTTGAACTCTTATAGCGGTGTAGCAGTGTGAATGATTTTCTTTAAGACCCAACATAAGGAGTGCAAAATCACAAGCAAGATGTTTTTGCAGTCGTTCTGAATCACAGAGTCCTATGTGTTTTAATCTCAGCCTTGATCCTCCACCTCCTCCGAGAGAAAAAAAAACCACAAAAGTGGAACCAAACAGATGCAAGATTCTAAGATGTACACACATGAACACTCACAGACATGGGCGGGATTTAAAACCACTCATCAGGGCCAGATAACACCCTCCAAAAACCAGAGAACAACCACACACAGATATTACGGTTTAAATCAACACAAGGGAAAAAGGGGGATATCACTTTTCTTTATTCTTCTTTTCAACAATGGGATGGGGAGGAGTAAAGGGGCTAATTTTGTCAGCCAGCGTTCCTGTACTTGTTAGTACGGCTGCAGCTGCATCTTCTGGTTCACAAATAATTAAAAAGAGAGTAAAAAGAAAGAAAGGGACAATATGTCTCAAACGTGTCCATCAATATGAGCCAAGGCCCAGGGTGCAATAGTTTTCCCCCTCGATCTGGGCAACAAACGCATTCCTCACAAATTACTAAATCGTCTCTCATTGTGCTGAGAAAAGCAGAGGAGGAATTTGAAAAACGTTCCTCTCCTCAGCGGGGGAAAAAACTCTGAGCTCTCTCCGCTGACTTGGCAAACAGGAGAGCTGAACGGAGCAGAGAGTTGGAGGTCAAAAAAAGGGAGAAATGGAGGTGCTATTCAACCACGAGATGCTGAGAAGTTGCTTGAAGACCTACATACAGATTATAATATTAGCATCAACTGTGATGCTGCAAATTCATGGTGACTGAGATATTTTTTGTTTTGTGAATTTTGTTCAAATTTCAGCAAAAGGAACGTTAGGTTACAGTCATCAGTTAATGGATTTTGAATACCTCAATAACACGGCTCTGATCTTGAACATTACAATATGGAAATGTTCCTAGCATTGAACCTCAACTAGGGAAAGGCCTGGCTTTAAATTGAGGACTAGAAAGCGAGGCATTGGTCTTTTGTGACAATCTGGAAACTGACAGTGTCTGGATGAATCCAAAAGCCTCTGGCTATTCCTCATTTTAAGAGGGAGGGGGCTGCAATACAGAAAGAGAAATTGTAGTCTGATTAAACACAGACGTTTTACTGGCATTTACGTTTGATTTATTCATCCACTCAACTCTCTCACTTATTCAGTGAAAATTAGGGTGGGAGTTTGGTCTGATAAACAATGATCTAAAAGAAACAGATGAGAAGGGAACCAACGGAGACTGAAAATGTCCAATTAACTTCATTAGAAAAAGAGAAACTAAACAGAAGAAGAACGCAAGACAGATACGGCTCCCTTCGGTTAGCACAGAACATATGTTTATTAGCTATTCAACCATCACAAAGAGTAACGTTACAGCTAGCTTCAACTCAAGGGTAACTTCAGGTTAATATGGTAAATGCACATTTGTAAAGCGGCTCTCATGAGGGAGGTCTAAAGTTTGCTGGACATGCATTGGGGGAGTCAAATACATTCCTGACGTCTGGTCTCCAGGCACCTGCACATGGACTTGAGCCCCTTACCTCCCCCTCTGACCACATCTCATCTCAATATTAGTAGAGGGAGACCACAAGGACTAATTGCCTCCGGTAGACTAGTCTGGGTAGTATGCAGAGCTGTTCTTTTGCTCCTTTGGTGTGTCAATCATAGGTTTCCGTTACCAATAGCAACAGGCTTTTTCTTCTCTACACCCTTGCATACATACACTACACACATACCCAGCATCCTAACCCCACCATCTGAGACCTCTGGTTGAACGCCACCTGGCCGCCTCTTGCCCTCTTACTCAATTGTGCTTGTGCTAATAGAGATCCATTTTTACAAATATGTCAAATACGAAAAAATCCAGTGAGTCGAGCCATTATTTGACAGTATTCTTAAATTAGCTGTGTGTACGGGGGATTTTGGCTTGATCTGGAGCCCTTGGACCCCACACGCCGAGGCACGGACTACTGCGAGCGCAGCCAAAGGAGGTCAAATGTTTATTGTTGAATTTTAACTGACATTTGAGCACGGGGACCGGCCACGTTCTGAAAACCACATAGGACATGACTGGTGGAAGTGAGGAGGCAGTGAGTAGCCAAAGTCTTGGTAGGGGTCCCAATAAAACTGAGACAGCTTTCTCTGCCAACATCCATACAGAATTATATATGACACGGACACCTTTAAAACACAATACAAATGCTAAATCCAAAAAGGCTCCTTTTTGATTATTATTCCCACAAGAGTCTAAAAGCCAATGTTTGGATTTTACCACTAAGTAAAGGATAATATTTAGTGATCATTATACAAAAATATTTGACTGCAGAATGCCAAAACTGATCAGACAAAATCAAGCATTCTAGAGAACAGTGTAATAAATTACTTTTGATTATGTTCTGTATATTTTTCCATCTAATTCAAGGCTGTATCATTTATAATCGATGACCAGATTGGACAAAATGCTAGCTTACTGTGTGGAGGCGAGCACATGGAACTTAGTGATTTACTCATTTCATTCACCAGTATGAATACCTGTAGATTCAATAATTTCATGTAATCATCCTGCAGGCGGGATTGGACTGAGCCCAATATTTTGACACCTATGACATAAACCAAGCAGTTGCACTCAACGTCCATTGCAGCTACACTCTCTCCAGGATCTGGACAGTCTAGGAGAATTTAGCACGCACAGACTCCGTCAGACAGGAAAAAAGGTATTATTGCTCATTTAAAGTCATTCTTGCAGTGATTGTAGAATATATCTCCAAAAACAATACTTTCACAGCACAGGTAGTCCTGGACATGCAATCATTGCTTGAAATTAAGCCAATGA
The DNA here is from genome assembly GCF_029890125.1 of Rhinichthys klamathensis goyatoka. Lineage (NCBI taxonomy): Eukaryota > Metazoa > Chordata > Actinopteri > Cypriniformes > Leuciscidae > Rhinichthys > Rhinichthys klamathensis. The sequence goes on along the minus strand of NW_026606794.1, from coordinate 1,226,066 downwards.
GTCGGGAAATACATTCGTCTTTTCTACTGTTATAATAGGCATCTTCTATCGGACCACTCTACAGGCGACACGGTTAAGAGTGTCTGGTTGGCTAGACAATGTCTCAGACACTAATCACTAATGATGATGATAATGGAGTAGTAATTTGGTAGGATGCCGGTTTCTACGTGTTCTCTGTCCTGAAACATGTTCCCTCATTTCCTTAGTAAACCTCTAAACTGCAACAACTACACAAACACGCACACAAGAATTAGGATATCCAACTGAGACATCCGCTTCTAAAGTAACCAGACCTGACGAGGCACTCAAAGAAAGAGCCAGAGACAGGGAACATCAAACGATCACAACTCAGAGGACTCGTCTTAGTGCGTAGCTCAATCAGAAGGAGGAAGACGGAAATGCCAACGACAGTTCTACAGACAGTGACCTTTAGCCTCGACCCCTTGACCTACTGTTCCATTCAGGGTATTAGGAGAAGCGATGAGATATCAGATCGCAACACAACGTGACTGAGGTTAAGGGGTGGTTGGGAGATGAATGCTTAAAGATTTTAAAAGGTTCATTCCTAAACTGAGGTGACACAGCAATGAAAGCTAAATTTTTTTGTATTTTACGGTGCACTATGGAAAAAAATTATTGGATAAAAGCATCAAAGACGATGTAAACTATATGTCCAAATTAAAGACATGTCTAAAATAATTAGTGAGATGAAGGCCCATGAACAAATACTATAACAATAACTACAATAATAACTATATTAGTGTCCACACCAATGGCCATAGCCAGATAAGAGGCCACCGAATTCCAGACCTCGGTAAATTTTTCATATTTAAAAATAACATTTGAATTTCTCTGAATGACTAATTGGCAGTTTAAAACTCCTCCTATGCCTGCATGTATAATTCAGTTTAGACAGTTTGCTAGATTGTTTAGTGTTAGTTGTTAAGAAAATGATGATGACGGGGCTTGAGAGAAAGTTGTGAGTGAGGGCTCGGGTGCAGCCAAAAAAGGCCCATAGACAGTGCGGGCAGGTCGTTGGTGAAAGGATACCACATTCAGTAAGAAAACGCAATGATAATCATGGTATTATCTGTAAGAAACTGTATCAACGCTATCTAAAACAGTAGCATAATAACACAAGTACACTGATCTGTAGAACAAGTAGGTTATAAGAATGAAATATGCCAAATATGCAAACACTGGCCATGAAGAAGGCTATATGCTATTTCACAATATGCTATAGTATTTAACCTTTCACAAAGTTATACTAAAATTCATACTGTAAGAGCACGTACAACGTTATCATTACTTATCCATACAGCAATGCTTATTAATGAAAACTATTACAGTAATAAGTACTGTTGCTTGAATAAACAGCAAAAAAATTAATTATTACCTAGCCTATGGACTATGGTAAAGTATTAGCAAATTGTGATACAATAAATAAGGTCTAATTTAACAATGTCTATCCCCCAAAAACAGACAGAACGGCAAAAAGGGTCTGACTAAATACATTAGTGCAATTGTAGGCGTTATTATTGGACAATTCTTAACAAAATCTCACTTATTTCCAAACACTGGTTATGGCCATGTCCACACCAAAGGATAAATGTTATGATTAAGTGCTCTGTAAACATACACTTTGGTTTAAATGTTTGGGGTCAGTACACTTTTTTAAAAATGTTTTTCTTTACTGTTTTTGAGTGTTTTATGTTTTCCATAGCTGCATTTTTTTTTTAAAATCAAAAATACAGTAAAAACTGTAATATTGTCAAATATTATTACAGTTTAAAATAACTGTTTTCTATTTGAATACATTTTAAAGTGTAATTTATTCCTGTGATAGAACAGCAACATTTTCAGAATCCATTACTCCAGTCTTCATTGTCACATTCTCACTTCTTTAATTAATAGAAAGTTCAAAAGAACAGCATTTATTTGAAATCAAAATAATGTGTGACATAATTGTCTTTAATGTCACCTTTTCACAATTGAATGTGTCCTTGCTGAATAAAAGGTAATGTGATTGCAGCACATACTTTAAAGTTGGATGGATTTTGATTGGCTGTGCCGTTACAATAGTGGACTCCAGAATCCTCGTAAGAGCATTTTTAAAATGTAATGGTTGAAGGTATTGTTCTTGGTGTGAACGGGTCTTAACTGATAATAAATTGAATAACTAGATTACACTGGTGCAATTCTATTCCCAAAGTCTGCTCCCTAAAACACTCCTGAATTAAAAATTTCGCCTCTGTCACCCATCAGATGAAAATTGTAAGTCTAATCATTCCCACTATTTGTGGTATCATTCATCTCCATAGCACAAATTGATTGGGATGAGCAAATCACTTAAAGGTTAACATATACAGGGTATCGTAAGCATCATGAGCAATAACTTGCCTTAATTCATTTTACTCTCTGACATTATATAACAGGTTGCTAAGCAGGTCTTTTATTGGGAAATCCACAAGTGCTGTTTTCACAACTGTTTGTTTTCTACACTTGTGAAATAGACTTCTCTTCTGAGAAATATCATAAAGGGAGATCATACCGAAGCAGCATTTCACAGAGCCATTTATTCTGTCCAACAGTCTGAAGACTGGGAATTCAGGGTAGGCCACACTAAACAGCTCGGCGCATCTGGCAACCTCATCAGTAATTCTAAGAACTCATAAACTGACCAGAGATCAGTCAACACTAGGAGAAATTCCTTGAAATAACACCCACTAGCACCAAGCACGCAATTAATTAGGAAAACACACAAAAACTGTTTGGTGCAGACAGAACTTCCTCTCTGAGGCTCAGCGGCTACTCTAGGGGATAGGCAAAGACAATGGGGCGGGTTTAGTGATTTCATAACAGAAGAATGAAAGGTTCAAAAAAGGCAGTTCAAAAATAGGTACGTAAACTGGCATCCAAGCAGCATGATTTGCTAATGAGAACATTTGGACAAAAGGGTTATATATGCAGGTGTGAAACAGATTAAAGTATGTTTGAACGCTCGTACCTAAGGTGCAAGTCCTCAGAGTATTTCAGGCAGGCGTAGATGAATTCTTTGATTTGGGAGTATACTTTAGGCACAAATTCAGAAAATGGCAGCTTCTTCGGAAAAGGCATCTGTTTAGAAACAAATATATATATATGAGTAAATTAATAAAAATAAAAAATAAAAATAAATCACAGTACATAGAGCAAGTGTTCTGGAGGGTTTATGAAATCAGAAATATAAACTAAAGTATGTGAATTATTCTTTAAATATTTATTTGAGCTATAAAGTCGAAATCGTTCATTTGATGTGGGACTACTTTTCTAGGGGGACACTTCTGGTTCTGGGGCTGTATAACAGAAACACTTTTTTTTTTTTTAAACATGATCATTTCACTTAAGAAATTATCTTTAGTCAAGAATTAAGATTGCTGTAATATATAATCCCTGGGATGTATTTTAACAGCTGCCTTGCCCTGTGTACTTCCATTGTAAGTGCTTTAAATAAAATATAAAAAATATTGACAATTCCCAACAAATGCTGTTAATAGAGCGCACCAGGAATTAAAAGAAAACACAAAGGCAGCCTTATTGCATGAAAAAGAACAGCTGCAAGTGCATGTATCACCAAGAATGGTAGCATCCTTTGATTACTACAACAGTATTGGGCAGTAGTTCTTGTTGACGTCAATGGGAGAATTCACATGTATGGCTTTGTTCAAGTATTTCAGAGGATGCGCATGTTAGCAATCAACTTCTTGGACAGCAGGAGGATATTTATGTCTTTGTTGAGACTGGAGGGTGTGTAACTGAGGGAATCTGTGAGAAAAATCTCTAGGATAAAAGCTTTCTTATGTGCCTAATGCTCACCTTCTCGAGCTCCGGATCCTGGAAGGGGAATTGGCCTGCGATCCGCTGGTACTCCTCAGGGGACGCCACGGGAATGGGGCTGTAGTTGTCCTGATCCAAGATTTGCCTAACCAACAGAATAAGTGTGAGGGGAAAAGACCTGACTTCACAGATGAACTGATCATAAACCTGAGGACAACAGCAGGATATTTAAGAAGACTAAATAATCTAAAAACCATTTACTGGACTCATGAGCAGTGCAGTCTGTGTGTGTATTTGTGTAACTCAGTCAAGGCTAACACACACAACAGATCTTCATTGAATGCCTGTTCCCACAGTAATGATATTCTGAGTCATTCAAAGACTCCAGAGCATCATTCTTTAATGGAGTGAGTCAAGTGTCTCTGACAGGGATCTAAAAACGACTCCAGCAAGGTTACGACAACCTTTTCATGTCATCTGCTCTAAAGATTCAGCCAAGGAGCTTTAACAAAAAAAATTCAACAACGAATTGACAGTTTTTGGATTAAATGCTCTTTAAAGAATCCCCAGCACAAAAACATAGAAAATAGTTGTCCTTCAAGCAAAATGATTTAGTCATATGGGTGTAATTTGATCAGTGATTTTAGTTTAATAGTTTGGCCTGACAAAATTTCTCTGTCCTTCAACTGTCCTGTAATCCACAGCCTCTGCAAACATAAATCTCTGGGCACTACAGGTATAAGATTCAGGCAATTTCTTTAAATGGTACTTTGAAAGAGAGCATTAAAAGTGTATATTTCATAAAAAAAAATGGATGATTGATTAACCAAGTATTGAATTGCAGATCAGAACAAATGATGTACAGTAAACATAACCTGATTTAAACTGAACGTGCCTTACATTTGGGCATAACCCTATTAGTATAATTCCTTCAGTATGGATTTCTCAAGGGTCATAAGGTGATAACCAAATCATCATTATCCTTACTCAAATGAAAAACCGAGGCATCGAGATGAAGAAAACAGAGAAAAGGGAGAGAGAAAAAGAGAGGCAGAATGCACCTGAAGGACTGGTTCCACTTTTTCAGCAGTATCTCCCCATATTGATCCCTCATCTCCAGCAACATGTCAAACAACTGGTTTACTGGAAAACCATAACCCTGCAGAGAGAGAGAGGGGAAGAGAGGGGTGGATAATACCCAGCTCAGTTGAAAACAGGAAGCAATGCATGCAACTCTCATCAGAAATCAGAATGAAATAATGTTTATACATTTACATTTGTCCAAATTATTTCTTACAAAAAAATAACGCATTTAGTCATGTCCCCAAAACACGCATGTAAATTATTAAATAAGATATTTTCCTAAATAATTCAGGCTTGAAAACATACCTAAAAGTATTTGTGTTTTTGTCATACATACTTGCATTCAAAGACAATGAGAATGCAGGGATCTCAAGGCACATTACTTTTAACTTAAGACTGCATCGCAGTTGACTGAAGGCTAGTGATATGATGCATTATATCAAACGGAACAAACAATATACTGAACCTTTTTGTAATGTTTATTTAATGCTGTATTTGTTTATCACAATATTTGTTGTCACAAAAAAATTGTTATATGTGATTATTTACTTGATTTTTAAAAAAATCTAATCATTTGACACCCCTTGTTCTTAGACGTTATCCATATAAACAAGAGCACAACAGCTGTCTAAATGGTCAGGTACTTCCCCAACTCACCTGCAGTGTGTCTGCAAACAGCACTATGAGATTCTTCAGATCTAAAATCAGGTCTGGATCAGTGCAATAAGACTGCAAAGACACAAGAGAATGTGATGGATAACAGCAGAAGCAGAGGAAGGAAAGCACAGGGATTAAGATTACTTGGTATAAATGCTAAAAAAAAAATTAAAAAGAGAGAGAGAGAGAGAGAGAGAGAGAGAGAGAGAGAGAGAGAGAGAGAGAGAGAGAGAGATATTTTATGCAACGTTTATTTTAGCAAATAAGTATGTGACAATTGTATGTGTATCTGGGAATTTAACTGTTTGGTTTGTAGTCCTAAAACCCAGAGGAGGGTTGGTCTTTTTGAGCCGTAGGTTCCCTCCGAATTTTAATAGGTTTTAGAGAAGGGTTTTCAATTTATGAGTAAAATAAGGACAACTAATTTACCACCACACAGATGAGAGTTCATTTACGAGGACAACCGTGACAGTTCTTTTGCAGGAACTTGCAACTTACATTTTTAAAACCACAACCGTTTTAAACTTCACATTTGAGGTAATTTACACAACTGTTTAAGTTTGTAAGTCAGTAGGATTCTTATGGGTGGGGAGAAATTATTACTTTTATTCATCAAGGGTGCATAAAATTAAACAGTAAAACAATTTTAAACTAAGCACAAAAAAAATCAATTTCAAATAAATGCTGTTCTTTTTAAGTTTCTATTCATAAAAGAATCATGAAAAAAATATTTCTGAAGGATCATGCAGCACTGAACACTAGAGTAATGGCTGCTGAGAATTTAGGGGAAAAAACACAGGAAACTTCCTCACAGGAAAACAGGGGCCGGATTCAGGAAAATCTCCATGAAAAGAAGTTAAGAAAATTCTGAAGATAAATTCTAAAAAGTTCGAAAGAATTTTTCTAAGTGGTCTCAAGTAGTTCTCAAATATCATCTTAAGAATAAAATGACAGGCTTTGGTGTTATTTGATTGAAACGCAGGTATTGCTGAAGACTCGCTGAATGAAAAACACCTCAAAGCTCATCTTTTTACTGTAGTTGTCATTATAAGCATGCAGACTATTTTTGTTGCGACTGGCTTGACAGTCAGCGTCATGTTTTTAATGCACGGTGAAGTTACAATAGTTTTTTTTAAAAGAACCTGTCTCAAGATGATGCAGCGGTCTTTCCCATTCATTTGCTCCCCGTCTTTTGTGCTCTCTCTAGAGTGAATACGTCCTGTATCTGTGTACTGCCTTGCTAGTTCTAGCTAGAGTGAACGCATCAATATTTCACAATAATATAATGTTTGTACTGCATTTTTGATTAAATAAATACTGCCTTGGTGAACATAAGAGACTTTTCAAAAACATTTTTTTAAAATCTTACCGACTGCAAACTTTTGAACGGTAGTCTATGTTGTACAACGACATGTGAAAGCACTGTGTCTTCAAGTAATGGTCACCACCACCTTATTGTACTAGAAAACCACTATCCTAAAAACCCATCAGAAATTCCAGAGGGAAGTCATGGTGAATTAGCCTTCCAGGTTGGCCTTCAAATTGATGCCTTGACTAAACAGATTTACTGCTAGTCTTTTGGCTTGTCTTGCTCAGTGTGTGTTGAGTGTGTAGTGTGCAGACATACTGAATGAGTACGCAAGGCTGCAATAGTCTTGGAAAGAGCCAGCTCCCACAATTCTTCCACATAAGCCCTGTTTACCAGGCCCTGCGTGGTGTGCAAGATGTGGTCCTCCACTACAAAAAAACTACAGGACATATACAAAGAAAGGGTATGAAAGAGAAACAGTGAGTACTTTACAACATCATACTGTATGAAAACATTTCATTAAACTACATCATATCCCAAATGGTCACACTGAGGCTGTCCAGCACCCAAAGGAATCAGAGTCATCAAACAGGCCAGCAACATTCCCAAAAAAAATCCCAGACATCCCACTGTGCGAGTTCCCTGAGCCTTTTTTGTGCCATTTTGGATGTTTGCAAAAGCCTCCATTCCAGACACCGGCCTTCCCAATATTCCCATCCAGACACTCGGAAAAACATCAATCTGCCACTCCACATCTCCAGAACCATAAATTCTAAAGCTCAGAGAGTTTTCCGGCAGCACTGGGATGGAGAATCAGGAAGGGCCAGAGGAAAGGGAACGTTTGGCAAAAGGGAGGGTCTGAACACTGAGCCAATAAAAGGATTCAGCTGTTTTAATTCTCTCCTATATTAAAAACATTACACGCATGTATAATTGATTTTCAGTTAATTTGGCCATTCAAAATAAAACGTGCACTGCACTTACCCAACAATTTGATTGAAGTAGCGCCTGTATCCCTCTAACGTTTCATGCTGGAGACCACAGGAGAGAGGAAGGAGAGTTTATGAACATCAGTCAATTGAGCAGTCTACTATAATAGTTTTTATTATTATTATTGCTGAAATAAACTAGAATGACCCAAAACATTTGTATTTCATTTGCTTTAGAATTCATTATTTCTTTGAAAAAATGTTACCTCAATAAGTCATATTTCTGATCAAATAACAACATACCTGTACAATCACATTCAGCAAAGGTCTTCAACACTTCAATATACACTACCAGTCAAAAGTTAGTGGTTAGTAAAATTCTTTATTGTTTTTGAAAAAAAAATATTTTATGCTCACGGATACAAAAATACAGTAAAAACAGAACTGTTTTCCATTTTATTTATTATTAAAATCTAATTTTAAAAAAGTTGAAATAAAGTTGAATTTTCATCATCATTACACTAGTCTTCAGTGTCACATGATCCTTCAGAAAACCTTTCAATATGCTGATTTGGTGCTCAAGAAACTATTTTTCTTATTATCAATGTTGAAAACAAATATTTACACATTTTTTTGGAAACTGTGATAAAAAATTTTTTTAGGATTCTTTGAATAGAAAGTTCAAAAGAAAAGCATTTATTTGAAACAGAAAACTATTGTAACATTAAACATGTCTTTACTTTCGCTTTTGATCAATTATTATTTGTCCTTGCTGAATAAAAGTATGAATTTCTTTCAAATAAATCTTACTAACCCTAATCTTTTGAACAGTAGTGTATGAAGTATTTTGTAATGACATCAACATTAAGTGCAACTGAGCTATGGAACGATGGTTCAACCTCATTTTCCAATCGTTGTGCAAGCTAATGAAAACTCTATATAAACACATCTACACTAGAGGTCCCCATTTGAATTTTCAGGCCCTAAATTAACTATACATTGGTGTCAAGTTCATTGAATGCATCCATGTCAACTAAGTATACATTTGTATGTTATGTAGCACTAATGACTTACCACCTCACAGTTCCTGAGAGTTTATGTCAGGTGATGTTAGTGATTGGGGTGGTGCAGTGAATATTATAGGAGGGTGTCAGACAGACAGTTAGACACGACATGTTCTCAGGCGGTGTAAGGGCGTACCATGTTAGAGTGAGGCTGCAGCACGAGTCTGGCCTGTTTCCGCCGCTGCTTCCTGTAGTAGTTCTCAAACGTGTCCCGGGCACCCTGTGTAAGGCAGATACACATTCTAAGCACCTGAGTGAGAATATGGCTCTCAATTTGTGTGAACAGCTCTGTGACCACTGAGCATTAGTCATGTAAGACTTGTGTTTACACCAGAAAAGCTCAAGATGAAACAAGAGAGGCAAGGTAAAGACGGAAAGAAGCAGTTGACACAGGGAAACAGATTCCTACTTGTAGAGACCACGCTAAACTTACAAAAAAAAAGCATATCGGGTACTCTCTCTTCTAATCTTATAGTATGACTCAGAAAACAGTGCAGCAGAGGCTTGTGGTCTAAAAACAAAAGGCACTCATTCAGCCCTTAAAGATTTGACCCTTTTCCCAGAGTCCCAAAGTGCAGTTCCTGTCCACCTCACACAGACTGCTATCAAAGTCTATAAGGGCATGACACCAACACATGCACACACGTCCCAGTCAGAAAAGAGCGCAGAAACAACACAGACACGCACAGAGATAAAGACAGAAAACAGCAGCAATACGGTTACGACTTATCACTACCTGGTCAAGTGTCTCTAAATTTATCTAGACGGAGCGGGTGACTAACTCTTATAAAAGGATAATACAACAGGACAAGACTTGACCAGCTACAGCACTGCACGGCACACTAATAGAGCTTCTCTATGTCAATTGATTCCAATAGAGTTTGACAAATCTAAGCTAATAATGTGATACACTAAACAAATACATACCACACATGAAGTCGTGGTAGACATAAACATGGTCCCTTATTTGAATATAAGAAACAGGCAAATTCACATTTTAAATATGGCCGACGTTTCATAAAGAGGAATGAAAACACAATGAGGTCTGACTCACTTGCAAGGAAACTGCAAAAAAATAATCCAAATGATTTCTGGAAAGATCTCTAAAGAATGGATATATGTAAAACATCTTTGCCAACGAATATTGATGGTGTAAGCGTCAAAATTTAAGTCTATTTTATCTGTGATGTTAGGGCTTAATAATAAAGACAAAGCTAGCAAAATAAATATCATGGATAATTACCGGCCTATAGCTCTGGACAGTATTCTATCCAAGGTCCTGGTGAGGACTTAACTGAATAAGTTGGAACAGTTTGTCCTGACAACCAGTTTGGTTTTAAACCTAAACATGGCACAGATAGCATGTGTATTTTTGCTTTAAAAGGAGATTTTAGATTTGTATAACAGGCATAATTGCACAATTGTTATGTTTTACTGATGCCAGTAAAGCATTTGATCGTGTAAATCATAAAAAATCATTTTACAAGTTACACAACAGAGGAGTTCCCAAAATTCTAGTGAGAATTCTGGCTTTTTAGTATGCTCACAGTCAGTGCATGTAAAATGGGGTCTCTGTGTCTGTTCCATTCAATGTATGCAATGGAGTTAGACAGGGAAGCATTTTGTCCCCCTTTCTCTTTAATGTTTATATGGACGATTTATCGAAGCTGCTAAACAGGTTGTATGGTTGGTAACACTATCATCAACCACTTGATGTACGCCGACGATTTGGTGATTTTCTGTCCATATAGTGCTGGTCATCAACAGTTTGTGAGGGTTTACTCTCAATATGCCTCAGACTTTGACAATAAATACAATGCAAAGAAGAGTAATGTTATGATTGTTAGGAGTAGGGAGGACAGGAAACTATCATTTCCTGAATTTTCTGTCTGGTATTGTCCTTAAGGTTTGTGATGAGGCTAAATACTTAGGACATTATATAACCGATGGCCTGTCTGATGGTAGGGACATTTATAGACAGTGTCGTATGATCTATGCACAAGCTAATACGTTGACTTGCAAATTTGGTATGTGCTCAGGACCTGTGAAGACTGCAGTTTTTAGAGCATATTGTACCCCTATGTATAGTATACTGCCCATTTGTGGCGGCATTACAGAAAGAGCAGCATGCAGAAACTCAGTGTAGCATGTAATGATGGAATGAGGCTGCTGCTTAAGGTGCCACGATGGAGCAGTGCAAGCCAAATGTTTGTCACTGTTGGCGTGCCCACCTGTTCTGCTGTTCTGCGCAATATCATGTACAGATGTATGTGTAGGTTGTCAGACCCTGCAAACAGTATCATTTCAACACTGACAAACCCAGCCCTAAGTTCAGTCAGGTTCTTCTCCAGTATGTGGAACAATTGGCCCTTAGCCTATATGTAAACGTGATTTAAAAAAAAAAAAAAAAAAAAAATTTATTTGTCTGTGTTTGTTTGTGTTTTGGACCATGTGTGTCCTTAATAAAGCTTTGATTGATTGATTGATTGATTGATTGAATATACTGTAAACAAAAATACAGAAGAATGTAAAATGCTATAGTAAAAACCTGTTTATTGGTTAACTGCAAGTTAACATCACACAACATCACACTGCAAGTCATTTTACTGTAAAATACTCTCAAGTTTGTTTTTTGCAAGTATATACTATCCACTATCGCATTAATTAATCGCATTAATACAGTGAAAAATAGTCAAAGTACATTCCAAGAAGTCCCTGTGTGACACATGACATGACTATATATGAATAATTTTGTTTCTTCTTATGTTTTATAAGTAATGTGCATTAGGGTGTTTTGTGATATATTTTTCTGTAATTTATTAATATTTAATGCATTATTTTAGTGTCATGCATGTTAACTTGATGGTGTTTTGTCTTTATGTCTATGATCCTGTGCACCGTCTGTGTATGTTTTATAGACAGACCACTTACGATGAAAACGGATTCATAATGCAGCTTTCCATTTTACCACTTGTAATATTATGGTGGTTATAAGTACATTTTAAAGTACAAAGCAGAACTTGGTACTTCAAGTAGACTGGTATATTATCACTATATGGGCCCTATTTTAACGATCTAAAACGCAAGTGTCAAGCACAAAGCGCAAGTAACTTTGTGGGCGGATCTCGGCGCTGTTGCTATTTAACCGGCGGGATAAATGACTCTTGCGCTCGACGCAAATCTAAAAGGGGTTGTTCTGAAGTAGCTTCATAATTCATAGGTGTGGTTTGGGCGTAACGGGAAACAAACCAATAAGAGCGTCATATCATATTCCCTTTAAGAGCATGATGAACGAGGTGCGCTTGTTCCATGGCGCAATCCTATTATAACGGCGCATTTACCAGGCACGCTTCAGAATCGGTTCACAGCCGAGGAGATCGATGTTCTCGTCAGGGCCGTAAAAGAAAGAGAAGTGACATTGGGGATGGGACAAACCCACCCAAATTAGCTTCGGTTAAACATGCATATAATTATTTGGGTAAATGTGTAAGCTTTATGCCTATTTTTCCCATCGTCATGGACACAACAATGATTTCCCTCGTGTTTTAATATTTTTCCTTATAATAATGTATCATTTGCAAAAAGTAAAATGCATCTGTGTAGATGAGAGAATCATCTACAGTGTATGCGCGTTGTTCACACTCGCTATTTTAAGCGCGCATGCTTGGCCATAATACAATCTGAATGTACGCGCAACGCGCCACTGACTTTAGACTAGGTTTTATCTGGTCAGTGGCGCAATTGTTTACTGGAACTGCAAAATAGCACCAGGGATTTTTTGCGCCGGAACACGCCTCCTTTTTTGCGCTAATACCGGCCAGGGAGCGCAAGTTCATTCCCTAGTTTGCCGGCGTGCGTCTGTGGAGGGAAAAGTCCGCTTTGCACGGGTGCAAAATACGAATGATACATGCGTCGGTGTACAAAGCCAATTGCGCTGGGTGCAATTTAGGGCCCATTGTCACTTAATGAAATATACAGTTGCAAAATATGCAGGCACCAATATGCCATTCCGTAATAATGGAAACATTGTCACTGTGCTTTTTACAGTGAATTTCTGATTTAATGGGATATTTTTTACTTATTTACTCTACAGCGACAATAGTGATACTGAGACCCTTGACGGTTTGAACTTGCAATCATTCGGTTACCAAGCCCAAATAGTTTACAACTAGGCTACGCCACCCCAAGACCACCCAGATGTAATGATGTGAGAGGAAGAATAAGGTTTGAGAAATAAGAATTGAAGGAGAAAACAGCAGAAATGGAAAAAGCATTATACAAATTTCAAATTACTTCAGAACAACCTGAAACCTTTAATAACAACAGGGATCAAACATATACTATGCTTTGACCACAAAGGCCTTCAGAGTACAATGAAAGACAGAAGTTTGAACAATTCAGTGAGAAACACAAAAAGAAAGTATAAGAAAGTAACTTGTTCAACACTAAGTGCAACAACACACACACGCACACAAACCTTCTCTCTCACAAAAAGTGTTAGGAAGTCTGATTCATTTTACTAAGATGGTTCATTCATCAACTTATTTTAAAAAAAATGGATTCAGTGATTCATAGCCACTCGCTTTAAATTATGAGCAGCTGCAGCTTCAAAGTAGCTTCCCCAAAACTGAACATTGTGAACTATGGCAAAATGACTCCTGCACAATATACGGTCATTGATGACACAGACTCTTTGGAGCAGGATGTATATTACCTCAGAATCCTTAAAAAGAAATTTTGGAGAAGGAACAAAAAGGATGTTAGAGAACGATACTGTGTTCTGTGTGAAAGGAATTTAACTGAGTGTGTCCATCCTGTTGGCTATACAAACTTTTGTGCGGTTACTAGACTGAGAAGAGCAGGTCTACCAACTGCAGTCTAAACCCAGTTAATCAAGTCCAAATGCTCCATCTCATATAGATGTTCCTTAACCTAAACAGTCAAAATCAAAAGGAGAACAGTGCCAATATCAACTATCGTGGAAAGATTCATGCTAAAGTTCAGCTGAACTTCCCAACACAAAGGTCTAGTGCCTCTGATGCCTGGTTGTGCTTCTCTGGGTCAGAGAAGTAGGATGGAGGCCTGTTCTGTGGTTCTCCTTCTCAAGGGTTTCCTGCTGCAGCTGGCCCATCACAACCAGTCTCTGTTTTTACTGATCTGAACACAGACCAGAACTGTCAGAGAATTGAGACACTGTTCAGAGTTCCATCAGGAGCAAAGAGGAGGAGTTTGAGCTGGAAGTCGGTACAGGAGACTAACAGGAAAAGAAAGCCAGGAGGAATAGAATAGAATAGAATAGAGTAGAGATCTATGACTGTTTTACACTACAGTTCTACAGGAGCAAACAGAGGTAAGAGTACAAAGTGACCCCAGGAAATCTCCACCAGCCTCGGATTTCTGACACAGTATCACCATTAAATGTCTGCACTTGAGGTCATACGAGTTTCAGTTAAAAAGAAAAATGCCATTTCATTTTGGCTGTGTTCTCGCAATGTAAAAACAATACGAGGTTATGGTGAGTGCAAGACCTTAAGGCAAAGAGGTCACACTTTTAACAACTAAACTTAAATATTGCAGTCCACTGTTCTTTTAATTCCACCACTCCAGAGGGATAATCTTTTTCCTCTGTCCGTTTGAACTTTATTATCTTCAGATTCATAAAAATGTCAATTGTTTGATTGCAGTGTGAAGAAAAACTTAAAACACATTGTCTTCCATTTAAGTTTTTCAGCCAAACTTGACAAAAGAGCAGGCTGTACCCTCCAACGGGCACTCTGACCCCTCTCTTGTCCTGTTCTCTTTCGCCATCCTTATTCTTTCCCTCCCTCGGCTTGAATTTCCAACCAGAGTTCAACTTCCTGTTCCTCCGCAGCAGCTCCACACTTATAGTTCAAGGCCTCACAGTCATACTGTTTCACACACATGAAAAAAAAAAAAAGCCAAGGGACACCGTGGCCGGGTCACGGCCCCCTGGTATGAAGGAAACCCAGGTGAACCCCCTCAGCGCCTCCTGCCATCTGGAGTGCAGCCAGCTCAGGAGTCAGAACAGAACCAAAAAAGCGCCATTGTACATCTTCAAGACCACGGTCATGAACAAATTCTATATTTGACTTGTTTCCCTCCCTTCCATAAGGGTCTCTCTGTCCCTCTCACTCTTTACAGTAGCATGTAGCAGTGTTTACATGATGTTTGTTTAAATTATCTGGAGTGATGTCACACTAAGGCCAATCGCCATATGAACATACAACAGTCTCAACAACTTCCTTCCTGTGGGGGCGTTCAGGCCACTGAATATACAGTGAATGGGAAGTATCTGCCATAGGTGCATTGAAACAGGCGTTCATGAGTTTGTACTCACCGTTTAAACAAAAAAGTTCTTCAGGGACATATAAAGTGCAATTCTGATTGTTTTTGTATAAGTAAGCATTGTGATTTCCCAGGGTCTGAGGTGACTCGAGGGTCACCAGGGAAAGGAAACACAAAAACTCTAACATTCCTTCTTAAAAAGAAACACATCGACTCACTTATCGGGTCTCTTTTCTCATTTGTTTGCTTTTTTTCCTATAACCTCAAAACAGTGTGTGTGTCTCCCTTCTATGACTCCCTGGTCACTTTCAAACAACTCTCGTCCTTTACTTTTCCTCCCTTTCCTTTGCGTCCTCAGACGGCTCCTAGACCGGGTTTCCAGAGCAGCTTTGGACTGGTCAAAAAAAGGGCAAGACATGAACTCTAAAGGTTTCCTCTCTACCCCGAACCCCCAGCATGCCATTCTCACCAGCTTCCATTACAAAGACTATTGTAGTAATGACAGTCCATCTGCTCGCACATGAAATTTACAGGCCGGAGGGTCATAAAAGTGACATTCCACCAACTCAAACAATTCAAGAGTCTTCATGAGGAACTGTCAGCACATACACTCCGAAAACAAACACGTGCGCCCTCGTGTAAAAAAAAACAGACGTACCCACCCAAGCACGTAGACTTCTTGGTCGTATTTTGAAGCATACCACAAGAAAATAGTTTAAAGACTCTTGACTCCACAAATGTGCGTGTCTATCAAGTTAATAGTTAATAAATTAACACTGATGCATTTTTCATTACTTGTGACTGCGTCAAATGAAATATTTGTTTGTGCAGGGAACATTCCAGGGTACTTTTGGGTGGAGAACTTGCTGGTAAACTATAGACCAGTTTCCACTGGCAAATTTCAAAGTCATTGACAACCAACTGGTGCTAGCCACTTAGATTTAAAATGACCAGCCAGCACGGATTAACAGATGTACTTATCATAAAGAGATAATAAATCAGTGTAGGGTTGCATGATTTTGACCAAAATATCTTATTGTGATTATTTGGTCAAATACTGCGATTTTGTGATATTATAAACATCTAATATCAAGATATTCCCCATTGGGATTTGAACTTTATTTCACTTAATCACGCAGCTATACATAAAATAAAAAATATTTATACATTTACTATCATTCAAAAGTTTAGGGTCAGTAATATTTCGTAATGCTTTTAAAAGGAAGTCTCTTATGCTTACTAAGGCAGCACTTAATATTGTAAAATATTACTAGTGCTACAATTTAAAATTACTGTTTTCTATTGTAATATAGTAGTCTAATATGCTGACTTTGTGCTCAAGAAACATTTCTTATTATTATCAACTTTGAAAACAGTTAACATGGCAAAAGTGATACATTTTTTAAGGGTTATTAGATGAACAGAAAATTCAAATATTTTTTTGTAACAATTTAGAAGTATTTACTGTCACTTTTGATCAAAATTAATGCATCCTCGCTAAATAAAAGTATTAATTTCTTTCCAAATAAATTCTTACCGACCCCAAACTTTTGAACGGTAGAGTAAAAAAGCTCACTCATAAAACGGTAACATTAACACATGAAATTTTAAATGACCAACTTCTCATACACACACTAAAATACACATCCACATTTTCAGGAACATATGCTGAAAAAACTCAAGATATTCTCTACCTGAGAATAGCACTGCAACAAAAGGCCTTGGGGAACAAAGTGAGGGTTATATATGCAAGCGTGAGGGCCAGCATAGAGATCGTTTTCTGATTAAAAATATCAGACAAGTCAAACCTGAAATAAAACAGAATGCAAATGAGAAATACTCACCAATACAGTGTAGATGTGTAAACAGCGAAACACAGGAGAGAAGTCCACCAAGTCCTGCGCACCAGGAACCTGCAATAAAATACAGTCAGTGAGAGACACATAGTATCCTATACAAATACCCAGCACTAAAGCTGGAAGTCAATAAGGAAAAGCAACATTAAAGATATTTTTCAACTAGAATTTCTTTAGATTTTCAAAGGTCATGAAAAATGAAAGTAGTGTAAAATGAATGTAGTTTTACCACATTTAACTTATCACATTCTCTTTATTTCCCTTTGACTTGAGCCACCCTTGACCCTACCAGTATAGGAAAGACTCTTTTTCCAAAAGTAACCCAAACAAATGGCCAACTGAACAATACCAGCTTTGATCTGGTGCCCGCAAAATAGCAACCAGGGACATTCAAACCTGACTACTTCATGGCACCACCAACAATTAAACCAGAGAATGTGGAAAAAACAATTCAGTCTTGATGCACCACTGGGACAGAGCTGGAAATGTCTGCCCGGTTCAAGGATGGCGTGTTCACACCAACATAAAGAGTTTACAGACAGGACGAAGGGGCGCAAAGGGACATCGCTCAGGTGGCAAGGGGTCATTAAACGGGCACTGATCTGCATCTTTGGATACAACCGTTTCTCAGGAAGCCCCTGAGCACAGAGATTCAAGCAGATTAAAGCCTGGCACAAGCAGTGCTTCTCAAACAGGAGCCAGAAGAGGAAAACATGATGACGCACAGGCTGATTGAAGCTTGGAGGGAAGGGAAGGGGGAAAGGTCAAACCAGAGGGCAAAAAGCATTAACCTTACCAGGGTCAGTTGAAGGTAAAATGTTCACTTATGGAACTATTGTGGAAATGTTTATGCTGATCAAACTGATATCAAAATAGTATAGTTAGCAATGTTGCACCATCATGGAACTGGGTAAGACATTAGGTAAAGATGGTAACTTTAGTCAAAAATTACATTAACGTTTATTTAGCAAGTAACTTTTTGTTAGCTGCTTTGATATGAAAGTGTCTGCTTAGCATAACGCAAACGGAAAACAAAAGTCCATCGCGAGTGCTTTAGTACAAACACAACAAGTGTCAATCTTGTGTTGCTTCAGTTTGAGCAAGTGAAAATACCATGTCAAAACAAGAAAAAGACACACACGTTTCGGAGTACATCAAAATAAAATCAACGTGAACTACACAACAAACACTGACTGTCTAGATTGTGTCATTTTAATTTGTCTCCAAGGACATAAGCGAGGATCATCCTTTCGCTCCGTGGCGGTGGTAGCTACAGCTGGGGAGCACGTCTTGCATGCTCCACACGTCTCACATTGCTGCCTCAGAGGAGCAGGGCAGGCCTAATGACACTAAACGACTGCGGAGCTGAGACGCTCCATTAAGAAAGGGAGGGGATCCTGGACTGGGCAGGCAGCCCAACAGCAAGTCCATAGGGATATTAAAGTAAAGCAGGAGAAAGGGACTGATGGAGAGGGACGAAAACAGAGACAGAGAAACTGGGATTTAGAGTCAATATTCAGATTCCATTTTAAAAAAAAATTAACTAAATGATTTTCATGACTTTAGATTTTTGGCTAATGTAGATAGAACACTGTACTAAAAAACTGTGACAGTGTTTTCCAGATCTAAGTTATTCATACAAAGGTTGAATCAGTTGGAGTGGTTACTGAATTAACCTGACTCACGTACTGAGTGATTCATTTCATCATGTTTAACGGAAATGAACCAAGAACCATTACTGTGTTTTGTGGCTGGTTGTTTATTTGAATGAGTGTAGAAACATTTTTGATTTAAAAAAATCTAATAATTTAAATCCATCTCAAACATATTAAAAGAATAGTTAGCGGAATCACTAATAGGAATCAGAACCAGATTGGTTACATTCATTATGATTCCCACCCAAATGAAGGACTGACAGAAGGAAAAAGAGCAAGAACAGAGAATAATACCCAAAGTCACATTTGAATGAAGAACTCTCTTTTTTTCTGGTTTCATAAAGTGCCTGTTCACAAAAGTAGACTAAAAACAACGTGCTAAAAGCTTAAAATAAATTGAAATGCTTAACTGCTGAGGTGAATCTTTCCTCTCTCACCTCATCCTCCTCTTCATACTCCACATCCAATATCCCAGAATCCTGTTCTGAGAAGGGGTTGCTTTCAGTTCTGTCCACCTCTGTGCCTGAGCATGCTTCCTTCCGTATCCTCCGTCCACTCGCTGACCGCTGCTTTGATGTCACGGCATTATCACGAGCGATCTGCACCTGTGCCTAGAAAACAAACACAGCAACATGTGAAGAGGAACATATGGTAGGACTTTCATTTTTTTTCATTTAATTATTTATTTTTACACCAAAAAGATTGATAGATAGATAGATAACATTTGTTTGTTTTTTTAAAAGAATCCAAATGAAATTTGAATACATTTTAAATTACAAATAAAAAGTTTTTTTTCTCATGACGAGAGAGAGAGAGAGAGAGAGAGAGAGAGAGAGAGAGAGAGAGAGAGAGAGAGAGAGAGAGAGAGAGAGAGAGAGAGAGAGAGAGAGAGAGAGAGAGAGAGAGAGAGAGAGAGAGAGAGAGAGAATTTTAGTATCCCACATGCATTCAAGAAGGAACAAAGACTGAACTTATGTCATCAGTTTCCATGTGACATTCTAAATCAATAGCGATACTGTTCTACATATTGACAAAGTACGTCTTTTCCCATTAGTGCCAACAAAGGGAAAGGCACCTGTGAAAGGATTTCCCATAAGCAAAACGTGAGAGTTCAGATGAGATTTTCCTCAATAGAACACTATTCTTTAACAGCGTCTGACGTCAAGACTAAGTTCAATGCGCACACAACCTTCTCCTTACAGACCTCTCAAGTTATTGAGTGGGGAGCCAGATTCGGGCATGGAGGGCTCTTGAAGCAGACAACAACAAAAAAAATGCCTCTTTATTGAAAAAAGAAAACTCCATAACTCCAAAACGCCATTAGGACGAGAGAACCGAAACCAAGCAGCGACAATAGGATACAAAGGGGATGTTGTGGGCTTCCTGGTGGTTCCACAAAAAGGATTCAAGACAACACTGTTTTTTCTGATTATTCTTCTCTGAGAATGAGAAGGTCCAAATGAGCTTATTAGACTACGCAAAGATTGAGCTCTCTGGTAGAGTCATGTGCGTCATAGCAAGAGTATATCGGATGGTGGCACATGAAGAGACCTTTGCAACTCAAGAATTCCTTCCCATGAAGAGCATCAGATTTAAAGGACTTCTTTACAGGAATTGTTGTGAACATTTCAACCCAGTCTCTTAAAGCAGACAAAAAAGGTAATTGAGAGAAAACTTCAACACCATGAGGACAAAGGAATTGAAAGCAAATAGCAACAATAGGATGCAAGGTGGATGTTGTGGCTGCTTGATGTTTTCACAAAACCAACACTTTATTCTTCTCTGAGAATGAGAAGGTCTAAATGCACTAATTGGACTATGTAAAGATTGAGCATTGTCATTGTATTCATCATTGCATTGTGCTCTACTTATTTCTTTAGACATGTCTGAAGTTCTAGTCCTCTTCTAATCTCTAGTAGAGGCATGTGCGTCATAGCGAGGGTGTATCGGATGCAGTATGTGACAGTAGTGTGTTGTCTATTGTGCTTCATTGGCTGTTACGTCCCACTCGTTCAGTTCGGTCCTCTCATCTTAAGTAGAGGCATTCGCGTCAGAGTGATGGGGTACTGGAAGGCAAACAAAAAGAAACAAACAAACACTGCAAAAATTCCTTTCCTTCAGTGGCCCCATGAAGTGCTCCATTATTAAGAACTTTTGAATTTCACAGTGAAAGACATATTAGTTAGCCACAGCTGCAATTTCAGGATTTAAACTAGAATGTGACTATGTTAATGCAGTGAAGAAACATGCCAAATAAGACAAGAAAAAGATTATTCCTTTTGAAAAATTAAAGGTGAAAATATCTTTAGTTGTTAAAAAGTTATGCAGTTTGTTGTACAGCACTTATTCCCTTCAGAAATATTTGTAATTGTGAATAGGGTGCAATAGAAGTAAAAATCCCATCCACGTGTGTATACGAGTCAGAGTCAATGACAAATTTCCACATTAGTAGACAATATAGTTTAATCAATCAATCATTCATAGTTTATTTTTGGTTTTCAGCTAAACGAAAACTTTAATATCAGTTTCTGTAAAATAAGTAATTTTGGTGCATCTCTACCTCAAACAGATTGAACTTTATGCTTATAAAAAATATCTATACATCTGTAGTTTTATATTGTACGGTTGTCTTTTTATTCAGATGTATCATTTGTTTCATGGGCTGTATAATCCATTTCTGCACACAAAAAAAAACACAGTACTGGTACCTTTTTCTTCGATGCCCCTATTATGCTTTTTCAAATATTACCTTTCATGCAGTGTGTAATGTAGCTGTCTGTGAAAGTAAACAATCTGCAAAGTTGTGAAGCCGAAAGTGCACGATAAATAAAGTTATTGTCTCTCAAAAGGAAGAATCGACTCTGAACCGGCTAAACGATTCGTCAGGAATTCCAATCCTACTTCCGTTGCGGCTACACGTCACTGGGTAACATATTTGCCTAATGCGCACCTGTTGTCCGCCCGCCAACAACTTGACTAGCCCTCAAACGCTGTAACTGGTGTACATGTCAATAAGACGCCGCTGCGAAAGCAAATTCTCATTCACGTTAGTGCTCGGCTAACGTATGTGCTGTTATGATACAGTTAATGATACAGTTCCCGCATGTGCACCGCAATAAATTAGAAATATACACATTGGTTTGTTGATGGACATACACTTCTTAATGCTGATGGTGAGGAATTACAGTTGCAACATCTCATGATGAACGACAAACTGAGTAGTGTATCACTAAGAAACGTCCTGATCAAGTCATCCTTGCGATGGAGGATTGGGTTGAATAACTAGTTATGTTTCTAGTTATGTTCTAGTAATGTTTCACCATTGGACTTGCACTCGAATAAATATGGTTAAATCGACGCCATCATTACTGTGCACATTGTAAAGACAATCTCTAAGTTTTAGGAAGCCTCCGGAGTTGGAATTCAATGATGGTAATGGGCGTTTTGTTTCCGACATGTGTTGTAAGCGGTAGACCAACAGACTTGGCCATCTGGCCAATCAGAGTAGAGTAGGCTCACGTAAATGAGGGATTTAGAGAGACTGATTCATCAGACAAGTCGTTTGAGAATCATTGAAAAATGTGGTGATGTGCAATGTATATTATGAGAAAATGAAAGTGTTTTTTGACCATTGGTCCATGTAAACCTGCTGTTGGAGACCTCTAAAACAAAATTAGGAATCTTTAAAATAGCATAATTATAATTTAGCATAAATAGGCACTTTAATATTCCTTTGGAGAAAAAGAATGAAATACTTGTATTTCATAAACACTTTTTACCGTACTGGTTGAAACCCTCCTGATCACATCCTGAAAGCAATCAATAATAGACGTGGTATAAATATATTTACAAAAAAAAAAAAACTTATTAGGTCTGCACAGCTGCCAGCTGGCCCGTACGGATCGATCAACTATGATCCCTATACTTGACATTGCGCATCCTGCGATATCAAGACAGATGCGCACATCACGATATCGATGCTAAAACAATGTATCGTGCAGCCCTGGAACATATATCTTCTGTGGAAATCTCAGGACCAAACATTTTGGTCCAAATGCAATGATAGGACGTCGTACCTGCCTGTGAACAAATGTATTTCCATTCCTCCGCGCACTCTGCCTGTGCAGACATCACGCGTTATCAGAGCTTTCTGTAAGGCAGACAGACGAGTCACAAAGCGCAAGTTGTAGACAGACAATCACTGAGCGCCACAAACAAACAGCAGCTGCCCTTTTACAGTTCCTCCTGAAACAAACAACGAGCTTATGCTGCGTTTACACCATAAGTACCGTAATTACGAGATGGCAACCCATGACGTTCTACCCGGAGCTGTTCACGTCCTCAGACTCGGATTTATGCCTTTCAATGTCAACACTATCAATGCCGAAATGAATCTGCAGCTGTCAGGTGTTACAAGTCAGAGCTCTGTAAGTTGTTTAAATTCATTATTATTGTAATGTTATGTGCTTTTGAGACGCCTTGCCGACACTGCTCTGGCAGTATGCGTTTATGTGTTTTGCAGGAGGCGTCGCTTTGGGGAGCGCTTGAAGGGATGAAGGGATCTAATGCTTTCAAAGCTAGCTTGCTATTGCTAGCCTCTCCGAAATTGCCTACCCTTCCTTTAAGGAGCCTAGACTGCTAAAACAAAGATTATTTTCAACAGGTTTCCCCGAACACTGCAGCTTTGTTAAATGTTCAATCATATACATTTGCATAATTTACTTATAGTCCTGAACAGAATTTTTAACATTCATATGATTGTCTGTGGCAAATAATGATGTTTGGCAAAAGGTGATGATTTCCAAATAACTAGATATAACCAACCTCTCCCTAAAATATAAAGCAGAAGACAATGAAGCAAATATTTTAAGAGTCATTCTGAAGATGGTGAAAACATTTGTCATATAATTGTATAAACATGCTCCTTCAGAGAAAATATACAAATAGGGGTGTAAAATGGAACAAAACTTGAATAAAATTGGGCTAAGAAATAGAAGTGACTGACAGAACAAAAGGGGAATGGGGAGGGGGGGGGGTGTTCAAAAGAAAGGGAAGATTAAAATTCAAGCTTGAGGTCTATAACATAATCTTTGACTAACCGCTTCTCTATACTCAACATACACACAGACTCTCTGTGCTCGACAGCTTACAATGGAGCCATTATTACAGCACTGGATCTCCCAATATATTTATTTTCAGATCATTTGTTAGTGGAATTAAAACAATCACAGGCTCACAGAGACTGGGCCTAATTTCCAGTGGAATAGGAACCAGTCTGCAAGTCTGGATCACAGAGCCCCTAGACAAATAACCTTCTGTTATTAGCGGTTCACTCGTGCGCTTACTCGCTCATCTGGAGTCGGGGATGGAAGAATGGAGCGGGGAGGAGGGAATGAGAGACATCCAAAGCTCAAGAGAAGCCATCTCTGCTGTGGAAAGGGAAGTGGATCCACTTGAGGTTGAGGGTCTTACCCTGAAACAACCGATTTATTGCCCAAAGGTATTTGGCGGTGGTAGTGATGCCATCTGTCTTGTGACGTCAGCCTAAAGAATGTGGAAACTTCAAGTATTTCTCCACACAACATTAACAATGTGGCCATAATATGCAGAGATGGACGGGCAAAAATGACCAAGAAGTGGGCAAATACAGGTTCAAAAGAGAAAAAGTAAAATCCCTGAACAGAAGAAAATATAAATGATGGGAGGAAAAGGCACTCTGTTCTTCATCAGTCAGCAAAGAGCAACTGATCTATTCTTCTCCAGCTTCTACAGTCAGAATGTCTCCAACGTCACTCGACCACAAAACCACTGGAACAGAAACCCACAAAAAAGTAGAAAGAGCGACGACACCCTTCTGTATTTAACAGCAGAAACCACTACTGAAGCTGCAAAAAGGCCACAACGAGTGCCAACATGTAAGCAGAGCAGTCACATCTGCTAGCGAGAAGAAGTCGCAGGTCAGAACCAGGAGCCAGCGTCTGTGTCAGCAATCAAGAATAAGAGAGTGTTACAGATTGATTCTCTGAGTTAACAGAAAGCTTGTGCAAGGTGACATTAGAGCTTGATTTATCGTTCACTTGGTTTACTTTTGAGGAACAACTCCATAGCTTTGCTCTAATCAGCACGTGCCGGGTTACAGCCAAAACACACACGCACATGAACGCGTGCCAAGAAGACAAATCTTACAGAACTCAAAGACATGCAAGAAAACAAACTTTAATAGGAGGAATGTGAGGCTTTGGCAAGTGCCGACTGGACGGTCACTTTGTTCAAAGGTTACTGGAGTTTGAATATTGGTTTAACTCTACACCAACATTCCACTTCTGCGGGAGATGTTACGGAGCGGCGGAGGCAGGCAGAATCTGGGATGACCTCTGCTGCCACCTACTGGATGCAAATGGAACTACATGATGGAGAGCATTGACTGCTGGGGGGAAAAAAGCAGAATTGACATGAGATTAAAGGTGTTTTTGCTGGTTTACAAGCCAAGAAATAAGGGGGAAGCGGTTGACATTTTCTGGCGAAAAAAGTAAGTGGTGCAAAACCTGCTGACACAATGCCATGGTGTTGGTATGTGGTGTTGAGCAACATTAAAGTCCCTGTAAAGGCAATTTAAAAAAAAAATTCTAAACACATTATAAATGTTAGAAATGTATTGCTAAAACATATTACAAAGACTGTGAACTGTGAAGTACTGAATTGTAGAGTTAGACCGTTAAACAGTTTTTCACCATTGCAATTTTCCGGATTTTTTGGGCTGGGCTAAAACGGGGCTGGATGACGCACTGGAGCCCCTGAGCTCCTGGACACGCCCCTACTTGATGACGCACTGGAGCCACTGAGGCTGTCCGCTCCCCTAACAATATAGAGCACATTCACATCAGTTTTGCCACTCAATCTGAGTTACGGTCTGTACTATTAGTTAATACAGCAGCCTACAGATTGCTAGCTAGCTATGCCTTCGTCACGGAAATGCGTAGGCCTACTACCTGGATGCGATCACCGGATCACATACAAAACAGATCGGTGTCCTTATTTAAATTTCCGAAAAACGATTACATCAAGAAGAAGTGGATTAATTTTGTGAAGAGCCAACCTTGATGGAGAGCTGAGGATCACTGCCAAAACCCGCCTCTGTAAGTGATCATTTTACACGGGATAGTTCGTAGACAACTGAGACATTCACTGATAATCCGTTGTTCTCCCGCCTCGGCATTCATCCTCCCGTCGCGCCGACAACTGGTGCCATCATCGGCAGTGCGTGCCCACCGTGCGAGCATCTATTCCGGCTGTAGAGTTGAGTGTGGCGACGGCAGCTTTCCCGCGAGTGGGCGTGGTTTCAGCGCAGCCAGCGGACACGCCCCCAGCGTTTGAGAGCAGAGACTACTGCTCATTTTTTCAAGATTTTGATAGCTTATTTTATGTACTTGCTGGCTTTTTTTATCATTCAAATTTGGCAGGGTGGCTAATAACACATTTTTCTGTGATGTGACAAACTCAGAACACATACAAAATTTTGACTTTACAGGGACTTTAAGAGTTCCCTTAGGACCCCCCCCCAAAAAAATTGTAATTGCTTACTCGAGGTTCCATTTTAGTTTTCACCAAAACTTCTCTTTTTTATTAGAAGATAAACCTGGGGTTACGAAGCCAGGCTCCAGGGAAGATTGATTCATTCAAACAGTGTGTTCCTAAAAGGGAGTCGCTGAAGATCAGCTCCAGCCGTGCCCCAGATCAAGGTTTATCTCAGAGACTCAAGCAGTAGCTGAAGTCAGTGGCCAAGACTGGGTCAGACATGGATCGCATCAGCATGAGCAGAATCTGGGTCAAATGGAAGTTCGTGATGGGAGATGATGGGAGATGAGAGGACGCTAGGGTGGGAGGAAAAGCAGTTAACCACGTTTTGAACCCGAACAGCCGCGCATGGTTAGGACAGCACATGGTGATGTTGACATAAGTGTGTGTGCATTTGCCTGGGTGGTTGTGCATGCTGCAAATCGTGTGGTTCAAGAGTTTGAACACCGTTCAGTACAATTTGCTGTTCTATGCCAGAGGCCACTGGAAGGGTAGGACAGGCACCCAAGAAAACACATAACCAAAATCACATGAGCCAGTGTGTTTCATTATCTGTTTGGCAATCTCATCCACCTTACATCCAACCAATATTACACACTGGGATTAATCTTATGTTAATGGTTTAAAATGGCACAAGAACGTATTTGCGCATCTACATGGCCCTCTGTGGGGTTTCGTTACGGTCAGTAGAAATGTACGGATAAAAAGAGGGATATTCACTGATTGTTCCCAATTTGACTTCATCTTGTGCAATCTACCCTTCACCCTGTTACGTGATTCCCTTCTTTTCTACTCCCACAATCCCTTCAATAAATCCCAATACTGAATACAGATGGCCCACAAAACCAGGAGGTCTCAAACGCCAATCACCTAGAGGCCCAAGAGGTGGGCTAGTGGAAGAGTTGCAACAAATACCAGTGTTTTTCCCAATTGAACCTAAACTACATACCCTACAGTTCAAAAGTTTGGGGTCAGTAAGTTTTTTGTAATATACATTTTGAATGTTTATAAAGATAATTATTGGCAAGAATATACAGTTATTTTATGTATAGCCCTTTTCAGGACAACTGCTCTAAATCTATTATATTGCTCTGCATGGTCATGAAACTATTTTACTTCACTCAGATAAGTAAAATGAAATGTCTGAATTGGCTGTGCAGTGTGTCAAAAGCAGAAACGGTGTGTCACTTAACAGAAATGGGGCTCCCTATGTAGTGTACTGTGATAGTGCACAAGAGAGTGATTTGAGATACAACAATTATTTATGACAGCATGAGCATGCATTGCTACCTTTATGTCTTCATATAGGGTACAACTATATTTACGTCCCTGTTTTTAAATGCAAAAATATGCTAAAAATAAAGCTACTGTAATAATACTTACCAAACAGAAATAGAACAAAAGGATAAATGTTAACAACGAGTAACAATGTTATTCATTAAATTAAAAATAATCCAATGAATGATAACACATTGTACTAAAGGAAGGACACAAACTAATAGAAGTGTATGCCCTTTGATAAACAAAGCAGATGATCAGACTCAGAAAGTAGACCAGCAGAGAGTTCAAACCAAACAGTCCCATCATTTAGATTGGACCAGTGGAAACTCACCAAGTTCCGGAGCTTCAGGAGCCAACAGTTTGTTCAAACTATGGACAAGGGCACAGGCTGATGAGGAGAGGGGGAAAAGGGACAAAGTGGAACGAAAGGCTGGGCTGGGGCAACTGGAAGCAGACCAGCAACAGAACAAACGGGTATCTCTGATTACAACTCATGGTGTCCACATGCATTTGCTCATGTCACACAGCGAATGCATTAAACCCTGCTGGTAGAATACACATCTACCTCAGTCCTGCCTACCTGGATGAATACACATATTGTTTCATTGTCCAACTTCTCTTCTTCAACATCGTCAGAGACAGAATTAACTTTCCAAAAACCAATGTTATTGAAGTAACTTTGAAACTCTAGCTTTCCAAGCTACACGCTACTCATAACTGAACGTGATTAAATTACAGTAAAGCTCCTCTTGAGAAAAAGTAAATGAAGTCCCAGAAAAACTAGTCCCAGAAAAAAAAAAAGCAGCCACATACATAATTATATTGAAGCTGGGGAAACAATATATATCTTTAAATATAAAACTACATGATTATATAAATAATCATTTTTTTTTTTAAAGTATATTGAAGTGTATACTTGTCACACAAAAAAATAATGAGGGTTAATGAACACTAACTTGAACAGAATGCATCTTAAAATTGCATTTTTCTTAAAGCTGCTGTCCGTAGCTTTTTTTGGGTTAAAAATTATCCAAAATACATATTTGATAAAATACATAACCAGCCAGTGTTCAAAACTATCTGCTTGCCTTAGCTCGATGCAAAACGGTAAGCTTGTAATAATGTTTTTAATTTTAGTGGTACTGGTGGATTTCCGCGGGAGATTCGAGCATGTCTTTGCGTCATTACGTCACATCTGTACACATAAAGAAGGAGTCTCGGCTAGTATAAGCTATATTGCGTGTGAGGATGTTGGAGGATGTTGGAGATTTATAGCCTTTTCTCACAGCACTTGATATAATTAAACTTATCAATTTGATGGCGGATCCAGAAAGGTTCAAACGACGATCATCATCAGTGACAACTAGAGACTCACCCGCTGTAACATGCAAAAGACTTCGTTCGGACTTCGGAGTGGCTACAGAAAAAAAGAGACTGCAACCGGACCCATGCGAAAACAAGGATAATATCGGAAGGACATTACATGATGTAGTCACGCAATGCTTGCTGACGTTGTTAACATTAACAATTAGAGAACATAGTATAGCTACTTTGCACGGTTTTGCGTGAAATGATAACTTATAAGCAATTGTTAGATTTAATCAGCGCGATTTACTGCAATGTCAGAACCAGAACAAAAGTGAATGTTTCTTACTAGTTCAGATGACATTTCCCGGTGAAAATTCTTATGTTGGTCTTACTTCCAAAAAGAATAATCTGTGATTCTGAATGACAATATCCACATCGGCGCGGTGACTGACAGCTGCACACTCTCCTCAAACACTGCGTTCATCCGCGCTGTGCCGTGTCGAGGGTGTTGAACTACAACCCACGTAAAGTTGATAATTCCGCGAATGACTGCAATGGCAGATTTCGAACAGAGATGGCGACAAAGAGGAAAAATGCCGGACTGCAGCTTTAAAAATAGAATGCGTCCTAACTTATAGAATTTAGCTGGAAACATCAACAGCATTTAACTCAATATTTCGATTATAAAAAAGACCTAAGTGTCACACTTCTGCAAAGCGACTCAAATAGGTGAACCATTTCTGGAATCATTTAACTTAAACTGCCTGAACAAAAAGAAGAATAGATCAAATTTCCAATATTTTTCAAAAGCTGGGCTAACTTCGTACTACTGAAAAATGTTAATTTAGCAGTTTCGCTACATTTGTGTTCTTGAAAGTGTTACTTTCTAAAAAATGTTCACACAGTAAAAAGAAAACGTGTTATAGCACACCATCACATGCACACACACACGCCTGGCTTTGGCCTTTTTCAAGGAGGAATATTTGAACCCTTCCGTGACATCTTTTTGGCTACTTTTGCTCTCCACTGTTTCTTAATTAGTAGCAGAAACAGATCTGAGAAGAGTGGAGAACTTTCTGAAGAAAATGTGATGTTGAAGACTGCAAAGTTATCCTTAATGATGTTGAATGTTCTAGGTGGTTGCTTACTGGCCAAATGTCTATGACAGTGGTTCTCAACCACTTTGACTCCAAGTTGTCCTAAAAACTAGGGCTGAACGGTATACCGGTACTAGGGTAGCATTGGGATACTAGAGCTTCAAAATACTGGCAATGTCATTGTATTATTTTAAATGGTAGTATCGTCAATACGGTAGTACCATGAGGAATGTTGTATGTGCGGTAGGTACAATATTTAAAATTTCATTAACAACATTCAAAAGCCTCATGACTTTTGTTTGTGATTTACTGGATTAAGGATTTTAAAAAATTATAATAAATAAACAATTTATTATAGGTTAAATTAGGTTACCTCATATATCCAGGTGTTTCTAGACAGTGGGAATCCTGGATCTTCCATTGAAGAAAAACTAACAATAGTTGAAGTAGTAAATTAAAAAGAAATATCTAGATTTAAGTTGTTTGAGCTTGTAATGTAATTGTAATGCTTGTTTTGTCTTATTTTAAATTGGCCAACTGCTCAATAATATAATGGTACCAAGATATGCTCTCCATTGTAAGTCTGTGTTTTTACTTAAGCACAAATGGTGCAGGATGAGTTGCAAGAAAATGTGAATACTTATTGATACGGAAAAGACCCAAACGTAGTATGCATGGGCAAGCAAGTATGTGCAATAGTGATGCCTGCCTTAGAAACCACCTCCAATGGAGCTTTCGTCCAATATCATCTATTATGACCAGTTTTATTCCTCTGTGAAAAAGAACAAGGAAGAAAGCAAAGAAAAAATATGTCAAAGAGAAAAGAGAAAAAAGTGAGGCCAGATTTTATAGTGCTTGGGAGATCTTAATGTCTACTTGGCGTTTCATATTCTAATGCACTCCTCACCCCATCTTGGTCTAATAACTGTAAAAGAAAGCAGAGGACTTTTCTGCATTCCAACGAAAAATCCACTCAATTTCTCTCATATGTGTTCCCTGAGTCTTCTCCGTGTCTCCGTGCACTGTCCTTGAAGCAGCGTCCATACACTGTGTTCCTAGACTCCTCTGGCATAAACAAAAGCGACCTAAAATGATCTTTGATTCAGAACAGATTGGTAGCTCTTTTTCCTCCAGACTAGATGGTCAGAGATAAGATGAAAGGAAAAATGGGGAAAAAGCACATTAAACTACCGAAGAACAAGGCCTTTGTCCTTCCTTCTGAGACCTCAAGTTGAAACCCAGCTGTGACCATAAGGTCAGAGGTGAGCACATGAGGCAGCTGTCAAAAAATAGTTCAGACACACCTCCAGGCATTATTCAGACACGAGCGCTCTCTCAAACACAAGCACACACACCTGTTTCATGGCAGTCTCTCCGATCTTATCCGAATGCTTGCGGATGCTCTCCAGGAAGTCTTTGAGGTCAGACATGGAGACGTCTCTGATGTGCGTGCGCAGGCGTGGGATATTCTCTGCCATGATGGTGCAGAAACGATATGATCCCGCTTGAGGCAAACAGCTCTCCTCCAACTGTTCCAGGGTTCGTAGAGCTGGATAGTATCTGGGTAGCATACGACAGGGTCAGAAATGATGGATACAGGAAATGTTGCATATATATGCTACTTCAAAAAACCTTCCCAGTATTAATGAGCACAAATGCAGGGCTCAACAATAAGGTTTTTTGTCTGTTGGCCCACTTGAGACAGAAGTTCAGACTCTTACTTCCAAGTCATAATTTTCAATGACCACAAAGCGACAACTTTTTTAATGTGACAAAAAAAAATGATATGGAAAAAATGTATAATTAATAAATGATTAATATTATTTATAATTGCTTTTTTCATTTGTATATACGTACATGCATTAAACATTTTTCATTTTTTATTTTTATGTCAAACTGGAGGGCAAATGACAGTCCCGTCAACTGACCCAAAACTCTCAAAGCTCTCCCCAGGACATTATTATTGTTGAGCCTTGCACATGCAGTACGTGTTTTAACCTTTGGTTAAAGAGTTAGATCTCAGCATGATAACAATTTAACCCAATCAAGATGATCTCAGAGATGAGCTATGCTCATCGCACACACACACACACACACTCTCTGAATACAGCATCACAGTCACGCAACATTACACAGCAGACCCGACACCGGGGAGAGAGTCTCTCTTGGCCGACCCTGCCGCTACCTCCAGGCTAATGGCAAAACCACGCACACGAGAGAGATGGGGAAACACGGAGAGCAGAGATAAATAAAAAACAAAAAAAAGTTGCAGGCCCATGCCGAACATCAGGTCACACAGAGGACACGACAAGACAGCAAAACCAATGCTTCAAAAACGTTTAGAGTGGCAGTTTAGGTGGACTGGCTTTTTCAGGTGTTTCCACAATTTTGACTCCCAAATATAATGATCCCATTGTAAGGGAACACCCTTTCTAAAATATAAAGGCAGCTATATATTTTCTTTGTATAAAAAAAAAAAAGATTTTAACAATGCTAAATTAATTTAAATTAAATACAATTAATGTATTGAAGCAAATTATAAACCTTTTCTGAAAATATTATTTATTAAGCGTATATCTTTTATAGCCAGCGAGTGACTAGAGTAAATGTATTAACTTTATTAACAGTTAAGTTTAACAGTCCTATCATATTTTGTCAAATCTTTTTCAGAAGCTCTTTTACGTCCCCCTGAGGGTTGCGATGTGCTTGTATATAAGAGCTGTGTGCTCATGAGGACGCAGGATAAAATCCTGTATCATATTCACCAAATTCCCCCTCTCTCCCTCCACCTTCCTGTCAGATGTACAGTCCTTGACTATAAAAACAAAAATCCCATAAATAACAAAATTGACTGATAATGTTGAGGTTTGGGATGGGTCAATGTATGCAGCTGCTAAAGCTAAGAAAATCCAGTCCAAATGTGTCCTCTGTGTCTCTGACTCCTGACAGCTGCCAAATGCTGCTTTGAACATCTCAGACATCTGAAAATTCTCTTTCTCTCTGTCTGGTCACAGTCACATCTGGCTGGATGAGATACTCCAGTGGTCCAGTGATCAAGGGCCTGTTTAAATCATCAACACCTTGCTCTCTCTTCCTCAGCTGAGAATGTCCTGTTCTCAAATGTACTTTAAGTAAAGGTGTTAAAATATTGTGGGTACTAGACTGTCCTTGTGCATTTCAGCCCAATCTGAATAAGTTTATCTCTACTGCCACCTAGTGCTCATCTGGTGTTGTTGATGTGCACAAAAAAGGCATCTGAATAACCTTCATACCTTTTAGTCCTCATCTGTTCCTGCAGTTTGGTGTACATCTCCAACACTGCAAGGAAAAAGTATGTGGAATTATGGGGAAAGAGTCAAGAGCACAGCATGTGAGCTTCCAAGGACTTAAAAAACATACACTACAGGTCAAAAGTTTCAGTTGGGTATGATTTATATAATAAAAATAAAAAAACATTTTATTTATCAAATTTGATTTGATCAAAAATACAGTACAAATATAATATTGTTAAACAGTTTTCTGTTTTAATATATTTTCAAAAATGTATATTAATATATACAGTCCTATCCTGCAGCCATTACTCCAGTCTTCAGTATCACACATTCCTTCAGAAATCATTCTAACATGCTGATTTGGTGCTTAGGAAACATTTCTTCTTATCACAGTTGGAAACGGTTGTGCTGCTTAAAATTATCTGGTATACCGTGATATTTTTTGATGAATAGAAAGTTCAAAAGAACAGCATTTATTTGAAATATATATCTTTAGTAACGTTATAAATATATTCACTTTCACTGACCCCAAGCTGTTGAATGTAGTGAAAATACAGCAAATATTTAATATTGAAAAAGCTCAGAGGCAGAGGCCTGATGTTTCTACCTGGTAAGCAGTGTGTGAGTTTGTCAATGGTGGTGGCGATATTCCTCTGCTGCAGACGGCACTGTCTCAATTCATCCATTGACGTCAGGAGCTATAGGGGAGGTAACCACTGATTTCAGTCATGCTTGTTAATGTTACATGTTCTGAATCAAAGACTAAACTAAGCAAACAGGATACGCACCCCCTTGCCGTCATTTTGTAGCTTCTGATTGGTCTCAGTCACCTGACCCTGAGGAAGATAAGACAACCAATTATCTGAGTGATTAAACAGAAAGTATATTTGTTGAACAATATAGGAACTCTGGATTTTCCTCAAACCCTCATCTCCTCTTTCTGCACCTTGAGTTTCTGGGCTTCCCCGCGCACTTTGAGCAGCTCAGTAATGGAGTCCACAAAGCCCTGGAAGTGATGGTTGCACATCTTCTCAATTTCACGGTCGTGGTTGCGGATCCGCCCCTCCAGTTTCTCCATGAAGAGTCCATGTTCCTGTCCATCATAAACAGACCTTCCAGGAAAACAAGGAGAACATAAAAGAACGGTGTCAAAATTACATTAGGCCTATATAAAAAACATGAAGGCTACATTACATTGATGCTAAATACAAAATAGTATATAACTAAACAGAACATCTGAAAATATTGTCAAAAGATATATGAAGTGCTTCGTTGATATTTAATAGTTTTGAGCTTATCTAATACAATAAACAGTTTTAAAACTGAGATATCCTTTCTGATAAAGTAAGGGAATGCAAATGAAAACATTCAATCTTTCTCCAATGTTACTGATGCTAGGTGTTCACCACTAGGTGGCAGTAGAAGATATGAAATAAAACACTGCTCAAGAAGCTCAACAACTTGTAAATGGATTTCTTTTTCTTTTTCATTTGAATTCAAAGCAAACGACAAACGGAGAGAGTTATTTCAAAATAAATGCAATACTTTACCATCTTCAGCTGTGCAAATACAAAAAAAAAAAACATTGGAAACGACACACTGAAAATGTATTTCCAAATGTTTCGTGTTTTATACCTCATAGCAACATTTCATTTTGCGTAAAATTAAGTATGGCATCTACCATACCAACTAAAACACAATTTGATTTGATTAAATTACATTGATTCTAGTGTTCCACTCAGCAGTTTTACCTCTAGCGAGCAAGCCAATGTGACAAAACTTTTTTATATATAGAAATCTTAAATTAGTAAGGGAAGCATGTTTGGGGGGAATCAGGACTTGGCAGGGCGAGCCCGTCCCCCACTGACTGACTTAAACATCACACTCTCCTGATAGAGGTCAGATAGTCGTCATCATATGTAAATGAATCCTGTTTAATAGACAGAGAGCCACAGTGAGGTATGTCAGGCAAGTATGTTCAGTGAAATACAGACTAATTCAGGATCAGGAGTCAGGACACAAACACACCAGCACATGGCTTCACCTGAGCACAGCCTTCCTGTGCCTCAGGAAATGTCCTCTTTCCATTAGCACAGTCTTGACGTCACTGATAGCTTCTTCCAAAAACACTCACGCACAGTAAACACCTCAAATCCAGGGCTGCAAGGTGAAAGAAGCACTTCCCAACCTGAAATTAGGATTTTTATCTGTAGTAAGAGGAAGATGCTGGAAGGAAATGTGAGACGTGTACAGGAAAAAGTGAACACTATGACAGACAAATGAGCGGACATGCTCAAATTAGTCACGCAATGCCTAATATACTCCACTCAACATTTAGAGTATTTATAAGGGAACATGTGCACAGCCACAGATAAATAATTTATCATATACACTTCAACATTCCATAAAAAGATAAGAACTGTCAATATTGATTTCATGGTGACTTGATGTTGGAGTAATTGTGCAAGTTTGAATCTCGCTCGAGGTCCTTTCCCGATTCTGTTCCCCTTTTTTCTCCTATTGCTTACACTGTTTTATGAAATAAAAGGCAAAAAGGGCAAAACTTTTATTTTTTTATTACATTTAGCTGTTAATAAATGTTTAAAGAAAAAAATATACATATCTACTGTAATTATCATGGAAGTAAGAGCTATCTTCACTAAACTGTGTTGCACAACTCTAAGCAAAAGTCACAAAAACAAGCTGAACAAATTGTAAAAAGCACAGCTGCAGTGGTCCATCTGTGTGAGACTCTACAGCATCTGGCTCAAGACTCTTCCTTACGAATAATCAAATTTTAAAAAGGTCAAAATAACATTTGTGTGCATTAAGAATATCTCACTGACTGTATGAATGTAATGATTCGTTTCACAGCATGGGCCAACCATGAAGTAATCTTACTTGATTAACTGTCACTTTTGGCTCTCACAGTCACACGTACTATTTGCAAACAGGCTGACGTTCCCAAAACTGAAATGTGATAACCTCCTTGAGAAAAAAAAAAATGGTCCCTGATTTCCCAATTCTCCCTAGACTAAAGAAGCAGATAAAGGGTGAGTGAGTGAGTGAGTGAGTGAGTGAGTGAGTGAGTGAGTGAGAGAGAGAGAGATGTTTTTTACCCAAACATGTCTCTCTCACACACAATCTCTAACATTTGAAACATGTTAATATTTTAATTATGAGAATTAATTATGCGACAGAAAGCCTGTGCTGCAGATTGCCGTGAACACACTCAGGACCGTTTGCAGAGGCTGTGGATTACAGGTAATAATAATGTCGTAAATAATGTTCAGTTTCTTGCAGACTGATCGTTTTGCTTCATAAGACCTCAATGTATCTTCAGGGGCCACGAGTATAAGTTTTGTTTTTGGACTCTCAATGTGACACAGTGACAGTAGCCATTGACTTGCATTATAAAAAATCACCAAGGACCACGGTTTCAGCTAAAAAAATCTTATTTACTGTTCTACTGAAGAAAAAAAGTCACCTACATCTTGGATGGCCGGAGGGTAATTAACAGCCAATTTTAATTTTGTGGTGAACTGTTCTGAAGTCTGAAGAATGACAACATTGCTTTGAGCAGTGTGTGTGTGTGTGTGTGTGTGTGTGTGTGTGTGTGTGTGTGTGTGTGTGTTGACCTGTTACACAGCATTCCCATTCACAACATGTGCTATGATGTCATATCCTGTTGGCTGAATGAAATCTAGAGATAGCTCAATGGCAGCTGGGAAACAGAATGGATCGGAAATAGAGCAGAAGTTCTAAACTTAGAAGCCACACCAAACACGTTAGCACCTTGCACCAACAATAGCAGCACACTTTTCTGTCTATGATGTAATACCTACCGATCTAAACTTACTGTAGCAGGTAGTTCAACAGTTAAAACAAATACATGACAGAAAAGGGGTGGCTGATATGACTAGAATATTATGAGTTATTTTATTCCACGATAATGGCATATATCACAATTTATTATTTCTGCTAGATTAAAGGTTACGTTACTAACAACGGGTTAAATAAACACAATAAAACAGAACAAAGATACACATGAAATAAATAGGCCTAGTGATTCAAGTTTTTTTAGGCAGAATGGGATAAAAATCTGTATTTAGGTTAAAAAAAAAATACAACAAAAAATTGAATAATTTAATCAAATGTAAAATAAAACACAGTCACGTATTTGTGAGCTTGGCAGCGGGAATCTCTTAAGTGAGATTGAGAAGTTTAAAGCTTACAGGCTTCCATACATCAACAGATCGATTCTCTCAAGTCTGCATTCGATGCATCCTCGATATCAAGAACACATCTGGGTACTTTCATGAGTCCTCTGTACTTGTGTACTTGAGTATTGGAATTAAACTTCAACGGTTGATGACGTAGTACGAGAACCCAAGGACGCAAGATTGTTTCTCTCACACATTGAGAAACAGCCAGAATCTGCTTAACACCACACAAAAAAAGCACAAGGTTTTGTTTTGTTCAAAGCGAGCCACACACTTACGAATCCTTTCATTATAACCAACAAAATGTAAACACGATGTAAATAAGAGATTCATTGTACAATTAAGACAGATTTTATTATAACGGGATTTTGCGAGAGTGCAGAATTCATAAGCTTGCGCTTTAGATATTGATAGCCTTAATGATTATAAAGGGAGGCTCTTCCCTTGATTTCTGTTTATTACCCATTCACAATCTGAATACAAGTTTAGTTTTTCATGCTGCACACAGCAAAGTTTCTGGACTGACAACTGTATTTAAATGGGACAACATTTTTTTAAAGCACTCCATTCAACAGTTTTTCCTCTGGAACCAAAATTGGTACAGCGAAATGCAACATTTTACTGGTCTACAGTCTACTAAAATTTTGGTACCGTGACAACCCTAGCAACATAGACAACAGCAGGAATATTAGGCACAGGAATATCTAGTGCACAGATCCAATATATTCACACATCCAATTTTCTTCCAAATGTTCTTGTTAATTAGGAAATAACTCATATATTCACGAGTTATTGTATTTGACAATTTGAGCTGTAAGCCATGAAAAATAACTTAATTCAGTATCCATGCATTGTAACAGGCACACAGAAAACTGTATGCCAGAACAGTGACAAGTAAATTCACTTGAATGTTTACAATGGCAAGGCTTAAAAGCACATGAAAATACATCACGAACGTATAACTGTCTGCAATAGAGACGATAATCCAAAATGTATACTTTTCAAATTACTGGCTTATGTCTGCCTGCCTATATATGCCCATGAGGAAAGGTTGGGGGTTGCCGAAAGGTAGGAGGTGTGGAGAAAGGTCTTTATCATTGGTCACTAAAGCTGTCTGTCAGGGTGTGGGGTAGGGTTAGGGATTAGTTTCGGTTGTACCAATTCAACTTTCGGCATGCCTCCATTCGGCACGCCCAGGGTTAGGGTTGGGGGGGCAGCTATCCCGGTCTCCAGTCCTATGACAGATTTAACAACACTCTCAGTCTCAGTGGTGATCTCTGGGTCAAAAAATGCAGGTAGTTAAAAAAAAAGTATATCCATATACCTGCTATAAATAGGAACAAATTCTGAATTGGTTTTTAAATGATCAGAATTTCATCAATAATTATAGACTTTATTCCTATGGGTGACGTCACGCGACTTTAACGCGCCCGCAAAGCATCCCGGGAAGGCGGCGCTTCATAGCGGTAAACTTGAGGAACGCCCATCAATGTACAAATGTGGGGAGGCCGGGCGTCGCGACACCACGCTACAGTCGTGTCGCAAAAGTGGATCTCTACCGTGACGGTAGAGATCCACTTTTGCGACACGACTGTAGCGTGGTGTCGCGACGCCTCCCCACATTTGTACATTGATGGGCGTTCCTCAAGTTTACCGCTATGGGTGTGGTTTTGAGCCAGCGCCAGTCTAGAACAGAGGACCTGCGAGAGACTTCCCCCCGTCTCCATATGCTCTGCTTCTATTGGATAGTCGCGTCGCGTTCAACGGAATTCATTTGCATAAAGCTGGGCATCGGCCAGCTTTTGGACGCGCAGCATTTTTTCAAATGAAGCGCCGCCTTCCCGGGATGCTTTGCGGGCGCGTTAAAGTCGCGTGACGTCACCCATAGGAATAAAGTCTATAATTATTGATGAAATTCTGATCATTTAAAAACCAATTCAGAATTTGTTCCTATTTATAGCAGGTATATGGATATACTTTTTTTTTTAACTACCTGCATTTTTTGACCCAGAGATCACCACTGAGACTGAGAGTGTTGTTAAATCTTTCATAGGACTGGAGACGGGCTTTTTTTTCAAGATGGGCTTTTTGACGCGCAGCATTTTTCCAAATGAAGCGCCGCCTTCCCGGGATGCTTTGCGGGCGCGTTAAAGTCGCGTGACGTCACCCATAGGAATAAAGTGGAGCGCGGCGCAACAGAAGTGTCGCACGGACAAGTGGATCTGTAGCCTGACTTCGTCATACTCATATTCTAGAAAGAACATGAGTCTGAAATTGATCCATTGGGCTGTGATTATGGGGCGTGTTTCAACCGTACCAGGAAAGAAAATACCTCTCCATTCAATTGGATAGACCTACAACCAATCAGAGCAACGGAGTAAATGACGCATGTTCTTCATTCATCTTTCTGACCGACAAATGCCTTTATCGCGGTTCTCTGTTCCTCTTTTAAAAGCAATGCGCTGTCGATATCTTCTATAACAGACGCGATGGCATAATCTACACTACACATGATGTTTCATAAACAAAGTTCGGGAGGAGCACGTTCAAATAATCATTCTAATCAACTTGTCATCAAACAATACCATGTCTAACGTTACCCTATCAGCCTGAGAGGAAGCATAATCACTCAGTCAACTCACTTAACACTCCTTGACAGTTTTTCAGCATCTCTCGTCCACCACCCCGACTGCTCACTTTCTGTTATTTAGAATACGGGGGAGTAACGTTACTCTGGGTTCGGGCCGAATGCCGATCACGGAGCCCTCTCCTCAGACAGCACGTCATATTTCACGAGTTCGCACTTACAAGTAATATAATATAGGCATTTATTCTATCTGACTTACTTGTAAGTGTGAACTCGTGAAATCTCAATTCTCCAGCGGCAGTTATCTTTGCTGTAAACGAATTCAACCCAAGCGCTCTTCAATGACGTGATGATTACGTAACTGCAGATCATCTGTCAATCATCGTATAAAGCCCGCCCTGGCAATTTGATTGGCCCGACGTTTTCTGAACCGGTCATAATTACTCCTCAATGGAGCGAGTCCAGACCGAACTTCCCGAACAAAACATGTTGTGGGCGGGGTTCGGGCTGGCATCCAGGCTAGTGGATCTGCACCGTTAGAGACAAATAAACCCCTCATACTGAGACAGACTGATAAATGATCTGTGTACCAGTGCAAGCCAGAAGTAAAGCACTGAGCAACACAGAATGTTGCCCAACGTCTAATTCAAACATTACAGTACTTCTTGCACACAGCAGAGCTCAAAATGTCACTCTTAAATCTAAAAAAAAAAAAATCTGATCAGAGAGCAGCTTTGTTCAAACATTACCAATGCAAAGGCACATTAATGTCAGCATTGAGACTGAAATTAAAGGTGGACCAAGAAACTTTTTAATCTAAATATATGGCATATGTGTAAAATGTTGTACACTCAAATCAAATGACAATCACCTCTTCTGTTCTGTGTCATATCAATGACACAGGAATGGATATTTTATTGGTGTGGTTGTAGCCTTGTTTGGTTGTGGGTCACAAAAATGCCAGTAAATAGAACATTTCTAAAATAGCACTGCTAAAATTTCTAAAAGACCACAGATGGATTGAGCGAAACTAACTTAGTGCACATGTAATTAATTTGCCTGTACAGGCCATTACATTTTTTTAAAGTAAAATCAACTAAATAAAAACAACAACAACAACAACAGGCAGTTTGATTGTCTTTGATACAGAGGAAGCCATTAAGAGCTTATCACAGAACTAATCTAGTAAACCACCAAGTCCACTGTGGAGAGAAAAGTCATCATCACTGTGGAAAGAAAAAATCATTTCAAACACTTCCCGCTAATACCACACAAAAAGCGTAAGAACACCCTTCAACTAGGGGTGTAACGATACCCTCATATCACGATTCGATACATATCACGATACTGAACTCACGATACGATATTATTGCGATACTCCAAGACATATGATAAAAGGTTAACAAAAAATGTACTGTTGATTAAAACAAGACTTGGTGCTTGTAACCCAAGGACAATGGTGACACCATTCTGAAGCTGAAAATACAGAATTATTTTAGTCGAATATGCTTGCACTCTGTCACTGACTAGATATATTTAAAATAATGTTGGCCACTTTTTACTGGTAACATAAGACATTTGGCATTATCAGGACCCACAAATATTCCCCCATTGCATTATTATACATTATAATCAACATTATGTATAGTAGTTTAATGTAGTACTGACACTAAAACTCTGAAAAAATTGAATTTATTTCTCACACAGTAATTTTTATTTTGGGGGAACTATCCACGATACATATTGTCACTATCCACGATACGTATTGTTGCATTTTTGTATTGCGATATATTGTGGCACGATATATTTTTACACCCCTACCTTCAACCAAAAGCATATCAGAGTTTTACCATTGGGCCTGTAAGTAATCTTGTATGTGTGTGTGTGTGTGTGTGTAGTGACTCAGCTGGGTGTGGACCTGGCTGCACCTTTGTGGTGAGTTGGTCTCTGCTTCTCTGCTGAGGTTGATGGCTGCAAAAACATCTCACACAGGAAATAAATGCTGAAAACTGTACTCTGCATAGCTGTACCTGATTGTTGCTGCTGTTATTACAACTGAACAGAATTAAGCAAAACTGCACATTCTACTACAAGTCAAAGAAATATCATGTGGCTACAGATCAGTTATAAAAAACATGTTTTAATACAAACAGAATTGAAAGAAAACCTGTAGTTATAATAGAAACTATAGAAAGTATATTGCCATTAAAGGGATAGTTCACCCCAAAATTGTAATTCTCTCATCCTCAATTTGTTCCAAACCTGTATTAATTTCATTACTCTGTTAAAAGAAGATATTCTGAAGAATGTTGGTAACCAGACAGTTGATGGGCCCCATTGACTTCCATAGTAGCTATAGAAATAAATACTATGGAAGTCAATGGAGTCCATCAACTGTCTGTTTACCATATTGTTCAAAATATATTTGTATGTTTGTATAATATGTGTTCAGCAGAAGAAAGAAATTCATACAGGTTTGGAACAACTTGAGGGTGAGTAAATGATGACAGAATTGAAATTTCTGGGTTAACTAGGCCTATCCCTTTAAGGGTTTTCATAACTTAAGGGTTTCTTACAACCACCTGCAGACATCTCTCTCAGTCCTGGCGCCCTGAAGGTGGAGGTCCGCAAGTAATTTCCTTCATCATTAAGTGTATTGTTTGCAGGTTAACTGTGTGATTGCAGCTCTGTTATAAAGGTCATAAGTTGCCAATCTAAAGATTCCCACTGTTCAGAAAGTACATGGAACAAAACGGAGAAGGTGGTGGTTTGTGGAATGATTGCCCATCTCCAGCTGTGCCCACTGTGCAGGCTTTTGTGCTTCCAGGTTAAATGTATGACTATGGCAGCAATCTCTATTATATTACTTTTGTTCTAAATCGCCTGTATTAAACTTTCATGCTCACCATTGTGTTATGCACATTAATGATATATCAACTCATGCTTGTTAAGGAGAGGTAAGCTTTTACTGTTGTAAACAATATATGACTGAATTTATTTATTTTTTTCTTGGTGGATAATAGACCAACAAAGTCAGACCCAGGTCATGTCTAGAGACCGGACCAGTCCGCTTGACTTAGGGACCATTCACACAGAACGTGTTTTTAACGGTTAAAAAGGTTTGATGCAGGTCAGTGGAATGAAAAAAATGCAAGCTCTCTTGAGATATTCCTTGAGACTTCTTTTAACTTGAGCACCGCATTTTTAGAATGTGCAAGATCCTGTTAAATATGCGAGAAGCGAGCGCAATGGTCAAACACGTCCGTCTAATGCATGTTTGCATAGATAAACAATG
Source organism: Rhinichthys klamathensis goyatoka (assembly GCF_029890125.1). Lineage (NCBI taxonomy): Eukaryota > Metazoa > Chordata > Actinopteri > Cypriniformes > Leuciscidae > Rhinichthys > Rhinichthys klamathensis. The sequence goes on along the minus strand of NW_026606794.1, from coordinate 1,182,753 downwards.
GAAAAGCAGCACAGTATTCCACAGCATTCTGGACTACACTCAAATGAGTCACTAAAGCAACCTAGCAATTCATAGAAAATGTGAAAGCCTAGATCATTACATTGTTTCATATGCAATCGAAAACTTTGAATCGATTTATGGAAATTATTTTGCAATATTTTAATTGCCTTTAATGCAAATGGAAATCCTATGAAACATTGATTCTTTGCCTCTGTTCTTTAAATAATCAATCCTTGAGAAAATTATTCTCAATAACTGGCTCAAGTACTGTGAAGTGTTTGTTCGAAATTCCTCAGGTGGATGCAGAGAGCGCCCAAAATATTTACAACATTCCTCTTGCCATAATTGGAACAAAGAACCGTGTTTCCAAAGCTGCAGTCCTCTCTTCCTTTTTGTAGTAATCACTCTACAGGGGTCAAGACAACAACTGCCCACACAAGCGTCCAGGAGATCAAGGACATTGAAGACAGAAAGCTTTCTTGAACTTATAAACCGAAAGAAGAGAGATTAGATGAGACAGACAGACAGAGAGAAAGAGTGATAGCTGAGAAGGTATTTGCAAGAACAAGCAGTCAAGTGTCTAGCATTCAAGTCACTGCGGCCCAGCATGTGACAAGAAACCTGACTACTCGTTTTTGATACTCCAAGATGTAAACGCTTAGTAATTCATGTCTAATAATTCAAGACTGAACCACCATTGGTGGTTACGGGCCTGTATTTAGCACCAATTGTTACAGAAAACAAAGTACTTTAGTTACTAAACTAGGAATTACCTATTTGCTGATTGCCGTTTATGTATTTCAGATCAATTTTCCATGAAGACAACATGTAAAAAAAAATTTTGTAAAAGGCTCTGTAACCGCAACAAATTCAGCTGTATAACTACATAGCAGTTTACTTAGGCAGACCACTGAAATGGTTAAGCAGGTCTCTTCCTAAAAGCTTATGCATTTCTCTGCCATCTGATCTAATTATATGGTGTAATACTAGCAACATATCTTCAGTATTGAGACGTATCCAAGTTAAACAGATCATCGGGTAAAGTCTAGGACGAGGACTTGGTTCTATTCATCACTTGATGAATAGAATAGGATGGAGGTAGATGCCGCAGATCTGAATGTGAGCTTGCAGTCGATTGTAACGAAGGGCCGTGATTTAGTGGACTGAATGATTGGAGTGCTGTATACATCACCAGAGAGAAGTCTGACAATCTATCAGAAGATCAAGTTATCAAATTTCCATTAAAAAATTACAAGCTTGTGATCGATTTTTTTAATTAATCATAACTAACATTACTTTTCCTTGCAGGAATAACATTTATATGCTTTTGAAACCTAAATGTTTCCAAACACTTTCAAAGTCAAAGTCAGTCCATGTGTGTCTGAATCATCTCCGAATATAACAAAAGGGGAAATGAAACTATACAGGTATCCCAGTTAAAGGGTTAGTTCACCCAAAAATGAAAATTCTGTCAGTAATTACTCACCCTCATGTTGTTCCAACCCCGTAAGACCTTCGTTCATCTTCGGAACACGAATTAAGATGTTTTTGATGAAATCTGAGAGCTGGATCACTCCTCCAAAGGCTTCTTCAGGGATTGAACTTGCCGGCCTCGAAAAGTTATTAAAGACATCGTTAAAATAGTCCAAGTGACTACAGTGGCTCAATCTTAAGTTTATCAAGCGACGAGAATACTTTTTGTGCGCAAAAAAAAACAAAAATAACGATTTTATTTCAACTATTCATTTCCTTCTCTGTGGGCGAGTCAGTTCACTAGTGTAATAGCGTAAGCTTCTGTTGTTGTACGTCACACGCATCACGCACATGACCAGCGTCGGCCAATAGTGAGCCTACGTGTGACGTAGCTCTACGGAATCACACTACGTTAACTGACTAGAGGCCCAAAGAGAAGGACATGAATAGTTGAAATAAAGTCGTTATTTTTGTTTGTTTTTGCGCACAAAAAGTATTCTCGTCGCTTGATAAACTTAAGATTGAGCCACTGTAGTCACTTGGACTATTTTAACGATGTCTTTAACGATGTCTTTAATGGCCGGCAAGTTCAATCCCTGAAGAAGCCTATGGACTAGTATGGAGGAGTGATCCAGCTCTCAGATTTAATCAAAAATATCTTAATTCGTGTTCCGAAGATGAACGAAGGTCTTACGGGGTTGCAACAACATGAGGGTGAGTAAATACTGACAGAATTTTCATTTTTGGGTGAACTATCCCTTTAATATAAACTCATGATTTTGAGTAATCAAGAAATCCAGAGTTTGTTTCTGCCTATAGTAACGAAAGGTTTTGTTGGATTATACATGGAACCAATCATATTGTAGGAAAATGTCCCCTTTGCCATGCTCCTATTCTATAAGAACTGTTGTATTCTTTTTGCTAGTGGGATTCTCTCTGAAATTGGTCTGAGATCCTCCGGCCGGGATTAAAACATAAGGCATTGTCTGGAGTCTGTCTGGTTACTGCATCGCAGCAGGTTAGTGGAACACTAAAGACCTTATTCCCAAGTGCTAGTGTTCGTAGGGGTCAAGACGTTGACCGACTCAGCCGACGTCGATTAGGAGACGCGCTAGAGGATAAATATTATTGAACGTCGATCAGGAGACATTTACGGGCGTCGATTAGGAGAGGACCCAGGTTAAACGTAAGTCAGGTGCGCAGGGAAAAATCTGCCACACTTACAAAAAAGAATCATATAAATGGATAAATCGTTCACAACAAGATCGATTAAATGCATTTAGAAAATTGATTTCCATTTCATGCTCACATTAAAACTTCTAGATAGCTTGGGAAGGATGAGCAGACCAAGGAAAAGGAGACTGATTTTTTTTTTAATGTGAATTATGCTACAGGGCTTAACCATTGGAATGTCATCACAAGTCCTGACGTGTATACGATTATGAAATAGCCAATCACTTCTTCAATGGAGCGATAAAAACGACTTGCAGAGCACACTACATTAGTACTGCAGTGGCATCATAAAGCGATTTAAATTACTAGCCATAGCCCGTCCATTTAGAGACTGACCGAAATAATCAAGTAATTATAGTTTGAGTTGGGCGGGAGTGGAAGCAGTACAGTCTGGAGAAACTGACTCACTAAGACAGATCAGCCCAGGCTGTCTCAGCGTTCACTCTCTCTCATACAACACACAATTTCAGACCTAGGGCCCCAGAAGTCTTGCTAGAAGCATCTTCATATAAAGCCAAACATAGTTCTCTCACAGCTCTTCTCATTTAAATACTTTGTGATTACAAGCTTCTGCGATTGTGCACATTGGAAAGAAAACATGTTCCATGAGACATCACATGGACACAATATAACACAGACAGCCCATGGTACAAATTCTGATGCCAACATACGCTGTATCTACTAACAAAACACACACTGTTCATGTGAAAGCAAGTCACATTCGCTGACAGCTGTGCCACAAAAAGCAGAAAATTCAGTCTTTAGAAAGAGGTACTAATTTAGACATATGAGGATGTTAAACCTGCTTACCTCAACAGAATAAAGGTAAAGCACTATCAACTGCATCTGAGCTTAAATGAGAAGCATTTAAAAATGGCAACAAAAAGAGCTCAAACAGACATCTAAATTGAGGAGAGAAGAAAAAAAGACAGAGGAGATAGTGTTTCGGAGCCAGGAAGTCAATCTCAGCCAACCATTAAAAAAAAATTTGCCATTGATTAGCTTGTTTACATTTTATTGAGCCTAGTCTCATAATGTGTTGTACCATCCATTAAAAGCACATCAGAAAGTGAGAAGCCTTCCACTGTCTTTAAATTTAGCACTTTAAGGAAACATCTAGAAGAACATGCAGTCCATTAGATCGGCACAGTCAATTGGCAAAAGTCAGGGACCCATGCTTTTACTACACAACTTGACCTTACAATAGGCATAGCTGCCAACTTTTGAGTTTACCTTGGCGTGAGACTTCTCCAACGGGGGGGGGCTGTCTGCACACGCAAGGTCTCTCGCTCGCTCTCCCTCTCTGCCGTGCGTGCGCGTGGTTTGGAGCACAATATCTGTCTCGCATGCACGCTCGCTCTAGATTACTGGATATTTTAACTAATTTGCGGTATAACTAGTCAAACACGAGTGGCTCAACAGGTAGATCTATAGATAAACTCATCTTTCAGGCATTTGACCGACCGGGTTGACACTTCAGCGTGAGAAATCGGGGGTGTGGCGTGAGAGCGTGAGAATTGGGTCAATTGCGTGAGTCTCACGCTGAATGCGTGAGAGTTGGCAGCCCAGCAATACGATACATGGGAAGTCGCTGAATTACTTGAAGTCCTTCTAATGTGCAGTACAACAGTGCAGGAGAGATATGAGCTGTATATGATGGATTAACATGGATTAAAAAAATACCTGGGCCCAGTTGTTTAAAAGTAATCTGATCAGATTTCAGCTATTGGATTTATTCAATCTTGAAAATGGGTTGATTAAAAAAAAAAAAAAAAAAAAAAATTAGATCTGAAATCAGATTAGATCAATCTAATTTAGGTTTTGGTCTGGATCAAACCCTTCAGTATGTGTTGTTTACAACTTTTTAGTAGGATTAGGATAACTTTGGTCCAAAAATATCAGGATTATCCTGATCCCAGCAGAAGGGGTGGATTCAGGGTGGATTTCAGGAACAAAGTGTAATTAATCTTTAAAATTGGTCAAATAATACAATGATTCATGTAGTATAAATATTTATTTATATGTTACACTTAATTTTTGTTTAACCGTTACAGTGATGAAGTAGTACATAGGGTCCCTATTATGTCTTTCAATACAGATCAGAAAAAAGCTTTTAAAAAAAAACCTTCAGCAGTTTTTAACACTGTATATTAGGCTAATTACAATTACACAATCAGAGATGAACCAGTCAAAATACGGCATATTTTATTGCATGTATATTTGTGTTGAAACAATTATCTTTCAATGGTTTTGCGTTCCCTCACAAATGTTTTTTATCTAAAAAAAAAAAGTGTCCCTTTAGGGTAGGGGTCTGACTGTTTAAAAGGAATTTTAAAATGAAAGGGGATGTTTGCATTGTTTTATTGTGCCATTCTCTTCAAATAAAAACACTTATACTACAGGGCTGTTGAATGCTTGATTCTGATTGGTTGAGAACGTTCTAAGGTGTGCAATTATTTTCAGGGAAACGCACGGCTAAAGTAGTTCCAGGCAGGTTTGACCGCATTACAGTTCCATATCACTGCGCGTAATAACGGAAAATAGGATACAATTCATAACAAGAAAAAACATGCAGCGCCATGCACTTCATCTGCAATTTTCTATGTCTAACTTCACAATCAATGGACACATACAGTTTAATTTTAATAAATAAAGTATGTAGTCCTATCTATAGGCTAAATAGAAAATTAAATTGAATAGGCTATATAAATAAATTGATAGTCCTGCTGGGTTTTCGTAACCCCACATTAACTATTCTAACTGTTGGTAGCCTACATTGTGATCTGTGAAGATCCCATTTAGAGAACTGGTAAGTGTGTATCTGGTTCTGAGTGATCCAATCTAAATTTGCTTTTAAAAAAACAACACAAAAGTAAGATGGATTACCTGATCCTGGAAAGCAAAACCTTGGATATCCAAATCCAGATCATTCTGATCCAGATTAAATTTTTTGAACAGAGGGTAATTTGAAGGGATACAGGATTTACTATGTTCTTGAGGGTCAATCTAAAAGATCCAGGTCACATTTTTATAAAAGAAATCAAATTCTGCACAAACAATGATACAGTGCGATACAGTATTTTTATATCTGATTAAAAAAAATATATATATTTTTATATCAGTTTATGTAGACTGGATTGGAATTAGATTTTTTCATGCTTAATTGCCATGAAAAAAGTCACAATACCTAAAATGTTCTTCATTTTTGTCTTAATTTTTTTTGTTTAACTCTTTAAATTCTTCCCCGCTTGAAAATTCCCAAGCAATATGAAATATCCAGCAAAGACAGTGTTTGGTTTTGCAATTGGATTGGATCATAGGGTCGGCATCACTGTGTACGATTCATCCACGCATGTTTCATCTTTTTTCTTTTCTTTTTTGAGCTTGTAATTTTTAATCAAAAGGACATAAACCAGGTGAAACAACAGACTTCTCTCTGGTGGCGAATTTAGTTCGCTTAAACGCATTCTTTTTCATACAAGCGAATGCAAACTTGCATTCAGATACGCTTTCATCCAATTAATAACAGATGGATAGAACCTTACATTTTCTTTTTCGATAACCCATTTTACACACACATATACATCAAAATATGAAAGAAAAAATCTTTTGCTACTAGCATTACATTGTGATTTTAACCATAAAATTTTCATTTTTATTAAACTTATCATTCCCCATGCACTAAACATTTTTTACCACACAAAAAAAGACAAAAAGCTACATTTCTCTCTGTTTTTCTTTAGTTAGCCAGCAAACATTAGCTCTACTGTCTTGTTCTGTACTTGCCATATAATAAAGAACACAGCTCCTTGTGTTTTTAGGTGCACTGTCTTATGGGGCTGGTGTAAAAGAACCACATACAATAATGTTCAATGTTATAACTAAAGATGAAAATATGACCAAGGCCATGAATTCAGGCTGTGCTCGTAATGTCACCTCATTCTGTAAATGAAAGTCCCACCAGAGCGTGTGAGAATATGTCATTATCAATGTGCCCCACACACCACCCTGCTAGTACCAAAATTAGCATCACACCGTTCCACTATCTAAACAACATGTAAAACACAAACTGGTCGCCAAGTAACAGGAAATGGATTCAATTAGTGAACTGGTACTTGACTTGTATCAACATAGTTGACATGCAGGTTAACTATGAGGAAAGTAAGTGGAAAAGGCACCCTTAAATTTACTGTCCACATTATGCTCTCTACATTCTGTGTACTTGCTCAAGAGTCAAGACATTGTGAATCTTTTGACCTTTAGTTCAAATAGCCTAACTGTCATTGAAAAAAATCACAGCAGATCTTCACCATAAACAGTATTAGTTGAGTCATAACATATATGCTGCTGTCATATTGGTAGGCAAGGCTAAAAAAAATAACTGAATGAGATTAAATATACGCAATTAAAGATCAACTAAACCTGAACCAACTAATCTAACATACTACAGGATTGTTGATTTTATTTAACTCTGTCATAACACATACTTTTCTATAATGTCAACCACATCTGACAGAGAAATGCTGACCTTTAACTGAAATCTATGGTTTGCTAATTTAGCTCAAGCTAGTTAAAAAGTTGAAACTCCTCAAGAAATAACTATGTTCATTTGGATCATTCTTCATAAGAAACTTTTAACTAATTTATCCCATAACTATGTCCATTCAAAACAAATGTACCATCAAGCTCTGACGCAGAAATACAATGTAAGAAAAAGTCAAATGATCCCATTACAATGGGAAACAAAGTGCCAATATTTTGAGGAGAAGTTAAAAGCCTGGGTTACTTCCTTAAATACAATGGACAGCAACAATAGAACACAGTGCAAACGTTTCGTTTGGTTTGTTTTCAAATAAAGAGCATTATTCATTATACTCCAATATCCGCCCGCTCTCTCCGGGAGTCCTGCAGGGAGCCATGTGAGAGGAATACTAACTAAAACTTTCTCTAAACCGCTACTGAGCACCTACTTTCCCAGCCTGACAACTTGAATGGAAGATTTCCTGGCAAGTCTCTAAAGTGAAAAGTTGAAGGAACAAGGAGAACAGGCTCTCCGGGCACCTTTGAACCCAAATGTCACATTAGCCCGGGAGCCTCCTGTACGGTTAATGGAGACTTACCGGAGCGTTGGTCCAATGCAGTTAGTGTCTGTGCTCTCAATCTCACGCAGGATTCGCTCGTGCTCTGCCGCTGTCTCCGCGCTCGCCATCTTCCATATCCTCGCGACGCGCTCGAGAAAAAACACACACAGCGCCCAGAGTGAGAGAGGGGAAAATACTGGAGCTTTTACTTCCGGTATTACTGTTCAACTGTTAATTAATTTCAAAACAAGTTTTTTATTAAACAAACAAACAAAAACACCCTGTCTGTAATACTTTAATGAGGGCATATGGAGGAGATATTTCATTTAAAAAGTGTTTTATTTTATTTTATTATACAATAATTAAGTTTTTAACTTGTCACAGTTAAAGAAAACTAAAGCCAGAAATTTCATTTTAAAAAGTTTTATATTAATAAGTGAATATATTATACTATATGAGAATGTTGATGCTAATTATTACAACTCTGTAGCACTGTAAAAGTTTAGCATCAACTAAAAGATTGCAAGACAGCGACATCTAACGCTTCTTCGTGTACAAAACAAACCAGCATTCACTCACTGATCAGTGCCAGCATTGTTAATGGATATTGGCATGACATGGTAATAATTCGGGCATAAAAATATAAAGATTAAAATATAAAGATTAAAAATAATCATTATCACAGCCTCTATCGTAAAAGCACATATTTTTTATCATTAGGCTTTCATAAATCAAATATTTTCGGTTATCAGTGTCTCTGTGGCTGTCATTAATTTATGAACAACAATGTCCGTAGCAACACTCTATAATTGACCACTCATCCGCGAAACAAACTAAACAAATAAATAAATAAAAAACTAATAAAAAAAAACTCGTCAGTATTTCATGTATTCCTTTATTTAGTAAATAGCCATGTACTGAGTGAGGTAATGCAAAAACAGGGTAATCAGTAGTCAGGAGGACCCCGGGCTGTTTATTCGCCATTTTTATTATTAGACTAATGATTCTTCATATCTTGTAAGGGTAACGTTACATGATTTTAAAACATGATTCCGATTTATTTCTCTATAGCTAAAACTTTTTCATTAAAACAACAGCAATGCCTGTGCTTATTTTTATGTATTTATTTGTATGTTATTTCTTGATTTTTTTAATTTGTTGTTTACATTGTTTCGCGTTCAGTCTCCTGCACTATGTTGAGTCTGAAGTGAAATCCTGTTGCGCTTCTTTTCCGCACAGCACGGGTGGCTGAGTGTCGGGAGAGAAGGAGAAGGAGTCCAAACAGAGTCAGTCCAAAACACCAGAGACCCAGATCACCCGGAAGTCTGTACCTCAGACGCCAGAAATCGGTAAGAAACTCGATATTTGAAATATTACTAATTAAATAATGCAAGAAGCGATGTTGAAACTACTACGAAGCAGGACGGAAACTTTAGAAAGTTAGTCGTTGGACGGTATAACCTCATTGTAATGGTTTTGGGTGGCACCGAGTCCCAAAGTTGTAAACAGAAGTTTCCCGTTTTTATATTTGAACGAGTGAAATTAAAATCTCACCTAAAAAAAAAAATAATTAGGGTTGCCATGGTAAGAAAATCGGCAAACACGATAACTAACGTTAGTTGGCTGTTTGCGAAGCGTTTTAAAGCGTGGTCTTAGGAATACTGGGGTTTATTGTTATGTTTATTGTAGTTCAGGTCGGTGTACGATAAAGCAGGATAGTTCTCTGAAGTCAGCTCTGAGAAATGTGTCTGTGTCAGTTTACAGTATAAACGATCGCGGTGGGAAAGCCTGTCTGAGTTTAGACCATAACACTGTTTGGTGGTGTTGGTGTCTCAAGAGTGAGGTGTTGCTTGTATTATTAATCATGAGGAATTGCACTGTTTGCCTCATCTTCAGCAGTAGCTTATGGCTGATCCCTCATCTGCTCTTATTTGATCTGTTTGAGGATAAGCTAATTCATAATGTGGAATAGCACATATGCAGTTATGACAAAAAAAAAGTTAGTACAATAACCATTGACTCCATTTACTAAAACAGCAAACTTAGACGTGCATAAATGAAAATCAACTCTTTTTTTCTTTAACATAGTGTTCAATCATGGCGCAAATGTTCGTTATCTCTGACAACGAGTCAGAGACAACAGAAGACCTTGAGGACTCTGGCCAGACAGAACATAACAGTGGATCGTCAGAGAGAAAGCAGCACCTCACTGTGTCTGATAGGCTTAAAGGTGAGTCAGTCTCAAGGGCCTGTGGGATAGTTATAAGAACACACGTCATTTCTGCTGTATCCTGGAAACACATCACTGCACATTTACAAGTGAATCTCAAAACAATTTTTTTCTCTGAATAATCTCTGTGTTGGCATTGGTTTTAGCTTCAAAAGGCGATTTATTTTACATGAAGGAATGTTTTAAATGAATTCCAATGTGAGGTCTGATCTGATCAGGCAAGGGTCATTCAATATCAGACATCATTGTAGGAGAGCAACTGGGAAGACAGAGGAATCTCTCGATGAATGAGGAGGATCTGCTGGAGACCGGGGCAGCAGATGAAGGCGATTTCAGGCCTAGATCTCGCTCTGCTCCTCCTGCTTTGTGGGCAGCTAAGAAATATGGCCAACAGCTAAGGAGAATGAGTGATGAGTTTGACATCCTCCTTGATAAAGGGGTAAGAAAACAATTATTTGGCATATAGGAGCAGAGGAGGGTTTGGACAATCAGAAAAATATATCCTAGTTCTATTAAAGGGTTAGTTCACCCAGAAATGAAAATTCTGTCAGTAATTACTCGTCCTCATGTTGTTCCAACCCCGCAAGACTTTCGTTCATCTTTGGAACACAAATTATGATAGTTTTGATAAAATCTGAGAGCCGTCTCACTCATCCATAGGCTGCAAGGTAATTGCATCTGCCGGCCCAGAAAAGTTAGTAAAGACATTGTTAAAATAGTCCAAGTGACTACAGTGGCTCAACCTTAAGTTTATCAAGCGACGAGAATACTTTTTGTCTGCAAAAAAAAAAAAACTTTATTCAAGTATTCATTTTCTTCCGTGTGGCCTCTGACGTGAGTTCACGAGAGCGCCACGACGCATGCGCGAGAACTGAGAAGATGACGCTCATGATCATTTGATGGGAAAGAGTGAAAGGTAAGCCATTCATTTTGCGGCATTGGTAAGGCACTTTTACATTTTCTCGCTGGTTTCTCACGATTCGGACATCCAGGAAATTCACATTTTAAACACTACATCGAGACCCATCTGCGTCATCTTCTCAGTTCTCGCACATGCGTCGTGGCTCGTGAACTCGCGTCAGAGGCCCACACGGAAGAAAAGGAATAGTTGAATAAAGTCGTTATTTTGGGGGGGGTTTGCGCACAAAAAGTATTCTCATCGCTTAAACTTAAGGTTGAGCCACTGTAGTCACTTGGACTATTTTAACGATGTCTTTACTAACTTTTCTGGGCCGGCAGATGCAATTTCCTTGCAGCCTATGAAGGAGTGAGACGGCTCACAGATTTCGTCAAAAATATCTTAATTTGTGTTCCGAAGATGAACGAAAGTCTTGCGGGGTTGGAACAACATGAGGGCGAGTAATTACTGACAGAATTTTCATTTCTGGGTGAACTAACCCTTTAAGAATAGTGAACATGCAAGATAAACTAAAAGTATGTTTAACCTACGTATTTTACCACAAAATAGATCAAAATGCTTTTCTTATCTCTTAAATCTCTTACAGATGAAGAGGGTGAAGAGTGCAGGAACAGCACGCCAGATGCGGCAGTCACCCAGCTGGTTGGCCTTCCTTTGGAGTCACAAAGAGTCTGATGCTGAGTCGCGCCCTGCTGAGTGATTGACAGTGAATGAATGATGGAAGAAGAGAGGAAAAAAAGAACTACTGTACATAACAATTGGTGGCTGAAGAAAAGGATGCACTGCTTTGAAGAGAAGGAACAATTCTATTGACTGGTTTTAAACCTTTTTCATGAACTGCACTGGGACCCTTGACTGTTGAAAAGCATGAACTGTATCTCACTGGCATGTGCTATACCACAAAGAAAACAAAAATGGAGAATCTCCTTTGACTTTTCTTAAGCTCTGGGAATATTATGCAGTAAATTGTGAATGTGAGCTGGATATCAGCTTGTTCAAAACAGACTTTCTGTCGCTCTGCCATATCAGCTTTTAGGTTCAGATGAAATACTTTAACAAAAGCACATCAAAAGAAGACAAAGATATTTTATACTACATCAATTGTTAAAGAATTTATTAACCATTTTTTCTGTACAAAATCTTTTTTTTTATCTGTAAAGGGACTTTGGATACTTAGAAGAGCCCTTCTGTTTTATTACCATCTCTGAGTCATAAAAATCTCTTGGAATCATCTGCAACCAACAATACCAATAAGCACAAGAGCCCAAAAAACAAGACTGGGTCTGATACTTATGAGAGCAAGAACAGAGGACACCATCATAACTGGTATTACTTGAAAAAATACAGATTTTCAATGCCTTGTAACTTTTTTAATTAGTTTTAAAAAACAAACATTTCATTGTGACGTTATTTTGTTGTTTGTAACAAGTATAACCTAATAAAAACTCGAATAAACCACTTTAACCAAAGGTTCCTCTTACTTAGTTAGCAGCACTAGTGTAAAACGTAAGTACTGTTCTTCATGGTAATAGTATTTGGCGCTATATATCAAAATGTCTTTGTTTCCAAATCTGGTTTAATATACTGTTTGCATCTAAACATCTCTTTTGCAATTACATTTTAAATTTGTAAAAAAAAAAATCAATTAAATAAAAAGATGCAGTAGCAAACTAAGTATGAAATAAAGAGACATGTATTGTGGGATGTAAATAATACATCTGAACAACCTTGGAATTTCACAGAGTCATTGAAAATCCATTGAGGGATGTCGTCAATGTGTTGTCTTTAAGACACTTGTGTTGGATCCCAGCAGAACTTCTCCCCACAATCAAGAGCAGAGAGCCTTTGCATATCCTTCTCGCTAATCTCAAAGTCAAACAGACGCCCATTCTCCTCCACACGGTCTGGCTGACATGATTTTGGCAGTACTGGAATGTTCTGTTGTACAGCCCACCTCAGCAACACTTGTGCTGGTGTCCTCCCATACTCTTTAGCTAAATCCAGAACCACGTGGTCTGATAACAGAAGCCCTGTTCCAAGAGATGAGTATGCTTGAAAACACACCCCTCTTTCCTTACAAAGTGTCCTAAGGTCCTTTTGGACCAGCTTTGGGTGGAACTCTACCTGAAGAACTGCTGGGGGCACTTTACAGCTCTTCAGCAGCTCCTGCATGTGTGCTACTGTGTAATTCGACACCCCAATGGCCCGAAACTTTCCCTCCGAGTAGAACTCCTCCAAAACTGTCCAGCTTTCATCACGGTTTTCGGGGTTTCGTTTATCCCCCACTTGCAGCCCCTGCGTACCTGGCCAATGAATAAGATATAGGTCAATGTAGCCCAATCCCAACTGATCCAGGCTCCTCAGGCAACCATCCCTAGCTTTGGGGCCCTGGTCTTTGGGACCCAGTTTACTAGTAATGAATACATCTTCTCGTGAGAGGCCATGCTTGGGCAGAAGGCAACGGAGGGCATGACCTACATGTGCCTCATTACGGTACACTGCAGCAGTGTCAAAGGCACGGTAACCAGCTGTCAAAGCAGCGTCCACAGCATTGTAAGTGTCCTCTTGACCCTGCAAACGGAAAGTGCCCAGTCCCAATAGAGGCATCCGAGTCCCAGTGTTGAGAAGCACAGATGGCTGAGGGTCAGTCATTATGAAAGGGGGAAGCCTTGCTTTGGAGACTATGAAAACTGTAGTACATAAAGATGACGTAATGAAACACCCCTTAGATTAAATCCAGAGATTAAAAATAATAGATTTTGTAATCTACATGTAAGTTACTGTGAAGATAAAATTATATTAATACAGAGACAAAAACTCACCCTGCAGGTTTTTTGAAAATGAAAAGACAAACAGACGCCAGTGACTTCAACACGGTCAAGGTCCAACGATCTGTTCCATGTAAATAACAATGCTAATTTATCTACGTACTACCTGTAATACTGGTAGAATTCTTGCTAGAGTCTTATCTTTCTGCTAGAGTCTTATCTTCGTCAGGTGCTGTTTTACAACTTGCTCAACCTAACTTGATCATGTGACAATAAAGGGGCGGAACATATTGCTGTTGAACTCTCGTCCCCATAGAGATAGCAGCTGATTCGCACCTCACTGGATGACGCTTTTGACCAATCAGAGTTTGTTGTCGTGACCTGGGGGCGGGACGGTACAGCTCCACACGCGCCCGCGCTATTCAGTTTAGTCGTTTTCAACGTCATATTTGGCGCCGAATACTTGAGGCGTTACGGTAACTTATACTTTTGCCTATGGGTGTTTATTAACCATGCTATTTCCATTTAGTACATTTTAAAAAAGCTAAACGTTTCTAAGTTGACTTTATAAATTAAAGAAACACTTTGTTTGATAATTTGTCCTAGCTAGCTAACTTAGAGGGGGTTTTTTTAGTAGGCCTACTCTGGATTTCTGTACACAATTTATAGCATAAATGTATGAACATAAACATAAATATTGCTCTTATAAAATAGGCTGTACCATAGTTTTTTGTATGTATTTTGTTTCGTCTTTTTTTTCAGTGAAGATTCTGTTCATCCTCATTAGATGAAGTAACGTAACTATGTCAATCCAGGCCTTTTCCTTCCCTGTACCTGAAACCAGATTTTTTCAGGCCGGACAACAAGTCTTCAAATTCAAGATAAGACGAGGAGAAATGAGCAAGTAAGAACATGCAAGCTTATTGTATTTGTTTTATATAAAATATGCAGTATTATTTTGAATATACCTTTACACTTGCTATTCAACAGAAAAATATAATTTTCTCTAGAAAAATCTGACTTGGATATTCCCTTTCATAGCATTGATAAGGAGGACATGCTGGAGGGGATGCTAGTCACTGAGGAGCTGGAGGTTTTTTTTTTAAATCAGGATTATAATTTTGGATTCAAATAGGATTCATAAACTTTGGGAATTGGGAAGATTTCATTCCTGATGTGTTTTGCTTCACAGAATGCTGTGCGTGCAGTACTTGCAAACCTGGATGGTCTTCACCCCTTCGCAACCCAGCATTTCAACATTTTTCCCTGTATGCTTTTCTGAATATTACTTTAAAAGATTCAGTAAATAGATCACTCAAAAATGACACTTCTGTCATAATTTACTCACCCTTATTTCATTCCAAACATGTATGGCTCATTCTGCTGAACAAGAAGATATTTTGAAGAATGTGAGTAACCAAACAGTTTTGGCTACCTTTGACTTGGGGTTAGGGTTGACTTAGGACTTGTATCAACAGAAAACGTTGACATGTTTTTTTTATAGACCTTTTTTTGTTTGTGTTCCACAGAAAAAAGAAAGTCATACAAGTTATACAAGAGTAAATGATAACAGAATTTTCCTTTTTGGAGGGCCTTGAAATTGAACTCTTTTTAAAATATTTGTCATTTTAATAAAAAACTGAACTGCTGTTGCATTCAGGGTCAGTTAAACTAAAAGTTCATACAAATAATGGACCATTACTTCCCTTGACAACATACAACACTTGCAGACAAAAGTAAATGGGAACAAGTGTCTAAAATGAGGTTCATGAAGGAGGGTGTAAAACTGTCTCCGTACCCCTTCCTTATCACACTGTATGTGGAGGATCGTGAGCCAGCCTTTCAATGCGCAGGTGGGAGGTCTCTCAGTCTCAGCACGCTACCTGAACACTTTACTATGGCATATGCTCTGAATAAACTTTGTCTGCTCTTGTTTACCAGTGACAAATACCAATTCCTGGAGCACACCGGTGAGTGTCTCTTATTAAATATGCATTTCTTTATGTAGTTATATTGAGTTGTTAAGCTTATTTTGTGGTTCATTTCTTAATAGAGTAGGCCCTATGTAAAAAAATCTTTACATCATTTCTTGTCATGGTGATTGTTCATATCCTTATAATTGTCACGAGCTGACAAATGTAAATGTAAATGCCCTCAGGACTCTATATCGAAAAGACCACAGTGTGCTAGTGAGCCAATGAGGACAGTCCAAACCACTGCAATGGGCCATCCAGAAGAGGGCACTATGAGCCAACACAAGCAGAGTAAACCAACCACAGAAAACTCTCAGTGCTTTCAGTAAGTGTGTAGCTTTGTGTATGCTGTATGTATGTGGTAAAAAAAATCATTGTCAAGTCTTGTCCTTAACCTATGCAAATCTGTCTTTCTCTCATAGTGTATTTAATTATTTTTTATTACAACACATGCAGGCTCATATCTGTACTTCCTCAAAGTCCTTTCTGGATGAATAGTGTCACAATAGGACATAAATGGAAATAAAATAATAATGAATAATAAAACGGCAGCACAGGATCAGCCTAAACTTTAGCTCATGACTTGCATACAGTAAATAGATGCCAATCATTTATAGCATACCATTATAGGATGGTGTTTATAAGTAGACTACCTTTTCTTGCTGTCAGACAGACACAAACCCAGGAGACATTTGTGGGAATTTCCACTTTGTTTTCCGTGATGATTGATAAGCTGATAAGATTGCTGACCCGAGTGATGAGGTGTTGAGTCAGATGCAGTAGTTATGAAACTGCAGAGGAGCTTGAGCATGGGGCGCCATCTCAATGAAGCTGTCACTCAATCAGCAGGCAGAACATAATAATTTAGCTGTTAAAATAACATCCCACCTCATCCAATTCCTCCGCGTAGAAAGAGATGCACAAATCAATAAGCCAGAAGGAGAACAGAATTTGACATGCACTTTTAATTCCGTCATGTCCTCATTTTGTTTGTGGTGGGCGATGGGGAAATTATGGTGTTGGTTCATTCTGGCGAGGACTGCAGTAATTCAGTGGAGTTTACACAACTCACCTACTGCAGTGTCGAAAATAGATGGCTTTTCACAGGGAATTTGTGTGTATGTGCACAAGCCCTCCGGCTGATGTGCTTATAGACTTGCCTAAAACAGGTCTTTTGTTTTTATGTTAAATGTGCTGGAAAAGGGAACAGAATTTAGATATGTCCAAAAAAGACATCCAATAGATTTTTCTCTCTTTCAGGGAGTCCCATTGCTCGGCCAATGGTGCAGAAGCGATGGTTTGTGGCAGTGAGGTTAGTGTATGAATGTGTGTGTTGGTTTTTCTGTCAATCACTCACTCACACACACACTGTCTCAATTGTTAATCATCTTTAATTGCCCCTGCAGGGTGCACAATCTGACACATTAGCCCATTCAGGTGGCATAACTACTCCATGATGTTAATTATAGAAGCTGATAAAAATAAAAAACCTGTTTCAGGTACTTTTCATTTGTGAAACCATCCATTGTTGGTATTTTCTTCATCTTTCTCTCGTTTCTTTTCTGTTGTAGATTCATGCTGATTCAGATGTGAATTGTCTACCAGCACCAGATGTGTATGATGGTAAATTGCGTATTCAACCTATCAGTGTCTTTCCAAATATTTATTTTTCTTTATTCATTTTCAACGATCATGTAAAAGCCTACGGATTTAGTTAATGACCAAACTAAGCAATGTGAGCAGAACTGTGCCATTAGATTCCCATCTTTTCTCTTTTATTAGTCATTAAAGCACTATTCTTTTTGGGGATCATCCAGCAAATAATCAGTCCTTGTAAGTCCCCGTTAAGGCAATTCTAAAAAAAAATTCTAAACGCATTATAAATGTTAGAAATGTATTGCTAAAACATATTATAAAGACTGAACTGTAAAGAACTGAATTGTGGAGTAAGACTGTTAAAGAGTTTTTCACCATTGCTGTGTTCCGGATTTTTTGGGCGGGACTAAAACGGGGGCTCGATGACGCACTGGACTCCCTGAGCTCCTGGACACGCCCCTATTTGATGACGCACTGGCAAATAGAGGTCTCTGCAGACGGTAATAGGAGCTACCAGATCAAGGGGCGAGGCCATAAACAGAGGGGCGTTTTCAACCGCGTTTCCTGATTTGCCCACGTCACAGTGTGGGTAGGTCTTAGGGGTGGGGTCGGGAGAAGGGCATCATTTTCATTGCATGATTTATAAACACCCACCAGTGTGAAAACACCCACAAATTTAGAAACACCCACTTTTGTTCCGCAGAGACCTCCTACTCCGCACTGGAGCCCCTGAGGCTGGCCCCTCCCCTAACAATAGAGCACATCGCGAGTTACTGTCAGTACTATTAGTACAGCCTACCGTTTGCTAGCTAGCTATGCCTTCGTCACGGAAATGTGTACTACCTGGATGTGATCACGTTCAAAACAAATCGGTGTCCTTATTTAATTTTCCGAAAAACGATCACATCAAGAAGAGGTGGATTAATTTTGTTGAGAGCAGAGGATCACCACCAAAACCCGCCTCTGTAGTGATCATTTTACACGGGATAGATTTATAAACTTTCGTCTGAGATAACTGGGCTGATAATCCGCTGTTACTGGTCAATAGGGCTGAACCGACTATCTCCCGCCTCGGCCTTCATCCTCCCATCCCGAAAGCAGTATCACCTAATATCACCGTCGGCAGCTTTCCCGCGAGTGGGCGTGGTTTCAGCGCAGCCAGCAGACACGCCCCCAGCGTTTGAGAGCAGAGAATACTGCTAATTTTTTCAAGATTTTGATAGCTTATTTTATTTACTTCAAATTTATCATTCAAATTTGGCTGGGTGGCTAATAACAAATTTTTCTGTGGTGTGACAAACTGAGAACACATATTTAATTTTGACTTTACAGGGACTTTAAAATTAGTTCTCGATATGGGCTTCCAATGGGCGATGCTAATATCAGTATCAAGAATGGTGGGTGGCCAATGGCCAGGGGCGTCGCTAAGGGGGGAAATGCGGACTGTGTGTACAGAGGGCCAAGAGGCATTGGAGTGCACCCACGAGGGGGGGCAATGCAATAAACTACAGGGGGCACAGAAAACCTAGCAATGCCACTCAACATTTCCTCCAAATTCACAAAAAAAATTACAACAGAAATTGTTTACTAGAATCTGTAACTGACAAGTGGTGAACCGTTACTGGGCAATGCTGATAATTCTAACATGATCAAGTCTTGGCCAATATTGGTCTATAATGAGTTACAAATAATACGTGTTAATGAACTAAAATATGAGTTTAAATCTTATAGACTCTCTAACACCTTGTTTAGATGCCCCTCAAAGTCCTGATCCAAATTCAGAAGCTGGACAGAACACTGGCATCATTTCTAGAATTGCAAGGTGAGAAATCTATTCAATTCAATTCACATTTATTTGTATAGCACTTTTCACAATACATATCGTAAAGCAGCTTTACAGAACATCCATGTATCTACATGTCAATTTAGAGTAATCTGCTATCAGAGGTGACTGTGTCCAGGTTGTATTTCAGATTACCTGTGTTTCGGAAATGTACATATACAATGTACATATACAAGTCACGCAGTTAAAGGGTTAGTTCACCCAAAAATGAAAATTATGTCATTAATGAGTCGTTCCAAGCCCGTAAGACCTCTGTTCATCTTCGGAACACAGTTTAAGATATTTTAGATTTAGTCCGAGAGATTTCTGTCCCTCCAATGAAAATGTATACACGGTATACTGTCCTTGTCCAGAAAGGAAATAAAGACATCATCAAAGTACTCCATGTGACATCAGTGGGTTAGTTAGAATGTTTTGAAGCATCGAAAATACATTTTGGTCCAAAAATAACTAAAACTACGACTTTATTCAGCACTGTATTCTCTTCCGGTTCTGTTGTCAATCTGCGTTCAGTGACGCTGATGACATAAGACGCTGCTGACGTGTTCTGGTGTGTCCGTGTATTCGGGTTCAAATAAATATGGCTGGGCAAAAAAATGCAAGTCTTCCTCTGTGTCGAAATCCTTAGACATGTTTGCGAAGATTGTTTTGTTTACAGCGTGCGTCTCCCTTAGACTGTAAACGAAGCTCGGGCGCACCAAATACACGTCAGCAGCGTCTTACGTCATAAGCATCACTGAACGCGGATTGACAACAGAACCGGAAGAGAATACAATGCTGAATAAAGTCGTTGTTTTTGTTATTTTTGGACCAAAATGTATTTTCGATGCTTCTTACGGGCTTGGAACGACTCATTAATTACATAATTTTTGGGTGAACTAACCCTTTAACAATGTATTCATTTAAGGCAGAAACAATGAGCTCATTGAAGTAATGAATACATGTTGTTAACAACTTATTAGGATATATAGAAAATGTATATAAAAAAAATATCTTATGAAATATGACATTAATGTCCGGTTTCACAGACAAAGCATAAGCTAGTCCCAGACTAAAGTGTATGTTTGAGCTGTTTTAACTGAAATCAACTTGCACTGGCATATCTTAAAACATGTCAGTGCCATTGATTTGTCTCAACATGCACTCCAGTAATGTTTTTTTCTAAGGCATGTTTATAAAAGCTACTTAAATGTCCTAATTTAACTAAGACTTTTAACCTGGCTTAATCTAAACTCTGTCTATGATAACCAGGCCTAAATTACATATTAATTTAAATCTGCAGAGTGTCAATTTTGCACTACACCAAATGGAATTGCAACAATTATGACTGTTTTGAATCTGTATGAAGTTATGAGATGGTTTTCTTAATGTTTTTCCTGCTCTTTTCACAGCTCACTGTTTCCCTTCTCTCTGTTTTTCCATAAGAGTCCTGCAAATTAAAAAGTTCAAACCATCAAGCCTCGACACTTAAGGAGTTCCAACCTGTTGGTTTTTTGTTGTTGTTGTTTTTTTTTGTTTTAAAAGTCTGTTTTTAAGTTTTTTTTCAAGGTGAGTTACAGATTAGCCTCTGGTCTGTTATTTAACCTAATTTATGGTGTTTTGTGCATTCTGTTTGTGAATTTCTTCTAAACGTATCAATAATGGTTCTAAATGTGTTAATTTACGCAGTATGAGCGTCTCAAATACATAAAAATTTTCAAACTGTTGCTTTGGGTAAAAATACCTTTTGTTGCATGTCACTCTCACTAAGCCTGAAATTACATCGCTTGTTCTATTATGCATTCACCTGAATGGAGTTGTTAGAACATCAAGTTTTGTTCACTTTTTAGTGTTGTTTTGTGTGTTTGAGTGTGTGCGTATTGTTGCATCATCCGCTAAATTGTGTGTGTGTGGCAGACCACTCTCAATAAGGTGAGGTCATCGGCCAAGGCTATACATGCCCAATCCTCTTGTCTCAAAATCCACACCTGTTTCTGACTGCCTTTGCAAATTATTACAGGATCAAATAAGAATTAGTTGAAGCTGTCAAAGACTTCTAACTTTGGGTTCATGACTCAAGAAAAGCAGAGCCAAGATTTATCTCTCTTTTTTTATTCTCAGAGTTTACATATCGCTGTAACCTGGAAACCAGGAGAGTCATGAAGAATTATATTATTAATACATCCGCTTGCACTTTATGAGGGTATAGCAGCTGCCAAAACAACAGGAGAGGGCATGGTCTCACGTTTTCACTTGATGAGCTAATTATATTCACATCTCGACCTTTAAACCTCCATGTCAATCAAGCTCTAAACGTTTTCTAAAAAGCTGGCCCTGTATACATCTTAATATCTCTTTATAATTACACTCCATCCTGTGACAAAAACCCAGGAGGCCTTGAAGTATGAATCATGCTGATCATGATGTGGGGAGGTGGGTTGAGAGGATGAGGAGTTATGTCATCCATTCCATTTGCAATGACATAATAAATTGTGCATGTTGGAAAGTGAATGGATTAATAGTAGTTTGCTAGTATAGTCAGCACCCAGGAACGCATTGTTAAGAAGTTTTAATTTAGCTTTTGCACTAAAATTGCATCACCATTGATTTATTCATTTAGCAGACGCTTTTATCCAATGATCAATTACCACATCATTTTTCTGATTAAGTTCAGTAAGGTCTGATTATTTTTCTTTTCTTTATTTGTCTTTTATAATGGTAAAGAACATTTTCTTTTTTACTTCTATTCATCACAAAAACAAGGTTTCCACAAAAAGTATTGAGCAGCAAATCTGTTTTGAACATTGATTATGATAAGAAATATTTCTTGAGCACCAAATTTCTGAAGGTTCACGTGACACTTAAGACTGGAGTAATGGATGCTGAACATTCAGATTTACCATAACAGGATTTAAAAAAAAAAAACTATTTTATATTGTAATAATGTTTCACAATTTTACTGTATTTTCATTCAAATAAAACAGTACAAACTCTCATGGCCCCAAAGTTTTGAACAGTACAGTGAATAATCTGGTCATGACTTTATTCTAAAAAAAAAAAACCTCCACAGCTATTGGAATATTTCTCTTTATATAGCCTATTCAAATAAACTATGACATGTAGTACACTCTTTGTCTGCTATTCTCCTCTGGAGATAATGAAGATGTTCAGCATTTATTATGCTGTGGGGTGAGGTCCACCAACATTAATTAAAATGCCCGTAAAGATGTGTTGGCAAAAATCCCCTGTATAGACCTCTTTTCCGCGCTGAGCTCATTGTCTTTTGACTTCCGGTTTGTATTTTCACAGCGATCTTGCCTAGTTATGAATGAACGGCTCGTTAAAAAAAAATCCCAAGGTCCATTTGTTAAGACGTATGCTTTACAATGCTTATCATAAACATTAAAATGCTCATGATAACTTTCGTTAACTCTACAACAAGTAAATCAACAGAGCGACCGCAAAAACGGAAGTTCAAAGACAATATTCTAAAGATGGCGGCGCCCTCGTTTGTTTTCATATGACGTCACGCCACTGCGTTGCCATGGCGCGAAATGCAAATGGAGGGCAGGAAGTGATTTGCTGTATTTAGAAAGCACTATAACAAACTCAAAATGCCTATGTTTTGCGTCGTTTATCGTTACTTAAATCGATCAAACCACGAGGAGTTTTTATCGTGTACCAAAAGTTGTTGTTCATAAGGGGGGGAGATGCTAGAAATTGACCGAAAAACTCCGTAAAAACGGCTTGCAAACCTACGTCTGCGGTCGGGAGGAGCCGAATGGGAAAGTGCCCAGTAGCACCTGTGTGCAGTGATCACTTCATCAAAGGTGAGTTAATACAACTTAAGTGGCTATGTTTGTGTAACATGTAATGTTTCCGAACTTTGTAAAGTCAAAGTATGTCTGCAAGACGAGGTAGTTGCTGATATCTACCGCCTCGATGGCAGGAAAATCTTTCAATTCAGTTGAAAAATCGCTCCTCTTCAAAACGTAAGGATCACGTGCAACATATGTTTGAATTTTTGTTTATATCGTTCTCTTGTAATAGTGTGTAAAGCATACCTGTCAACATTTGGTTTTCAAAATCCGGGAGATTTCTCCGGGGGGGGGGGGGGGGGGGTTGGTAACGACTGGAAATAAGGTGTGGCCCCTTTAAGAGCTGTGCGCTCCCTGTTGAACTGTCGGCAGTATTGTATTGTTGTATTGTATTGTATGTGCCTGGGCCTCGAACACCCCTTTTATTGTCTATGCGAACACCCCATGTATGCGGGTAATTTTTGTTTGATGCTAATTTTGATCTTATTTTGTTTATTAAGTAACGATGTGGACAGTAGAACGTGTGACAGACAGTTAGGCTACACGAGTTCGATTTGGGAATAAAGTGCGAGTGTGAGATGCCAATCGCCTCCGTGTGTCTGTCTGGCCTCTGCATGCAATAACTTCAGTTGTGAGCTATCCCTAATCTTCCTGAAGCAAAGCGTTACAAACTGTGCTACTTCAGTTTCATTGCGGGGACACCACCTTCAACTGCCATCATGTCTATCGGCTCGCTTTCGGGTTAAACTTTCCGCGACTGCGCAACTGGGTTATAGGTTCCCAGGATGAGGTGACAAACGGGTTGAAATTGTAAATGGTCTGTGGATTGTGTGAATATAATGCATTTAATACAATCTGGCAACTGGTCAACATTAGACAAACATATTGGTCCGATTAATCATAAAGGAGTTTGGGCCATGCAAATTACGGGAGTTTCCCGGGAGAAATAACAAACCGGGAGGGGTCCGGGAGATAGGGCTAAAAAACGGGAGAAACCCGGGAAAAACGGGAGTGTTGACAGGTATGGTGTAAAGTAGTACATTACGGACTTTCCTCCATCTCGTCCATTGCGCTCTTCACTCCCTGCCCTCCATCTGAATTCCGCGCGTCATCAGAATCACGTGACTGAAACCCAGCATCATCACAGAAGGACATGTGCTGTTTTTTCTTGAATATCAGCACAAAATAATTGTATAAAATAGTCCAATAAACAAGAAGCTAAAGTTAAATGACTTACATTTTAGACACAATATTATCTGATACAAAAACGCTCAACAAAAAAGTTCCAAACAAAGGCATAACATAATCTTTGAGCGTCTCTGAGCAATACAGTGGTGTTTCGTTACTGAATGGTGGATCTTTGTTACTGACAAACAGGTTGAGCAAACGATGCTTAGACAGTCACTTGCTTCACACGCTTTGTTCCTGAATAAATCAGCTGTTTTGAATGATTTGGTTGAATGAATGATTCAAAGACTCATTCATTCATCTCGTAGGACAGTGAATTGCCGCCACCTGGCCATTTTCGTTTCCAAATAAACTCAGAGCTGCATTAAACAGTCTCTGTACATCTATGCCACTTCTGTGCCACATATACAGTGCAAATATGGATTTTATTTACATTGATTTCAAACAGACCAATAGTTTCATATTATTCTAATTAAATGTATTGAATAAAGAATTTAACATTAAAGATGACATTACAGAAGTACAGAAAATATATAGGCTATACATAAAAGGTTAAAAAATCCTTCTGAAAATCCATTTAAGGGAGCAAATTTCCCTACTTAATGGAAGAGTTCATTTCTGTCACTGGTCCACAGTGGCTCAAAACATTTTAGTAACCTCACTTTAAAAATGTATTTCTTCAGTAGTTTGACTTCTCAACTGTATCTAACACCACCCAGAATTACCTTTGTTTTGACATCTGCAGATATTAAAAAAATGTTCAAGTTGATGTTTTGAATTAGATGTT
Organism: Rhinichthys klamathensis goyatoka; assembly: GCF_029890125.1. Lineage (NCBI taxonomy): Eukaryota > Metazoa > Chordata > Actinopteri > Cypriniformes > Leuciscidae > Rhinichthys > Rhinichthys klamathensis. The sequence continues at coordinate 1,157,865 of NW_026606794.1, read as the reverse complement.
TACATGACTCAAAATTCACTTTAATACAGATATATGCTATGTCTGCAATTGATGGACATGCATCATTTTCAATTTAATATGGTTCTGAAAATCCCTTTAATTGCTGACATTTTTGAAAATGTCACAACATTGCACATTTACAGTAGGTCTATTGTTTAAATTGTTTACCATGCCGTGTGCATGTTCACACCTGAACTGTTAGATTTACAGACCTAAAGCAGCTTTTTTGAGATGTTTGGCCCAATCGTAAGGGTGTATGCAAGAATTCAGTGATCTAAAACCATCACGAAAAGAGAAGAAAACATCCTGCACCAACATAAAATGTATCAAGTTATTTATTGTAGTAAATTGTGACTAACTTCTTGTACAATTTATAACAGGTAATCTGTTATGGGAATAGATTTTTCACTAAATATTTATATTACTACTGTGGCATGTTGTAGCTGCTTCTAAATGCTTTTTTCATAAATGAAAAAAAAGAAAGAAACGGGTTAACATTGGCCTAATGAGGAGCCATCAATGGTCTTTACCTGTAATTATATCCTTATTGTAACAAATGCTAGATTTAAACAATTACAAAAACTGTTCATTTTTAATAGGGCCAAGTTAGAATCAAGAGATTTGAAGTATATGGACCTTCTTGAATTATTGATTTAATAATTGGTTTGGTTTTCCATGTGTAAAATGTTGTTCTGCTAATAATGACAGATATAGGAAAAACCTGACTTTTGGATATTCCAAGAGATGACAGGAAATGAACATCTTCAGTAAAAGAAAAAGTTAGTTGGACCTACCATGACACTTTGATTTAGAAAATTCTGTCAAACTGATAAGATTTTAGGTGCTTAAATCATATAAAATACATCACATATCCTATGTAAACAAGTAATTGCTAACAAGGTTTTTACTTTATTGCAGGAATGTTATCAACCACCTTTGTTTGTGTGAATGATACCACAAAAGACCATTTAGCAAAAAATAAACAAACAAACAATTCTCACTAGGGACCGTGCCCTTCAACCAGACCAAAACTACACCCTTGGACAAAGACCAGAGCAAGAGAGGCGAAAGGACATGCAAAGGTTTATAAAGTTAAGCAACATACAAAGAAAAGGGATGGGAAAGGGAAATACAGCAAGCGCACTAAAACAGTGGAATAATGGCGATGGGGAGGGTCCCGTTATTCACATCCACATGCATGAGGACACATTGGTAAGTGGGTGTGACTATGCTGGAAGCTGAGGGCTCAGTTTTACCTGCACTACATATATGTGCTCTGCGAGAAAGAACTTCATCCAGTGATCATACACACACCTGCGCACCTGTCTGAGCCCGAGGTCAACATCGTATCTGCACACTTTGGCTTTGAACAAGGATCCACATCTACAGGTAAACTTGTCTTTTTTCCCTTTAAGATTCTAATATCTGGTTATTATAAATGTAATGTGGATGTATTGGTGTGAGATTATTATTAATGTACGACTGTAATGCTGATTTCTCTATTATCCAATATTAATGCAGCAGACAAAAAGTTAATTCCATGACTTTCCCCTCAGGGAAGTGATTCTTTAAATGTATCTATCCATCCACCCGTCCATTAGACGGCGGCGAAGACAAGCTTCACAATTATCGCCTTAAACAGTTTCTAATTCAATCTGGGTGTACTTTCATGCAGCCAAAATTATGTATGTGTGTGTATGTATGTTACTCATGCAACAATAGTCATTTATGTTGTGAAAAAGTGCATATATATATATATATATATATATATATTAATAGTCTATATATTGTCATAACAATAGTATAAGCAAGAAAGAAAAAAAAGAGTGAATTAGAATTTTCACAAATAAAAAAACAATTCATATTCTCCAATAAGTGTACATGTATATTCTGATACTGGACAAAAAACACATTGATAATTGTTCTAAATTGTTTCATACATTACACATAGAGGATGAATGCATGGACCAGACTGATAATAAAACTGAGTTACTCAATGAGTACCAAATACAAACCCAAGCAAAAAAAACATTTACGGCATGGAAACATTCGTTCACATTGCGAGGAAGGAGTGGCAGATTAATTTTCAGATTATTTTGACAACTCCAAATAATGGACTCCCAAGACAATAGTCAGGAAAGTCTGGTCAGTTTTCTCAATTAGGGAAATTGTTCTTGTAAAGGGCTGAATGACTTAAATGTTTATGTAAATGGTATGAAATCATTTATGCACTAAAAGATTAAAAGATGTGTCATATGGTTGACCTCAGATTTAGCCACTGGTCCAGAGTACGAAAAGAAACAATACTGGTGATTATATACCGGTAGTAGCATTTGACAATGACTCTGATCTATGTTTTAAGTGACCTGATTGAATTTCCTCAAATTTCTTCAACTCTGGCAGGTTAACATCACCATGTTCCGCTGCGTAACATCTGACCAGGTAGTGCTTATGTTGCCTGTGGTTCTGTTGGTGTTGCTGATTCCCCTCAGCAGAAGTTTTCAAGCCCTGACTCCTGGCTGCCACCTTTACCGTGAGTGGAAAAGACCTCATTTTTAACAAGCGAGCACCCAACTCATTCCTAAACAATAAAGTACTGATTTGGCACTCTGTCTACGCCTACGCACAGCATTTAACGTGACCATACGTACAGACAAGCGAGGGACATGTCGAGGAACTCAAGTGGTGTACGCTTGTGTGGGCTACTGCGAGTCCAGCGCGTTCCCGTCCCGCTACTCTGTGCTGCTCGCGTCCAATTTCACCCACAACATAACGTCGGCTTCCCGCTGCTGCACCATTAGCAAGGATGCCAAGGTACAGCACTGTTAACATGGTCCAACCATTAGTATATATTGCTATGGCCAATTTTACATCAGAAGAACCAATTATGAATTATTATGACTAAAGACTTTAATGAATCGGGTCCTCTGTGGGTTTCAGAACATAATTTCCACCAGCCCAGTCATGCAATAATAATCTATTTTATTCCATTAGGTAAATTATGTCAAAATATAGGCTACTGACAACATTTTAACTAAGAAACGTACATTCACATTGATTTCTGAATTAGAATATTGTCTTATCACCTGATTGTGTCTGTCTTTTCTCAGGTCAAAGTTCGCCTGCACTGTCCTCGAGGCCGTCACCATGACGACATCGAGATCTTGACTGCACGTGCCTGTCGGTGCAACATGTGTCACAAATCCCGTTACTGAGAGCCCATGTGAAGCCTCCCTCATGCTGTACTGCTGTGCAATTATGAAAATATCCTCTCTTTTTTTCAAATAAATTTTCATTGCACTTGTAAATTTACGTAGAAATACACTACCACTGAAAAGTTTGGGGTCAGTAAGAATTTTAAAAAGAAATTCATACTTTTATTCAGCTAGAATGCATTTAATCGATCGAGTAACAGTAAAGATATTTATAATATTACACAAGATTCATTTTTCAAATAAATGCCGTTCTTTCTAACTTTCTGTTCAAAGAATCCTGGAAAAAAATGTATCATGGTTTCCACAAGAATATTAAGCAGCACAACTGTTTACAACATTGATAATATAAGAACTGTTTCTTGAGCACCAAATCAGCATATTAGAATGATTTCTGAAGGATTATGTGACACTAAAGACTAAAGTAATGGCTGCTGAAAATTCACAGGAGTAAATTACATTTTTTTTATTGTAAATTGTAATAATATTTCACAATATTACTTTTTTTTTATCAGCTTTTTTAAGAGATTTTAATACAAAAACATTTTAAAAAATCCTACCACCCCCAAACTTTTTAACGGTATATAATTTTTTTATATCATCTTTTCTTTTTATCTTTTATCTAAAGTTCTAAGATGACACAGCATGAGTGAAATGTTCTTGAATGTTGCGTAAAGACAGAAAATTAAATTCTACATTCATCAATTCAATATAAAACAATGGTAAAAAGCATCAGATACTCTCTTATAATTCAAATAAAAAAATCATTTGTCTAATGTCGGTGCCACCTAATGACATAAAGAATGTATCTTACCTATTATATATATTTATAAGGTGATGTTTGCACAAAATGTGTCTAATCTTTTGAAATAAAGGAGTACATGACATTTTCTGTGTTTTATTGTTAAATCTGGTTTTTTTATATATGATTTCTAATGCATAACAAGATCATTTTTGGCAAAATAAGCAAAGATGGTTTGTGTGTGTGCCTTTAAAACGTCTCACACTCTGTGTGGTTTGAGGAGCAGTAGGTGCAGTCACACTGTAAGGCCTGAGGGTAATGATAGACGGGGGAGATGCCAGGGCCACAGCCTGGTAAACGTGCTGTCAGGTGGCGTGTACGGCTGTAGGTGCAGACACTATGGTGCCTCTGGATATACGGCGGCTCCAGGACTGGCCTCTGAGATGCCAAAACACGCAAGAACACATGTCACTACACAAACATATACCCCACATGCTCTCGTACTGGTTTCCTTTAATAGTTCTAGTATATTATAGCAGGTTTCTATCACCTCCCAGGTGTGGCAGCGGCCCCAGCACGCCTCAGTGCTTATGCGCAGACTCCTGCATCCAGGCTTCTTTGCCGCAAAAGTAAATTCACGTACCGCGCAGCCACGAAAACTCTGTAAGGTTGTCACAGCCATGGTGGAGTAAAAGCCAGGAAACAGGAGCAGAAAGGTCACAGCGGTCACTGAGAAGCGGTCGACGCACATTCTGAAAGACATTATGATGACTTATCATAAAAGATAACATGATATTACTATTTAAGCATTGCTAAAAAAAAAATCTTTATGTTTAGGGAGAATCTCGGACAGGATTCACAGACGTTTTCTGGGGACTATTTTTTCCTCATCTGTTCCATTTAGCTAAAAAAATAAAAATAAAAAAAATTACCTATTTAATCAATGAGAACAAATACCCCAAAGAAAAACATCTATTCAGTGATAAGCCTACCTTTTAAGCTTTAAACAAAGTATGATGAAACGTATGTAGCTATAGGATACATATTTCACAAAAAATATATAATATTGATATGTGGTAATGTTACAATATACGCATAATTATAAAGACATTATCCTACTTTACCACTATACACACCCTGTGTAACTGACCCCTGAAGTAGGTGTTCTTGTAGTGGGTCCACTGATTGCAATTACATACATTTGACCAGCAGACGTCGCCAGCGTGCGGTTTTCCGGGGGTTTTGTATGGTAAGACATTAGGCTACTAGTAAAAATCTTAGAAATGCCTATTTCGAAATAAATATGACATAGGCTACATGACGTTGCATTTATCATCTTTTTCAAGCACAAAAATAGCCTACATTTCAAAGTGCTTTACTAACTCATAACAACTAACATAAATCCACACTAATGAACAAGCAAAATTGTGCAACGATGACCACTATTTAGCAAAACAGATTTTTTTTTTTTACATATTATTTTGTTATAGGCCGAGATGTTGTTGTGCAGTTTGTCAGTAAGACCCAATAGAAAGCAAACTATAATGTAAATTAATATAATTTATGAAACTAATTTACTGATTTATTTATGAAACGAGACTGTCGGGAGGGAAATAGAACAAATGCTTTTATTTTTTATTTTTTCATTTAATCTAACACTATTTGGAAAGGCCTGTTTTATAATGTAAGAGAAAGTCTTAGTTATTCATTATAACCCTTATTAAAGTTATTAATTTAAACCTGTGTATCGTCGTTCTTTCTGAAGGGCATCATCTTTCAGAGGGGAAAAGTGGAAACGCTCTGGTCATGTGAGTATATTGACGCCTGCCATGTAAAAACGTTAACATGAAATCAAGACACTTGCTCTTCCATTTATACTTTGACAAGACACTTGATAACGCGTTGGGATTAAATAGGCCTACGTTAATGACACTGACGCGAGAAATTAATTAATCTGTATAGCATTACACAAAATAGCAATAAAATAACACACTCACCTGTTTGAGTCCACAAAAGCAGATGCCAGAAGCTTTTTGGGAAGTCGCTTCACCGGCGACTGCCTTGCTGTTTTAAAGCTCGTTTATAGGACAGTCTGACATCACTCTAATTACAATTCCCATTAATCTAGCCTGGAACATTACAACACACTACATGTAAACTTAACCAAACAAGTTTTAAACATCTGCTCGTGTTTTAGGAATGAGCTGAATGACATCAGCTTCATGCTGTGAACATGTTATCGGCTGGACTAAAACTAAAGGAAAGGGCCAGCATTGAATCAACACGTTTCAGAAGAAAAGCTATAAATACTGTAGGCTACAGAACCCAGATGTATCAAAGGTTTTGATTGAAAATAATGACAAGTGTTCTTGATGCTGAGTTTTCATGTTTACATCCCACTTTTATACATTCATAGGCCTATCCCAAAGACGCTTGTCCCCCAAAAATACATTGCTATGTTTAAACACAAGACATTGATCAAAAGGACAGTGCAACTCTAGTTTAAGTGATGCTACGTATGCATACAATTTCAGTCCATATTTATTGCCGTGTCTATTCTATTTCATTTTTCTTTTCCATTTTGTTCCTATGAAATGGGATGTTTCTGCAGATACCAGCTTCCTCAGAGGTCAAACAAAGTGTGTTAATCCAGATGCTTTCTTTTGAACAAGAAGCTTTTCTCATCCTTTTCTCAATAAGACAGATTACTGTAAATGAATAATCAACAATGGCAGTTCATTTGAGCGTTGATGCACACTCAAAGTGAATGGTACATTCTGATCTAATCCCTGTTTTCTTCTAAACTGTAATAAACTTCTCTACAACATCCACGCATCAGTCTCTTCCTAAGCTTTCTCAATATGCCTACACACACAGTTCCTTCCCATTAACAATACTCTACATCAATAAATATAAGCGACATAAAACAAATATACAAAAAATTAAGACATAAATAAGACTCTGTCCTCTCTTGAAATTGTACTGAAACACAAAAAGAGAATGTTTGCAAGCAATTTGATTAAATGAAATAAATAATAATAGAATAAATAAAAAATAGCCAGACACACATTATTCAAAACAGATGAGAATATTGCTAAACTAAAATGTTTTGAATGTTATATATAAAAAACATAAGAACAGACTAAAGTGTTGTCACTTCAGAACAAGTTTAGTTTTACCTAGCAGCATACTTCAGTCATGTTTATGAGGTGCTACACTAGAATACCCCCACCAACACTATAATCAGACAGAGATATCATATTTATAGATATATATATAGATATATATATATATGTATATAAAAACATCAGTTATATTAGCATAGAAGTAGTACTTATAGAATAAGCTGTAGAAGTAGGAACATTATAATCTGTACTTTTAAAGAATTTTCATCTTTAGGATCATCATTATTCATTCCTCTTCAGAGTTTGACAGTATGCAGAGTCTGTTGGTTGATTGACGGGGGCTCGGATCGGGCCCGAGAAACAGAGCCAGTTCTGGAATGACAGTAATGAACAATGTACGTGTTTGATTTCGAGTGTGCGCATGTGTGTCACCTCATGCAGTCATGTTAAAGTTGATGATCCCGGTGCGTGTAGGAATTGAAAGAAAAGATGCAGAGAGGCAGGTGTGTGAAGCATATGAAAGAGTAGGACGCATGTGAGAGGTACTCATTTTTTTCTCTTTTATATCTCACTCGTTGTGTGTGATGTGTGCTTCGGTGTTTTTTCAGATATCTACATATGGACAGCCTGTCGTACATGTGCTTGTGACGGTCGTGTCTGCATGGTGTGTGCATGTGTTCGTGTGTGTGTTTTCAGACAGCGATTGAGGCATTGATCGGTTCCCAAGTCAGGTAATTATTGTGTTTTACAGTGCTGTGACACTGTATGTGTGTCTGTGTGTGTGTCTGTATGTTCGCGTGTGGTTTCTAGGTGGTGTTGGCAGCACTGGTCTCTGACTGGCTCTTGGTAGTGTTCTCTCTCTCCTGCAGGTTCTTCTGGTTTCTGCTGGCCTCAGCCAGACTCTGCAGTCGCCTCTCATGCAGATCTTCCAAATTCCTCCACAGCTCGGTTCGCTCCCTCTCTTTCTTCAGCTCCCTAAGGAAAGGAGAGGAAAGAGGGATAGGGATGAGTGTAAAAAGGGTTTAGATAAAGATAAGACGAAGATAAAAAGAATTGAAATACTTTCTGTGCTCACAGAAATACATGTGAAGTCATCATGAAATAAAAACTCATTTACCTTTTTAATACACAATCCTGGTCTCATTGGCGCATGTTTTATTCCAGAGAATCAAATCATAGAAAAAATATAAAATAAAATCAAATACAATTGCCCCCATGGAATTGGTTTTCAGTGGCATTTTTTACTGTTATGAGGGCATATTGTTTTTCTAAAAATATGCAGACAATGTTATTTTAATTTTAGTTAACTTAATATGCTATAATAGTATTTATTAATATTTACAATTTTAAAGCTTTTATTATTATATTTTCATTTTTCATTTTAAAAGGGTCATGAATTGAGAAATACAATTTTAATTGATCTTTTGACATATAAGAGGTCATCATTGTGACTGTAAAATTATCCTGTAAGAACTTCCAAACTTCCTCGTTAGTCCAAAAACCGTTTTTATTGAAACCAAGCTCAGAAAACGACTCGTTTCGGATGTTGTCCCATTATTACGTCATAGTCCGACCACCTCTGCATAAGAAGATCAACGCCTAATTCTGCATCATTGCCTCTTTAGCCCTGCCCACCGATGCACGCATGTCATGTAGTAGTAAATACGAGAGAGACGAAAACACAGGATTACACCAGCAACAAAATGATAGAGAATCCTCAGAGAATTACAAGACGTTTTGAAGTGCCGAGTTATCGAAAAAAACAAAGTATGTACTGTTTTTGTGAAGATAAAGTACATACTTTTGAGCGTGTAGCAGATTAGTAGGCAGGCTTTGGGAGATACTACTTTGTCGTTACTGCGTTTTTAACGGACAGCTCTATCGCTTAGTTATGTGCATCCTGTCATCGTTTAAACTGCCCTGTCAATCATCTTGTCACAGTTTAAATCCTCATTTAATTTTCTACCGTTTCGGAGAGAAATATAGTAGCACGTTGTTGATCTGCCAGTCGTGGGTCTTTCATGCGGAGACTCTCCTCATGTGTTTGCAATTTGTATAATGATGCATTTAAAAGTTAATGACCAAACGTATTATTCCAAAAGTTCACAATGCTGTTGCAAACAAATTGAATAAATATATTTTCGTCAGGTTAGATACTGATTAAAATCACTCAAACCCCTTTATCTAAACCTCTACTAAAGTCCCCATGAAATCAAAATTGACCATACTTACTTTGTTTGCCTAAATTGATCGTTTTGTGGTGAACAATTCATCCATGCAAGTCAATCCACACAAAAAATATTTTTGGCTTCGTAATCTTTAATCAAATTTTAAAAAATGCCCCTCCCCTCTGCATTGGAGGACCTTGCCCGATGACGTAGGCTTAACGGTTTGGGTGTCTGCTTAACATCCATAACCACGCCCCTCCAACTGACAGTAGACAGGCTGAATGAAACACCTACTTTTCTAGATCCAATCAGGTGCTAGTTGGAAAAAAAGCCACGTCCACTATTTTGCCTCATTTAGTATTCCGTTTCTCTCGGAAATACGTCACAACACTGGAGAAAAGTCGTTTGCAACTTCCGGTTCACGGGGACTTTAATCGTCGGACTCGCACATCTGCCATGTTTGTAGTTTTTTAACAGTTTTTATTCGTGTTTGTAGTTCTGATCGAATTGTTGTCCAATTGTTGTCCATTAAGAAAGCGAAGCTCCAGTTAAAAGACGTCTAATAGCCATTCAAACACAGCCCTGATATCTAAGCTAAAACTAGGCAAAATTTGGGCTGTCAAAGAAAATTTAATAGATGTCTAACCATAGCCCAAGAATAGACGCACAGGCTACGCATAGAACATGTCAAAGAAATGAAACCAAACACCTTTAATCACTGTTGACTGCTTACATGATGGAACTCATACATCTCAAAAGTTATTTTGGCAAAAACTACCAAATTCACGGTTATTTTGGTTGGGAGTGAATTACTTATAGCCGGACAATATCGGGTCTATCTATAATTAACCTAGACGTTGAAATGACGGCTATTGCTTGCTGGGTTAGTTCGCTTCATTTGACTGCGGATTCGTTTTTAAACAAGAAACAGTTTGACGCAGGCTTTTCGGAGAGACTGTGCAGTGCCAACTACAATGGATCCGACAGTAATGTCGCAACACACAAGTGTGAGTAACCGAGTTTTTACCTTGTGCCACTATTGCTACAGACATTTGATATGCACTGAGGATTTATACTGCAGTGCCGCAGTCAAACTGAATAGTTGTGATAGTTGTGATTTACTTTTCTTTCCTTTGGCATTTGGGGTTAATGCATTGAATTATTATCGAATACGGAAGAAATGACGTAGAGAACGCTGCTTTTGTTAAGCCATTCGCTGTAATCCTAAATAAAAGTTTCAGAGAGCGACCTCTGTTTTGTCATTAGTAAGACATTACAAAATGTTTCAATTTACATAAAACACGACACTGCAAATGACCATATATACGAAAAGGATGAACTATGAATAGTATATAAGAACAACAGTATGACAAACAATGGTACACCCATTCATAATTCCACTTACACAAAACACTGTAAGTCATCCTTTGTCAGTTATAACTGTGGTAACTCCAAGTACTTAAACAGCTAAGACTTGGCAACCAAGACCAAGCATATGTATTATGCATGAATGTTTCACAATGTTGGCAACTATAGGTAACGAGATATTTTCAACAACGGAACTTTTCAAAACAATCCCACATGTTTAATGGCGTAGATGTTGACAATTATTTTAATATGCAAAACTGTTACCCAATCGTAGCAGTGGCCTTTACTTCCAAGTCCAACGCGGCACACCCATCAAAACGAAGTGTTCGAAAGAGAGGGTCAAAAACAGGATTGTAAATAGTTTATTACTTCTAAATTAGGATGCTTTTTTGGTGTAAAAATCTTGATAACATTACAGATAACAAGCAGTTCATGACCCCTTTAATGTTGTTGTGCTTGATTTTTATGTGTGTGTGATTTTATTTTTAGTTCTAGTCATTTTAGTACTTTAATCTTATTTTATTTTCGTTTAATTTTTTTAGTTTTTTTCATCTATTATTTATATATAATTTAATTTCAGCTTTATTTGAATGAATACACATTATTTTATTAGTTTTAGTTTTAGTAAACAATGACAACACTGACAGGCACGTCCATTAAAGTCAAAAGGTATACGAGAAATAGGCTTTTACCTCTACATTGAAATAAACATTAAACACAAAGGTAGTTGTAAATCAGATCAGAGATCATACACAATAAATGCTCTTCTGAAGCAGATTTTAAATAATTGCTCATTATGTTGTATTATTCAGCCCTCTACTGTCTACGTTTACCCCCAAACTCTGGTTAATTTCTGAACCTGACTTACTTCAAAAGACTTTCCTTTCATGTGACGTCACCATTTTTGTTCTTTTTTCCTTTTTTACAGTATTTGAATTTCAAATATAATTTAATTTAACTCCTGCCCTCCAACCACGTGGCTTCATTCTTGTATGTAATGGCCACTTGATGCAACCAATTCAGTTTGGTCCTACACTTGAAAGATCCAGTTTCATGTCATATTACAGTAAAATGAGTTGTAATTATGTTTCATGTTAACTTTAACACAGTCCTGTACTCACTTCTGTTTCTCCACTTTGTAGGAGGCAGTGAGATCATCAAAGAGCTTGCTGTTCATCTCCATGAACGTCTTCAGCACATTGTAGATAAGAGAGATGATCGTCCTAAATAAGACAACAGAGAAATGTCCAAAGCAAAAACAGTCTTGATTGATGTCAATAGCATTAACGTTATTCTAGACGTATGTTAGAATGATACTGACTGGTTCCAGTGCTCTTTGGAAACTCTGTACAGTGTGCCAAAGACCAGAGGCAGGATGACCTGGCAGTTCTCCTCTATTAGACTCAGAATGTACTCATTATTCCAGAAATACAGAGCCCGCTCTGCGACCTGAGGCAGAATAAAGAGAGAGAATGAGGGAAGAGAACACAAACAGATGCGTTCATCACCTCCGCGTGTTCACAAGTACTACAGGCAGACGCCTGACAAGCAGCGCTGGTGAATGACACAGTGTGGGAGGAATGCTCCGGTGTGAAAGAGCAAGCTGACCTGGAAATGAGGGCTGGAGATGCAGGCAGAAATCTGTTTGAATAGAGGCTCCTGCACACGGATAAACTGAGATGGTTCAATCACGTCCAGAATCTCCTCGATCTCCCCCAGGAACATCACCTGGGTTCAACGTGACAGGGTTATATACTGTACAAACACACTAACAAACATTTCCAGGCAAACACACTCTTTGAGCGATACGTCTATTTGAAATCAGAAAACGTGAGTGGATTTCAAAACTCTTTCGGCAAAATGTGACTTAACAGATGTCTAAATTCATCAGCAACGATTAACGGCATTGACAAACAACAAATAATACATATACAGAACAACAAATAATACATAATTACACAGAATGTGAAAAATAAAATATATAAATGGGACGGCTTCGCAATAATCATATATAGCTTAGAGCGATTAGCAAATCAAAGGCTGCAATTTAATGAAATAACTAGTTTTATACACTGCGTGTTTCCGAGTGATTCATCATTATAATTATCAAATATTCATTTTTTATTTTACAGTACAATTGTATTTTACATCGGTAATGTATTTATCTTTATTTTAAAACACTACTATTACTGCTATTATTATTATTATAGTTATAGTTATTATAAACATAAGAGTTCCATGAACATGTTGTTAAATTATTTAAAAAATATTAACTTAAAATCTCAGGGGGTACTTCAGGTAAATATTTGATGTCTAAGGGGTTAATCTGAAAAAAGATGTTTGGTCTGAGAGGTTAAAGTGTATGTATGCAAGGCTTTTCTTACCTCTTTCTGAGTGCATGTTTTTGGCCAGTATCTCAGCAGCCCCCTGATGATCTAATGAAGTACAGAAAAAGTTTGGTGTAACAACGCAGTGGTATGTATATGAAGTTGCATGACATAATTAAAAATTCGACGTACGTGTTCTGTAACTGTGGCATCCTTCTCCATGAATTGCACCACACAGTAAGCCAGCTACATGAAAAGAGCACAAAAAAGATTTTTAATAAAGTCACTTCCAGGCTTTCTACACACTATAAGTGTCACTTACTTCAAAGGCTTATTGATTTTACCTGCAGGTGCCTTTGATTAAAGTGTGTGTGTGTGTGTGTGTGTGTGTGTGTGTGTGTGTGTGTGTGTGTGTGTGTGTGTGTGTGTGTGTGTGTGTGTGTGTGTGTGTGTGTGTGTGTGTGTGTGTGTGTGTGTGTGTGTGTGTGTGTGTGTGTGTGTGACACTGAGAAAAAGATTACAGCCCTTATCTGCCTTTCATGGTTTGATCTGAAGCACTGAGCTAACTTCACAAATAAACCATTCTTCTAATCAAGATCCTAAATGCCACCACATGGCTTTATCATCAATCTGCCCACACCGGGAGTTTCTGCAGCAGTCAATGCATTGGCGCGTACCTATACTGAACAATACATATGTAAGTGTTAATAATGTAGGTATAGCTGCTAGATGTCTGTCAACAAATGTGTTTTGATTGCTTTCTGGATTTACAAAGAACAGTTCTATGTAAAACACAATGTGTAGCATGTATAAAACATAGGTACTGTGCACTATAGCAAACCTGCAGTATAAGCTGGCTAGATGTAGTGAATGGTAATTTAGCAGACATTACAGTAGCCTACTTTTTTCCTAAAACGTTGTTCAATTTTATGAACTTTTAACAGGGACAGTCCCCTGGAAGAACCTTGTATTATTTGCCTTGCTCAAGGGCACAGTGGTGATAGCACATGTCCTGTTCCGTGTGAGCATCACACCAGACACCTTCTCTGTGGTGGAGCTTGCCTTTTTAGTACAGTATGTGGGTGTAAGTGAGAAATCCTGGGTTAGGTGCAAGCTTTAGAAATTGGATAAAGTCCATAACAACTAACTACAAAAATGAAAATATATATATATATATATTTAATATCTTAAATATGAGGGAAGAACACAAAACAAAACTTGATGTCAATCTGATAAATTATTAGTCAAAAAAGGCAAACTACATGTCATGCCTGCCAACCAGAGTGTCTATGATAGCCACCAGAGGGCACTCCTCCTTTCTTCTTTATCGCATTATGAACTGCATTTCCCATGACTCATTGCCGGTACTGATTGTATGTTGATTGCTTCCACCTGTGTATTATCATCTCGTTTATGTTCTTCTATATAAAGGCAGGCGTACAGGGTGCGCGTTCGGACACTCGAGAGGTCGTGAGATATTGCACACGTTACGAGTCAGTTAACGTGATAATCGTGTCAAAGCAGCTGGTACACGGCACGACTGTCCTGCAGGAATTTTATCCCGAGCCGGCGGTAATGGTGGGCAGATCGAGGCTTCGTGGAACACTGAAACAGTTGAAGCAAATGTGCCATTTTGTGTCGAGGCTTCGAAACAATCCGACACCCGTCTCCACGGGGACCCCTAGTGGTCAGAACAGTGTAAATGCAACAAAAACCCGGGCCAAACTATATGTTATTTTATCAATTGTCAGGGTAAATTGTCAAATGATCATTGTCAATTGCTCCGTAAAAGTTTCGAAGCTTCATGAAGCAGTGTTTTGAAATTGCCATCACTAGCCGGCGGCAATCACGTGAGTTTTCGCGCTAAACACAGAGACCGGAGCTTTCAGTGTTGCAAGCAACTATAGCTTCAGATAGAAAAATGACAGAAATGTATGTGCAAATGATTTGTTGAAAAGCAGAGAACAGTAGCCATTCCTTTCAACATAAATAACATAAATAGAGAGAGAGAGAAGTGTGTGTGTGTGTGTGTGTGTGTGACAGTGCATGCACACGCTGTATAATTGCTGCCACTGAGCTATAGTCCCATCGATCTAGCCTGTGACGTGGTTGTGTATGATTTGGCAATAGGGGACAGCCTATACGCTGGTGAAAATCGGGCCGACAACCCGAATTTTTTAAACATGTTTAACAATTATCGGGAGGTCAGGAGGTGCTCGTAAATCGCTCGGCTCGGCTCGTAATTCCTCTCACACGCTGCGTGCCGCGACCATGCGAGCATCACCGATTTCCACGCGATCATCTGCGAGCTCGTAAAACAGCAAAAATCGCACCGTGTACCCCCGCCTTGTTTGTTAAAGGGGTGGTATAATGGCCTTTTCACAAGATGTAAAATAAATCTCTGATGTCCCCAGAGTGTATGTGAAGTTTAAGCTCAGAATACCCCACAGATATTTTTATATATAGCATTGAAGCTTTTTGAGGGTGAGCAAAAACGCAGTTTTTGTGTCTGTCCCTTTAAATGCAAATGAGCAGCTGCTCACACAGACATGCACTGAAAATGTAAAAAAAAGTTTAGCCTTTTATGTTCAAACCGGAGTCAGAAAGATGGTGAGACTCAAGAAGAAGTGACAACATGTAGAATGCAACAGGACATTTCTGAATGGTTAGTTGATGAATTTAGGTAGCTTATGTGTAGTTATCTTCTAGTCATTGATTAGCATATTCTGTCATGATAATCTATAAATCGTGTTCTTTAAACAAAGCTGCTTAGGGTAGGGTTTTTGTCAATTTTAGGGTTAGTGATGTCAGTAACCCGGGAGGAATGTCGTGTAGTCCCTACCAGCCGTTTGTTCTAGTCCTTAAAAAACTATTTCTTTAAAAGGAAATATGTCCCTTTGCTTTGAGCGTTGAGCGTCGGAACTTTGCAGATGTTGTTTATGCTCAAACAGCAACATTACACACTAACTAAAGTTAGAAAAGTGAATTCATAATCAACCACCCCTTTAATGTGGTAGCTTATTAGGAACTGAAAATCTGGTTATCAATACAATATACTCAACGGTTTTAAAGTGATTTCAGCATGCATAACCTATTCCAGACTCATAGTTTCAAGAAAGCAACTAAGAGCTTCAGGAAAAACCAATGAGACTATACATAACTGAATGATGACATCCTTAGTCTGTACACACATGCTGCATTTATTTCCAGATTAATATATTCCCTGAAGAGGAAAAAGTCACAAAGCACCTGAGCCTCAGAGATTACAGGCAAAAGGGTAAGAAAAGGATGTTTTTCTAAAGGGAGGTTACGTACATAAGTGTGTGTGTGTGTGTGTGTGTGTGTGTGTTAGTGTACACATGTGATATGGCCACGAGTGTGTTTTTTGTTGCCACGGAAGCCCTTCTGAACCGTTCCCTGGGTGAGCTGTTAGGATTGTAATAGTGTGTGTGTGTGTGTGTGTCTACTTTGGAAGAGGTGATGTCACATAAAACTTCTGTCTTTCCCCAGGGGGTGAGAGCCCTGTTAACTCCTGTTTTCTCTCTCTCTCTCTCTCTCTCTCTCTCTCTCTCTCTCTCTCTCTCTCTCTCTCTCTCTCTCTCTTTCTTTTTTCAACAAGAACATCATAATTATCCTCTTAGTTTTCAGTCTATGCAGTGCTTTACAAAAAGATTAAGATGTTTAGCTTGCGAGGTTGTTTATGTGCATGTGTCAGAATGTTTATAGAAGATAATGGAAACCTGTTTGCTCTCAACATAAAAAATCTCACAAATATATCTTACAAATAACTTCATATGTCCCAATTACATAACTTCATATCTTACAACTGCAACTTTGTTAATCATAAATACAACTTCATCCCATAATTGCAAACTTAATTTCTTCGTTTGTAACTTTATATCTAAAAATTGCTAATCTTAAATCTGAAACTTTACATCTCACTTTTGTGCCTTTATGTCATAATTGCTACTTTCTTTTTCATAATTGAGACTTTATATCTGACAGTTGTGAAAATGATGTAATTCTCACTTCATTCTCCTTTTTAATTTGATCTCACAATTGTATTTTCTTTAACTCTGAGGTGGAAACATAAGTATGTGTGTGTCTGTTTGTGTGTGTGTGTGTGTGTGTGTGTGTGTGTGTGCCTGGTATTCCCTGCGTTATGGTTAACCTTATTGTCCCCACAAGGTTAGTAATACCAGTATTTTTTTTTACCTTATGGGAACATCTTTTCTCATCCCATGAGAAAAACAGCTTATAACTCATATGAAATGAAATGTTTATAAAATGTAAAAATGCAGAAAGTTTTCTGTGATGGGTAGGTTTAGGGGAGGGTCAGAGTAGGTGTATATAATATACAGTTTGTACAGTATAAAAACCATTATGCCTATGGAGAATCCCCATAAACCACATATTCGTGTGTGTGTGTGTGTGTGTGTGTGTGACGTGTGTGTGTGCGCACATTTTCGTATATTTTGTCTACCTGAGAACCAACGGTAAACTGTAAATTACTGGCAAGTAAGGTAAAACTAAAATTAACTCTCAACACTTTACAAGGCTTTGGTATGTTTTAACTTGGCACGAGATAAAAATCCCATACCCAAGAGACACCTCAGTGAAAATATATCCCCTGGTGTCACTCAGTAGTTTGAGGCTCAATGGGGACTAAGCTCTAATCATCCAGGATAAATCCCCCAGACTTAACTCAACCACTCACCATTAGTTCCTATGCAAACAAATAAAATAGTAACCAAATCACAACAGCCACGGGTTACACGGAGGGCAAAAGAATCACTGAAATGCACACTTAATACTGGTGACAAAACCGTTTATAAAAATAGAGTTCGGTATTTAGCCTTTCATCTCGCTAAGAGCTCTCTAGAAATGTGTGATGTTCTGAAGAAGCCTTGAGGGAAGTGTGATTAAGGATTTGGCTGCGCTGTCCTTCTGTTTCTATGGAAGCTACATAAAATAAGTCTGGCCACCCAAAGGCATTCCCTGGGAGAGCTCTATATGTCCTTGTGGCGAGTAGGAAGTATAAACAGCCCGGAGTGTGGGCACTGAATTATGGATGGGGTGATATTGACAAGGGAAAGGGCGAGTGTAGGAATGTAGGACAAGCACTTTCAGAATACACACACACACACACCTATAGACATATACAAACAGGCAGTACTAATATTACACAATCACTTTTCAGATATAACATGCTGTTAATATGAGGAATAATATACTGAATCTATTGAAAGAATGCATGTGCACTACATTACAGATATTTTTATATAGCATGTTAAAGTTTTCACTTTTTCAGGGTGAGCAAAAATGCACAGTTTTTGTGTCTGTCCCTTTAAATGCAAATGAGCAGCTGCTCCCGGCACAGAGGGCGGAGCTTCAACAGCTCATGTCCTTTTACCTCACACAGACATGCACTGAAAATTTCAAAAACTTTTATGTTCAAACCAGAGTCAGAAAGATGGAGAGACTTAAGAAGAAGTGACAACATGTAGAATGCAATAGGACATTTCTGAATGGTTAGTTGATGAATTTAGGTAGCTTATGTGTAGTTATCTTCTAGTCATTGATTAGCATATTCGGTCATGATAATCTATAAATCGTGTTCCAGGTGTTATGTAAATTTTAGCGTTAGTGATGTCAGTAACCCGGGAGGAATGTTGTGTAGTCAATACCAGCCGTTTTTTTTTTTTAAGTCCTTAAAAAGCTATTTCTTTCAAAGAAAATATCTCCCTTTGCTTTGAACTGAGCGTCGTAACTTTGCAGATGTTGTTTATGCTCAAACAGCAACATTACACACTAACTAAAGTTAGAGAAGTAAAATCATCAACCACCCCTTTACTGTATCCTTGCTGAATAAAAGTATTAATAAATCCTAATGACCCCAAACTTTTGTGTGTAAACAGTCATAGGCACACACACATCAAGGCAAGATGAGTTCTGACTTTAATGCAGTGTCCCAAACTAAAATTGTATTAATGTATCAAATATCAAACCAAGTGTAATTGACAAGTGCAAGTGTAAAAGATTTTCTAGCAATGACTTAAACCCAACTGATCATTTTTGTGGATGTATGAAGTAAATTTTCATTAGTATTTAGCCCCCCCTTGTGGCATAATATCCCATTACAGTCCATTAATTAACAGTATGAGATCTGTATGTGTATCCCCAGTGTGGCTGTGTCTGGGCGTCTGACTCTGACCTGCGCATGAAAAATGGAGAGAGACTTGGCAGTGTGCAGGGGGATCAGGACCCTCACCAGGAACTGCTTGTGCTCTGATTTGAGAGGCAGAGCAAAGCCATTTATGATACTGGAAAAGAGGAGAGGAGAGGAGGCGGAAAAGAGAAAAGGGAGTATAAACAGGATTAGTATCAGTCGTCCTGATGATGCTCTGTACACTCATTCACCACATTATTGTTCATCAGTTAATCTCCCACTAACCCCCCACCCCACACATCCTTCCTCTCTTTCTGCCCATCTCCTCCTCTCTTTCTCTCAAAATCCTTTAGTTTTATCTTTGTTCTTCTACTCAGTCTGTTCCTCCCATTGCTTAACTGTTATTTAATTCCATTCCATCTACACTGTCTTGCTCTATTTCTCTTTTATGCAACAATCAACTCTCTATCCTCTTCGCTCTTTGTCTCTCATTTTACATACTCAATCTTTCTCTAATTCTACCTGTTATCTTCCCCGTCTCTCCTTCTGTTGCATTCTTCCTCTTTTCTTCTTTTTACTTTGCTTATATCTTATCTAACTCCACACACACACACACACACCCACACACACACACACACACACATATATATATATATATATATATATATATATATATATATATATATATATATACTGTATATATATATATATATTATTTGGAGAAAAAAAACATTTGAAACAATTGAATAATTTGGAAATCTCTAAATTTAAAATATATTTGATTTAAATTTGTGCTTTTTTTCTATTCCTAAGGAACACTGATAAAGCTGTTTAAATATATTTTGTAATTTCTGTATTTTATGAAATATACATTTTATTTATTGTTTAAATATTAATATAACATTAATATAAAATATTATAAATATTGAAATATATTTAAAAAATGTGTAATAAAAAAAGGATAGTTATGTAAAGATATATATATATATATATACACATCTCTCTCTCTCTCTCTCTCTCTCTCTCTCTCTCTCTCCCTCGTTCTACCTCATTCTCTCTTCAATAGTGATCAGAGAGATGTGTGGGTGGGAGAAACTATAAATACTACTGGCATCAACCTGAATTTAGACCTCCATCCCCAACACTCTGACTCATGCCTCCCCCTGGTTGTCTCTCTCTTCCCCTGTTTCTCTCTGTCAAGGGTTTGCTTTGTTTATGCTATTAAACACACTGAGGCACCATTTTGTATACATTGAACCCAATATGCAAAGCAGCACTGGTTTCGCAGAGAACATGGCTGTGAATTACATGGCTGTACATGCTAAAGAAGGGAAACATGACTGGGGAACAGGCAGCAGGTACATGCAGCAAGCGCTCATGTCGGAGATCTTTGTCTGAATCACCACCATAAAGCATCTCTCCAGTAATCTACTGCCACATTAAGTTGTGTAAAACTATAATTTACTCATTCAAGATAGATTATAGTACAAATGTCGTAAGATATTAAATTGCACCTCCTAACACTGGAAACAATGAATAAACCACAGGGATCTATCTTATAATCTTCTAATTTATGTTGGTTTGTTTTGTTGTATTATTTTCATGTTATCACTGTGAAGCTGCTTTGATACAATATGTATTGTAAAAAGCGCTATATAAATAAAGGTGACTTGACTTGACTGGTTTGCTATATAAACATCATCTGAGCTGATTGTTAACACAAATTTAGTGTGCTTTCTATTATGAGTTTGAAAGAGTATCTACCTTCCCAAAATTTCCAGAAGTTCAGCAACTCCATTGAAACGCTCAGTTTCATAGATGAACCTGCAGAGTTTAAAAGATGATGATGATATTTTAAAGACGAACAAAGAGCAGTTATTGTCTGTGTAATATCAATACTGGTCATGCTTTTTGTCTACATGACTGTGTCTGACCTGAGGAAGATGTTGTTGATCTGTTTGCGGATGTAGGCCCTCAAGCCCAGGAGTTTGCCATAAACACGGTGCAGGATAGTCTTCAGATATTCTCTCTCTCTGGGGTCCTCACTGTCAAATAACTCCAGCAGCTACACACACACACACATACAAGTCAGCCTTTTTGCACTTTATTAAAAGCACTAATCATATGTCCTGACACTTAAAGGGAATGTTTATAATTGGTGTGAATGATAAAGTTTAGCAGTCTACCCTTAAAAGAGGGTAGACTGCTGTGTTTTGACTGATATGATTTAACATCTCATATTTCTGCTCTAAGATATCAAGGCCAAAAGAAGAAGAAAAAAAAAAAACATAAAATGTTCAACAGTGTGTGCCAAAACTACAAAATAGCAATGTTTGTCTCCAAACACTGGACTTGAAGATGGACTAAGATTGCCTTGACTTTACTTTTTGTTTCATTATATATTTATTTTATTTATGATAAAATAATGATAATTTATAGATAAAAGAAGACAAACAGAATATAACATACAAAAATTAATATTTATTTATTTAAATATATATATATATAATAAAAAAAGATATATATATATATATAGTATTATTAATTAAACTGAATTACATATAATTAAATTAAACATATGCAAACTATATATATTCACTATTATGCAGTCTTTTCAGTTTATAAGGGGTTTACAAATATTAGAAATCACACAGTATATATACATATATATATTGTATTATTAATTAAACTGAAACATATATAATTATATTAAACACATGCAAACTATATATATACACTCACCTAAAGGATTATTAGGAACACCTGTTCAATTTCTCATTAATGCAATTATCTAATCAACCAATCACATGGCAGTTGCTTCAATGCATTTAGGGGTGTAGTCCTGGTCAAGACAATCTCCTGAACTCCAAACTGAATGTCAGAATGGGAAAAAAAGATGATTTAAGGTGATTTTGAGAGTAGCAAGACGTTGGTAACTGGGATTTTCACGCACAACCATTTCTAGGGTTTACAAAGAATGGTGTGAAAAGGGAAAAACATCCAGTATGCAGCAGTCCTGTGGGCGAAAATGCCTTGTTGATGCTAGAGGTCAGAGGAGAATGGGCCGACTGATTCAAGCTGATAGAAGAGCAACTTTGACTGAAATAACCACTCGTTACAACCGAGGTATGCAGCAAAGCATTTGTGAAGCCACAACACGCACAACCTTGAGGCGGATGGGCTACAACAGCAGAAGACCCCACCGGGTACCACTCATCTCCACTACAAATAGGAAAAAGAGGCTACAATTTGCAAGAGCTCACCAAAATTGGACAGTTGAAGACTGGAAAAATGTTGGTCTGATGAGTCTCGATTTCTGTTGAGACATTCAGATGGTAGAGTCAGAATTTGGCGTAAACAGAATGAGAACATGGATCCATCATGCCTTGTTACCACTGTGCAGGGTGGTGGTGTAATGGTGTGGGGGATGTTTTCTTGGCACACTTTAGGCCCCTTAGTGCCAATTGGGCATCGTTTAAATGCCACGGCCTACCTGAGCATTGTTTCTGACCATGTCCATCCCTTTATGGCCACCATGTACCCATCCTCTGATGGCTACTTCCAGCAGAATAATGCGCCATGTCACAAAGCTTGAATCATTTCAAATTGATTTCTTGAACATGACAATGAGTTCACTGTACTAAAATGGCCCCCACAGTCACCAGATCTCAACCCAATAGAGCATCTTTGGGATGTGGTGGAACGGGAGCTTCGTGCCCTGGATGTGCATCCCATAAATCTCCATCAACTGCAAGATGCTATCCTGTCAATATGGGCCAACATTTCTAAAGAATGCTTTCAGCACCTTGTTGAATCAATGCCACGTAGAATTAAGGCAGTTCTGAAGGCGAAAGGGGGCCAAACACAGTATTAGTATGGTGTTCCTAATAATCCTTTAGGTGAGTGTATATAAAAGGTTTACAAATGTTATAAATCACACAAAGCCTCTATACCTATACCTCTACACCTATACCAGCTCTGTACCTGTAGAACAAACTTCTGGTCCACGTAGCGCTTGGCAAGAGAAGGCTGGAAATCTGGACTCTCAAGAAAGCGTAAAAAGAACTCATACACCAACTAGATAAAAAAGAAAGTATAGGAGGGAAAGAGAGAGGAAATGACATCGGAGCTGGGACACAAGCTATAAAGTCCACGCTGGCAGTGTATGTGTTAGTGTGTATGAGAATTTGAGATGTACATGTACCTGTAAGTGTGGCCAGGAGGCTTCCAGAGCTGGTTCATCCTCCTCTGGGTCAAACTCAGGGTTCTCACTGGGTGGGAGGGTTCTAAAAATGTTCACTGAGATCTACAGGAAGAAGAGGGGTTGAAAAGTTGTATTTCGCTTCCCCAATACCATTACTGCCCCATAGCAAATGAAATGTAAAGAACTAAGGTCAGAAATC
Source organism: Rhinichthys klamathensis goyatoka (assembly GCF_029890125.1). Classification (NCBI taxonomy): domain Eukaryota; kingdom Metazoa; phylum Chordata; class Actinopteri; order Cypriniformes; family Leuciscidae; genus Rhinichthys; species Rhinichthys klamathensis. The sequence continues at coordinate 1,134,351 of NW_026606794.1, read as the reverse complement.
TCTCAGATTTCATCAAAAATATCTTCATTTGTGTTCCGAAGATGAACGAAGGTCTTACTGGTTTGGAACGACATGAGAGTGAGTAATTGTTGACAGAATTTTCCTTTTTGGATGAACTAGCCCTTTAAACAAACTCACCTGCCTATGATTTTCTATTAATCTTTATGAGCATTATTATCTTGTTTAAGGTGTATTTGATTAGGTTTGGAGCAAAACTCTGCAGGTAAGTGAACCTAGAGGGTCCAGAGTTGATAACCTCTGTAGACTCTATCATCAAATTCAATCGTTCCCTTATGTTGTGAATATTTAGATTAAAGGGATAGTTCACCCAAAAATGAAAATTCTGTCATCATTTTCACAACATTGTGTCCAAACATGGCTTTCTTTCTTCTGCAGAACACAAAATATATTTTCGAAGAATGTTGGTAACCAGACAGCATTGGTTACTATTGATTTCCATTGAAATCTTCTTTTTTGTTCTACAGAAGAAATAAAGTCATAAAGGTTTGGAATGACATGAGGGTGAGTAAATTATGACAGAATTGTCGTTTTTAATAAAACCTGTCATTTGTCATTTTTAATGTCCTTTTAAATCACTGTAATTCTTTTCAGTGCTGCTTTTCTTTGCAACAGGTCAGTATAGGTTCCACCTTTATTCTCAAAACGCAATTGCACAATGTTGTGCCATTTCCGTAGACAGAATGTAAGTAAATGGAATTAATTTTTAAAAGATATTTCTGTACATTTTCTATTGATCAGAGCAACAGTCATTGTTACTTGATTTGCATAATTGCTCTAGTAAACAAGGGGCTAAAACAAACAAGCATATGCAAATAAACAGCACTATCAGACACCGTAAATTCATTCTTAGTGAATTCCCCCCTTTGTCTTTCAAATCAAAACATAAAAGGACCAGTTAACAAAAATCAATTGCTCCCCAATTAAGGTGTTTTTGTATTTCAGCTACATACAGTACAGAGCTAATGTAGCTAAACACAAAGAAACGTAAATGCTTCTGAGTCTTTAAGTGCACTTTAGTGCATTGGAGATCCTGTACATCCCTCAAAATGATTTATCTCCCTCTGCCTCCTCTGCTCTTTTATCAAATCCCATCCTACTCCATCACTTTTTCTCTCTTTCGCGATTCATCTCACCATCTTAATAGCCTCTGGGTAAAGGGGTTCGATGAGGACTCCGCGACTGGTGGCCACGCTCTCCACAAGCTCGTTCAGCGCAGCACGTTTGATCTCTTTCCCCTTCAGGTCGGCGACACAGTCCAGAAAGTCAAAAAGCACACAACACTGCTGCAGCTTCTTACAGAACAAGTCATGAAGTTCTGCCACTGGAGCATCTGAGGGACAGGAAGGAGAGGACATGTAATCTAATATATATGTATACACACAAATATACTGCACATTTACCATGAGTTTACTATATTTTACCTAGTCTAGCCAATAAGCCAGGCATTGTATACTATGAACATTGTTAATTCTCATGTTCCTCTTTTGTAGTTTGCTTTGGATAAAGGTGTCTGCTAAATGCATAAATCTAAATGTGATGTTTTTTCTTCTTTTTCTAAAAAACATACCATGATAAAACCAGAAAGAGTCTTGAAATCCCATGCACATAAATCTGATATATGACCACAACTGTATCATGGTACCACCACAGTACTTTTTTGTAATGCTACACTCTTAGAAAACAAAGTCTAGTGGGTTTCTACATAGAACCCAAGTGTTCTTTACTCAATTTAAACAATCTTTTATGCAAAAAAGATTCTAATGTCTTAAATGATTGCATAATTCTTTCAAGTTTAACAGAACCTTTTCTCCTAAGAGTGTAAAGCGATGCAATAGAAGAACATTTTTGGGTTCCCCAAAGAACCTTTCTGTGAACAGTCTTTAAAAACTGTTTTTTCTTAGTGTAGTGAAGAACATTTTTGATAATCTTGAGAGGCTTTTCCCACTATAAAGAACCTTTTGTGCAATGGAAAGGTTCCATGGATGCTAAAGTTTCTTCATGGAACCATCAATGCCAGTAAAGAACCTTTATATTTATGCTCTCCAACAGAACAATAACATTAAAGATGGTTGGATCTATAGACACTTGGATCTATAGACAGACTATATTAATGCAGATTTCTTGAAGTGGATAGACGGGATGCTAATGAGAAATGAGTGGAGGAGTCTGGTGCTAACAGGATTAGCGGGTGCTATCTTTAACCCTGGGCTGTCTCGCCCTCTGTGGACATAGCGCCTCGAGGCACAATAACCATGACAATCCACTCCATTCATCTAAAAACTCAACACAAATACATACCCTACTGTTCCAGTACTTCGACATGTGAATCTCTCTCTCTGTCTCTTAATCTCTCTTTTTCATTAGCCTCAGCCTGCTACTTCGTACAATTACTCTCCATTAAAAATGGATTAGTCTTAACATTCACAGTCTGCCACAGCTAGAGTCATCCTAGAGTCAGAGTGCAGTAGATAAAGTCAAAGGAGACAGATAGACCAAGAAATCAACAAAGCGAAAATGACGATTGCTGAAGTGAATGTGATGAAAAGAGGCTGGTGTGATTGTTTGTAGACAGGGGGAAGGATAAGGTGCAAAAGAGCATGACACAGCCACAGCAGTCTGAACAGAAAAACGAAATTGTCTTGGGAAAAGTGTGAGAGAGAAAGAGGGTGGAGACACGAGGAACTGGAGATGTACAGAGAATTAGAGGAAGAGCGAAGCTGAGAACTGAGAGAATGAATAAAATTAGTATTTGAAATTAGCTTAAATCATGGAAAGCATGTGAAAACCATAATTATTAATTTGAAAAAATAGCAGCCGTTTTACGTCTAAAGTTGAATGATATCGCTCTAGTTAGACCAGTCGTCACTCTAAACATGGTGTAATGTTGAACATGCATAGCTGCTAAATATAGTGGCCAATAAGCAACAGTGGGACGTAGAGAGAGAGAGAGAGAGAGAGAGAGAGAGAGAGAGAGAGAGAGAGAGAGAGAGAGAGAGAGAGAGAGAGAGAGAGAGAGAGAGAGAGAGAGAGAGAGATGCATAGTATAGGGAAAGAAAACAGTGCAGAGAGAGCTGGAGAGATGATGTCATCCCTCTTCCCTGTTCCTCTCCTCATGATCTCCTTTTACCCCTCCTCTCCATCCCTCTCTCACTGTCATTCTCTCCGTGGATCTCTTTCTGTGGTAGTGTGATTTTAATGAGTAAACTGTGTTTTCTGTGGCTGTTGAGTTCCTGTATTTTTGAGCCACCACAACCCATAAAACAGCCAAGCAAAAATAATGCATGACAAAACAGGAGTTTTGAACTGTCTCACATGAGATTTTTTTTGAGAATGTGTAATGATCTTCAAATAATATTTTAACTTGTTTCATGGACATCATGATGTTAATTGATCATTTAACTGCAAAACTGGCACAAAATACAACCACAGTTCAATTGACTGTGCCAGTTCTACTAGTCCTAGGATAAAGATATGTACAGTATATACTTTTCATCAAAAGTGACAGTAAAAACATTAACAATGCTAAAGAATTTTTTTTAAAATAAATGGTGTTCTTTTGAAAGTTATATTCATCAAAAAATCCTGAAAAAAATAACAAATTAATATTAATATTATTATTGATAATAATAAAAGTTTTTTTAAGAACCAAATTGGCAAATTAGAATGATTTCTGAAGGATCATGTAACACTGAATACTGGAGTAATGATGCTGAAAATACCATCACAGGAATAAATTACATTTTAAAATATATTAAAATAGAAAACTGTTATATTAAATGTTAATAATACTTAAATAATTCACAATATTACTAATATATTATTAATACAAATAAATAAATCCAGCCTTTGTGTGTGTGTGTGTGTGTGTGTGTGTTTGTGTGTGGGTTTTCCCTTTTCTACATTTTGTCCTCAACAATAACTCTCCCTTGGTACACTGTTCCTGCACTTACAGCTTCACATGCTTATCCATTTCACTCTCTCGCTTTCTCTAATGCTCTTTTTCTCTTTCCTGTCTCGATAATCACTCACTCCCTCTTTTATTCTCTCCCTCTTCCTCTCTTGCCCTCTTTATTGATCGAAGGAGGCCAGAGAGGGAGCGGGCCTTCTGTGTACTGTAACCTTACACCAGCCCTGACCAGCTGGACCCTGCAGGAAGAAGAAGGCAGATATATACCCACCACTATGTTCTTACCCTGAAATAATAATTCACAACTGCAAAATAACGGTGCAGTAATCTTCACTTGCTAATAGATATGAGATGCTGTCATAGCTAACCCAACAAGTGCAAATTCTCATTTCTGTTTCACTTATGAAATTGATGAGTTTTGAATGTGTAGACGAGTCACAATGCGAATGAGGCTGAGAGCTCTGAGCTGCCCATAGTCCAATTGGAAAACACTTTCCCTCCAGCAGTGACAGCTATTTACAGAGACACACGCTCACAAACTCACGAGGACTAATAGTGAAGTCACTCCAGAGACTTAAGTGGAAACAACAACACAAATGAACTTGAAGAGCAGAATTTGAATGTTTACAAATGAGAATATAAAGCACCACCAATGGCTCACAATATCGCACCCTGCAGTCTTTTTTTTTTCCGGTAACTAATAACCCAAGCTAGCAAACCTGGCAGTGTTGGCCATATTTTTGGCTGGTAAACCAATTAAAGATTCAGGTCATGTTTTGGACTGATAGAGCATCTCAGCTGTTTTCTTCACTTACTTTCTATTACACACAAGCACAGACAGGGGCTCACAGGTAAATTCACAGCCCAAACAAACACTCACATTCTATATTAGGTAGAGTCTGTCAGGCTCCACTAAGCTAATCTTGTGTTTAAAGAGCATTATATATGTCACATCTAAATATCCTGTGCCATTAATGGAGCTTAAATCTGTAGCAGGTACATGTTAAACAAAAAAAAAACACAACTTTTTAGCACACTGATAGTAGAGTTTTGCCAATCAATAACTGCCATAAACTCAATCTAACACAAGCACCCAGAATACCACAAAGATGCACCAGAACTGTGCATTTTATACAGATATGGGTTAAGAAATAAAACCAGAGTTAAACCTACAACCAGTCATAGCGCTGAAGTTAAATCTACTGGACTTAGTAAGAGTAAAAGAGACAGACATTGATTAACACAGGAGATGTATCTCAGTGTCATGTGAATGACTAAAAGCAGGTCAGTTGGATGGTTAAGCAGGACAGAGGCTCAGTCTGGACCCCCTGTGACACACCAACTGGCAGCAAAACCTCAACTGGAGAGTCCCGTTAAAACTGGCACCACTAAATCCTACTTCACTGGAAATGTAACTCAGATGATTCCTGCCTTAGACGAAGTGAATCATATCCTGCTGAAGTGTGAGTCATGAAGTTGTGTGAGAACTTGGAAAACCTATGAAATTTAGTGCCATCCATGAAATACTGTGGAACAACACTGTATTATTTGTGGTTATTCATAGCTACTCTACAATGCATCTATGCATCATAATCCAATTGCTTATTTAAGACTTACCCTCCACAAATATGATCAGTAGCTTCCCAGACACTTAAGAGTTTCTCCCTCACTTCATGTGGATGACCGAAATGAGCATATGGAAGTGTAAATATCAGGGTCTTCAGACTGAGGATACTTTTAACCACAAAGATTCATAAATGCAACAATTCCAACTTAATTTCATTGCATTCAATCCACTTAAAGGGACAGTTCACCCAAAAATGAAAATTCTGCCATCATTTACTCACCCTCAAGTTGTTCCAAACCTGTATGAGTTTCTCTCTTCTGCTGAACACAAAAGAAGATATTTTGAACAATGTCGGTAACCATACAGTTGATGGAGCCCAGAAGTCAATGGGGCCCATCAACTGTTTGGTTACCAATATTCTTTAAAATGTCTTCTTTTGTGTTCAGCAGAAGAATGAAATAGAGGGTATGCACGTGATATCACCGTCAGCCGGAGTGACTGCGGTTACGCCCACGGAGTGGCAAAAAGATTGAGTGGCAGCATTGGTTTTCAGCGTGAATGCCGAAAAAACACACAAAACACATCTAAAACGGGAAAGAGCTTTGAGATTGACTGTACAAATAGATTTGACAAGAAATCTGAAGTATATTTTTACAGAGGGCCGAAGGCTAGTGAAAAAAGAAGCAAATGTATCGGTACAATTCACAGAAACAACTGGACTCCAGACAGCGAAACGTCGATTTGCAGTTTTAATTTTGTGTCGATATGTTGAATTTTGGGGTTAAATCATACCCTATTGTATTGTTATTGTATTGACAACTCTTCTTAAATATTTACGATATTATATTCTGTATAATTGGATGTTTTTAAATAAACATTGACAAAAACTATAAAAGTTTTAGGGCTGGACGATATGTCAAAATATATAACATTGATATAAGTCAGTGTTTCTCAACCTCTCCTGCAGGGACCCCCTGACAGGCCATGTTTCTGTTTTAACCCTGAAATGGCACACCTGATTCAAGTCATTAAAGGCTTAATGAGTAGTTGACTAATTGATTAATTGAACTATTCCTACTCTAATTACTCATTAAGCCTTTAATTACTTGAATCAGGTGTGCCATTTCAGAGTTAAAACAAAAACATGGCCTGTCAGGGGGTCCCTGCAGGAGAGGTTGAGAAACACTGATATAAGTGATCACCCGGATTTAGACCTACCTATATTGTATTTATATAAAGCGTTCACAGGCAAATTTGCTTTACGTATTTCCCGGCATGTAAATCAGGCACATACATATGTCAGGAAACACGATTCCTGGCTGCATGTCAATATCCATGGATCACTGGATCTTTGGTCATTTGTAAGGAACACTATATTGAGTCCAACCTTTAGTTTAAATTAATAATCGTTTGTTTTACTCTCGTTTTTGCAGTTTTCCCTATTAAATCCAGCCAGTCTGGCTAAGGGGGTGTCCGGCGGGAAAGTGACGCCAATGCATACCCTCAATTCATTGAGGTTAAGAACAACTTGACGGTGAGTAAATGATGACAGAATCTTAATTTTGGGGTGAACCATCCCTTTAACTAGTAAAACAGAAGTTTACTTGCGCATTTGTGAATCATTTTCATTTCCATTCATTAAAACTGCACAATGGATTTCAGATTCCCAGCAAGCTTTGCATGATTGACTGAAGATGTTATACAATGTGCTTAAGCCAGATACTATTATGGTTTATGTTGCTTTACTTAATAATTACTATGCAAATACCACTGCAATGAACAGTTTCTTCTTTCCTGCTATTCTTGCAGACTGTCATGCTAACTAGTACTGCAATAGACTCATTTGAGTTACTTTGATACATCTAATCTTATTGGTGTTACTCAGATAACTTTCTGCTACACAAGATATTTAAGTTGAGTTGAATTTAATGTTACAACCCCCCATTTCCAGTATAGCCAATTTAAGTATTTAAGTTCAGTCAAAAAAACATTTATAGGCCTACATCTTTTAAATTATGTACCCTTGAATGATGGAAGCATTAAAGGAAAATCTGCTGAGTCTAGCTGTGCTCCTCGGAAGATTTAGTTACATTTGGCGTCCTTATGGAGGTACCATCTCTTAAGGATGCTCAAGAAGACACTGAGTTCACCAAAATGGCTGTAATAGTCTATTTTAGTATCAGGGACAGGGAATGAATAATTATTCTCATTACTTGCTAAATAACATGTCATTAAAAACAAACCACCTCACGTCCCAGTTAAAGGAACCTACCTTTAAGTAAGGGCAGCGGCGTGAGCTCCACCTGGGAGCTCTGATAGCGGAACTGTGAGGAGCTGTGGGACCGTCGCTGCCGGGCACGGCGCATCGAGCGGCGGGGGAAGCCGTCTACCTTCTCCGCGCTCGGCACAGAGAAGCCCGTGGTCGGCGAGGATGGGCTCGACGGAGGTAGCTTCGTGGGGGTCTCCATCGCTGCAAAGGTGGTTCTCGGCAGAAGATTGTTCGAAGGAGGAAGCCAACCGCCGGAATAGGCACCCAAAGCGCCTTGTTATTGAGTCAGAAATATTTTTTTTCTTGGATTGAAAAAGTAAAATGGACAAACAGGGATCGACTATAAACAGAAGTTATCTAACCTGGTCTAAATTGTAGACAGAGGGATGGTAGAAGTAAAAGCTATCAGTGTTCAATTTGACGCGTCTCTCGCTCGTGTTACATTAAACCCCCCCCAAAAAACGAGATTAGACACGGAAATAAGCACAAGGGTGAATGTAATTGTCTATATCTTTATGGAAAGATACTGGTGTGAACACATATTTCTACAATAAAGACATCTCTGCCGTACTGTCGTCATCAGAAAGTCATCGGCCTAAATTTGGTCTTTATTTAAATATTTATAGGCTAGAGGCATAAATCGGCACTGTATTAAAACTCGGACGTAATAAGCATTCTATCCAGTGATCATGGGCCAATTAATCCATGTTGAAAAACAAATGGGCGATTTAAATCCCGTCATTTATCTCCTCCATACAGGTAGCCTACAAATGCAGCTCTTATTAATTAAATGTTATCGTCATATTACCAGTCCCCAGTTCTGCGCCTCAAGTCCTTTTCAGAGCCGTCCAGCGTCCCCCTATTAAATCCGTTATTGTACAGTCGGTTCGGTTCGGTCAGATCCACACAGGGCGGGGATGCTTCAAACGTGCCTACATGTGTAAAGCATCACGGCGGCCGCTGCAGCACTGATACCCCCTTCTACCTCCTTCCCTCAAATACAAGGAACCGCTGTTCAATTACTCCTATCACAAGGATATAACAAGGACAGTCTCGCTGATTTTGTCCGTCGTCCTTCCTCCCCGCTGATAGCTCGTGTTTTTCCCCCGTTTCTTTATTTCCCAGCAGCCAGTGTCGGTCGTTGTCTTCAGGTGGTGCAAGTAGATGTAGATGCTACACACTGCAGATGACGCTCACGCGCTCTTATTTATTTATTTACTTACTCATCCTACATTTACGCGATCCTATTCTAGACGTCGCGATGTTATGGTTATACCGTTTGCTCTATTCACCGTTTAAGCGACTTTATGTGCTATTTGTTTTTATATCATCCCTATCGTTTTCAGACAGCTGTTTTCTACCTCAGCCCCTTCCTTCTCCTCCCTCTCTTACTGGCTGACACAGTCTCTGTTAGCCGCTGTGTTTTGGGACTGTCAGGTTGGCCATTGTTCTTGCTTCATTCGTTCATTCTTTCGCGCGTTCACCGGTCGCTGTAACCGCTGATTTTTGTTCAGTCCGTCGCTAAGGTTTTTTCGAACACGCGTTTTGTGATATTAACCGACCGACGACGACGTGTCGCTGACCTACCTAGAAGACTACTAAATGTGATGCTGAACGTTATGGGCGTTTTGGCTATCGAGAGACCGTCCCCTGCTGTACCACTGAGAAAGATTGAGTGCTTTTGCTATTGATTGATCGTTTTAAGTGTATAAATGAGTCAATGATAAAGACGAATATAAAAAAGAACAAAAATAATTATTTTAACAATCAAATTCTTAAAAAAAAAAATATATTCTAATATTTATGATTTAATGTCTCTAAAAATATCCAGTTGTTCGAAAACATTTTCACGCGTTTTTCAAGGTAAATTCATTTACCTTGAAATTCATAATGAATTAATATACCTATAAAATTCATTATTTATTTATATTATTATTTTTATTTTTATTTTTGGGCAAATATCATGATTTTTTGAGTCATCAATGCCAAGACGTTTTCTTGGACATTACTCTCTTTTACAGCAAAAAAAAAAAAATCTGACAGTCAGATCTTTTTTATGAGGAGGAACCTTTTTGGGGCCAAATAGAGTAATATCCAAGAAAGATATGATGACTTAAAAAATCATGATATTTGCGCGCGCACACACACACACAATAAATAAATAATAATAATTGATATATATATATACATATATTTGCCCCCTTGGTAAATATGATCAAAGATGGCTGTAAAAAATAAATCTGCATTGTTTATCCTTTTGATATTTTATTTAAAAAAAAAATATATATATATATATATAACCTTTTATTGAAGTAAAAGAATTGAAAGTGGGGAGGGGGAATCACATTATGAAATAAATGATTTTGTCCAAAACACGTTGGGAACAATTATTTGCCCCCTTTTATTAAATACTTTTTGCAACCTCCTTTTTCCAAGATAACAGCTCTGAGTCTTCTCCTATAATGCCTGATGAGTTTGGAGAACAACTGACAAGAAATCAGAGACCATTCCTCCATACAGAATCTCTCCAGATCCTTCAGATTCCCAGATCCATGTTGGCGCTTCTTCTCTTCAGTTCAGCCCACTCATTTTCTAGGGTTCAGGTCTGGGGACTGGGACGGGCATTGCAGATGCTTGGTTTTCCAAACATGGCCCGTTATAAGATTTCTAGCACAGGCTGTCAGGTTTTGATTTTGTATCTGTTGGTATTTGATCGAATCCATGATGCCGTATCTGAACAAGATGTCCAGGACCTCTGGCAGAAAATTAGGCCCACAGCATTAAAGATACAGCAGAGTATTTCATTATACACATGGGGTGCTTTTTTGTCCCTGTATAAACCAAACCCATATGTCTTTGCTGCCAAAAAGCTTTTTTGTTTTTGTTTCATCTGACCACCTGATTGAGGTTGTTGCCAGTGTACAAAGGTACAAAACAGATATTGTATGTGCTACAGTTTTCTCAATGTTTTTTGCAAAAGTCTACCCAAAAATGCCCTCATTTTGCTCAGGTTTAACCATGTTCTCATTCAGAAAACACAAACACTCAATATAATTACCTCAGGTGTCACACTGTGAACTCAAATAGCACACATTTATCCATGTGTAACATGCAGGTTGGACACCCCTATATAGTATAGTGTATGTTGATGATAAAACAACTAGATTTTCTGAACTGGAGTAATATATATTTAGCCATTAACGATATTTTGAGATAAATTGTGATAAAATAACTTCCGCGTCTATAAAGCACTAACCGGAAGTGACGATGGGCGAGGGAGTCTGGTCAAGTTCAAGCTCAGGTTACAATGGATGTGAATGAAGAAACCGAGTTCTCCGATGTTGACGAGCATGCCTATGATAGCCCACAGGTAGGGATGGGGCCGATCCGATCCAGTGTCGGTATCGGGACAGATACCAGTGTAATTCATGTAACGGATTTTCCCGATCCAACCTGCGGAGAGATCCGATATCCTGCTGAAATGACTCCAAAAGTGATTCCCGCCGGCCAGTCTGCTAGCTGGCTGCAAACTGTGGAATGGATTTCCTGAACGGAGGCGCGGCTCAATGAGACACAGAGACCCCCCTCAGGAAATCCATTCCGCAGTTTGCCGAGCAAGACAGCAAAATGCAATGTTTGCAAAGCCGTATTAATTAAACCATCTGTCTGTGATGCAAAAAATCTCCAGGTCTATAATTCTCCGGAGTGAAATGTGCGTTACAAACGACCGAGTGTGTGGTGACAGACGCGGCAGTGAAGTCTACTCTCTTCACCTGCACAAAACCATAGACTGTGCACAAAACGCACCCAAGAACGAAAAGCCTTGTTTTTCCTATCGGTCTTCGTCAGACAAGTGGGTTTGTTGTGTGTGACGTCACCGCAGGCGCCATTTTTGAGGTATCGCTACTGACTGTGAGCATTGAAGAGATTACAAGAGTAGAGATAACAAGTAAATAACTCACAAAACTGGAGAAGCACAAGAAAACAGAGGAAATGCCGTACCACAATAAACTCGATAAATATGGCAGGTACCGTTATTTGGAGAAATTGTCATCCATTCAGAACATAGATCCATATATGAGCTGACTGCAGTAAATTGGAGTGCTGATCCCGCATTGCTTTCTCATCCTCATACTGGGACATTGTCAACTATCTTGTTTATGGTATAAGCGCATATACCAGTGAACAATTTAAAAACTATAAATCTCTTAAAACCCACGGACATTTTACCAACGGCTGAGTACAGGATTTATTTACATTCCCACCGAAGGACACCGTAGTAACAGCAAAGATAGGTTTGCTGTATTGATGATGATGATAATGTCATGTTAAGGATGGTTTAGTTTAAAAAAATAATGAAAAACACAATTCTTCAACAACAGAATACCCCTGCATCGATACCTTACAAATGGCGGCTACGCCCCATAATGCACTTCGTGTATCACGAGTGTGACGTCACCTGACAAAGACCGATAAGGAAAATGATGGACACGATGTCCTGACAGGCTGGAATTCGTGCAACAAGCACAAACACAACAATTTACCATTATGGCATCTCTAAAACTCGATCTAAAACGTTCTCTGTCTCTCACTACCGCTCTAACCACAGCTGAACGCGAGCTCTTGTTTGCCTCGGCCTACGTCATATGACGCGTTGCTAGCGGGAAAGGCGTATTCCAGAGCCTTGCACATTTTCATCAAAATCTCTACATCAAATGAGATTTCATTAGTAATTTCTACATATGTGTTTTTAAAAGACCTCTTCAGACAATATCAAGTATTAATTCAGTTATAAATTCAACCTGCACGTTGCTCTTTAAGCAAAACGGATGACACACCTATCAGAATCTCAGGATAATATAAATAGGGCCACGGGTGATTATGTGCTTTGGAAAATGAATTCTAGTGGTGAGTTAAAAAGAGGATGCAGGAGAGGAAAAAAAATGATGGGGACGGGGTCAAAGGACATTTGTTCCTGATGAAATTACACATACAGTATAATTACAGTACACATAGCAGTACTTTATATGGGAGAACTTTCACTATTCTATGTACAGCAAATTCTGTAGCACACCTTGTACAATTCGTAATTGTCAAACTGGGCCCGTATTCATATTCTAAGAATCCTCTCAAAAAACTCTTAATTTTAAATCTTTTACGTATGGAGTCTTAGCTTAAGAGCGATTCGGGATCTGAGAGCAACTCTGAGTAAGGAAAAGACAAAAACTTTCATCTTAGTGAGGAGGAGGGGCTGACCCCGTTGCTATGTGACACAATCTTTTGGTTATCCGTTGGTTGTCCAAGAAGGAAAAAAAAGAGTGATTTTAAGTAGAAGGTCTATTCTAAGCCTTCACTTTGAAATTACATGCGTAATTTTTCCTATTTGACCGTTCTCATACACACACACACATTATATATGTGTATATAAATCCTTTTTTTTTTATTTACCATGCTGTTAATTTCCTATAAGGTATTTGATTGGCTTAGAATGATAAAAATTGTTCCACTCTTTCCAATTACACTGATTGCTGGCATGTCTATTTAAGTGGTGGTTTGAATGTTGGTTTTAATGTATCAAACATGGAATCAAAACCAAGAAGGACGAGAAAGCCCAACTGGACAGAGGAACAGTGTTTACTGTTAGCCCAGTTAGTGGATGAACACAAGGCCATTCTTAAAGGAAAATTCGGGCAGGATGTCACAGCACGGGGCAAGAAGCAGACGTGGGAGCGTATAGCACAAACTTTTAACGGTTCATTCCCCCTGCTTGTGAAGACTGCGAGAAACGCCGGTACGTGTTGCAATCAAAAGCCAGAGAGGAAATTGCAGCACACAAGCGGGAGTCATCACGCACAGGTGAGTGCTATAACACTTTTTTTTTTTTTATCGCTGGCAAACTTATCTTAAACAATTCTATGTATACTGCACATGTGGTCCACTGTATTGTTTTCTAGGGGGAGCACCTGCTAAACAGCTGTTCCAAGTAGCCCAAACCGTGTTCAACATCTTTGGTCACTCAGAAACAAGTATTACCGGTTTAAAGGAGGACACAGACAGCTCAATGATTCAGCTGTTGGAACTACAAAAATGGTCATTTAAAAAAACCAACAGCCAAGTAACACAATATAAAGACACATTTTTATTTAACATAGGCAAGGCCATTTCTCATATTTCTATCTGGCATTCTATGAACTGAAAAAAAAAAAAATTGGCCTAAATTTATTTTAAATAACAGAGCTTAAATGTTTTCTCCTTTCGGTAGCACAGAGCCTTCAGCAGAGGAATGGGGACCATCGACATCGCAGATGGGCAACCCTCAGCCCGCAGCGCCTCATTCCCTGCCTTCTGCTGCCACCGCAGCTGCTCCAACACCATCCCTGATAGACAAAAAACTGGAGATAGAGATGGATGTCCAAAAGCAGCAGAAAATAGTACTCCATGCATCTACAGGAGGAGCACTACAAACTAAAAATTGAGCTACTCAAAAATAAAACTAATAACAAATAAATAAAAAAGTGTGTCTTCATAATATCTTTCTAATGAAAATGTTGGCTAAGGTGTGTCTGTTTAGTTACGATTTTTATATTACATTCACTGTAAATGAGTAAACTGGGCTCTGTAAGGATTCCCACTTTGGGACAGATCCCTCCCTTGTGGAGGGTATTCTTCATCATCCTCTTCATCAGCCTGATTGTCCGTGGGAGGGTCTGCAATTTGTTTAGCTTAAGCACTGCACAGGCTGTTATCACTTTGCAGACATTTCCTGGTGCCAGTCGCACCTCTCCATGCAAAACGTGAAAGCGCCTCTTTAGTTGACCAATACCCCGCTCAACTACGGCTCGTGTTTTCTTGTGAGCTCTGTGAGTTAATGAAAATGAACAGAATTCAGTTGATATTTTCAAAACATAATGGGTAGGTTATTTATGGTAAGTAGAGTATAGCCTACAAATACTACTGCAACACATTTGTTGTTCTCTAATTTGAAGTCCACACACATTAATTGTATGTTGTCACTGTTACCTGTTGTAATTTAGCTGTGACCCCTGTTCAGGACGGAGGTAAGGTGTGAGGAGCCATGGTTTACAAGGATAACCACTGTCCCCTAACAAGTGGCAATTTGCTGGAATACGACGTCCTTCAAAAAGATGACTCAGGCCAGTATCCTAGCATCATGTGTTGCGCCGGGCCATTTTGCAACAATCCTATAATCTGCACTGAAAACAACTTGAACGTTTATGCTGTGGTACCTCTTTCTATTAACATAAACGTCCTCATATTCCGGCGGTGCAATAATTCGGATGTGGGTTCCATCAATTACTCCAACAACACCAGGGAAGCCTGCTATATTCATTAATGCAGTTTTTTGAGCCTGCAAGCTGGGAATGTCCAGTGGAAACGAAATGAACTGCGACACAATAAGAGGTTCTGAAAGTGCTGTATTTGTTTGTGTGACCACTCTGCTTACAGAAGGTTGTGACAGACCCAAATCATCACTGCTGCATTGTTGCATTTTCCCAGTTGCCAAATATCGTAATGTAGTGATTACTTTCATTTCTGGCGCTATGGCATTTCTGCGCTGTGTCGGAGATGTTAGCGTGTCTCTAATAAGATCAGTCACAAACATGATCCCTGCACGATCTAATCTATAGCGTCTTATTAACTCACTGTCATTCATTGTCTGCAACACATTTCTTCTCCCTCTTTGTCTTTCTGCCATTTTCTCCTCTGCTAAAGAAACTCTTAAATCCCCGTCCGTGCTCCTAACAATTTTGACCTTAAGACCTCTTTCAAGGGTTAAGATGCTTTCTGAATGACTTTTTTCTTTACTAGGATTTTTTCTTTAATTTTAAGAGTAAACCCCCACATTTCTAAGAATTTTCTTAGAATTTTGTCACTAGGAGCTACTCTTTTCATTAAGATTCTTTATGAATACGGGCCCTGATTTGTACCGAAGTACTTCTAACATCTTATATTTTTGCAGAACTGAGATGACTGCCGAGAAAGTCTGTTGTCAGAAGACTAAAAAAAACTTCTCTAGTATGGCAAATATAGTCATTATCAGTACTGCTATGCAATTTGGCCAAGGTTGCAGAATTTATTTTAAAAAAATATACTGTATTGCATTGCAATTCCAAGTTCATGTTCAATTCTTTGAAATTTTCTTTTCCAGTGCTTTTCATCTACTGCAAGATCGCTTTACAGTAGTGTAATAAAAATAAACTTTTCTTAAAGCTTTTATTGTTGAATTTCACTGTATCAGCACCCCTCTATTTATGTTGTATACTGTAATAGACATTGAGCAGTGAAATGATACCTGATTGTAAAAAAGGAGGTTTTTGTAACAGTGTTTTGAATTGATCTCACTAGTGTTTAAGACTATGATGTATTGCGTGTGTTTTTGTGGGCTTGTGTGTCATGTCTGGGGGCAAAGCTTGTTTTTTCAGCAAGATTGAATGGTTTTGAGTGGAGAGCTTCATTTTGACCTGAAAATAGGAAGTATGGGGAATTCGGTGAGAAGTTATGGATATGTGTTTAGAGTTTAGAGAAAAGAAGGCATCATTTCAAGAAATGTGTTAAAGCAATCAAGCAAAACCTGTAAAATTATATCAGTTAATGATATATGTTTTTTTAACTGAAAGTTTCATTGAAATCTGTAAAACCTAAAATGGTGGTACCATATTTTTTTCAGTAAATTTCTGGCAACCACAGCTGCCAGTTTTTTTTTTACCGTATCTTTTTTTACAATGTATAAATAATTCAGAAATTAAAAACAAGCTGTGTGTAGTATCTTGTTTTGTAAGAAATTTATTTTCAAATGTATTTTTGAATAACAAAAATGACAACAGTAAGTGACACTGAACGATTTGAAATTATTAAAAAATAATTTATGAATTAACTGAAAACTCTTATATCAAATCACAAATCAAATATCACAAATCAAAATAGATTAAAGTAAGGAGTCACTAAGCCCAACATAAGGCTATTGTCTTGTAATACATTTTTTAAACATTTCATATTTAAAATATAGCTACATGTAAAAATAAATCTTGCCATCTGTAAGTCTTGCTTAAATAAATTAGAAGTTACAACATATTCACACCTTATCATGGCTTTTAGCACCGCTTGCATTTGAACACAATAAAAAGAGCTGTTTGCAGTATGTAGTAGTGTGTATGGCTTGTCATTAAATAAGAACATAACTAGACTGTACTGCACCTCAAAACTGCTGTAGGCACCCATTCCCATTCAATGTGTCCCAAGGAGACCAATCGCTACTGTCGAGGAGCCCTGTTAGAGGCAAGTCCACTAAATTAGTGTCTGGTAAAAATGAAAGGTCCGAAAAGAGGTTGGGTTCAGGGACGAAGTTGAAATCTGAGGTAGAGGGTGCAGCTGTGGGTGGACCTACTGGAACACTAACTGATGGTCCATATGGACAGAGTTTAGTGCAGCGAGGTTCATGTTGCTCCAAAGCAGTGGTGTAGATTTGAAGCTCCTTCTTCAGCTCAGCGATTTCTTTTCGGAATGCGGCATTAGACTGCTCTAGATCTTGGAGTTCCTAAGTAAAAAAAATTAAACATTGAAAAACAAGAGTTTATAAACAGTACAATACTGAAATGCAGAAGTTACAAAGGGAACGAAAATGTGGAACAGTAAAATACAGAGTTAAAATAGATTTCACCTGAGCTGCTCTTCCCACATACAAAATTTCAGAGGAAAAACACAACAGACTATTTAAAAAAAAACAAAATAAACAATTCAGATTTCATGTTAATCTATGAAAGGTTGTGATGATTGGGTTGGGGAAAAGGGGAAAGTCCAAGATTTGCACATCATCTGAAGAGAAAATGAAAGTGAAAATGAAGGTAAAATAACTAGTCTGGCGCTAGCGCAACTAATCTGTATGCTGTCCCAGTCAAGTTTCCAAGAAATGCCTGCTTTGAACTGAAGTTGCGCAATAGCTACTAATGCTTTCTCTCTCCTCCACACACACACACACCCACACACACACCCACACAACATACTAATTATTAACAAACAAACACAAAAAATAACCTGTACAGAAACAAACACAGCTGCATTTTAATACACACCTTCTGCTGAAGGTTGTTATTATTATGAAACATTACTTTATAATTCCAAGTAATTATAAGGGTACAGATTATTTGTCTGAATTACAATAATAAAGAACAATATCATATATATTTGTGCGAGTAACATGAATGAAAAGATACATGCACAACAAATGTGAGGATTTGGAGATATCAAAAGATAACAAGTAACAAAGCCAAAGTTACACATTCAAAAGGGGAAATAGAGAGAGAGTGTGAAAGGTCGCAATATGCCACTGACCTCGTGCAGTACATCTGCCTTTTCTGTCTGTTTTCTTCGACTCTTGCGTGCTGCATCTCTGTTTTTCTCTTTGCGATGGTGCCCATGGCCATCTGACTGTGTGCTCTGAGGATATTCATCATCAGATCATGTATATATGAATTATAATATATCGATATTTATATATAGCCTAAATAAATATTTGTTTCAATATTTTATTGTTCGTAATTAGATATTAGGATATAAAAATAACCGCATGTGTGTGTGTGTGTGTGTGTGTGTGTGTGTGTGTGTGTGTGTGTGTGTGTGTGTGTGTGTTTTAACCATAATTATAAAATGAATATTATAAACAAATATTTATTTATAAATATTTTATTGCTTGTAATATGTATATGTAGTACATATTACAATTACATTAAATAAGTTAATTTATTACCTACCCAATCTTGAGGACTCTGAGAATCACTTTGCGAGAAAGGACTTCCCTGGTCAAAGTTATCCATGAAGGCAGCTGGCATCTCCAAGAACATGGATGCTCTCTTCGACAGTTGAATTAGAACAAAATGCTTGCATGTATACTTTCAGAATAAATCAGTCGTTGGTAATATTTCCGTATTATACAAAGTTCCTCGAATTGAAAAGCAAGCGCGTTAAAAGAATCCTGAGGCAGCTGTAGTCTGCAAAACTACATTGCCTGGTCATGATTTAAACTGCTCTGAGGTCTTTAATGTAAGCAGTGGGCGTTGGAATGAGCCAATAGCTCTGGCAATGAGGTGACGCAACAGAGGGGTGGACTAGTGTGTTTTCGGTTTCGAATTATTTTAAACGACCCGGTTAGCGGAGACTGGAGGTCATCGCTTCCCACACAGAAATGTCAGTAATTGGGTTGTACATTTCCCGCTCTACAGTTTACTGGGAATTCCTATCCGGAAGTCCAAACGGATGGAACTCTTTATGGGATAGTCAGGCTTTACTATGTGTGTAAGGCTAGGCTACTTTATTTCATTACTAAAATGAATGTGAATGAAATGAACGAAATGAAATGAATGAATGTCTAGTTTTAAGGTCTGTAAGAGGACAAACTTAGATTACAAGAGAAATTGTTAATGTGTAATGAGAACTTTTTAAATAATTTTTAAAAATGTGTGTGGTGATGGAAATGACAATGAATTAACGTGAATGTATAAACAGTAGCTATTTATTAGAAACATTTTTAAACTCTACACACTAATTAAACTCAATTCACAAAGTCATTAAACATAACCATGCCTGTTTTTAGTACTGCTGAGTTTGATGTATAAAACTGATTTGTCTCACAGATGAACGGTTACAGTGCATACTAAAATAAAAATATATAAAAATGAAATCAATTAATATTAAAGTAATATAATTTAGAAATAAAAAATATCATAATCCATCTATCCATCCATCTTCTTCCGCTTATCCGGGGCCGGGTCGCAGGGGCAGCAGTCTAACCAGAGACGCCCAGACATCCCTCTCCCTAGACACTTCCTCCAGCTCTTCCGGGGGAATACTGAGGCGTTCCCAGGCCAGCCAGGAGACATAATCCCTCCAGCATGTCCCTCCAGCATGTCCCTCCAGCATGTCCCCGGGAAGGTGTCCAGGAGGCATCCGAAACAGATGCCGGAGCCACCTCAGCTGGCCCCTCTCGATGTGGAGGAGAGGGGCCCCTCTACTCTGAGCTCCTCCCGAGTGACCGAGCTCCTCATCCTATCTCTAAGGGATCGCCCAGCCACCCTGCGGAGGAAGCTCATTTCGGCCGCCTGTATCCGGGATCTTGTCCTTTCGGTTATGACCCACAGCTCATGACCATAGGTGAGAGTAGATCGACCGGTAAATCGAGAGTTTCGCCTTGCAGCTCAGCTCCTTCTTCACCACGACACCAGCTCCTTCTTCACCATGACAGACCGCGTTACTGCAGAAGCTGCACCGATCCGTCTGTCAATCTCCCGTTCCATCCTTCCCTCACTCGTGAACAAGACCCCAAGATACTTGAACTCTTCACTTGAGGTAGGAACTCTCCACCAACCTGAAGCGGGCAAACCACCCTTTTCCGACTGAGAACCATGGCCTCGGACTTGGAGGTGCTGGTTCTCGTCCCAGCCGCTTCACACTCGGCTGCAAACCATCCCAGTGCATGCTGAAGGTCTCATCTGATGAGGCCAATACGACAACATCATCCGCAAAAAGCAGAGACGAAATCGTGTGGTCCCCAAACCGGACTCCCTCCGTCCCCTGGCTCTGCCTAGAAATTCTGTCCATAAAAAATTATGAACAGAACCGGTGACAAAGGGCAGCCCTGCGGGAGTCCAACATGCACCGGGAACAAGTCTGACTTACCGACAATGTGAACCAGCTCCTGCTCCGGTCGACCGGACAGCCCTTAACAGAGCAGAGGGCCCCGGACTCCATACTCCTAGAGCACCCTCCACAGGACGCCGCGGGGGACACAGTCGAATGCCTTCTCCAAATCCACAAAGCACATGTGGATTAGTTGGGCAAACTCCCATGAACCCTCCAGCACCCTGGAGAGGGTATAGAGCTGGTCCAGTGTTCCACGACCGGGACGAAAAACCACACTGTTCCTCCTGAATCCGAGGTTCTACTATCGGCCGAATTCTCCTCTCCAGTACCCTGGCATAGACTTTACATCCATACATGCCCCTGTTGGAACACACCCTCCGGTTCCCCTTCTTGAAAAGAGGGACCACCACCCCGGTCTGCCAGCCCAAAGGTACTGTCCCTGACCGCCACGCGATGTTGCAGAGGCGTGTCAGACAGCCCCACAATATCCAGAGACTTGAGGTACTCAGGGCGTATCTCATCCACCCCCGGTGCCTTGCCACCGAGGAGCTTCTTGACTACCTCGATGACTTCAGCTTGGGTGATGGACAAGTCCACCTCCGAGCCCTCAGCCTCTGCTTCCTCAATGGAAGACGTGTCGGTGGGATTGAGGAGATCCTCAAAGTATTCCTTCCACCGTCCGATGACATTTCTGTAGTTTTTTGTGAAAAAATGGAAGATAGCTTCAATGAATAGCTTTGAATTAATACTTAGCATTTCATGTATGCAAAATACTCTTATTTAACTTTAAAAAAAATACTTTTTAAAAACACCCTTGAAGGTACAGCATGTTTGGAAATGACATAGAATAAATATATTAACTGATCAAGCAATATTTACCTTGATTTTTTTTCTTTTGTTCTTGATGAAAATTTAAATTGCCTCCATATCCAACATTTCCATAGAAACCACCTAAACAATCATTCACACAAACTTTTTAAAGGGACATTACAGTGTTGTGGTGGAAATGACACCAATACTGTGCGACAGCTATATTTTGTATAAAAAAGTAATATTGATAGTGGTCTCACATGAAATACCATAATGTATTTTAATTATTTTACTAGTGCTTAATTTAGGTATATTAATAATACAGATAAGTATTTTTAAACTGTATTTTCATTGTTGAAGTTAAAAAGTCTGGGTGTGCAACAAGGAGAAAACAGTGATTTTAACACCTATAAGGAGGTTGAAAAGTATGAAAAAATCATAATAGAAAGGTTCTAAAAAGTTTTTTAAGGTGGTTTTATTGTTGGTTTGACAAAGAAAGAGGAATTTGTCCAAAATTATATGTATTTTTAAAAATATGACCAAAGTTCATAAAAGTGCCCATAGTCTAAGAATCACCCATTTATATACACACACATACAAGTATAATTTAGTAGGCTATCTATAATAGTATATTTACATTGTATAGCAAGTAGCCTATAATTTAGCAGTGGGGGTCTGCTAGGAGAAAAGTTTGCAGTCACGTCTTTCGGCTAATGGTGAAAGTTGAATAGATAAGGATCTATGCTGAAAACATGAGGGCTGCCAGTTCAAGAGGGGAAACACAAATAGGCAATTTGAGACAGACTAAACAAGACATTTACCGTAAGGTTTCTTATATCTGGCTGTTTAGACTTTGGATGAAAGCCAATGGACAACTTACAAACATTCTATTCAGTTACAGTTAAGTCACAGTGTTTTATTAATCAATTAATTGTTTATAATGAGATATTATACCCCACATCACCAAAACATTTTTTTTTTACCATAATAGTAATACTGCAATACACTTCCTCAAACTCCTCATACGCTTGTATAACCATCATTATAAATGTTCTCTAATGTTATTGTGGTTGTTCTTGTTTGTAATTATTATTTTATCATTTATTTTACATTTATACCTGCAGTGCTAGGTACATTTCTCACAAATTGTTGCAGTTACTGATTCCAAATTACATGACAAAAATTGTATCTAGATTACTTGTTTTAGGTAATGTAATCTAACTACTTTATGATTACTTTTTAGATTACTTTTAAACTAACTTATCACATTGATTTGAAAAGGATAATCTTGTACCATATTGATATAAAAATACAAAGAGAAAGATTACATTACCTCAGAGTTTCACAGACTGGGGGTTTGTGATGGAACTGCAGGTTTGTGAGTTTAATGAAAATTAAATCATAAAGAAATTAAAAAATGTTGTGTGACCAATAACCGACGGCGACATCAGAGAACTGTGAACTTAATTTTATTTTTATTTATTATTATTATTATTATTGAGAATTTTATTATTGACCTAACTTATTAATATAAAATTTCAGGGGGTACTTCAAGTAGGCCTAAATATATAGAAAAAAAGAGGTTCAGCTGACAAAAAAGTTTGGGAATCCCTGCATTGCATATAAATATGAAATGACATGAACTTGTACACTTTAATGTGTTTGAAAGACAAAAGCCTTCCAAAGACAAAGTAATACATGGTTAAATGACTCATATAGAGTGATAATTCAAATAATAATTTATGTGTTTGTTAAGAGCTAATTAAATATCCCAGCTGATATGCAATGATAAAAAAAATATTCTAAAAAGTTTGTGTAACCAAATTCTAATTAATTTAATTAAAATGATCCTTGTGTGTTAGTGTAACCATATTAGCAGTAAAGCTCATTCTGATTTTATCTTCAACGTAAAAGCCCATCCTTGAGTAAGAGAAAATAATATTTGGCAGGCAGTGTTAAAATGTTAAATAGTGTTTCTTACAGGGTACACTCAATGAAAAGGTCAAACTAGCATTGCTGACCAACCGATCATACAACCAAAATTAGCCTAAGTGAAATAAACTTACTTTGCAATATTGAGTCTACTGGTGGAGTAGCTCACATGTTTGAAATATGCACATAAGGGGGCGCTGCAATAGAAATGACTGATTTTACGCTCACTGCACCTATTAGAAACCGCTGTTCTCCTTTGCCAATAGAAAAGGCCCAAGTCTAATTGACAGTTAGGACAACCAATCATATGCCTTCAACATCACATTTGCGTACTCTCTAACCAATCATACTTCAATGGGTTGTGTTAGCTCACATAACGCTTCCTTCCTTGTTTCCAGTATGGCTTTGCACTATACGCATGTGATATTTATTTAGGAAATTATTTCATGCGTTTCAACAGTTAATGTGCAAATTCGGGCTTTAAGCCACTTCGGTGTTTTACATTTAAACGTTCACGATGGGTTTACTGACGATCTTGAAGAAAATGAAGCACAAGGAGCGTGAAATGCGTCTACTGATGCTGTATCTTTTCATAGAACTGAATTCAAATGTTTATTTTACACCGCTGTTGTTTTTAAATGTTTGTATTTTTTATAACGTGTATATAATCAGCTTACTCTATTCACGACTGACGATTACTCAAAAAGGCTAGTTTAATGTAAAGTTCTTATCGCTTAGTGATACAGAAGACTCTTGTGGGCCCTTAACCGTTCTTTTATAGTGGACTTGACAATGCTGGAAAAACAACCATCCTAAAGAAGTTCAACGGCCAAGATGTCAGCACGATCTCCCCAACATTAGGCTTCAATATAGAGACGCTTGAGCATAGAGGGTAATATGACGGAAACTAGTTGCATGTTATGTAACGTTAGTTTTGCATCAGTACGAAGTTGAGGGCGTCATAAAATACTTTTAACTTATTAAAGGTCTCTGTTGATTGTTAATTTAACTAATTGTTTAATATGTGTATAAACAGACTGTTTATTTACCACTATCACTGTGATGCATTTCAAATAATTCCCAAGTGCAATGTCTTTGTTTCTGTCTCATTTTGTTCACATTGAGACTAGGTTTAAACTGAATATCTGGGATGTGGGTGGTCAGAAGTCATTGAGATCATACTGGAGGAATTATTTCGAGAGTACAGATGGACTGGTGTGGGTAGTGGACAGCGCTGACAGATTGAGACTGGAGGACTGCAGGAAAGAGCTGAGTACTTTATTACTAGAGGAGGTGAGATGAACAATATCTTTACTTGGACCTAATAATGTCTTACAGTGTTTGAAGTTAAATGGATGAATAAAATGTAATGTGTAAGTCTATCTCGATACACTTCATATTACATGGGTTTGATTACTTTTATATTATTCCTTTTGAAAGCGATTAGCAGGAGCCACGCTGTTAGTTTTTGCCAACAAACAGGACTTACCTGGTTCTTTATCAAAAGATGCCATTCGAGAGGTGAGCCTTCAGTTAAACGGACACAATCATTTGTAATTGCATGAACCTGACTAGCATAACAGGTCACAACTGTAATTAGTGAATATGGCCTTGTTTTCTGAATTTTCTCTGTGCAGGTCTTAGCCCTTGATGACATCAAGACCCATCACTGGTGCATTGTGGGATGCAGTGCCGTGACAGGCGAGAACCTGCTTACAGGTGTGGACTGGCTGCTTGATGATATAGCAGCTCGGATCTTTACAGCTGACTGATGGACTGATAGTTAACACATTTGGCAGATAATGGACCCCCCAAAAAAGGATCTTTTTGGACTGCAAATGTTTGCAATACAACTGTATCTTAAACGTTTAAGATGGTTTATGTAGATGTATTACCAACAGGCTTTGTAATTTTAAAAGCCAAAAGCTGCTTGCCTGAAATGGAAGCCATTTTGAAGTCGTTTGTGTACTTTTCAGTGCCATTTGTTCAGCTGCATAAATAAAGATGCATCACATCTGCCAACAATACTCATTTCTGCCTTGACAAACCTGGTTATTAAAATTGCTGCTTACTCCTGAAGTGATTAGAGTAGTGCTGTTTTTATATTAGTTCTGGAGGGTGGCTGCCTCTCAACTAGACAAATATCCATGAACAATTTAATTTGGACTTTGTCCCATCAGAACACTGAAAGCCATTTAAAGGGTAGTATAATCTCATGATTTCAGGTCAGTTTGCTGCATTTTACACTGCTCCTTTAGTTCTAATCTATTATTAGACAGACTTAAAGGGTCAGTTCACCCAAATATTAAAATTCTGTCAGTAATTACTCACCCTCATGTTGTTCCAACCCCATAAGACTTTCATTCATCTTTGGAACACAAATTAAAATATTTTTGATGAAAACCGAGAGCTGGCTCACTCTTTAAGCTGCAGTGTAATTGATATATGCCAGCACAGAAAAGTTAAACTCACTCAGAGGCCCACACAGAAAAAAAAGGGTTAGTTGAAGAAGTTATTTTTGGCACACAAAAAGTATATGTCACTTGATAAACTTAAGGTTGAGCCACTTGGACTATTTTAACCCTCTGGGGTTCCTCATTTTAGACTCACACTCAGGACCTTCGGGTCAAAAATGACCCAGAGGGTGGCATTAAGATACATTTTATTTGAGCAAAATCAATTAAATATATTTTTGTTCAATAATATTTTTTCTTTTCTTTTTTGGTGTTTTGAGATCATTTTATAATTTATAATTAATATTTATGCAATAATTAAGACCCATTTTTTCCCATTGAATATAATAGAAAATTTATATATATATATAATTAAAAAAAAAATTTATTAAAGCTGTATTTCATTTTAGAGTCAAGTCTAGACCTCATGAAAGCAAATTTTGAAATGAGATCGAAGCCATCTGGTGGACACACTGAGCATTTTTATCACGCAATAGCACATTTTTACCACTAGTGGATTTACAGCTCTCTGTAGAAACCTATGGTAGAAACACTCTAGTGATTTTTTCACATAGTTTAATTTTTTCAGGTTTTTGATTTGAATATATAACAGATTCTCAAAGACTATATTTGTCTTTTTTTTTTAAATAAAAAAAAAATAAAAAAAAATTGGTTGGTTTAAATGGTAATTTTAAGTGGCAGTTTTACTTAATACAGTCAAACCTGAACATTGCATTATAAAGAGAACAAATGGAAAAAATTGTGTCACCCATTGTTTTAAGAGATTCACCCCTTCACTGTTGTGTGCTTTTTTTCTGCATCCTGGCTGTTTTGTATGCACAAAAAAACTCTGTATTTTCACATTTTTGCCAATTTCCCATTCATTTCCTATGGAGGTAATTTTTGACCCGAAGACCCTGAGTTTGACTTTTTTTTACGACCACTTAGACTTTTAAAATCCTTTCCCCAATTTTTTTGGGTGTTCATATACCAAGTACCAAAAAAGTCACCAAGTTTTGGACCATTCCGATGAAGCTACGATTAACATTTTATTTAAACGCTTCGGGTCATTTTTGACCCGAATAACCCCAGAGGGTTAAAATGTCTTTACTAACTTTTCTGGGCTGGCAGATATCAATTAGCTAGCAGCACCATATGAAGGCAAGAGCTTCTTCAAAAATCTTAATTTGTGTTCCAAAGATGAACGAAAGTCTTACGGGGTTGGAACATGAGGGCGAGTAATTACTGACAGAATTTATTTTTGGGTGAACTCTTAATATCATACACACCAAAAACATGAATTAATAAAATTTTGTACCTCAGCTTAGTACATTTTACAAAAAAAAAAAAAAAGCATTTTATTGCTGGTTCATGTTGCCTAAATCATTCTTGAACAACCTTACTGTAAAGTGTCACTTTACCAATTAGTTTACTAAAAATAACCTGATACAAACATTCAAAAGATTAAGACTAATTTGAAATTGTCAATCCATTTATTTAAAAACCACTGAATACATGCCAACAAATGGAGACATATTTCCAAGAAAACAATATATCAAGTGATTTAATTACAGAGTGTACAAAGTGGGTGTCACCCATTTATATTTTCAGTCTTAAACATGCCATTCAGTCAACACTTCAAATACAACAGATGTACAGTAGGAATTAGGAGGAAACATCAAGCTGTCATCCACAATTCAACTTCTCCCCAGATGCTTTTTAACTGACCTGGGAGAAAGAGGGAGGTCAGTACATGGGGCAATAAATAAAATAACCCATACCCAACTCTTGTGCAACAATTAAAAGCACAAGAAAAAAATTAAGATTAACATGAAGTATGGATCAGAGGGTATACCAATCTGTCATGACTTTTCAGACTGGGGCGGTAGTTACTCATCACATCCATGCTAATGGGTACAAATATGAATTTTAGTTACCTCTACATGACATCATCCTTAATCAGCAAGGCATGGAACCACCTGAAGGAGAGAAAAGAGGGGGGGATGGGAAGTCAGTACAATTCAACCTAAATGAAGTTATTCAGAGGTACTGATTTATCAGAGTCAATCAATCAGTCATGACACATCAGACTGGGGCGATAAGAAATCATCATTTAAAATAAATGCACAATAAAATCTGAAAGTACAAACCTTTAATATCTACAAAACACCAGCATCTGCCATCTGGAGGAACCACCTGAGGGAGAGAAAAGAGGGGGGGGATGGGAAGTCAGTACAATTCAACCTAAATGTAATTATTCAGAGGTACTGATTTATCAGAGTCAATCAATCAGTCATGACACATCAGACTGGGGCGATAAGAAATCATCATTTAAAAATAAATGCACAATAAAATCTGAAAGTACCAACCTTTAATATCTACAAAACACCAGCATCTGCCATCTGGAGGGACAGTAGCAACAATTAAACAAGGAAAAATTAAGAAACAAAGTATGGATCAGAGGGTATACCAATCTGTCATGACTTTTCAGACTGGGGCGGTAATCACTCATCACATCCATACTAATGGGTACAAATGAATTTTAGGTACCTGTACACAGGACACCATCCTTAATCAGCTAGGCATGGAAGCACCTGAGTGAGAGAAAAGTGGGGGGATGGGAAGTCAGTACAAGTCGACTTAAATCAGTACCTTTGTATCATTACATTTATCAGAGTCATCAATCAGTCATGACACATCAGACTGGGGCGATAAGAAATCATCATTTAAAAAAATAAAAACGCAAAAGCTAAAACAAGTTCAAACCTTTAATGTCGACAAAACACCATAATGTGACATCTGGGGCAACCTGGAAGGACAGTGGCAACAATTAAAGCATAAGGGAAAAAAGCTAGACATGAAGTATGGATCAGAGAGTATACCAATCTGTCATGAATTTTCAGACTGGGGCGGTAATCACTCATCACATCCATACTAATGCATACCAATAAGCATTTTAGAACAAATTTAAATGAAACCAATTGAGGTTAGTGGACTACCATTCAGTCAGATAAATCAGAATGGGGCGGTAATCTTATGAATCACACCTACATGTAATTAAAGTCAAAAACAAACACATACCAACTTCAGTGTGAAGTGGGTCCAGAACTTCCAGGGGATGGGTACAGAACGGCCATTGTAGTCCTGCATGGAATCAGAACTAAATTTATCACAAAAAAAGGAAAACGTTTCTCTACATTAAAACTAGTCCTTCTCAGACTGTTGGTAACCCCAACAGATCATCCCCTTATTGCCAAGGCAACACCAGTGGGTTCACCTTTTCAGGTTCTGGTATTGTCAAGGCGTAAGACTTGCGCAAGTTACATCATAAAAGGACTACAGGCTTGCAACATTACATATTTGGGATTGAATTCTTACCCATTTGGACAACTTCAGGTGCCACTCATCTGAAAAAGAAAATCAAAAAGAAAACTTCAGATGGGTGAGTTCCACATGTGTAGAGACAAATGCTAGTTCTGTAACATCAGTACAAGATGTACATTTATCAGCAGGACTTCAGACGAACGAGACTGCAAGAATCATCATAGGTTACAGAGGGAATTGACCATTGAAAAGGTGCAAGTTAATTAAAAAGGGACCATTTGTAGTGGGATTTGATATAGGAAGCACATTCTTACCTGTTGAGAATGCTTCAGGTGTGCAGCCTGTCAGGAGCAAAAACAAACCCGAGCGTCATTTGATGCACAAACAACTCAAAAATAGATAAAACATGTAGTGTAACGTCAGTAATAAGATTTATCAACAGGGTTTCAGACGAACGAGATTCCAATAAATCATCATTAGTTACAGAGGGACTGCATATTAAGCACATGGGAGTAGGAAATAACCTTACCTACCACCAAAGGACTCCACACTTAGTCTTGGACAAACCATAGTCCTGAAGTGAAAAGAGGTGATGTCTGACAGTTTTAAATTGCTTCATCTGTGAAAGAAAAAAAAAGAAAAAACTTCAGATGGGCAAGTAACACAAAAGTGTAGACACAAATGATAGTTCTGTAACATCAGTACAAGATGTTAATTTATCAGCAGGACTTCAGACGAACGAGACTGCAAGAATCATCATACGTTACAGAGGGAATTGAGCATTAAAAAGGTGCAAGTTAATCAAATAGGGACCATTTGATATAGGAAGCACATTCTTACCTGTTGAGACCACTTCAGGCGTGCAACCTGTCATGAAAAAACAAACCTGAGCATCATTTGATACATAAACCACTTAAAATAGATAAAACGGTGTAACGTCAGTAATAAGATTTATCAACAGGGTTTCAGACGAACGAGATTCCAATAAATCATCATAAGTTACAGAGGGACTGCATAGGGCTGCACGATTTGGGCCAAAATGATAATCACGATTATTTTGATCAATATTGAGATCACGATTAATTATCACGATTATTTGTTGATTTTAACCAAAACAAATGTTATTGTCACATAGGCTAATTATAACTGCTTTCACATTATGCTACATTCCTGCTAATGTACAACTATGTGCATCAAAATAAAACAGGTCCTCTTATTCACCAAAATTCAGTGCATCTCTTTAAAGAATAAATAAAAACAAATAAAACAATAAAGAAAATGTAGCAAAACTTCAACAGGGCACTATTTTAGATTGTGTAAATATAAAATAAAAATATAAACTTGCATTGTACCTGCATAATGGATGTGAATAAAACGCACAAAATATACAATCAATAAAAAACAAATATTCCATAACAGAATGTAACCAAATGAGAACATTTCAAGGCAGAACTAAGCACTATGGAAGTTCGATTAATGGATGAAATTCAGAGTCATTGTTATTTGACGCTTAAGAAATGTAAAATGTTGTGGTACAGTGTCAGTGATTAGTCTTACTGCATAAATTGAATCTTATTTAATCCTCCAAAGTTTATGTGCTTGAATTATTTCTACTTATTAAACAATAGTTCAAAACAAGAGTTTGTAGTACTGATTATTGGAGTCCATTAATCGAACTTTCATGCCTCTTATATAGTAATTATATATTAATATGTAGTATGTATGTACCAATTTACTAATGCTCACACTCGGTCTCTCACGCGCACCGTCACTCGGTCTCTCTCGCCCGCTGTCGCTCGTACGCAGACACACTCGGTATCTCTCGCGCACTTTCGAACGCGCTCTTGGACACTCGGTCTCTCGTGCACTGTCGCTCGCGCGCAGACGGTCTCTCGCGCACTCGGGCTCATGGAGGCACGTGATCAGACAGTGGTTTACGGAGCGCTAGATTGGCTTTACAAAAAAAAAAAAAAAACCTTTGATACGGAGTGTTCTGTGAATGTAATGACGCATTTTAAATATCGCTCGGTCACGCGAATTTGATCGTGGGAAGCCAAAATCGCGATCGTGATTAAAATTCCATTAATCGTGCAGCCCTAGGACTGCATATTAAGCACATGGGAGCAGGAAGTAACCTTACCTACTACCACCAAAGGACTCCACACACTTAGTCTTGGACAAACCATAGTCCTGAAGTGAAAACAAGAGGGGTTATATCTGACAATTTCACACAATTAGAATAGTAACAAAATCCATCAATCTCTCAGTTGTTCGTTACTTTTCACGTGGGTTCAAAGTGAGCTAAGTATCTTCATCACAGAGATTGGACAAAAATCAAGCTATATAAACAATAAAATTACCTTTGAAATATGTTAGTCCTTGGTGAAAGGCCATTTTGTGCATACGTCACCTAAAACAAA
Organism: Rhinichthys klamathensis goyatoka; assembly: GCF_029890125.1. Taxonomy (NCBI): domain Eukaryota; kingdom Metazoa; phylum Chordata; class Actinopteri; order Cypriniformes; family Leuciscidae; genus Rhinichthys; species Rhinichthys klamathensis. Next base: position 1,102,994 of record NW_026606794.1, on the reverse strand, counting down.
GTTTCTGACATTATTTAGTTTACAAAAACAAAACCACCATGTTAAACCGGTTCTGATCAGGGCTTTGGTGACTAATGCCATAGAGCAATAATGCTGTCCAGATATTAAGTGGTATAAACCATTCATCCTCTCAGACTATTTAAGCAAACACCACTTAAAAAAAGAAAGCTCACCTGAATGTCATTATGACCATACTATGGCCACCAGGACAAGTTGAACCACCTAGACAGATAACAGGCACCATAAGCACAGAATTCAGCAAATATGGTTAAGTCAGACTTTGGTGACTAGAATGCCATGACAAATCAGTCAACTTATTACATTGTAAAAACTTAGAGTAGTTCACTTGTAAAAAAACTTTTGCTGATAATTTACTCACCCCCATGTCATCCAAATTGTCCATGTCTTTCTTCAGTCGTAAAGAAATTAAGGTTGATGAAAACATTCCAGGATTTTTCTCCATATAAATGCACTTTACTGGGCACCAAACGGTCCAAGGTCCAAAAGACAGTTTCAGTGCAACCTGCAAACTGAAAGGGCTTTAAATGACACCAGACGATGAATAAGGGTCTTATCAAGCGAAACGATCGCTCATAAAAAAATAAAAAAAAAACGTTTAAGTTTTATAAGCTCACATGCCCGCCTTGCTCGGTTCTGTGTGACTCCTGTTCGAACTCGTTCATCAAAATGAACAAATCTTTTTTCGAGTCATTGGATTCATTTAACGACCGAAATGAACGAATTGACTCGGAAAAAGATTAGTTCATTTTGATGAACGAGTTCGAACAGGAGAGTTACACAGAACAGAGAAAGGCGAGCATGTGAGCTTATAAAACTTAAAAGTTTTTTTTTTTTTTTTAATGAGCGATCGTTTTGCTTGATAAGACCCTTATTCATCGTCTGGTGTCATTTAAAACCATTTGAACAGTTTGCACTGAAACTGTCTTTTGGACCTTGAACCATTTGGCTACCATTGAAGTCCATTATATGGAGAAAAATCCTGGAATGTTTATCAAAAACCTTAAATTCTGTTCGACTGAAGAAAAAAAAGACATGGACATCTTGGATGACATGGGGGTGAGTAAATTATCAGCAAAAGTTTTTTATAAAGTGAACTAATCCTTTAATCACTTCAGAATTGTGAAACAAATTGAATTTTTGGAAAACCACTTACCAATACAGCATCCATGGACAACGTACACAGTTCATGTGCAGGCAACCCTAAAATACAATTAATATTTTTAAAGCTACAATAGGGTAGTGATGACTGAGCCCAAGTCACCCACGTTGTCAGAATAAAAAGGCAGACATCACTGGAATTCAGACATATGCTTGTCTTTGAAATCATCATTTAAGGGTTTAGCCTAAAAAAAGGACCCTCATTACTTGAAAACTTACCTTTAATTTAACAGGCCTCTTCCTCATCCTAGCAGACTGTGTGGAAACTGCAAAAAAAGCCCACATTTCACAAATACTAAAACTAACAAAAAGAAACACTTGGCAACAGCCTGCTACTCAGTTTAGAAATATTACACAACTATTTAGGAAGAGAGAATTCAAAGTCACAATAGTACTACTGGATGCCTAAAATTTCAATAGGGATGTAACTAAACTGAGCACAAGCCACCCACATTATGTCAGAAAATAAAGGCAAACATCATTGGAATTCAGATATATGCTTGTCTTTGTAATCATCATTTAAAGGTGTAGCCTTAAAAACAGGAACTTCAATACTTGAAATATTTACCTTGAATTTAACAGGCCTCATCCTCATCCCAGCAGACTGCATGATCGCTGAAAAAAAAAAAAAGTAAAAAAAATTATAAGGCTTACATTTACAAATACTAAAAACACTTGTCAATCTGTAATAGATGCGCAATGTTACTCAGCTTAAAAAAAGGTTACAAACAAAGCAATTAAGGAACAGAGAAGTCATAAGCCAAAGTAACACTGAATGCATAAATTCATGCACTCTGTACAAAGGCCACAGGGTGTGGTAGACAAAAATAAGGCCTAAACCATACTAATAGTATCCTAGATACTTATATTTTAGCTCTCCTTAAATTTAAGTTCTTAAGCATGAATGGTTATAAAACATGTAACATGCACTGATCTTTTGGGATCAACTTTCGTTATGTCACACTTGTATTGATTGAATTCCTTAATCAGATCCACGTGCAAGTGTTAAAGTTTGCTCTAAACCCCATTCAATAATGAAAATGCACTACACTTATAAGCAGGACTCCATGTAACATTTTACATAACTTTAATGCCATTCATTCAAATAAAAACTGGCCAAAATTAATTAAACTGTCAATATGTCGATCTCTACCATGTTTGCTTTAGTAAGTGTACCTACTATAGAACTTACCTACGATGTCAGGGACTTCATGCTCGTCGTGGCCATTGCTGCAAAAGAACAGACGTAGTTGAGACACGTGTTGTCATGAAACTTTCACAACGCGCAAGATTTACGAATACAACTCAAACGAAAATCTCTCTTCAGATATATAAAAGTGCAATCACATTGTTTCAGAACAGGTCTGTGGAAGTTATCATCATTGAGAGATCGTGCCATAAGCGAAAAAAGCAGACCAACAGTAAATATTTTGTAATTGCGAAACAGTATCAAGCAAACTTTAATAAAAAGTAGTAAAATTACAACTAATAGCAATAAGTGAGGCAGGATGGTTTCAGATGCGATTCTGAGGCTCATGGGCTAATGGATTGCAAACACTCCGCAGTTGTCTGCTAAGGCCCACTATACAGAAATAAACATTTAAATGCATACTAACAAGGAAGAGCTGACTATCTATAATTTAGACCCTCTTTAGAAAAAGGCGTTTTTTAAAAAATAAAACTACACTTCAGTTTACAAAAAACAGTAAAAAAAAAAAAAAAAAAACACTTACCAATGAAGAAGCTGCTGCAAAATGGACGAAAAGGAGGTCTGGGCGCTTTTTATTCTTGTCACATGTGAAAGTACACGCCCATTTTACAACAACCAATAAGGTTACTGATTATATTAAAAGCGCCAGTATACATTTTTGCTTGTGCATTAAAATAAAAATAAAAAAATGGATACACTGTAACTGCTCAAAATGTAGATGCAAAAGATGTTTATTCTAGTGCACATAATGCACATTTTAAATAGCAAAATAATAAATGCAGCAGATATATACTGAGAGGCAGAACAATGTAGGCTACTTATTTGAACGTATACGAGTATCACATATCGGTAAGTATAGTTTTAGAACTAGTGCGTTTTGTTGCATGATAATTTGTAAAGTAGATGATAATCATCTCTTTCTCAATCACTCTTTTTTTTTCAAGCTTCACATTTTCCACTAGATGGCATCATATCTGCAGCGATACAAGCGTAGGGTAACATGGGGAAACTGCCTTCTCCCACCTTACCTTTTTTTTCCTGACCATAGATGACACAAAATCACATCTCCGCACTTTTGATGAATGGCTACGCTATTTTTAATTTTGTAATTTCATCTGAATATCAACAATTGTGAAATTTAGTTAGCCAAAACAATTTTGAGTTCAATTGATCTAATTTTGTGTCTCTGGAAAATAGTGACCTATGACATTGTATTATATTGAATATCAAAGTTTTTTGTGTCTGTTTGTTAATGAGCTATTTGTGGACACATTAATGTTTTTAGATTTGTGGAGTAACAGTTATAGTTCTTTATTATGAACTAGAAAGATAAAATTAGACCCTTGGGGTAAGATGACCCCCCAGAATTGGCACAGAAGGCCCAAAGTGGCATGTTGTTATTTTTAAATGAAATCATTATTGTAATTAATGGGGTTATTATTCAGAATTTCCATGAATTAGATTTCAGACATCTTCGCTTACATTAAAACCTATAGGTTAGTTGAGTAAAATAATTCTATTTGCATATGTTTATTGTTATTATGTTATTATGACATATATCTTCAATTAAAATATTGGCAATTGAATATGTAAATATTCATATGCCTATGTAAGTCACAGAATAATTTTACCTTTAAGATTAATCTCTATTCTGCTTTGTCCGTCAACGTTTATTCAATTAAACTAAATTGTCAAAATTAAATTTTAAATAGAATAGTTGATTTAGTATTTAATAATAAATAAATAAAAATGTTACATTTAGATAGCGCTTTTCTCTGCACTCAAAGTGCTTTACATAGAAGGGGGGAATCTCCTCAACCACCACCAATGTGCAGCATCCACCTGGATGATGTGACGGCAGCCATAGTGCGCCAGAATGCCCACCATACACAGCTTACTGGGAGGTCTCCCATCCAAGTACTAACCAGGCTCAGCCCTGCTTAGCTTCAATGGGCAACCAGTCTTGGGCTACAGGGTGATATTGCTGCTGGCATATTTTACAGGAATTACACTTTTATATATACAGTATATATATTGATATGGTTAATTCATCACACTAATGGAAGGTCAAATCAGACGCATTGCAATGTGGAATACCCCAAATGACCTAAATGACTTTTGACAAAATTCTTATTAATATATATATATATATATTAATAAGAATTTTGGTCAAAAGTCATTTAGGTCATTGGGGTATTCCACATTGCAATGCGTCTGATTTGACCTTCCATTAGTGTGATGAATTAACCATATCAACCACAATGTTAAACACTTTCTTGACTCTATTGCCATAGAATAGCATAATACTCCTCTTTTCAAAACAATACTTTTATACAGAATCAAGTAACACATGTTGAGTTTTTTTTAACTTTTCCTTTTTTATTAGCATTGATGTGATGTCACTATGCAAATAAAACAAGACATTACCAAACAAAAACTAATTTCACTTAGGCCTATGTGACATTAGGAAACTGGGTTATGTAGGTAAGATACAGAAGATAAATACATATACAGAACACAAAATCCATCTCTTAGCTCAGTTATTTATATACTTCACTGCCAGTGATGTTGTACCTGTTGATGGCTTTCTTTTTTATCTTTGAGCTCCCAGATTAGTTTTAAGAGTTAACCCTTTGGTACATAGCCTTGAAGAATACATTTTCATGGCCAAAGTACATGAACTCTGTTTCTGTTCACAGCTCCAAAATGTTATTGCATCCACACACAAACACAAACACACACACAGAAAACAACTTTCCATGGATAATAATAGTATAGGCATCATGTTTCCTAACAAGGGAACAAAGATCAGGTACACGCCTCATTAGTTAGTGCTGTGATAACAAATTCATACACTGATAAAAAGTTCAAATATTGACCTCTCATGTCAGGTTACATAATGATCAGTTTTATGCAAAGAACAACAATGCATATTAAATATTTGAGCACATTTCAATTAATAAATGAAATTACTCATCAATTTGAAAGAAAATACAAGTCACTCTGTTCAACTGAATTCTGCTAAAACACGATTCCTGTTCAATTCAGTTGTGTCTGCTGGTGTTGATGAAGAAGAGGTTGATGAGATAGGGGTCAGCGTCACACTGTACAGATTGGCAACGAAAGTCTCCCATCCTCGACGGAAAGCTCTGTCCATGGCCTAAAAGTGAAATAAATAATAAAGTCAATTAATCACAGAAAACAATATCCTTTATATAATATGAACATGCATCATATTAGAAGTTTGTTTACTGCAGGGTCATTGCTCTGAAAGGAAGAATGTGCCCTTATTGGCTAAACTAAAATACATGGAATGTATGTGAAGTGACGGGGTCGTTTGGTTATTTGCAGACATTCCTCCAAACAAGGTCACCTTTGACTGAAAAGAGTTGTTGTTCCTGTATTGCTTGATTCTTTCCTCTGACCAGGTGCAAACAGAAAACGGATAGTGACGTAAGTTAACAGATGGATCAAGAAACTGACTAGGCCTAATAAAACAAGGGGGGTGGGGTACGGACATACATGAAGCTATTAGTGCTAGGGTGGACCATAACCATGGGGTGATGGACTCTGGCAGAACTCAACAGACTGCTTATTTCAGCACAATTCAGAGAAAGGAACTTTAGCCCAGATGCCCCTCCAAAACATTTTCACTCTCCAAACCATAGATGGTTCTCTTTCATCTACTCAACTCAAGTGACGGAAAAAGCTATCCAATATGTGGCCTTATGGGGTCTAACAACAATAGGCTAACAAACAAACAAAAATATGTAAACAATTTTTTTAATATATTTATAAAACAGTGAGCAAACGCATGATTTGTATATTTATCTACACGTTGTTATGTACAGCCAATCATTAACCATAACTTTAAGTCTCACCTTGTTGTGTTTGATTCAATAACAAGAACCGACTCATAAGAGTCATTTGTTCGATGTAAGCTGGTTGCGCGCATGTTTTTATTCACTAAAAAGAACCGTAGCGCTGTCGCGGCGCCACTGAACAAGAACTCTGTCTGTCAGGGTATTACGGTATTCTGTCCGCATCGAAGAATGAACGTGAGAACCGCTAACGAAACGAACCCGCCCCGAACGTCATTCAGTAGCTACCGGTTCTTTATTCTTACCTTGTGATAATTCTTGAGAGTGTTCCTCTTTACAATTTCCATTGCCTCTCCTTTCAATTTGCCTTCTGTCTTCTTCTCTTTTCTTGTGTCTTCCATTTCCCCTTCTCCTTCCTTCTTCCCTGATATTAGAATCTGGTCATCAGCATGTTCCCTTATGGAGAAATGGACCATTGTTGAATCTGTTTCTCCGCTGTTTTCCAGGGTTTGGGTTGCTGGTGGCACCTCTGGGTTTAGATCTACAGAGGTGGATTTGTTGGTCTCATTACCCAGTTGTTTGTCTGATGTAAATTTGTCATATTTTGCCTTCCTGGAGCTCATCCTGCTCCAGCGGCGACTTAGTCTACTGGGCTTTCTCTTCAGTAAAGTGGTCCCATCATCATCCATCATACCCTGGTTAAAATCAACCACATGGTCATCCTCTTCAATCCAGCCTGGAACTGTCCCATTGTCTTGGCTGCTTCTGTTCAAGGCTCCTATCTGCTCTTCTGTGGGTGTGGGTTCTCCCTCCATCTGCACATCGTCTCCAAACATCTCATCCAAGCGCCCATAGAATCCATTAGCCTTGTCCAGGAAAGGAGGAGAACGAGGGGCCTTGTTCTTTTTGGAGCTCTTGCCGATAGTCATGGTCTTGAGAGATGGTAATCCAGTCTTTGCAATCTAAAGAGGAAGGAAGGAAAAAGGAAACATGTGACTTTGACGTGGTCATCTGTTGAAAATGTTGAGAAGAGGTCAGACAAATGTTTGTCATGGGAGAATTTACATAAAATTGTTCCACAACATTCCTTACATAATCAAACAAAAGAAGAAGAGGAAGAAGAGCAGCAGGCTTCCTCGAGGATACTGTCGAAATGAAGTCTACATGGCCTGAGGTTTATCTTTCCCCTCCATCCCACTGTAATGTGTGTTTATCAGTCATGTCATCATAGACACACTGTTCAAAGTTCATTCTGTGTGTATACAGCGTATCAGTAAGTTCCTATTTAGGGACAGTGTGTCTCCTAAACCAACAGACTACCCTCTGCTTTATGACTTTTTGATAAGATGAGCTCAAGTCTGTCATTGACTTTGACTCCAGTTGGTTGTGCTGGAACTGCAGCTGGTGCCGCCAAGACAGATGACTCAATATCACTCATAAATATGTCATACTTCACAGATTTAAACAGAGTAATTATTGCTTGTTTTTAATATTATTCATATAGGCCTATACAAAAGAAATGGACTGAGATTAATATTTGACCAGCAAACTTTTAGTAAAGCCTTTAACTTGCATACAGTGTGTCAAAAATGGGAACTAACAGTTTTCCAGATATATATAATAGGCTACTTGATATATAAATCAAGCAAATATTTTAATTTACAGGCCGTGCTGAAGACTTCAACTCTTTGGAAATGGTGCTATTTTCTCATATTCTCAATGCTGATTTGAAGGTGTCTTATTTACATATAAGTCGAGCTGTTTTTTACTAAAAGCCTTTTCTGTTTAGAAGAAAGGGAACTGACTTACTTCAGCGTTCAGAGTTAACCAAGTCAGAGTATATATAATTTGGTATTATAAATGATAGTTTACAGTTTACACATAAAAAAAAAAAAAAACCTGTATTTTCCTCTATACATCAAATGTATTATTTTTCTTATTCTTATGTGTAAACTATCATTTACCCTATCCCAAGCTCAAGGTTGCTTCACAATAAGCTTAACACATTCATGCATTTAAAGAAAAAGAAACATACATAAAATGACAGAAAACACGTATTAATAGCAGTAAACATATACATAACACAAGAGCATTCAAGTTTGAACGACTTACCTGCTGGCTGTGTTCGCGTGACTCTTCTCTCACTCGCTCTTTGTGTTCTGGGCCCAACTCACCTTAATCTGACACACACAATCGTCACACTGTCTGAACCTGTCGTCATTCAAGCACATTAATTCCTCCCCCTCTCTCTCTCTCTCTGTTTCGTTTAATTAACTGAAGAAGGGAAGCAGCCTACAAAAACTACAAAATAAGTATCAGCCAACTAAGACCTAAATACACAAACAGTATCAAACTTTTACTGCTTAAGTTGTAAAGTTGTAAGTGCAAGTGTTGCCAAGTACCAATATCAGAGGTACTGACTCACCTGAGCAGGACTCTTAAATGTGTTTTTGGGGATTATTCACTGGGTGGGGAACATGATGCACGGTCAGGGATTTTCATTTCCAAAAGGAATCCTAATCCACTAAGAACACACTCATTACACATATCCCAAATGTTCTTGCTTATTTACAGGTTTTTCCTTAAAAAATGATGTTGAAATAAATAAACAGAGTAAAATAGGGCCAAGGGAGCTCAAAATACAAAAGTAACTGTGATGGAAAGAGAATGAATGTATGCCTGGAAACATTAGGTGTGGCATTTAAGACTAAGTGACTCCTACAGGGTAATACTTAAGAAAGTGCATGTACACTTGGGTATTCACATGTAATTGTACGTCGGAGTGATGTCTAAATCTGTCTTTGGATCTCATTGTGTTCTTTAAAATAGTTTAATCAACAGTAGTCATTTGAAGAATCAACTACCCTTGTGCTTACAGACAGAAAACTGAAGAAGAGTTAACGTCACTGCCCAGTGGCAATGACCCCCGAGGATATATAGAGAAACAGCTGTTTCACAGATGTGATTACACTTGAGTGTTTGGTTAAGAGGGCACAGGATTCTGTAGTACTGTTGAATCATTGTAAAGAGGGGGTTTACTGCCTGCTTATTCAATCCTTCTGGTTTCTGGGGCTCACGTGGAAACATTATTCATAGATAAAGCTGGTGAAAGACTGACAGAAAACTCATGAAAAGTTTAGGATGAATTTGTTTCAAAAACATCTGAGATAAATGCCTGAGAAAAAGATCTTTTGTTTACAGCGAGAGTCATGACATAACAGGTGGTGCTTGAACATCAAGCTAACACGTGATGCTTCAAGGGGCTTTGACATCAGGGTTGTTCACCATTCAGAAATCAATTGAGTAGGAAATTAATTCTGTTTGCTACTGCTAGTCACAAACAGAATGCAGAAGTGAAATTTGATTTTAAATTGAGGTAGATTGTTTGAAGGTTTTGAAAAGTTTGAATTAGATCAATAGATTCTTGTCATTCCAATAATTACACTGAGTGCAACAGTGTCCATCCACTTTTTCAGCTGTGTATTTCCTATTCATTTTGCCCATAAAGTTTTTTTTTTTTTAAGAGTCTTCATTGAAGAGTTATAAGCCATGAACCAAACCAGCTACGGGGTGAATCATAACATTACGAACTTTTGATTAAAGGTTAGGTAGGCAATTTTAATACATACATTGACAGGGAGGTAGGACATTGTATCTTTGCATTTAAACCGAATTCAATAATTGGACAAACATTTTATGGTCCTACGCCTTTAACGGGCCATACATATAAATACATTTAGACCACTTAACTTTGTGATTGCAATCAGGATGTGAAGAGACTTTCAACCAGCATAACACAAACATTTTCTGGAACAAATCACTAATAAGTAAATATTGCAAAATGTGCATATATAGAAATATTTTGATAGTTTAAGAATGAAGGGAGACTATTATATCATTTGCTGTGTTTCATGGGAGTTGGCGTGCGCTAAAGAGTTCAGTTTGCTTGTTGCGACTCTTTGATTGGTGGAGATGCAGTAAAGCAGTTTTTCACCAGGAATTCTGCTGTTAAACATGAATATTTCAAATAAGCTGAAATAATGCAGGCTGATTGCTTCAACAAAAGCATATACAATGTATAGAGTAGAACTGTCTTTAATAGTTTATTAGTTATCGTTAAAAATCAATTCCCTTATCCAGAAAGTGAAAGGGACCAAACTGTTGCACTATATTCAACTTCCTGTGAAGTGACCAACTCATGAATTGGAAGGGAGCCAATACTTTAATTCAGAAATGTTCACATCTTGATTGACATATTTACATTCTTACATTTGGATTCAGTAAAACAGGAAGACCTCTAAAGCATAACACAGAAAACTTTCCCAGCACATGGAATAACGAACTGTCCAGAAACTGAATTTATCCGCTTCATTCTGCTATCTACAGTTTTAACATCGCCACCAGTATGATGATGTGCATAACAACTCGAAATGTTATCACATTCTCTAAGTGTTTTCACTCTTCGTTGTTTCACAGGGTCAAGTGACATCATCTGTACTTTACACCGTGTCACCTGAAGCTTTACCAGTGCCACGTACACAACATGCCACTGGATTAAAGATAATCAAAGCATTTTGATTCAAGAGATTATTAATGGCATAAATAGACACCGTATCTGACCTATTTACATCCTCCACTTATCAGTGAAAAAAAAGTCTTTATTATCAAGACATAAGACAAGTACACCTAGAAAGACAAAGACATGGACAGCATAGGCATAATGAGTTCATATTATAATAAATATATATTCAAGCAAACCTCACACTTCTAATCTATAAATACAAGCTCATCATCTTAATGATTGATACCATATGTACAATTCCCTTTAAATACTGTTCAAGTGAACAGGTGATTAGGATGGTTTATCGGGTGCAGGATGAATTATAACAATCCATTTCCTTTTAAGCTGCAGGTTTCTTTGTGTCGCTGCATTCACCTGCACTCATCACCTCATGTCTTTGGTGTGCGAACCCAGAAATCACACTTACAGTAGTGTCTTCAGTACATTACAATTTACCTCTTGCCATTTAAATAAGAGAATCTGTTTGGCACAATGGAAGTGTGGATGTTTGGTAAAGTTCAGGCATGTTCTGAGGAGGTGGTGCTCACACCTCCACATCCGGATCTGAACCCAACCCTTGCTTCTGCAAAGCGTCTTCCCTCTTCATCTTTGGCTTCTCAGTTCGGGTGTGCCACACCAGCACCTGAGCAAGAGGAAAATCATTTCAATAGTACGTAAAGGAATAGTTGACCCATTCCAAAAAGGGTTGGGAAAAATTCAGATTTTAAGAATTGGCTCACTTTTAATTTGAGTTGGAATTTAAAATGAATTCTCCACACAGAAATTCGAATCGGAATTAGTTTAAATACCTGAATAACAATTCAGAGAAGCAGGTCATGGGATTCAGAAATTGAATTGGAATTTTGAAAGAATTCTTAATTTATTTCCAAATGTACAACCCTGATTCCAACGAAAGTGGATTTCTTCCCTTCTGCCATAGCTCTCGAAACTCATTAGGTTTGTGCATGTCACATGACTGACCATGATGTAGTTACTAAACTAGTACAATTTAAAAACATATCCGGAATCCAACTGTTGCACTATATTATTCAACTTCCTGTGAGGAACTCATGAATTGAAAGGGAGCCAATACTTTATTTTTTGTTGATTGAAATCAAATTAAATTTAAATATTAGATGAAAAATGTGAAAATTAGAAATGTGTCCTTGGCAGCTAACTGAAATAAGTGATACAATTACAAAACTAAAACAGAAATACAAATAAATGTATACTATTCAGAAATGAACAAACTAATAAAAATTACAAAAGCACATACAAATTTATTTTCATTTACAAATGTAGAACAGCTAATAAACAGTCATAAAATAAGCTAATATGCAGCAATGCTGATTAATCTCCAAACACTAGGTGCCGGATAAAGGATATACCTTGGAGCACAAGTCTGCTTTGGGTTCAAGGTCGTCCATAGTAACCAGGTGTTGAAGGAAACTACTTTCCAGGAAGCCCATCTGAGCATCACCGTCAAACCGTGCTTCGGGATTGGTCATTACCAACCTCAAGGACACTGCAAAACCAGCCATGTCCATGGGGAAAGGGCGATTGGGGCGCCAGCCAGTGTGGAAACGCACAACCTTCCCATCCTCCACCACGGGCCGCTCAAATTTCATCCCGCCCACCAGACCCACGGGCCACACAGAGACACGGTATGTGTACCGCATCTGGGGATGATAGGAAGGAGAGTGTGAATGGAAAAGAAGTATGATATAGACAAAAAAAAAAAATCAGGAGGCCTTGTGTCCATAGGCAAAGACTATGTACAGACCCAGCATGGTTTTGAGAAGGGTTGGTGTAATTGAGACTCCAAAAGAAAACATCTGTTACACCTTTTTACACCTGAAGCACAGCTCCACCTGGAGGTTTAACCTGTAAACACCCATTAAATGACTTGAGATGATCCCAAGTTCAGCTTTCATTGAAATTCTGCAAACCATTACAATACAATCTGGAACAAACTTTCACATCTGGAGAAGTTTTGCATCTAAATCTACCAATAAAAACTTTATTAGTACCATTTTCTACATATTAGAATAATAGAATTAATTAAAAACGTCATTACGATCAATGAAATAACATGAAAAGTACAGGAACTATGTAGTGATAAAATAATTTTAGTTCATTATTTATTTATTTGTTTAGATGTTTTTTTTTTTATATATATTATAAAGAAAATCACTGTAGAAACGGTTTAGATTTTCTTACAAAACTTTAGAAACACAAGGTCATCAAGTGTCCAAAAATATGACTGGTGGTAAACACTACTGTTTAAAAGTTTATAAAAAGAAAAGAAAGAAAGAAATTAATACTTTTATTCAGTACAGATGCATTACATATATTTTATTATGTTACAAAAGATTTCTATTTTCAAATACATTTTTCTTTTTAACTTTGTTAATCAAAGAATCCTGGAAAAAAATGTATTACAGTTTCCAAAAAAATATATATCAGTTTTCAACATTGATAATAATAAGACATGTTTCTTGAGCACCAAATCAGCATATTAGAATGATTTCTGAAGGATCATGTGACACTGAAGACTGGAGTAATGATGCTGAAAATTCAGCTTTACCATTACATTTTAAAACATGAAAATAAAAACAATTATTTTCATTTGTAATAATATTTCACAATATCACTGTACTTTTTGATCAAATAAATGCAGCCTTGGTGAGCATAGGAGACTTTCAAAAACATTGAAAAATGTTGCCGACCCCAAACTGTTTAACGCTAGTATATATGTAACCATTAAAACACCTCACCTCTTCAAAAAGCTGCAGGCTGTATGTGTTGTCATCATCAGCAAAGTACACCACAGCCTCCTCGAGGGCAGCCGCTTCCTTTCCCTCAGCAGCGGCACCCATCTCTCTGAGCCAGCGTAAACCCTCGTTCCTCTGCTCAGCTCCCCGAGGCTTCAGCCAGCTGGGATCACCTTCCTGGAGCTTCCTGTCCTTGGGGGTCAGCTTGTGCAGGTGGGTGTAGGTCAGGCCAGATGCAGCCAGGAAGTCTGTGACGAGCGGAGTTGGCTGGGGAGCGTCCTCCACCACGATCCAGTGGAGCTGAGGAACATGGAGGAAGGTGAGAGACAAACGAGTGAGCTCAGCTTTCTGCACCAGTCTGGAGAGAGGATGAAGAGGGAGAAAGAGAGAGATTCAATTCTGTGCAGTTTAGGGTGAGACTTTCCTCAAATTATTTTTTATTCTCATCCACAGAACATGCAAACTTCTTTAAACCTCATTTTGGAGATATTTTAAAGGGATAGCTCACCCCAAAATTTTGTTATTTACTCACCCTCAAGTTGTTCCAAACCTGTATGAGTTTCTTTCCCCTGTTGAACACAAAATAATATATTTTAAAGAATGTTGGTAAGCAGACAGTTGACGGCACCCATTGACTTCCATGGTATTTTTTTTCCTACTATGGAAATCAATGGGTTCCGTCAACTGTCTGCTTACCAACATTCTTTAAAATATATTATTTTGTGTTCAACAGGGGAAAGAAACTCATACAGGTTTGGAACAACTTGAGGGTGAGTAAATAACAAAATTTTCATTTTTGGGTGAACTATCCCTTTAATGTATGAAGGGCCATTCAGAGCGTGTTTAAAAATGTGAGATGCAGGGAAGTGGAATGGAAAAAAGCACAAGGTTTAGAGATGCACTTTTTAAAAAGTTGAACTTCTTTTAACTTGAGCACCGCCTTTTGTAGTATGCCATGTCATGCACAAGACATGGCAAAAGACAAAAGATGCAAGGGCTAGGTCAATCTCGCGCATGTTTACATCAAGAACAATGAAAAATCAGTGCAGTGGATTGCAAGAATGTGAGATGCAGGGTAGTGAAGTAAAAACAACAAGCTCTAGAGACGTTTTTTAACTTGAACACTAAGTTTTTTGAATGCGTGTCATCAGCGAGGTGTTGAAAGAAACACGAGACAAAAGCGACAATGGTGAAACACGTCAGTCTAGCGCATGTTTACAAAGAAATAAAATGGAAAAGAATGCAAAAACGTGTTCTGTGTGAACGCTGCCTAAGAATGTTTACCATGTAGCTGTATACAGTATTTGCATACTGCAAAGCTAAGGGGCTGTTCACACAGAATGCATTTTTGCAATGAAAGATATGAGCAGTGGAACATGAGCACTGACTCATTTCCATTATTGGCTTTTTTTTAACAGTAGGTTGCAAAAAATCGGTTCAAACCGATTCTTTACGTCATGGCGTAAGCATCATATGGTTGGTAAAGCTAGGACGTCTCTGATGTAGCATTTCAAAAAGTAGTGCCAAATTTACACTGGCACAGAAGTGCTTCTGAAGTGGCAGTTAGGTGTCTTTCCACAGACTGTTTAATGCTGCTCAGAGGTGGCATTGATGCATTTACACAGCAATAACGGAATAAACAATATATAAAAGGTATAATACTAGGGGTTGAGGTGGGTCTCAGAGCAGGTATCATTTAGACTCTTTACACTGGATTTTGAGCAGGCACAGACCAACCGTAACTCGGCTGCCTACATACCTTGCATATGTGGGTGTTATCACATAAATTTTGGGCACATCAGTCTTCTTCAGCTCTGATGTTTTTATGTGTTCCTGCAGCTTCTGAAGCTCCGTTCGCAGATGAGAGATCTGCTGATCTTTAGACATGCCATGATCTCTACAGTCACAGCGTTGACCTGCAGAGGGAGATTCACTGTCATGGTTAACAATGGCTGGTTCAAGGCCGAATGAACAAGGTAATGATGATAGTGATTCCAGTCTTACCCAACTGCATCAGCGCATAGATGAGTCCTAGCAGTGAGACCATGAAGTACATGACAAACACAGTCTTCAGCTTCAGCCTCATTCTCATGATGACCTGCTGATGCAGAAATCAAGACTGACGGAGAAAGGGCGATGAAACCGGTGATCATGAAGACAGCCCATGTGAATGCATCATAACAATCATGACTACAGATGGCGGAAAAAAAGGGGATGGTTTGCAGCTTCCCAAATACTTCCAGTGAAAATAAAATCAGATATCAATTTCAGTAAATATGAATTTACGGGAACAACTAATGTGTTTTAATAAATTACACTCAATGATGTGCATTAAGGTAAAGTTGAGGTGAATAAATCCTTTCCGGTCGCTTCATTGTGTGTATTACAGGCAGCGTTGTGCGTCTCTATGCATACTAGAGTAGCGCAATATGATGTACAGCGATCCCATTCATCCACTGCGCAGTACCAACAACTTCCGCTTTGAATGTGTAACATGGTCAATGATCTCCTGAAGCATGGAAATAAACCATAGTTCCGCCCTTTAACTTTTGTTCCAAAGACGTTAAACCTTTAACCATTTAATAAGAAAAATTCCAGTGAGTGAAATAGCAGATTCTTTAACTTTTTTGTATTATGACCTATTGTGAAAAAATGTAAAGGGCATTTCATCATTAGCATATCCACCATAAATATACTGATTTCGAAATGTCATTGTAGTGATTAAAAGATATCCAAGGGTCTGACTTAGCTGATTAAATTTCTATTTAATAATAAAATACTCTTAATTTATTCCAGCAGCTTTCATATGAGCCTTTGTTGCTTATTTTCAGCCAGAAATCCATCTTACATCCATCTTTTATGTCCATCAGAATGTAGTGTTGTGCTGTCTGAATTATCCCATTGTTTCCCAAACAATTATTTCATAATAATGAAACGTGTGATTATGTATATTTTTCAACTCAATCTATACTATAAATGAATTAGTTTATAAATTAAAAGAAATGAATCCTTTTATTCAGTAAGGATGCACTGATCAAAAGTGACAGGAAAGACTTTTAAATTTAAATTCATTTTCCAATAAATACTGATCTTTTGAACTTTTTATTCATCAATCATTATTCAAAGAATCTTAAACATGAAATTGTAGAGCAGCACAACTGTTTTTAATATTGATAAATAAAATCTTAATTGAGCACCAAATCATCATTAGAAAAATCGTGATTCACGTGACACTGAAAAATGGCTGCTAAAAATTCAGCTTTGCCATCACAGGAATAAATTGCATTTTAAAATTAAATTAAAATAGAAAAAAGTTATTTTAAACTATAAATTAATTTCTAATGTAAAATTGTAAATAGTGCCATAACCAAACATTCCTTAAAATAAACATGATGAGGATGCTTTTCTCACTTAAAATGTTCAAATGACTCAAACAACAAAGCAACCTTTCTTAATAAAACTGAGAGTGGGGATTTGGTTATCAGTGTCAAAACTAAAATCAATAGTTAAGAACAGCTTTTTCAAGATACATTTGAAACGCAGTAAAACGAATCAGTCCACTAAATATCAAGAAGTCAAACAAGATTTCTTTATTTGTTGCATACAAATCAAACGCATAACAAAGCTGGAATGACCTTTCGTTTCAGTTCAACAGGAGAGCACAAGACAGGAACACTCATCTCTCAAACTGTTTTTAAGTGTTGTATATCATTTTCCAATGTTTTTGAAGGCAAATAAAATGTACATTGCAAACAGATTATATACAGTGAAGAAAAAAATGGAAATATACAGTAATGACATGATAAAAGAATGTTATGATAAAAAAGTAAAATGAAAGTATATATCTACCATAGCTAACATGCCAACCTCTTTATCAAATCAAACATCAACATAATCCTCATCCATTAGTTCCCTAATATAGCTGTTATAAAACATTTTGTTGAATGACCTGAGACAGTCTAAGTGATTACGAATTATAAACAGTACAGACTGTAGTTTTCATATTCTTGAAGTGAGAAGCAAACTTCAGCTTTTAGTTAAAATACATTTACCCTGAAAAGTGGTATAGAGTAAAATGGCTGTAATAACCACTGTGACCAACACCTGCATTCACTCAACAGACGATGAGTGAAGGAAACTTTCTGAAAAAACAACGACAAAAAAGCAGGCTTTTTTCGGATGACCCTCACCATGCTGATACCTGAGGTGAGAGAAGTCACATTTGGATCACAGTGGCTTTTACTGCCATTTTTTTGTCATTCAAACCTTTATGTAACTGAGAATAGCATACTATCGCTTATTACGTGGAATGCTGGATGAGCTTTTTTAAGTTAAAAACCAAGAGCAAGCATAGAGGGGGTTTCATTGATGAATATGGGCAGGAGAGTCTGTTTTAAGGGCTTTCTAAGAGGGGATTGTGGGTGATGGGATGTAGGGAATGAGGATGAGGAAGCTCTGAAAGAACACATGAAGGCTTGCTCTTAATGGCAGCAGCCTCCACAGTGGCCGCCCCCATGCGCATGCCCCGACACATCGCCATATTTTGTTCTCCGGCTCAGAATCTCATAGGAGCAATCTTCTCCACAGCAACCGGACATACTGGGTGATGTTTCATCAATCTCAAACCTGAAAGGAAGAGGGCAGCCATTGGTGAATTCATATTTTAACACTGAATAAGCATTGCAGATTTTTTCAGTAGTTGGCTAGGCACTTGTTGCTATGGCAACTGCCATCATCTAGTGTTTGGTCTATCACAAAGGCCTGTATAAAAATCTGCATTCAGAGGAGGAACAGGAATTTCATATAGTGAGGAAGTATTGAATGTGTATTAGTCCAGAAGGACAGGACTTACTGTAAAGCCTCCCTAAAGAACTGGTAAGCCCCATGATTGTGTTTAAATACAGTCAGCATGACCTTTTTCATTTGCGTGCTGAGGAAAGAGAGTGAATTATGAGTTTTGGAAAAAAGTGCTACACAGGAATAAATTCTTGGAGTGCTGTGTTTGTTGTGGTACCTGTTGGCGATAAGCTGAAGGATTTGGATGAGAAATTTCCCCAGGCCTTTCCGTCTGACTTTACTCTCCAATTGGACTTCATAACTGAGAAAACATAATTAGAATCAGTCAGATACAAACAGCAATCTCTGAGGTCATGTGTCTTATATGAAGTGAATCAGTGAAGTCACACGTTGCAAAAATAACAAGCGAGCCCTTCCACACACTCACACAAAACAATATGTGCAATGATAAATGGACAGACAGACATGCACAATACATCAATAAGCTGATAATTGTTTTCATGTTAAGGACAATAACTGATCAATTCCATCCTATTTGAAATGTTTTTAAAAAAAAAACACTCAATTTAAATCAATCATTTTAAATTACACATGTTAATTTTGGCATAACACTATAATATACTGTCAGGAAAATGGATATTCATTCTTTACATTTTCTAAAAATTTTATTAAATTAGTGTTTGCCCCTGGTGTTAAGAAACGTTTTCATTAATCCAATCACAAGTGGACAATGCTAAATACAGGTGTAAACGGGGTCTAAAGTAGCGGCCCCTGGCCGTAAATTCAGGTAGGGCAGATTCTGGGTCTTAGCGCTTGTTTATGATAAACATTTTATATGCTTTATTTCCTAATCGCTAAACACATCAGACACATTTTTGGCAGAATTCTAATGTCCTTGCGTTATTCAGACGGAGGGTGGCGCTCTAATGATGATTGACAGACTTTAGTACACAAAACAAACGCATAGAATGCCATATTAGAATTGCTTTAATGTAGTATTTATTGCGTCCGAATGTCGTTTTAAAATATTGCAAGGTATGTAGGAATTCCAGTGAGGAAAACAAAGTCATGTCTATTCTCAGAACAAACATCAGAACTACTGTGTATAAAGGCTATTCACAATAGCAAGTTTAAACTAAAGGGTTTATACTTTAATTTGATACGCTACTCCACATAGGATGAACAGACACGCCAACTAGTTAATAACCTGATGCAGACACATTGCTGAAGCTGACTGATAGCGTCTTGGTCTGGAGCAAGGTTTATGTAAGCTAACATGAAAATAAATCTCAATTACAGTACACTGCAGTTCCACTTTTCACCAGATTTACATTGGAGATTTGTGGGGCACTGTAGAGCTAACCAGGTTATGAAAGTGGACAAAAGAGATTAAAACACCAGGTGTAAACGGGAATATATCTCTCTCATCATTTGTGATCCGATTGACCGAAACGCATCTTAATACTGGGTGTAATAAAAAGGTGTAAACACGGCCTAAGTTAGTAGGTTTTAAGCCGCGTTTCCAACACAGGAACTAGGAACTTTGGGGTGGTACTCCGTGTTTCCACCGCAGGAACCAGGGTCTAAATGAAGTTCCGGGTAAATATTTCCCCCTCCGAAAGTCCCTGCTTGTGAGGTAGTACTTTTTCAAAGTTCAGGAATTTCGGGGGAGGGACTTGGGCGCTGATCATGCTGATTGGTTGAGTTCATGCCGCATTTTGATTGGTTGACTCCACGCAGCATTTTTTTTCAACCACCATCTGTTGCGGTGCGTGCAGTAACTGTTGTTTGCTATTTGAATCAACAATGGAGTTTAAAAAATAAGACAGACAGACCGACGACGAGGTTCAGGCTAAATTTATTAAGCTTAAATTCAGAGGATGAAATCCAGTGGGAACTGTAAAGTAGCACGCAGTCCTGCGTCACTGGACTAATTTGCCTAATCTTTACGGTACTTTAGACCGCGGTGATTGGTTGACTCCACGCAGACAGCAACAGGTCTGGGGGAAAAAAGTTCCTGGGAAAAATTGTTCCAATTACAAAGAATTGCAAAGATTATCTAAATGTAAAAATAGGGGAATTTAACAATTAAATGTCAAATATTGATTAAGAAACAAAAAAAATCCTCCCACCTATATCAGCCAATAACCCAAATTGTGTATTCTGAGGGGCCGTTTACACAACACCGTTTTCAACTAAAAACAGAAAACTTTGTGCGTTTTGGTCATTTATTTACATGACAACAGCGTTTTGAGGTCTTGAAAACACAAATTTTTGAAAACTGGTTTCAATGTTTTCAATAACCGTTATTGTCTCAGTGTAAACTACAACAACGCAAATTTGTGAAAACCGTGACATGCACGTGTGTATAACTTCAGTCTATAGGTGCCAAGTGTTTCTTTACAAAGTGACGTCGCCAACTACTGGCCAAGCATGAATACAAAATGTATTTTTGCGGATCCGTGGGAACAAGGATCGTTTTAACAACGTTGTTGTCAGTACGCGAAAAACACAAAGGAAAAACTTTTCGGTTTTTAGTACATCATTGTCATGTAGACGTACCCTTAATAAACTGACAGATTTTTAATAATCATCAAAGAGAAATTTATAGCTGTCCTGTGTGATCAGTAATAATTAAAGCAACATTACCAATATAAAACCTCATCTCCACACTCCACGTCAAATCGAAAGTGGGAAAATGCTAAAGGCGTGGAGTCAGCATCAAAGGCCAGGAGATACCATGCTCTCTCGTCCTTCATCTCCTCCCTTTTCTCTCTCTCCTTCCATCCCCACTCACTCTGTTCATATCTGCCAAAACAATGGAACAACAATTCACATTTCGCAGAAGCAACACATGCACAATACTCATAGGTTTATATCCTTGTTCAAAGGGACATTTCTCACAAAACTGAATGTCAATGGGACACAAAATGCTAACAGGCATCCATTAAGAAGCTATACGGGAAAGCTCAAGATCCCAGACACGAAAAATTTGACAATTAAAGCAGCATAAACTTCAAAGGCAGTAACAATATGGGATGTTGGATTACCCCACATGTTGACTTGCTCAATACCTACAGCGTCTGCATGTTGGCTCTAGTCAACTCATAGGCCCACTCCACTGTATCTGGACTCAATGCAGCTACCCGTTTACACTCAATCACCAGGTTTAGCCTGTGACCGATTCAGACATTCACAATATTAGTATAGCATAAAAAATGAAATGATTTTAGTTCACCAGTTTACAGGCAGACACATCTGGTAAAGGGGAAAACAAAGACAACATACCCATTTCTGTCATACTTTTTGAACACTGGCATAGCAGACAGAGGATCTTCAAGCTGTAAAAAAAAAAAAAAAAAAAAAAAAAAAAAAAAAAGGGACACACATTGCATCAATATTTCTCTATTGCAAGAGCCTAAACAAACATAACATACACAATTTTAAGACAAGTCCACACATATTTTGTAAAATGTTTCTTTCAGATTAGTCATACCTTATTGGCTGCTTCCACCTTAGCACACACTGCATCCATAGCTGCCCGTTCTTCAAGTCTTCTCTGCTTTTTCTCCTTTGCTCTATTTGATTTTCTCTAAATGGTAACGGAAAGACATACTGTCAAACACCACCCTCAGATAAAGACTGAACAAAACCATCTGAAAAATGTATACTTTACAACAAATCTAGGAAATTTCAGAGCAAATATAAACAGACATCTGATAAGGTTTTAATTATTTCTACTCTAGAGAGGAGGGTGGTTGATGGTCGGAATAATATGAATAGACATATAGTGAGTTCTGAAATGAACCGAATCAACACTGGTTTAAATTAAGACGAATAATGGCACTATTGTTTTCTGTAGAGCTGCTTTACAGCTGAACTCTAAGTCATTTCATAATTGATTGATTTTGCAACATTAAAGAGATAGTTCACCCAAAAAAGAAAATTCTGTCATTATTACTCTAACCTCATGTTGTTCCAAACCTGTAAGACTTTCGTTCACCTTCAGAACACAAATGAAGATTAATAAAAAATTTATAAAATACAAAAACGGACACTTTGATGTTTAAAAAAGTTCGGTAACGCTTGCTTTTACAGTACAGTACTTACAGTGTACTTACCTAGAAAGTACTGGCTAATATAAGGTAAGTACATGGGTTAGGTTCATGGTTAGTACCTAGTTATTACCCAGTAATTGTAATTACTATAATAAGTACATAGTATGTACATGGGTAACAGGACTGTAAAAGGAAGCGTTACCAAAAGTTCATAAAAACTAATCCATATGAATTGAGCGGTTTAGTCCTGAAGAGAAATCGAATGCTTTATATGATGAACGGATTTAATTAAGTCTTTTATCCACATATAAACATTGATCAGCAAACATAAACAGAAGCTCATCTGAACCTTGCTTGACATGCGAGAACAAACCTGGGGAAAGCTGAAGCTCAAACGTGCTGCGTAACGCGAGAATGAACCTCATCAGTTCTTACACATCAAGCAAACATGATTGAGCTTCCGTTTACCACAACTGATGTGTGCTTTGATGAATAGAATATTTATGTGAATAAAAGCCTAAATTCAATCTGTTCATCATATAAAAAGCGACCGAGTCTCTTAAGAAAATTCGGGCTAAACAGCTCAATTCATATAGATTAGCTTTACGATCTTTTTTATGAACCTTTATGAAGCGTAAAATTGGTAGTTGCGTAACTGTCAACGAAGGGACAGAAACTCTCAGATTTAATCAAAAAGATCATTTGTGTTCCGAAGATGAACGAAAGTCTTACGGGTTTGGAAAAACATGAGGGTGAGTAATCAATGACAGAATGATCATTTTTGGGTGAACTATCCCTTTAAGACTGTTATTTTCCTGTTTATTACATTGAAGCTGCTTTGAAAGACTATTGTATAAAGCACAGTATAGAAAAATGTGACTTGACTCAATCTGAGACATTTGATAATCTTGGATCGTTTGTCCTGAACTTGTAGGCTTTTGGAAAAACTTAAAACAATCTGATAATAAATGAAGACTAAAAGGATCATCAAATCAAGTACATTTTGCAAAGACGGTCAGATGTTCCATTGAAGCACAAGATGCTCTCGAAATGTTATTTTGAACTTGTCACAAAAAAGTGGAATTAAATGCTTATTTTACCATAATTACCAATTCATAAATAATATTAGCTAGCAATTTACAAAATGTTTTAGTTTATTTTAGCTTTAAAAATACTTATTGCACACAAGCTGAAAATCTCAAAAAAATTTCTACAAATAATTATCCAGGTCAATATGCATCCATAGCTAGCAAATTGCATTTGTTTCTATCCACGTTACTTCATGGAGATTAGTGACCCATTTGTGGACATCATATGATAGTGGTATTTCTGTAAATGTGAGGATTTAAAGCCTGTTTAAAAAAATAACAATCTAAATTATCAAGAAGAGTAGGCTACATATCTAGCTCGAGGAGCAGAAAGCAAGCTTTTCTTTAGCTCAAGGTATAGTAATGGCAAGAGAAGCAGGAAACAGGTGCTGAGAACACAAAGCACGTGGAGATGAACGTGGTTAATAATAGTTTTATAAGGGCTTGACAATGGAGGGCTCAGTATATAAAGTTCACTACTGCCAGATAAATGTATAATTCCAACCCGACTGACTGAGCACTAGCGCTGTCGTGAAAGGTTTGATCTCGCAGTGGCTGCTGGCATCATGCGAATTAAAAGCCTGTGTATTATGGAGCTCAAATACACCATATCTGACCAGCTCCTCCTATGACTTTGATGCATCGACTGTTGGAAACTGATAATACAGGCAGTTTGATGAAAACAGCAACAGTTTGCCGTATTATATGTATCAGTGTTATTGTGCTTAGTGTTAAAGAAATGGCGCAGTCGACGAGGCACCTGAAATGAACCAGAAACCATTTGAGGTGGACATTTGTGTACTTAGATGGACACTACAAGAATCTATTCGGGGCCTGAACATCTTTAACGTTAAACCACCAATTTTTTTTACTACCACCACCCCCCTCGTTATTCATGAGCTCCAGGTTTTTACCTCCAGCACACACACCCAACACACATGCATTCACATACACTCTTTCCGGGATCATGATTTGCTTCCATCAGTCTTTGTTCAAATTGCCGCACACATTTATCAAAACCCAAGAAAGAGCAAAGCTAACAACATACAACATGGACATACAAACTCACCCCCATTGTGCAGATTTTATACGACCACCTTGACGCGACTATTGCACTCTAAAATGCTTTAAAGAAGTTAGAGATCAGAAGATGAGATGTGGTCTGTGGTAAAGAATGTTAAAAATGCTAACGAGCGAGCTAGTCTGATATAATACAGGAGCTCGCAGGGTTGGCAGCTTGAAAAACACTCTATATAGGAACTAGCGACGGCTGTTCGCTTTTATTTTTTTCCTGCCAGATTCGCGCCAAGAAGCGGGGACGAAATTTCCGCGCTCTACTCTCCCTTTCTTTATCTCCTTCTCCTTTCCTCCCTCCCTCTCTTCACTCTTTTCTTTCCCTCTCAGCAACACTGGGCATTAGCCGTTGAGTCTTGGGGAAATGACGACATAGGGTTTGGGGTTAAGGGTCAAGCTCTCTCCACATGCTTCCTCATGTTGAAAGGTATTTAGTAACCTAGAGCTGTAAAGATAAATTGTTGTTAATGACAAGTAATTGATATAAATGGCGGTTTTCTTTGATGAATATCGTGAATGCTGTTTTTTTTTGCAACCTAAAACATTCTTTAAAAAATTAGGGGATACAGGATACTTAAAAAGTCACAAAATAAATATTGTGCACAAGTTATATAAACCTTGGTTTTAAATCACATTTGCAAATTATATTGGAATATATATATAATTATATATTAAATCACATCAAGAAGAATGTATTCTGAATAAGCTGTAGAACAGGACAGTTCTGTGACATCATGACTTCACTGTCTTAAGCTATGTTTGCTAATACAACTTGATTTACAAATGGATAATAAAACAAAATAGAAAGTGTCTCTATTTATTGTTGGCATCCATCATCTCTATCCTTTTGTTTCATGTAATACTGGCACTCCAAAACTAAAACTACATCAGTGATGTAGGCCTATTTGTTTCCTTGGAGTCTTTGTAAACTCGAGTGTAACATTTATTACCCTTTGGCAGCAGCCTGTAACTCTCAGGATTTCTTTTTGCCATGGCTTCATTCATAAGGAATTCCATAATCCATATGCCAACTCTGAATCCTTGTTTGTGCTATTTTGTAGTGAAAGTTGCTGTTTTGTGTGATCTATGTGCAAGGTGCATCAGTAAAACAATGCAAGATTGGGTCACAATGAAACATGGTGGCTCTATGTGTGATGATTTTTTTTTTTTTTGGCTCGGAATGGCCACATTGGCTCATAAATGAAATTAATTAGCTTTTAATGTTTATGGATTGTTTTTTTTATAGGAAAAGTTTATTTGGGGTTTGACTGTAGCCTGGGTAACACAGCTCAACACTGTGTTTTTAATAAATGATTATGCATAACTTTTACATAATTGGAACAAATGGAATAAAAAAGAACAAATGGTACCGAATTGTAACAAATGGAACACAATTAGATGCTCATATTAAAATTGTAGAACTTTTGTGCAAAATTTTCTAATTACAAATTATCAGGCACACGACAAAATGCTTGGTATCATATTTATATGATAAATATATTTATTATAATGGAAATTATGTTTTTAGGTGATCCCCCACCTGACCAACATTGTCCTTATTAGGGAATGAAGTATTATCAGAGCCCTATAATGAGCCTACAGTACCTCTTTTGTCCACAAGGTTGCACTAGTTGACAATACAGGGCAGCAACTTAAGTTGCTACTGTGGAGGAACTGCTACTGTGTCTCCACCTTGGAGAATTATCATGGCTTGAACTGCATCGAGTGCGTGTTTAAATACCACTGGTAATTCATTTCAATACATCGAACACTACAGTAAACTTTGAACCTCACACATCTAGGATGGTCTTGACATATCCCTTGCTGAACACCCATTGCTTGTTTATTATAAACAATCCACAGTCATAACTTATAAGGTCGATCCATGTGTTGAATGCAAAGAACGCTACATATCCTTGACCACGCCCCTCCCGCAGATGGGCCGTCACGAAGCCCCGCCCCGAACCTTTTGTTTTCGCGTAATCTGTCTCGCGACGGGGAGAGATGCCATTTTCAGGAGGGGAAACAAGGGAGGGGGTCAGAGAGTTCACCGCTGTTAAAACCACCGTTTCCGTTGCAGCACAACTCACACTGAACCTTAATACATGTTCGATAACCACGATGGAGTGATTTTAATACCTATTAAAATGTTTATAAATCAGCAGATCACGACCTAAAAGGCCATACTATAATGTGGCACGATAACAATGGGCTGTGGCTTCCATGTTATTGCAGAGAGTTCTTGTAAAAAAAAAAATAGGGCAAGAGATGCAAAACTACACCTTCGGGCCTGTGGTTGCGAGCAGAAAACAGCACTGAAAACCTCTTTCTCTGACTAGTGTGCATGTGCGCGCGCGCACGCCCGCGTGGGGGGTGGTGAGGGGAGTGCAAGAAGAGGAGGAATAGAGAGAGGGGGAGGGGAGGAAAGAGGAACTCAGAGGTGATGAGGATGGAGGAAGTCTAACAGAGAGGAAGAGGAGAGAGAGAGAGATAGAGAGACAAGAAAGGAGAGATCATCATAAAGGGACAACTAAGGTGAGTTAGAGAAAATGGAGATGGTTCTTTTGCACAGTACTGGCAGGCATGAAGAAGGGGAGGGAGGAGATGGTTGGAGAGAGAAACACATAGACAGAGAGGGAATGGCTGGGAGGGGTCTTGTGCCACAAGTGCTGGTATGTCTGTCTCTGTTCTTGTCTGCAAAAAACACAGAGAAAGAGTATCAATGTATACGGGTGTACAAGGAAGGATCTGTCCATCACTTGGGGCCTGCTGGCAGATAGTGTCAAGAGGGGTTGTTCAAGACCAGTTTGAATCCAGTCTTTAATCTTTATTCTGTCAGTATTAGAGTTGTGTCTAGATATCAAGTTTATTCTCACCTGTAATACCTTCAGGTTATGTTTAATTATTGTAGACCAGGGTCCATGGTTTACAGTGTAAATTATATTGATTTCTTTAGGACTCAGTCACCCTTTATCAACTGGATGTTGTAAAATAACTATATATGAAGCCTAATACACGATATCCATCATAAAATGCTCATTATTAAGGTAAATGGGCAAGTTCTAGGCTTTTTTCCCCTTTCCTGCATACATTAGTGAAGGGTCTAGGCAGCCTCAGCACTGCAATGCACAGCTGACGGATCCCTCCGCACACACAGCAGGAAGTAGTTCCGTCTGATTTAATGTGGGAGCACCGCAGGTAAAGCACACAGTAATGATCGGTATTGAGCTCGTTTCATGAAGAGAGTTGACAGATATGTTCTAAATATGTTTAAATATAAACACAGGCACAATTAACGTCTGAATAACGGCTTTCTACGACGCGAGGGTTTCATGAAACATTTTATTTTTAATATTGCGCGTTTCTGAACTGCGAGGGTCAGATTAACTCACGGAACGAGCCTTTACATTGTCCGAAGCACTTGTTATGAATTTGATGCCGGTTAAAGGGACTATGTAATTGACATGGAAGTTAGTTGGGGAGAGGCGAACATAGCGGAAGGTTTTCTCGGTTGTGAGGAGTTCGGTCTCCCCGGCACATACACACGGATAGGATCCGTATGCGACCGATGCAATGAACTGGAGAGAATGAGAAACGTGCGAAAATCCACTGAAGCTTTAATGTAGTTGAATAGTACCAAACGTACGTATTGCTGATGTTTTACAGCACTTATTTCTTGCTTAATAAGTTTGAATAGGAGAGAAAGAAAGAAACCAAGCCAGGTAGTGAACTGCTATTCGGACTGGCAACTAACGTTATAAGGCAAATGTTCAGCGACAGCTAGCCATCAACTGGAATAGGGACATAAGCGTGGCTCTACACAAAAGGACCCAGGCTTGAGTAAGCGACTGTGCGAAAAGTGAGGTGAGGGGAAAGATGCTTGTTTTCCTTTTCTGTACTTTTTAAGTTTGAATGATGCATTATCATTACCCGAGCAAAATCCGTGCGCGTTTACTCAGAGAAATGTTTAAATGAACAAGGAACGGATGATTGGATGGTGGTCGGAGTGATGCGACCTCTCGGAGTTTAAGGGGGCAATCGATAACTGTTTTCAGCTGAAACGCTATTAAGAGTTGATTGGATACTTTGTTATGCGAGGGACAGTTCAGTGCCACATAACTGAGTGTTTTGGGCTTATCTGAAGAGCACGTTTAAATTCACACTGAGCCGGACGGCAACTTCAATCAATAGAGACACTGGCCGTGACGTCACACACTCTATTCAACGCTTAATTTTATGACACATAACAATTTTTTTTACTTAGCAAGTGCGAACGAATATTTAATCCTATTTAGGCTTTTGATGACGCGTAAAATAATGTATTATGCCCAATTATGTAATTGATTGCGCTAGTACTTCATCTCGCAAATGCATCTTTTGTGTCCACTTGTATAGGCTAGCCTAGATTAGAGACATTTTAACTTTTTTTTTTTTGGATGTTGTTTTGGATGCTCAAAATCACAATTCAAACAGCCTCTTGAGTTATAATTTATGAAAATAGCGAGAGTTGGCTATCACAATGGCAGTAGCTTTAAGAAAATAATTCTTTGGTCATTGTTTACGATTAAAGGATATCTGTTGTTCTGGAACTGTTCATGTAGGCTACGTTACATTTTTGTAAAATGATAAATGCCAGCTCTACTGTTCACTCCTAGTTAGTTTTCTGGAAGCATTCGCGAAACAAAGACTTCTGGTCCACCGAGTCAAAGTCATATTTATTGGCGTTGAAATAAATTAAACTTATCTCAATTCGTTACAAATTTAGAAACATTTTACTAAAGTGTATATCCCGCGCTTTGTGGTTTGATACATCAGCCAGGCGAAATTAACTCTATCACCTGCCGCTCAAAACACCGCCAAGAGCATTTAAACCTCCACAACATCTTTCTCTATCTCTTGAGCAAGACTTCATTTCCATAAAGTCAGATATACTTCAGTTGTTTATACTAATTGGAGGCTAATTTGATTTTATCACCACATTTCATGACTGCGGCTGTTCACAGAAAGAAAATACGTGTGTATAATCATGTGACCGTTGGGAAAATGTTACTTGAGGAAGTCAATAAAGAAACCAAAGATTCGCCAGTGTGAGGAACCTCATGTGGTGATTCAACCGACTAGCTATCTTACCTCCTTATGCTGGTTGTCTGTTTTGTTATAATTTTGCTGTTAAGACAAAACATTTTTTACAGCAATATGTCTTATGAATAAAAACAGATCAAATTCTTTCCAAGAAGCATAACATCTTACCTCCTTATGCTGGTTGTCGGTTTTGTTTTAATATTGCTGTGAAGACACTTTTTTTTCTTTTTTTTTACAGCAATATGTCTTATGAATAAAAATAGATCAAATTCTTTCCAAGAAGCATAACTTATTATATTAGTCAATTAGAATTAGTTACCATCAAATATGCTGCTAGATTAAAGGCATAATTTATATAGGCCTACAGTATTTAAAATTATCATTCATCGTTTACTAATGCTTCTGTTGTTCTAAACCAGCCTGGCCTTCTTCTGTGGAACACAAAATATTGTATTTTGAAAAATGTCTATTTTGTCCATTCAGTTAGTTATTAGGGCTCAATGTTGTCAATGACTGTCATTGTATGGGCAAAAACTGTTAATGTTTGGAAAGACGTGAGGTGAGTAAATGAGGACAGAATTTTCAGTTTTTTTGGTGAACTATCCCTTTAAGACTTTGAAAACAAAGGCCCCAATGCTGATTGTTTTGAACTCTTTCTCTCTCTTTCTCTCTTTTCTCTCTCTCTCTCTCTCTCTCTCTCTCTCTCTCTCTCTCTCTCTCTCTCTCTCTCTCTCTCTCTCTCTCTCTCTCTCTCTCTCTCTCTCTCTCTCTCTCTCTCTCTCTCTCTCTCTCTCTCTCTCTCAGCCATGCCATCAGTGATGGAGCGATCAGGGTCTGGTGTGCTGTCCCGAAGCAGGGCCAAAACAGTCACAAACGGGAACAGCCACCACTCAGAGGAAGAGAGCAGCGATGAGGAACACACACATGGTGTGTCTGACACATTCACACACAAACCCAGCAACACCAAGCCACCATCTGCACCTTTATTCCCTTACATGTTAGAATAGTTTCAATCCTAAATTGTTTATGTGTAAAATGTTTCAATGTATCAGTGTCTGTATGTGTATTCGGTCAAGCATCCCTATTCTCTTTTCCTCCTCTCCCTCCACCCACTTTTCTCCCTCTGCCGTCTGTGAGGATGCACTGCCTGTTTTTAACTCTGCCTGCCTGAATGTGCCTGTGTTTTTTCTTCTTCTCCCTGACCGTCCTTTTTGCTCTTGCTCTTTTAAAACAGACAGTATGATCCGCGTTGGTGGGGACTACCAGGCACAGATCCCAGAGTTTAAACCAGGTAAAGAGGAAGATGGGAGTTAATCTCAGAAGAGATGAATATATCTCTGAACTCCATGCATTTTTCAGTCTGCATGAGCATGATAAGATAAAGGGCTGTGTGTAGGTGTTTCTGTGTGCACTCAAGTTATGGGGAGTAGGAGAGAACACAGCTATAGTCTTTGAGTGTGTATATATTATATATATATATATATATATATATATATATATAAACTAAACAAAAAAAACAGCAGAGAGGCATAGAGAAGTGAAAAAACAAGGTTGTGTGAGGAGGAAACGATTGCTGAGGTATTTGAGAGAGGCTGCTGTGCCGTGTGACAGACATGTTTGTTCTTTGTGTTGACAGACTGTGCATCCCGCTATAGTGAGAATGAACAGAGGAGCATGCTGGTCTGGTCACCAAACAGCCAAGTGTCCGATGCCATGTGTAAGGAACAATTATTCACATATAAAAAGGTCTAAAAACAGCTGAGAGTTTGACTCATTGATGGAGTGCTTTAGAAAAGGAAAGAAACTACTCTTATTCTAGAAAAGAAGCCAGTATACTGTGCCGTTGTATATTGATGCAATGTGTATTTTTTCACAAGATTGCATTGATGTTTTAAGTTTTCTCGATATTCTAGATGCAAAAAGTCCTGCAGATTGAAATGCCTTGTTCTTGAAACTACCTTTAAATTGTGAATCACAATAATCCATTTAAAATGTTGAAATGAATCATGATTCATTAAGATAATGTGCGATATTTAAATGCTTTTCTTTATTTGCATATATGTATAACTAAAAGTAGTTAAATTATGTTGTGTTGTGATATTTGGGTTTGGTCAAAGTAACTGTCTACACACTCTGTTTTCATTCTGCTCTTCATTGTTTTTTTTTTAAACATGTTTCTTTTGAGGTCTAGTGTCGTTTGTATTTCTTTTTTTCTTGCCTAAGAAATATTAAATATTTAAAGAATCCTATAAATGTATTTAAAAAAAAAACACTGAATCAAATTGTTAATTGGATCGTATCTTTTATCAAATCCAATTGATTTGTTTTGAACTTTGAATCAAATTGAAACCCATTATTTTGAATTGATTCACCGTCAATCCAAAGATTCACTGCCCTTCTATTTATGTTTATTTAAATTCTTTGTTTTCTATTATGCTATTGTGATGCCTTTCAATGTATTTATATTGTAGGTACCATCATTGTGTGTATTGATAGGTCGTTAGCAATTCCCATTCCTTGGTACACAGTCACCAAATCTGCCATTTTGGATTGTAAAGAAACTTTATTTTCCATTCTCTCACTCGCAGTGGATGAATATATTCTGATGGCCAAAGAGAAGCACGGATACAACATGGAACAGGTACCATTCCACTTAAATGTTAGGCATGATGGGGAATTCCTCTAGATGGACGCATAGATGACTGTTACAGTGCTTCTGTCTTATATCAACAGGCTCTTGGCATGCTTCTGTGGCACAAGCATGATGTGGAGAAGTCACTGGCTGACCTGGCTAACTTCACTCCCTTTCCTGATGAGTGGACAGTGGAAGACAAAGTTCTGTTTGAACAGGCTTTCAGCTTTCATGGCAAGAGCTTCCATCGCATCCAACAGATGGTGAGCGGGAGGGATGGAGGCAAGATGGGTTATATAAGAGTCATCTGCTGCTCTCACATCTGCCTGCAACTACAGAAGAGCAGGCATCTTGAGATACGGCCCAATGTAGAATCACTCATCCATGTAAAGAGTCATAGAGAGGTCTCACTTTAACACTTTGAGCTGTTGTCTTGTATTGAGACCAACCTGTTGTAATGTCATCCGTTGAAATGTTTTAAGAAAGTTCCAAAAACATCTGACATTGAGTTCACATGCTCAATGTTACAAATTTGATTCAGGACATTTCAGAGTATTAATCAGTTTGTTTGTTTTTCAGCTTCCAGACAAGCTGATCTCAAGCCTGGTTAAGTACTACTATTCCTGGAAGAAAACTAGAACCCGAACAAGTGTAATGGACCGCCAAGCACGCAAGCTCCTCAGCAAGAGAGAAAAGGATGAGAGGTAAAAGGAGAGCAAAAGAGAGAAAGATGGAGAGAAATGACAATGAATCATAACGCTTGGGGCTCTCAGACATGCACGGTTACAAAGTGTGTATTTTTGTTCCTGCCAGTAATGATGAGGTAGAGGAAGGAGAACCAGGCAGTGACAGTGATTTTGATATCAACGCCAAGAAAGAGGTGAGCCTATGGTGTAACAGATAACTAGACTCAATGGCATCTAACGGAACTTAAAACTTTTCTTCCCTATTAGCTTCTCGAACAAGAAAAAATGCGGGACTTGATTTTGTCTATTGATAATTGATTGAATGGTTGTGGTTAGCTATTGCTGTGATGTCATGTGAGTGACAGGTTGTAAAAACATCATCAGAAGAGAAGAGATGATGAAAGTGATTCTAATTAAAGATTGCAAGGGCACACTAATTATTTTTTAAATAATAAATTATTTATGATAAATACTGCAAAATTTCATAAAAAATAAGAATTGTCAACTTTGATTTCATCATGATAACTTTAAACTAACACATTTAGCTAATTCTTTCATAATTAAACATACAGCTTTTAATTCTATATTAATTTAGTGACTAAATGGAATATTTGTACTTATAAAAATCAGTGGTCAGGGACTAGTGAAAGCAAAAAGTTGTTTCAAAATTATTGCAAAAAAATGACCAGTGATACACAGGACCTAAAGATACACATTTTCCTTCAGACATTCATAAGAATTTGACCTTAAAATCTTAATTTAAAAGAAGACTGCATGTGTGCTGCTTTTCAGGCTGCAAAGCTGAACTCTGGAAATGGAGGAGGGAGTGATAAAGTTTCAAGCAAGTCTGTTCCGACTCGGAAAGAGAACCAGGGTGCGCAGTACCGACACCACCCTCTTCGTGCTCGCCGTAGGCCTCCTAAAGGCATGTACCTGGAACAGGAGGACATCGTCACCCTCTCTGCGTCCACTGATTCAGGAACTGTTTCTATCAGACAGCTGGACACACAACTAGTGTCACTTAAGAGACAGGTAATGTGCATGGAAACACACTTTCAGTATCGAATCACAATGTTTTGGTAGTGTTTGTAAGATTTTTAAAGAAATTAATACTTTTAACCAGCCAGGATGTGTTAAATTGATCAAAAGTGACATTTCTATTTCAAATAAATGCTGGTCTTTTGAAATTTCTATTCATCAAAGAATCCTGAAAAAATGTGTTATGGTTACTAAAAAAAATATTAAGCAGCAAAACCTGTTTTTAACATTGATGATAATAAGAAATGTTCAATGAAGAAATGTGATCACCTCTCAGAACATTTTTGGCTCTCTTGTTTTGTTTTTAGGTCCAAAGTATCAAGCAAACCAACAGCGTTCTCAAGCACAACTTGGGTGATGAAATTGAAGGCATGAGACCTTCAGAGGTAAGTTTTCATCTCCATTGCTCTGATACACAAACCACACACATTTGTCATTCACACTACATTGAAAAATTGGAACTGCAGTATATTGTGGTATACATGTAAAAGTTAAAAAGCAAGGCACAATATTAAATGCCATTTAATGTATTTTGAGAGTGTGAATGTAGATACTGATCAAAATGCCATAGTTCTGCTACATTATACCCCTAATTTTTCTGCATGCTCTGCATTTCCTTCAGCCCTCTCAAAAAATCAACACTCGCTGGACGACGGAGGAGCAGCTCCTGGCTGTTCAAGGTGAGCTGGAATATCTCTAATTCCTGATATCCATAAATTAAAGATCAGATCTCAAAATGAATATCCATATTTCATATCGTACATTATAATGATGTGATGCCTGAATTCACCACTGATTTTAGTTTGAAGTGTTATTTATTTAGACAAAATCGAGTAGAATTTTTATATATTTTTATTGGTTATCAGCCAGAGCTTTAAATTAATGCATCCATAGTTAAAAATAAAATAAAAGAATGCTTCTGTAATTCCTGGTTTGAGAGCAGAGAAGATCCTCCCAAAAGATCACTTGTTTACTTGCATATATATATATATTGAAAACATCAAAAAGTAGCTAAATCCAGCTAAGCTAAGACTTAACTTGCTAAAATGTATGTTACAACTAATACCTGTCCTAAAAGTGTGGTAAACATTACTAGTGTTCATAATACCCAAACTGATGGTCTCATGCCAAATTAGGTAGTTCCTATTCACCTCGGAGAAACACTTTGTAATCTTTCATGACACTTTACAGTAATTAAGTCGACATGAAATTAAAATGCTCTTTTCTTGTTTTTGTTATGTAATATTGAAGTATTTATTGTCAATTATTTATCTGTGGGCACAATTTCTGGTTTGTGCCAACTTTAAGAAGTGTCATTGCGCGAGTGCATCCAAAGCTATTACTTTCAAAGTATTAAATGACATTTTAAATCAAGATGTCAGAGGATTTGCAAGTAGGAGATACTACAGATTGAATGCATAATATTGTTTCATTTTAAGCATTGCTGTGAACAGATTTATCATGTAGCTATTTTCCATCCACATGCTCTCCAGCTATTAGGCGATACGGTAAAGACTTTGCAGCCATAGCGGACGTGATTGGCAACAAGACGTCAGCGCAGGTCAGCTCGTTCTTCGTCAGCTACCGGAGACGCTTCAATCTTGAGGAGGTGCTACGTGAATGGCAGGCAGAACAGGAAGTGGTGCAAGGGAGCAGCGGGAGGACTGTGAACACGGAGCTAAATGGGTCGGCAGGAGCGGAAGATGATGAGGTAAGAGAGATTTTGAGTTGTGTAATAGGTGGAATAGGACTTGTTTCAGCAGGCAGGGCTTTTATCTTCGAGATAAAGAACAGTTAACAACAACCGAGGAATTCATTTTCTCTTTTCTATCTTTCTTTGTTATTATAGGTGAAGATGGACGGCATCTCTCCGCCTCACTCTGACAGTCTGTTGCCCTCTTCAGATGCTAGTGTTGGTGGGAACCCCAACTCTGCCCAGCCATCCCCACCCCTCACTCAACCTCCACCCTTACTGCGGCCGGCACCCCCCTCAGCGCCCCCTAGCCTGCTGCGCCAGCCTCCCCCGCTACAGACGCGACCTCTACAAAACCGGACGCCCCACAATCACCCTCCCCCTCCCCCTCCGCTCATCAGACCTGCGGTGGCATCCTCGCTCCACCAGGGGGCACTGAGGAACTCTCTAAGTTCCTCCTCTGCCTCTGCTGGACAGCTGCCGCCCTCACTGGTGGGGCTGAAGGTGGAATCCCCCCAGTCACACTGATGCCATGGAACATTTGCCTTTTTATAATGGTTTTTAGGAGACCTAATTTGGTCTCAAATCAGTGTAAAAGGGCAATGTAGTAATGCCTCTCAAGAGAAATATGAAAAGAAAAAAAAACCCAGAGGTGAACTGGAAGCAAAGCTGGACATGCACCAAAACACGTTTAGCAATTCAGGAAGGATGAAACACACAGTGTGATCTGCTTCTTCACTTCAGGACCGAGAAGAATCCTCCATATAAATGCATATAAACCCCCAGTCTTGCCAAAAAACAAACCCCACGAACCCATCTGTCCTCAGGTCCTACAGCTATACCTCGTGAACAGTTTCAAGCACAACTGCTTCCACTGTAACTACAGCTATTGAAACACCATCTGTCATAAAAAGCTCAGCGGAAGCTGGAAGTTTAACCAAAATTGTGGGGTAAAACCTTATACACTGGAATTAAAAACTGCCACGACAACAGACTCAGTTGTTCCTTCCACCATCTCTATGGCAACAGCTGCACATCACCTAGTGTGCATGACTACAGGCACTGCCGAGTGTTGTGAAGTACACCTGGTGTCAGGAAACTCACTCTGCCATTGAAGAGCCATGCTGATAGAATCGTCCTGGGTGAAGCGTTTTTGTCGTTTGTATAATTAGGTCCTTGAGATAATGTTAGGTAGTGAATTTATGTAGTAATAGTAAATATTGACTAAGCACTAAGTGATGCAAAATACTTGATTTTTTTTTGTTGCAACTCTGAAATACACTGATTTCATCTCGCTCTTAAAGGCACAAACACAGAAGCATCAAAACACTAAAGATGATTCCCGAGGAAGCTCGTACGAGAGTACTCGTCTCTTCCAAAATGTTGTATGTATGTGAGAACTGTTTACATATGAACTGGATTTGCTTGTGACTATTTTTGTTTTAGATTTTTTTTTTTTTTCAGAATAAAGTGAAAATGACCAGACGAGTTTGTTGTTACTCTATGTAAACTACAGCTATTTTATACAAGACCCTAAAATACACATGCACTAATAGGTGATGATACACATTATCCTTAATCGGGTTCCAAACAGGTGCGAATGTGACACATTTTTAGTAATTTTTCACAGAAATATGAGGCAACATGATGCTTTCCGCAGGCGATCAGAACAGGTTTCCAAATGGGTCTGGGGGCCACAAGGAGGTCCCACTAGATTCGTTTTTCAGCTGTCTAAAGTTAACATGTAGACTTAAGATAAGGAATAAGCAATACTTTTTTAACACATGAACAAAATTAATATGATTTCATTTTGTTTTCTAAAGATATAAATCATAAGATGGATCGTGATTATTTTGTCGTTGACAGCCATAGTTCAACAGTCAGAAAAAAAACTAAACAAATCTGCATTGTTCTGTGAATAACCGTATTTGACCCATGATGTGTGAATGGAATCGTACTGGATAACGTCACACACGCGTGTCTAGAGAGTGTTTTCGGTGTGGTTTCAGTAACTTACAGAGTCTGAGATGGCAGGTTTTAGAACCAGTCACTGCCTTCCTTCGGAGCTGTTCCCGCCAGTTTTTATTTGTGGTCTGCGCGCGACTCAATGCTCCGCTCTCCATTCAGGTAGGAGGCTACGTAAACGCAGTTGTCCGTTAATCAAGATTTTACAGACTTTCTAGTGTTATACAAATCTGTATTCATAAAACTTTTTTTTTACCTGACTCTTTGCTGTTTTTTAGTGTCCATTTTTGACAAATTGCGTGGGAAACAACATTTGACTACTAAAACCATTGTAGGCAAAAAAATTGTACAGCCTTTCCAAAACACATCTATGTGTGGAAACTTTGCATGCACATTCATGCACTATAAAATAGTCAAAACATTTTAAAAAGTAAGTAGTTTTACCAGTGTTTAAAGAAGTTTAAATGTGGGTCAAACTTACGTCGTACCTTCTTTCGTGGGTTAGGTTTAAAATATCAATAATATTTTAGTTTCTTATGGCTTTAGTACAGTGATTATAAAAAGCCAACAATAAAATCTTAATGTTTCTTATACAGTAATTTTTCCTTCTATATGAAAAAATACAGCTGCCTTTAGTTTTAGTCTAGAACTTAATATTCTAGAACTTCTAGAAGTGGTCTCTCAAAAGGGGATCATCATACATGGGGATCTCCAACATTTTTGGAAACCCCTGGTTTAGGACAAAAACCCCTCAGATTTAAAGTAGATTTATCATGGGATTTATCACAGACAGCTTGATTTTAATAGTTTTATTACTATCATTGATCATAATCATCTTTGCACAAAAAAAAAACATTTGGTGTATTTCTATGTGAACCCTCCTATCCCGACAGCAAAGAGTCTGAACACAAATAATAAAATTACAGCAACGAAAAACTTGTGAATAAAAATATCAACCCTGAAAAATAAACAATACTTAATATAATTGGATCCCCAGCACCTTGAACAAATGATCAGTTGTGAGAACAGCAAAGTACATGACAAAAAAGAAAAAAGAAAATCATTATTTTCTATGAAGATTTAAAACACACATGTGCACAGATCTGATCCCAACCCCCCCCCTCCTCTTTACACAACAAGAGGTGACGGTGCACCCCATGTCAACTAGAGGATGCATGCAAGCATGTACAGCTCAGCAGAAATGGATGGAAACACACTGTGTTCTAGCTTGTTGCCAGTGTACTCTTTTGCTCTTTTTTTTACGCAGACACATCTGCAGGTTGGTTCCTGTCTGCTCTAATTACTGATCTGCTTGTGCGATAATGACATCTGAACTGATTTCAATAGTGAAAATGATAATGCCAACAAAATATTGGAATTAACAGAACACCAATATTTGACTCTCCATGGCAGGTACTTGTGGTCTCAAGGCTACGTATTAATAGTCTCTGCATTGAATATGAAACGATGCAAGCCTTTTGGTTATTCAGATATGACACTCCATCATCATCGTCATTCTCTCTCTCACACACACACATACACATTCAATCACAACACGCTTTCATAAAGAGAGTACCATCAAATGAGTAACGCCAAAAAGCCACCTACAGACGAGACGGAGGTGGAAAGTTCTTGGCTTGAACCATGAAAGGTCGTGGATGCAGAGGAGAGCAGTTTGGCATCAGTTCCTTAGTCACGAAAATGGCATGGGAATGATTAGTTGCGTGGATTTTGTCCTTTAATGTCTTTTCCAGTGACTTTTTTTTAAGCATGAGGAGAGTATTTGCTGCCCCATAATCCTTAGTGACAAAGTGGGGCAAGAGTGTGAAAGGTTCAGTGGGAGTCATGTGGTGCTTTTTTCAGACATTCTTTATACAAAGGCATAGAACGATCAAGAACACGAGACCACAAATAAAAGAAAAATAATTAGTTTTTCCTAGGAATAATATTAAAACATAATCATTGGTAAATACAACAATGAAACACATTTAATTTCTTTAAGAAAATAAAAAGGCAACAGAAATTCACCCATTCCAGTGCAGCAAATCTAAACCCAGCCGATTAAGAAATAAAATCACCGTAACCAGAATTTAGTCCTCTCAGTATTGATCAAGTGTGCTGGCCCTTACTGAACAACGGTGAGGCGTAACCCTGTTGATAGATTAAGAGGAAGAAATAAACACAGATAGAGTGTGTGTTTCTCTCTGAAGGGGGCACACACATAATTGTCCACCTCCACCCTGTGATTCTGAAGTCAATGGCCACCCCTCTTTCAAGTTTGCCGTTTTATGCTCTGTCTGTTTCAATAGGCAATAGGTGCGTTTGTGTGCGAGAGACTGAAATGAATTGCAGAAACAAACCGTGTCGAGACCCGTCGGCTCTCTGAATTGAACATTTTCAGAACAAGAACCTGCAGAGTTTTTACCCTTCTAAACCTGAATCCCCATTCTGTGCAGGATTGAAGGGCCAGTGTGCAATTTTTCCCCCCGTTTGTATGAATCTGATCTTAAATCTCTCTCTGTACCTACCCATACGAGCAGATTGTGTTTGAGCAGTATATTCTCCATTCATCCCTGTTCAGAGACTTTAAAATGCTACTTTCGCATCTCTCTCCTCTCACAGTTTCAGCTCGTTGGCGATTTTGGAGGCGATGTTTTTGAAGGCAATGGACGTCCCGGATATCCTCTTGAAGCGTACGCCGTTGAGCGAGAGGCGGGGCAGCTTGCACACCTCCATCTCCCACTGCACAAAGTCGTCACGGGCGGGATTGCCGGCCATGCACAGCAGCATGTAGCACTCGCGTAGCTCGTACTCGCAGCTGTTGGCGTCGAGAACCTTCCGAATCTCCTTCATCATCTCGCCGGGCTCCATGGAAGACGTGGTCTTCATGCTCCAGGTGAAGCGCAGCGAGCGAGGCTTCGTCTGGTCTTTAAGCGAGGACACGGGCGCTGTCGGAGGAGTCCCGTCGCCCGGGGAGGAGGAGGAGTCTTTGTTGTCGTCTTCTGGCCCTACACTGGTCTTCTCCGACTTCTCTGCGCTGCTGAGCATCGTTCTGGGGAGACAGGGATGGACAGAGAAGGATGGAGGTGGGGGAGGTTGAGAGAATAATATCAGTAGGGGGTGAATGAGGACAGAAAGAAAGGAAAAAGAACAAAGAGGATGTAGGAAGGTGTGTGGGAGAAAAGTGAGAAATTGTTGAGAGAGAAAAAAGGAGGGTTGAGGGAATTTGAGGGTT
Organism: Rhinichthys klamathensis goyatoka; assembly: GCF_029890125.1. NCBI lineage: Eukaryota > Metazoa > Chordata > Actinopteri > Cypriniformes > Leuciscidae > Rhinichthys > Rhinichthys klamathensis. The sequence goes on along the minus strand of NW_026606794.1, from coordinate 1,062,101 downwards.
GAAGAGTCAGAGGGAGGGAGAGAGAGGATGAGGCAGTGGACATGGTTGGAGAGAGACATACGGCAATAATCAACTGGAAACGTTGCAGAGGAAAGGAGAGCGCATGCGTGTGTTCATGTGCAAATTGATGTGGCGCAAACACATGGAACAGAGAAAGGCTTCTGCTTCAAATGAACACCTTTCACTCTGAGGCATTCTCGTGTCTGCTGCACCTCACACGCCGAAAGTAGAAATTGGAAGTTTTATTGACTCTGGACTGAATATGACAGCTGAGCCCGTTAGTGTGACTTTAAGAAGCTTTGAATCTCAGCCTTAAGAAGACTAAATATGATTCAGCTCGTTCAAATCACTAAATGACACTCGGTGACAAAAGGAGAATCAGGTAACTGGGTAATTAAACACTATGTGTGTCACAATCAAGAATGCTTAATGCTGCATTTAAGTCCTGCTGGGAAGCTACTGACAAATGCGGAAAATGATGTTGTTGGTAAAAATGACGCATTGGGCAATTTCATGTTTCATGAAGCTTTTCACTATGCACATAAGGTGTGTAATTGATGCTTTATCTACACTACAGTTCAAAAATGTATTAAAGAAATGAATACTTTTATTCAGCAAGGATAAACAAAATTCATCAAAACTGGAGTAATAGCTTCTGAAAATTCAGCTTAGCAATCACAGGAATAAGAGTTCAAAAATCAAGTTTTGAATGTTGTTTATGTCTATGTGGTGTTTTTAATATGCTTTAAGACAAACCATGTGCAAATTCATAAGTCAGCACCATTGCTGAGTATTTTCTCTTTAAAACTGCAGTGAACTAAAGACAGTCTTAAAAACACGGTTTGAAACCGGCTGTTTCTTACGTCACAAACATGTTGTGACCAATCACATCAACATGCGGGGGGGGCTTCAGCATATCATTACTAAGCAGGGGAGTCTCAAGAGGAGCAAGGTTATCCTGGTATATTTTTCTGTTGATATGAAAAATCAGGTACTTTTAGCAATATAGCGGGTGAATTATGTTCATGATGTCTATTACGATGTTATGATGAACTATATGCCCTTTTCCAATGATGTTCTAAGTTGTTCATAGTGTTTCTAAGGAGACTGATTTTTAGAAGGCAGACTGAGATGTGAACAGGAATATGGTTTGTGTAACATTAGCAACACCTTATTAGCTATTTGATAATATAGTCAAGCAAAAAAAACGTTATGTGTCCGACATTATAAGGGCGATACCATTATGCAGCGTTTACTACAGTAAAGTTGAGCGAGTGCATCAGGTTTTCTGAGCTGGTGTGAGTGAGTGGAGGCAAGGACTAATTTGCATATTCATGAGTCTGAGTATACTAAATGAAGGAAGGGTGTAGAGTTACATTCAAGCTATTTTAAGGCATGAATAAAAAAAATTCACATGAAAAAAAGTTTAAATATGTCATTTTGGTGATTAAAGATGAGTTTTAAGGGATCAAGTTATTGACTACAGGGGGACTTTAAAATATATTCAAAATAGAAAACAGTTATTTTAAATTGTAATAATATTTCACAATATTACTGTTGTCACATAAATAAATGCAGCCATGGTGAGAATAAGTGGCTTTTTTTTTTTTCACCACACCTAACCTTTGAACAGTAGTGTACTTTACTTCCGCTGAAAAAGTTTGGTCTTTTAAACCTCTTGCCTAATAAACTAGCAGTGATATTTTCTGACAAGCTTTATCACTTCATCAGCAGTAACCAAAATGCCTACAAACTAAATTGTAAAACTTAATTATGACCAATATTTAGATTTTTGTTGAATATTTTGACACTTTGATTCTATGAAGATTCTTGAATTGAAACACCCCTAACCGAAACAGTCAGAAAAAAACTGGTTATTAAGATATTGTGAAGGCATCTATGCATGGTAAAATTATAAATAAAATCATATGACTTAAAGGCAGCATTACATTGGTCTGATTTGCAATATTTAAAATGAATACAATACTAATACTACTTTTGGTTCCTGATCATGATGATGCTAAAAAATATCTGAGACCAAAGTCCAAAGTGAGGTGCATCGCAAATGTGTTCACAGCATTAAAGATTTGATTATTATAAGCTGTGCATAGTCAGAAAAACATAAGCAGAAACCTTTCAACTGTGCATGTGTTTGCCAAATAGAAGACAGGCAGAAATCTGAAATTCATTCTTTGTGAACACAAATTATGAATCGACTAAAAATCAAAACATACACTCGCACATACCCATCCACACACTGCAATTAATCCACCAATTAAATCCCACTAGGTAACTACCAATATTTGTTAAAAACCATTTAAAAGCCCCTTTGCTGCCCAATTACACCTCTAAGGATCTACTGATTAGATCTGATGAAGAAATCCTTGTTTTGTTCTCACCTGCTTCCCTCCTCTCGACCCTCTCCCTCATAGGGGCTCCTCGAAAAAAATTGCAAGGTGTTTAGTCTTAGTCTGAGTTCTAGTTTAACTCAATCAGTACAGTGAGCAGGAAGGGGAAGGATGGTCTAGTGCCACATTAGTTTATGAAAACATTTACCCCTCCAGAACCACCACATTCCACCAATTCACTTGTTCATTCCCATTTTAACACTACTTTCAGTTCTATTTATGCAGTGTAGAGCCTCTTGCCTAGACCTTGAGTGATATTGCTTTAATATATTATTTATAACGCTTATCGATTTTACGATTATGGTGCGACAACAATAGTGCTCACTCACAGTTACTGTGCTGATCTACTGTATGCAACAATGGAGTCATGTATGTGCAATGCCAATGAACAGATGAATCAGACAGACTGCTTCAGTAACATGAAGTGGGGTGGAATGATGCAGGTCTTTCCAAGATGTTCTAAAGGATTCTAGTCCCATCACCATGGTAACTACTCACATCCAACAGTCACCTGCCCCTATAGTCTGTCTGGCCGAGCACACAAGCATCCCGAACATGCCACCAGACACACAGACAGACAAACAGGCCCTTAGCAAACTGGCATCACTGTCAGAGCCTTTCTGCTAAGAGTCATATGAAAACACCACACAGAGGACAGAAACACACACAAACTCAGTCACGTGGACAGACAGGGAGGATAAAACACAGTTGGAGAAACAGCTCAGGACTTTGAAGGCTCTTCATGATATAAACGGTAAAAAACAAGCAAAGCAGCATTTGACTGTTTAAAGCTCTGAAAGAAACATGAAAAATTAAACTGGATGAATCCTGCAAAGAATAATTGGTTGTGTCACCAACAGGCATAACTTACAAAATACAGGCTTCAGGTTTGACCACCAGAGGGCGCAAAGACATATTTCCTTCAATAAGCTGCTCGCTTGCGCCCTCTGTTGGGCTCTAAAACGATATAAGCACCACACATAACTTCAGTTACGTAAATAATCATGTCAGAGGAAGAAAATGTCTTTCATTTGTTAATTCAGACTCCATGTATCTGTGCCAGTGGCCCAAGTGGTTAGTGACAGACAGATGGTGACATCCATTCACCAGGTGCCTGTGTGCGAGTGAGTCATCAGTCAAACAGATTTAGACAGTGCCGCATAAACAGAGAGAGAGAGAGAGAGAGAGATGTGCGATGGGGAAGTTTGGCTTTAGGTGTTTGAGCAGGACAAAGCCTGGCAGCTGGTCGGTCTCAGCTTCTGTAGCTGTTGTCATTGTTAATGAGCAAGTGAAAAAAGAGAGAAACCCTCCTGAAGTTGTTCTGCACAAGATAACATCAGTCTCGGTCATCCTTCAACCTTTTTTCTTTAAAATTTCCTTTAAAAATACATGACATTAACACTTGTAATTACAATGGCAGAATGTCTTACTAGAATTGACTTTTATATGATCAAAATGAATTATAATTGCTAATAGTATTTTGTTTCCCTTTTTTGCTCAGATGTTCAAGCAACGTCTTCCTCTTCTTGGCACATAGAGGAAGTCATGGGGTAACAACCTATGCCAAAACAATTACGACATACTCTACAGTTCAAAAGTTTGAGGTCGGTAAGATTTTTTAAATGTTTTTTGAAAGAAGTCTCTTATTTTCATCAAGGATGCATTTATTTGATCGAAAATACAGTAAACAGCAATATCGGGAAATACTACAACGTAAAATAACTGTTTAATATATTTTAAAATGTAATTTATTCCTGTGATGGTAAAGCTGGATTTTCAGCATCATCATTACTCCAGTCTTCAGTGTCACGTGATCCTTCAGAAATCATCATATCTTATTATCATCAATGTTGAAAACAGTTGTTTAATATTTTTATGGAAACCAAGATACTTTTTTTCCTCAGGATTCTTCGATGAATAAAAATTTCTTAAAAATAAAATAGAAATCTTTTGTAACTTTTAATTAATTTTATGCATTCTTGCTGAATAAAAGTATTTCTTTCTAAAGAAATACAGACCCCAAACTTTTGAATGGTAGCGCATGCAAATGACCATGCTTGCTACTTTTTCCATGACATCATATCCTATTAGCCATCTTAATTATGACCTCAGGTCTTGTTATCAAAGCCCTGTGTTATTTGAGCAGCCAGAGAAACTAGTCACACAAAGAATCTGGGGCACACAGGTGAGATCACCAGGTAAACTGACAGGGAGGGGGAAATGAAAGGATGGAGATGGGGAGGAAAGGCGCTGAGTGTTACTGTGGTTGAAGGCGGTGGTGTTTTTAGGGCTGAAGTTGGTCGTTAGTGCTGGTCATGACATTGCACAAAAAATAAACAACCAGGAAAAAGGGCCAATCACAGAACACACTGAGGGATGTAGACAAGGAACAAGGAAAGAGAAATAAAAAGGTCAAAACAAGCCTTAAACAGGGGGGGGGGGGGGGGGGGGCGGAGGTCATGGTCATCATTGCCTACCTTCTGGGGAATCTGAATGACAGATTTCTACAAAACAAAAGTAAAAGAAAAAAAAGGAAAGATATGTATATATGTAAATTGAAGAGCAAAAAAAAAAGGTAAATGAAAACGTCAAAGTTGTCAGGTTGCTTTGGTCACAGCAACAATCAGTCTGTGGTTATTTGATGGGTTATCGGTTTAAACTGTACAGAATGAGCAAATAACATTAGTAATCGGGGTCAAATGCATGCAATTAAACTATTAAGTCAATTATTAACACTCATAAAAGGGTTGGAATGCTTACACAAACTAAGTAGAGTTATGTAAACTGCCTAATCTAAAAGTATTTTTAAAGCCAGCATGAAATAAACTATGCCCAATTAATCAATGCAAATTATTCCAAAGGAAAAAAGTTTATCAGAACTTTATCACTAGCTCTGCCTCTGACATGACTAACCTTCATGTCACACCTAAGCCACACAAGTGGTGAAAATAATCTTAACCAAGAGCCAGTAGTTATTGTTTCAGCCAAACTCATTGTACGTAATGCTGCCTTGCTGATAAAAAAAATCTTGCAAATTGTTAAAGCAGTAATTGAATGGTATATATATATATACTACCGTTTCAAAAGATTGGGGTCTGTAAGATCATTACCGTTTAAAATAACTGTTTTTTATTATATTTTAAAATGTAAATTATTCCTGTGATGGCAAAGCTGAATTTTTAGCAAGTCATTACTCCAGTCTTCAGTATCACATGATCCTTCAGAGAAACACTCAAGAAGCACTTATTATTATTACTATCAATGTTGAAAACTGTTGTGCTGCTTAATATTTTTGTGGAAACTATGATACTGAACATGAACAGAATGTTTAAAAGAACAGCATTTATTCTTTAGTAACATTACACATGTCCATACTGTCACTTCTTAATCAATTTAATTAGTAGTCCTTCTTGCTGAATAAAAGTATTCATTTCTTTAAAAAAAAAAAAAAAAATCTTAAATGACCCCAAACTTTTGAACGGTATTGTAATAAAGATCGTAGCAATTATATCAATTATGCCCACTTTTAACAATCCAAATGGATATTCTGTTTAATTGAGCAAAATGTCATATTACAGAAGTAAAATGGTTTGCGAATGCAATTTCATGTTGACCTTAAGAAAGGATGTTTACATTAATTTATTAAAGCGCACAAATCTTGTTCATGCTTGAACATGTACACAAAAGGACACAAAAACAAACAGACAGATGCACATGGACAAAATTGAAAACGTCATCTTTCATTTCACCCTTTTGAAATCTGAGACTGAATACAAATGAAAGACTACTGACCATGAAGGTGTGTTCTTTCGTTTCCTCAGTGTTTCTGAGGGATTTCGAGTCTAGCAGTTTAAACATGACTGCCTAGATCCAACAGAACAGTTTGGTGATATGCTATTAAAGAAATGTAGCAACGTAACCCATAATGTAAGCCTTAAGTTTCTTTTGTAAACTGCTATTGCGGCACTAGTGAGTGGATGCCAAGGTGTCCCCTCCACAAGTATTTATAGAGCAGGGGAATGCAATACCTCAGCTGTTACCAAGGATACTGTCACCACGGAGGTGCAGAAAAGGTAGATATGTGTTGGGAGTGTGTGCTGGAACTCGGAGACGGAGATGATGAAACTGATGAGAAATCTGCATGTATATAAATGAGCTGAGATTCGTGTTGGGATTATGGGGACTGACAGCACTTTGATTGCCTTATGAAGGCCTGACCTTGTGGGTGAAATTATGACAATACCCAACACCCTGTTGAACAATGTGCCGGTGCTTTGCAAGGACAAATCTATTGCAAAGCTGTTTGATCAAAGATGGACAACCAAGCAGCCGATTTCTACATGCTAACTGAATATAAAGACAGACTCTTTTGAAAAAACCCTCAGCAGGAGGTGTGAGAATGTGCTGATGTGTCAGTGTGGTCGTCTTTCACTTTGTCTCCAAGTCTCTTTCTGTTCTTTTTCATCACCACCTAATCCAAATTTAACTGCTGAAAATACCCGGGATTCATCACACTCATCCTCACACCACCACGCACAGGCTTCTTCCCGTGCCATTAACACTTCTCGAAATCAATGACTTTCATTCCTATGTCAATTTAATAATTTATTAACACTCTTTTGTCTGTCTCACCTGCGCACAAACTTGGAGGTGAACTTGCTGAAGATCCCGGAAGCACCGGGTCGTCGTTGTTGGCTGTTTCCATGGGAGAGGGAAGGGGAAGCGGGGGCTCCGTGGTACGGCGAACCCTGTTGGTCCCGTGCGCCCCTCTGCTGGCCGAGGTGGAAGGTGTTGCGGGTGGGCACCCCTCTGGGGAAGTTGGTACGGTCCGTCCCAGCTGCGCTGCTGATATTGTGGGCTGATGGGGAAGCGCCAGGTGCTCTCTGTGGGGGATCACTGTGACAAAGCAATTTTCCCCAAACAAAAGAACATAAATAAAGATGAGGACATAGCAGGATTAGTATCCCCCCCCCCCCCCCCCCCACCCACCCCCCCAATTTTTGTATTTTTTTTTAAATGTATATTTATTTATTTAAATTTTAAATAAATTTGATTATAATATATACGTTATTTAAATGCATTTAAATGTTTTTTTATTTAAATAAAATAAAATAGGGCATGGAAGGTTGATTTTCACTGTCTGCAGAAAGAATAGCCACTGATAATGGGTGTTTCAAACCTACATATTCAAAGGAGATTCAAAATGTAAATACTTGATTTATGCATTTATGAAATCTCCATAAAATCATGTTGAACTTTAAAAAATATATATAAATTTGAATTATGGTAGAACAATAGATTATGTATCAGGAGCTCTGTTCTGGCTCTTGCAGTGCTCTAGAAACTTATATTATGTAATCTCAAAATAATTAAATATGTCGACTGCAGAGAGAGAACACACACATCATATCTCTAACCCAATGCATAGACCTTTAATCGGCTTAATCTAACACACACACAACACAGAAACACACAGATCAGGGATATTGTGAAACTCGCTCACTGCAATTTGTGTGTGTGAGTGTGAGAGTAAGAGTGTGTGTTCATCCAAGCGAGTGCAGTGAAACAGAACACCTCCCCCATCGCTGTCCTTTCTGCACACTGTCTGTGAAAATCTCACCCAACCATGTCAGGTCCATGCCAACATCTGTTTAAGTGCCAACCAGTGTAGTAGAACCTAGTCGGAACCAGTCGCCAACTGGAACAAGCACAGCCAGAGAGGTCACATGACTCTGGGTAACTGAACCTGCCAAAGCTAGATTATAATACACTGTCCATCCACTTCAGCCAGGAAGTGAAGTGTGCTGGACCCTTCTCAGAAGCATAGCTGTGTTTGGAATAATGAACTACGATCTGCTCTGTATACGGACACCAGATTATCATCCAGAACATCCAGACATTTTTGTTGCTACTGATTTCACAAGGTTACACACACTGGTCCACTTCTAGAAAATGAAAACTTTTTAAGATTTCAACTTAATAAGTCAACATGAAATGCCCATTTACTTTCACATTTCTGGTCTTACTGTGCATGCTACTCCAAAGAAATATATTAGTGTATACACTTTCTGCAATCCAATCACTTCTTGATGGATTAAAATTAAATTAAATGGCAGAATTTTTAGGATCTAAACAATTCCTGATCAGTGCAAACCAGTGTTATTTTAGTATCATTGATATAGTCTACATGAAAATGAGAAATGTTGAATTGGCAACTAGCCGACAAGTTTTTATTTAATTTCACAATATGTAAACTTTTTTTTAATTAATTAATTTGAGTTTTAGTTAACGATAATATCCCTTTTCCTCATGGATAATGGTAACGGATAAAATGAAGTCCTGATCAACAATATCATCATTGAATATTCAGTTTCACACCAAAATGTGTCACATTATGGAAGTAAAATGGATTTCGACCATCATTTCATGTTGAGTTTGACTCTAAAACATTAATTGGTTGATGGGGATCAGTATTTACAATGCCACTGACTCAAACAAGCATTTTTCTTTTTTTTATTTGGCCACGCGATTGTTTGATATCCCCCCCCCCAACCCCCCCCTCCTCCAAACCAGTTCAGGGGATATCCCGCCCTGCAGCCGATTCTAAAGATTTCATTTGTCATGTCAATCACTGCACTGACTGCCAACACCAAACACTGATCCCTAAACGTACCCGTCACTGTAACCTTAACCAATGAAATTAGCTGCAGGGCGGGATTTCCGCTTAACTGGTTTGGGGGGGGGGTTCACGCTTTGGCCACAGCCTTAGACATCCACCATAACTTACCTTCTGCAGATCCACCTACAGCCCAACACACTGCCTAAATAAGACCTTCTCAAACCCTCTTTACACAAAAGTTCACAGAAGTCATCAGTAACACTTCAGGTTGGAGTGAACGGGAACCTGAATCACTGTGCACATCACTAGGATAGTGTCTAACTATCACAATACCATGGAGCAAAAAATACTCAGGGGCAAATTTGGGGAAAACGTTATCTACAAACTCTGGATGCGCAAACTAATACACACAAACATGACACCTAAGCAAGGGACTAAGATTTTCCCATAGTAACACAGTAGTATGTTAGATATGGCACACAGCTGGATGTTTAAAGTAAAAATAACATACGAGCACTCACTCTAGCAAATAGGAGCAGGAGCTTAAGAAACAAACCCACGCCACTGCAAAAACACATCTGCAGTTATGACGCATGTCAGAACATACATGAGACATGCATCTAGTATTATTTTCACATATTCCATTTATATTTTTCTCTTTAGTGCAGAGATTTTCACAGTGGCGAACCACATGGTTCTAAGGTGTCAAAGTGAAAGCCCTTACACGTGACTCGCGTCAATGTTGGTTACCCTCGTGCTAATTGTTGTAATGAAAAGTTCAGTTTGCCTCTGCACTGACCCTTCAACAGAGTTTGGTGTGAAAATCCAAACAAGATGTAAGAGGGATTGATCCGGGGGCAACCAAAAGTTTTCTGAGATTGTTTTTTCTTACATTTATGCATTTGACATTCAAGATACAAATTTGATCCGTTCATGCATTCACTGGGACAGAAACCAATGACCTTGCCATCGCTAGTGATCAGTTCTAAGTTCAAATACAATATTTTCAGTTTACTTGAAGCAGCCTTGCAAAAATGTCTTTCCTGTAAGCTATTTGAAGTATCCGTGGAGGTCAACGCTTGTGTCCAGACTGAGTCACGTGAAAGAACCTTGAGAGACAGATTGAGCCACACTATGTGCTGTACATGGTCTCTCACTCTCTCACTCACATATATACAGTGAGTGCACAGATCTGAATATATGGCCCTTGCACTGAGGTACGATTCACTCCAGAGGGGAGACAGTGCACAGGGGGCAGAGAAGCACAGAGAAGTGAGAGAGATGATGTAACAGAGCAGCGGTACCTTCTCTCAATGGTCCCCAACCACGCTCGGAAGAGGCTCAGGTCACTGCATGCAACAGACCAACCATTCACTTGCAGCGGCACTAACAGGCTAACACGAACCATTGACACTTTACGCTGCAGCGCTACAATTGATGGTGTGTTTCTGACGTGGTCAGTGTTTAGTGTGAATATGCGGTTTTATTTGTGGCTTTGTGCAACTTTCATCAGTGATAGTCCAGAGAGGACAGGAAACAACGGTTAAAGGGGGGGAACATGATTGAGAAATCATTTGGCTGTAAAGTGAAGTGGGGTCTGTGTTGAATTATTGTAATTTATCCACACTGCACATTCACATGGTTGTTAGGTAGAAACTAAGAAAACAACATCAATGTTCCCATTCTTAAGGTCCAGGTATCACCGTTCACATCCCATCTTAACAATCACTCATGACTTCATAAAAGCTGTAATAAATATTATTATTTCTTATTTACTCCTGAAATCCTTGAGAAAAAAAAAAAAGCATGGCTGTTTTTTTGCACAATGAAAGTGGTTGACCAAAAATATCTTGCTGGTTAAAGGGGCAGTTCACTCCAAATAAAAAATTCTGACATAATTTTCTGGAAGAGAAGTCGAGATTATCTCATACTGTGGACCACCAGCCAAAACATATGTTGGTGACTAGCTGTGCTTGTGTTTTCAGCAGGAATATGAAAATTTGTCTTGTTTTGTAGCACAACCGTCTCCCAGTGTTGACTTTGTAGACTCTTGTCACTCCCTGGCTTCCTGCAAGCTTTTTCCACGCCAAGTAAATGATTTCTAAGAATACATAACCCCCCTGAGACATGCTACAGTTCCCAGATTTGGGTTCTCTCTTTGGTGACGTGGGGACTTGCCTGGGCCGGTGTGAGTGCAGGTCTGTGGGACAGGGATGGGCAGAGGTGGAGAGTGACTTGTGATGGCGGATGCGTGAGGAAGAGACTGATGAGGAGAGCACGGCGCCGGCCGAAGCCGTGGAGGCGCGGGACCCGGGGGTGCTCAGGCTGAGGGGAGAGAGACAGCGGCCCCTCCGTACACACACGCACAAATCGACACACACATTAACACGAGTGTGTGCGTATGTGTGGAGGGAGGCAGGGAGGGAGGGAGGGAGAAGCATTCCATTAGAAACAGCACTTTGCACACATTAGATAGAGTGATAAATAGACCGACAGTACGACAGAGAGATAAATAGACAGACAGATTGATGATAGATAGGCAGACAGACAGATAGATAGACAGACAGAGAGACAGACATAATGGTAGATAGATAGACCAATAGATTGACAGACAGATAGATGGATGATAGAGTTAAAGCCAAAGAGCAATAGATAGAGCAATAGACAGAGAAATGAATGATAGAGCAATAGATAGGAAGATGGACTGAGTGACAGACAGACAGACAGACAGGCAGACATAGATAGATAGATAGATAGATAGATAGATAGATAGATAGATAGATAGATAGATAGATAGATAGATAGATAGATAGATAGATAGATAGATAGATAGATAGATAGATAGATAGATAGATGCATCTGGGCATCTAAAGTGAGAGACAGTGGTGTATGGTACAGGAGAGAGGGGGAGAGGGAGTGAGAGAGAGGTCAAACAGAGTGCTGATTTCACAGAAAAGCACAAAAGAAACACACACACACCCACACACCACTATGCAGGGATTAGTTGAGCTTGTGGTGGAGAAATAACATGCTATCACCTTGCTATGTGGCAGAGAGAAGCTAAGCCTATTACAGACGACTACAGCAACCTTACAACAGAGTTAATGGTGCTTTTTTTCCATCACAAGCCACCCTAATCCATTTAAAGCTATACATACGCTCACACTCACAGAGACACAAAGTTGCACACGCTCACACAGCTCAGACAGAAGAAAAACAAAATGAGAGTTCAAAGACAAAGGAACCAGAAGAGAGAGAAAGAAATGGAAAAGTAGAAGGATGTGTGGAGAATATTTAACCCGACACACTGTCTGAATGCCTTCAGAAAATCTCATGAAAAAACAAATCAGCAAATCCTGCAGGAGCATTCAAAGGACAAAAGGTTATAACCCTTAAATACCCCATGAAATCATTTAATGAAAGCAGTTTTCTTTCCAGTGCTGAAATATTCGCTACTTAAACAGGAAGTTGGGGTGGGACATAGTGAAGGCCTTTTAAAAAAAATAAACTTTAGATTACATCACATGATTTGCTACTTGCTATTGCTACTCAGAAGTTGATATTAGGAACATGTGATGTTCTTATTCCAGAAAGCATAACTTGAGTGCATGGGGTATTTAACACAGTCTCACTGACATACTTACACATATACACCCATAGAGAACTAAAGCATCACAGCACAGCTCTAACAGAAACAGTTGAAGGCTTGTTCACACCTAGTTCAAGGGATACTCCACCCTCTCATCATTTACTCACACTCATGCCATCCCAAAATGTACATGACTTGTTTTCTTCAGATGAGCACATACATTTTTAGTAAAATAATCTCGGAGTTCATATATTGCAAGTGTGCGAGACCCTCAAAACCACACAAAGTGAACACGACAGTAATACAAGACCCGAGTTGATGAAACAATGTGTCCGATAGATGTAAGAAAAATAATATAATTTTTTTTTTTACTATAAACTGTTATACAGTTTCATGAGTCAGCACGTTGTGCAACTCGCATGACAAGAGCGAGCTTGTCATGCTTCAAAACGTGCTGACATAGCGCTTCACAGTGCTCTCATGAATCAGCGTATGACATTTGGCCAGAAAAAAAACAACATTTAAAATAAGTCTTTTTCTTACATGCATCATTTCGCTACAGAAGACATTGATTCATCAATTGCCATCATATGAATTATTGGCATTTTGCATGGTTTTTGAAGTGTCAATTTATGGACTGACAGAGATGGATTATTTTTCTAAATATCTTAGTTTGTGTTCATCTGATGAAAATTCCAATATGTGCTCAAGAAACATTTCATATTATCAATGCTGGAAATGTTGAAAAAGTTGCTGCTTAATATTTTTGTTGAAACTGTGATACATTTATTTTTCAGGACTCATTTAATGAATTGAAAGTACAAAAGAACAGCATTTATTTGAAACGGAAATCTTTTGTAACATTGCATTTTTACTCTTACATTATATATGTGTGACTCAAACACACCCAAACGTTTGAACGGCAGCATATGTTATTCTGTATGTCATTTTTGCTATTCTTTGCAATAGCAAGAATATACAGAACTTTATTGTTTAACTTTTATGTAGCTCCACAAATACTGTAAGCTTCTGTTAACAAAGTCAAATTCTACTTGGCTGTACACTGATAGGAAAGTTCCTGACACATGACCTAAAAAGCTAGTATCTTATTTCAATATCTAATACTTGGTCTGAACAGGCCTTCATTAAAATAACTAACGGCATAGCACTTTCTGCACTGGAGTCGGCACTTTTTTGACAGAGCAGGAAAGATGCATTGAAAGTTTCAATTCAATTCCAGATATGTGTCGTCTCAGTTTATGAAACAATTAACAGTATTCAAACTACAAGGTACATGCATATTGACTTAACTCGTGACCATAATTTAAGCATTTCCATAATTTACATGCTGATGGTCACCATTCTACACTTCGGCAGACTAGAAGACATCATCTTTGTGCAACATGACTCTAGTAGGCAGAAAGCTCTATATCCGTTTTTAAAAACACATCTCATGCATATGCTTATGTATAATTTATACAGTTAAGAGACAGTACACTGGAGTGTGTGGAATGTGAGCATAGGCAGCAATATGAATGCTGGAGAGGAAGGAGTTATGATGGATGAATGGTTATAGAGGTGCACAGGAAGTGAAGGATGACTGACGTCTTAGCGCTTGTGGCGATGACCGTGGGAGGTTTATATGGGGTTTAGATGACGCTCTAATGCAGGGATGGGCAATGCCACTGTCCTGCAGAGTTTAGCTCTAACCCTAATAAAACACACCTGAACAAGCTAATCAATGTGTTCAGGATTGCTAATGCTAAAGGCAGGTGAGTTTTTGTTATCAGGGCTGGAGCTAAACTCTGCAGGACAGCGGCACTCCAGGATCGATGTTGCCCATCCCTGCTCTAATGCATGGTGTTATGTTTGCACTGTACATGTGCAACTAATAGGTTTTCAAAAGAATACAAACTCTGGTGATGGACTTTTTCTGTTTTAATTAGTGTGTGGGTTTGAATGAGATGGTACTCTAGGAGTCACTAATCCACCTGAAATCCAGGGTGACATGCCAATCTGGCACAACTCGGCCTTTCTGGGGATCAAAAGCATGCCAGTCTTCTCCATGGCAGGTAACGGCCAACAGCACAGAGACAGGAGATAGAGTAGACTGTGTGTGTGCAGTGTAAATTAGAGAAAAATGGTGACTGGTTTTGTTAGTGATCTTATCTAGAGGGATGAACTGTGCCCGTATGCGGGTGTGTGAGACATAGAAGAACGGTAGGTGTTTTTCTGTACTTTGCCTTCGAGATTTACAATCTTTCAACAAATGTGGTGTGTCTTTGGATGTACCTGTCCTTGCCGTTTTGTACTCCCAGAGTGGTTCTGTCCGAAATGGGGGAGTTTCTGCTGCGGCTTGTGCCCGTGGACAAGATACTATTCTGAAATCACAAACACACCAGTGTTAATATGATTAAATTAATAAAATTTGTTTTGTAAAAAAAAGGCTGGAATAAAATGTAAATGTTAGATGAACTACTTTAACTTAACTTTAAAATGATACATTTTAAAGGCAACTAAATTGGCACCTAACTGAAATAAAATAAGTTTAAAGCTGCAGTCCGCAGTTTTTCCTCTCTTCTCTGTTCGAAATCTGCAATTGAAGTTATTCGCGAAATTATCAACTTAACGTGAGTTGTAGTTCGACACGGCACAGCGCGGATGAACACAATGTTTGAGGAGAGTGTGCAGCTGTCAGTCACCGTGCCGGTGTGGATACTGTCATTCAGAATCATAGATTATTATTTTTGAAAGTATGACCAACATAATAATTTTCACCGGAAAATGTAATCTGAACAAGTAAGTAACATCCACTTTTGTTCTGGTTCTGACATTGCAGTAAATCGCGCTGATTAAATCTAAAAATCGCTTATCATATCACGCAAAACCGTGCAAATTATACTTTGTTCTCAAATTGTTAATGTTAACAACGTCAGCATTGCGTGACTACATGTAATGTCCTTCCGATATGTATCCTTGTTTTCGCATGGGTCCCTTTTTTTCTGTAGCCACTCCGAAGTCCGAACGAAGTCTTTTGCATTTTACAACGGGTGAATCTGTTGTCACTGGTGATTGTCGTTTGAACCTTTCTGGATCCGCCATCAAATTGATAAGTTTAATTATATCAAGTGCTGTGAGAAAAGGCTATAAATCTCCACCTCCAACATCCTCACACGCAATATAGCCTACTAGCCAAGACTCCTTCTTTATGTGTACAGATGTGACGTAATGACGCAAAGACATGCTCGAATCTCCCGCGGAAATCCACCAGTACCACTGGAAATGAATTAAAAACATTATTACAAGCTTACCGCTTTGAATCGAGCTAAGGCAAGCAGATAGTGTTCTTTAATGCACAACGTGGAGTGCATTCAAATTGTTTAATGCATAGCTAGCTGTGGATTATCCCACTTATAGATCTTATGCGCCAAAGAGACAAGCATGCAGCCATCTTAAGAATTTAGGGTTTGAGCTTCTTTTTTTGCGGTAGCTCTGTATATTTCTATGGCACCGCTGTGGAAGAGTAATTAGCTAATGAAGGGGTTTTACTTACTGTAGAGTTAATGAACGTTAGTATGGGCATTGTAATGTTTGAAGTTGAATCGTTTTTACTGTATGATTATTATTTTAATTATTATTAAATTAATATTTCTAAAATGGCATCTTTTTACAAGATTATTCTGATAAATGCACGTTTGCATTTATTAGCTCTGGAACTGCAACAGTAATCCAAGTATGGGTGTGGAGCGATTAAAGGAACCATGCTATGAACCAAGCAAAGGACAGCCCTGCTATGAACCCTGGGTGAATGTTTAATGACAAACTAGATACAAAACCATTTTTATTACTCAAGGCGTGAAAATGTTTGCATCCAACTACTATTTGGTTGGTACTCAGAAAGGGCCTATTTCATAAAATAGTATTTGCACTTTCTATTGAGGAAAAAAGAAAAGAAAAAGGTACACAAGTATGATGTGGTGTGTGAAAGTTCAAAATAGCATCCTCTGTAGCATTTTCACAGAAATAACTGTGAAAGCCATGAGCACTGGCCATGCCAAACATCTCTCGGTCAGAGTGTTCTTCAACCCTGGGCAAGCCCTTCCAGCCATCTGCTGCCTGAAAAATACCAGTGTGGAAAGCAACAAGCTTTCCAGAGCACCCCTGTGTAACTGAGAACAGAAGCAGTAGTTAAGATGTTTAAAAATTACCCTGCTATTATGTCAAAAGCTTCCTCAATCCATAATGTAATTGCGTGTTCAAGTTCATGGAAACTGAACTAAGGAACATGACGTGACTTTGGTACTGTTTTAGTCCTGTTGACAAGCTTGAGTGCTCTGAGGTGCTGTTTTCTATATTTGTTTAATTTTAGCCTGTAAAATATCAACAAGCACTCTGTCTATATAAATGTTATAATTGGTACAGTTCCCCTTTATTGTTTTATAGGTTGAAAAAGTTTTGACTTCTTTTTTTGGCAGTTGAGAGGGGAAATGACAGGACTAGAGGGAGGCACATGAATGGGAAAGCACACAAGCTTGTTGCCCACATCAACACCACAGCTCAAAATCTTGCTAAACAAGTATAAGTTGTACCTCTGGTAGATTATTTAATTGTGCGTGGTCTTTTATCCTATTTTTACATTTAGTTTAGCTTCTGCATAATCACACACTCACTTAGTTACATTTTAAAAATAATAATAACACTGTGAAATGTAATCTTAAATTACACGATTATCTTAAATGACTTTTTATATTTATACTGTACATAAAACTGTTGTGATGCTTAAATTCACTTGTAGCATTTAAGATGACTAATGTTAGTTTTTTGTGTTTTATTTGTCATTTATTTAGACAATTCTTTATTTTATTTTAATTCATCGGTACTTACAGTAGAGGGTGTAGAACTCTTTTTGCGTTCACTGAAGATCACTGGACTGGGTGGAACTTTGGTGGAGCTACTTGAACCTTTCCTCCCAGAATCCTCCACTCCATGCTTGTTTTCTCCCTGAGGCCTTTTCGATGAACCTAAGGGATAAAGAGGAAGGAGTTTAAAGACAAACATGCACCTGTATGTGTGTTTACCAGGGGCTTCAATCCACAAAACTTCCTAATCAACTCACCCTGATCTGTGGTTTTTCTGACGGGTTTCTGAGTGGATGACACGCTGCGCTGTACCTTCTGAGGTGGAGAAGGGGCGTTGCTATTAGTGAGGTCACATCCTGGGTGCGACTTTAATGACAAGATGAAACCCTCGTCAAGCTGCAAGACCGAATTTTCAATGATACATGAGCACAAAGTAGTTGTATCATCATATTTTGATGCCTCTGTGGGTACTAAAGCACAAATGTGTTTATGTATGTGGGTACCTCTGAATTCCTATAGTCAAGCAGCAGATAGGTTGCCATGACTTCATTGTATTTTTGTTTGACGAGAGAGTCCTCTATTTCCTCTTGAGGGAAACCCATCAGAAGCATTATGTCTAAGTGGGCAACATAGACACAATGTAATTTTAATACTTTTTTAATACCATTTCTTTCTATAATTTTTTTTATAGATATATTCTAACATCTAACTATTTCACCTGTTCTTCTGGGGTCTTTGTAGTCAGGCTGAGGGTCAATGAAGGGCTTCAACTCATCGTCTTCATGACCTACATTCATCCAGCGATCCCTCATGATCTGCTGCTGAGCCAATGGCAGACACACAGAAAGAGAATGAGAGAGATGGTGAGAGATCACATAACCAGATCTTTATGTTTTTATGCAACAAGCCTACATATTCCAGTGCAGATTTTTGCCAAATATTTGCTTATCTGAATGAAGGTACAGCATATTTCAGTCATTTACATGCTTTAATGCAAAACATAAAACATTATGTAAACGTAACAGATGTCGTCACTCTCCTAACATGAATCAAAAGGGGGAAAAAATGATAGTAGAAATTGAAAAAGACACTGTAATAAATATATTTACTCTAATTAAGTGGCTTCCACTAAGGGCCCTCAGCAAACTTAAAAAGGGGACTTCAAGATGATTTAAAATTATTTAAAACAAAACAAGCATTAAAATAAGATAAAACAATTAAAGATCAATATATTTACATATTTTAATTTACCCCCTCAACACCTTTCTTTTCTTTTCTTATGAAGATCCTACGATCTTAGAGAACATGGATGAAATTTTTAGACCTGGAAAAGTCGTCAAATTTTAACAAAATCTTAAACGCCATTAGCATTTTATTAATATACACTTTTCTGGTTTTGCCAAGCTTTATATTTCATCGGGTAGAAATAGTGCGTAAAAAATATCCATCCATCAAATCATGAACATCTGGAAATGTCGTTGTGCCCTCTGAATACTGTTGTGGACAATGGAGTCACAATGGAGACAGTGGCCTTGGAGTCAAAAAGGTTGAGATCTACAGTTCTAAATAGGTATAGTATATGCACTACAACATTTACATTTTGACAGGAAATATTTTATTTTCCTCAAATTAACTTTTCAACAAAGGATTTTTGAAGAATTTTCAGGCTCAGCATAAAGGAGTTCACACTGTCAGTTTTTGTGTTTGACAACCGCATTTTCTTACAGGTGTGAGTCTCAAATTGTCCTGTTTAAAAACTAACTTACAGGAGTGTCTAGAATATTGTCTTTATGAAAGTGCAACAGGAGTCAAACCCATATTCTCTCACATGTAACCATAGCGACAGTGACCAAAGTAATATCAAATATTGTGACATCCATAAAACTAAAAAGTATTATCACTTCTGATATGACAAGAGTTCAATCGAGCTGCGAGTTAAGTCATCAAATCTTCATTAACCGACAGGAGCTTTTATATCTGGGTAGAGAGTGGGTAGAGCACAAAACTGACGGGTGCTGCTACTGTGGAGAACAGTAACTGGATCTAAAACCTTCAGATGACACACAGCTCATTTTCTGTTGCTGTACGTTACAGAAAGAGAAACCACACACAAAAAAAACCTCAACGCACTGTAGACACGCATTTGTGCAGCACAGAGCGGCTCTCTTGCACTGTATGACATGACAACTAGTGGTCAAATCCGGTTCTGTCCACATAGCGAGGGTTTACCGAGAAAGCGGTTATGAGTCCTGAAGATGTACAGGTGTGAGTTCGGTTATTGAATGCGGTTGTCACTCCTGTAACTAACTGAACTGTGCGTGAACATAACCATATTAAAGACTCAAAAAGGACCGTTTAGTTGTAAAAACCTTAATATTTTGTGCTGAGAATTCAGACATGATGAGACTACACTTTAAGCTAATTGAAATTTGAGGCCTTATTGTCCGTATTCTAATACACAGTCAGATATCAGATGTGTAAATATGTCTAAACCAAGCGCACCTCCAAACTTCCCCTCTTGGTAGGATTGAGGATGAGAAACTTCTTCAGCAGGTTCTCACAGTCTGTGGACATATAGAAAGGAATCCTATACTTCCCTCTCAACACACGCTCTCGCAACTCCTGCGTAAGAGAAACAGAAACACAATGAGAATGATATAATAGAAAGGAGGAAGACAAAAATAGAACAGAGACAAACAGGAACATCAACACAGATCTTCATTGTCCCTCACCTTCAGGTTCTGTCCATCAAAAGGCAGTGAGCCACTGACCAGCGTGTAGAGTATGACCCCGAGACTCCACACATCCACCTCCGGCCCGTCATACTTTTTGCCCTGGAAGAGTTCAGGAGCGGCATACGGCGGGCTCCCGCAAAACGTGTCCAATTTATTGCCAACCGTAAACTCATTACTGAAGCCAAAGTCGGCGATCTTTATGTTCATGTCAGCATCCAGTAAAAGATTCTCAGCCTTAGGGAGAAAAGAAGGACAGCATGCTGGTAAGTAGAAAGCTTTAAAAGAGAAAAGTTGGCACTTGATTCGGAAAACAAGAAGCGTACAGTTCACACAATCAGCAACACACACACATCTCCATTTTTTACTTCAACATTGTTATTATCTATCAGAAATGCCTGCTTCTCTTCTTTCAAGCTGTTTGTCCAGCTTTTTTCATAATGAGTTCTCTCATGCTATTGTGTGTGTGTGTGTGTTTGTGAGTGTTGAGACTTGCCCTCTGTGCTGCCACTCAACATCTACACACAAACTTTAGCCGCGCAGGGAAGCCGTGTTGCCTAGCAACAGATGCGGGGTGCTAACTGGGCTCGGTTTGCAGAGTTAAATATTACTCTGCCAACAGAGCCAAACTTTTACAACATGCAAACACACAGCAACAAAGAAATGGACGAGGCATGGCCAGCACGAACGCCTGACAAAAGTGCTATTATACTGTCACTTAAAACTCCAGATTGAATGTAGCTCTGCTGTATTTAATATAACTAATCTGCATGTTGATTGGCTGCTCGAAACGTCATGTCATAGGCTTTTTTACCAAAACAAATTTCACTAAACTCATGTTTCCAAAAGGATTGAGTTTTTACTTCTGGGGTCCAATATGTTTCATTACTCAGTTCTTGGTTCCTCTCAATTTGGAGATGAGTGAAAGTAAAAACATTAACCTATGAGATCAAGACTGATTCTGATTCACAATATCTGACTCAATATTTATTTGTCCAAGAATCGGACTATACTGTTCACACTGTTTAAACGTTCGAGGTTAGTACGATTTTTTAGGTCTGGTTTCATAGACAGGGCTTTGATTAAGCCAGGATTAGAACAGGATTAGACCTTAGATCAATTGGGACATTTAAGTAGCTTTTATAAACATGCCTTAGAAAAAACATTACTGGTGTGCCTCTTGAGATAAAAACAATGGTGTATTTTAAGATATGCCAGTGCAAGTTGATTTCAGTTAAAACAGCTCAAACATGCACTTTACATGCCTTGTCTGTGAAACCGGGGGTTTATGTTTTTAAAAGTCTCTTATGCTCACCGAGGCTTTTATTAGATAATTTGAGTAAAAACAGTAATATTGTGAAAAATTATTACACTTTTTTCTTTTTTACTTATTTTAAATTGTAATTTGTTTCAATGATGGTCTTCAATGTCACGTGATCCTTCAGAAATCATTATAATATGCTTATTTAGTGCTCAAGAAATATTTCTTATTATCAATGTTGAAAACAGTTGTGTTGCTTAATATGTTTTGTGGAAACCTTGAAATATTTTTTTCTCAGGAGTCTTTGATGAATAGAAACAGCATTCATCAGAGACAGATATCATTTGTAACATTATAAATGTCGTTGCTGTCACTTCTGACCTATTTAATGCATCCTCGCTGCAAAAATGTATCAATTTCTTTAAAACATAAAAATAAAATCCGACTGACCCCAAACTGTTGAACATTAGTGCATGGAATTCATTACAAGAAACCAGTGAAGACAAAACAATTACAATTATTTTAATTTCCTTTTCTGGGGCAACCGGAACTGAACACAACACAACAATCAACACGCCTGTAACTTGAAAGAGAAACACGATATGGATCCTGCAATCCAACCTGAATAGCCAGAAACCTCTGTTTTAGAGTAGAGGTGTGGCTTAATTCTTTACACACACAAACACAGAGATGCAGAACCTATTACATTTGCAAACCTTTGGTAAGTGCTCTATTATTTATAGTGCTCATATTAAATCAATATGTTGAACATTGCCCTTTTCTATTGTAATCAATACAACTCCAGCATTGTGGTGTCATTATTTAGTGTGTGTGTGTGTGTATATACCTGATATTCCTTGCGTTATGGGGACCAAATGCCCACAAAGATAGTAATACCAGTAAATTTGGACTTTATGGGGACATTTTTTGGTCCCCATTAGGGGAAAACAGCAAATACATCATACTAAATGTGTTTTGAACATGTAAAAATGCAGAACGTTTTCTGTGATGGTAGGTTTAGGGGATAGAATAGTTTTTACTGTATACAAATTATTATTATGTCTATGGAATGTCTCTATAAAAAATTAAAACCAGTGTGTGTGTGTATATGCACATGCGAAAATGAGACAGGATTTCTGGGCTGTCCTGAGTGGGGTAGAAGAGAATTACATTAAGTTATGCATGGAGACAGAGACTAACTCCAAGGTACAAGGGTCACTAGGATGATGGTTTGGCCCAATAAGCACTTTCAGTATGTGGGCAGAGTATCATCATGGGAACAATTTTTCCAGAGAGACACTTCCTTTCATCTTAAATAAAAGATCTGAGGTCAGCAGTTCCAGAGTTCAGAGTACACTCATGATAGCGTGCAGGTGTAGGTGTGTGTGTGTGTGTGTGTGTGTGTGTATTTATGTCTGTTTAAACAGAGGACTCATTCCTACACCTGGACTCTTGTAATGGACTTTGATGACAGACACAGAAGAACTACTTAAGAAAATCTGAAAGATGAAGGAACAGCTGAATGGGGATCATCCTGCTCAGGGCATGTTCATATGTAAAAGGACCTAAGGCCCCCAAACACTCACGCACATTCTCACCTTGAGATCTCGGTGTACAATACACTTCTGATGGCAATACTGCACAGCTGAGACAATCTAGAGAGATAAAGAGAGAAGGTGTGGTGACTAATCAGGAGAGTATGTGAAGTCATTTAGGCTGCTCATGGGAGTTGTCGCTCTTTAATTAAGCTGTTCTATCAGTAATTAAGCCATCATACACACACATGTACACAGCACTGTTAATGAGCACACACACACACACACATACACACACACACACACACTAGTAGAAAATGCCCACTTAGCACCCCCTGCCACACACACTACTGTTCAAAATGGCATATAGCTGCATTTATTTGATCAAAAATACAGTAAAAACAGTCATATTGTGAAATATTACTTTAAAAATACTTTAAAATGTAATTTATTTCTATGATTGCAAAGCTGAATTTTCAGCAGCCATTATTCCAGTCTTCAGCATCATAATCATTCAGAAATCAGCAGATTTGCTGCTCAAGAAACATTTCTTATCATTACATTTGAAAACGGTTGTGCTGCTTAATATTTTTGAGGAAACCATGATACAAAGCTTTTACTGTAACTTTTTACCAAATTAATGCATCCTTATTGAATAAAAGTATTAATTTGAAAAAAAATTGTACTTAACATTTGAATGTCTGAGACCATAATAAAAATCTGTGATTCTAAATTGAATTTAAATTTGGAAATAGATAAAAGTTTGGGAATTTTGAAAATTAGATTTTTAGTCACCAATTAAATAACTAAATATTTGCCACTAATTATGTGGACTCGTTTGTTCAGATGTTCTTGCTTCCACTGAAACACAATGCTGTTTGGATCATTTTCAAATCGTGCTGGAGAACATAATCATCAGGTTTTATGTTAATTCATGTTAATTTTACAATTAAACTTTTGCACTCAAATGTCACCCTGAGGATATAATCTGCAAAAGATATATTACAAAATGTAGAATAGAATACAAAATTTTCACTAGTGGACTCAGACTTGGACCTTATTGTACATACATGTGAGCTTTGACACTGAAGTATGACTCGTTCACATGCACTCGCACTGACCTGTCTAAATTTGGCACGAGCTTCCTTTTCTTTCATCCTCCCGTGAGCAACAAGGTAATCAAAAACCTCGCCTTTGAAAGGGAAGATGGGAACATTGCAATAGAGTAGAAAATGACAGAGGAAGGCAAGAGGTAAAGAAGGAATGGTACAGGATGAGGAGAAGAACAGAAAGATCAGACAAAGGAGAGAGAAAGATGTGAAAATAACATCATTATAAAATGCTGTGTCCTGATTTTCAGTTCTTGACATGATTGACAGCTGGCAGTTCTAGTCTTTCAGCCAACTCACCTCCACTGGCATATTCCATGACTAAATACAGCGTCTTGTCTGTCTCGATCACCTCAAATAACTTCACTGATGGGGAGAGAGAGAGAGATAATCACAAATCAAAACATATAAGAGACTATTCACACCAAATTTGACTTTTAGGTGCATCCACAAATATACTTTAAAATGAAAGAACACATCTCTATGAAATCATTCACACTGACACTGTCAATTAATATATCGCTTGTTGCTTTACCATGTCATGCTTGTATAGGACACAATATGTTAATCACTTTTTTGTTCAACACATCAAGGAGTAAGTGACATTGTATTGGTTGATCGTTTTGTTCTGTTGTGTTTTGCTGGATATCCCACCATGAAATCTTATCCAAAATCTTGCATCAATAGATTTCTGCAGGGATGACGTATTTTGTAGGACAAAACCCAAAAACAAGTTAGCATTTCAGCTCTTCCAGTTCAATCTGAAGCCAATAGGTATTTTTTAAGCTTAATGGTGGTGACGTTGAAGTCATGTGACCGTGGTGTAGTTCGTTTTATTGCCTATGTTTACCTTTTTACTTCTGCAGAATGTAGGGATGCACGATATAGGATTTTGGCCGATATTCGATATGCCGATATTTTCAAACTAATTTTGCCCGATGCCGATACCGATATATTTGTATTTTTTTTTAAGTGCAAAAAAAAGCTTATAAAAGCTTCTATTAAAGTTCTCAGTCAAGAGCAGTGAATGATTTCCTCTGTGTTTTGTTGTTTTATTAACATTAATGGGATAGTTCTCCCAAAAATTTAAATTGTCATCATTTACTCTCTCAAGTTTCTTTCTTCTGTTGAAAATAAAAGTTATTTGGAAGAATGTGGCTAACCAAACAGTTTCTGTACTCCAGTGACTTCCATAGTATATTTAAGCACAAGAAATAAATGAATACAGGTTTGGAACAACATTAGAGTGAGTAAATAATGATAGAATTTTTATTTCTGGGTGCAGTATCTCTTTAAGGACAAGCGGCAGCATATTATTACTGTCTCTTTAAAGTCCCTGTAAAGGCAATTTCAAAAAAAAATTCTAAACACATTATAAATGTTAGAAATGTATTGATTAAACATATTACAAAGACTGTGAACTGTGAAGTACTGAATTGTGGAGTTAGACCGTTAAACAGTTTTTCACCATTGCTATTTTCCGGATTTTCTGGGCGGGGCTAAAACGGGGCTCGATGACGCACTGGAGCCCTTGAGCTCCTGGACACGCCCCTACTTGATGACGCACTAAAGCCGCTGAGGCTGGCCGCTCCTAACAATATTATAGAGCACATTCACATCAGTTTGCCGCTCATTCGCGAGTTACTGTCAGTACTATTATTAGTAACGGCCTACAGATTGCTAGCTAGCTATGCCTTTGTCACGGAAATGCGTAACGTTACTACCTGGATACGATCACCGGATCAGTACAAAACAGATCGGTGTCCTTATTTACATTTCCGAAAAACGATTACATCAAGAAGAAGTGGATTAATTTTGTGAAGAGCCACCTTGATGGAGAGCTGAGGATCACCGCCAAAACCCACCTCTGTAAGTGATCATTTTACACGGGATAGTTTTATAAACTTTCATCAGAGACAACTGGGATTCACTGATAATCCGCTGTTACTGGTGAATGGGGCCGAACCGACTATCTCCCGCCTCGGCCTTCATCCTCCAGTCGCGCCGACAACTGGTGCCATCATCGCCATCGGAAGTGCGTGCCCACCGTGCGAGCATCCATTTCGGCTGTAGAGTTGAGTGTGGCGACGGCAGCTTTCCCGTGAGTGGGCGTGGCTTCAGCACAGCCAGCGGACACGCCCCCAGCGTTTGAGAGCAGAGAATACTGCTCATTTTTTCAAGATTTTGATAGCTTATTTTATGTACTTGCTGGCTTTTTTTATCATTCAAATTTGGCTGGGTGACTAATAACATATTTTTCTGTGGTGTGACAAACTCAGAACACATACTTAATTTTGACTTTGCAGGGACTGAACTGCACGCGACGCGTCTAATATACACGGCACGCATTTGACAAGCAGATTTTCTCTGTTTGCTTTCACTTTAGACATAACCAACTTTGTTTATGTAAACCTTGTGTGTATTTGACAGTATCAGCGCAATAAGACTCGAAAGATTAGTCCAGTATGCAGGCGCTGTGACAGGCTTTTAGTTCCTGTGAGCGTCGCGTGTACGCGCTCAGAAAAGCGGATGTTAGAACAGCGCATCAGCACGTGAATGACATGTTTACCTAGCAAGACTTTGACGCACATGCAAATAATGAACTTTTGTGAATTGCGGTGTCCCGTGAGTGTAACTTTGCCTCTGCGTTTACATGTGATGTGATGTGAATGTACGTCGCGTTGTACAGTATGTTGAGATGAAGGCGACAGAATTGAACTGATACAATGGACGATACTATGATTTTTCTTCAAAAGCAGATCGTGGAGACATATTAATCGTCCACGATCAACAACCGTGAGACGCACACCCCTAGTTGGAAGTTTAAGTTGCTGGCGCTCATGCTTCGTTCGCGGTCTTCACGTGCGCATAGGAAACATGCCACCCTATCGGCAAGGCTCATCGGCAGAAATATTCATATCGGCCGATGCCGATGATGGTGATTTTAAGCTTTTATCAGCCGATACCGATGTTGTCCCGATATCATCGTGCATCCCTAGCAGAATGTATTTAGGTTTCAAATTTCATACAAATGTTCATTTGAGGAGATTATCATGATGAACACAACGTGTAAGAATCAAAAACTTTTGTTAGATCACAGAGCTTATTTTCTGCAATAATCCAAAAGCCAAAGGAATTTTTTTTTGGGGAAGCCAGGGAACCAGGGTGATGCTTCCGGTATGGCCTACAAAAAAACATCTATTACCTCTATTAGCAATAGCAAGCTGAGATTGTTGTGCTGTGCAACATATTCGCTTTCGATGTATACAAACAAATTATCTGTCACGTCCAGTTTAACTGTCACTGTGTGAATCTGTACTTTTAATTGACGGACTAGAAAGATTTTCTTTTAAACTTTGTATTCTGAACCATTTATTCCGGTATCTTTTCAGAGAATGACAATTTTCAATCTGACTGTTTAAATAGATTTAGAGCGAAAATGAGTTTGAGAATAATATTTATACTTTTTTTTTTTTTTTTTTGCATCAGACTTGGTGTGAACAGGCTTTACTGCAAAACTACTCTATTGGGGTTAACAGTGCCAACAACTGGTGTTGAGAAAAATAAATCCTACAACTGATATAGCGCATCTACACCTCTAAAGCACAGCATTATTACTTCATGGGATAGCAGAGAATGAGCTTTGAAGAAAAGCAGTGGTGATAAACACATCTCTTTCCATATAAAGCGCTTCAGGCTTTGCAATGAATGCTTCAAAACCCACCATATCCGTCTTGATATGGTAAAAATTACACTTACAAACTGCATTAGAACGAGTTTCCTGAGCTAGAAACAGTGACAAGAAATTTTTCTCATAAAAATCTCATCAGCAACCATAAAACCTACAAACGCACTAAGGAGAGAAGAGAACAAAACCCTAAATGGAAAAAATTTAAATGTTCCAAATCCAAACAAACAGCATCTAATAAAGGGAGAAACATTAAAGGAGAACTCCGGCGCAAAATGAACCTTTGGTCTAATTACACATTGGTACCTAGTCAACCGTTATCTGAGATTTGTTTTCATGATTATCGAATGTAAATAGTTTTATCTCTAAAAACAGTTTAGCCTATAAAGCTAGTATAACGCTAGTATATTGGGCATAGATCAATGACAAATAAAAATCGCTTGTTAATACCACTAACAAGGCTCAAAATAGCCCCACACTAACACGGTAGCATAATGAGGGTCCCTACCTTCAAACCGAAGCATTGAGAACTTTGTCAGTGTCCAGACAGTTTAATAAGAAGATATTTAATACATACAGTCAACTTCGCGTATACAGGCAGGAGCCATCTTTGAAATACAGTCTCTACCAGTCGATCTACGAACGCCGATCCAAGCCTGCTGTTCGCGCTCACCTTATCACAACTTATAGCTCGTTCACATCTCACCAGCGCACTTGGATCGGCGTTCGTAGATTGACTGGTAGAGACTGTATTTCAAAGATGGCTCCTGCCTGTAAACGCGAAGTTGACTGTATGTATTAAATATCTTCTAGCGTTATACTAGCTTTATAGGCTAAACTGTTTTTAGAGATAAAACTATTTACATTCGATAATCATGAAAACAAATCTCAGATAACGGTTGACTAGGTACCAATGTGTAATTAGACCAAAGGTTAATTTTGCGCCGGAGTTCTCCTTTAATAAAGTAGAATTAGAAAAACGAACAGGGATTAGGAGTTGCGTTTTAAACTTCAGAGCTATTCCATTCATTACAATCTATTCAACGAAAACAGCCCACTACTGTTTGACATTAATGCAATGAATAAAATACATAATCCCTACTTTGTGTGTGTCGTCATGGAAAGATCAAGGAGCGTTTCGGATCAATCAGCTGTGATTTTGTGATGTGATACCAGCACAGGCGCACTCGGCCATTGAACAGAGAGAGCAAAGGCTCTGAATCAGGACTGAATCCTCAGTGCTGCATCCTCAAAGGTGGCAGGTCTTCCCTTTCATATTTCAGCTAAGCGCTTTGATATTTATGAGCACAAGCTAAGCACTAATGAGCTGGCGCTTCCGTCAGGACCACACATACAGACTTAAACACACTGTTACACTGTGTGCAAGTTTGAGCAAATGCACATCAGCACACATTAAATAGTCAATTTCTTTAGCATCTATGAAATCAAAGCCTCGGGAATGCTGATATCAACGATTTTCTGATGATTCATGTCAGATGCTGAATTAAAATACCGTAATAATTCTATTAATTGTAGTGTGGCCAGTTATACGGGTTCTTTCTGGATCACTCACCGATGTTCGGGTGATTCAACATCTTCATAATTCTCACTTCTCGGAAGAGCTAAGAAAACACAGAAAAGAGAGAAGGTTTGAGAAGATCATAGGCCTTGACCAGGAACTCTTAACCTGATATTTTGTGATAATATCAGATACATGAAATTAAGGGTTCAGCCCTGCGTTTCTCAAAAGCATCGTGAGCTAAATTGATCGTAAAGACCTTTGGTGCCAATGGTACTATAACCAACTTAGGCTTACGATGCTTTTGAGAAACGCAGCACAGGTCAATCCCATTTCAAGTCAGTTCAAGCTGGTTTGCTAGGGTTAGGTGGCCTCTCAGTCTGACCAGACTTTATAGGGGTTTTGATAACTTAAACAAAGTGGCTGAACACCAGCTTGGCCAAGCTGGCAGACCAACTGAGACAAACAAAACCTTTTAGGGTGTTTAAAGCAGAGTTTATGAATAAATTAAGTAATAAACAATGAAAAATCTGTCTGAACATTTGCTATTGTCTGTTTAAATAAAAGATGTAAATATGCTCTATTTTTGTACAAACACAGATGTACTGTGGCAATCTGGGATTACATACACTGTCGTTCAAAAGGTCAGTAAATTTCAGTCAAAAACAGTAATATTGTGAAATATTGTTACAATTTAAAATAACTTTTGTATTTAATTTTTTTATGTAACATGATCGTTAAGTAATCATTGATTCTAATATGATTTAGTACTTAAGAAATCTTTGTTATTACTAGAAGTTGAAAATGTTTGTTCTGCTTAATAAAGTGTGGAAAAAGTTTTTTCAGCACATACATTGTTAAAATTTCACTAGCAGGAGGAACAATGCAATAAACACATTTTTTAATGTCCTCCCGGATTCTGCTGTAGTTACAGCAGAAAGTTAATGGTACATGACCGGTGTAGGTATGTGTGCGTGTGGATAAAGCAGAACCCGATCATTCCCACGTCAGAGGAAATCCTTCAGCCTCTCTTCCTGTAATTACCCCTTCTATGCCCTCTCTCCAGACAGATATACAGATAAAGAGAGGAGATCTGCAGACTCACTTTTTGAAGACTAGAAGAGTTGAGCTGGGTCTTGTCTATGATTTTCACTGCTACCTGTGACAAAAGAAACACAAGCACATATTTAAACATCTCTCAAACACCTTAAAACAACAACAACAGAGTTACAAACAAACAGAGTTACACTAGAAAGATAACTTTGCTAACTAATGAAAGCTAACTGTGCTTGCTCCATATTAGCATGTTTCTTCAACTTTGAGCACTACGAGCGCATCCCAGGGTTGATTTTAATAAAACATTTCAACTTTTTTCTTTAGTTATACGAAAATCACATTAAAACTGGCTTGAACACTTTTCAAAATGCCTTCATTTATTTTGTTACTTGTTGAAATAAATCATAAACCTATTAAATATTTCCACAGTTCCCACAGTTGTGGTATAATTTTTACCCTACCAAACAATTTTGCTCTTAAGAAAGTTTAGTAAAGAGTTTAGCAAGAATGAAAAAGTATTAGAGAAGAGCATGCTTTAGATAAAATATGAAACATGTCAAAAAAGAGATAGAGGAAAAAAGCATATTTGATTATTTGTTTGTATCTCATTCAATTTGATTTTCTCACATCCAATCCAAACCACTATCATACGTGATTTGAAATTAGATTTCACTTCTGGGGCCAGTTGCATTAACACAGCTATTATAATATGTTAAGACTGTGTCTTAACTAGTCTGACCAACTAGCAGTTAGCCAAAGGATAAGTCGTACTTTCGTTCTCAAAATTAGACTTTTAAATTAAAAATTAATCTAAGCTTTTCAGCAACCGATTTAAAACAGTTATGACCAATCTTAGATGCCTAACTTGTAATACTTATCTAATCAGTTTATGCAACAGGCCCCTTGACATGTATCACAGTTAGACTGTGGCAATTTTGGACGCAACATGACTACCACAAGGCATAGTTGTAAGTTCAAATATCAAAACGGTCAACCCATTAAATAAGAGTACTACAAGTATCCACTATATGACTAACTAATAATTTGTTTTTAACTGTGCATTATCTAGAACAAATCAGAATTGTCTGCAATATGTGTTACAGGGAGGAGGGAGCTCATATAGCATGGACTCGTCTAACTAGATCCACTATACAGGAGACCTAGTTACCTCTTTAGAAGTGAGGACATGTCGGGCCAGTTTAACCTTGGCAAAGTTGCCCTTGCCGATGGTCTTCAGCAGTCGGTAATTTCCTATATGGGGGTTTTCATCCGCCGTCGGCACCACATTGCGAACACGCGGGACACTTGGACGCCCTCCTCCTTTGGCATCAGAGTGAGTCTGACAGAGAGATGGGATATAGGGATCAGAACAATGTTTCAGATGGTCAAACTCAGATGACACTCAAATTCAACTACATTCTCCCCCCTCACTTTCACACACTCAAACTTGCTGATAACTGTATCAGACTGATTCACAAGAGGAAAATATGGCAACAGTCACACAGCAGCAGGGCAGAATATTGCTCAGTCTTTTTGGAAAGCTAAATGCACGGTGACCATCACATCCTCTAACTGAAGTGAATACCTGACAATTAAGGGTTCAGAACCAGATCAGAAAGTTTGAGTGATATGTGAAGAATGAACAGAACTACAGCAAACATTTGAAGCAGCAGTTGGTGTGTGTTTTGACTGTTGTAAGAAGGCTCCCTGCAGTCATGGAAGATATGGCTACAGAAGTGTGCAATACTTACCGTTCAAAAGTTTGGGGTCACGGAACAGTACGTTTAAAAAATAAAAATAATATTAGTTTAATTCTGCAAGAATGCGTTCAATTGATTAAAAAGTGACAGAAAAGACAATTATAATGTTACAAAAGATTTATATTTCAAATAAACATGGTTATTTTGAACTTTCTATTCATCATTCTTGAATAAACTATCACTTATTTGTGTATCTTAGCAAGCAAATGAGTAGGCATAAGGCTCAGAGAAACACATGCGCACTCAAACTCGCTGGTTCCAAAGAGATGAATATTATGTAATGCATCACATGCACCATGTTAATGTATGACATTCTTCAGCATTGGTGAATACTCTCAATGTTCTTTTATTCTCAAACTCTGACCCAGCCTCCACACACACAGTTGTGAATCTTCTTTTTTCATTATTACTGATCATACGAAGTATTAAAAATGCAAAGCAAGACGTGAACTTGCATTGATCCCAAGTGGAGCACAACTCAACTTATTGGAGGATGTGCACTAACAGTTATGAATCTTTAATGGATAGTTGAGCCAAAAAAGAAAATTCTGTAATCCCATCGTCATGTTTTTCTAAACTTGTATGACTTCCATCAGCGGAACACAAAAGAAGACATTTCTTTTATGTTTTTTTTGTGTCCATACAATGGAAGTCAATGGTAGCCAAAACAGTTTGGTTATCAATAATCTTCAAAATATCATCTTTTGTGATCTGTAGATGAAAAAAAGTCATGGTAAGTAAATTATGACAGAATTTTCGGGTGAACTTTCCCTTTAATAACACTAATCGAGGGAAGAATTATGGGACAAGAGAGAGGAGGAGGCATAACCACATCAATCGTGAAGCATTTTAGTGAATGAAAAATCCTAATCTCATGAGACCTCACTCACTGCATTTTGGGATGGTTTCCAAAACACACAATATTCCCTTAACCCCACCAAATCGTCTCAATTGTCCTGTCCAAATAAAGATCAAATCCCAATTTCTCACATTACCCAATGAATGACACTGGAAAAACATACAGATCAGATTAGATTAGATTAGATTAGATTAGATTACAGTGGATTAGATTAGATTAAAACAGACGGGTCCATCTGCAAATACACAAACACGCGCAAATATGCTACGTGCTTCCCTATGTTTTCCTGTCTACATTAACGTAAGTAGCATCATGTTGCATTTATCATTATAATCTTTTCAGATGTTTCTCCATTTTGTACTCAAGTCAAGCGAAAGTGGACACAGAGCTCATTAAAGAGAAAGTTCAATCATCAAGAGGAACACAGCCAACTCCACGAGCTCTGTGGTGCGATGTGTGTGTGTGCGTGCAAACCACAGTTCACATATCCGAGCAGTGTACATCACAACAGCTCCGTCTTCTTCAAAGACCAACCGATCAAAGTTCAAAGCCATAAATGTAACATTTGACGTCAGCCCACTAAATGGTGCACACTCAGAGGTCTTTAAATGAAGATGCTCTTTATTTCTTTCCTCGTTTCACATGATGCCAATTTTGAAAGAGGGGCAGCTCAAGGGAAAGGCATGAGAAAGGCTGGCTGAAACAATACAGCAAAGCCACACTGTCTGTCTGAATGTGTATGTGTATTCATAGGTAAGCTGAGCCAAGAGCAGTACCAAAGGTCAGGGCATGGAAAGCAGGAGATTGACAGTGTGCTGACAAGAACAGAGGGGCAAGGACTTAAGGTATTAGAGGGCAAGTGTGCAGATATGCCTGGGGACTCAGATTTTAGATTTTAGACTTTGGTATGGCTTGTGTGTGCGCGTAGGCAAGGGAGTGCTGATACAGTATGCATAAAGGAGAACTCATATCAATACATCACTCATAAACAGCAATGAAGCACAATGCACTTTTACAATGGCACACTCCTTCCTAGCTAATCAAGCAGAACTTCACAGGAGACCTGACTCATTGCACATGCAAACATACTGTACGCATAAAGAAAAAAAAAGTGTATAAGCAAGTGTTATTCACAATTTAAAGCATAAACTCAGAACTCCAAAACCTAGGGAGCTGCCTGCCTAGATGACATTTAAGCATCAAAGCTGTACTAGTCTCGACACAAAGATTGTTCCAAATGTTTAATATCTGATTTTGGTAACATTTTGAGCCAGGTATCATCTGTGGAAAAGGCAATCCAACAATACACTGCAAAAGGACAGCTACAACTTTCATCTCAGATGGCAGACAAAAGTTTGAGACATTAAAATTAAGAAGATTTTGGAAATAAGTCTCTCACCAAGGCTGCATTTATTTGATCACAAATACAGTAACAACAGTAATATTGTGAAATGTTATTACAATCAAAAATAACTTATCTATTTTAAAATATAAATTATTCCTGTGATGGAAAATCTGAATTTTCAGCATCACTACTCCTGTCTTCAGTGTCCTTCAGAAATCATTCATAAATGCTAATTTGATTCTCAAGAAACATTTATTATACAATATTATAAATGTTGAAAACCGTTCTGGTGCTTTATATTTTTGAGGAAACATTCTTAAATAAACAGAAAGTTCAAAAGAACAGCATTTATTTGAAGTAGATTTGTTTCGTAACAATGTAAAAGTCTTTACTGTCACTTTTGATCAAATTAAAAGTATTAATTTCTTCAAGAAAAGTCTAACTGGTCGCAAACATTTTTAATGTAGTTGAGGGATTTAAAAAAAAAACATTTTCAGTAATGAACTAAAATAGTTATATCTAATTAAAGATAAACCATTTTTAATTAGCATTTGCATGTTGTATGAATTATTTGTTTTTAGCTTAGCAAAATGCTAACATCAATCCCTTCAGGAATCAAATGTGATCAAGTCTTTTTGTGAGTGTCACATGAGGAACTTGTGTGGCACGCATGAGTGACCCTTAATTGAGTAGCTTGACCTGACATAGGCTATAGTGTTTCAAATCAGTCACTTCCAAGTTCCATTTCATTTAAGATGTTTACTTAAAGGGACAGTTCACTCAAAAATGAAAATCCTGTCACCATTTACTCACCCATACAAACCTGTAGGACTTAGTTTCTTTTGTAGAACATGGAATGGAATTTAATGGAAGTCAATTGTTCTTCAAAATATTTTCTTGTGTTCTACAGAACAAAGTCAATCATGTTCAGAACAACATGAGGAAGAGTAGGCTAAATGATGGCAGGATTTTCGTTTTTGAGTGAACTATTCTTTTAAGGCAGAATAAACTTCCTATGTCCTTCCACCCTTCAATAAAAACAAATAACTTCTTGTTGCTTCAAATTGCTGACAGAATCAACCATCTCTTTAGAAGGTAACTGTCCATGTAGACCGCAGACAGTTCACTAGGATTTAGAACCGAATCGGGGAGTCTCAAAAGGGCTCATTTTTACATACTTCTACCTTACTATTAAAGAATCATCTAGGACGAAGGTCAGTCTGGGTAAAATAAAATGCACTTTTTTTTGCTCTTTTTCTGGGTCTTTCCCTTGCTCCATATCATCATCTATCTCTCCTTGTAATTACACCCTGCACAGACACAGACAGCAGTGAGGATAGGATAATGTTCTCCCTGACAACATGCTGTCTGTGGCGAATCTTTTTTAGGTTTACTGTCTGCGAGTCCTGCTCACTTCAGCGTTGAACCTTAAATACCACCTTCTCCGGCAGCTCTGAGATCCCGAGTTTAGCTGACACTGGTTCAGCTCAGTGGGAAGCTCAGGACAACTGATCAGACCCAGAAGCTGCTCTAAGTGCATCATATAGGTGCACAGCGAAGAATTCGGAGACTGGAACTGACGTTCATGGACCTGGTTATGAGTTTTAATCACTGATCTTCTAAACTTTCCTCAACAGTCTCTTTAAAAGAAAGTTGTATGAGTGAACCAGAGGCACCGGCACCCCTATAAACACAGATGCTGTAGTAGCTGTAAAGCATACTCTCCTGTTCAGTTTAAAAACACACACATGCACTCAATCCAGCGTGTCTTTGAAGAAGCAGTCAGTCACTGGGTCGTGATTGCAGCGTTGCCATGGAGATCTGTTGTTCATCCTCATGCCATCTTCTCTTTTCTTTACCTTTCTAAAGGACATGCTCCCTTTCTCTCTCTCTCTATTTCCCCCTTAACTTTTCTTCATCCTCTCCTTCTCATATGCTGTGGCTAAAGTGAAATTGGGCGTAATATTCCAATAACAGAGAGTGAAGCCCATCTCTGTCTAGAAAAAGAGAAACTATTTTTCAACACACACAGATGCGGTCATACACGCCCAGAAAGCGACAGTCACGATGAAGAACTATAAATACTTCACCACCTACTCATACACAATCTCTCTTCCTCTCTTTCACACTCACTCGCGCACACACACACACACTTTCTCTACAAAATTTGTTTTTTGTGAACCTCAATCCCATAATGGTTCTAACTACATATTAAACAAAACCATACTATTTTTGAATGAGTACCAGTAACTTTAACTATACGTTATATATAAACATCCAGACAATTAACAAGTCAAATTCAGCAAACATTCTGACTGCTTCTGTGATTAATGCGTTAGACTGATCCAAACTGTTAAAGTCGCAATGAAACGAAGTAGCACCAGATCTTTTCTTCGGTATCGTGATGTACATCCGAGTGTAACGGAATATCGAAAAAGAAAATTGTGGAGGGGTGGGTTTAAGCTGACTAAATGATTGGTGAAGTCTGGCGACTGGCTTACATCACCAAAGAGAAGACATTTTCACTGGAAGATCGAGTTATGACATTCTAATTAAACATTAGAGGTCAAACAAAATACAAAAAAAATATATATATATCATATAGCCTACATGATGAAATGGTCACAATGAAATCCAAAACATGCATTTACAAAATAGAGGAGTAGTGATTTTTCATTTCATGCCAACTTTAACTTGTGATTCATTAAATGAACCATGCAGCAGGCAACAATTACATAATATAAAACTGCTTTGACCTGTTTTCAAGTTCCAGGAAATTGTGTAATGAAGAAAAAAACAAAGGATGGATGAAAGGAAGGAAGGACAGAAGAAGAAAATAAAGGAAGGAAAGGAAATAATGAACTATAGGAACGACAGGAAAAAGAAATAGGAAGGAAGCAAGGAAGGAAGGAAGGAAGGGAGGAAGGAAGTTAAAAATGGATGAATAGTTGGATGGATAGACAAGACAGACAAATGCAGAAATGTCTATTTTTGGGTGGGATCATTCCCTGTTCGTATGTCTCACGTCACATCAAACCGGTCAGAAGAATCATACAAAGGCAGAGAAGGAAGGATGAACTGATGATGGATGGATGAATGGCGGTCAGGGCCTGCAGGTGATGCATGGGGCTGTAAATCCCACACTGCCTCTATTTAAAACTAGAATCAGGAGGCAGCCAAGGGCACAAACAGAGAGCAGATGGAGTGTCTCTCTCACTCTCCCTCTTCTTCGTCACACCTCTCCCCTCGCTTCTCCAGCTTGTCCTATGTCAAAAAACTGTCAACAGTGAATAAATAATCCTGATATTTATACGCTCTCCCTCATTGAGCAGCAATTCCTCTGGGATATAGAGCTTCTCCGGGTGGCCTGGCTCTTTCCGGAGCACTGCAGGGTGTGGTGTGCGCCCTTCTGCCCGCATGGAGCGTAGATGACAAACAAATACACCTCTAGTGACTGTTTACCTTTAAAAAACATCTACAGAAAAAGACAGAGAGGGAAAAGTGCTTATAATTACAAAAGTCAAATATAATTATATTTAGTGATGCGGCCGATATTGGCTAAAAATAGCTTGATAGGCGAACCCCAAAAGCCGATCACGTGACGTAAATTACTCGCGCGACTTTTTTTCCACCTGTATGCGCGGCAGAACTTTTGCCTAGCGTGTCAGAGGTCCTGGGTTCTTCTAATCCGCACTCGTATAGGGTTTTTTCTTCTCATCAAAACCGATTATGTTTATCAGTTGTTGTATATCAGGCAGGGACACGTTTGTGTATATTTAGGTGTTCAAGCACGAAGTGCTGAAAACCTATTGTAATTGTAAGGATTTTTATTATTATTATTATTATTATTATTATTATTCTTCTGCCGTAAAACGCATCGTGCAGACCAAACCGTAAGTGCTAGAGACTTGAAACTTTGTCAGATGGTAGTACAAAAATCGAGGAGAGCTTATCAAATTATGAGCCCGATTGGCCCATAGGTGGCGCTATAGCAACCAATTGCGCAAAACTGCTCATAACTCCTAGACCGTAAATCGTAGACTCAAGTGTCTTATATCATTGGAAAGCTGGACTCCTGACTTAAAAAACGTATATCTCCGATTTCATTTCCGTCATGATAGATTTTCCGCCATTTTGAATTTTGTCAAAAAACGACTTTTGCGAACTAGTCCCTGATTTTTTGCCCGATCGGAACCAAACCAGTGCACAAATGTTCTCTGGAGTCTGAATATAAATTATAATCGTAAAAAAGTTGAAATTTCGATTTCCGGTCGCTAGGGGGCGCAAAAAGAACGTTGTGGGAGGAGCCTATTTTACTAAAACGACTATAACTCCAGAAGTAAATTAGGTAGGATCACCAAACTTGGTACAGTTGTGCATGAGTTCAATCTGAGGTCACAGTAAAAAAATCGCGACGATCGAACACTAGGTGGCGCTATAACATGAAAAAAAACATATAAAGGACTGACCGTTAGTCCGATTGACTTGAAAATTGGTATGCAGTGTCTTGGTCCAAGGCCCCATGTATGTCTATGAGGACATTGGCTTATCTCAAAAAACATGGCCGCCATTGACCAATGAAGTTTGAGCCCCTATGAGACGAGGTTAACGGAGGCCAATCGGAACGAAACTCGATGGGCATGTTCGACTCATGGCCTAAGAGGTCTGTAAGAGTTTTGAAAGAAATCGGCCACTAGTTGGCGCTAACGAGTTTTACGGCTCTGTAATCACGTGGTGTTGCACACATCCCCCCAAAATGCATATCATTTTATAGATATCCTCATGGTGAACAACTTTGCCTCTAGAACCATTGCTGTCAATCAAATCGTTCATTAAATATTCACGAATATGTTAAAAACCTACTTTTGCGAACTAGTCCCTGGTTTTTTGCCCGATCAAAACCAGACCAGTCTAGGACAATTCTCTAGACTCTCTAGATCAATAATTATCAAAAAAAAGTTGAACTTTGCCCTTTGGTTCACTGTAACAGGGTCATTTAGAAAAGGGGCGTGTCAAAATACACTCAAAAGCCTATAAATCATAAATGAAAACTCAGAACTTGACAAAAATTGATGAGCATATGTGACATAACATCATTAACAAGCATGCAAAGTTTTATGGAGATTGGACAATAGGTGGCGCTATAACTGTTAAAAAGCTTTAAAACTATATATTTCCTATGGTAAATTGCCTGTATTGGCTGTAAATGGTGTTTTCCATCTATTATGTCAGTGGTTAAATGTATGCTTAATAAAACTTAATGTCTTTTGATGCTTTTGTGCTTAATGGCCTTAAAGGCCTTAACTGCTTGAACACCGCTAAATGCTGCTTGCAGCTTTAATT
Organism: Rhinichthys klamathensis goyatoka; assembly: GCF_029890125.1. NCBI lineage: Eukaryota > Metazoa > Chordata > Actinopteri > Cypriniformes > Leuciscidae > Rhinichthys > Rhinichthys klamathensis. Next base: position 1,022,419 of record NW_026606794.1, on the reverse strand, counting down.
TGTTTTGTAATTTCACCGGAACGAATAGAGTCTCCACAACGGATTGAAGCGTGCGTCCGAGTGAAGACTGTGCGCGAGCCACAAGAGAACACAGTATCCGCGCCACTGATCGCGGCGACAACGAGCACTTTGATCACTTGATTTAAAAAAAAAAACATTTCAGCGCTAGATCGACTTTTATTAAACAAATGAACAAAATGAATGCTCTGCTAGTTAACTGGAGATGTTTTATTTATTTGTATCGGTACATTCGTGCCGCCAGATGTTTCAAAAGACTTTAGCAAAAAGTGGTGGGGATATGTCCCACCTGCAAATTACACCTATGCTATCACTTATCATTAGTCTTCCCTTGTCTTGCAGTCTTAGCCCAACTACCTCTTTGTTTTAAATAGGTCATTATGCTTTTCTTATGCCTTATTTGAAGGACGGCTTATAGTAATCTAAAATATTTTATATTTTTTGTCATAGTTGGAAAAACTCTGGGAGTATTTAATTTTTTTAGACTATGTAACCTGACACAAATGGATGTGTGTGGCCTGCATGGATACTTTCCTTCATTTATCTCATTTTCTAAATACACACACAAATAAATGTGATATTCAAAGTCGGTGAACTTGTTACTTGAGAGGTACCTAAAGATTCCCGGCCTCCCCTAATAAAAACTGCTCAGAAAAAGGTATCAAACAGTCACGCACTAATAAAAACTCGAAAAGGCACTGAGGTACTAAATAAATCAGTTCAGAAAAAACAAGCATTGACTCTGTCCTCTACATGACGTCAAGCTCCTGAAATCAGAGAGAAGGCCTCGGCACTCCCTTCAGTCAACTTTACACCCAGTGCAACTGGAAAGGCCTGTTTACACACACAGAGCGTTTTAGACTCTGGACTTGATCTCAACACGATGACTCCATGCACGGCATCGTAAAAAATGCAAAGCCGTGTGTAAATGTGATCCCTGTTCAAGTTGCTGAAGGTCAGGGAGCTAAAGAGGGTTTATAGTCCGCTGTGTTCAGTCTCATATAAGCTCGCACTTCAGCCATCCAACCTCATGTTTCCAAACTCTGTGCTTTCTGACAGTATTCAAATTCCTCCCCTTTCCGAAAGGTAAATCTGGTGTCTTGTTTTTTTTAGGATACTTTCATTTGTTTGGGTGTGGTAGTTTCACAGAAATGTCAATGGCAAAGTTAATCTCAACTCAGAGTATGAGGTGATTGCCAACTTTGAATATTTCCTTTCCACAGGTTTTCTACTGCCTTTTTCCATCCTATGTTTTACACATGCAGCTACCTAATTAATAGGACATTCATTCATGTGAATATGAGAGAATAAATGACTATTATAAGTGAAGCCGAGTGCAGAATTTTTTTTGAATCAGTTAGCCTACAATGTAAAATGTATCTATCTATATTATCAAATTAAGATCTCAAACCCTGTCAAAAACGTCTGCGTTGGGCAGAACAACACAAGAAATAACAACTGATATTAGAGCATTTCTAAAAAGTTCCACAAGTTGGTTGTCTGAATATAGTATCCACTTGATCAATACATTTACCAGAGCAGAGGTCAACCCTAATGTTACCAACAATGATTAAAAAGTCAATTTACAAATAACTAGCACTTGACTGATTATTATGTATGTGATTGAATTTACTCTCCTTTTGTACACTAACCCATTACAACTAAAGATTATTGGAACGAAGCCTGCAAAGAAGGCCGTGATTTTATGTCGTTGGGAACTTTCACATTCAAGCTTTTTGTGACTTGTTCATGAGGCTTGTAAGACTGCATTAAAAGGCAGCTCTGATAAATGTGAGCTACAATACGGTTCACTTTTGATTTTAAAGGGTTAGTTCACCCAAAAATGAAAATTCTGCTAGTATTTACTCACCCTCATGTTGTTCCAACCCCGTAAGACCTTCGTTCATCTTCGGAACACGAATTAAGATATTTTTGATGAAATCTGAGAGCTGGATCACTCCTCCATACTAATCCATAGGCTTCTTCAGGGATTGAACTTGCCGGCCTCGAAAAGTTATTATAGACATCGTTAAAATAGTCCAAGTGACTACAGTGGCTCAATCTTAAGTTTATCATGCGACGAGAATACTTTTTGTGCGCAAAAACAAACAAAAATAATGACTTTATTTCAACTATTTATTTCCTTCTCTGTGGGCCTCGAGTCAGTTCACTAGTGTAATAGCGTAAGCTTCTGTTGTTGTACGTCACACGCATCACGCACATGACCAGCGTCGGCCAATAGTGAGCCTACGTGTGACGTAGCTCTACGGAATCACACTACGTTAACTGACTAGAGGCCCAAAGAGAAGGACATGAATAGTTGAAATAAAGTCGTTATTTTTGTTTGTTTTTGCGCACAAAAAGTATTCTCGTCGCTTGATAAACTTAAGATTGAGCCACTGTAGTCACTTGGACTATTTTAACGATGTCTTTAATAAATTTTCGAGGCCGGCAAGTTTAATCCCTGAAGAAGCCTATGGACTAGTATGGAGGAGTGATCCAGCTCTCAGATTTCATCAAAAAATATCTTAATTCGTGTTCCGAAGATGAACGAAGGTCTTACGGGGTTGGAACAACATGAGGGTGAGTAAATACTGACAGAATTTTCATTTCTGGGAGAACTAACCCTTTAAACAAATCCAGTTAGGAAGTGAATCACTACTGAACCTGGGTTTTTCCTCAGTCAATAATGGTCTTCAGTTGTGGCGGACAAACACAGTCATCCACACACACAATACAAAGTACACTATCTAGGTGATCTGTGAGCCCAGAATTGACAATAGCCTATAGCCTATCCAAAATAAATGCAAAGAAACAGTATGTAATATAAACTCATGCTATTTGTTCATGAAACAAAAACAATCACTGTAAGGACAGAACATAAAACAAAGTGCTTAGAACTATTTTATATTTAAAAATCTGTAAATTTATATGTAAAAAGTCACTGAGAGACTGATTTGAAAAGTTAGTAATGAAATGAACAACAAAAGTAACACATTACATAGAAAAAGTGGCAGGTGTGTTATTTTGCATTCACACTCCAAGGCTTAAAGCACAGAACATTTGACATACAGTATCAGATTCATTTGTTCCATCCATTGCTATGGTTATCACTGTCAATCAGATTCAATCGTGCATTTAAATATGGTTGTCAATCCAGAAACTTTGCAATGTGTAGTTTCAAAGAAAACGAGAAAAGATTGCTGCCATCATAATCACTGAACCTGTTAATTACAATGTGAGCCGAGGTACTCCTGTTAACTCCTTACGAAGAGGTCTATGCTGTGCAATGAATCTCTTATTGTCATCTCATCGTGTTTATACTTCCACACGCATGCAGAACTCGTGCTGAACAAAAACTCTGCTGTTTTTTACTGCCGACTCACCACCAGCTTGCAGCAGTTACTAGTACTGCAGAACAGCAGGTATTGTCACATTAACAATCAAATAAGTCTCTGGTGGGACAAAGATTAATTTTGGCAGCAGCCAAAATATTTTCAATACAGAAAAAAACACACATTTCAGTTCACTCAGTGACAATTATAGTTAAGCCCATGGCAGCTTTTTTAAATGGTAAGCTTCACTTATATGTACAGGAAAAGACTAAAATCTCTAAACTATTTGTCAAGAATATGTTTCAGTAACATATGTCCCAGGAACCAAATCCGACAACAAAGGTATCATAAAATCTGAATAAACAAATGTGCAAGTGCGTTCAAGAGTAAACAAACAGACAATGCCTTTATAAAAATATGTGATTGGCTCTTTTAACTGAAAGGCAAGAAAGCCATACTGATTATTATGATTTCTCTCATTCATTTTTCTATGATTGGTCCATCTCCCTCCTTATACTTTCTGTGATAAGGCACGGCTTTAACAAAAGAGACACAGAGGACATTGTTAAAAATGTCAAGCTTCATTGGTTGGTAACAGTGTAAACTGCAAACTGTAGTTCTAACATTCATAAAGAAAGTATTTTATCCAATTCGTTATCTCCAAAAGCTGCTAGCTGATTGACTTCTAGCCCAATTCATTCGCTCATATCACTAATACAGAATGAATTATGACGTATCTGAGAAGACGCAGCAAGACACTCAAATGTGTTCAGATCACTGTATTGTGGGTCTTCCCTATAGCCATATAAGGCTACAGGACCTGAATGAGAGCCATTTCCTACAAGCAATGTTCCATAGTAATTTATCAGTAATGACAGTGAGTCAAACGTAATGCCGGCCACCCCTTCAGATTTAACCACACCTAATCCCCTCATAGAGTCTAAGAACATGTGGACGCAGTTCAGTCTCTTTACATGTAACGCACATATTTTATTTTAACAGAACCAACAATTTGAGTTCACAGAGACTTACCAACCAAAAAAAACCAAAAACAATTTACAATGATGGCACCCATACTTTATAATTGTATAACCTGCTCTTCTTTAACCTGTATTTTCCTATTGTTCTCAATGTCAATACTGGCCTTTGTTTGTGTTTATAAAACATGGATAATACTGAAGTTAAATCAAGTGTGGGTGGGAAAAAAATGTTTAAATAGAAATCAAGATGTACTTAATTTTTGCACGATGATCAATTCAATCTTTCAGAATTGAAACGTTTAGTTATATTCTACTCCAGATGAAACAGTAATAAAACAGAGCTGCTTAAATGACAAAATGATGCCATTTTAAAGAGGCATTTGTGCATCCTCAATGAGTTATAAATCCAGGTATTACTATAAATTATAATCAGTCGCTTGCCAGCCATCCTTATAGATGACGTGATGATGGATTGTTTATATCTAAGCAGCATCTCAAAAGATTACATACCTGCAGGCTGCAATGCTATCTAGTGCTTGCAGATCAGCTTTGACTGACTGGATAATATCAGGATTACTACTTTCACATTCATAACAAACTGCTGCCATTTAAAAAAAAAAAACCTTATTCCAATGAAATGATATGCTTAGTGGAACAAGAAGTGCTAATAGAGTAAATCACTGCAGTGGAAAACTGTGAGTCTTTGAGACTGATCAGGGTCAGCGGACCCAACAGAGATCTGTGTAGTATATGGAGGATGTCCAAACACCACACCGAACAGCATAAAACACGTTTTGAGGACTTCAAGACGTGATCTGTAAAACCACGCAGGTGGACAGACATAAAGCCACAAAAGATACAGCGATGAGGACAAATAATGACAGTAAGATAGAATCACAACAGCAGAAAATATGTTCATTTTGTATAAAAAGGATAGTTCACCCAACAACAAAAAAATTCTGTTATCATTTACTCATCTTCACACAGTTCAACCGATGAACATAAAAGGAGGTATTTTGAAGAATGTTTCAACTGTTTTTGTTCATACAATGAAATTCTGTGGTGTCCCAAAGAACTGACTTTCACTGTATGAACAAAAAACAGAGACATTTGAGGGCGAGTAAATGATCAGATTTTCCTTTTTGGGTAAACTATCCCAAAAATAGTGATTTTCGACAGAGACAATATAGACCATTCAGAAAAGCTCAGTCTTAAAACCTCACAGACACCCCATAGTTTTCAATACACTGATGGTTATAACGGCCAAAAGCTACCAAAACACTTCAAAATCTACATAAAACATCATTAGCAATGTGGTATATTACCAAGTGCCACTGCATATTGGTGTTCCATACCAGAATTTGCAATAGATTGTGGACGACTCCTGAAACAATGCCAGTCACCCTCTTTTAAGAAGGCCTTTCGAATGGGGTATGGAAAACGAAGGTCAAGTTCACCCCCATGAGCATCTTGATGTATTTCTTAAATCTTGCAGCCAAAAATGTGCCATCATTATCTGTTGCCAACTAGTATCCAATTCTATGTTGTCATTAGTTTACTTTGTTTAACAGTTCTTATACATTTTTAGACTGAACTGGTATTTAAATAGTATATAATGTAGCCTATATATAGTAAATAATAGTATATTATGGCATTTTATTAGTATTATTATTAGTAAAAATAAAAGACAAACACTATGATACTTTTAACATACTGTCAGCAAACACTCATATAATTGAAACAAGTCTTTGAATTTCTAATAAATAGGCTAAATAAATACTATAAAACACTGGATTTTCTCTCTAAAATGAATAATAATTAATTTTTTATACTCAAATTATTTACTTCATATTTAGTAAATATCATAAAAACTTAATTGCAGCATGTTATTTACTATCTTTAAACTAAAAAGTATGATATCAAATAATTCAGCCTTATATCGGCCACACCGCTTTCTAAGATATTATCGGCCAATAAAAAAATGCATATCTAAATCCACTAAAACTTTACATTAGCATTAAAATTACTGCATTACTACCAATAGCAAATGCCTAAAACAAAGCAACATTAACATTAACATCTGCCCAACCCACAGCCCAGGTGACGTCAGCTGAAAATTGTAACAAACATTTTGCCTTTGGAATAACATGCACTCATTAATTGTGCACAGTATGACCAAAATGTGTGTATTAATAGAGCAAATAAGGCTAGATTTGATTGAATGTTGAGTCAATGGACACTGAGTTCCTAAACCACATGATTTAGCTAAAACATCAGAACGCAGAGGTTAGAGGATGAGAAACAGGTGAAGGCCCTTTCTCTCAATCTAAATCTGTGTTTGGGGTCTGCGATTTCAGGGAACTGTAACACAAGCCTGTGGTGTCAGGTCACAGTATCAGCAAGGTGACACACCGAGTTACTGAGGACAAGGAAACCCTGTGTTAACACTTATTGGGGTGGTGTGCTTTTCAGACATGGATGCCACAATGCTGGAGAACAGTCGCAGGCCAAATGGTCCTCAATTCAGGCTGAACACCAGGGTCTGTGAAACCCCTATCGAAAAAAGCCCATGTTTAAAATATGTATTAAAATAAACATTGCAATCAAATAGTCAATAACGAAACAGCACAGTGAATGACAGATAAAATTCCCAAAGATGCAAAACTCAGTCCAAGTCATAAACATAAACACACTGTTCCAAGTCTGATTTTTTTATGCAAAGCATCCTTCCCTGTGCCTGAACAAACCAGATAATGCAAAATAAAAAACACATTTTCATACCTCTCCTCCTACATAGCAGGCTGAAACTCACCCACAACCTCACTAGTATGATTAACACCAGTGATTCATTCCTCACACTCTTCCTCTGCTAAAACAGACACACTCTGAAGAAGAGGTTAGAGATCTCAGAGAGGGCATCCGGAGAGCTGGACAAGGATATAAAGTCCTTCGTTTTTCATTAAGCCACTTAGCGGAAAACACACATGTTAGCGCTGCCTGTATTGTATGTAGCTCAGTCAGCATTAGTCACACTGGCATGAGTTATTAATGAGCACTGAATCTGTCCTCCTCCTCCTCACTCTGAATGGCTCAATTTTCCATCCTCTGGCACTCGCATCACAATCTGTGCCTTATCACATTCAGAGGGGCAAGGCTGGCTATTCTTACTGCCAGTGTCTTCCTGGTTCCCAAGTCAAATGCACTGTTGACTGATTTTCTCATTAGACCAGTGGTTAAACCTTTTTGACTGTCCACAACAACATTTGAGATCCCTGCCCTGCTTTTTTTTATTTACAGAAATTAGGAGTATCTTTAGATATAATTCAAATTAAAATAATAAAATAGTTTAATTTCAGAAGCTTGTGTGTGAATGAAAATAAATAAGAAATGTGTTTTTTTTTTTTAAATAGTTTTAGCTTATTTTAAAACATTTTAAATCTTGATTCTTGAGGCGCTCTTGGAAATTTCCTGAGGGCCCCGGTCCCTTGGTTGAAAACCACTGCTATCAGGTCTAAACTCATCTAACTTCATTGTATTTACAGACTAAACTTTACTGATATGGGGATTTTCAGTTTATGCATTGAACAAAATGATTTTCAAAACACTATTAAGCCTTGTGCATCCTTATGGACATTTTTGTCTTTTTCAGTTTAGTTTTTTTTTTATAACGTTGCCTGTATTTATGCTAACTAAATTTGGTTCGGGTGTGTATTTTTATTGAAATTTTACTATTTCACCCCCATTTCTTTAAAAAATATTTTTTGCACTAGGTACACAAAATAGTTCCTCTCAGCGCCTTTTGGACAAAAATGTCCGCATTGAAACCCATTAAAACTGCAATTTTTAATCCCAGGGCCATTTAACTATAAAATGATGCAATCTTTGTTAAGAGGCTTTCATTCTGTTGGCAAGGCTTCAAAATTGAAATTTTTACTATTTTTTACCAGATGGTGCCATTTTTTCAGGTTTGGCCTATAAAGCAAATACTCGCTTTATTCCTGTTTTCTGCTTTGGCATATTATAGAGCCAATTGGATAAATTATGGAGCGATAATTGTGTGGGTGTGTTGGTATGGATGTCAGAGTGTGGTTTGTGTGCGTGTAATAAAAAAAATATGTGTATGTGTGCGTGTGTGTGTTTGTAATATGTGACCCTGGATCACAAAACCAGTCACAAGTAGCATGTGTATATTTGTGGCAATAGCCAACAAAACATTGTATAGGTCAAAATTATCGATTTTTCTTTTAGGCCAAAAATCATTAGGATATTAAGTAAAGATCACTTTCCATGAAGATATTTTGTAAATTTCCAATCCGTAAATATATAAAACATTTTTTTTTTGAGTGAATGCAGCACAATCGTGAACATAAATGGACAACTTTAAAGGCGATTTTCTCAATGTTTCGATTTTTTTCACCTTCAGATTTTAAAATAGTTGTATTTTGGCCAAGTATTCTCCTATCCTAACAAACCATACATCAATAGAACGCTTATTTATTCAGCTTTCATTTGATGTAAATCTAAATTTTTCAAAAAATTGTCCCATGTGACTGGTTTTGTGGTCCAGGGTCACATAAAAAACTACTGCTAATAACAAATCGAACCTCTGTGTGACCAGTGGAGTTTTGCTGGTCTCCAATGGGGAAAATGTGGTACTGCGTCCAACCAAAATTTTACTAAACGCTAATTTTTTGAGATATCAACCTCAAATTTGGAACACAACTTGTTTAGATTTATGGCTTTGATTTTCTAGCCGTTTTAGAGTTCAATATGTTTCATAAAATATAAATTGTATTTAAAATAATGTTCATAAATCATTTTCATAAACCTATATATTTTTATTTTATTTATTATTATTACTCTAGCAATAATCTGCCAATGGTCTTCTTTAAAATGAGACCAAACTTAAGTCTGTGCTCCTAGGCTTCAAATTTTTAGTCCAGTATGGACCTATGTGTAACTTTTTTTAATTGATGCACAAGGGTTAAGACATCAGATTTACAACATCTACAGCGAGGAACATGGAAGTTACCTTGACAAGCCTATCAATGAACAGATAAGGGAAGACATGTTGAGTCAGGGAAACTCTTCCTGAACTAACTTACATATAAATATATATCCAGACACCTGCCTTTCAGCTCGACGAGCTTGAAGGAAATACAATTCAAAAGAAAATCAAGAATGACGTAATTCCCAACAATAAACACAGTAACACACATTCATACATATTAGTTTCTGTGCAGTCAGTGAAGATATGTCTCACCTGGCTGGATGAATTTTCTATAACACCAACTCCTCCTCGGGTTGTCATTTTCGCCCAGGTATTCTCAAAATCAAGGCCACGGGTGGGAAAATAAATGGAAAATCGTTTTTAGTGGTTGACGAGCATTTATAAGCTTGCCTTTACAGGCTATTCGTCTGTTCTGACAGAAGTAATCAGTGTTGCTAGCTAGCTTGAACTAGCCACGCAGACAGAGATCAACAAGTTGAAGCCCAACATCAGTCCATATGTGGAGAAAAAACTTGTATTAAAGTCTCCAGTTGAAAATAAACAGCAGGTCCTTGATGAGGATTTATGAAGGTCTTCTTGGAGAGACTAACATGGAGCTGACTTACATTTATATTTGTTTCCCAACGAAATAAGCGAGAGTTTAAAACAATTCATTTCCTCCCAGGTCTTAAAAATGACAGAGAATGAGGACACGAAAAGTATCTCTCTGCGAGCGATATGAAGTGTTAGGCCAACCAAAAATCACAATTTTACCGACCTTCAAAACAATTAGTGTCAACAAAAGGTGAACAAATACCTCAACCGTCAGTTTGAGCTAACGAAACAAACGGCGCTGGACTGAACGCGGATATAACCTTAAAGAAAATCAACCGTGAGTGCTGAGAATGAAGGACTAACGTTAGCAGACATAAGATGGATTTAAAAATCCCGAAAAACCCTCATGATCCACGAAACCGTTTTCCGCCACTCACGGGATCCCGGTGACCAAAGGCTCTTGAATGAAAGGAGTCGTCTGAGGGCTCGTATCCAAAGAGAAACATCCAGTCAGGTAGTAAAATCCATGATTGGCTTCGGGGCTGAGGAGAAATGGGCTACACTGGAGGCGGATCGGTGTCGTACTGCGGCCGAGTTGCTCAAACGCTCGTGCCTGATACCGGAACAAGCGCGAGAGTCAACATGGCCGATCTCCGGAGCGAGCGGAGGGGGGCTGAACGGGGAGGGGCGGCGGCGGATCCGTGCACGGATCCTCTCTAGGCATCAGTAGCAGTCGGTGCTCGCATACTGCGGTATTCGCGGTCGTAACGGCGACTGTAGACGTGGGGTGACATCATGCGGTCGTTGTTTCCGTGGAGATTTAGAAATTTAGCAGATGCCTGGACACAGGAAATACAGTATCTGTGTGACTGACCTGCTGTGTGATTGAATCAAAGTGTCCGAATAACTGAAGAAAAGAGGCGTTTGAATTTATAAAGAACGTTTAATTTTGAACAGGTTTGCTGCGACAGTATTTACTGCCAAATCATAATTTTACAAAGACATTAAAAAAGAAGCTTTTTCTAAAACCATGTATATACAAAACGGACACCAAAAAAGCTTTTCGTTGATCAAACCTGAATCCCTTCATGGAATAAACAAGAAAACAAATCTCTATCTAATGATGTTTGAATAAGTATTCTTCTTCTGAAGAAAACAGCCCACTCTTCCTGATCTATAATAATAATGGGCTTGTATCACAAATCATAACATTATAGACTGACTTCCCAAGGTCTGAGCATAAACTTGTAAATAAAGGATGATATAATGCAAATACCTGAGTGAAAGTGTAATGCACCTCTTTAAGTAAGCCACAATCAAACCAAAGAACAAAATCTGAAAAAGCACAGCTTAAAAAAGCATGTAAAACCGAATTGTGATGCAAGTGTTTAGTCTCTTCTTAGCTCTTCTACTGGCATAGTGAAAAGGTCGGAGAAGAAGCTCCCTTCATTGTCACCTCCACCAAAAACCAACAGCGTTTGTGGGGATGATTCTGGAAGGTCCTCCTCTTCATCTATAGATCCCTGTACAGGCAAAGACACTAGTATTAAAGGTCTGAGCAGTGAAAATCAATAGCCATAATAATGACCTGAAACTACTTTATAAAGGTATCCATAATATGAGTTTTTTTTTTTTTTTTTTTACCTTTCTGCATGTGGTGGACATGGTAATGATGGAATGTCCAGCTCGGGGGAAAGAATTGAGCTGGGATAGAAACAGAGATGACCAGCAACTAGTGTCTGGAATAAAATAAAATTAAAAAGTGTTACAAATTATAGTAAAAGCTAGTTGCTTTAAAATAAATATTCCAGGTTAAATACAACTTTTAAATCGATCAACAGCATTTATGGGATGTGACAACATACATTACAAATCAAAAGTTTGGGGTCAATAAGATTTTTAAAGAAAGTTGCAACTTATTCAGCGATTTACAAAACTTACAATGTTATAAAGGATTTTTATTGCAAATAAATGCTGTTCTTTTGAACTTTCTATTCATCAGTCCTGAAAAATATAGCAGCACAAGAGTTTTAAACATTGAAAATAATAATGAAATGTTTCTTGTGGACCAAATCAGCATATAAGAATGATTTCTAAAAGATCATCCGACACTGAAGACTGGAGTTATGATGCTGAAAATTCAGCTTCGGCATTACAGGCATGGACAATGAAACTGAAATGCCGGCCAATACAGTGCTGAAGGTTTCCTGCCTACATTCCATCAGTAAGAGCAGAGTGTGAAGGTTGAATTAGCAGAGCAATAGCACAGCTGTACATAAAATATTGCAATCCACAAAACATACAGTAATGGGAGACATCAATTCAAGAGGTCTCGCTTCTCGCTGGCACATCTGTGACCAGGGGCCTCATTTATAAAACTTTGTGTAGGATTTGCGTCAGAAGTGGCGTACGGATGAAACATAGGACGTGCGTACGCACAGAAATATTCGGATTTATAAAACCGTGCGCACGCACATCCTACGCATTTTTCCCTTAATAAATCACAATCAATTCTAAATGTAGCGCAGCTTTTGCGGCTTCATGTCACGCCCATAGTTGCCCATAAATAGTCCGTGAAACGCCCACAAGTTAATATTCATCGATTGCGAAATCATGGCAAACATAGAGAGGAAATAAAAAAAAACTTAACTTCACTCAATGTGAAGTAGAAGTTATCGTTGGCGAGGTGGAAAAGAGGAGAAAAAAAATGTTGTTTGGAGGGTGTGGGCATTACTAATCCCAAAAAGGCACTTGAGTGGCAAAAGGTAGCAGACGCCGTAAATGCTGTAGCCTCACAACCTCGGACTGTGGCCGAAATAAAAATGAAATGACAAGCTACAGATGTCGGTTATAATCTACTTGGAAATGGGAAATAGTTCAGCGCAAATGTAATTTCTTGCAGCTTTCTGAACAGTTGAGACATACGTCATATGTTATTTTATCAAAAATAAAACAAACTAAAGGCATATGCATGAAATACCTGCATGAATACCATGATTGATGATTCCGTAGCTGATAAAGACATTTTACTATGAAAACAACCAGTGGCGGATTTAGCAAATTGGGGGCCCAAGGCAAAGGTAGTATGGGGCCCCCCATCCGATCTTTAAAAGAGAACGAAAAAAAATAAATCTGATTTTTTTTTTTTTTTTTTTACTATTACATGACACTTTCTGGAGAGTTTTGTGCAAAGAAATATAGAAAAAAAGTAAGTCTAGCAAGTCTTATATTTCTGTAATTCACAGAGATCAAACACAAATATGCTGACTGAATAGATTACTAGTTGAGAAACACTGCTTTAATTAATGTTTTTATGATGACTTTGTGAAAGGTTAACTAAACAGCATGAGCCGTCTTCCTGCTGGCCAGTAAGTTATTTGGCAAATTTCATTCATACAGATCTGTATTATGCTATAGTTTTTGATAGTGTTATACATTTCTTACAGATAATCACGATGATCATTGTGTTTGTCTTACCGAATGTGGTATCTTTATGCAATTACAGTTTGTCTATAAGCTTTTTTTTTATTAATGCCGACAGTAAAATGTTGCCAGATATTGCTACGAAAAACAAGAAAACAAAATAATAATAATCCGAAATAAGTTCAAAGCTTGTGTTTTGGAAATAAGATTTATATATCACTAACCCTAACATGCAACTTTCCACTTTAATAACTTCCTAAAGTGTCACATTAAATCAGAAAAACAGGTCCAGAAGACTACTGCCACCTTTCCATTAGGTGGATCTGGCAACACGGAGGCTGCACGCGCGCCCTCACTCACAACGCGCTCTCAAGCCCCGTTCACTTCGCTAGCTTCTCGCAGCAACATGCATTGCAAACACATAATATGAGGTGGTTTAAACGGCTAATTAATCATTCAGAGAGCTTGACATTTTATTTTTGAATGTAAAATATGACAGAGTTCCGGACCTCGGTCACCTCATAGCTGGCTACGGCCATGGACTTGTAACATATTAGCACATCATCACAAAAAAGTTTGTTACCTTCTGCAATTTTGCTAAAAACGTTTTGCTTTCCTCCCGCTTCCTCCTTTTTCAGCACCGCTTGGGTAGCTTCTCTGTCTGTCACTCTGTAGCCTACACTGTCTGTCAGTAACTTATTTTTCTCCGTCAGTTTTATTGTATCCATGGGGAAATGTTGGACAACAAACCACATCCAACAAGAGTAAAGGTCCTTGCACAGAGTCCGAAATTCTTGCACGTTAAAAAATAAATATGACCTCATGTTGTGTCAATCACGTTTACACACAGCCTCCAAAACTTTTGTCCGTATGTCACAAACAAATTCGGACTGGGTTAGATTTTCACATCCGTAGCAAGCATTTTGAGGTGTTTTGACAATTCAGGAGCCATCAAATGACGAATACGAAAAAACGCATACGAAAATTTCAGACTCTAAACTGTTGACGCAAGCTGTCTAAAAGGGATGTCCAGGCACTAACCCGGATTTTATTCAAAAAACATAAAACCACAGCTGCCCAACTCACTGCAGAATTAAATGCGCACATTGACTCTTCTGTTTCCAACAAAACTGTTCATTGTGAGCGCCAAAGTCAATATTCATGGTCGGGCTGCTATAGCCAAACCTTTGGTCACTTGTGCCAATGTCAGTCGGTTTCAATGGTGCCAACAATGCTAATTGTTCTCTGATGAGTCCACCTTCACTGTCTTTCACACATCCGTGGGAGTTACAGTGTAGAGAAGGCCCAAAGAAGCTTAACACCCGGACTGAAGCACGGGGGTGGATCAGTGATGGTTTGGGCTGTAATATCATGGTATACTGTGCTTGATGGGGACTACTGAACCATTCTGGAGGACCATGTGTACCTAATGTTTCAAACTTAGTACCCTGAAGGGGGTGTAATGTATCAGCATGCACCAATACACACAGCAAGACTTGTGACAGAATGGTTTGATGAACATGAAAGTGAAACTGAACATCTCTCATGGTCTCCACAGTCACCAGATCTAAATATTTTTTAGGCACTTTGGGGGTATTTTGGAGGAACAAGTCAGAAAACTTTTTCCTCCACCAGCATCACAGTGACCTGGCCACTGTTCTGGAAGAGGAATGGCTCAAAATCCCTCTGGCCACCGTGAAGGACTTGGATCTGCCATTCCCAAGACGGAATTATGCTGTATTGGCAGCAAAAGGAGGCCCTACACCAATATGGCCTAACTAATACATTATTGTGGCATAAACCAGGTGTTTCAGTTTTATGTCAAAGCCTTGTATATAAATAAACAAAAACAGTTAATTAAATTGTAATAAAATGTCATAGTAATACTGTTTTTTACTGTATTTTCTATCAAATAATTGAGCAAATTAAAAAGACTTCTAGAGAATATTACCAACCCAAAAATGTTTAACAGTATTAGTGTATACTGTAGTAGCAACCATATAGTCCTGGAAGTGGAATTGGGGCAAAAAGTCTCACCAGTGTTGAAGATGAATGTGTCACTCAGTGCATTGTTCCCATTGTATCCACCATGGACCAGGAAGTTGCAGTCTGAAAGAACTGCACAGCCATGCCAGCTGTGATACAGTATGGAACAGGTATAGGTTACATAAAGTATTATCAAGATGTTCAATCATGTAACCATAATAAGACAACTGAAATTTTGCTATACATTGTTTACTGTTGCGAGCATGTTTTTAAGGAACAAAATAAATGTTTTTTTTGTAGTACAATTTACTCCAAGAATAAATTGTCATGTTTTAAATACCTTCTAGGAGAGGGGGCTGTCCCACTTGTCTTCACAGCAGAAAACTCCATCAAGCCTGAAATAGGATGTGACAATATGCTATTTTAAGCTGACTACTCCACTTTTTAAAGAGTGCTCTCCGTAATTAATGTGTAAAACAGTATTATACCAGGTATTAAATATGCAGAAAATCTACACAGATCTGAATAAAGAATGCAAGTATAACAGTTTCCTATAGAAACCGTGCAGAACAATGGATATATGACACTCCTCTACCATGTAAAACATGTCTAGTAGATTTTTTTGTCCTCAAGTAACAGTACTGAAATTAATTCTATGAGTGGCAAAACATCTTCCAGCAGTGGTTGCGTTAAACTCTCATTGTCCATCATTTTGACAGACAGGGTCTAAAATTTCATTCATAATCTATTAGTACCCGTCATTTTAATTTTCATATTTTAATGATAAGACGACATTTAATAGCCTTTGTTTTCGTTCACATTTAAATTTTTAATCACGGACGTACAGGACAAGGATATAGGCTAGATTATGCATTTATTTATTATTTAAAGAGAACAGAGGAACAGAGACTGTACTTTACTTTTCATCTTCAACACCACACGAAGCAGATGAATGTTTGTTTTTCCGCAGTGACAGCGGAAGTCACTGAAACAGAACCTTTCTTTGTGCCCGAACAGGCAAATATTAACGCAATATTACAAAATAGTACAATTACGATAAACACATAAAAAATAAACTGAACTACTAAACTCAATCGACTTTCTCCATCTGCCTGAACTCAAACCTTCCTCCTGGTCTGCATGGACTTAAACTGTGTCCTCGCCTGTGCCGGTATTGTACTGACTTTCGCCACTGCATCCACATCAGTCCCTCTTTTTTCACCTCTTTTATCAACAAGATCACAACTATTCGGCCGTCCGAGGAAACTTCAAACTCTGCTGCTGTGATATTTTTTCAATTGTATGTTGATACAAGACCAAGTAATCGCTAATTAATATGCATGCTTGCCAACAACATGACAGGGGTGGGAATTACAGTTACAGTCGATCACCAACAGTGTAATCTGTCAAAATGACGGATTCAGGTTTTTCCCATCAATGATAAAACAATTCAGTCAATGTCAGAAAATATTTGGTTACCCCTACTACTGCCTTCCAGTGACTTTAGTTATTCCTTATTTTTCCCCAATAAGACATTCACACAGTGAGAAACCAAATTAAAATCAAATAATAAGTCTTGAAAATAGTAACAATTCTTGCAGTGTTTACCAAGATCTAGCATGAACATGTCATTGAAGCAGACAGGAGTGTCCCATCCGCCAAACACAAAGATGCTCCCCTGCATCACACATGCTGAGTGCCTGCACAAATGAATCAAAATCTGTTCAAGTCAGAAAGAAAATACTCATATGCCACATGCACAGCTGAAAATAGTTTTAAAACATCACAATCAGTCATGCAATTAATGTAAAGTATTACAGATCTCAAAATGTTGCTAATGTAACGTTAAATAAACTGTGGACTACTTGGATTTAAAAAAAGAGACATGAACAGCCCTACCCAGAGCGTGGTGCAGGCTTCTCTCCATTGACAATGGGTTGATACCAGATGGCCATATCAGGGTTAAAGATGTAGATGGAGTCACTGCAGCCGTCCGGTTCTGGATGTGGGCGAGGAAACACTCCTCCAAACACAAAGAGCTCTCCCCGGAACATACTGCAGCTGTGATAAGCCAGAGGAGGCACTTTTCCCTGCGCCTAAAGAGGTCAACGAAATCCAAAAGAGCTTTTAAGTATATTCAGAACCTACTGGCTAATAAAATGAAATCTTCATTTACTATGGACGAGAAAAACGTGACATCTATAACAAAAACAAATCGCGCCTAGTCTTGTGTTGCAGTAATACCGTACAGTTCTGTGAGTCTTTTAAAAGATAATTGACAGGTGTTTGTGGAATAAATTGCAGACTAACCTCTACCAAAGTCCAACGCCAGCTTTGTGTGTCTAAGATGTGAACATCATTAAACCATTTCTTATGCTTTGAGCCGCCAAACACAAAGATACGCTTAGACTCCGGATCATAGGTTGCTGTGTGACCAATTCGGGCCTCAGGGGTCGGTCCTTCTGCCAGGGTTTCAGCAGGTACCCAAGAAAGATCCTCTGAAAAAAAAAAAAAAAATCTCCATGAAATCAAAATGAACAATGTTGCAGTATTTACTATTTATTATACATACTGTCTGAAAATTATTATGTCATTCTGTGCCCTCATTATCTTTAAATCATAATAACTTCCCTTGCCTCTTTCAGCAGCATCTCTTTTTTTTATCTGATTATGTTTTTACCGATACGTGGGCAGGACAACTGGTCTCTCACGTGAGATCATAGCAATAGCAAACCACAATGATCCAATCAATTCAAGTCTCAACCTACATTTTTTCTTGTTCAAGACATCGTTTCACTCAGATATGTATCACAATAGGGAAGAAAAGACCATTTCATGACGACTTTAAGAGCAGAATTATATCTATCAAGTGATAGCAGATCTAATAATATAATAGCAAAATTACAATCTATTGATATGGTGAGACAGAAACATAAAATGTTTACCTGTGCACAGTTTCCAGATGGGGTCTTTGCAGAACTGCATTCTGGATCCTTGTCCTCCAATCAAAATGGCTGTCTGAGGATCAATGGGGCAGAGAGTCTGACCCCAGCGACCTGACGGTTTGTCCAATGAAGCTGGAAAAGTAGTATTACCAAACATAAAATAACTATCATCATAACACAGCATTAATACACCCCAAATGCAAACAATGAAAAAAACTCACTAACCAGTCTGTAAGAGGGTTTTGGCCTGCTTGCCTTTAGCCTTGTGGCTTTGAGAACTGGAAGTTGCAGTCTGTTCCTCCTTTTGAGAGAACAGACGTGTTTGACCTCCACGAGGATTGTTCTTGCCACGTCTGTGAGGTGTTGCCTTTTGGGAGGCGTTAGGGCAGATGTTCTCCTTTCCTCTCCCTTCATTGATTTCTTCTTCCTCCTCTTCCTGAGACCACTTCCTCTTGCCTGGACACTCCCTTAATACAGGTGCTGTGGAGTTGCACTTAAAACAATAAATTGAGAGAAAATTCTGCAGGTAAGTATCGGCAAGCACAGAGCGAAACTAAACTAAAGTCAAAATAGGTATAACAGGCTAAACTTACCTCTGGAGTGCATTCCATCTGTGAAACAGTCAACACTGGATCCAAGAAATCACTAGTACCCTTTGGAAAACAGGATTATGGGTAAGTTAGTTGTCGGAATCAGATACGCACAGGTTTTACAGACTTCACACAAAATTGTTGAATTTTACTTCTTAAATATTACATTTATTTTGATTAAAGGGGTCATGCAAAATGTTTTAAACAGAACTGAAGATGCTACTATCTTTGCTGAAAAGCTTAAAGGGATAGGTCACCTTTAAATGAAAATTCTGTCATAATTTACTCACCCTTAAGTTGTTCCAAACCTGCATGAAGTACTTTCTTCTGTTGAACACAAAAGAAGATATTTTGAAAAATGTTGGTAACCAAACAGTTTCTGGTCCCCGTTTACTTCCATAGTATTTTCTTCTATACTATGGAAGTCAATGGAGACCAGCAACTGTTTTGTTACCAACATTCTTCAAAATATATTTTGTGTTCAACAGAAGAAAGTACTTCATGCAGGTTTGGAACAACTTATTAATTTATTCTGTAGATTTTCCCTTAAAGTCTTTTCTTCTGTATTTTCATGTACATCCAAGTGAAACGCATCAATGAAAAGCATCACTTGGTTCAATACATCTTTTGTTCATTGGACAAATGTAGATTTAAATGTGAGCTTGATTGTAACGGGTTTAATCTAACTAAATAATAATACGTTACATTTATATAGAGCTTTTCTCAGCACTCAAAGCGCTTTACATATTAGGGGGAATCTCCTCAACCACCACCGATGTGCAGCATCCACCTGGATGATGCGACGGCAGCCATATTGTGCCAGAACACCCTCCACACACCAGCTTATTGGTTGAGAGGAGACAGAGTGATGACGCCAATCAGTATATATGGGGATTAAATGATTGGAGAAATCTGGAATGTGATGTTATAATATTATAATATTGTTCACATTAAGATCAATAACATGCATTTAGAAAATGGATAGGGTGATTTTTTATTTCATGCTGTCTGTGCTTAAATCTTTGTAGAGTCTCTTACTTACCCCACTGAGTTTGACAGTTAAGGTTGCTCCACTGGACCAGACTCCATCCTCACCAGCTTCCCATGACAGACATCTGAGGAGAGGGAAGGTTTAGGTTAAAGGTTCCAACTAAAATATACTATATTGATTTGACATAAACAATAAACTTACTTATTGAATGGTGTTAGTTTTCCCATATTAATGGGTATGTCCCTCTCATCAGCAAGTTCCACAGAGATTGAGTCTCTCTTTCCCCAGTCTCCTCTGGTGAAGAGAACCATCAGCTGAACACTAGGCTGGATCTCAACTGAGCTCTGCCACCCATCACGTCTGCTGTGGATAAAAAATCATGTATAACCGGGATAGGTAGCTACAGTACAGTTGATACTGTGTGTGTCTTTGTAGTTTTTTCTGTTTCCCGCAAGAATTTCACGAGGCGGGAGACAGAAAGTATGCATTGCACTGTCAACGCTTGCATGACTCCAATCATTGCTTAATTATAATAATAAAATATATGAAGCTATCTGAATATATTACATGCATTCAAACAATTTGAATCACTGGAAGCACGCGCAACTTGAGTTGCATTAAAATAATAAAAATAGAGAGCCCAATGCATTTCCAATGTTTGTTTATCTCAGTGAACTGTACCTTAAGATCTGTTGTGGTGGTTCATCTACTCCAAATATTGCATAAACGCCAAATTCCTCCATTTTAACGCTTTTAAGCTGACACTCTCCAACAGAACAGATGCACAAAAAACACCCAGTAAACTGGCTAAACTGCTATGAGCAGAGCTCTATCTCCCGCCGACCTGACGCACAATAAATATAAAACCCGCGCCACCGCCACTACGTTTCATTCAAGAAGCGCAGTGATTGGATGAGTGGGCCGAGACGCAACGCAATCGACCAATCCAAAAGAAGAAGCAAGCGGCTTCCTGTTGTTGCAATGTTGATTGCTAGGTGAAGTCAGCCAATGGATGAATGACTTTATAACAGGCGGGATGATGCATGCTCGTCATGGAGGAGGGACGTTCTTGTGTTGGTCAAAAATGGTTTGGTTACCTAGAAGAGAATTTCATCTCACAAATCAGAAAGTGAAATCCAGTTAAATTGTTGCTTATTATATATTGTTTAATAAATGTTTCTCTTTATATTTTTTTTATATTAAAATATAATATTTTATATTAAATAATAATATAAACAAAAATAAATAAATACTGTCAATAAGCTTAACATAAATCATAAATCAAAACACTGTCCGCTGGTGACACCTGCTGGTCAAGTATATGTAACTGCCATGAAAAGCTCGAGTGTTTTATTTTTTGCACAGCGTTTTTAAAACATACTTCCCCAGTTTCATAGACAAGACTTAAGCCTACTTCCAGACTAAAATGCATGTTTGGTCTGTTTTAACTGAGAACAACTTGAAACCAACAAAACTATTTTTTTTTCTTCCCAAGTCACGTTTATAAAAGCTAAATTTCCTAATTGAACTAAGTTCTAATCCTGGCTCAACCTAAGCCCTGTCTGTGAAACCGGGCCATTGTTTCAAAGAAGATTTGCATAGTTTCTTAAACTTTCCAGAGACTCTAATTTATAAAGGTTTCATATATAAAACACTTTTAATATGATTATATTTTAACCACTACCATTATATAACTTGTGATTAATACCCCAATCCTTATTTTAGTTTAAAAGGTCTAAGACAGCTGTATTTTTCACAAAATTGTCGACCAGGCGGAGAGCATTGTGAACATTTTTACTTTTTCGGTTTTTAAAATATTTTAAATGTATATTTTTACATATAAAATACAATTTGCATTTTGTATGTTTAACTTTTCTACTGTAAAGCGGTGGAAATTGCTTATCCTTTTATTCATGCTTTTACGCGCTATCGCCGTCACGTGACTCAAACAGGCTAAGGCTCCTCCCAATAATTAGCTCAACCTTGCAGGTGGACGAGAGTTGCTTGCTGATGCTGATCAACTTATTCGACATAGAAGCTCTTTTGAAAGTCAGGTATCTTTAAACATACAGTGCAGATAACGTGTCACTTTGTTGTCTATTGTGTATGACCTACACTCTAGCTCATGTTACGTCGTGTATTTTTTATATAAATGGATTTTGATATTAGTAGGCTATCCAGTTATCACATTGGTCAGCTAAAATTACGAACTTGCTATATCTGAGATAGATAAATATGTCATATTTCAGGCCCATAATGTACAATAATTTTTTTAAATCAACATGTTTGTGAGTTTGTGACCACCAACAGTTCTCTTTTCTGCAATCTATCAAAAAATCTTTCATTATGCATGACGTTTTACAGCAGATAATGTCAAACCACGGTGTGAATGCAGAGGGGAAACGGCTTCCTCGAATGGCTGCCACTCTAATGATGCGCTTTGCTCCTGAGAGGGAGCCCACCTTTGGGGTCCATAGGGCCAGTCTCAAGCCTCTTGGCCCTAACAGTGAGATTAAAGATACTCCATCACCTGCAAAAGAGAGTCAACCCTCCAACCCAGAGTTACAGCACTTTGTTGATATAGAGGAACCCACTGCTGTAGACCACCTTACCCTAGAAGTCCCATCATTGGAGTCTTCGCCGCAAGTGGAGGACCTGGCCTCTGGGCCAGAGTCCCCTTCTGCATGGAGCCTGAGTAGTATTATAGGAGGTGAAACAACCCTTGAAGACCTGGAAGACAACACAGATGGCACTCTCAGGAGGGGCCAGAGAACTGGAGGTATGCTGACTTTTGTTTTTAAAGAATTTTCATTATTTATTTGTGTCAGATGTTTCTTTACTACAACTGTTGTCTCAAATTCTTGCTCTTTCAGTAAAGTTCACAGACTGGCACAAGCGCCGCGTAACAGCTGTGTGTACTGAACGTTTTGGCAAGCTGCTCAGAGAATGTCCTGAGTATCCCAGGACTAAGAGCTGCTTTGCTGCTTTTGTACTTGAGAGAGGTGAGATGGGTATAGGGGCAATTTCACTCATAGCCTAGGACTCAACAATTATTATGTAGGCTCCAAAACAAAAAATTATGAATTAAAATCATTTATGAATTTAATGATTTCTCATTTGAAATGTATAATCTTTTCATTTATCAATTCTTCTAAAATTATTAAAAACAATATTATTTTGTATTTTTCACACATGTACATTTTTCATTAAACGTTTCATTTTCTTTACAAAGAAAATATTACCTACTGATGAGCAGAATTCACAACCAAATTTCACAAACCAAAAATGTAAAATTTACAATGAATTTTGCATATTGCATGAGCATGAATAAAACCATTATCCTTTGTAAATGTGTGTGAATTGTATAATAAAAATATTTCCTGGGCAGTTTATTAATAATGGTTAAAAATGTTTTTAATGTGTGTGTCAGAGGTACGTGACACGGATGCGCAGCACTGTGAGCAATATGAAGTGGTAGCTCTGGGATCAGGTCAGAACTGCTGCAGTGGTTGGCTTTCTTACACAGGATCTGTCGTCCATGACTGCCACGCCATAGTCATCGCCCGCAGAGCCCTCAAAAGGTTTGAACATTTTTAACAGCTTAGAAATTGAGAGAGACAAAGAGCAAGACTACTTCATCTCTCTCTCTCTAAATGTATATATTTATATTTCAAATGAACTTGTGGGAAAACATTTAAATGGTATTTATGGAGTGTATGTGTCCAATATTAGGCATGGCAAATCTCTGTTTCTAGGGTATTTGCCAGCATGGCTATACTATATAACTTAACTCTTTCCCTGAAGTGTTTTTGGTCTTTTTCACAAAAGTGTCATGGCCCCCAGAATATTTTTGTTTTATGAATATCTTAACAATATATCAAATATATAGCAATATATTAAAAGAAAGAATAAATATCTGTTTTATTATCCGTTTTAAACAAAATCAGTTTTAGTCTACCTTCATGCATTCTTTTTTTTATCAACACTTGAATGTGGGTAAGTTTAAAAAAATTTTAAAAAGCGATGTTTTCTTAGCAAAAAAGCTGAGAAAATCGCGTTTTTGCCAATGATTACAACTGGATCATATCCAGAACGATGATCAAAACATAGATGGAGTAGATCGAGTCCATCAACACCCTTAATGCTTGCACAGTCATATACCACTTCCTGGGTTCATTTAATTTAGTTTATATGCCGTTTATTGTTGATCGCATTACCGGTATTTTTATATGTGTCTAATTACATATGAGATCGCTTGTTTCTGCTTTTTCTTTGCCCCCAACCTTTTAACGAAATGAAATAAGACAAAGCCATAAAAAATTGGCATTGGCAGGGAAGGATTTTGTCATAAATGACGAGTTAGCTCGTCAATGACAGGGAAAGAGTTAAAATAAGGAGATAAATCTGTCTGTCCTGTCTGGTGTCACAGGTACTTGTACAAGCAGCTCCTGCTGTTCTACAGTGCTGATCCAGAGCTGAAGCAGCGCTCCATATTTGAAACTGTTCCATCTGAACGACTGCTTCAGCTAAAGCCACGCATGTACCTTCACCTGTACACTAACAAAACCCCCAAAGGAGCAGCTCAGTGCATAGTTTTGTAAGTATAATTTTTTTATGTGCTATGCTAACATACATTCTATGGATCCTCCAGGACAGGGATGGACAACTTCGCTCCTTGAGAGCCACTATCCTTGCAGAGTTTAGCTCTAACCCTATTCAAACACAACTGAACAAGGATTACTAGAAAGATACGGGCAGGTGATTTTTATCAGAGTGGGAGCTAAACTCTTCAGGACAGTGGCCCCCCAGGACCGAAGTTACCCGTCCCTGCTCTAGGATCTGAGTTTGACCAGTGGTTCCCAACCTTGCACTAATATACTGATGAGTTGAATCAGGTGTGTTTGATTAGGGAGACATCTAAACCATGCAGTGTTGGGGGTAATCCAGGAGCAGGGGTGGGAACCACTGCATTATCCACATTTTTCCCTACACCCCTTGAAGCTTTGCACGAATTTTGGGAGTACCGTAACTGCATTTAAACCGCAAACAATCAGCAAAGGTTCCCTCTATGAACGCATTTTCATTCATAATCATTTTATGCACCCACTGCACATTAAAATAAATTGTAAAAGCATTAACAAATGACTACAACAGACCATGAATAACACCAAAAGATGTATTATTTCCGCAGCAATAATACGGATGTGTAAAATATCACTGTAGTAATATATGTCTGTATTGTATGTTGCCTTAATCAAAAATGTTAATTAACTAGTACATTTAGTGATAGTAAAGTGATTAGTCATTTTGACAGATTTACCTGCTTTTGAAACATTCCAGTAAATGGTTCTAATAGGGATTAGAAGTGAAGAGGGGAACTGTTTACATCTTAAAGCTTCTGTGTGAAAACAAACTTGGAAAGAGACGTGAGGATTTTTGAAGAAAAACGAGAGATTGTTGTGCATTCCAGTGGATTATTCATGGGATATACTGTATCATAAATTAAATCGGGAGAGCAGACCACAAATGCGCTGTATATGTTGTCTTTTTTCATACTGGTACAGCGGAATACAAAAGAATAAAAGAAAAAAATCAGGAGGAAAAGAATTCATTGAATGAAAAGAGCACTTGCTATAGATATTCTTGTTATACCATGTCACAAACTTCCAAACTGGAAGTGCCTCCCATATCTTAATTGCAGTAGGCTTGTTAGGAAAAAGGTGTATGCAATATTGCAGGGGTTCTCAACTCAGGCCCTAGAGGTCCACAGTCCTGCAGAGTTCAGCCCTGAATCAAACACACCTGAGCCAGCTAATCAAGGTCTTCAGGACTATTAGTGACAACTACTAGACAACTAGTGTGTTGGAGCAGTGTTGGAACTAAACTCTGCAGGGCTGTGGCCCGCCAGAAGCTGAGTTTGACACCCCTGGTCGACTATTTCAGAGAATCTGTCTATATTTTAAAAAATATAAAATAAGTTGAAAATCTTCATGTATCCTTTCACAGAAAGTCTCAAAGCAGTGCTTACACCACTCTGAAGCTGCAGTGCCATGCTAAAGGCTCTCTCATCCCTGCTGTCTTCCTGCTTCCAAGCGTGTGGGGTGCACGCATCTGTTGCATGTCCGACAGTGCCAAACTCACCCGTTGGACTGTCACTGGAGTGCAGGGGGCACTACTGAGTCATTTTATTAACCCAGTTTACATTACCAGCATTGTACTTGGTAAGCTGTGTGCATTTGCAGGTGACTGAGTGTTTCTATATATGGCAATTGGATCTGGATTGAAACTGTGACCAAGATCTGCAGTATCAGCTTCTGTCTGTAAATTTATTTTTTTGTGTGGTTCACTTCGCTTTTGTCTAGTACCACATCTCACTGAAGCTGCTCTGACCACACTGAGTATTGTCAATTTCCACTTGCACTTTTTTAGATGCTTTATTAATTGGACTGTAGGAATTAGGAAATGTGCATTTGAAAATGTGAAAAGACTGAAGAATCAATACATTATTATCTTAAGAATGAATTGCAATATATTGATTCATGATTGCATTAGAGAGCCTTAAGTTACTACTCATACATTTTATACAAGAGACAACTTGTATATTTCATATTCATGGATGAAATCCAAGCAGCCAGAAGAATGGCTGTACTTATTAACCTTTTCTCCACTTGTTGTCCAGGTGATTCCAGACACTGCTCAGAGAAAGTGTCTGAGATCATCAACAAACGTCTGGGCACAGGCTGGAATAATGCTCTGCCTCCACCATTCAAACAGACCACCATCTTCTTCCTGAGTGGAGAGAGTGTGTGGCCTGTTGAGAACACCAACTACTGCAAAGACCTCAGTGTCAACTGGTGTTTGGGAGACTCCAGTATTGAGATTCTGGATAGCACCACTGGCTTTGCAATCAACAAGTCAGTCATACTTAATGAACTAGCTAATGATTAGCTCATGCAGAAGTTTATTGCCTATATTGGGTGTGACTATTATAAATATGTGCACTATTTGAGAATCTGAGCAGTGACCAAACTGTTAGTCACAATAGAGCACAACATTTGGCGTCCAGAAGTAAAAATCCCTTTTTGTCCATAGAAAATTTTATTTTTAGCAAAAATGTATAAACCTACTGTAGTATATGCTTTACTAGAAGTCATCTGTGATTTCAACATAATTAAAAAAAAAAAAAACTTTAGTCGTTGATGGTTATTTTGTGAATATTTATAATCGGTGTCTGAGTCAGTTAACATTAGCAAGTCAATAGTTTTATATTGTATTGTTGTTTTTGTACTGTTCATACTCTAGTTTTGCATACGTTCTTATCTTCTTTGCTGACTTATACTTTACTGTTAAAAAACAAAATATAGATCTCTATTTAACAGTGCAACCTTATTCAATGTTTAAATATTAAGTCCCATTCCTTTACTCCACTCAATGAATTGACTGCCTTGAGTTTATAAAATCCTTTTTTATTCTTTCTCTTAGTTCTCCATTTGTAAGCGGTCCTGGATCGTCAAGCAGACTTTGCAAAAGAGCGTTGTACTTCTGCTTCAGAAAAGTCTCAACAGTGGCAGGCCACCATGACTTTTTGTCATTCTCCACATACCGCAATGCTAAAGTATGTGTATATAGTTTTGAATGGATAATAATATCCAAATGTATGCGAGTTTGACTTTATTAGTTAAAACTGAGGTTGCATGTGTATAAATATGGCATTTTGTGCACCAATCTGCTGTTGTAAACTGCTAATCTATTTTATATTACATCTAGATGGCTGCCCAGCTGTATCAGGAGACCAAGACTCAAGTCAATGTGCAGTTCTTGGCCAACAATGCTGGACCGTGGAACTCCAAACACTTGGTTGATTGCTTCAGTCGCTAAATGACAGGTTGAACAACCCTTGAAATTAATTTAGGTTCCCAGATGTTCAACAAATTGCACCCTTTGCATTTGGTCGTTCATTGATGCTTGAAAACATATGTTCATATGTAAGTTATTAGTTCATTATCAGATATCAGATAGCTATAAGGCATATAAGTGCACTTCTACTGAAAATATTTGTGTTCTAAAAAGTGTAGAGAGTACTACCAGCTATTTTAACTTTGCAGTTATTTAATATTTGTTTTGCTTGTTTTACTTTTTCAATGTTATTTAGATTCTGTGATTTGGTGTTTTGTTTATTTGGTAGGAAAGATGGAAGAGACTTTAAGTTTGACATACCCACACAGAAATATTATAGTAGTTTAAAAGAACATTTGTAAGGCTCAGGCCTCCCATAATTCATGTTTATCCCCATTCATAATTTGTGATAAAATAAGCAATAAAAACATTGTGAAAATGACTGATCATAGAGTATTAGTCTGTCAGGAACCAGTAACACCACTGGCAAATTTCTAAATTAAAGTTATTTTAAAAATGGAGAGACGGCATTACAAAAACAAAAATAATAGCATTGATCATACAATTACTTAATAAATCATATTAATACAAAATCACAACCAACTAATAACAATGTCACTGACCATTCATAATGACCCTTAAAGGGGATGTCTAATGCTATTTCATTTATTCTGACTTATTTACATTGTTAATGAGTTGGATTCTCATGCTAAACATGGCTAAAGTTTCAAAAAATGAGTTGGTCGTATGACGGAGTCTTTCTGTGCCAAATACACTCCCTCGGGTTTCGTATAAATTTCGGAAAGTTTTTTTTCCAATTATGACCCGGTATTGTAACGAAGCTGAGGAAAGCAGGCGAAGATGAGGATCTAAACGCAGGGTGATTTAATAAAGTAACACATAAAACAGATAACATAGAACTCGAGGAACAAAACCAGGGGATCACAGAGGCAACCATTACACATACAACAACTGACAAAGTAACATGTGAAACACAAGGGCTATAAATACACAGGGACAAACAAGCTTAACTAATGGTGCGTTCTATTATTTATCCATGTCGGAGTTCCGACTAGGAAGACAGACGTTGCCTAGCAACGCACCAACACGCCCCCTTTCTTCGGATTTTCCCGCTCGGATTTCGGACAACCGTGAGGACACCGAGCAAGAATTCTGATACGGAATCCAAGATGGCTGCGCCCTGTGTGACTTAGTATGAATTGTTTTCATTGTTTTTGGACCGCTTTGGTTGTTTAAATGAAGATTTTAATCACTCGTATTACTGCAATACCGTACTGCGTCCGTATCACTATCTGTGGGTATGGGAATCGGTCTTGTTGTGAGTGCAATATTGAATGAAGCATTGTTTCAAACGGGTGTTACTAACGTGGCTAGTGTTGCTAACAGAAGATAAACTAAAACATGAAATAAAGTGAAAATTTTAGAAGTTCAAATGGCTGAGTTTTGATAAGCGCCTGGTACTCGGCCAGTGCTACCATAGCAACAGCTTTCCGGGTGGCGTCCATGTTTTTCTCCGACTCGGACGTGCACGAAACATACCAGAACGCTTCAAGTGTGGAAATGGCGTCATATCCGAGGGCCGAGTCGGTTCGTTGACAATAATACAACGCACCATAAGTAATGAGGAAACAAGATACACCTGGGAACAATCATAAACTAATCAACAGGAAAAACTACAAAGGACTACAAACACATGGCACAAAACAGGAAATAATAAAAGTCCACACAAGGGGAACACAAGACAGGAATCATGACAGAGCCCCCCACTTAAGGAGCGGATTCCAGACGCTCCTCAGTAAACATCAGTCCAGGAGGGTGGTGGAGCGGTGGCGGTCTTGGGGGAGGGATGGAGGGCCAGGTCCATGGAGAGGAAGAGGACCTGTAGATTGCGGCAGGACGGGAGGCCAGGGCTGTGCAGTCAACCAGGACGGACCAGGCAGCGCAGGGGGCCAGGGCGGACCAGACACCGGCTTGGCGGCGGCCATCTTGTCCGGAGACACTGGCGCGGCGGCGGCCCACACACACCACATGGCTGTGGCCATAATGGCCAGCGTTGCAGACATGACGTGAACAGTCTCTGACTGGGCAGGCATGATGTGAAGCTCATCCTGCGGCAGGCGTGACGCGAACAGTCTCTGGCTCGGCAGGCGTGACGCGAACAGTCTCTGGCTCGGCAGGCTGGGGATTTGAGAACGCTGAGACCAGTGAAAATCTCGGAATAGTGGCTGATCGGGCAGATGTCAGTGGTGGATCGGTCAGCTTGGACGCCAATCCTCTCCACCCTCGGACGGGTCCAGTGGACGCAATTGTGCTGGCTGATGGTGCGGTCTGCAGTGGGCCACGCACCACGGCCAACGGAGCTTCGGCTGTATAGCCCCCCCCCCCCCCCCCCCCCCCAAAAAAAACTTTTAAGGGTGGATCCTCCTCAACTTCGCCCACGGTGAAGGAAGATCCACACAGCCGCAGAGCCAGATCTATATATTGGGCCAGGGTCCAGCCAGTATAATCCTCCAGCATCATTTGGGCGATGTTTTCATCCAGCCCGCTCCAAAAAAAAACCATAAGCTGGGCGTCATCTAATGGTGCTAGATGACAGCAAGCCAAAAACTCCTCCACATACCTTTCGATGGACTGGGCGTCCTGAAAAATGGAGCACAGCACTCTCACAGGATCCTGTTTACTTCCTGCTAGATCCATATTTTGGTCAGTTGTTCTGTAACGAAGCTGAGGAAAGCAGGCGAAGACGAGGATCTAAACGCAGGGTGATTTAGTAACAAGTGAAACACAAATGAGGAAACAAGATACACCTGGGAACAATCAATTCAATTAAAATTTATTTGTATAGCGCTTTTGACAATACATATTGTTTCAAAGCAGCTTTACAGAAAGTGCATTTCAGAAATGTACATAGAAAAATACAGTTAGTTAATCATGTATTAATTTAGGGCATAACATATCGCCGGCATTGAGTCGTCTCTTCACAGGCGTTAAGTCATCTCATCGCAGGTGTTGGAGCATCTGAAGTCTCCGTGAGAGGCTGGATACAAACTGGAGCTGACGAACGCTATTTACCTCGGGACTAGCGTCCCGAGATAACAGCAGAAAAACAGATGGGAAATAATCAGCGTAGCTGCTGTTCATAATATTAATGCATTCGATCTGATTCAACAGTGGTATAAAAGGTAAGCATCATGTGAATGCTTGGCTAAAGAGATACGTCTTTAATCTAGTTTTAAACTGGGACAGCGAGTCTGAGCCTATAACAATATCAGGAAGGCTATTCCAGAGTTTAGGAGCTAAATGTGAGAACGCCCTCCCTCCTTTAGTGGACTTAGATATCCTAGGAATGACCAGAAGCCTCGAATTTGGTGATCCTAAAGAACGCGATGGATTGTAGGGCGATAGAAGGTCTGATAAGTATGATCTGAACCAGCTTAATGCCTGTCCCTGAACACCAGTGTAGTTTTGTAGTCGATCCAAGAGTATTTTATGATCTATAGTGTCGAACGCAGCGCTAAGATCGAGTAGAACTAGTATTGAGATACAGCCTTGGTCAGAAGCTAAAAGTAAATCATTTGTAATTTTAACTAGCGCAGTTTCTGTGCTATGATGCGGTCTGAATCCTGACTGAAATTTTTCATATATCATTTTCTTGCAAGAAAGAGCACAATTGAGTGGACACAACTTTTTCTAGTATTTTAGACATAAATGGAAGATTTGAAATGGGTCTGTAATTTGCTAGGTTATTTGGATCTAATTGTGGTTTCTTAATGAGAGGTTTTATTACTGCCAGCTTGAATATTCTTGGAACATGACCTAAAAATAAAGACGATTTAATATTGAGAAGAGGCTCTTGCACTACAGGTAACACTTCTTTCAGTAGTTTAGTGGGTATTGGATCTAATAAACATGTTGTTGGTTTAGATGCAATGATAATTTTATTTAGCTCTTCCTGTCCTATAGTTGTAAAGCGGTGTAGTTGTTCTTGAGGGCGATAATTGAGGCTGAATCATAAGACACCATAAAAGATTGTACATTTACAATTGTGTTTCGGATGCTTTCTATTTTCTCAGTGAAGAAATTCATAAAATCATTACTACTACACTGTAACGGAATATTTTGCTCTGGTGATGTCTGTTTATTTGTTAGTCTAGCCATGGTGTTAAATAAAAACCTTGGATTGTTTTGGTTATTTTCTATTAGTTTGCGGAGATGCTCAGCCCTGGATGCTTTTAGAGCCTTTTTATAACGTGACATACTTTCTTTCCACGCGATTCTAAAGACCTCTAAATTAGTTTGTTTCATGAACTAATCAACAGGAAAAACTACAAAGGACTACAAACACATGGCACAAAACAGGAAATAATAAAAGTCCACACAGAACAAGGGGAACACAAGACAGGAATCATGACAGGTATGACGTCACAAAGGGCGGAATTCCTTGTATTGTTACTTCTGGAAGAGTGTGCACACATCAACCAGAGAGCATAGAGTGTGGCGGTAATGCACCTAATACGCTGATTGCCAGCCGCCGTTAAAAACCAATAAGAAGAGCATTAGAGCAACGCCCATCAACGTGCTTAGTTCAGGTTATGGTCTGGAAGCCATCGGCAGCGCTGTTATTTTGTTTTTAGACCAGGAAATCAACAATGAAACCAAAGAAGTGTGTTTTTTGGTTCTAGGGGAAAGATAACCTTGTTCAGCTTCCCAAAGAACCCATTAGAGGAACAGTTTGTTTGTTCCCGGCATTTCGGTGACAAATGATTTATAAACGAGGCCCAGTTCGATGCTAGATTTGCAGATCGTTTGAAACTAAAAGATTGCGCGGTTCCAGAGAGAAAATATCCCGGTCATGAGTTGGAATTGCAGGCAGTAAGTAACATTAAATGTCAGTTTTGTTGACAATCGGCAATATGTAAGTGCATATAATGTAAAAAATACGAACGTATAGTGAATCAACAGTTATCCAGGGAGTGTATGACTCTTTAGGTCTGCCAACGGCACGCCTCCAGGAGTTCAGCTGTTTTCGGAAAGAATCAGTACTGCGTCTTCAATTGAAGGGAAAGGCCATATGACAAGCTAATGTAACATTTAACAGCTAAACTGTATATGTGTTGCCTAGTCAAAAAGAACATTTCAGATATCTGCAACTACATTCTTCCTATCCATAATTGTCATTTCAGATATCCACAAAGACATTCTTCCTAGGACAAATGACGTCACTTTTGCCATTCATTTGTATGGGGTGTATCATTACAGATATTTACAATTCAGTTGGAGATATCCACTATGTGAATTACGGATATCTGCAACTGAATTGTAGATCTCTGTAATTCCAGTTTGAGACATCTACAATTTGATTCTGACTAGTCATAACTCCAGTAGCTCATAACTCGTCAATTCAAGATATCTACATGTTCCTTTTCAGATATCTTAAATTAGGTTTTGACTAGGTGAAATTATGGCAAGCCGTTTTAACATTTAATCATTTAAACCTACTAGTATCTATTTTAATGCTACTAGTACTTAATGGAATAGATACTAGTATCTAAAAAATAAGTACTAGTACTTATTCATTAGCTAGTAGTCTATGGCAAGCTGTTTTAACATTTAATCATTTAAACTAGTCTCTATTTTCATGCTACTAGTACTTATTTTTTAGATACTAGTATCTATTCCATTAAGTACTAGTGCCTTTTCTTTAGATACTAGTGCTTATTCTTAAGGTACTAGTACCTTTTTAAAGATACTAGTCCTTATTCATTAGATACTAGTCCTTATTCATTAGATACTAGTCCTTATTCATTAGATACTAGTCCTTATTCATTAGATACTAGTCCTTATTCATTAGATACTAGTCCTTATTTATTAGATACTAGTGCTTATTTATTAGTTACTAGTGCTTATTCATTAGATACTAGTGCTTATTCATTCATTACTAGTACTTATTTATTAGATACTAGTGCTTATTATTAGATACTAGTACTTATTCATTACATGCTAGTACCTATGAAATAGAGTTAGTACTTATTTATTAGATACTAGTACTTATTTCAATAGTGACTAGTGACTATTCTTTTGTTACTAGTTAGTAACAAATTTATTTTTTTGCCATTGACTTCTATGGGGATCTGTCATTCAGATATCAACTATTCAGTTCTGACTAGTATGTATTCCAATTGTGACTAGTACATATTAGGCTTGCTACGGTAGTCGGTGTTACCGGTGTTACACGGTGTTCAGTCGCAACACTGGTTTCATCACTTGCCCACCGCGGCACATCAACAAAAAAAAAGATATATACATTTGTAGCGTTTATACGCACGTATAATTAATTATTATTCATAACGGATAATGATCAATAATTAATAATTGAATTATTTTCAGAATTTACTGTAGCAGAATCAATAGAATGATCATTTTATCAGTTCATCCAATGAACGGAAAGCATAAACAATTATTAATTCTAGGAAATATAATATCTTCTTAGCCAAGAAAGACTAATTCCCAGCTAACAGCTAAATTGAGAAATAAATCAAGGGTCAAAGCATAGGTAACTTAGATCGAAGTTCAAGACAATAAATCTGTAAGCACATATCACAAGTAATGCTTCTCTTTTCAAATACAAACAATACTTTATTGATTATAAGCCTATGACACATAAAACTAATATCTAACACAAACCAACGTGTTTTGCATTTCAAACGCACACGCATTCATACGAGTTGAAGAAAGACAGAGAGTGAGGAAGAGTGAGTTTTAGGAGTTAGATAGTGAGATCCCAAGTTTCTATATGCACTTAAAAGACATGACCTGAACGAACCATCAATAATTAATTTCACCCTTTTATCGTTTCTTAGGCGGGTAATTCAATTTGATATTAAAATACACCAGTTTCAGCTAAAAGTCTGGAGGTACTTGCTTGTCCTTGCGTTGCTTTTGGGGATTCCCTTTTGCCGGTGTGAAGGTGTTTCCTGGGTCCGTGTTTTTTGGCTGGCGGTCTCCTCGTGCTCCTCTTGGGCAGCCAGTCACGTGGTGTGTTGGCGGATGGATGATAGACTTTGAAGATGGAAGCGTGTTGCAGTCGAAACGTTTTAAACGAAACTTTGCAGCAAAACTTAACTTAGAACCGAGACTTTTAACGGAAAAGAAACAAAGGAAAAGAAAGGAAGGTGAGACGAGATGGCTTGAATGAAGATGTTTTAAACCCTGATTTTGAATTGGGTCATTTGTCTCTATGCGTCTACATGGTTACTATAACCATCGTCGGCTCCACCCGGCTTGTTGTTCTATTCTTCTAGCGCATTATTCTTCTGCAGTATTCTTCTACATTATTTTTCTTACAGTTCTCTCCAGTTCTCTTCAGGTCTAAGGTTTTAAACTCCAATGTTTTGTCCCGCCTCCTGGGGGAATTTGGGATTCGGACAATAAGATACTATATGGTTATTTGAGAAGGGGTTCTTTTCTATCCCCCCCCCCCCCCCTTTTCTCTCATCGTGAATCATGTGTTATCTGTGGTCTGCTTACTCATCAGCTCGAACAGAGGATTCAGTTTAGACAATTTCCATTTTAAGAACATAAACATTTTTACACAGATTTCAATCAAGCCACCTTCTGAATTAATAATATATGAGCATAATGATAGGAAACACGAACACTTTCATCCAGCATCTCATAGTGTAACAATTACATGACTTAGATGTGATCTAAGCAGAATAGACACATACAGGGGTTGTAAACACAATATATAATTATGTTATGTTATATCATTTTGATTATGGGTCAGTCAAGAATTGTTCTGGGATGAGTTTTATGGATTTTGATATGTAAAGTGTGTTGGTGTGTAAAGTTTATGGGGTTTAAGCCATTCCGGTCTGGAGAGTTCCTGCTGAAGTCTGTTTTGTCCACATATCATGAGACCTTGGTTCTTAAAGAAAGGCTAGTCTGTTTAGTCGCAGGGGTCCGGTGACTTCTTGTTAGGGCCTCTTGTTTCACCATTTCTGAACAGATCTGTTCTTGCCAAATTATAAAACATTGACAACGTCCTTCCTTTAGTTAAACAACAAAAGGGCTTTTGCTTCAGAGCCTCGGGGCAATCTAGAAAATACAGCCCCTTTTGTTTGATTACGTATGAACGCCTCACTCGTGTGGGGTTCATTCTCGTTGTTGCTACACATTTAACGCAATTACGTAGTATCCGTTTTTTTCTGTTAGCCGTAGACTAGTGTTGTATGATCACGCTCTTATTAATATGAATGCTTTTAAGACTAAAGAGACCACGCTGTAAGTCCTGCCTATTACACACACACACAGATAAATAGAAAAGACGCGCGTCAGTATTGAGTTCTCTTTTGGGCTTGAACAAACCGTAACACACACAAATTATGCCAAAATGTTTTGTCGAGTGTCCTCATAAGATCAGTCTTAAATTATTTAAATAAAGTCTTAAATGAACGTAGAGATGTGTGAGAAAATGGGACGGAGTGTCAGATCGCGTCTCTGTCAGCAGCTGGTCTTAAAGTAGTCTCAGCCTCAGACGTCACGCCCACGGAACATTGGCTAAACGTCTGATGCGTATGGTACACTTAACTGGAAAGACTTCAGGAATGTCGAAGTCGTCATCTGATTGGTTGAATTTTATCGGATTTTCGGGGGGCGCGAGTGTCTCGTTTATTTTCGGTCCGCCGGGAAACAAAGCGCAGAGTAGACGTGTGATTGCGGAAGAAAAACTGTTGTGTGTACATGAGTGACAATGAGCATTTATCAAGATCAGCTAAAACGTAGGATTCTCAAAAGTATGCGAGGTTCACGGTATAGACTCTTGAAGTTTTCTTCTCCTTCTTTGATTTTCTATGCTGACTGACTTGTTGCACGCCGGTCTGTTGTTGTTTTTATTTCCACGCCCTGAAACGTGACGCTGAACGAAACGAACTGTAATTGGTTGTTTGACATGTCGGTCAAACGGCCTTATGGGCGGGCCTTGGCCAAAGAAAGCTGCTATGAATTCCAGACCTTCAGACAGCCGTCAGTCTGAAGGTCTGGCTACGCGAGACTAGTCTTAAAGTGTCATTGTGTTAATCAAAGAACGATAAGAGTAAATTACTCACTCAGACCCGGCGCCAGGAGGATTGTTATACCGGTAGCCTAATAATCATGAATGCACTCCGCTATCTTTAACACATCTCCGGCGAACGGCTTCTTCATGCAAAAGAAAAACTCTTCATGAAGCGCAGTGAAATTCAGCGACCTCCTGATGGATCGAGGTTGTTCGTTAAATTAATTTTTTTTACGTGCAATTCACACGACCTCAAAGCGCATGCGAGACTGCTGCGAGTAGTCAAACTTTTATTAATGAAACAGAAAATCAGAGGGAATCATTTCTTTAACCCCTTAACGCCCACTGTCATAAATATGCGACAAACCGTTTGACTCAACCAACCAGCCGAGATAACGTTTGCATTCCTCCAATGCCGGTTAGTGCATATTCGCTACGGACCTAGGAACCTTCGACAAGCACTTGTTTCTAGTGGGACCGCAAAGTGACGGACTTATTTCCTGTTTACGCAGGAGGATTACTCCGGTCGCGAAGTTATGGATATGAGTCGTATATAAGGCAAGTTGTGCTAAGATAAAAATACTCACCTGCTTATTGTGTGCTTATACACTCGACATAATGAGGTGAAATATGTGTGACAAGTATTTTTGAAGTTATTGTAATATTTAGCTTTGTAGCATATTAGCGACAGTAGACCATAAGCCGAATGCTGACCGCTAACCAGCGCTATATAGAAAAACTCTTTTCGTGACAGCTTATCTAGGTAATCCTTTGTATTTTGTACAATAGTCTGTATACAGACACCATGCTGGGATACACCATGCTGGGATATAAATACAAAAGCGAATTATTTTTATGCAGATCCGAATGAAACCTTCCGTGTGTTACGGCAAGCGTCAGTATCAAAAGACACGTTACTGTCTCTATTTTGTGCATAATAATTATTTCTTACATTACTACCTATGTTGTATTGCATAAAATGTAAAGTGCACATTTTTTACTTTTTAAGCAGAAAAATAAAAAAATTCTGCTAACCTCAGATTAGAGTGATCTTGAACACATGTGAACAGGAAGTTGACTATAGAAGTCACACAAAGTGGCTATTTGATTTTTGAGATAGAGCCTCTAGTGTTGGAGTTATGAACAGTGTGACAACTTACCCCGCTCTCCCGAAAGAATAAGTATTAGTATCTAATAATAAGTACTATAATGAATAAGCACTAGTAACTAATAAATAAGCACTAGTATCTAATAAATAAGGACTATCTAAAGAATAAGCACTAGTAGCTAATGAATAAGTACTAGCACTTAATGGAATAGATACTAGTATCTAAAAAAATAAGTACTCGTAGCATGAAAATAGAGACTAGTAGGTTTAAATGATTAAATGTTAAAACGGCTTGCCATAGAGTTCCGATCATATGCGTATGCGGAAAATTCGGATCTGATTTGAGCTTTGGATCGGTTGAAATCTCTTTTACTGTCTATGGTTGAAATATCTGAAGTGAACTTCTGCGAATAGAGCATCACAGTCCCGCCCACAGCCGGTGCCGGAAGTAAGAATTCACTACAATTTCTCCATTGACAGTTGGGGTATAAGCCATAAAAATTTAACCATACATGGTAGACTTAAAACCAGCTACGGCTGTACTAAGCGATTGTATATGCTCATATAAACGCCAAAAGTTAATGGGGCACTAACCTTGTTTTAAGATAAATGACTTTTATTCGCGATGTCTTGGATAAGTACTTTATTACCCACAATCCTGAACAATCCCACAGTGATGCATCTGATTGGTGGAAGCATAGACATAATAAATACATAGACGCCCTATTGGCCGCTGGAGCGTACGTCAACGGCGCCGCCATGTTGGGGATGGCAACTTTCCCATACCTCTCATACCGGGAATTGAGAAAAATGCATGTTTTGTGCGCTGTTTGGGGCTGTACACATCGCCACACAATTGAAAACAGCTTTCGAGGAATTACCTTTCACAAGCAAGACTGAACGTTTGTTTTTGGTTGTATTTGGTCATGATTTAATTAGTAATAGTAACGTTCACAGGATAAATGTAAAAATACTACTGTTATTGTGTCACGAAATGTAGTTTAAATAGTTTTTCAGTCGACAATGTAGTTGTTTAAAGCTCAAATATGTGGTTTGTTTATAAAGATGGCGCCTATTTAACAATTTGATCTGACGTTTTCGGAGTTGTAAGATGCGCTCAGCGCTCGTCTACCCCGCCTGGAACAGCCGTACCTCGGCCAGTGCTTTTGAAGTTTTGCCGCTGACTCGGATGTCTGTAGTCTAGTGGTTAAACATGAGATATAATTCGTCTTGTGTATATCTAACGGGCGATCTTTGGTCTCATTAATCTATAAATGGTTCCCTGGCAAATCGTTTTGGCTGAGGGCAAAGTGAAGTTTCATAACTTTATATTTAGGCTATTTTAACATTGTATCCTGCTGTATGTTTGACTGAAGCTACTTCTGTTATAATGGCTATTACTGATCAATAAAACTGAAATTTAACAAAAAGAGTTAAATATTAAAGTCACTATTTAACTTATTTTTTATTGTGTATATTCTGTAATTGTTCTGTCTTATTCTATTGCTATTATTATAGTATTATTAATAAACTCTGCTATTATCAATATTTTTATGATTGTATTATTGTACTTATGATATTATATAATTATACTAATCATTACTATTTTATTTGCTGTATACTATTTTTTTATTTTATTGACTAAACTATTTACTATTACTTCTCACTTTGTTATATATACTATTTGCATTGCACTGTAGTTGTACCATAACGTATTATAATAAAGGATCCATCAGTTATCTTTGTTATTGCTAAAATCTGGTCAATCACAGAAAATGCTTTTTCCACAATAAGAAAACTTAAATTATATCTCAGTATGGGGGTCTTCACCATTCTTATCCAAGAATAAAAAGCCAGATACATGACAAGCCTGAGCTTTGACCATTCTTTATTAAAAAAAAATATTTTAAAAGTCTAACTATCGAGATTTTAAATAACTAGAGATGGAACTTTTTGTACACCAGATACAAACCACTGAAACGGTTGATAAATGTAAAAACAGTTTGTTTTTATCCAGAAAAAACGCAGCTCCCCCGTTTACTTACATTTGATTACAGTGCAGTCTTGCCCTCCGCAAAATGGCGGACCCGTTGACGTATCGCAGCAACGTTCCAAAGCGGTCAATAGGACGTCTATGTATTTATAGGGTGCTTCTCATTTCTTATTTGTGGATCCTCGTTTCCTTTCCTCGCTTCCTTTCCTCGCTCTCAGCTCCACCCCCTGTAGGACACGAGGGAAGGCTGCAAGGGAAAAAAATGAGGACGGAGGGATAGGCTTTATGCCGAGCGTCACGTGACCAAGCCGGAAAACAGGTCACATCGCTTCCGATTCAGGTCTTTTGTATGTGCTTCATGAAATTTTTTGCGGTTTTACTCAAGATAACTTAAAAGGAGCACGCAAAAATGAGCACAACCAATGTCCCTCGCATGTGCAGATTGATATTTAAAAGTTTTTACATTTTTCTTCTTCACACTGTAAGACCGTAAAACTTGTTGAAGAGAAAATATCTGACCATTGAGACTATTGACTATTGAGACAAAGGACCTTGGCAAATTAACATTTGAACTCTCACACACAC
Organism: Rhinichthys klamathensis goyatoka; assembly: GCF_029890125.1. Taxonomy (NCBI): domain Eukaryota; kingdom Metazoa; phylum Chordata; class Actinopteri; order Cypriniformes; family Leuciscidae; genus Rhinichthys; species Rhinichthys klamathensis. Next base: position 981,948 of record NW_026606794.1, on the reverse strand, counting down.
ACACACACACACACACACACACACACACACACACACACACACACACACACACTTCTTCCCCACATCCCCCACTCTCGCAGTGACACATAAAAACTCACATAAGAATGTATGGTTTAATGTGAATGATTATCATTGAGTATTATGTTTGGTATCATTTGAAATGTCTCAGGAATGAGTGGTACAAATGTCTCATTCCCAAAGTATAAAACAAAAGGTAATAAGGTTTTTTAAGAGTTTAGGGATATCCGGCACACAAATGAATGTGGTCTCCTACTCCCAAGGTGTGAACTCAATGCTAATTTCCACTGTTAGCAAATGTTACCATGTAAATTTACTTCTGCCCCCAGTAAGTCTGGGGGGATGAACACAGTACATTTCCACTGTGAATACAGGTTTACATATGAAATGAGGTCTGGCTATTTAATGGAAGGCAGCAAGGGATCGTGGCTTTTTCTGTATCTCAGATAGCCCGTGGATGCTGAGTCGCCGAGACTCAGCATTCATGTATTTCATGTTGGGTAAAAGATTTTCCTCTTTGTTCTAGAACATTTGATGATTTGCATTGATTATCTTTCAATTGATTATGGAATTATTATAATACATTTACCTGACATAATAAATTGTTATATTTGATTATTCTAACAGACTTTGACTTTATTTTCATTGGAGTTAAAACGAATAGTCAAACATTAACGTATACTTAATGATGCACAGATATCATTGAAAAACACTTTCATTCTATGGAGTCAGATGAAACGAGTTAGAACATAAGACAAAAAAGTATTACATTTAATTAAATATCCCTTTGCCATTGGAAGAGACGGAACGCGCATGTGACCTTCACCGCTAATTTGAATGCCGCCCTTGGATCGAATTAGCAGGCCTTACAAATTGGTGACCCCGAGACGTGATCGCAACAGGATTTCGCGAGCAACGTCCTTTCCAGCAAAGTATGGGGATTTTAAAATCAAAATGAGGTTTGAACATCTTATCTTTCTTCTGCCGCTGTGGTAAGTCATTTTCTTCTTCCTCTTGTGAAGTGTTGAGTTGCATTGTCATGGGTAGCTATAGGAAATCCCTTTGTTTAGTCCAGAACTGAAATACGTGAGGACGTGATAAGCGACAGCGCAGATGAAGAATGAAAACCCTTGTTAATAGATTAAAGAGACTTCCGGTTGTCGAGTGGAATGGAGTAGCGGTGTTTTTCTAGGCTCCGGCCACACAGCCTCTATTTTCAATATTACTCAGTCGGTTTAACCTTAACCTCACTATAACTACCTTTTAAACAGTAATTGGACAGTCCTAACCAGCCAATATGTCTAAAATCGCCAAACAATCAAAGAAAGAACTTGCTTCTCAGGACTCTGCTATCGACAATGCTACTTTAGCTAACATGCTGGCGGAGCTGCGGGCAGACTTGCTAACGAAGCCTGACTCACTGTCCGTCAGATTTGAAAACAAACTCGCTGCCATTGACGCCAAACTAGACGGTGTACAGACCACGGTCACTAACCATGAACAAGGTATTTCCGACCTGGAATCTGGGCTGAACCAACTGCAGTCATTGGAATTTCAGCTATCCAACATGGCCGAGGTCAACGCTAAACTGAAAGCTAAAATAACTGACCTGGAGGGGAGAAGTAGACGGTGCAACGTGCGTCTCATTGGAGTACCCGAATCGGTTGAGGGAATACGACCAACAATATTTTTCTCTAATCTCCTGGTGGATCTACTGGGCAAAGATGTGCTGACTTCTCCCCCGGAGCTTGATAGGGCTCATCGTGCGCTGAGACCCAAACCGGCAGAGGGGGGTAAACCTAGAGCCGTGATCATTTGCTTCCACAAATTTCAGACCAAAGATATGGTAATCCGTGCTGCCCGCAAGAAGCGAGACGACCTAAAATACGATGGCAAGTCAGTATACTTATACGATGATTACTGTCCCGAAGTGATGGACCAACGAGCTGAGTACAAAGAAGTCATGCGTCAGTTGTTCACTCTCAAGCTCAAGCCTTCTCTACTGTATCCAGCGCGACTGTTTATCAGGGCCGACGACGGGGAGAGACGACACCTCTCTTCGGTGAAGGAAGCCCAGCAGTTTTTGGCAGCATACCAGAAATCCGGTTCCTTGGTGGCGGTTGGTGACTGATCCCTACAAGAGGCGATTTGCTATTCATGTTACTCTTGCTTTTTTTTTTTTTTTTTTTTTTTTTTTTTTTTTTTTTTTCTCTTGCTGGCACGCGCTTTTTCCTACTTAAATGGACATATTTGTCTGGTAACCTAAGCTATACTATGTTCTTAGACGATCTGATGGGTTTACAGTTAGGCCACTTTATTTATTTATTTATTTATTTTTTTTAATTTATTTTTGGGTGATGTTTCGTTGATATATACTCTTGTTCAATTTCAATTTAACCTACACCTTTAATGTAGTCCTTGTTTGACTCAAGCATGACCATAGGGTATGCAACAGGTAGGCCTATATGGACTATGTTTAACGTGGATTATGCCGGGAGAGCAGGTCAGTGCGAGTTATGGTGTGACTCGTAATGAAGCGTTTTCCTGTCTCTTGATAAGTAACAGCTACTTAGTTCATTGCGTTGGCATTAAGTGTTTAAAGAACAAAAGAGGAAGAAGGGGGAAAAGAGGGAAAAAGGAGAAAAATAATAATAATACTGTTTTGCTGTTCAGAGGTGTTTTGAAATAATATTAGTTAAATCACTTGTTCACTCGACTGTGTGGAGGAGTGGGAGATTAAAGGGGAAAGAGCTCCGGGAGAATTTTGATAAGTTGATCACATGTCTATGTCTGGGGTGGAGGGAGGGAGGGAGGGAGGGGGGGAGGGGTGCTACCTGTCTTTTCTCCTTTTATTTACAAATACCTGTTTTTTTGTTGGTTTTTTTTTTTTTTTTTTTTTTTTTTTTTGCGCTCCAAGCATACTACTCATATATATCACGCTGTATAATCTTAACCTACTTTTGCCTCAATGGAAAGTAGACAAACAATGAATAACATTCGCCTCATATCATGGAATGTCAAGGGGGCAAATCAACCTACTAAAATAAATAAGATTATCTCTCACCTTCAAGATTTGAAAGGAGATATAGTATTTTTACAGGAGACCCACTTACATAGTGGCGAGATCATGCGCATCAAAAGGAGTAGGTTCAGCCAAGTATATCACTCTAAATTTAGTGCAAGAGCCAGGGGTGCTGCCATTTTGATCCAAAATAATATTCCATTTGAAGCAGAGGAGGTTTTTGCGGACTTAAATGGCCGGTATGTTATTGTATCAGGGACACTCTGCCACATCAAAGTCATCCTAGCTAGCATCTATGCACCCAATTGGGATGATGAACAATTTATTTCGAAGATTTTTACTGTTATTCCTAATTTTGAAACGCACCATATTATCATTGGGGGAGATTTTAATTTTGTACAAAATGCTGATTTGGACAGATCTTCCCGTAGACCGCATTCCCTTACGAAGTCTGCTAAGCTACTAGCGTCTTTTGCAGAAGAGCTGGGTATGTCTGATCCATGGAGGCGTAAATTCCCTGAAAAAAAATCTTTTTCTTTTTTCTCGCATGTCCACCGCACTTATTCTCGAATAGATTTTTTTCTTATAGATAACAGACTGCTTTCGAATGTTCTATCATGCGATTACCATAGCATTGTGATCTCAGACCATGCTCCCACGTCACTAGACATTAACTTCCCCAACCACAACCGTTTTTTTAAACCATGGAGATTTAACTCAAATTTGCTTGCCAATGACCCTCTGGTGGATTCTTTAAGATCAAGCATTGATTTATTCTTTGAAATGAATGACAAGCCAGACGTGACGAGGGGTACCTTATGGGAGTCCTTAAAGGCATATTTAAGAGGCCAGATAATTTCTTACGCAGCCCACCTCAAAAAAACTGCCATGTCCAGACAAACCGAGCTTGCACAAAAGATTCTGGAAATAGATGATAATTATGCAAATAACCCAGAACCCTCACTTTATAAGAAGCGCCTACAATATCAAACAGAGTTTAACCTTTTAACCTCAAACGATGCAGAAATGCAACTGCTTAAGTCGAGACAAAGAATTTTTGAGTCAGGGGACAAGGCTGGCAAACTCCTTGCTCAGCAAGCCAGAGCTGCAGCAGCATCTAGGTTCATTCCTAGTATCATATCTTCATCAGGCGCCACTACTACTGACCCAAAGCTTATTAATGAAACATTCTCCAAATTCTACTCTGATCTATATGCCTCCGATCACCCTAACACCAGTTCAGCATGTGGGTTAAGCACTATTGAGTTCCCTAAAGTGGATCAGGGGCTAGTAGAGAATTTAGCTGAGCCAATCTCCACAACTGAGATCATGGGGGCGATATCAACATTGCAGAGTGGGAAATCACCTGGTCCAGACGGATTCACAGTAGAATTCTATAAGAAATTCGCCCCACTTCTCTCTACAGCTTTACGTGATATGTATAATGAGGCCCTATCACTTGGCCGACTTCCTCCAACCCTGACCAATGCCACAATTACTCTTCTACTAAAAAAGGACAAGGATCCCTTACTTTGTAGCAGCTTCAGACCCATATCATTATTAAATGTGGACTACAAAATTCTTGCTAAGATTCTAGCCCTCCGTCTTCAGAAGGTTTTGCCAGGAATTATTTCAACAGATCAAACAGGCTTCATGCTGGGGAGGCACTCATTTCACAACACAAGGAGACTCCTAAACATTCTGAACATGCCCAGCTCCAGCACTCCTGAGATATTGGTGTCGCTGGACGCTGAGAAAGCCTTTGATAGAGTGGAGTGGGAGTTTCTTTTTGAGATGATGGATAGATTTGGTTTGGGTTCAGGTTTCATATCATGGGTAAAATTGTTATATTCATCCCCAGTAGCATCTGTACAAACAAACAATGTGCTCTCACCCTCTTTCCAACTTCACCGCGGCACAAGACAAGGGTGTCCACTGTCCCCCTTACTGTTTGCCATAGCCATTGAGCCTTTAGCTATCTGGCTAAGATCTGAAGAAAATTTTGAGGGCATTTCACGTCAAGGTACAGTACACAAGCTTTCACTGTACGCGGATGACTTGCTTCTGTATGTGTCCAACCCTTCTACCTCTCTCCCCGTAATTTTAGAAATCTTAAAACAATTCGGCCAACTGTCAGGTTATAAACTAAATTTTGGAAAGAGTGAGTCATTCGCAATCAACAACCTAGTAGGAAAATTGCCAAACCATGTAGCCCCTTTTAAATGGGTGGACCAAGGTTTAAAATATTTGGGCATTTTCATCACCGGGTCCTTGGCAAACACTTTTAATAGCAATTTTGTACCTCTCCTTAAAAAAGTCGAGGACGACCTCAACAGATGGTCTATCCTGCCCTTCTCCTTAGCTGGTAGGGTTAACCTAATCAAAATGACCATCCTCCCAAAGTTTCTTTACCTATTCCAACACATCCCGGTACTTATCTCAAAGAAGTTTTTTGCTAAAGTAGATAAATTAATCTCTCGTTTTCTTTGGGGTAATAAACCAGTGCGCATGCGGAAGAACATATTGCAGCTCCCTAAAAGGTCTGGGGGGCTAGCCCTCCCCAATTTTCTACATTACTACTGGGCTGCTAACATTCAAAAACTCTTATACTGGACAGTCGAAACCGCGGCCAATCAGCCAGCCTGGGTCCAAGTAGAATTTTCCTCCTCCAAAACCTCATTACAGTCATGGTTATGCTCCCAACTTCCAATGTCAGCTACTGACATTAGCGTTAATCCCGTAGTCATTCAATCGCTTAAAATATGGATGCAATTCAGAAAGCATTTTGGCCTGAAGCATCCCTCCATCCATGCCCCAGTATCCCACAATCGTAGTTTCAAACCATCTATTATGGATTCTGCCTTCCAACTCTGGAGTGACAGAGGTATCACGGCTATTAAAGACCTTTATGACAATGGTACTTTCATGTCTTTCACCGACCTGTCAGTCAAATTTCAACTCCCATCTGCTCACCTCTTTCGTTTCTTTCAAATTAGGCATTTTGTACAAAGAACCTACCCTGATTTTCCAAATCTACCCCCAGAGACTTTGGTAGACTCGCTTCTCAAAGTAAACCCCAATCAGAGAGGGGCTATTTCTTATATCTTTAAAGCCCTTGATTCCGCTTTCTCTAATTTTCCCCAAAAAACCAGAGACTTATGGGAGCAGGACTTGGGGCATATTGAGGAAGACCAATGGGACCAGATTCTGGAGTTAGTCCATAACTCTTCCATCTGTGCGCGGCACGGTCTGATTCAATGTAAACTAATAAATAGGACCTACTACACTAACCACAGATTGTCCAAGTTCTACCCCAATGTTGCAGATGCATGTAATAGGTGCAACCAATCTCCTGCAGACCTCATCCATATGTTTTGGTCATGTCCAAAGCTAGCAGACTTTTGGTCTAAAATATTTGACACTCTTCACACGGCCTACCATTGTGTAACAAACCCGAATCCTCTGTCTGCCCTTTTTGGTATATCACATGGCAGCACTCTAACAACTGAAGCACAACACTCTTTGGCCTTCTGTACCCTGCTTGCTAGACGCCTGATCTTGCTTAACTGGAAGCAGGCCCTGCCTCCATCATATGACAGATGGATTAAGGAAGTCCTACATAATCTAAAACTTGAGAGGCTAAGGTTTTCTCTTAGAGGCTCTTTGAGGAGATTTGATAAAACTTGGAACCCCTTGCTTTCCATTATAGACTCCCTAGACATCATACCTGAGGAGTGAAATGTTTACGCCCTTTGGATCTACAGTGTAACTAACCACCTATTCATGAGTTTTATTTATTTTATTTATTTAAATTTTTTTTTTTTTTTTTTTTTTTTTTTTTTTTTTTTTATCCATGTTTTTATTTATACATATTGTATTGTGTTGTGTTTTGTTTTCCAGGAACGGGGCACTTCAGGGGATGGGATCCAATATAGGGGATTGGGGTCCCATATAGGGGTTTGGGATGGTGGGGAGGGGGACGGGTGCGGGGGGAAAAAATGAAAAAATGGGAGCACTGCTTCATATTTATCAGTACTGTTTAACATTGTGTACGCTTTGTATGATTGGTGCTCAATAAAACATATTGAAAAAAAAAAAAAAATAGATTAAAGATATCCTTGTTTGACTAAGCAACAAAAAACGAAACCTAAAATCGGAATAACATCTTCTAAATGTTTTTCGTGTAACGTTACTTGATGAGGAGCTGTAAAACAGCCTAAAAGTTTTCAAAACAGCCGCATGTTTGTCGCCATTGTGGTATTGGCTTTGTTGAAACGAACTAGCAACAATAAGAGAATCGGAAAACAACAGAAAGAAAAATCTAAGTTTGTAAATGGAGAAAATCGGAGAACACGTGATTTTATAAATAAAAAGGCAGATCGATGCATTGTTTATAAAAAGCTAAATTTGGTAAAACATGATGATATTATTTACAGGCTAAAATCGGATCTCAAGGCTAAGCTAAATGTTATTGTCCATGCTGCTTCCAAAACGAAGCTAAGCTAAATGCTAGTATTGCCCATGCTACTTAAAAAACGAAGCTAATGCTAAATGCTAAAGCCATGCTGCCTCCAAAACGAGGCTAGGCTAAATGCTAGTATTGCCCATGCTACTTAAAAACTAAGCTAATGCTAAATGCTAAAGCCATGCTGCATTAAAAAAACGCTCAACTCTTTGTGTGACCAGCCCACCGGTGGGCACAAAAGCCATATTGAATAATATTCTAAACCTAAACAAATCTTGACAAACTCTATATTGCATTTGAAAGCTTCCACTTTAACACAGATGGGATTAAAAGGCAATAATGCAATAATTTGTATTTTCAAATTTGGAGTTGTGTTTTAAACATTGTAATGCACTCATAGAACACACTTTTTGTTTTGTGCTACTATATGTGCACATAGGCTAATTGTGTAAGTTTATTCTTTAAACACAGGATTGCTTTACTGTTTGTGTATTTAGAACACTTAGGTAAAGGCTGTTGATGTTGTATTCTAGGCTATATGTATCCTGTGTAAACTGAATTAAACGCGTGTGTCTCTATGCTGAATGTGGTTATAATGTGATCCACACTGAATTTGAAAGTCAGAAACCACGAACGCGCATCTCATTAATCCTGAAACAAAAAAAAACCTTTTCATATTCAAAGCTTTAGAGAACGTAGACTTTACCTCTCCACTCTATGGGAGCTGTTTCGCATACCAAATTTGTAAATGGTTACGTTTGAATTAATTCTGAATGACTCTGAAAGACTGTTTTTTCCATAGATTATTGGATTCGTATATTTCCACATCTTTCGCGTCAGATTAGCGACGGCTAATATCCGATACCATTTTAAGTGTACTTGAATGAGGAGACGGGTAGTTTCCGTCTAGAATCAGCTAATGCTGCTTGATCTAGATTTGGGTACGTCTAAATACCTCTGTTCTAATTTAATGTTACTTTAGATAAGTGCACGCTACTAAAGTAAATTATTGAATTAAGTTCCTGAGGTGGCATTCAAGGGGGCTATGAATATGTCTTCGATTGTGTACGTGTGAATTACGGCAGATCCCAGATATTTAGCCAAAAATTACCTCTGAATTGGTTATTGGAACTGACGGGAGTGTGCCGTGCGGCCTTGGGAGAAGGAACGCTGAGCGATATAGATTCCCTGATCTAAACAGATAAAACTAAAATTAAGAGTTCAAAAGAATAATCAAACGTTAAAATGGACATTTAAAAAGACTAAATGAGAAGAAAAGGTATTTGAAACCTAGCAAACAGAAAAGATAAACAGCGAATGTACACCTTATCAGCCAGGAGCCAGAAAGCCTTTTTATATTCAAATGTAAACACATGTGAACGAGCAGAGAATCTTCAGAAGACCAGAAATAATATAATTTAATTTATATTCTTAAATATAATGTAATTGTATTATAACTCAAATTATAATATACATTATGTTGTAATCGCCAAGCAGGCATTAATTGGAGAAGTGTGACATTAATCCTTACAGTTCGATTTCGTTGACCTGCTATCCAGTGCCAAAAGGGCGGAGGTGTGTTTTAATTTTTTGCCTTTAAAAAACACTCCCAGAAGTGTGGCACAGGTAATAGCCAACTGATCAAGGAAGCAAATTTAGAAGGAGGGTGTGAACTAAACATCAGACAGACCACAGCCTTGTAAAGGTAACTAGAGACCTGCACTAACCAAGCAACTTGAGGTAAAGCCAGAGAATGTCCCCAGCAGAACTGGGACCTTAATGCTGTGACACAGCAGACTGTGAAGGCTCGACTACAAGAGCAGCTTTAAGGTGTCGCACACTGCACTGAAACAACAGCAATAATTCAGACCTGGTCAATGAAACTCGGTTTCATGTGACAGCTGGAATTAAAATTGCAATGGACATGATAATGGAGCAAGCAAAAGAATCCCACATGTCTGAATTTGAAACTGTTGAAAACATCAGAATTAACTGTGGTTCTCTCTGCACTTGTTTCTGTCAGGTTTACTTCTGCAATTCCTCGGAGGACGGATGCCAGGACGGCCGGACCTCACGATTGTTAGAACATAACCTGAGATTCGGGAGATGGGTGAAAAGACACTTCAAAGGCCATTTACATCTCACAATAGCACATCACTACATTAGCATGGCCTCCCAGTTTAGAACTGGAACTAAAATTTGCAACACAATTGCTATCCAGTCGATTCCACCCATCTCCTAGACATGAACACTGAACACACTCCTCCATCACTACACCCTCACAGCATCATGACCTGGAATAGATCCAAGTCTATTCAGACTGAACACTACACATCATGAGAAGATAAAGATGACATAGAGTCCAAAAGTGTAACTTCACTAAAGATCTATTGTCCATCTTCACACTAACAGATCCAGATAGCTTCACACACATAGGATGGGAAAGACATATGAATGGCTGCAGTCACAAATCAATGATGCAAAAACAAAATTAAAGCAGAGGCAGACCTGCTATTAAATTTAAGAATGTTTAAACTTTCTGATTGTTATTAGGGTGGTTGGAAGGTCAGAGGGCCCCTGATTTCTCAACAACCACTAATAACAGAAACATCATAACAAATAGATCTGAAGTGTGAGCACTTCAAACAATTACAGAATTTACAATTCAACCCTGTCATTGACTGTGACTTAGCCAACAACAACAACACACACACACTCTCTCTCTCTCTCTTTCTCTCACACAAACTATCACACTCACACACAGATGCACACACACACACACACACCCTCACACAAACACACAATCTCACACCTGTTACAAGAAATGAACAATCTCCATTCATGTTCCAAGTCACTTCTTAGATTGCATAAGTGGCTTACATTGGAAGATTCCTGAACAAACACTGATTCTTCATATTTTTATTTATTTTTGAATATTATTGTTATTACAAGACGTATTGATGCATACCATTTATTTGATTGCTTTGATTACACTGACCTCTTGCTGCATTTCCTTTGTATAATTCAGACCAAAAAATATATATATATTTAAGAATTGGATATTTAATATGAGACAGATGTACCATTCACACCTGCTGACAAGAACATGGTATTTGACATTGAACATGACATGATTTTGTTTTGTTGCATTATGCGTTTCTAAGGATTTCTTTGCGAGTTCAGGTTCATATGTGTTCAATCGTGAAGCGGACATTTAAGATGCTTTTCAGGTGTCTCACACAAGGCAGTGTGAAGCCAAGGAGAACCCCTTCATCCACTGAGGTCTGTCCAGACAGCCGCACCGTTGGGAGGTGACAGGATTGGTCAAGAAGGGACAGATTATCATTATGGGGAAGGTGCCAGGGAAGCGGAAGTTTCTCCATGAAGGAATGACACATCAACTGAACAAGTCAAAAGGTCCAGATTGACTATATGAACTTTGCTCACATCACAGGATCACTGGCAGAAAGCCTGAACGCCTCATCCACCTGCTGGACTCATGCTACATACACCTGGTGAGAACAGGTGTTCTGCAGGTGAACACAGCCCTCTGAGCTTCTACAGATGCTGACATTGCAAAGACAATTTTTGAGTTTCAAGGATTACGTCAAACGTCTTACTATGACCCCTTAAGTGTCTGAATGTGACCCACGGGATCAAGGAGGGAACTGTAAGACCGTAAAACTTGTTGAAGAGAAAATATCTGACCATTGAGACTATTGACTATTGAGACAAAGGACCTTGGCAAATTAACATTTGAACTCTCACACACACACACACACACACACACACACACACACACACACACACACACACACTTCTTCCCCACATCCCCCACTCTCGCAGTGACACATAAAAACTCACATAAGAATGTATGGTTTAATGTGAATGATTATCATTGAGTATTATGTTTGGTATCATTTGAAATGTCTCAGGAATGAGTGGTACAAATGTCTCATTCCCAAAGTATAAAACAAAAGGTAATAAGGTTTTTTAAGAGTTTAGGGATATCCGGCACACAAATGAATGTGGTCTCCTACTCCCAAGGTGTGAACTCAATGCTAATTTCCACTGTTAGCAAATGTTACCATGTAAATTTACTTCTGCCCCCAGTAAGTCTGGGGGGATGAACACAGTACATTTCCACTGTGAATACAGGTTTACATATGAAATGAGGTCTGGCTATTTAATGGAAGGCAGCAAGGGATCGTGGCTTTTTCTGTATCTCAGATAGCCCGTGGATGCTGAGTCGCCGAGACTCAGCATTCATGTATTTCATGTTGGGTAAAAGATTTTCCTCTTTGTTCTAGAACATTTGATGATTTGCATTGATTATCTTTCAATTGATTATGGAATTATTATAATACATTTACCTGACATAATAAATTGTTATATTTGATTATTCTAACAGACTTTGACTTTATTTTCATTGGAGTTAAAACGAATAGTCAAACATTAACGTATACTTAATGATGCACAGATATCATTGAAAAACACTTTCATTCTATGGAGTCAGATGAAACGAGTTAGAACATAAGACAAAAAAGTATTACATTTAATTAAATATCCCTTTGCCATTGGAAGAGACGGAACGCGCATGTGACCTTCACCGCTAATTTGAATGCCGCCCTTGGATCGAATTAGCAGGCCTTACAACACTAACGTTTAGATATTTAAACAGCATAAAACACCAATAACAAAGTGAACTTAGTAGGTTAGCTGATTACCTTAAAAATCCATAGATATCGTAGTTAGTTCTTACGGCCGTTAACACTTTCTCTGACAAGCGGATGCAATGAGACCTGTTCCCTTTCGAGAGGTTCCTCTTATTGCGTAAGCTTACGCTATGGGAAAACTCCTTTTCTCGAGAGATATTGAAGTCTTTATGTAAAACGCATTGCAGCTGCACAGCATACAGCAATGAGCGAGGCAGCTCGGTCATTGGCTGTGCTGCGGCAACTTGCACGAACCAATGACGGGGCGACTCTGAACCCGCTTCCAATGAGCGTGCTTCGCGCCCACGCGTATCCTCGCGCAAGTTCGCCCGGGGGATTGGTTTCTGTCAGTGGATCTGAAAGACGCTTACTTTCACATTCCAATAGCGCCTCATCACAGGCCATTTCTGAGATTCGCTTTCGAGGGACAGTCATACCAGTACACAGTACTACCATTCGGCCTGTCACTGGCACCCAGTACATTTACGAAATGTATGGATGCAGCACTTTCCCCCCTGAGACAGCGGGGAGTGCGAATACTAAATTATCTCGACGATTGGCTAATCCTAGCACAATCAGAGAGCCAGTTAGTGACACACAGGTCTTGGATTATCAGTCATCTAGAGTGCCTGGGTCTAAAAATCAATTTTGCAAAGAGCATGCTATCCCCCAGCCAGAATATTTCTTTTCTGGGAATAGTGCTAGACTCAGATGACGGCGCGCCTCTCATCAGAGCGCGCGCTCACTATCCGGCGCCTTGCAACATCGTTCAGAGCGGGTGCGCGCGCCCCCGTCAAGCGATTTCAGAGGATGCTCGGTCTCATGGCCTCAGCATCAGCTGTACTCCAGCTAGGATTGTTGCACATGCGTCCCCTCCAACGCTGGCTCAAAAGCCGTGTCCCCACTCACGCGTGGCGCTCGGGCCACTTTTTAATCAGAGCAAATCACGGCTGCATAAAAGCCCTGACGCCCTGGAAAGCTGTCGACTGGTATCAGTCCGGCGTGAGTTTGGGCGTGAACACAAGGAGAAAAATTATCACGACAGATGCCTCCAAAATAGGCTGGGGGGCCCTTTACGAGGGCAGGCCTGTCTCCGGCTTGTGGTCAAACCCGGAGAAGCGCCTACATATAAACTGTCTGGAATTGAAAGCGGTCGCTTTGGCTCTCAGAGCCCTGCTCCCGTACCTGAAGGACGAGCACGTCCTAGTCCGAACGGACAACATGACGGTAGTCTCGCATATAAATCGTCAGGGTGGACTCAGATCGAGCTCCCTGCACTCGATGGCCAGGGAGCTCCTCCTATGGTCCCAGCGCAACCTGCGCTCGCTGAGAGCAGCGCATGTGCCAGGTGTTCTGAACCAGGGAGCGGACATGCTGTCCAGAAACAAAGTTCTCCCAGGAGAATGGTCTCTCCACCCCCTGACGATTCAGTGGTTATGGCAAACCTTTGGCAGAGCAGAGGTCGACCTCTTTGCCTCCAAGGAAAATGCGCACTGCCCTCTCTTCTTTTCAAAGAGCACAGACGCGCTCGCCCAAATCTGGCCGAGCCGCCCGCTGTATGCCTTCCCTCCGGTCGCGACGCTACCTCAAGTCATCGGTCGGATCAGGGAGGAGAAATGTGCAGTGCTCCTGGTAGCCCCACTCTGGAAGAACCAGACGTGGTTTCCAGAACTGATGCAGATGATGCAATCTGCCCCATGGCCGATTCCACTGAGGCTAGATCTCCTCAGGCAGGCCAACGGGATGATCCTCCATCCCCGCCCCGATCTGTGGGCCCTCCATGCGTGGCCCCTCAACGGATTCCCGGGAACCTCCCCAGTGGAGTGTTGAGAACCATCACTGAGGCGCGAGCGCCCTCTACGAGGCGCTTATATGCCCAGAAATGGAAGGTGTTCAGTGACTGGTGTAAATCCAGGAACCTGAATCCTGAGACATGCGAAGTACCGAGTGTGCTCGTTTTCTTACAAGAGCTGTTGGAGGCAGGCCGCACCCCCTCCACGCTCAAAGTATATGTGGCTGCCATAGCGGCATCACATGAACCGGTCGAAGGACGCACACTAGGGAAAAACTACCTAGTTGTTCGTTTCCTGAGGGGCGCCAGGAGGATAAATCCCCCACGCCCCCCCTCGGTGCCGATTTGGGACCTAGCCACGGTCCTGGATGCACTTAAGCGTGCCCCGTTCTAACCCCTCCGAACTGTGCACCTTAAACAGCTCTCGCTCAAAACTGCTCTCTTGCTGGCTCTCGCCTCGGTCAAGAGAGTGGGCGACCTGCACGCGCTGTCATCAAGCGCTACCTGCCTGGAGTTTGGACCTAACGACAGCAGGGTTGTCCTCAGGCCAAAACACGGGTATATTCCTAAGGTGCTCTCTACTCCTTTCAGAGCACAGGTGATATCTTTGGCCGCGCTATCGTCCCCAGCAGACGAAAGTGACGCTAATTTACTCTGCCCGGTCAGGGCACTCAGAGTATATTTGGAACGTTCTGCCCTGTGCAGACAGACAGAGCAGTTGTTCGTATGCTTTGGCGGCCGCACTAAAGGTCTTTGCTGTGTCAAAGCAAAGAATATCGCGCTGGATAGTTGATGCTATAGCGCTGGCTTATGAAGCCAAGGGCCTTCAGTGCCCCTTGGGCATCAGAGCTCACTCTACGAGAGGCATGGCCTCCTCGTGGGCGTGGTCGAGTGGGATACCCATTCAAGATATTTGTGCGGCTGCAGGCTGGGCCTCACCGTCCACATTTATCAGGTTTTATAACCTACAGGTCCCCTCATTGCACTCTAACATACTGTCGGTCTAACTATGCATAGGCTGGGGTGTGTACATGCTGAGCATTGTCTCCTCCCTCATAGAATCACATCTTTGAAACTGATGTGGAGGATTTTTCATACATGACAGTACATGAAAATGTGCTTGTGTGTGTCTCTGGACGCCCATCGGGCCGTTCCACGTTGTCCTTTTATAAAGCCCGCCTTCGGCTGGCTCGTTGGATAATTACTTCGCTCAAAGGCTCAGGCACCGGCCTCCGGCTTAATAGAAGCGAAGTCAGCACGCATGGCGTTTTACATGGCGTTCCCATAGCGTAAGCTTACGCAATAAGAGGAACCTCTCGAAAGGGAACGACTCGGTTACTAACGTAACCTCGGTTCCCTGAGAGGAGGGAACGAGTATTGCGTAATCTGCCGTGCTTGTGCTTGGTCAGTTTGCTTCAGTCGATTGAACCTAAAGAACTCAGACGACGGGGCGCCCAAAATATAGCCCTTGGCCACGCCCATCTTGGTGGGCTCTGACGCGCGTGGGCGCGAAGCACGCTCATTGGAAGCGGGTTCAGAGTCGCCCCGTCATTGGTTTGTGCAAGTTGCCGCAGCACAGCCAATGACCGAGCTGCCTCGCTCATTGCTGTATGCTGTGCAGCTGCAATGCGTTTTACATAAAGACTTCAATATTTCTCGAGAAAAGGAGTTTTCCCATAGCGTAAGCTTACGCAATACTCGTTCCCTCCTCTCAGGGAACCGAGGTTACGTTAGTAACCGAGTCGTTTTCCTGTTTGGTCACGTGACGCTCGGCATAAAGCCTATTGAATGAAAGCTTTTTTTATACATTGGAATACTTGATCACTCGAGCGTCACTTCATTGCGTCATCAGCAGTGCTCAAAGGATCTGCCTTTATGTTGTTAAAGTTTGTTTATTTAAGAAATTCATAATAAATAATAATAAAGCAAGATACCTTGTTGAAATATGTGAGTTGTGTGGTTTATGTAAACTACAAAAGTAAAGTATAAATTCAAATGATTGTGACAGATGTGAAGGGGGAGGAGAATTGATACGTGCGTCATGTTTAGTCGATAAAACTCTTCCGCAAAGGGTACACCTGTGTATCCTCGCTCATAGCTCCTCTGGAAGCCTCCTCACTCCTCGATCCTCGCCTCCTCGCGGTGCAATTAGAGAATTGAGATGTCATTCAAGATGGCTGAGCTCGATTGGTTTCCGGTTCATAGGATGGAGGACGGAGGAGCGAGGAGACGAGGAGGGATATTGAGAAGCACCCATTATGTCTATGGGTGGAAGTCGTGTAACTGTCTGGTTAAAGGGGAAATGAAGCAGTCAGTCAAGTTTACATAATTTACAAGATGGATTACCACTATAATCAAAAATTATATAAGAAACATAACAAATGTTAACGTATAAAAGAAAAATGAAACACCGTTATATCTTTCGCGGCAAGGGCGCCGCCATTGTGCAGTATTATAACTGGTGACGTCACGGGGTTTGTTGGCTTTAAAGGGTAACTAAACATGGTCAGAGCCCGACTCCACCCACTGGCAATATTTGAAAAATGCTAGAAAAGTGGGCAGAGCCCAGCGGAGATAGAGGGGACGAACTGAGGGCGCGGTTGAGGGGGGGGGGGGGGGGGGGGGGGCAGAGACGGATTGGCTAACATGGAGAGCAACTGGAGTGACGCAAGTAGCTTTGCAACAGAGCGGTCATTTGAAGTCTTTTCTTCCCCACCTTCACCTGAATTTTCTGCCTGTTAAGAGGACCAAATCTGAGGTGTGGTCATATTTTGGCTTTTACAAAAGTCCTGAGGGAAACTTAACCGATGATGGTCACCCTGTCTGCAGAACATGCACAAAAAAGTCGCTGCAATACACTTCAAAATGTTGTTTTGAGTTGAAATATTTTATCTCACTCACTTGAAATAAACGTGAAGCTTCCACGAAGAAAAGTTCGCATTAATGTTTTAAATCTTACCTGTTTATAAATCCATTTTGTACAGCGTACAAAACAATCGTCCAGACAAGATGATCACAACAATATTATCAAACTCTGTAAATAATAAATTAACTCTGATTTCATTTTCAATACAATCAAAAACGGAGACGCAAGACGGCAAGTTGTATTTGAATGAAACGAGAGAGCGCGTCCGGTGATGCATGGATTTGCGCTGTGTTAGAGAATGCGTTGCTATTGACGACGGTCAGAAGGAAATGCCACAGAATAGAATCTTGCCTTAAAAAGTGCATAGAGCTGCTTGTTTTTATTTGCCGTTTGTTGATTTTTAAATTTAAAACTATCCTGATCGTATTCAATACGCTTATTTCACGCACCAGCTACAGTAGTTTTGACGGAACCAGATGCTTTTATACCAGGGGCTGCCAAGGGCGTGGTGAGCTCGCACCAAGGGCGTGACAGAGGTCCGTCATAGAGTACCCTACGTCACTCAGAGAGAACCCCTACTTCAGGAGCTTTCCGTTTAACCTGAAGAGGGCAGCACTCATACGTTTTTGCACCATATATTTGAAAATTAAAACACTTTATACCCAAATGTCAAAACATGTACTTGAATCAATGAACAGCATTTATGAAGCTCCATTCTTACAGATCATTAACTAAAAAAAGTTGTTTTAGTGTTTAGTTACCCTTTAAAGTGTAAATTGCAGGTAAATATTTTCACGAAGATAATGCAATGTGCTTACTAAACATAAAGATAAGAACCGCCCACCATTGTTTTTTTTATGTTTTTTATACCAAAATGCTGAATATAATATGAAAAGTTGGTGCGTTTTACAGTGGTTTTAAGCACGCCCCCTCCCTTCCACTAGGCTGGGCGTGACGTCATAACAGGTACTCCAAGCTACTCTGTCTATAGCCGTTTCTCAATGTCAAGGAAGGATCCTCGGAAGCTGGAATTTCGAGGATGCTACGTCATCGACATCCGTCGAAGGACTGTTCCAATGTCGAGGATCCTCAGAATTTCAACCAAGGACTGAGTCCTTCGTTCGGAAAATATCCCATACACAGGAAAGGATGCATATGTGTAGACTTCGCGCTCTTCGCGCTCTCAAATCGCCCACAATCCTATGCTCGTAGCTTTGCTATCTTGTTAAAAAAATACACAATGTCGGACGTTAGCGGAGTCGGAGCAATAACGGGGCAATATGCTTTCAAATGTAAATATTTACGTTACCATACATTTGTTATAACCGTCATATAAGTAAAGTTTAACGTTTAAATGCCAGTACAAATTACTACCGTATTGATATTACAAATTATACAAATATATACTAATTTAATACGTTATTGATGGCTAACTGAACCGGACCTGTCATTTTAACAATTGTTAGCTTGTTTGCCGTCACCGGCATTTCTTTTATAAATAACTACTTAAGTTGTACAAAGTAATGTAACGTTAATATTAAACCATTCAGAGCGTTATTCATAGCTTTCTCGTCTTTTTTAGCAGGGACCAACGGACCTTTTCACTGACGTAATGACGCAATGACATGCACTTGCTAGCCTGTTCCATTTACGTGTTCTCCGAATGCTAAAGAGGAGCCTCGCCTAGCCTCTGAAGGAAATGACTTGGAAGGACGAGTCCTGCCAAGGAAGTATCCTTGACATTGAGAAACACCTGTCAGATTTCTTCATTTCATCATTCTGTGAACATTATCCTGCTGTAATAAAAGACATCCCCATTCCAAACATCCAACTGAAAAAACATTCCTCTCAGTCACACCAAACAAATTGCCCCGTCATAAACACACACACACACACACACAGCCATAAACTCCGGAAACACATGGTCAGGGTCAAAAGTTCACATACCCATCTGGTGGTCGTAAAACCCCCTCCCAGCTACACATCCTGTCATAAATATGTCATAATCATAATCATAAATATATCATAACCTGTCATAAAAATATTTAGACTCATAAATCACTTTTGACACAAGCTCCCTCGTAAAGACTGCTCATATGCTCGTGTCATTGTCTGATCCCTCCCCCTCGTTACCTGATTATTGTTTGAGTTTATCCACCTGTTCCCTCCTGATTAGTTTCCCTTCTTAAGTCTCCTCTTGTTTGCAGTCTGTGTCGGTAGCCTACGTTGTTTAATGTCTCCAGTTCCCCGTGAATTCCCAGCACGTTCAGGTTCTGTTACGGTTTATGTTTATTCATTTTGTTTTCCCCCTCGTTGGTTTTGTTTTATGTTTGTTTATTTTGTAAAAATATAATTCTCCTTTGAGTCCTCACACCTTTTTGTCTTGCACGTCCTGTGACAGAAACCTTGTACCTCCATATTAATTTTTATTTGTGGTCATAAATCAATGCTATCAGTCACATAAGCCGTCGTGTGGTGGCGTTCTGGTGCACTATGGCTGCTGTCGCATCATCCGGGTGGATGCTGCACATTGGTGGTGGGGAGATCATTGCTGGTGGGGAGATCTCCCTACAGTTGCGCTACACTGCAGTTCAATTTCAGTGTTATCGGTTATGTGTGTTATGTGTGACAAAGTGGCCAATAAACATATTTCAAGTGTACAGTAAATGTGTTGATCTAAACAACTGTGACATTGGTCATGTAAGGCCATCTAATTCGATCCAATAGCGGAATTCAAATTAGCGGTGAAGGTCTCACACGTGTTCCGTCTCTTCCCATGGCAAAGGGATTTTTAATTAAATGCAATACATTTTATCTTATGTATTAACTCGTTTCATCTGACTCCATAAAATGAAAAGGTTTTTCAATGATATCTGTGCATCATTAAATATACGTTAATGTTTGACTATTCCTTTTAACTCCAATGAAAATAAAGTCAAAGTCTGTTAGAATAACCAAATATAACAATTTATTATGCCAGGTAAAAGTATTATGCCAATTTCATAACCAGTTCAAAGATCATCAATACAAAACATCAAATGCTCTAAGAGAAATAGATGCAAAGCCAACATTTAAGAAATACATGAGCTAACCTCACGGGCTATCTGAAATACAGAAAGAGCCCTGAGCTCTCGTTGCATTTTCCTTATATAGCCAGACCTTATTGGATATGTAAAACTTGAGTTTAGTGGAAATTTACTGTATTCCCCCACCATTACTGGGGGTAGAAGTTGACCATCTGCTAAGAACAGTGGAAATTAGCATTCATGAATTTACACCTTTGGGAGTGCCTAGAGACCACATTCCTTTGTGTGCCAGTTATTCCTAAATTCTTAAAAACCTTATTTCCTTTTATTTTACTTATTTGGAAATGAGACATTTGTACCACTCGCCCTGCGACAGTTTAAATGATAGGCTACTAAACACAATACTCAATGATAATCATTCACATTAAACCATATATATTCTTGTGTGAGTTTTTAGTGTTACTGACTGAGAGAGAGAGAAAATGTAGATAAGGTGCTCAGAGGAAGGGGGGTGCGGGGTGTGTGTGTTTGAGATGTTCAAATGTTAATGTGCAAGCAAGGTCCTTTGTCTTATAGACCTGTGGTGAGGTTGATTCCATCAATCAGTTCTTCCAGTCTTACAGTCATTTTAACAAAAAGTTTTCTTTATTCTTTTGTTTTATCACGCTTGCATAGATGGGTCATTTTAGACCCATGTGTGTAAACTTGATGTATTAACACAAAACCTAGGAAATATTAAAATATGAATTTGTGATAATTGAAAACAAGATATTTTGAATATTCATAAATCATGAAATTTATAAATCATGAAATATTAAATGCTCAAATAAAGTGATTTCAAAAGGTGAAACAAAAAAATGCCAAGCCATGCATGAAATAACATAATGAATACGGGTCTTTTTAGACCCATGTTGTGCATTAGGGGTATCCAAAGCTTGCGCATCAAAGGGTTAAAAAAGATATTGATGAAAGTTGTAGTTTTTGCAAAAAGAAGCCAAAGGCAGCTGTTCGTTTATTTTTGGCACTGCCCTTATGTGTCTTTTTTTGGGGGGCAAAATGTTCTTTATTTCATTGTTGGAAATGTTGATGAAAATTTTACATTACTGTGGAAAGATGTTATTGTAAACTCAAAAGATTAAAAAACCCGCACTTATTTGATTATTTTTTTTATTTTGATGGCTAAATTTCACATTCATAAATGCAAATTTTCAGGGAAAAAGCCATGTTTTGCTGCATTTAAAAATGAAGTGAAGCTTTATATTGAGTCAATATTGCCCTCTAAGAAGCAAAAAGCTATTCGAATTTTACAAGCACGTACACTCTTTAAAGTATTCCTATAATACTATCTGTACCTCCCCCTAGCATTTGAAATGTATTGTATTTCTATTGTTTGTTTTGATATTTCTTCAATAAAAAAAAAGTAAATTAAAAAAAGGGAAGGCGTTATAGCTACTTTCCTTTGAAAATACTGGCTTTTCGCAAGAGTTAAAAAATGTTAACGCATCCGGATGACCAACGAACAGGATTTTCTTCGCACCGCACTGGTTCGGACCTGTTTCGGACCCATTCGCATGCGGTCTGCGAATCTCCATAGGAAATGAATGACTTCCGGTCGTTTCGGAGCCGTATCGGAGCTGATTTCAACTGCCAGTGTGAAGGCGGCGTTACAACTATTTCGTGACACAATAGCAGTAGGCCAAGCCTAGCATTTTTAAATTACGTGGGTTTTTAATCTGCTATTAATGCTTGCTGGTTAGTGCGAGTCGAGATGCAATTAGGGATACCTGGCTGTCTCAAGTCCGCACAAGTCACCTCAATGCATCATCGGTAAAAGGGGCGGATCAAGAACAGAAACGGCCCTACATTCTGCGCCGTATTGTGTTACCAAATAGCCTACAACCTAGAAACAAACGTCAGTTTTGGTTACTTTCTTTGAGTCGGCTCAAAAGAACAGTGAAATTTGAAGG
Source organism: Rhinichthys klamathensis goyatoka (assembly GCF_029890125.1). Classification (NCBI taxonomy): domain Eukaryota; kingdom Metazoa; phylum Chordata; class Actinopteri; order Cypriniformes; family Leuciscidae; genus Rhinichthys; species Rhinichthys klamathensis. The sequence goes on along the minus strand of NW_026606794.1, from coordinate 960,077 downwards.
ATGGATATATTGTTGGCATTGAAGACAAATGGAGTGTCTGCTGTCATGACTCTCTTGGTTATGATATTGCTGTGGAAGATTCGAGGAAAGCAGAGCAGTTTTGGATGGCTGCCTCCAGGACCCCCTCCGAATCCACTGCTGGGAAATTTATTTCAATTTAATTTCAAGGAAGCCTACAAATATTACCTAGAGGTTAGTAGGCCTATTCATTTACATAATTCAATCATATAATTGGCTGCTTGTATGATTGTGTCCAAGGCTTACAAAGATGCGCAGGTTGCCTTTAGTTTTACCAAAGGGGGTCGCACACCGGACGAGAAACGCAGCGCTGCGTCGCTCAGCGCCACATCTTTAAAATCCAACACATTATTCTCTATGAGTGTAAGTTACTCACACCGGCGGCGCCCAGCAACGGCTCAGGACCTTTTTCAAAATCCTGCTGCGCCAGAGTGCGCCGTTTAGGACTGCGGTCACGCCATCTGTGCTTCAGAAAAGCGTGGTCACGCCATCTACGCTTAAAAATATATTGCGCGTCTACACGAGGTTGCATGGTAGGCCCAAGGTGTATGCGCGTGGTGTCGGCAGACTTTAAAAAAAATATTCATAATAAAATAAATAAAATCAAATTTAGGCTACATAGTTTTATATTCAATTTACATTAATTTGTTTCAAATCGTCGTTAATGTATATACTGACTTCACCCTGTGCTGCAATATACATTTAGTTTTACATTAAAGGTATTGTAGGTAGGAATTTTTTTTAAAACTTTTTGCCAAATTTGTTTAAACTTTCTATATATATCAATGCATAATTAAAATATAAGTACTCTGGAAAAGAGAGTATAAAAATCGAGAGTCTGTAGTCCTCTCAGGGCTGTAATAAACACAGCTACTTATCTCCATTCACTTCCACCCCCTCCATTCTGGGCTCCTTCCAAAACCACGCCCCCAAAACACATGAACGCGCGATGCCGACAGCTCACAGCTGGAGGACGCGCTTACCAGCGCCGAGCGGAGAGGAGCAGTGCATGTAGTGACATCATGTCAGACTCACATGTAATAAAATACCTAACTTTATCATTATGAATATAAACAACTAACATGGCTGTTAGTACTCACTATCAAGCTAGCATATCGATACTGGTAAAGTTTAAAATATATTGAGTTTGATTCGTTAACGAGCTAGTAACATAAAGCAAAGCTAAAAACAGGTTGCATTGATACACGTTTTCCCATTAAAATCAGTTACACTGTGATGAAGGTGAATTTCGTGTAAGATTCATAACATATACGCCGTGTTTTGCATGTAATTGTGTCTCTTACTAGTCTCATACCCTCCTCGAGTCAAACGAGTGCGCGCATGTGGGCAGCGCATGTAGCAGCGGGGGTGTTGCCATGGTTGCGAGAGAGTGACAGTCGCCTAAGCCAATCCATTGTTTCGTCCGGGAAGGAAATAATGAGCTGTGTTTAGTGCAGATTAAACGGTCTAGAGTCACTCGATTTTTATACTCTTTTTATCAGAGTACTTACATTTTAATTATGCATTGATATATATAGAAAGTTTAAACAAATTTGGGAAAAAGTTTTTTAGACCAAAAACGACCTACCCTACCTTTAATTTACAGAAATCAGCAGCTAGAATTAAAATGGCTTATGTTCACGGATTTTCAGGTGATAGCCTATTCTCATAACGAACGCTCTGAGGTAGCCTAAAGTGTCTGGTTCAGACTGAAGATAGCAACGATTGTATTAAACAGTTCACTAGGCTACAATAATTGTCACGGTATACTATTCTCTGGTTCCTTCTTGTCTCGTGTTTATGTTGTTGTGTGAATGCACGTGCGTAGTGGGCGTGAGTGTTGTGACATTACCTGATCCGCTCCAGCTGATCATCATTATCACCGCCAGCTGCAGTCCATTTCCTCACCCTATTTATACTCACTGGTTTTTGTCCTCTTTGTCAGATCGTTGTTTGATGTCTCCTGTGTCGGTGTTCCAGTCTTGTCATCCCGCTCGTCCGGTGTTCGTGTTTCTTCGTGGGTTCGTCATCGTCTGTGGATTATCGTTTGGGTTGTGTGGATTCCGTCTTCAGTGTTCACCACTTCACGGTTCATGTCTTCACCACTGACCATCGAAGTCCCTGCGCCATCGTTCCACGCCCGTGTCATTGTTTGTCTCAATTCTGTCATTAAACTGAGTTTACTTGCTATTGCTTCCAGTGTTCTGTGACCCGCCATGACAGAACGATCTGACCAAACCATGGAAGCAGCGAGTGTGCCATCGTCTTCGTTGGAGGATTTCATTCGGCACAGCATACGAAGGATGGATTCCCAGGAGAGGAATTTGAATGACACGGGTCGTGCGGTACAATCTTTGGTGGCGCAGGTGTCCGAGCTTACCCAACAGATCCAACAACTACGAGCTCCCACTGCGCCACCCGCACCAGCCGTTCCCCCCACACCACCAGAGGTCCAGCATCAGTCTGAGCCCCGCCTACCGGCTCCGGAGGCTTATTCCGGGGACTCAAAGTACTGCAGAGCTTTCCTGACACGATGCTCGATGCATTTTGCTCTGCAACCCAGAACCTTTCAGACTGAACAGGCAAAGGTAGCGTTCGTCCTGACTCTCCTGACGGGAAAGGCGGCGCTATGGGGAACGGCGGTGTGGGAGAACCAAGACCTATGCTGCGCCTCGTTCCACGCACTCTCCACCGAAATCCGACGAGTCTTCGATCGCGCCGTCGCGGGGAGAGAGGCCGCCAGGGTTTTGGCCGACCTGCATCAGGGAGAGAGGTCGGTCGCGGATTTTTCCATCGAGTTCCGGACCCTGGCGGCCGAATGCCAATGGAACGAGGAGGCGCAGTGGGACATGTTCCTGCATGGGTTGGCTGACCGCGTCCAGAGGGAGATCTACGCCCTGGACCTCCCCACATCTTTAAATGGGCTGATCGAGTTAGCACTGCGGGTGGACGCTCGACTCTCACGAGTCGGGCGAAGAGGGGCGTTCACCCGCACACCGGAAGGAGCCGAGGGTCCATGGTCCAGCGGCAGGGACGCGGTCAGTCCCGTCTACGATCACGAACCCATGCAGGTGGGGCGAGCTCGGCTTTCCCGGGAGGAGAGGGAAAGGCGGAGGTCCCAGGGCCTTTGCCTCTACTGCGGTGGCACGGGACATTTCGCATACAACTGCCCGGTAAAAGGTCAAGCCCGATAGTAAGTATGAGGCTACTATCGGGTGGGATCTCCGCCAAGAAGACCTCATCCACATCTACCCTCCTCCCGGTAAGACTAAGATGGTCAGTCCACCAGCACGACTGTAGAGCACTTTTGGACTCCGGGGCGGAAGGTAATTTCATGGACAAATCATTTGCACTCAAGTTTCAGATTCCCCTCAAGCCCCTCACTCACAGGATTGCAGTACATGCACTTAATGGTCAAGAACTTCCCACTATTTCATTCACGACTGAAGACATCACCCTCATCACATCTGGCAACCACACTGAGACTATTTTTTTTTACATACTGGATTCACCCCTCGCACCTCTTGTTCTTGGACACCCCTGGCTCATCCACCACAATCCCCGTATAGACTGGCAGCAAAGAACTGTGCTGGAGTGGAGCAAGGAATGTCATAAGTCCTGTCTTGTGTCTGCTTGTTCGTCTGTTCCTGTTTTTGTGTTTCAGGAGGAAGCGGGGGATTTGTCTAACGTGCCCAGGGAGTACCTGGACCTGAAGGAAGTGTTTAGTAAGTCTCGTGCTGCTTCTCTTCCTCCGCATCGTCCCTATGACTGTGCCATAGATTTACTGCCAGGTAAGTCTCCGCCTAAGGGCAAGTTATACTCACTGTCTGTTCCGGAGAGGGAGGCCATGGAGAAATATATTTCTGATTCTCTAGCAACCAAGTTCATTCGCCCTTCCTCTTCTCCAGCGGGGGCGGGGTTCTTTTTTGTGGGGAAAAAGGATGGTTCTCTGCGACCTTGTATCGATTACCGGGGGTTGAACAACATCACGGTAAAGAATACTTATCCTTTGCCGTTGATGTCTTCAGCCTTCGAGAGGTTGCAGGGAGCTTCCGTCTTCACGAAATTGGACTTACGTAACGCATATCATTTGGTTCGCATTAGGGAGGGGGATGAGTGGAAGACTGCGTTTAACACCCCCAGGGGGCACTTTGAATATTTGGTTATGCCGTTCGGGCTGTCCAACTCCCCCGCGGTCTTCCAGGCACTCGTCAATGACGTGCTGCGAGATATGATAGATCAGTTCATATATGTTTACCTGGATGACATATTGATTTTTTCATCTTCTCTCCAGGAACATGTGCAGCACGTCCGACGAGTGCTTCAGAGGTTGCTAGAGAATGGGCTTTTTGTCAAGGCGGAGAAATGCGAATTTCATGCACAGTCTGTTCCTTTCCTAGGGCACATCATTTCGTCTGAAGGAGTGCGTATGGATCCTGAAAAGGTTAAGGCTGTGGTCGAGTGGCCAAGCCCAGATTCCCGTAAGGCCCTACAGAGGTTTCTGGGCTTCGCCAATTTCTACCGGCGTTTTATTCGTAATTTCAGCCAACTAGCCGCGCCTCTGACTGCCTTGACCTCACCCAGAACTGCGTTCAGGTGGACAGACACAGCGGAAGCTGTGTTTGCCAAACTGAAAGGCCGCTTTGTATCAGCCCCCATCCTTATTGCCCCTGATTCTTCACGTCAGTTCGTGGTGGAGGTCGATGCGTCAGAGGTGGGGGTAGGTGCAGTGCTATCCCAACGCTCTCCTACAGACGACAAGATGCATCCCTGCGCGTTTTTGTCTCATCGCTTGTCCCCAGCCGAACGTAATTACGACATCGGTAACAGGGAGTTGTTGGCAGTCAAAGTAGCGTTGGAGGAGTGGCGTCACTGGTTAGAAGGGTCGGGGGTACCTTTTATCGTCTGGACTGATCATAAGAATCTAGAATACATTAGAACGGCTAAAAGACTGAACTCCAGGCAGGCTCGGTGGGCACTTTTTTTCGGCCGTTTTGACTTTACTCTCTCGTACCGCCCGGGTTCTAAAAACATCAAACCCAATTCATTATCTCGTATTTTTGAGCCTTCCGAACGCCCGTCTACTCCCGAGTGCATTTTACCCGAAACCATATTTGTTTCCACACTCACATGGGAGGTCGAATCGAAGGTCAAGTCGGCCTTAGAAGGGGTAACGCCTCCGCCCGGTTGCCCACCGAATCGTTTATTTGTGCCGGAGGGATTACGGTCCGACGTCATTCAGTGGGGTCATTGCTCCAACGTGGCTTGTCATCCAGGAGTCAACCGAACCGGCTTCTTGGTTAAGCAACGATTTTGGTGGCCACTTATGGCTCGTGACGTCCACAGCTTTGTCTTGGCTTGCTCAGTTTGTGCCACTGGTAAGACTTCTAATCGACCCCCAGATGGGTTACTCCAACCGCTGCCAGTCCCTTCGAGACCCTGGTCCCACATCGCGCTAGATTTTATTACCGCCCTCCCGCCCTCCCAGGGTAACACAGTCGTTTTGACCGTGGTGGACCGGTTCTCGAAGGCGGCTCACTTTATTCCCTTACCCAAATTACCCTCAGCTAAGGAGACAGCGTTGACTGTCGTAGATCACGTCTTTCGGTTACATGGCCTCCCGGTGGACGTGGTCTCCGACAGGGGACCCCAGTTTGTGTCCAAATTTTGGCGAGAGTTTTGTAGATTACTGGGTGCGACGGTTAGTCTGTCCTCAGGGTTCCATCCCCAGAGCAATGGCCAAACTGAGAGAGCCAACCAAGATCTGGAAAGGGCGTTACGGTGCGTGGTTTCCAAGAATCCTTCCTCATGGAGCCAACAACTATCCATGGTGGAGTACGCCCACAACACGTTACCGGTGTCGTCCACGGGCCTTTCTCCGTTTGAGGCTAGTTTAGGTTACCAGCCACCTATTTTTCCTAGTCTGGAATCCGAGGTCGCGGTCCCCTCTGCTCACGCCTTCGTCCAGAGGTGTCACCGTACCTGGACTAGAGCCCGTGAGACTCTACTCCAGGTGGGGGCGCGCACCAAGGCCAAGGCCGATCGCCACCGGTCAAGGCCTCCCGTATACATCGTCGGTCAAAAAGTGTGGCTTTCTACCAGAAACATTCCTCTCCGCTCCGTCTCCAATAAGCTTGCTCCCAAATTCATTGGCCCGTTCACTGTCACCAAGATCATTAGTCCGGTGGCAGTCCGCCTCAATTTACCTCCGGCGTACAGGAGAGTTCATCCCGTCTTCCACGTATCCAAAATTAAGCCCGTGTTTCATTCGCACATTAATCCGCCAGTCCCGGTTCCCCCCCCGCCGCGACTCGTAGATGGGGAGACCACTTATTCGGTCAACCGTATTCTGGACTCTAGGCGGAGGGGACGCGGATTCCAGTACTTGGTGGACTGGGAAGGTTACGGTCCGGAGGAGAGAAGTTGGGTACCTGCTAGAGACATCCTGGATCACTCCCTTATCGATGTTTACAATCGACAGGTAAGGAGTTCTGAGAACGCCAGGAGGCGTTCTTAGGAGGAGGGGTACTGTCACGGTATACTATTCTCTGGTTCCTTCTTGTCTCGTGTTTATGTTGTTGTGTGAATGCACGTGCGTAGTGGGCGTGAGTGTTGTGACATTACCTGATCCGCTCCAGCTGATCATCATTATCACCGCCAGCTGCAGTCCATTTCCTCACCCTATTTATACTCACTGGTTTTTGTCCTCTTTGTCAGATCGTTGTTTGATGTCTCCTGTGTCGGTGTTCCAGTCTTGTCATCCCGCTCGTCCGGTGTTCGTGTTTCTTCGTGGGTTCGTCATCGTCTGTGGATTATCGTTTGGGTTGTGTGGATTCCGTCTTCAGTGTTCACCACTTCACGGTTCCTGTCTTCACCACTGACCATCGAAGTCCCTGCGCCATCGTTCCACGCCCGTGTCATTGTTTGTCTCAATTCTGTCATTAAACTGAGTTTACTTGCTATTGCTTCCAGTGTTCTGTGACCCGCCATGACAATAATAACATAGCACAGACATTATTATCTTAATTCCATAATGTCTTTAAAAATAACAATATTGCTGGCCATAAACTGAGAAAGTGCGCGTCCGGTGTGCGATACCTCGAGTTGTCCTAGACGCGATGCGGCGCGGCGCTGCGCTTCTCATCCGGTGTGCGACCCCCTTCACCTGTGCTGGAAAACTAGTTAACCATTAAGTGCACAGAATACAAAAACGTAATGAATAAAATACAATTATAAATAAATACAAATATATATTCACCTGAAATCGTTGATACACACTTCAAAATAAGGTTTAAAAAAAACCTTTTGAAAAGGTTCACAATTCCAAAGAAGAACCATTTTGTGTTCTTCAAAGAACCTCAGCAAAGGCGGGCTGAAATCGCGGCAGATGCCGCTGTTGGTGACAGTTTGTGGCCTTTGCCACGGACTTTGAGCGGTCGCTTTAAACAGTTTTTACTGTAAAAACTACATTGTCTTTTGGAGAGAAAAAAAGAAGATAGTTAGATTATAACTCTATTTATGCTTTATTCTCAGTCTCCCTTTTCACGCATTGACACTGTTATATGGGAAGAGTAATGAACATGGAGACAATATGGCAAGCCGTTTTAACATTTAATAATTTTAACCTACTAGTCTCTATTTTCATGCTACTAGTGCTTATTTTTTAGATACTAGTATCTATTCCATTAAGTAGGCTACTAGTACTTATTCATTAGCGACTAGTGCTTATTATTTAGGTCAGGGGTCTCAAACTCAACTTAACTGGGGGCCGCTGGAGGTAGAGTCGGGGTTAGGCTGGGCCACATCAAGTATTCCACAAAAAAATAGTAATCAAGTATTCCAAAAAAGGAGCACAACTGATCCAATCTTCTCAATATTTATTATTAACGTTTCTTCTGAACTGTTCCTCTGAATTTGAACATTCCTTTCTGTACATGATTGGTTCTTCATGAGCTGTCCTTCTGACAGTTGAAGTTCATTTTTACAAACTTTCTTTGTCTATAACACATATTTGTGATATATTTGCTTATGCCCTTTTTATTTTCTTTATACAACACATTAATGATATTGAATGTTTTTTTTTTTTTTTTTTTGGAAGGCACATTTCCTTTTATTATACTTAGAAAAACAATTATTGCTTTTGAAATACAAATATTTGGAGTCATGTCTGCCCGTCTTATTGAATTCTTTCTACACTTGTATAGTGTCTCAGGCAAATGACTGACTTTGCACAAATCAAAGCAAACCGTCTTATCAACCTGTTGGACACATATTACAAGCTCAAAATGATTATTCTCACATTGTTTTAGAGCAGGGTCTCTCTCCAACACGTCGCTCGCGAGCTACCAGTAGCTCGTGGCCTGATTGGTGTTAGCTCGACAAGGGGCCGTTCACATATCGCGCTCACATATTTTGCGCGCTCAAGTTCGTTATTTCAAATGTAGGCGCGCGCAAGCGCGCTCATAATTGAAGCGACGCGCTCATTTTTTCCAGGCGCAGTATGTTTGTACTTCGCGGTTGTCATTGACAACTATTGACAACAAACCCACCGTAAGCTGTCACGAAACTATCTATGGAAGCCCATAAGGGATAAAAAAAATATATATATATTTTTTTTTTAACGCGGCACACGCAACGACGGGCCGCACTAACATTAAACTTTAATGTCAAGTAGGGGGCCACAAAATATTGCGGCCCGCGGGCCGCGAGTTTGAGACCACTGATTTAGGTACTAGTGCTTATTCAACAGATACTAGTGCTTATTCTTTAGGTTCTAGTACTTATTCAATAGATACTAGTACTTATTCATTAGATACTAGTCCTTATTTATTAGATACTAGTACTTATTTATTAGATACTAGTGCTTATCAATTAGCTACTACTTATTCAATAGATACTAGTACTTATTCATTAGTTACTATTACTTATTCATTAGATACTAGTACTTATTCATTAGATACTAGTACCTATTAAATAGATACTAGTACTTATTCATTAGATACTTATTCATTAGATACTAGTACTTATTTCGATAGTCACTAGTAACTATTCTTTTGTTACTAGTAACAAAAATTTTTTTTTGCCATTGACTTCTATGGGGATCTGTCATTTAGATATCAACTATTCAGTTCTGACTAGTATCTATTCCAATTGTGACTTGTACATATATATTAGATACTGGTAGTTATTCTTTAGGTACTAGTACTTATTTTTTAGATACTAGTACTTATTCGTTAGCTACTAGTACTTATTCAATAGATACTTATTCATTAGATACTAGTACTTATTCATTAGATACTAGTACTTATTCATTAGATACTAGTACCTATAAATTAGATACTAGTACTTATCAATTAGCTACTAGTACTCATTCAATAGATACTAGTACTTATTCATTAGATACTAGTACTTATTCATTAGATACTAGTACTTATTCATTAGATACTAGTACTTATTCAATAGATACTAGTACTTATTCAATAGATACAGATACTAGTATTTATTCCAAATGTTACTAGTAAGATTTTTTATTTTACTAGTAAGATTTTTAATTGAACTATATGGCAAGCCGTTTTAGCTTAAATTGTACCCAGCCTTACTTGTTGTAATTTCATTTTTACTAGTAAGAATTTAATTAGAGAACTTTACAATTCAATTCGTACTAGTAGCAATTACAATTAGAGAGCTCTATGGCAAGCCGTTTTAGCTTAAATTGTACCCAGCCTTACTTGTTGTAATTTCAATTTTACTAGTAAGAATTTAATTAGAGAACTTTACAATTCAATTCGTACTAGTAGCAATTACAATTAGAGAGCTCTCTAATTCAATTATTACTAGTAACAATTGCGATTAGAGAGCTCTCTAATTCGATTCTTACTAGTAAGAATGTAATTGCAGAGCTCTTTAATTGAATTAAAGAGCTCTGCAATTGCATTCTTACTAGTAAGAATTAAATTAGAGAGCTCTCTAAATCAGTTTTTACTAGTAAGAATTACATTAGGAGAGCTCTTTAATGCAATTATTACTAGCAAAAACTGATTTAGAGAGCTCTCTAATTCAGTTCTTACTAGTAAGAATGCAATTGCAGAGCTCTTTAATTCAATTAGAGAGCTCTTTAATGCAATTCTTACTAGTAGGAATTCAATTAGAGAGCTCTACAATTCAATTCTTACTAGTAGCAATTACAATTAGAGAGCTCTCTAATTCAATTCTTACTAGTGAAAATACAATTAGAGAGCTCTCTAATTCAGTTATTACTAGTAACAATTACAATTGCAGAGCTCTCTAATTCAATTCTTACTAGTAACAATTCCAATTAGAGAGCTCTACAAATGAATTCTTACTAGTCATATGTCTCCATTGACTTCCATTCATTTTTAATTACAGAGCTCTTTAATTGAATTGTTACTAGTAAGAATTACAATTAGAGAGCTCTACAATTGAATTGTTACTAGTAAGAATTACCATTAGAGAGCTCTCTAATTCAATTGTTACTAGTAACAATTCCATTAGAGAGCTCTCTAATCCAATTATGACTAGTAACAATTACAATTAGAGAGCTCTCTAATTCAATTCTTACTAGTAACAATTTAATTGTAGAGCTCTCTAATTGAATTGTTACTAGTAACAATTACAATTAAAGAGCTCTGTAATTGAATTATAGAGCTCTCTAATTGCATTCTTACTAGTAACAATTCAATTAGAGAGCTCTCTAATGCAATTGTTACTAGTAAGAATTACAATTAGAGAGCTCTCTAATTCAATTCTTACTAGTAACAACTCAATTGCAGAGCTCTTTAATTCAATTAGAGAGCTCTCTATTTCAATTGTTACTAGTAAGAATGCAATTGTAGAGCTCTCTAATTGAATTATTACTAGTAAGAATTCCAATTAGAGAGCTCTCTAATCCAATTATTACTAGTAACAATTATAATTAGAGAGCTCTCTAATTCAGTTGTTACTAGTAAGAATGCAATTGCAGAGCTCTCTAATTCAATTACAGAGCTCTCCAATTATACATATCTTTAATTCGTTTTTTTACTAGTAAAAATTCAATTAGAGAGCTCTGTAATTGCATTCTTACTAGTAATAATTGAATTAGAGAGCTCTCTAATTGTAATTGTTACTAGTAAGAATTGAATTAGAGAGCTCTCTAATTGTAATTGTTACTAGTAAGAATTGGATTAGAGAGCTCTCTAATTGTAATTGTTACTAGTAATAATTGAATTAGAGAGCTCTCTAATTGTAATTCTTACTAGTAACAATTCAATTATAGAGCTCTCTAATTAAAAATGAATGGAAGTCAATGGAGACATATGACTAGTAAAAATTCATTTGTAGAGCTCTCTAATTGTAATTCTTACTAGTAAGAATTGAATTGGAGAGCTCTCTAATTGTAATTGTTACTAGTAATAATTGAATTAGAGAGCTCTCTAATTGTAATTGTTACTAGTAATAATCGAATTAGAGAGCTCTCTAATTGTAATTGTTACTAGTAGTAATTGAATTGTAGAGCTCTCTAATTGAATTATTACTAGTAAAAATGTAATTACGACGAGTAAGGCTGGGTACAATTAAAGCTAAAACGGCTTGCCATAGAGCTCTCTAATTCAATTATTACTAGTAACAATTGCGATTAGAGAGCTCTCTAATTCGATTCTTACTAGTAAGAATGTAATTGCAGAGCTCTTTAATTGAATTAAAGAGCTCTGCAATTGCATTCTTACTAGTAAGAATTAAATTAGAGAGCTCTCTAAATCAGTTTTTACTAGTAAGAATTACATTAGGAGAGCTCTTTAATGCAATTATTACTAGTAAAAACTGATTTAGAGAGCTCTCTAATTCAGTTCTTACTAGTAAGAATGCAATTGCAGAGCTCTTTAATTCAATTAAAGAGCTCTGCAATTACATTCTTACTAGTAAGAATCGAATTAGAGAGCTCTACAATTCAATTCTTACTAGTAGCAATTACAATTAGAGAGCTCTCTAATTCAATTCTTACTAGTGAAAATACAATTAGAGAGCTCTCTAATTCAGTTATTACTAGTAACAATTACAATTGCAGAGCTCTCTAATTCAATTCTTACTAGTAACAATTCCAATTAGAGAGCTCTACAAATGAATTCTTACTAGTCATATGTCTCCATTGACTTCCATTCATTTTTAATTACGGAGCTCTTTAATTGAATTGTTACTAGTAAGAATTACAATTAGAGAGCTCTACAATTGAATTGTTACTAGTAAGAATTACCATTAGATAGCTCTCTAATTCAATTGTTACTAGTAACAATTCCATTAGAGAGCTCTCTAATCCAATTATGACTAGTAACAATTACAATTAGAGAGCTCTCTAATTCAATTCTTACTAGTAACAATTTAATTGTAGAGCTCTCTAATTGAATTGTTACTAGTAACAATTACAATTAAAGAGCTCTGTAATTGAATTATAGAGCTCTCTAATTGCATTCTTACTAGTAACAATTCAATTACAGAGCTCTTTAATTCAATTAGAGAGCTCTCTTTTTCAATTGTTACTAGTAAGAATGCAATTGTAGAGCTCTCTAATTGAATTATTACTAGTAAGAATTCCAATTAGAGAGCTCTCTAATCCAATTATTACTCGTAAGAATTCCAATTAGAGAGCTCTCTAATTCAGTTGTTACTAGTAAGAATGCAATTGCAGAGCTCTCTAATTCAATTACAGAGCTCTCCAATTATACATATCTTTAATTCGTTTTTTTACTAGTAAAAATTCAATTAGAGAGCTCTGTAATTGCATTCTTACTAGTAAGAATTGAATTAGAGAGCTCTCTAATTGTAATTGTTACTAGTAATAATTGGAGAGCTCTCTAATTGTAATTCTTACTAGTAATAATTGAATTAGAGAGCTCTGCAATTGCATTCTTACTAGTAAGAATTGAATTAGAGAGCTCTCTAATTGTAATTGTTACTAGTAAGAATTGAATTAGAGAGCTCTCTAATTGTAATTGTTACTAGTAAGAATTGGATTAGAGAGCTCTCTAATTGTAATTCTTACTAGTAATAATTGAATTAGAGAGCTCTCTAATTGTAATTCTTACTAGTAACAATTCAATTATAGAGCTCTCTTATTAAAAATGAATGGAAGTCAATGGAGACATATGACTAGTAAAAATTCATTTGTAGAGCTCTCTAATTGCAATTGTTACTAGTAAGAATTGAATTAGAGAGCTCTGTAATTGTAATTCTTACTAGTAATAATTGAATTAGAGAGCTCTCTAATTGTAATTGTTACTAGTAATAATCGAATAAGAGAGCTCTCTAATTGTAATTGTTACTAGTAATAATTGAATTGTAGAGCTCTCTAATTGAATTATTACTAGTAAAAATGTAATTACGACGAGTAAGGCTGGGTACAATTAAAGCTAAAACGGCTTGCCATAGAACTATACAGTGGCCGTTCTGACTAGTCATAACATAAGACTAGTAAAAAAGCAGTTGTGACTATAAGATAAGAATAGTTACTAGTAACATTTGGAATAAATACTAGTATCTAGGAACTAGTACCTATTGAATAAGTACTAGTAGCTAATTAATAAGTACTAGTATCTAATTAATAGGTACTAGTATCTAATGAATAAGTACTAGTATCTAATGAATAAATACTAGTAATATTTAAAAAGATACTAGTCAAAATTGGAATACTTACTAGTCATAAATGAATAGATGATATCAAAACAGAATAGCTACTAGTAGTATCTATTAATTTGCAGATATCTTCAACCTCATAAGGAACTAGTAAGGAAATATTAGGAGATATCTTCTTTCAAGCAGATTATTACATAAACATGAGTACTCTCAACCATCCAATCAGAGTTCATATGGTAATGCAGGCTAAACTACGGCAATAGAAGAAGCTGATTGGTTTAAGTGGAGAAAAGATGCGTTTAATATTACTTTTACATAGACCATACTAAAGACTTAACTGCCAATAATAAAATCCAAACAACCGGTTCATAATTACCAGCCAAACAACCACAATCCAGAGATTGTGACTTTTGGAGAGCATTCATAATTCACATTAAAAAAATTGGATAGTCTGTGTCTGATATGCGATTGAATGTCAAAATTAAAGTAGCATGCACTATATTAGGCTACATGCCTATTCATTATTATATTTTTTATACTGCTCACTCGCACACAGGTCTGCAACACAAGATTTTCATAAAGGTAATAACTTGTCATTTTGGTCTGCTTGGGTTATTTTACGACAGATTTGCATCGGCTTGATTTTTTTTTTTTTTTTTTTTTTTAAACCCACCATGACATTAAATGGGCAAGTGTGAGCAGGACTTTGTGTGTGTGGGGGACTAGTTGCTAATGAATAAGTACTAGTACTTAATGGAATAGATACTAGAATCTAAAAAATAAGTACTAGTAGCATGAAAATAGAGACGAGTCAGTTTAAATGATTAAATGTTAAAACGGCGGCAAGAGTTCAGATTCTGGTGTGCTGATATTTGTGTGCAGCCCAACTTACCCATCCTTCAAACACATTCTTTGACTTTACATCCACTACATGTGTACTTAACAATTAGTTAATAGTCATGTGCCTCAACAAGTTGGCTAAAGTCATAATGATAACATAATGATACATTTCATATAAAAGTACATTTTATAAAAGTATGGTTGAGGGACACATAAATATGTGAGCATGTTTAGTAATCATTAGTTTATATATCAGATGTAAAATAGAGTTAGTGTTTTATAAAAATAAAGGGGATAGAATTATTAGTGTGATATGGGTTGTGTAATAGGAGTTAGTATAGCATGGGTTATGAAAAAGGGGTCAGTGTAATATGGCTTGTCCTAATATGTTGTGATCACTGTTAGTCTGTTACTGTCCTTGCTTCTCTGTATATAGCCTGTGCATAGTGTGTCTGCATGTATTTATGTGTAACATCTACCTGCTTAGGGGTCTGCAGATGGAAATTAGCCTATGGCTATAATCTGGCATATTTACATTTGTGAAAAATGTTCATTAATATGTATTGTCCCTTTTGTCTTTTTTCTACAAATAAAATAATATAAATAAATAAATAAAATATATTACTTAATATATTAACCATATAGAATCTTTATTAGTTGTTGATGCCGTAATTATTAATGGTTTAGTTCTTCATCAGTCATACATTAACACATATGATTATCGATGCATTAGTTAAACATGAATTAATGCATGCACCCTATTGTAAAGTGTTTCCATTTAGGAAATTATAGTGTTAATCTGTTTTTAGGATTTGTGCATTGATTAAAAACAATCTGAGTTGGGCTCTGTGTTTAAAGTTTTGATGAATGGCTGTATAATGCTCCAAACAATCACAAAAAATCCTAACAATCACAAAAATAACATTATTTTTTTTTTTTTTACAGTATTTTTTATTTTATTAACTGAAAGTAACGGTGCCGCGCGTTACAGGCTACTCACGCGAATGATGAAATTGTAATTGTTTACATATAGGCCACAAGAAAGATTAATTGCTGAATTTACACAAAAGACCCAGTTCAAAAGTTTATAAGTTTCTTAATTCTTAATAGTGTGTGCTGTGGAATGATCAAAAGCTGCAAACGTTCACTGATGCTTTTAAATAACCTCCAACATGTTGCACCTTAATTCTTTCTCCTCTTCTTCCGTTTCCGGTCATCTCCCCTTAATATGTTGTTGGTTCATTAATATTCAACATATCATTTGCATACTGATTATTTAAATAGTACTAGTATCTATTAAGGTAAGGATATCTTTGATCTAAAATGTTACTAGTAACTAAAAAACAAGCACTAGTTCTATTTTTTTTAACAAGTTGGGAATAATTAAATACTAGACACTATTAGAATAAGTACTAGTATCTAATAAATAAGGACTAGTATCTAATGAATAAGTACTAGTATCTAAAGAAAAGCCACTAGTACCTAAAGAATAAGCACTAGTATCTAAAGAAAAGGCACTAGTACCTAAAGAATAAGCACTAGTAGCTAATGAATAAGTACTAGTACTTAATGGAATAGATACTAGTATCTAAAAAATAAGTACTAGTAGCATGAAAATAGAGACTAGTAGGTTTAAATGATTAAATGTTAAAACGGCTTGCCAACTAGTCAATGATGTTCCAGATATCTGTATGCAAATTAGGCCGGCCGCATCCCACTTTAGGTGGGAGCAGAGTATGTTTTTTAATGCTGTTAGCTAGGTTTAACCTGAAATCAATACCAACAGGTTATCATGGGTTTTTACTGTTAAAAAAAATAAAATAAATAAGAACTAATCTGAACTAAGAACTTTTTTTTTCTCATCTAAAGTTAATGTTATTGCACTGCCATGGCAAGAATAGCATGCATGTAAGCATCTTTATTAAAGTGAATTAGTGTGAATCTCTCTCATGCGTAAATCCTACATCAACAATAACCTATACGGTCATTTTAAGCATGATCATTAACATAGAAATGCATTGCAAACATTGCATTGCCAATATTTTTGAGAAACCCCCAGGCTAATGATAATGAATACAATTTGTGTCATGCTGGAAACATGGAAACATTTTCTGGTTTTTTTTTTTCTTCGATTACAGCCAACGCCATGACAGCTTCTTTCTTCTTCCATTCATAGAAATAAGGAAATTAACCCACTTCTTCTTTGATTATGGCGGGGAGGCGAAATTACACAACGTCATGCACAATAATTTACACTAGTTATAATGACGTTTGAGATATCTTTAACTTTCATGCTGATATTTGCAATTGTCATTTAAGATGTGTGAAGAGTTGAATGTCGTTTTCAATGACGTCATTGCAGATATCTCTATCTGTCGTTTCGACTAGTCACAATTACGTTACAGATATCTTGAATGACAATTCCAACTATCCAAAATGTAATTACGACTAGTCAGAAAGACGTTGTTGATATCTACAATGTTAATTCCGGATAGCCAAACTTAGCTTTTAAATGCTAAAATGGCTTGCCATAGGAAATTACGTATTTATGGATATCTAAAATAGAGCAACATCATGCACAATAATTTGCACTAGTCATAATGACATTTTAGATATCTTTAAATTTCATTCTGCCTAGTCAAAACTGAATTACAGATATCTGCAATTGTCATTTAAGATGTGTGACAAGTGATCTCTATCTGTCGTTTCGACTGGACACAGTTACGTTACAGATATTGAATTACTTGAATGACAATTCCAACTATCCAAAATGTAATTACGACTAGTCAGAATGACGTTGTTGATATCTACAATGTTAATTTCCGATAATCAAACTTAGCTTTTAAATGTTAAAAGGGCTTGCCATTCACATACATATAGAGAGTAGCCTACATTCGTTACCCCTTTTCCACCAAAGCATTTTGAGAGCCGCTTCGGAGCCGGTGCCTACTCGCGAGCCAGTTCTTTGTTTTTCGACAGCCAAAGAACCGGTTCTCGGCCAGGAAAATTGGTTCCAAAGCGGCACCAACTCTTTGCTGGACTAGAACCGTTCTTTTACCACGTCATGGTTACGTCAGGCAAAGACGTATGGCGACGTACACAGAGACGTAACTACGTCGTTCGCTGGGCTCTCTAGTTGGTGGAAAAACAAACAGTTTCTGGGAAGGTTTGCAAGTTGAACCAAGCACCAGTTCTATTTTTGGTGGAAACGAGGAGGGAACAAGAACAGCTTCTCCCCTCTCCCCCTTGAAGCCTATAGCCATATAGGGTTCAGAAAAGTCAGCGTGAGAGGTTTATCTTACATATCTAGCTATAGGCCTACATCTAAATAAACAAATTACAATGTAGTTTTAAGCTTTGTGTGGTGCATCCGCTCCACCGTTACTAGGTGAGCGTCACTATTCTGGGATTTCTGAACCCCTAGAGAAGTTAAAGAGGGCTGAAAGTTATTTCTGTTGCTCAAAGATTATTTTCACTTTTTCACACACTGAATTGCTGTTTGTAGCACTTCAGTGATATCTGTATCCAAACTTGCACTATAAAACAAAATTATCATCCAATAACAATGCACTAATTTACATTGTTTTTGACCCCATTAAAGCAGAATTATGTTAAATTTGAGGTTGTTAGAGCTAATTTGAAGTGTCGTTTGAATACACATATAACATTGAATGTCCCATTTCAAACATCTTTTGAAAGAAAAGAAAATGTATTTTTCTTCCCGTAGCTCAGTAAGAAGTATGGCTCTGTTGTCACCATTTGGTTGGCAAACACTCCTGTAGTGATCATTTCTGGATATGAAGCCCTAAAGGAAACTATGATTGGTCTTGGTGAAGAATTCAGTGGCAGGGCCAGCTACCCCCTGATGATGAAGGTCACACTTGGATATGGTGAGGTCGCTTGATGCCCAAAGTTTTACACACCCATGCTAAAGTTATTGAAAGTTAATGCTATATATATTGTGAGTGAAGTATATTGCTTGCTTGGAGCTTTTTACAATGGGTTGCTAGCAAATTCACCCAAATAAAACGTTTAAACAACTGCTAGTTTACAACAACATTAGCCCACCTGGAGATTGGCATGGTTTTATTTCAGTTAGCCTAATAGCTGGTTTGATTTGCATTGAGAGATGATCTTATAGAAAGTACCCCATGCCAATCTCTAGAATGGAGAAGGGTATGTGATGATGTGGGGCTATTTTAATTCTAATGGCCCAAGTGAACTTTATTAGGATGCATAGTATCCTGTATCCATGAAATAACTGGCCTTTAAAAATAAAAACCTGCCTGCCTCTTTGGGAATTTAACGTGTCCTGACTTATGCCCCCTGTATTTTAAGGAATTACATTTATTTATTTACAATACATTTTTCAATCACAAAGAAAATTGGTGTCCTTAAAGGTCGGATTTTTCCTAATTTTTTGGAAGCCTAGGCATTAAGATAAATTTCCAGATTATTTTTTATTCCTCTTTTTAGTCAACTTTAGCACGGGTGTGTTCACTTATGCTAAACACTGTATATTTATACACATAGTAGACCAGAAACATTTCCTCTATGCGCAGGTGTTGTTTCCACCAGTGGACACAGATGGAAGGAGATGCGCAAATTCTCTCTCATGACACTGAAGAACTTTGGAATGGGCCGCAGGAGCATCGAGGAACGAGTCAGGGAGGAGGCTGAATATCTTGTGGAAATTATAAAAAAATTTGAAGGTTAAATAATTTTTATACAAATTTATGTTCAGATTATCAGATGAAACAAACTGCAGACATAAACTACAAAAACATCTGACAAAGGGTGTGTCAATAAAACAAAAAAGGACTATTATGTGTCACATCTCATGTTACATGCAGAGGTGTAAGTTTTTACAAAACATTTAATTGAAACCTGATCTCTTTGCTCTTCCTTTCTTCTTAAAGGCTCTGCAATCAGCCCTGCAGACATGCTGTCAAATGCCGTGACCAATGTGATCTGCAGCATTGTCTTTGGTCATAGGTTTGAATTAGAGGATCCACAGTTTAAGTTTCTCCTTCAGACAGTAAATGCATACTTCAGTATCCTCAGTAGCCCTCTTGGACAGGTTTGCATTCTAAAGATTTATATATATATATTAGATATTATCGTTCAGAAGTATTTTATGCTCACAAAGGCACCATTTATTTGATCAAAAATACAGTGAAAACAGTAATATTGTGAATTATAATTAAAATTCTAAATAGTTATTTTAATATATTTTTGTTCCATTTTAATGTATTTTCAAATATAATTTATTCCTGTGATGCAAAACTGAATTTTCAGCATCATTACTACAGTCTTAAGTGTCACAAGTTCTTTCAGAAATCATTCTGATATGCTGATTTGCTCTCCAAGGAACATTTATTATTATTTTCACAGTTGCTTAATGCTTAATGTTTTTGTGGACACCGTGATACATTTGTTTTTCAGGATTCTTAAATGAATATAAAGTTTAAAAGAACTGCATTTATTTGAAATGGAAATCTTTTGTAAGTTTATAAACGTCTTCACTGTCACTTTTGATCAATTTAATGCATTCTTGCTGAATACAATTATACATTTATTTCAAAAAAGAGAAAAATCTTACTGACCCTAAACGGGTGAAGGGTCGTGCACATTAAATAAAAAAAAATTAAACTAATTTTAAACTAAAATAGTAAAAAAAAAAAAAAAAAAAAAAAAATGTTTGCATAAATTATTTATTGTATTTTGAGACTCAACTTGATGTTTCTTTATTTTCTTCTCAGCTCTATAATCTATTCCCTGAATTAGTCAGTCTCTTCCCCGGTAAACACCATCAGCTGTTTAAAGACCTAGAAGAGGCCAGAGAGTACTTCAAGCGTGAGGCACAAGCTCGGATGAATAATGTGGATCCCTATTGCCCACAGGACTTCATTGAGGCCTATGTGTTAAAAATGAAAGAGGTAAATCATTGAAAAAGAAATGGTCATTTAAACATATTTAGCCATGGTCCTGAATACATTTACTTGCACCATCTGGTGGTGAGACCATGACATGATGTCAATTAAACACAATGTTAGCTTTCATACCTGTTCTCTTTTGCAGGAGAAAGACAAGCCTGACACAGAATATCATTTTGACAACTTGGTTTCTTTAGTATGGAACTTGTTCAGCGCCGGCACAGAAACCACTTCATCCACCCTCAGACACTCTTTACTTCTGATGATGAAGCACCCAGATGTTCAAGGTGAGGTCAAACTAATGCGTCTCTCTCCAAGCATTAAGTGTGACTTTACTTTCACTTGTCCTGTACAGAGCGTGTTCAGAGAGAAATTGATGAGGTTGTAGGACAGGACCGTCGGCCCTCCATTGAAGACAGACTGAGGCTGCCATATACAGATGCTGTTATTCACGAGGTCCAGCGCAGCATGGATTTCGCCCCCATCGCTGTCCCACACAAGACCATGTGCGACACTGAATACAATGGCTATGTCATTCCTAAGGTATTCTTCTCTCATACATCATCTTGATTCATTAAATGTGTTAATTATTATTTACATCTTTCTATTTATATTTGTAAAATACTTTCTTGAAGGGAACAATGGTTTTTCCACTACTATCCTCCGTGCTTATAGACCCCAAACTGTGGAAGAACCCAAATTGTTTCGATCCAGAAAACTTCCTGGATGGAGATGGCCGATTCAAGAAGAATGATGCATTTGTTGTATTCGGCATGGGTGAGCTCAGATCTTCATTGTGCAAATTAGACCATAGAAATGTTGCTCTTATGAAAACTGAAGTCAACACATGCTAAATAATTATGTTTATCAGTGTTTTAGTCATTCTGGGACAAAAAAATAACCATGTTAAATAATTGATTCCTCAGTAGTTGCCTTTAAAGAACAAATCACAGACAAAAATGGATGCATAGAGAAAAGATTCTTAAACCAACTTCTGTGTGCTCTCTTGACAGGCAAGCGCGTGTGTCTCGCTGAGGCTCTGGCTCGCACAGAACTCTTCCTCTTCTTCACTTCCCTCCTTCAGCACTTCACCTTCAAAGCCATGGTGCCACCAGAAGAGCTCGACACAACGCCTACAAATAGCAGTTTTGGCCGCATACCCCGTACATACGAGTGCTATGCCATTCCTAGGATATAGAGGGACAGTCCACAACGTCTGTATGCAAGGATTAGTCTCTTAACTTGCATTTTCCTGCAATTACTCTTTTTTTGATCTTCTTACAATAAGACATGCACACTTAGCTTATTTTATGTGGAATGATTTGTACTTTCAGTGAAAATGTCTATTGAATTGCACACATATTAATAAAAACACAGATTGTCATAAACAAAAACTCAGATTATAGTAACATTTACATATATGTACAATCAGAATGGTCTAGAATGATTAAACAAAACACAGGAGTGCACTGGACCAAAGATATTAGAGACCAAAAACCTGTTGGATCAGGGAACACCGATTTGTACATTTTTAGTCATGACAACTTTAGGAGTGATTGGCTGTAAACCCCGATAAGTTGAGATAACTCAAAATTTGAGGAAACTTATTACCTCAAAACTTTTAAGTTAATAAAATTAAATGTTTTAAGTCAGTTACACTTAAATCTATACATTTTAAAATAAATAAAATACTTAATTTTCAAGAAATATGACCTCAAAAGTAACATTAGCAAATATTATTCCTTTAAAATTAGACAGGAAGACAATTTCAAACTCCATACATGAAAGTACGTTTTATTTTGCAAAAGGAATAATTCAAACCTGATGCATTAACATGTGTCACTGCCATTACCTTTTGAGAATGTAACAAGTGTCACAATACCTAGACATTTTAGAAATGTATAATGCATTAAAACATTTCAGAAGTTTTTACACCATTCATGCCAGCATTATAACAGACCTCTGTATACATTAGAATTTCACTGTATTAGTCACAACTAATGAAAAGGACAGATAAGGTGTAGAAAACTAGTGCATCCAGAGATGCAGGAAAAACTCTTTAACAAGTAAAACATTTTTTTTTAAACGGCAATCTGGGCCATCTTTCAGTAATGCAATCCCAGTGAATAAGTGAACACAATCTGTGTTCTGGAAAAGTTCAAAATTTGAGATAAGAATTACACTAGTGACTAGACTGTAATAATATTAGTCACAACAAGTGAAATTAAATACAATAAACAGTCTCTTGTGCATCCAGAAATGCAGAAAATCTCTTAATAAGTAAAAAAAAAAAAAAAAAAATGTAAGACAAAAATCTGGGTGCTAGTGGCTTTGAGTCATCCAAGCGCAGTAAGACTTTTTGGATGAAGTTTAAAGGATTAGTTAAAAAAAGTTTACGTTTTATAAGCTCGCCTTGCTCTGTTCTGTGATATGCGTTCATGTGACGTCACGTGAAGCGCAATTACGTTGAAAAGGTCACGAACGAACGTGCATCACAGAACAGAGCAAGGCGAGCATTTGTGCTTATAAAACTTAAACTTTTTTATTTATTTTTGAAATGACCGATCGTTTCGCTAGATAAGACCCTTATTCATTGTCTGGTATCGTTTAAAGCCCTTTGAAGCAGCACTGAAACTGTCATTTGGACCTTGAACTGTTTGGGTCCCATTGAAGTCCATTTTATGGAGAAAAATCCTGGAATGTTTTCATCAAAAACCTTAATTTCTTTTCGACTGAAGAAAGAAAGACATGGACATCTTGGATGACATGGGGGTGAGTAAATTATCAGCAAACGTTTTTTTAAAAGTGAACTAATCCTTTAAATGTGTTTGTCAGCTCTTTGGGGTAGTTGAGATGTAATGCATATATCAAACCAAACATCAAAAGAAAATCATCAGCCAACCTGGAAATGTCCCTTAGAACAATGTCACCTTCCAGCACAATAGCAATCCCAGCAGAGTCAAACGGAACAGTGGAAGTGGAAGTCGAGTCTCCATTCACCATGCCGACAAGAGCTACAGCTGAATCTGCAATGTCTGGCTCATCCACCTCTTCAGTCTGAAAAGCATGAGAACTTCATGAGCATAATCGGATAAATAACATTAAAATTCAAACGAGATGTATAAAAACCTACATTCCACATCTTGAAAAACACAGTCATCTTCGTGCAAGTAGACAGGGAGGGCTCGAAGTGCAGCTGTATACGTCTATTATCAATATCGTAGTGATCCTGAAAAAAAGACAGAACTGTCTTAGTGGTGCAAGAGAAAAGAAAGAAAAATAGAGATAAATGTACAGATGAAAGAGGGGAAGAAAGTTAAAGCGAAAAAGCCAGGTTTAAACTATTAACAGATAAAATACTTGTGCACATTAACCAATTGACTTGTACTATAAATGTAATTAACAACATTTGCCACAAGATCAAAGGCACTAAAGATGCTTCTCAGTGCTTCTGCAGCTTAACAGCAATCAGTCGAGGAGTATGGTTGTCCAGTTCTGCATAGAACTTGTTTTTCAAGCCGATATTAATAATTCTGTGGAATTCTGCAGCAATCTGAAAGCAAGCATTCAAACAAATAACAAAAAAAAAAAAGTTAAACAAGAAAACAAAAGAAACAGACACACATAAACACACAAAAAATGGAATCTAACAGAAAGCAACTGAGAAAATTACCTGAGATTCCAAACGAAGTGCAGGCCACTTTTCCAAAAAGTCCTTCACTGGTTGTGATGGGTTATCTACAACGATCTGTTTGCGATGTAGCGCAAATGTACTTTGCATGAGTTTCTCTATCAGCCCAAGACTTCTTTCTGTCTTAGACACTTCAACTATTTGCAATCTTTATTGCTCCAAGCTTTCAGCACTCTCTCCTTTTGGAAAATTTGGTAGGAAGTTTACCTCAGCTCGACGAGATCTTTTGATGTTGGAGTGGGGGGACTCACTCTCTGGATTATTTTGGCTTCTCTTCCCCGAGTTAACAGCCACCTCTTCACAGCCAGATCTGCTGAGTTTTGTACGATAGTTGCCCATCTTAATCACACAACCTGCATTTCCAATCCATCACTCAAATCCAAATCATTAAAATGACAAGACATGAGAAAACCCTGAGCTATGCCAACCTCTAAAATCAGTTTTATAATGCTGCATACTTTTAGTCATGTATTTTCACCCCCAAATTCCAAATTGTAATTTTACTCACATATGCTCTGGTCTCACAAGTTTGAACCTGAATAGAAAATAAAAACACAAATTAATAGTGAGGCAGAGACATGTCAAAGTCATACAACAACTTCGATTACAGCTAATTTAATTCTAAGTATCAGTTTAAAAAACAAGATTGAATGAACGTGGTTTTAATATTTTTTTCCTGTTTCAATTAAGGTTCTGTAACCGAAAAGCTTCAATACAAGCAATTGCGATAACCAACAGTGCCACAAATTATTATCCGTGCGATGCGATTGCGTACATCAACTCAGTCCTTTAATTGTTTAAATTTAGTTTAAACCAATCCACAAATAACATCGCAACATGTAACGTTAGGCCTAAAGTGTGCCTGATCATTTTAGTAGCGTTAGGTCTATCAGCAAAACGCAACAAGTAACGTTAAATAGTTTCAGTTTGATGACTTTTCGGTCACATTCTGATGCAGATTACTTGAATAACTTTAAAAAAAAAGTTAAGTACTTACCAGATTATAGCCACTAAACAAACCGCAGCAAACAGAAACGACGACGATGAACGAAACTGATTCCACAGAACCACGTTGAGGCAAGTCAGGCAACAACTCCTGGATGACAATGGCGGGCTTCGAAGTTCAAATTCGAGCACTCGATTTTAAATGGGAATTATTTTTACTCCGTTGTTATTTTTTTACAGTCATTTGAGTAAAACATGAAATAAACGGACATGACATGATATGGTGACTCTTTGTTGGGTGTTGTATTTTGGATAGATTTACCTGCATGTTATGTTTTAAAGGGGTCATATAATGGTATGCACTTTTACAAGTTGATTGTACTGAAATGTGTGTTGGCAGTGCCTGTACACAAACATCATATAATGATAAAAATCCATCCAGTGGTTTTGTTTTAATCTCCTTATATGTTTTCCCCTGCCTCAAATTGAGCCGTTCGATTTTGTGACGTCACACGCTCGGAAGCCCCTCCCACGATTGTTGATTGACAGCATCGTTTCAACACAGACCCGCCCTCGCTCGTGAGCGACCTGTCAATCATAGTCTGCGCGGACCGGCGCGGTCATTGTTGATATGCTGGAGCACTGTCTATGAGCAGAATGGCGTCTGCGATTGTGGTGTTCTGTTCTTGGTAGTGATGTATGTCTCGAGACCGGTCTTGGTCTCGAGACCGGTCTCGAGACCACTTTTACGTGGTCTCGGTCTTGTCACGGCCTTGACGGTCTTTGGTCTCGGTCTTGTCTTGGTCTCGGACCTCCCGGTCTTGTCTAGGTCTCGCTGTCTCAGACCGACATAGTGGTCAGGGGATTGAGCAATACAATACTACAATATCCACGACGATATCCGCAACGTATTGAAGCGCGCGTCCGAGTGAAGACAGTGCGGTGCGCGCGAGCCACGCGAGAAAACACTGTATCCGCGCCACTGATCGCAGCGGCAACGAGCACTTTGATCACTTGATTTAAAAAACACATATCATGTACAGTTTTTGATATATTAATATTTAGTAAAACACATATCAGTGACATGATGGGTTTTACCTTCATTCAGGAGATTTTGGGTAACTGCACAACTGACAGATGACTTTGAGCGCATCGCCAACGGTGTGTGTGTGTGTGTGTGTGTGTGTGTAACCATAGCGACAAAAACGACCAACTTTCGGATCCTGCACTTAAGCCTATAATTTCGTTTTTAAAAACATAATTATGTATTTAAAAGTTGCAGAATGGTTCATTTGGAGACTTCGAAATCAGCAGAGATAGGCAGGCAAATGCAAAACAACATTTGACAAGTTATTGCTTAGCTTCAACACTAATGTTTTTTCCCCCTCCGGTCTCGACTTGGTCTCGGTCTTAGTCTCGACTTGGTCTTGGTCTCGACTTGGTCTGTCTTGGTCTTGGTCTTGGTCTTGTCTTGGTCTCGATACCATCTGGTCTTGGTAGTGTCTTGGTCTCGGTTTAGGCGGTCTCGACTACAAGTCTAGTTCTTGGGTGTAATAACGAACACAGCAGTCATTTTAATGTTCCTAAATCCGAACCTCTGAAGACGCAGTGGCTGAGTTTGTTTTCGAAGGGAATATTCGCCACGAGCAACGTCATGCTTTCATGTTTGCGCGAATCATTTCTCACCAGACTGCTTTATAAACGAGGGTCAGTATGAGCTGGGTGTTGCACTGCTGACTGCAGTTTAACCGAAACAGAAGCTGACCCACGCGACAGAAATCCGCGCGCGTCTGTGTTTCCTAGCAACAGCAGCGCGCACACAAAAGTTTCTAAATAATACAAATAATCTTAAAAGTAAAATTGAGTCAGAGTCAAGTGATTGACCGTTTTGCCAAAATAAAGTATATATGTGGGCGGTATAGCCTACAGTTTAATGCTCAACAAATAAATCAACTTAGTTTGGACTTGGCTGGGGAACTTTGTTTTCTTTTAGAATATACATGCTCTTTATTTTATATAGTATATATTAACTCTTTATTGATTTATTGAAATGATCTAATTGTAAATTCTTGAAAAATATAAAGGCTAATTATTCATTATTAACATTGTGCAATGTAGAAGAATGCAAATGTGCAAGAAAGTTTTCGGTAACACTTTATTTTAAGGTGCTTGTAATAAGCAGTAATTAACAGTTAATAAGACACTTATAAGACCTTATAAGATGCATATAAGATGCATATAAGCATTAACTAATGATAATAAATAAATTAAATTAAATAATAAATTTCTCAAGTATCAATACATTGCACTTTTAGAACAGCCGAACAAACATAAATGGTAACACAAACTCCCAGGCCCTTAAAAACTGACCTTCCCAAGAGGGAGTAGTTTCCCTGATCTCTTCAGGGCCTGGACCTTTAATTAACCCTTATATGAAGTAGTTAATGCTTATATGCATCTTATATGCATCTTATAAGGTCTTATAAGTGTCTTATAAGGTCTTATAAGTGTCTTATTAACTGTTAATTACTGCTTATTACAAGCACCTTAAAATAAAGTGTTACCAAGTTTTCTCTCCGTTTTCTATTTTCTAAAGTTTTCTATTTTCATACAGTGTTGCCTTTTATGGCACAAAAAAAAAGAAATTCGTGTAACACGATTTTAAAGCTATTGTTATTCAATTTGTTGGCATTCAAACACCTTAAAATGCACATATGTAGGTCCGAGAAATCCAAATTTTCTCGGGGGAGCATGCCCCCGAACCCCCTTAAGTTACTCTATACCCAGCATGGTGTTTTTGAAACAAACAAATTTAATTTATCTATCGGTAAGCCCCGCCATCCTTAGTTACGCTTGCTATCTCAGGCAAACAATGGGGGGCCTGTGCCCCAGTAGAGCTTAATGTCTAGCAACGCCCCTGGTTACCAGCTATTCGTGTTCCTGCTGAACCTCTAGAACAACTGAAGTGAGTGTAACGTTTTATTAAAGGTGCTCTACGTAACTTTTAGCGGCCTCTAGTGGTGATGCTTCAGATTGCAACCAAATTTTACAAGAGCGCTCGTGCTCGAACTCATAGACAATACCGTCTACTACGCAAATATCTCGGTGAATACTTGACGGATTCCGCGAGCACCAAGCTCGTTGGGACCATCGAGTCGAGCTGAAAAGAACCATATAAGTTCCATCGTTTTGGGTGGTGTTTTCGCGGAGATATTAGCAGAAAACCATCGGAGGCGCTGCAAAATTGCGGACGCCGGTGACGTCACGATCTCAGAAGAAAATCGCTCGTATCTCTGGAACGCAAAGACCCAGAGAGCTTAAATTCGGGGGAGGAGGTCCCAGGGGAACCCTTGCCCGAACGCTAGAGTGGCGGGCCTCGGGATGCCCCCACCGGATCGCCGTTCGCTGGGACCCCTGATTTCGAACGGCTATAACTCGGGGAGCCGGGTGAGTTGGACCTCGGGGGTGGGCTCGTTCGAAAGGCCCCGTCCAGCACTACGAACGATTAGAGTCTTGGGAATATTGAACAAAGATTGACTGAGATATAAGCCGAAAAACGTGCGCCTTTAACTGGACGTAACTCCCTGACCGTCTACAATAGACTGTATATAAGGAGAGAGGCTCGGGAGCGCGCATGCACGTCACATCCGTTGGATTTCGGGGTAAATCCGACCCGGAGACTTCACATAGAAATAGGAATACTGGCCTTCAGAGGTAATAGCAAAACTCGACAAGTGGATCATTTTAATGTGTGATTACAACCCCTTCACACACAGGCAATAAAAAAAGGATTCATTTTAGTAGAAAAGTTACATAGAGCACCTTTAAAAAATTATATTTTAAAATTCGATGGTTTCATTATAAATATGGTGATTATCTCTGACACCCAATTTGATATGATATTTACTATCTGAATCATGTCATGTCAACAAATGAAAAAGTCAGCCAGCTATTTTTTTAACATGTTTAGCCTAATTGTGCCTTAATTAGCAGAGCGCCTTTAACCCCAAATACTTTTACACATCATTCCATTTTTGAAAAAGTGTTGTTTTATTTATTTTTCATTAACAAGACCATTGTGTCAAAATATAGACAATAATTTTATAGATTCTCATTTGGTACATAAATCGACAACAGTTTAAAAAACATTAAATATTAGATAAAAATCCGTGCATCATTCGTTCAGTCGTTTTTTATGGAAGCTTGTTTCTGCCACAGAATGAAAAATAAAAAAGGTAATTGCGACTTTTTATCTCACAATTTTGACTTTTTTTCTCACAATTGCGAGTGTACATCTCGCAATTCTGACTTCATTTCTCAGAATTGCAAGATATAAAGTCAGAATTGCGTGATAAAAAGTCCCAATTGCGTGTTATAAAGTCAGAATTGCCAGATATGAAGTCTGAATTGATTGATATAAAGTCGCAATTGGAGGTTATAAAGTCAGAATTGCGAGATGTAAACTCGCAATTGTGAGAAAAAAAGTCAGAATTGTGAGATAAAAAGTCTCAATTCTGTTTTTTTTTTCCGCAATTTCGACTTTATTTCTCAGAATTGCGACTTTATATCTCGCAATTGCGACGTAATTTCTCAGAATTGCGACTTTATATCTCGCAATTGCGACTTTATTTCTCACAATTCTGACTTCATATCTCGCAATTGTGAGATAAAAAGTCGCAATTCTTATTATTGTTTTTTTATTATTCAGTGGCGGAAACATATGGAAGCTTGTTTCGCCACTGAATAAAAAAAATAAATAAATAATTGCGACTTTTTATCTCACAATTGCGAGATATATAGTCACAATTCTGAGAAATAAAGTCGCAATTGCGAGATATATAGTCGCAATTCTGAGAAGTAGTCGCAATTGCGAGATATAAAGTCGCAATTATGAGAAATAAAGTCGCAATTGCGAGAAAAAAAGACAGAATTGAGACTTTTTATCTCACAATTCTGACATTTTTCTCACAATTGCGAGTTTACATCTCGCAATTCTGACTTTATAACACATAATTGCGAGTTTATATCTCGAAATTCTGACATCTTTTCTCAGAATTGTGAGATATAAACTCGCAATTATTATCATTTTTTTTATTATTCAGTGGCGGAAACATATGGAAGCTTGTTTCGCCACTGAATAAAAAAAATAAAAAAATAATTGCGACTTCTTATCTCACAATTGCGAGATATGAAGTCAGAATTGTGAGAAATAAAGTCGCAATTGCTAGATATATATAGTCGCAATTCTGAGAAATAAAGTCGCAATTGCGAGATATAAAGTCGCAATTCTGAGAAATAGTCGCAATTGCGAGATATAAAGTCACAATTATGAGAAATAAAGTCGCAATTGCCAGAAAAAAAGACAGAATTGAGACTTTTTATCTCACAATTCTGACATTTTTTCTCACAATTGCGAGTTTACATCTCGCAATTCTGATCTAACGCATCAGCGTTAATCACAGGTTCGCGTTTAAAGTCTGATCATTTCGACGGAGGTGAATCAATCAAAGTTAACTTTAGCTGGAAGTAACATTATTCAAGAACCGCTATAACGCCAAAACAATCTGTTACCTTAAATTATATGTTTATCTCTGTAAAGCTGCTTTGAAACAATTCATTGTTAAAAGCGCTATATAAATGAAGTTGACTTGACTTGACTTGACTTTATAACACATAATTGCGAGTTTATATCTCGAAATTCTGACATCTTTTCTCAGAATTGTGAGATATAAACTCGCAATTGCGAGTTATCAGGCCAATTCTAAGGGAAAAAAAGACTAACTTTTTCCCCCTCAGAATAGTTTATTTCACGCAATTCTGACTTTACAACACGAAATTCTGACTTTATATCTCGCAATTCTGACTTTATAACACGCAATTGCGACTTTATTTCACGCAATTCTGACTTTACAACACGCAATTGCGACTTTATATCACGCAAGTTCCCATAAAACATCAACACCCAACAACCCAATGGGAATATATCTTTGTTGTGTAAAACATCTGTTCATAATCTGTGATTACACAATCCCAATAGGCCTGCCTACGAATAGCACCGGGAGGCGTCTGGAATAACTGTGCAATGATCAATCCGCATTTTTAAGCCAGCTAATTTTATAGTAGGTTCATATTCAGAAAGAATGTATTTCTCGTATAACGGCAACGACCGCACAAATGGGCTTCCTTTGTGAAATAAGACCACCTTTTTTACAGGTTTTTTTTATTCGCTTTTGGTACTATTTTCACAAGTAAGGTGTATATTTTCAAAACTCTTACAAAAATCCAAACTGATCACACTTGTAACGCAGCTCATTCTTTCAAAACCTGATGTAATGCTTTCAGTCAGTTGCACATGTTTTCAGTCCACATAATCATTGTTTCAAACACAAGATTATTGTATTATTAAAAATTGTATCTGACGTTTTCGGAGTTGTGAGATCCAGGCGATCAGCGGGCGCTCAGCGCTCATGTACCCCGCCTGGAACAGCCTTACCTCGGCTAGTGCTTCTGACGTTTGCCGCTGGTTCTGATGTCTCTAGTCTAAGTGGTTAAACATGAGATATAATTCGCCTTGTGTATATAACAGGCGATCTTCGGTCTCACAAAAAGAGACAGGGTTGTGACATTTTATTTTAGCCTATGTAGGAATATTTTAAAATATATAAATTATTTTATATATACATTCTCTTCACTGTATGTAGGCCTATATAAAATAAAATGACACAAATCTTTTTGTTAAATGTCAGTTTAATGATCAATATTAATGTTTCATATTTTTTTCATATTGTCTATATTATTCTGCAATTGATATTACATTGTATTTGCTGTTCTTATTATTATTGTAATATTATACCACTTGCAATTATCCATCTATTACAGCTATGCTGTTAAATTATTGTACTATTCATAGTCACCATTTAACTTATTATTTTTATTGTCTATATACGTAATTGATATTTCTTATTCGATTGCTATTATTATAGTATTATACATAAACTATATGCTATTATCAATAGTTGTATTATTATATTATGTACTTATGATATTATATAATTATACTATTCATTACTATTTTATTTGCTGTATAGGGTAGACTGGGTACAGTTGAGACATAGGTACAGTTGAGACACCTTAAATAACTTGCGTGCGCAGCCAGTACAAGTTGTGATTTTTGCTGTGCACATGCGTATTAGTGTCCTCTTTGATCGTGGGAAATTTGATCAATGGACGCATCTCCGCTCCGAAGATATCGGCAAAAGTTTTTTTTTTAAAGGGATACTCCACCAGTTTTTATTATTAAACTATGTTATTCCCTTAACTAAGACGAGTTGATACATACCTCTCTCGTCTCAGTGCGTGCACTATATCTCTCTGTATTGCCGCAAAACTATGTTAGCACTTAGCTTAGCCCATGCATTAAATATGGGCCAAGCAGAGAAGCGACCAAACACTTCCACGTTTTCCCTATGTAAACACAGTTACTCGAGTAGTGTAACTTGACCTGGGCTGGTGACACAAAATAAACCGTTGCGCTTTTCTAAGCGTTTAAAATTGATGACTATATTGTATGGCGGAATACCATAACAATTGCTTTTGAGCACTTCGACTTGGCGCAATAATATCTTCACTCGTGAAAAGTCCTCTTACCGGCTCCCGCTTCCTCTCCCCCTCCCTCTGACATTTCCGTCAATACAACGTGACATGCGCCGGTAGTAGTAGTTCGAGCGGAGTTGACGAAGTAACAGGTTGTTGGAAGCTAGTTTGTGTACAATAATGGTTAAAGCGTGCATCGTAAAGGGTTGTGAAAATAAGGAGAATGTACATAGTGCTGTCATTTTTCACCGAATTCCAACACACCACATACAGCGGAGAGCTTGGTTAGCTGCTTTGAACAAGAATCCCAAAACACCATTGATGACTCTGAAGAAGTGGCGTGTTTGCTCCGAACATTTCACAAAGAAGGACTATACCTGCACAGGAACACGCCTAAAGGATGAGGCTACACCAACAATATTCAGATCACTTACAGAAAGCCCGTGGTCTTTCGCCAGCTCCGGTCTGTTCTGGATCATATCTTTCTTGCCTCTCACGGTCCACAAGAGCTAATTCCTCCTCCGTGTACTCGGGTTCAAACAGATATGGCTCTTGGTCTTCTAAAAGAAGTCATAATCATCTACAAAGTCGGCCATTGCAAATGATCTGCAGTTTGCTAATAGCACAGGTAGTAAAAGTCACGTTGGTAGTATTGACGGAAATGTCAGCAGCTGGATGCTATTGGAGGGAGGGGGAGAGGAAGCGGGAGCCGGTAATCT
This sequence comes from Rhinichthys klamathensis goyatoka, assembly GCF_029890125.1. Classification (NCBI taxonomy): domain Eukaryota; kingdom Metazoa; phylum Chordata; class Actinopteri; order Cypriniformes; family Leuciscidae; genus Rhinichthys; species Rhinichthys klamathensis. The sequence goes on along the minus strand of NW_026606794.1, from coordinate 926,709 downwards.
TTTCACGAGTGAAGATATTATTGCGCCAAGTCGAAGTGCTCAAAAGCACTTGTTATGGTATTCCGCCATACAATATAGTCATCAATTTTAAACGCTTAGAAAAGCGCAACGGTTTATTTTGTGTCACCAGCCCAGGTCAAGTTACACTACTCGAGTAACTGTGTTTACATAGGGAAAACGTGGAAGTGTTTGGTCGCTTCTCTGCTTGGCCCATATTTAATGCATGGGCTAAGCTAAAGGGATACTCCACCAGTTTTTATTATTAAACTATGTTATTCCCTTAACTAAGACGAGTTGATACATACCTCTCTCGTCTCAGTGCGTGCACTATATCGCTCTGTATTGCCGCAAAACTATGTTAGCACTTAGCTTAGCCCATGCATTAAATATGGGCCAAGCAGAGAAGCGACCAAACACTTCCACGTTTTCCCTATGTAAACACAGTTACTCGAGTAGTGTAACTTGACCTGGGCTGGTGACACAAAATAAACCGTTGCGCTTTTCTAAGCGTTTAAAATTGATGACTATATTGTATGGCGGAATACCATAACAATTGCTTTTGAGCACTTCGACTTGGCGCAATAATATCTTCACTCGTGAAAAGTCCTCTTACCGGCTCCCGCTTCCTCTCCCCCTCCCTCTGACATTTCCGTCAATACAACGTGACATGCGCCGGTAGTAGTAGTTCGAGCGGAGTTGACGAAGTAACAGGTTGTTGGAAGCTAGTTTGTGTACAATAATGGTTAAAGCGTGCATCGTAAAGGGTTGTGAAAATAAGGAGAATGTACATAGTGCTGTCATTTTTCACCGAATTCCAACACACCACATACAGCGGAGAGCTTGGTTAGCTGCTTTGAACAAGAATCCCAAAACACCATTGATGACTCTGAAGAAGTGGCGTGTTTGCTCCGAACATTTCACAAAGAAGGACTATACCTGCACAGGAACACGCCTAAAGGATGAGGCTACACCAACAATATTCAGATCACTTACAGAAAGCCCGTGGTCTTTCGCCAGCTCCGGTCTGTTCTGGATCATATCTTTCTTGCCTCTCACGGTCCACAAGAGCTAATTCCTCCTCCGTGTACTCGGGTTCAAACAGATATGGCTCTTGGTCTTCTAAAAGAAGTCATAATCATCTACAAAGTCGGCCATTGCAAATGATCTGCAGTTTGCTAATAGCACAGGTAGTAAAAGTCACGTTGGTAGTATTGACGGAAATGTCAGCAGCTGGATGCTATTGGAGGGAGGGGGAGAGGAAGCGGGAGCCGGTAATCTTTTCACGAGTGAAGATATTATTGCGCCAAGTCGAAGTGCTCAAAAGCACTTGTTATGGTATTCTGCCATACAATATAGTCATCAATTTTAAACGCTTAGAAAAGCGCAACGGTTTATTTTGTGTCACCAGCCCAGGTCAAGTTACACTACTCGAGTAACTGTGTTTACATAGGGAAAACGTGGAAGTGTTTGGTCGCTTCTCTGCTTGGCCCATATTTAATGCATGGGCTAAGCTAAAGGGATACTCCACCAGTTTTTATTATTAAACTATGTTATTCCCTTAACTAAGACGAGTTGATACATACCTCTCTCGTCTCAGTGCGTGCACTATATCGCTCTGTATTGCCGCAAAACTATGTTAGCACTTAGCTTAGCCCATGCATTAAATATGGGCCAAGCAGAGAAGCGACCAAACACTTCCACGTTTTCCCTATGTAAACACAGTTACTCGAGTAGTGTAACTTGACCTGGGCTGGTGACACAAAATAAACCGTTGCGCTTTTCTAAGCGTTTAAAATTGATGACTATATTGTATGGCGGAATACCATAACAATTGCTTTTGAGCACTTCGACTTGGCGCAATAATATCTTCACTCGTGAAAAGTCCTCTTACCGGTTCCCGCTTCCTCTCCCCCTCCCTCTGACATTTCCGTCAATACAACGTGACATGCGCCGGTAGTAGTAGTTCGAGCGGAGTTGACGAAGTAACAGGTTGTTGGAAGCTAGTTTGTGTACAATAATGGTTAAAGCGTGCATCGTAAAGGGTTGTGAAAATAAGGAGAATGTACATAGTGCTGTCATTTTTCACCGAATTCCAACACACCACATACAGCGGAGAGCTTGGTTAGCTGCTTTGAACAAGAATCCCAAAACACCATTGATGACTCTGAAGAAGTGGCGTGTTTGCTCCGAACATTTCACAAAGAAGGACTATACCTGCACAGGAACACGCCTAAAGGATGAGGCTACACCAACAATATTCAGATCACTTACAGAAAGCCCGTGGTCTTTCGCCAGCTCCGGTCTGTTCTGGATCATATCTTTCTTGCCTCTCACGGTCCACAAGAGCTAATTCCTCCTCCGTGTACTCGGGTTCAAACAGATATGGCTCTTGGTCTTCTAAAAGAAGTCATAATCATCTACAAAGTCGGCCATTGCAAATGATCTGCAGTTTGCTAATAGCACAGGTAGTAAAAGTCACGTTGGTAGTATTGACGGAAATGTCAGCAGCTGGATGCTATTGGAGGGAGGGGGAGAGGAAGCGGGAGCCGGTAATCTTTTCACGAGTGAAGATATTATTGCGCCAAGTCGAAGTGCTCAAAAGCACTTGTTATGGTATTCCGCCATACAATATAGTCATCAATTTTAAACGCTTAGAAAAGCGCAACGGTTTATTTTGTGTCACCAGCCCAGGTCAAGTTACACTACTCGAGTAACTGTGTTTACATAGGGAAAACGTGGAAGTGTTTGGTCGCTTCTCTGCTTGGCCCATATTTAATGCATGGGCTAAGCTAAGTGCTAACATAGTTTTGCGGCAATACAGAGGGATATAGTGCACGCACTGAGACGAGAGAGGTATGTATCAACTCGTCTTAGTTAAGGGAATAACATAGTTTAATAAGAAAAACTGGTGGAGTATCCCTTTAAGGGAAGACGTTCACTTCACCATGCACACTCCACAATGAATAGCTTATTATTTGTGACTGTTTGTGACTGTTAAACGTAACTGGTATAATCACAAACGTTATTCTGTGCCCTAAAAACGGGCATATTTCATGGGATTGTTTCAGGCATGGTCATTGCAAAATCTAGAGAAATGCGCGAGGTGGCCATCAGGGTACAGTTGAGACACACTGTCTTAACTGTACCCGCGATAGAGGAAACACACTGTTTAGTTGTTCAGTGTTATGATAACAGGTTAAATGTCATAATTAGCCAGCATAAGCTGCAAATGAAATAAAAAATTGGTATTTGTGATAATTAAACTGTGTATTATTAATGAATATATAAAATATATTGTTTCTGTTTTATAAAATTTAACCAGTGCTAATTTAAATAACATTAATGAATTTGAATGGATGAATAAACAAACATGTTACCCAATTGTTATTTTTTTTATTTGTCTTTATTTATTATATTTTCAATGAACGATTAGTTACCTTTACATCATTAAAAATGGGTGTCTCAACTGTACCATGGTACTGTCTCAACTGTACCACATATGGGTACAGTTGAGACAAAGTTGAGACAAAAAGCACCTTATTTTTATGAGCTAATTGTGGAAAATATAAACTACTTATGAGTAATATTGATTGATAATATCTTAGTCTACAAGCTCATGAAATGTCATGTGGCATATCATGTGGAAATTCACGTCTTTTCAGCATCTATTTTTGTGTGAAAAATCAAAACGCAAAAAGTGTCTCAACTGTACCCAGTCTACCCTACTGTTTGTTTATTTTATTGACTAAACTATTTACTATTACTTCTCACTTTATCTTATATTTATTAATTGCATTGCACTGTAGTTGTACCATATCATATGTATTACCATAAATGATCCATCGCAGTTATCTTTGTTATTGCTAAAATCAATAACAAATTTGATCTGATGTCTGACCTTGACTTAAAATCGGGTCAATCACAGAAAATGCTTTTTCCACAAACTTTATTTAATTTAATGTAAAAATTAAATTATATCTTCACAATTCTTATCCAAGAATAAAAAGCCAGCCTACATGACAAGCCTGAGCTTTGACAATTCCTTATTTAAAAAAAAAAAAAGTTTCGAGATCGAAATTTTCGAGATAATATCGAGATTTTAAATAACTAGAGATGGAACTTTTTGTACACCACGTACAAAACACTGAATTGGCTGAAATCAGTTGATGTCGGTTGATGTTCAGTTTTTGTTTTTTTTTTGCATTTAATTACAGTGCAGTAAAATGGCGGACGCATTGACGTATCGCAGCCAGCAACGTCTATGGTCGTATGCACACACTTCACAGGTTCACAATCTAATTCTCCACTCTCTACAGAAGTCTCGTTACGACACGTTATCCTTCTTTACGGAATTCTTGGTTTAACAGGTTTGTTTTGGTTTATGGTGTTTGATATTAGAAAACCCGGGGTTAACGTTTCAAACCCAACGCGTATCGTATTGTCATTTGTCAAACTACAAATTTTACGTGTGTTTTGCTTTTCAATCAATTATGATTTCAATGTGAGGCAGGTAACGGCACGATGAGGCCTGTGGCTCAACTGCTTCACAACAAGTTTGTTGTGGTGTTAGGAAGTTCAGGTTAGTAAGTTACTGACGGAGATTAATATTGTGTCTAAACTGCACTTGATTTTTAATATAACTATTTTCTCTCCAGTTCAGCGCGCTGTCTACAAGGATTTAGTGCTAATCTTGCAGAGAGACGCATATTTAAGTTTATCCCAGTTAAAAAGTAAGGTCAGTAACGTTATCTGATAGTATGTTTCATTTGTGTCTCCTTTTACTAATCCTAAAATGTACATGTTCAAAAATTGTAACTTTTAAATTTAGAAAATTATTTTGTTATAAAATCAGATTAAGAGACTATATTTGGTAGCCAATATGGCAGCTTGTTTTTAGCTGGTGTAAACCTCTTTTACTGTCTATGGTGTAAACTGGTAGGCCATTTTAGACCACAGTTCCAGGTGGCCATATCACTTTAAGGTTGTCAAGCTTGTTTAGAGTAGCTTGTTGACCTTCCAATGACCAGCTAAAAACCTGGTAACATGTCCAAAAGCTATTTTGGCAATAAGACTTAATAACAAACACAGTTTTGGTCATTTTTATTTCATGTAATCAATAAATGGGAGCAAATGAAGCTGCTGTGTATGTGAAGGAAATGCATATTATCTTGTATAGAGTTAACTGGTTAAGCAATGTCTGATGATGCATCTATCTTATCCATATATCCTAGGGTGAGTTTTCGTTCGAACAGGATTGCCTGGTGGAAGGTGGCCAGTTGGGCCAGATTAATAACGGCACTGCGTATAGAGAAGTGAGACAGTACCGCACAGATCACCACTTGATCCGCTTCTATTTTGTGACTCGAGTTTTCTCTAAATATGTGGAGACTGGAGAGCATCCTAGCTGACTTTGAACAGGGCATAAAACCAGACCTGGTTATCGTCAACTCTTGCTTGTGGGATATATCGAGGTAGGAGTGCTCGTCATCGTGCCGTTACAGACATAAGATATTTAGCATGTCATAATTATTTTTTGATTAACATGATTTTTGTTTTACTGCACAGGTACAGCTGTAAATGGCCCTTGGAGTACAAAGAAAACCTCAACAAGTTCTTCATGAAGCTAAAGACCATTTTGCCAGAAGAGAGCCTGGTTGTGTGGAACATGACTATGCCCCTGGGAAAGAAGATCGTGGGAGGTTTCCTGGTCCCAGAGGTGGGTTACAAAAAAATAATGGTAGGGGATGAACCATCATGAAGAGTGGTGAGAGTCAATAATCCTTTTTCATCTTGCCCACAAACTCAGATTGAACATATGGGTCCTTCATTAAGATTTGATGTGATTGAAGCCAATTACTTTGGAGCCACTCTTGCCAACAAGTTCGGCTTTGATGTGCTGGACTTGCACTTCCAGTTTCGCTTCAGCCTGCAACACCGGATGAAAGACGGTGTACACTGGAATGCCGTCGCCCACAGAAAGATCACATGCCTGCTCCTGGAGCATGTTGCACAGGCATGGGGTGTGGAACTGCCAAAACTGGGTGAGAAATGCAGATTGAGTTGGTGTCATTGGTTATCTGAGTTTTAAAGCTGCAAAGTAAGTTTCTATAATTTTAAAAGTAGGATATATTGATCCATACCAACTAGGGCTGCACGATTAATCGCACTTAAATCGAGATGGGTTATCACGATTTTGAAATCGCAAAGGCTGCGATTATTAACTTTTACGCGCAGCTCGTCATTGATATACGGCTCTGTAAATGCTGCTCCATCTGAAAGCACTGTGAGTTGAGTCACTTATAACGTGCATTTGAAAAAGCAACACGCGTCAAACATCTTTCCAAACATGAGAAGCATTTATGAACCTCTTGTCCAACAAAAGACAACATTTAATAACATGCATTTACTCCAAACTCACTTCATAATGATGAGCATAATTTGTGATATGATGTGGCTTCTTACACAGAATAAGGCAGTCGTGTATTTATAAGTCATGTTTAATCAATCAAAGCATTTCAATCTTCTCTTTATTCAGCTACAGCGATAGGGATTTCCTGGAATGATGATGCGCGTTATTCTACTTCTGCGGCGGTGCTTATTTATCGTGTCTGCGTGAGAGCGCCCTCTGGCGTTCAAACGGAGCAGCATTTACTACCAGTCAGCTAGCCTGACTTCGTCATACTCATATTCTAGAAAGAACATGAGTCTGAAATTGATCCATTGGGCTGTGATTATGGGGCGTGTTTCAACCGTACCAGGAAAGAAAATGCCTCTCCATTCAATTGGATAGACCTACAACCAATCAGAGCAATGGAGTAAATGACGCATGTTCTTCATTCATCTTTCCGACCGACAAATGCCTTTATCGCGGTTCTCTGTTCCTCTTTTAAAAGCAATGCGCTGTCGATATCTTAACAGACGCGATGGCATAATCTACACTACACATGATGTTTCATAAACAAAGTTCGGGAGGAGCACGTTCAAATAATCATTCTAATCAACTTGTCATCAAACAATACCATGTCTAACGTTACCCTATCAGCCTGAGAGGAAGCATAATCACTCAGTCAACTCACCTAACACTCCTTGACAGTTTTTCAGCATCTCTCGTCCACCACCCCGACTGCTCACTTTCTGTTATTTAGAATACGGGGGAGTAACGTTACTCTGGGTTCGGGCCGAATGCCGATCACGGAGCCCTCTCCTCAGACAGCACGTCATATTTCACGAGTTCGCACTTACAAGTAATATAATATAGGCATTTATTCGATCTGACTTACTTGTAAGTGTGAACTCGTGAAATCTCAATTCTCCAGCGGCAGTTATCTTTGCTGTAAACGAATTCAACCCAAGCGCTCTTCAATGACGTGATGATTACGTAACTGCAGATCATCTGTCAATCATCGTATAAAGCCCGCCCTGGCAATTTGATTGGCCCGACGTTTTCTGAACCGGTCATAATTACTCCTCAATGGAGCGAGTCCAGACCGAACTTCCCGAACAAAACATGTTGTGGGCGGGGTTCGGGCTGGCATCCAGGCTACCAGTCAGCCGCACTGCAGTGAAAAGCTGCGCATATAATATCGCAGCCTTTGCCAAATCGCGTGCGGTTTTATTGCGATTAATCGTGCAGCCCTAATACCAACCAAACAGTTCAAATAATCATATTTTTGATTAATGACTTGCCTAAGGATGCATGGAACATTTAGTCACCCATTTATGTTTGTTCTTTTTTGCTTTGCTTTTTTTGCAGACCAGATTAATGCAGATAATCGCCCACCATTAACTGAGAACCATAGCTGGCAAACGGCTACTTCAAGTGCTCCTGCTCGCCATCCAGGTACATTATCAACCAAAAATTTGGGCTCTTTAAATTAGCAACGATGCATTAAATTTATCAAAAGTGACAGTAAAGACTTACATTGTTACTAAATAAATTGCTCTTTTGAAATTTGTTCATCAAAAAATCATTCAATTTATCTTGGTTTCCAGAAAAATGCGATGCAGAACAACTGTTTTTAACATTGATTATAATAAGAAATGTTTCTTTAGCACCAAATCAGCATTATCAGATGTATTTCTGAAGGATCATGTGCAGGGCTTGACATTAACTTTTTTGCTCACCAGCCACTGTGGCTAGTGGTTTTCCAAAGTTACTAGCCACTCAGCGTTTTCACTGGCCACAATTTGGACACCGATACCATAGGGGAATAACTACCATATAGATATTTTTAATAGCATCTCATAATTTGGCAGCCGGTATATTAGGCTACTGTCACTTTAAGCCAACGCTGAAATCCACCGCATTTGGCGGGTGTTAATGTCAAGCCCTGATCATGTGACACTGAAGACTGGAGTAATGATGCTGAAAATTCAGATTTGCCATTACAGGAATAAATTACATTTTAAAATATATTTAAATAGAAAACAATTATTTTAAATACTAATTATATTTCACAATTTTGCTGTTTTTTATTGTTATTATTTGATCTAATAAATGGAGTCTTAAGCCCTATTCGCACTGGATTTGCGGGGGAATTTTTACTTTACAAATTACAGACATGGCCGATTGGCACAGGATTAAAGGGGTCATATAATGCCATTTTTGTACAAGCTAATATGATTCTTTAGGGTCTAAATTAAAAGTTTGTAATATACTTTAATTAAAAATTCTCATTAATATTGTAAGAAAACACTTATTTTACCTGGTCAAAAACAGCTCTGTTTTCAGCACGCCGTTTCAGTGCATATGACTTTAAATGATCATGAGCTGCGCTCACTCCACCCCTCTGTTCTGCGCATACACCGTTTGTAACACAATAACAATATAACCATAACGCGTTGTTCAGTATAAACGTGGAATTATGAATTATATTGAGAACCTCATACATAGAAAACATGCCGTAATGTACCCTGAGTGTAAACCTTAGACGCATTCATTGTGAAGCGTGCAGCTAGCGATTTGCAAAGATTAATATATTAAAATAAAGTTTAATAAAACGTTTCACTCACTTCCGTTCTTCTGGAGGTTCAGCAGGAACACGAATATCTGGTACCGATCCTTTTTAGCAAAGCTTCTTAGCAAATCCAGCTTTATACTGACCCTCGTCTATAAAGCAGTCTGGTGAGAAATGATTCGCGCAAACACGAGAGCATTGACGTTGCTCGTGGGGAATATTCCCTTCGAAAACAAAACTCAGCCACTGCGTCTTCAGCGGTTCGGATTCAGGAACATTAAAATGACTGCGTTCGTTATTACACCCAAGAACAGAACACCACAATCGCTTAGACGCCATTCTGCTCATAGACAGTGCTCCAGCATATCAACAATGACCGCGCCGGTCCGCGCAGACTATGATTGACAGCTACCTCATGTGCGAGGGCGGGTCTGTGTTGAAACGCTCCCGTCAATCAACAGTCGTGGGAGGGGGGTCCGTTTTATTGACGTCACAAAAACGAACGGCTTGATTTGAGGCAGGGGAAAACATATAAGGAGATTAAAACAAAACCACTGGATGGATTTTTATCATTATATGATGTTTGTGTACAGGCACTGCCAACACACATTTCAGTACAATCAACTTGTAAAAGTGCATGTACCATTATATGACCCCTTTAAGATCACAGACAACCTCCTCAATTATTACAAATGACTAGAGGTCACCAGGTAATACTTATCCAGTGCATATAGGGCTTTAGACTGCAAGAGACTTTTAAAAATATATTTTTTAAAATATAACTTTTTCCCCCCTCCAAGTAACTTTCAAATTCAAAACATGCCTTTTTTAACAGGTCCGTATAGGAACCAGAGGTGCTTTAATCCACCTATGATGCCCGCCATCCACTACAACAATGGTAACAATCAACCACTCTTGAGAAAATTCACTCAACCAATGTAATAATCCTCATAATGGCTCATTTTGAGCCACTGATTGTACAACTTTTAGAAAGCACTGGGGATATTGTAGTTTTTAGTCATATTTGGTTATTTTTATGTATTGGTTATGTATTGGTTATTTTTTTTTGGTTATAGAGCAGTCAACATTTGAAGTGAATCAAAAAAGTTCATCAAAGTTGTCCTAAGACAAGAACAGTTATTGTTCAAAATTCATGTATAACTTTGATGAAAGGTTTTGATCTACTTCAAATGTTGACTACTGTATTAAAGTGACCGTTTTTATTTTTATTCAATAATCCATTTTCATCTTTATATTTTTTTTTATTAGAGTGAAAATCAGTTTTCTAAATAATGGAAACTTGACTGACTGCTTAATTTCCACTTTAAAGCCGCGATGTACAGAACATCACACAATTATAGAAGAAAATGTATAAAAACATTTCGGATCAATAAAACTAAGAAATAACAAATAACTGCTGACAGGATTTGCATTTCACATGCAAATCAAATTAAGTCACTATATTGCCTGTGCGAGCAGGCTCTAAGTACAGAGTGCAACATCGATGCACTGAAAAATAATCAACTAATTTACAGAATTAAATTAGAACAGAATATACGTTTCTACTAAATAAAAATACAAAACGAAATAAGTCAGAATCAAGTCACAAGATGCAGAACAAATGTTTGCAAAATGCCTGAAGTGCAGGGGAACATATATTCAAAACACAAGCCACAAATAGTTCAAATAGATAACCCTGAGTGATCAATAAATTAAATAAAAATAAAGAAATTATAAAAATAACGAAAGTATAGCCAGAATTGTCAACTTTGTCTTTTTAACTGCAGAAACGACAATAAACGCCAAACTGGAGTGGCAGTTTAGCTTAACATGTTCACAGCATCCAAAAATCGAATTAGAATCGGCTGAAATGTTTTGAAATCACTTGTACCCTTCCTGATTGAGAGAAAAATCCAGTCTTTCACTCTGCCTGTGTCCGTTTGAGTCTTTTCAAATTGTGTGTGCGGGTAAAATACATTCTAAAACGTTTTAACGGCTTAATGTCCTTAAGACCGTTATATTAAAAGATCAAATTCTGTACACACCTTATTAATGAAGCATACTCTATATATAGCCTAAAGAAAAGCAGATGAGCCCAGAATATAAACGCAACGCTTTTAATTACACGTTAAGCATTTTCCTACCATAGAAAACCAACTTGTTAACGTTGGTCGGCAGAAGTGCAATCATGTTTTTCCTGATGCTAAATCCAGCCTTGGGGAATATCCTTTCTGATGGTGTGCATCCACACTTTAGATTTTCTTATCCCAGACATTTTTATAGATTTAAATCCCTGCCGCCAAGATGCTCCTCGGTCGGTCACTGATCGAAAGTGAAATTTAAGTCTGTCACTGGGTGTCTGGATTTATTCACGCACGTTAAAAATATATATTAAAAGCTTCTTTCTTTGCACATTTTTATTTACAGCATTATCATAATAGGCTCCTATATTAACGTATTGACAGAAAACCGTTATGTGAAATCAGACATTGAGCACCCTCATATAGCCAAAATGGCATGATCCTCGTTTCATAACACCTCTGTGAAGTTTCGACCATGTGTTTGGTAGTTGAATCAGGCTCCTCCTATCGAAGCATCGAATCTTCGACTATTCGGGGTCACCCCTATACGGGTTTGTAACTACATGAGAACTATCCCTTTAAGTTCTGTTGTGATGAAAGAAATGAATGCTTTATCGTTGAGGAGCAAAGCATTTAGTCTCCATTGTTTGGAAGTTTGTGCTTAGTTCTATGCCCTATTTCAGTTCAACAGGTGAATTGTCCAACACGGTCATCAGTAGTATGTTCAAGTTAGCTATTCTATGAAGCTCATTCTTGGGAGTGAAAAAAAAATATATCCTACAATGAGATGCAAGTCTATGGGAGTAAACCATAAAATCTCTACAATTTGCAAATTTGCTTCTCCGCACGTGTACAAGTCCAAATTTATAAGATTGGTACTTTAACTTCTTACTCATTTAGGAGAGTGGGGTGTTAGAAATGGGCTGTCTGTTCAAATGTTGCAACATAATACAATTAAAATCCCCAATTAATAATACTCCAAAGCTATGCTGTATAATTACATTGAGAAGAGAACTTTAATAAAAGCATGCCTATCATAATTTGGTGCATACACTTTCATAAGTGAGACATCAGTGCCGTCTATAGAGCCATTTACCTAAATGAATCTTCCCTCTGTATCCTTATAGGTCATTGCTAAATAAAATTTGGCCTGTCTCTGTATCAGGATAGACACTCCTTTCCTTTTCCCTAATGGATGAGAAGAAAAGTACACTTTATCTGCCCATGACCTCTTCAATTTCTCATGTTCTGTGACAGACAGATAACTTTCTTGAAAGAAAGCTATCTGACAGTTAGCAACAGAAGGCCCTTAACATTAGAGCCATTAGAGGAGAGGAGGGGGGCTTGTATGTAATTGAAACATTTTAAAAAAATCTTACCAACCCCAAACTTTTGATTGATAGTATAAGTTCACATAGATTCCTTTTTTCCCCCTTTCCAAGTAATTCAAAACATGCCTTTTTGAACAGGTCCGTATAGGAACCAGAGGTGCTTTAATCCACCCGTGATGCCTGCCGTCCACTACAACAATGGTAACAATCAACCACTCTTGAGAAAATTCACTCAACCAACGTAATAATCCTCATAATGGCTCATTTTGAACCACTAATTGTACAACTTTTAGAAAGCACTGGGGATATTGTAGTTTTTAGTCATGTTTGGTTTTGTTAATATTAATAAAACCAAACATGCCTAAAAACTACAATATCCTCCAGTGCTTTCTAAAAGGGACCGTTTTTATTCTCATCTTCCAGGTCCAGTCTGGACGCCAGGTCAAAGGATGGTCAATGGCTTCAGATCACAGTACCGCCATGATGATCTGCCACCCCACATGACTGCAGGTTCAGAGCTTTGAAAGGGAAATCTTTTACAGAGGTACAGGTTTTATTATTTTCTCAAATCATCAGGATCTAATATTAATGTAATATTGTGCTAAAAGGCTGATTATGTTTTTTAGGTGCTAACAATTCAGCTACTTTCCCCAACTGGCCAGTGAACAACTTAGTCATGAAGCAGAAACATCGAAATCCATGTACACGAGAGAGACTACATCCTTACAGATATTAAATCCATCGAGACAATATCTCATTGTGAATGGCCATAATACACAACACTGTAGCAAAATCTTTAAAAAAGAAAATTTTCCCTTAAAACCTCTTAATTTGTTGTACTTTTGCCTTTGTAGATTTTTAATATACTTCACATATTCTTGTTTGGTCAACAGATAAAAAAATCAGCAACAAGAGTACTTAATTACAGAGTACAGTATATTCTGACCTCAAAAATAACCAAAGAGTCCAAACAATGTTTATAAATTCAGAGATTGTTTGTCCCAGACATTTGCTTATCCATACCTATAATCTATATTTGAACCAGCAGGTTCTTTCACCCCAAAGACATTTATTTTGATGCATTTTAGTTGTTTTATCACTGTGAAGCTAATGGGGCACATGTCCATTGGCAAAGGAAATGAAAAATGCTTTATTGATTTTAATAACATTGGGAAATGCTGTACAGCCTTTTTGTGTATGGTTATTTTTATTTTTATTTTTTAACCCTTTAGGGGAACTTATTCAAACTCTAGCATGATGGTAATCACCATCCTACATTTGAGGTCTTCTAAGATAAAGATGTGACTGAACTGCGAATTAAAGTTCATCTTTAAAAATAAGGAAAAGGGATAAAATTACTTCAAAAATGCATGGAGGCGTTTGATAATTCTCAAGAAAAACAGGTAAGACATTTTTGTTTTGTACACTGTAAAAACATATTAAACTGATTCTAAACAAAATTCTCTTTGAATTTCTCATTTTAAAACATTTTAACACCTGATAATTATTTATCTATTTGTAGGGGAAAAAAAACGGATAACTGATCTTGGTGAAATTATGGAGGATCTTAAATGTGTTGAGTTCAGGAAGCTAAAGCATTTAATGAGCAACACTGTGAATAGAGATCCCATTCGTTGGACGAGACTTAAAGTGAACGACAGGTGTGAATGGCGAGTTTGGTTGTTGAGACATTGGGGTTTTAAAGAATCAGTGAAGAAGAATCTGCCTCGCAATGATGAATTTGTGATAGATCGACTAAAGAAATACGTGATGCTGTTTGGCCTTGAGGGTTAGAGGTCTTTTACAGACCAAGCAATAATATTGTGAATAAACCTCAGTAAGCACTTTACATGAACTTCAGATTGGTATTGTATGTGACTGGTGACATTATATGGCTGTTTGATTGTACTTCAATTGTAAATTGTAAGTATAGGTGGATTTGTAAATTGATTGTATGAATGTTCAGGTTGTTTAAATGTAGCCAACATATAGCCTATTTATTTAGCAGATACTTCAATCCAGCGTGATTTACAAATGAGAAATACCACATAGCCAGTAACATGAGAAGTGCTTTATAATATGAATATATACTGTAATTGACAATGAATTGTTTCTGCCTTTTTGTATGAGAATTATGTGCAAAGATTTCACAAATTAAGTTTAGAAATGTATAGCCTAAAGTGTTGATGAAATTGGAATGAACAGACAATAAGTAAACAATAAAAGGGATAAAAAAGTTCATTCAAAAAGGAAATATTTAGTTGTACTCAAAAACATTTTGGTTAGGTCTGTTGTTAACTATACTTTTTACATATGTGTACCCATTTTACCATTTGTGTAATTTCTCTACTTTTTTATCATGGTGCCACTATTCTAAAATATTTGGAATTGAATCTAAATATATTACTTTTTTTAATAACAAAACGCAAGTATATATGAGTACAGTATTAGTTTACTGTGAGTTATGTTTTCTATAAAGTGTACTTTATGTTTGCTGTAATGGGTGGTTCAGAATTTTGGACATATAATACAGGGAACAAAGTATAACTATTGCAATGCGATGAAAGGGTAGTTTGATTTGTAACATTATTCTCTTCTTAACAGACATTTATATCGATAGTCTGGCGTTATAATTTATTTGCTTTTGGTGTACTGTGGAGTGGGTAAAACTGTTTTTAATGGCAGGCTAGCAGTTACCGTTGTCGCGCTAGCAACTGGAACGACTGGATGAAATTTTTTGAAAACGGTCTCCACTGATAAACAACACCCAGGCTAACTTGGAAATGAGGCCCGATGTCCAAAATTCTGAACCACCCCTTTAAGTTGTCCTCTTTAAATAGGTTAAAGACAAGAGATCACTGTAATTAGACCGACCAAAGGAAGTCTAAAAAGCTAATTAGCATGTGTTTGCCCATATTAACCGCAAGGGGAGCAATATCTTACTTTTCTTCACACCCTTGACAGTTACGACACTCAATTTATCCTCGCTCATCTTTTACGGAATTCTTGGTTTAACAGGTATGTTTTGGTGATTTATGGTGTTTGATACAAGGAAACCCGGGTTAACGTTTCAAACCCAACGTGTATCGAATTGTCATTTGTTATTACAAAGTTTGCGTGTGTTTTGCTTTTCAATTTATTACTATGATTTCAATGTGAGGCAGGGAACGGCACGATGAGGCCTGTGGCTCAACTGCTCCACAACAAATTTGTTGTGGTGTTAGGAGATTCAAGTGAGTACTGATGGAGATTAATATTGTGATAGTATTGACCTTCGTGATTTTCCACTCTAAACTACACTTGATTTTTTAAAACAAGAATGACTTAATTTTCCCTCCAGTTCAGCGCTCTGTCTACAAGGATTTAGTCCTAATCCTACAGAGAGACGCATATTTAAGTTTGTCCCAGTTAAAAAGCAAGGTCAGTATCTGAATGCATGTTTCATGAATTGTCTCCTTTTAATCATAAAATTTACACGTTCAAACATTGAATCTTTTAAATTTAGCTTAATTATTTTGTTGTAAAATCCAGATTAAGAGACTATATTTGGTACCCAATATGGCAGCTGTTTTTAGCTGGTGTAAACTGGTAGGCCATTTTAGACCAGCTACAGTTCCAGGTCACTTTAAGGTTGTCAAGCTTGTTTTTGGGACATAGTAGCTTGTTGACAATCCAATGACCAGCTAAAAAACAGGTAGCATGTCCATAGGATATTTTTTCTTCCATGTAATCAATAAATGGGAGCAAATGAAGCTGCTGTGTATGTGAAGGAAATTAATATCTTGTATAGAGATAACTGGTTAAGCAATGTCTGATGACCCATCTATCTTATCCATATATCCTAGGGTGAGTTTTCGTTCGAACAGGATTGCCTGGTGGAAGGTGGCCGGTTGGGCCAGATGAATAACGGCACTGCGTATAGAGAAGTGAGACAGTACTGCACAGATCACCACTTGATCCGCTTCTATTTTGTGACTCGAGTTTTCTCAAGATATGTGGAGAGCATCCTAGCTGACTTTGAAAAGGGCATAAAACCAGACCTGGTTATCATCAACTCTTGTGTATGGGACATATCCAGGTAGGAGTGCTCGTCATTACATCTTGTTACAGACATAAGATATTTAACATTTCATAATTATTTTTAAATTAACATGATTTTTGTTTTACTATACTGCACAGGTACAGCCGTGAATGGGCCTTGGAGTACAAAGAAAACCTCAACAAGTTCTTCATGAAGCTAAAGACCATTTTGCCAGAAGAGAGCCTGGTTGTGTGGAACATGACTATGCCCCTGGGAAAGAAGATTTTGGGAGGTTTCCTGGTCCCAGAGGTGGGTTACAAAAAAATAATGGTAGGGGATGAAACATCATGAACAGTGGTGAGAGTCAATAATCCTTTTTTTTTATCTTGTCCACAAACTCAGATTGAACATATGGGTCCTTCATTAAGATTTGATGTGATTGAAGCCAATTACTTTGGAGCCACTCTTGCCAACAAGTTCGGCTTTGATGTGCTGGACTTGCACTTCCAGTTTCGCTTCAGTCTGCAACACCGGATGAAAGACGGTGTACACTGGAATGCCGTCGCCCACAGAAAGATCACATGCCTGCTCCTGGAGCATGTTGCACAGGCATGGGGTGTGGAACTGCCAAAACTGGGTGAGAAATGCAGATTGAGTTGGTGTCATTGGTTATCTGAGGTTTAAAGCTGCAAAATAAGTTTCTATAATTTTGAAAGTGAAATATATTGATCCATACCAGCCAAACATTTTTAGTTAATGGCTTACTTAAGGATACATGGAACATTTAGTCACCCATTTATGTTTGTTCTTTTTTGCTTTGCTTTTTTGCAGACCAGATTAATGCAGATAATCGCCCACCATTACCTGAGAACCATAGCTGGCAAACGGCTACTTCAAGTGCTCCTGCTCGCCATCCAGGTACATTATCAAGCAAAAGTTTGGGCTCTGTAAATTTGTATTACTTTTGTTTAGTGAATATTGATGCGTAAATCCATCCTTCCAATAATGTCATAATTTTGGACGACCACAAAATATGGGTTTGGTTACCAACATACTCAGGGAACTACACTGCGACCAAAATGGTCGCATATGCGACCTTTTGAAATGCCATTGCGACCCTAATTTTTAATGGGTCGCAAATGTATCACCGTTTGATTATTTTTGTACCTATATGTTTTAGGCAATATGCTATGATTTACTATGAGCATTTATTAAAACAGAAATGTGTATTTTAAGAATACGTTTTATAACGTTCTCTGAGCATTCAACACATCAAGTTGGCTTCGCGCTTGTTTAACTGAGAGAACGAGAGAGAGTGAAAGCCGCGCGCGCGCACTCTCTCGCCGTCTTCACACTGTCTTGCTCTCTCTCCCGCCCTCGCTCATATTAATGAATTGAGTTGACTGAATATCTTTGAGAATACACGATGGTATTTTTTTCCTGAACTACCACTGGTTGTGAATTGTGCTAAAATAACGTTGCCTCATCTTCTCTGAAAAGCTTTCCACACAAATATGACATAAACCACACTTTCAATAAACAAAACAAAAAAATCTATCTAGTGATGAAATGTTTTCTGTGTTGAGAGTGAGACAAATGTTGTGCGATGTCCTAAACTGCCTGGATAATCACACAACGTGTGCCGTGGTCCGTTAATGACACGTCCGATTCGCGAACTAATATGACTCCTTTGAACCGATTCACTTTAATGAATGGTTAAAACAACTGATCTGTCCAACACTGAACTCAAGAGACATAAATCAGAAACACTTTACAATAAGGTTCCATTTATTAAAGTCTAGTTAACTACATTAAAACATTCTATTAATATTAGTTTCTATGTGGATTTACTCCATGACAAAACCACCCCAGTCATTCTAGAATGATTCATTCTTTCCAAATAGAGCTTTTTGTTTGAAATTGTTTTTATATCGCAATATATATCACAGAAAAATCAAATATCGCAATGTCATTTTTTACCAATATCGTGCAGCCCTACTGTAAATTCTGTGGGCCTTCAGGACTGTCCAAATTTGTAACTGCGTCAAAACAATTCAAACACAAATCATTGAAGCTTCACTATGACAGTATGAAGCACGCGAAGTGGATTATATTTATTTTATTTTTCCTTAAGAGTTCAGAAGTCTACCCATCTGTGCCTGCAATAGCATGTTGAAATCCAAAAGAAATTCATTTAGCACTTTATTGTGTAGGCCTACTGTATTTTCTATTGCAGTAAATCTATCCCAACCAATTTTAAAGAAAACAAGAAGGCATTTGGTTTAAAAGATGGCAAGTAAAATAAAAAGCACATCTGTATGCAATACAGTTTCATTATTGGTCATTATTATCCAGAGTAGCTTACTATAAATAATTTGTGCGACCAAATCATGTTTTGCGCTAGTAACTGAAAAAGTAAGTAGCGCAAGTGCCACCAGTGGAAAATGTTAGTGTAGTTCCCTGATACTGTCCACAGTTTCTCCAACATTTGTCTGAACAGGATGCCATTTTGATATTATCTGTGAAGTTTAAAAAAAAAAAAGTATTATCTTCCATTTGAACTCCCTAGTCCCTTCAGATATTAGAGCTGGTCACAAGATGTTCCTCTCCACAAGCTTCCTGCCAAGTTTCGAAAGAAATCGTTCTGTTAATTTCGGCCTCCCATTTCTCCTTTACCTGTAAAGTGTTATTTGAATTATTAGATGAAAATAACAGGTATCCTTTAGAAATGGTCTTTTTGATCCTGTCCAGTTTGTATTTCTTTAAAAAAAAAAAAAAAAACATTTATTAGTGAGGGTTTTTTAACATTCTTATTCCTTATGTGTTGTGAGGAAATGTCTCGGTTGTGAATATCTAAATGTTTAGACCTTGGGAGTGTGGATTCATTTCTTATGTGTTTAAATTATTCAAGTGCATCATTGTGGAATATTTGATGCAGATGGCTAAGTCCATATTAAGACCACTTTTTAAAACCTGGGTCTGAATGGGATGGTACAAAGTCATTAAGATAACCCATACTAGCTGCAGATGAAATTTTCTTAGACATGCTAAATGATTTATGTATAGTTCTTCAAATTTTTATTTTGTATTGTGTAATTGGTCTGAGGAGGGGATAAAGATACCAAAGTACTTCAACCCATTCTTGGCCCATTTAAACCTGCTTTTAATTTGGATTTGTTTTGAGATTTAACCATTGATATCTATAGCCTCAGTTTGATCCATATTCACTTTATATGTTCAAATGTACTTTTAGTATAATTGTTTTGAACACGTAAAACTGAGCTGCGTTACCCCACCATTTAAATTGACAAGTAAAGTGACATGTTACGAGGTAGTAGCCTAATTTAGCATTAAACATTGTTACTTGTGGCTAATTAAATAATATCATGTGATCAAACTTCTTGGTTATAAAGCTTTATTTAATTGTCTCATCCACGAAGCTAATTTGTAAGTCCCGTTAGATTGATTTCCATCGGCAGTAAGGGGGTGAAGATGACATCTCCCATCATTCTCCCATAGTTAATTAAAAAATTTATAAAACTCATTTATATATCCATCAGGTCCTGGACTAGCAGGATTGTGCCATTTCATCAGGTTGATCGTACTTAGATTAAGAAGCAAAGATCTTCAAATATTGTACAAAAAAAAGAATCTAGTAACTAACAATCTACTAGCCGTATAGCCATTTTCATATCTTTGGTTAAACCTTAGGCCCCGTCCACACTACTGCGTTTTCGTTTAAAACCGGAGACCTTTTGCTACGTTTGCACCTCCCGTCCAGACTAAAACGGCAAAAACGGAAACCCAAAACGGAGAAGTTTAGAAACGCTGCCGATCCGTTTTTCGTTTTGAATCTCCGGAGGGCGTTTTAGTGTAGACGGGTCAAAACGGAGGACTTTAGAAACGATGACGTAATAGAGGCTCACGCTCGGCTCTATGATTGGGTGTCATCAGTTATGGCGTATATCTTTGCTAGCAGCTGTTGTACAAGTAAATTCTGCATTTTACAACGCTATAACTGCCTACATGCGCCGGAGTCAAGCTATTATTCGAGCGATCTGTGACCATTCCCGTGTGCAGCGGCGGCGTTGACCGTACATGGAGCGTCGGTTTGGGGTTAACCCAGAGCATGGTGGGATAATTTTATCAATGAAGTTGTGTTTACACCGGCACGCGCATGCCCAGTGTTGGTGAATGGTCACGTGATCCGCGTTTTCAGTCGTTTTAATGTGGACGGTGATCAATTCTAATACGCAGCTAAAACGCTGGTGTGGACTGAGATCGTATTCGCTTTAATTATCCGTTTCTAAACTAAAACGCAGTAGTGTGGATGGGGCCTAAGATTGCTTGGTGTTCTCATTCTTGTTGTTTAGCTACCCTCTCTCTCTTCTTGGCACTTGTGAATGAAATGGTCCCACCTCTGAAATATGCTTTTGCACAATCCCATACTGTAAGTGGTGATACCGCAGTAGAGTCATGGGTATAATTTAAAGGGATAGTTCACCCAAAAATGAAAGTTCTGTCATTAATTACTCGCCCTCATGTCGTTCCAAACACGAGGAACACAAATGAAGATATTTTTGATGAAATCTGAGAGCTTTCTGTCTCTCCATAGACCGCTATGCAACTGACACTTTTATACTTCAAAAAGTTCATAAAGAGATTGTATAACTAATCCCTATGAAACGTGCGGTTTAGTCCAAACTTTCTGAAGAGACTCGATCGCTTTATATGATGAACAGATTGAATTTATTCTTTTATTCACATAAACTTTGATCAGCGAACATAAACAGAAGCTCATCTGAACCTGCTTGACACGCGAGAACAAACTTCGGGAAAGCGGAAGCTCAAACGTGCTGCGTAACACACAAGAATGAGCCTCATTGGTTCTTACTAAGGCTCAAACGTGCTGCGTAACATGAGAATGAACCTTATTGGTTCTTGCACGTCAAGCGAACATGCTTGAGCTCCCGTTTACCACAACTGATGTGTGAGTTGATGAATGTTTATATGTGAATAAAAGCCTAAACTCAATCTGTTCATTATATAGATTGTCAAAATGTCAGTTGCGTAGCTGTCTATGTAGGGACCGAAAGCTCTCAACTTTATTTGTGTTTCGAAGATGAACAAAAGTCTTATGGGTTTAGGGGTGTCCCAGACTAAGGATTTTCATAGTCGAATCCATAGACTGTAAAAAAAAGATGGACGACGCCCCTTCGCTCTTTTCCATTGGAGAGACCTGAAGCCGCCAGTGTCCCGATATGGAGCTGACATCTTGGGACTTGAGTCTGCGCAGTAGCGTTTTCGGGACCAGACATGCGCTGTCGTGAGCAGGAAGTAAAGCCGTGAAATCAAGGCCCCGCCCTCACTCTCGCTGAATCAATCACTAGCACACGCCCTGCACTTTTCTTAAGTGGCCTCTGTCTGCTCCGTTCCTCTCCAATGATGTCTGCTGATTGCAGTACCTCGTTAAAATAAGGTACAATTACCAACCACATAGTCAACATTATGAAAAAAAGTCAGTTGGTGCTTCAGTGACTACTTCGCACAGAGAACCTGTTAATCATGATGTCACAGCACCGTTTTTATAGCATCAAATAACTAACTAAAAACAAACTTATTTTAAAAACAAACACTTGAAATTACATCAATGTGATAGAAACTACAGTAAATGACAGAAACTATCTTTGGAAAAAAGATGTGTGAAGTGTAATTAATTGTTTAGTTGGTCTCACATCCCGTTGAATAACACGGGGAGGCAGGGTTTATGACCTATACTAGGACCGGTCACATCGTCAAGTCTTACCTATAGTCGATTCATGTGGGGTTAAAAATGTGCAAAGAAGCTTCTTTCTTTGCACATTTTTATGACTAACATGTTGGCTAATATGTAATTGAAACATTTTTCACAATATTACTATTTTTATTCTATTTTTGAGCTAATAAATGCAATCTTGGTGAGTGTAAGAGACTTTAAAGGTGCCCTAGAATGTTTTTTTTAATTATTTTATAATGTTTCCTGGGTTACCCTTATAATGTTAGTATGTTTTTTAGATAAAAAATAATCATAATTTAGAAATAAATGGCATTTTTCCTAGCCTGCTTTTAGCCTCTGATTTGAACACTCTGTTTGAAGGGGCGTGTCTGCTGTGGGATTCAGTGTAACCGCGGCCACTGCTGTGATTGGCTGACATGCTTGCATATGAAATAGCTACATATTACATGTGAAACTCTCTCCCGAATACTTTTACTACTGCTATTATACGTTTTTACTATAACAGCTATCGAGATTAACGAATCGTGAGATGTTTTTAAAGTATTTAGATCTATTCCCATCACATAAAATGTTGCCGTGATGAGCATTGAGCAGATGACAGTGTGTTGATCGCGAGAATGAAGATCTTATCATTGCAAAGCAGTTTCTGCACTCTCTCTGCTTTCACCAATGCAAACACGATGATGTAAATACAGTAAGAGCTTCGTTGTGCAGTAACGTGCGTCATTGATTAGATAACGAGTTTGGCAAGTGTCCAGATAAACTCGCGCTGTGTGGAAAGATTGTTCTTTGATCGCTTTCTGTATATAATTTGTTCACAATTTAAATACGATTATTTTCATCCTACTAAAAGAAACGATGTGAAGCTGATATTTTAGTCACTGGCTTGACTTACTGATGCATAAACAGTATTGAACGATTTTGAGAGAAAGATTACCTGTCTGAACTTGAACAATTACACATCAGAAAGTGTTGCTTGGTAGCTCAATCCGAGGCCAGCTCTGTATTGGCCCAAGTTGAGGAAACAGTCGGTGAAATGTTTGAAAAATTCCAGAGAAAATAAAATTAACCCATTGTTTCTTCAGAGGCTCAGATGAAGGAACTAAAAAATACTTTTGTGTTCATGTGTACATCCACACTGAGCAACTGCCATGCTTCGGCTGCGCAGTTCCGCCTGGCATTGAGGGCTGGCATTATGCAAATATTTGGAGGCGTACATATTAATGATCCCGACTATTGCGTCACAGTCGGTATTGTGTGGAGAACCGACCGTTTTTCAGGGGTGTTTTTCATAAACGTGAATTAAATGAGAACGCGAAAACAGTCCAGTTTGAGATTCACTCTATGTCATGTCCATGCACTGAACTCTTGTTATTTGACTATACCAAGGTAAATTCAATTTTGAATTATAGGTCACCTTTAAAAACATTTTAAAAACCTTACCAACCCCAAACTTTTAAATGATAGTATAAGTTCACATAGATTCCTTTTTTCCCCCTCTCCAAGTAATTCAAAACTTGCCTTTTTTTAACAGGTCCGTATAGGAACCAGAGGTGCTTTAATCCACCCATGATGCCCGCCATCCACTACAACAATGGTAACAATCAACCACTCTTGAGAAAATTCACTCAACCAACGTAATAATCCTCATTAGAGTTCTCAACGGGCCTGAAAATTACAACCCGACCCGACCCGGCCCGTGGCTTTTAAAGCCCGGACCCGATGTAACCCGACACATCAACATGAATTATCTGCCCGAACCCGACCCGCGGCCCGACGCCACCCTTTTGATCGGTGAGTGATGTATGTAGAATAGAATGTATTCTATGACTATGTGAGAGTGCGCGCGCACTCTCACGTCTCACACATTCCGCCCATCCAGCTGACATAAACCACATTTCAATAAACGAAAAAAACTATCCAGTGATTAAATGTTTTCTGTATTGACGCAAATCTTGTGCGATGTCCTAAACTGCCGAGATAATCACACAACGCGCCGCCCCTGAGCAACGGTGATTTCACCTGCAGCAAGTTTACTTTTCACCAACTCCATCTTCTTCTCCGGGCTAAAGGCGTGCACGCAGCGGCGTCAGGTCTGCCCTCGCGTCGCGATGCACGTTGCACGCAGCAGCCAGACTTTCTTTACAGTGAACAGCAGCGATGAATAATAAATGTTTTTTTTTCTTTCACTGTACAATTCAAAAGATTAAGCCCGAGGTCCGACCCGACCCGAGTCATTTGCAAATATTTTCGACCCGAACCCGCGGGTCCCGTCGGGTTTGTCGGGCCGACCCGACCCGTTGAGAACTCTAATCCTCATAATGGCTCATTTTGAACCACTAATTGTACAACTTTTAGAAAGCACTGGGGATATTGTAGTTTTTAGTCATGTTTGCTTTTGTTAATATTAATAAAACCAAACATGCCTAAAAACTACAATATCCTCCAGTGCTTTCTAAAAGGGACCGTTTTTATTCTCATCTTCCAGGTCCAGTCTGGACGCCGGGTCAAAGGATGGTCAATGGCTTCAGATCACAGTACTGCCATGATGATCTGCCACCCCACATGACTGCAGGTTACCAGAGCTTTGAAAGGGAAACCTTTTACAGAGGTACAGGTTTTATTATTTTCTCAAATCATCATGATTTAATATTAATATAATATTGCTAAAAAAGGCTGATTATGTTTTTTAGGTGCTAACAATTCAGCTGCTTTCCCCAACTGGCCAGTGAACAACTTAGTCATGAAGCAGAAACACCGAAAACCAAGTACACGAGAGAGACTACATCCTTACAGATATTAAATCCATCGAGACGATATCTCATTGTGTATGGCCATAATACACCCCTTGTTTTTCTCCTTTTTTTTTTTTTTTTTGGGAGGGTGTACGTTAACTATGCACTAAATTCTCCTTATTCATATTTTGTTTTAAATTATGCTGGTTTCATTCAATGTTATGATTCTTAAAGTAATTTCCCACATTGGTGAAAAATAAGGACCACAGAATGTTTGACAAATTCTTTTTTTTTTAATAAAAAAAAAATCAGTTTTTTTACAAAAGTGTGAAATAGATTTGTCTTCATCTGATGCAAAGAATGTAAACAGACTTTTACATTTACATATATATATATTTATATTATCAGTGTTCAGTATTGTTAGACAGACTGTTTTGTCACTTAGAAACCCTTTTAGAAGGCAGAGAAATTTGAATGCATTGTCTTTTAAGAGTGGGGTGTACAAGGAGAAATCTCATAGCAAAAATAACTGACCCCTCTCAATTCTCCCACCTCTCGAAATCCTACATCAGCTGTCAGTTCTGCTCCTCTAACTTGTCTTTCTAGCCATACAAGCCTGGCATCAGGATCCTCATCTGAGAACTGTAAGAGAATCCCTGAGGGCTTCAGCACCTGTAAGCATTGCCTCACTATCTGTCCAGCCTTAGCTTTACCTTCTGTAGACCTAACTAAAGCATCAGTAGTACCCTTGTCCAATATCATGTCCAGGCTTCTGGTCCCAAAGTGTCCTCTCAACTGTGTGCAGTCAAGTTCCAGGAAAGCAAGAGCAGAGGATGGGTTGCATGGTTGTACTGAAGCAGAATTAGTGTGCTTCTCCATAAGTCTCACTGCCACCGGGGAGATATCAGCACAAGTAACCTTTACAGCACACGGAGACGCTCTGTAGATACAGGGTCCTAATGCGGATGTGCCACAACCCATGTCCAGGATGTTGAATGGGCCACGGTGGGAATGAGACATGGTCCCAAGTACAGGAAGAATGAAGTCCTTAACTGAGTGAAATCCGAAGAACCATTCAAAATTCTTGAATTGGCCTTTGCTTCCTTTTTCTGTGTAGAATCTGTCCCATGTTGCTTTTTTGTCCATGGTTTCAATCAACTCATCTGTGAACACCAGTTATACATAATTAGCGTAAAGAATAAAAATACATATTTTTACCCTTTAACTCACAAGTATTTTTAAAGATGATGCAAGCGAATAACCGAAACTACTACATGGCAAATATGACTGAAACAGCAATCAGACCACGGGGCCCTTAATTTGTGGCAGACAGCTGTTTAGAAACTTGTTTGGAAATGGTAATTAAAGTTGCTATTCCGATTTGTGCAGACGCATGTGGACGTTAAATACAAGTATTTTCTAATCGTGCACTTACCTATGGTAATTACACGGAAATCTATTTCCCCAAAAGTACCAATCAAATTGAATCTCTAGACCCAAGTAAAACTCTTGACAAATAAAATACACGTACTTGTCAAACTAGTATGGTGCCATCTGTAAGCCTCCGACAGCTTTTGAAGGGTGCTTAGCGACACTGCAAGCCTTTTAAATGACATCATTTTAAATACCCAGCTTAAACCAAAACACCGGCAGCATGTGTGATTCTATGACTGACTGAACTGAACCAGAGAATGTCTAATATGTCCCGTAGACGGGCTTTGACTGAACTGAATGACACGACCCGGAAGTGTACATGCGAGAGGGGGCGGTGGAAGAAGAACTCGATCAAGATGGCGGATGAGCACCAGGAATCATCAAAGGTAGAGATGGAGGGTAAGTGCAAAAATAACATTTCCTCGCGCAGTTTTAAAGATTAGTGTCACGCGAAAACAAAACATCTGCACGATGGAGCTTGCATTAGGGCAAAGAATATGTTTTGACTGCTGCACGAGCAGGAGGAGGAATGCAGAGCAGGAGCATTAGCTGCACAAAGAGTTAACTGGGCTCATTTAACAACAACAACAAAAACAGCCTTCCTAACATTTTTTTGCACAGTGTCAAATTTTCGTTAGGAAAATATTTTATTTTACGCTTTTTTTTAAACTAAAAATTGAATAGGAGCCCTATTTGCCAATCAGCTGTAGTAGACTATAATATTCTCTTAATATTCACTCAGTGTATTAAGCGGTAAGTGGTATATGTATTTGTATTGTTGGTGTATGGTAACTGTTACGGACGTTTAGGATACTGATTTACTGACCTTTTTACATGTCGGATCGTGTAATGACATGAGAATCAGCAAGGTGAAAGAACTGAACTCCAGCATTAGCAACTGTCAACTGGGTCAGGTCCAGTTCTTGTGTGCATGGCATGTTTCTAAATCTTTTATGACTTATCTTTTTTGCAGGAGTGAACTGCCTCGCACATGACGAAGCCATAATGGCACAACAGGACCGCATTCAGCAAGAGGTGAGGGATCAGAGTAATGACTAAATGTCTCATTTAAAAGAAACCTTGTAATGGTAATTGTTGTCAAAATATCCTTTTTTTTCAACAACGAAGAGTTGGTCTCAAGATGTATCCACTCTCTTCTCAACCCCGTCCTTTTCTTTTTCTTTATTTTTTATTCTACAATTAAAGAGATGTCACACTCCAAAATTAAAATCCCCTGGCTGAAAGTAATCTATACAATATGTATGCTGTATAGTCTTCTGAACCTGTACCATATTGGCCACTGCCAGCTAGCGGATAGTGAGGAGATGTTCGCTGTATGTGACATGTTTTAGCCTAAAAAACGTGTGACATCGCTTAGAGCACCTTTAAGCATGTCATTTCTGTCATTAACATCATCAAATGGAATTGCCTGAAGGCCTGTTTACACGAAAAATGATAACTATAACACACCAACTGACAATAATGTTCTGTTTATTCTAAGCATGCTGCAGTTATGTTGTCTGCTGCTTTAAGTGCTCAAGCTCTTTAAAGCTGCTGTCCGTAGCTTTTTTTGGGTTAAAAATTATCCAAAATACATATTTGATAAAATACATAACCAGCCAGTGTTCAAAACTATCTGCTTGCCTTAGCTCGATGCAAAACGGTAAGCTTGTAATAATGTTTTTAATTTTAGTGGTACTGGTGGATTTCCGCGGGAGATTCGAGCATGTCTTTGCGTCATTACGTCACATCTGTACACATAAAGAAGGAGTCTCGGCTAGTATAAGCTATATTGCGTGTGAGGATGTTGGAGGTAGAGATTTATAGCCTTTTCTCACAGCACTTGATATAATTAAACTTATCAATTTGATGGCGGATCCAGAAAGGTTCAAACGACGATCATCATCAGTGACAACTAGAGACTCACCCGCTGTAACATGCAAAAGACTTCGTTCGGACTTCGGAGTGGCTACAGAAAAAAAGAGACTGCAACCGGACCCATGCGAAAACAAGGATAATATCGGAAGGACATCACATGATGTAGTCACGCAATGCTTGCTGACGTTGTTAACATTAACAATTAGAGAACATAGTATAGCTACTTTGCACGGTTTTGCGTGAAATGATAACTTATAAGCAATTGTTAGATTTAATCAGCGCGATTTACTGCAATGTCAGAACCAGAACAAAAGTGAATGTTTCTTACTAGTTCAGATGACATTTCCCCGTGAAAATTCTTATGTTGGTCATACTTCCAAAAAGAATAATCTGTGATTCTGAATGACAATATCCACATCGGCGCGGTGACTGACAGCTGCACACTCTCCTCAAACACTGTGTTCATCCGCGCTGTGCCGTGTCGAGGGTGTTGAACTACAACCCACGTAAAGTTGATAATTCCGCGAATGACTGCAATTGCAGATTTCGAACAGAGATGGCGACAAAGAGGAAAAATGCCGGACTGCAGCTTTAAAGTTATAGGATTCTAATTGCCTGTAAAATGGTTTTATCGTTCATCAGCTGGGAAAAAAATCCTATCGTTTCTCTGTGATTGTTGTTATAGTTGTGGTCTGGACTGCGTTATTCTCTTTAAAGTAAAAAAAAAAAAAAAAACTTTATCATTCTTGGTGTGAACTGCCCTTCAGACGTCTAGCATAAAAGTCATATGAATTGCTTTTGTAGAGATTGACAGCATCTTTCCCTATTCACATTCATTGTGTGGAAAAGAGCAGAGCTGCTCTGTATGCCACTGAAGAAAGAAAGTCACACATGTTTGGAACAATATGAGGGTGAGTAAATGAACTATCCCTCTTATTGTGTGTGTTTTGTTTTAATAGATAGCCACCACTAACCCTTTAGTGTCGGACATACAAGATCTCTCTGTGCTTAAGGGTGAATATGCTGCAGAGGACACCATTTACCAGCTCAAGATAAAGGTCACTACAGTTTCATGAGCTTACTTAGCAAGTACCGAAACCTTCTGTATAAATGTTTCTCTTACATGCGTCTTGTTCATAGGACCTTCACAAAAAGTATGCGCGCATTCGGAAGACACGGCCGGATGGAAATTGTTTCTACAGAGCTTTTGGATTTGCACATTTGGAGACACTACTGGAAGACAGCAAAGAGCTGCAAAGGTAGTTTTACTGTTTCCTGGGTTGCTTAAAGCAGATATCATTGCTTTTGTTTGGAAATTATACACCAATTCAGGAGATAGCAGCAACCTTAGTTACGTGAAGTGCAATTTCGTATATTGTGTGTATAGGGGTGGGCGATCTTCCCAAAATAACACGATCTGAATCGCAATCTTCTCAATTTTGAGATGTACTGTTGAGAATATCCAGACTGGAACAAGCCTATGGACTTATGTAATTGCATAATTTAAAACACAGTATTGCATTCAACAATCAGTTGTCAAAATAGTCGTTAAACCATGAGTTAAACTTGAAAGAAAGAAACAGCATGCGGCACAATGATCATTTTAACAAGATTATCACGTTTTCATAATCGTTGGAACTTGATTCATCACACAGCCCTACTGCTGTTTTTCAACTGCATCACCACGCATGAAAGACACATGATATACTTTGGCCAGTCAGCACAACCATATAGTAGGCAGTCATTGCTGTATTTTAACATTACGAGGACATAAAAGACCACGATCTCTACTATTCTTTTGAAAAGTAGATTGTGGACGTCTTCAAGATCGATCATAATATAAAATCGTCAGATCGCCCACCCCTAATTGTGTATATTGTTTTGCTTTCTGTCTTTGTTTTAGCAGTGGATAACCAGTTTATTGAATGTCTATTTATCAATCCTATCTCATTTTTGGCACTATAGGTTCAAAGCTGTGGCAGCTAAGAGCAAACTGGACCTTGTAAATCAGGGCTTCACTGAGTTCACTATTGAGGACTTTCACAACACTGTGAGTTGGAAAATGTATCATTTAAAAACTATGTTGCCGCCTTATATTCAAAACTCAAGGCTTAAATCCTGTCATTTTACTTGAATCATGCTTACTGTAGTAAGTGGATGCTCACTGTGGTTTCTCTCCTTTGTCAGTTCATGGACTTGATTGAGCTGTGTGAAAAGCAGCAATCACTTGGAGAGCTGCTTAACTCCTTCAATGACCAGAGCGTGTCTGACTACATAGTGGTTTACCTGAGGCTTCTCACCTCTGGGTACCTGCAGCGGGAGCACGTGTTCTTTCAGCACTTCATAGAGGGCGGTCGCTCTGTCAAAGAGTTTTGCCAGCAGGTGAAAAGATTATTACTTGTGAGCTAGTTTGTTTTTGACATCTTAATTATAATGTGCTTTTCGATGGAACTGTCTTCTATACCGATGAGCCAAAACATTATGGCCTATGCCTAATATGCTGTTGGTCCTCTACGTACTTCCAAAACAGCACCGACTAGCTGAGGCATGGACTCTACAAGACACCTGAAAATTGTCCTGTGGTATCTGGCACCAAGACGTTTTCAGCAGATCCTTCAAGTCCTGTAGGTTGCGAGGTGTGGATCGAACTTGTTGATCCAGCACATCCCACACATGCTCAATTGGATTGAGATCTGGGGAATCTGCTCTCGTACGTGGATTATTCAGTTATCTTAATTTTACTGTTGACGATTTGACATGATCCAGCATTGTTAGGTTCTTCAAAGCTCATCCCGGAGTTTCTGTCATAGCAACAAGTCCGTAAACTCAAACCTGCTCGTGAAGCGGCAGGCTTATATCATGTAAACAGGATTAGATTGCATCTTTTTAAGTGCAGCACAGGAGATGCAGATAAATTAGTAAAAAACTGCTGTCTGCTGTACTGTCAAGCTTTAATGAATGCTGTCACAACAAATCTGCTTCACAGGTAAAATTAAATGAATTGCTAATTACAACATTACAATAAAAATGTAAAGCCTGTAAATACTAGAAATCGTGAAATAATGGAAATAATTGGGAATCATTTAGTAAACAAACAGTACACATTTTACTTATCTGTTATAACTTTGATGTCGCTTTGGTTGCTTGGCTGCTTCTTTATGAAGGTCCAGACATTTTTCTGTCAGGTGTGTGATGTTCTTTTTTTAATATGTCTTGCCGCCAGCCAATCGCTGCATTGCTGATCATGGTTTCGAGTATCGATATATCTGCCCTTTCCAATGAACACAAGAACGCGCTGTAATCTCAGACAACTTAATCCAGATATTTTAATCAAATACACATTTGTTTGAAGAACCAAATTAGCCAGAGATCAGTTATCATGATTAGAAGATCTGGCATCTGTCAAATCATCTCTGATTTATTAAGCGAGGTATGAAGAATAGACCCCAGGGGCAACACCTTGAACTCTTCATGTTCCTAAAACCATTCCTGAACAATGTGTGCAGTGTGGGTAAGGGTGTATTATCCTGCTGAAAGAGGCCACTTCCACCAGGCAACACCATTGTCAGAAAGGGGTGTACCTGGTCTGCAACAATGTTTAGGTAGGTGGCACGTGTCATATTTAGCCAATTTTACCTACGGACCTAGGGTTTCCCAGCAGAACATTACCCAGAGCATCACACTCCCTCCACCAGCTGTCGTAAACGGCACACGTACGCATGGCTGACCACGTGATGTAAAAGAAAACGGGACTCATCAGACCAGGCGACCTTCCATTGCTCCAAGGTCCAGGTCCAATGCTCGTGTGCCTATTGTAGGTGCTTTCGATGGAAGACAGGGCTCATCATAGGCACTCTTTATTGGTTGGTGGCTACGCAGCCCCATATGCAGCAAAGTGCGATACACCATGTTGTCACATTCCTTCCATAACCATCATTAAAATTTTGTATGATAGACTTTATTGCTTTCATGTATGGCACCCAACATCCTGTCACCAGTTTTTGGTTTGTCCCTCCTCGGTTCACTGTTGGTAAATTCTCCCCACTGCTGACCGGGCACAACCCACAAGCCTTGCTGTTTCAGAGATATTCTGATCCAGTTGCCTTGCCATAACAATTTGGCCCATGTCAAAGTTGTTAATATCTTTATTTTTTGCTGATTTCTCTTGCATTCAACATGATTACGAGCCCAGATTGTTTGCTTACCATCTAACCCACCCAGACCTTAAAATGTGGCATTGTTACATGATCAACAATATTCGCTTCAGCTGTGACTGGTCATAGTGTTTTGGCTTATCAGTGTATATTATTTGAATTAAAGATATGATTTAAAATATTTCATAAGAGCTAGATGTTGGTTTGTAACTGACCTTCAGATTTTATTTCCACGCGTGAATGAAACACTACCATGTGGTGAATTTGATGAAATGAAGTGTTGTTTACATGGGAGTGTAGGTGTCAATGTCTAAAAACAGCCCTGTTGAGCTACAGTAATCAGGAGTCAAAGCATTACTGATTATACTTGGCCTAATAGTCAATGTTTTATTTTTTTAGGAGGTGGAACCCATGTCGAAAGAAAGCGACCACATCCATATCATAGCCCTAGCACAGGCACTGAACGTGCCCATATTAGTGGAATACATGGACAGAGG
Organism: Rhinichthys klamathensis goyatoka; assembly: GCF_029890125.1. Classification (NCBI taxonomy): domain Eukaryota; kingdom Metazoa; phylum Chordata; class Actinopteri; order Cypriniformes; family Leuciscidae; genus Rhinichthys; species Rhinichthys klamathensis. Next base: position 893,845 of record NW_026606794.1, on the reverse strand, counting down.
AGAGGGTGGAACGGTGAACAATCATGTCTTCCCTGAAGGAAGTGAGCCACGGATCTTTCTGCTCTACCGCCCAGGCCATTATGACATCCTGTATAAGTGATGCTCTATATATTCTGTGGTTCCATTGTCAAGAAACTATCCCAGTTTTACAGCCAAGTTGAGTCATACATATGTATGCAAGACTTTGCTATGATTAATCACGATAAAGTTTTCACTCCAGTTCTCATTACAAAATGTATGATTTTCAGTACAGACAAAACTTAATCTCAGAAAAACTGACACTGCATCAAATGGCAGCATTAGGGTTGTACAGTAGTTTGTGGTTGTAAATGTTGTCAACTTGCTTTTAGTGTTTTTCCTTTGTTACACTGCCTTTCATGAGTTTTATTAAAGGGACTTGCACCTCACATGACTAAAGTGAATTTGTTTTTGTAGAAATCAATTGTGAATGTGATGAAACTGAGGCGGGAATCAGAAGTGGATCTAAGCCAGTAACAAAAAGAATGACCACCATTGATTCAATTAGTTTTATTTCATAGACAGCACAGTGATTTTACATCATGCCTTGTACAGTCTGATGTTTATCTTAGGTAGGTTTGGATAATATCAATTACACTTGGAATCATGTACAACTCAAACGACTGCGCTACAAAAAGACATGACCAATCTCAAGCTAGAGGAATCGGTCTCTTTCCTCATTGCTTTTTTCTGTGGGAGTCAGTAGAGTTGGACAAAATCCATCCGGCCGGACCAAGGACAGCAATGGAGATAAAGGCCATCACAAATACGCTCTCCTAAACGTGTGGGGGAAAAGATATATGCCTGAGTACACACCAATATTTGCAAAAAGATGCAAGCATGAGAAACTATAGACCCACACATGCATTTAAGTAATGTCCAACATGTAAACAAACTTCAATTCCGTTGAGGAATTTGACATAACATTGAACTTTTAAATGCTGTGCGTCTTAAGAGAGTTAAGAGCAATATAATGTTTTTAAATAAATTGTCCGTTTAACCTGTAATGTCTTTACAATGTAGTGATGCAGCTAGAGCTAGACACACCAAGTTATTTATATGTAAAAAAGCGCCCCATTCCGGGCAATTTCTAAGATACAGATTCAATTAATATTGTTAAACATTAAATTGTAAAGTAGTTATCAAGATCCTTTGTAATTCTTTGATTGTCGAAAGAATTCCAGCAGGTGCAGTTCACTCAACCAATAAGATTTCATGTAGCATTTTCGTCGTGAAAGTCTATTCTGATTGGTTGATAACTCTTCACAGCGTTTGGGAGCTTTCCGCTTGTGCAAGATCACGGAAAGAGTCGTGCGCGCGATATCTGAGCGAGAGGAGAGGCAGATCATAAAAAAACACTGTTTTTGAGAGCGCGTGTAACTTACAGTTTTGTGCTAGAGTGAAGAAAATCCGCGTGCGAGCAAACATGGATGTACACTCGCGTCACTAATGCGCTCTCGACATATGTCATTAAAATAACTCCATATAAAAAGTAAGACCATTTCAGTAGTTAAATGCACATCATGTTTAGATTCTAAATTAGTTGAATCATGGCGGCAACAATCTAGCTGCTAAACAGACATCACTTCAACCAAGGGCGTAGATTTGGTTTGAACATTGGGGGGGTTGAAGTTTGGGTATGCCTCCTGATATTGTGATCCTGCCATGGTATAAATAATGGGGGGGTCGTAATGCATAGATTTAAATATGGGGGGGGGGGGGGGGGGGGGGGTTATATCCCCTAACCTGGCCCTAGCCAGATGAATTTCGCTCCGCCTAGCTTCACTCACATCCATCTGGAACCTCTTCCATTGAGAGTGATTTCTCCAACCAACTTTATGGTTTAGCCAATCAGGACGCAGGGCGGGAGTTTAATAGATGTGACGTAGTGGAGAAGCGACCGTGAGACTGTTTTGATTCAGACAACAATGGCGGCTCGCATCGAGGAAACAAGCGTTAACATTGATGCTGCTATTTCATCCGTGTTGTCCAATCTACCTAATATTGTTTCATTAAAAGAACATCAGAGAACGGCTCTTAAGGCTTTTGTTGGTGGAAACGATGTTATATAGATCAGTGCCTTCTCCCGACCGGATTCTTCAGCGTCACGGGTTGGCTTCGGTGTGAGTGGTTGAAATAGCACGTCGACAAAGATGACAGACAAGTGTCTTATCCAATCATATGCAAGGATTTTTGATAAGGCCCAGCCTTCTGAAACGCAATTTCAATGGATCGGTTTCAGATGGATGTGAGTGAAGCTAGGCGAAGCGAAATTCATCTGGCTAGGGCCAGGTTATATATCCCCCCCATCCCCCCCCACAAATTACGCCCCTGACTTCAACACGCTTGAAATGTTTTCGAACAAAAACGCAATGAGCGGAACATGATCATGGCGCTGTTTAGAACAGTCAATCAAGTGAAAATTATGTAATGACGTAAGATAATTGAGTAGGTTTTATAAAACTAAAAACTGTTAGAAAAAAAAATACTTCAGATTAGCAGCTACTCCTTCCCTGTATTATTGCATTCCCGTTGAACTTACCATTACGCCGACCTTGCCTTTTGCAGCTTTCGAGGTAATGTAGAAACGCTGGGTAAAGGCATGCTGCCTGGGTGTAGATCTCGTGCTTCTGAGTGCTCGTACAAAGCCCAACACCATGTTGTCCACTGTAAACCAGCAATGAATAGTTGAGAATAGAAAAACAATGCTCGCCCCTCATTTATACATTTACGTTCCCGCCAAGTAGTTTTAATAGGCTCGTGTTCTCACTTCCATCCAATCAACACCCCTCGTTAATTATTAGTTGCAATCAACCTATTAAATCACATCTCAAACATTAGAATGATTATTATGTTCAAACATTACAATTTTTAGGTTACAAACACTGCGTGATGATAATGTATTTTTAAAAATACAAATACTCCACAGCCTCTAAAATCTTCATGCATTATTAAAATGAATTAGCAAAATATTGACCTCAGGGCTTAGACTAAATCAGGATTAGGCCTTAGTTCAATTAGGGCATTTAAGTTGCTTTTATAAACGTGCCTTGGAAATAAATAAATAAACTACTGGAATGCATCTTGAGACAAAACAATGGACATAAGTTATGTCAGCTAGCTAAACACAACGCAACCTTTTCAGAATGAACTAGGTAAAACTTATTTTAAAAAAGAAAAGGCATAGCCCTGATAAGATATTTTTTAATTGTACATGTTTAACAATGAATCTTTTCAATCACAAAAAAGGAAAAAATTATCAATAGACCAAATATTTCCTTTCATCTCCAGCGCTTAGCTGTTTACAATGTATGATACAACAAATGAACAAGAGTTTATAGTAAATAAACTATAACGTTTATACAAAGTGAAGGAAAAATTAAAACGGGAAACATAAGCACAAAGGCACTTTTTCCTTCTTGATCTGCATTTTTGAAACCAAATACATACATTCATTCTTTATTCCTATACAGCAACTTCTAAATCTCTCCTTATAATCTTCATCTCATGCTCCTTTGTTTTGCAAAAAAAATTGAAAAAGACTTTCAAGGCAGTAAATTGTCAATGAAGCAGCATTCTCCTTACTTCTAGAGAAATGTCCAGTTTCTCAGAGTTAAGGAAATCTTGTAGCAATCACCTCAAAAGTTGCCATGTCAGCGTGTGAGATGATACATAAGATTAAACACAGTGCATCTCATTTAACTAAAAACTCTTATTCAAAGGAAACTTGTATATATATAAGGGCTTTGGTAAGGCAAGGCTGGTCTTCTCAAAACATTTATGCATGACATTCCTCAAACCAGGGACAGAACATTTATATTCTAATGTTCACAAAGACAAACTTTATCTTTGGCAATAATAATTATCTGAGAAAAGTGTAGCAAGTACTATAAGGCATACTGAATATGAAATGTAAGTATAAAAAAGGTCACTTCTTGAAAACACTGCAATAATAGGCCACAATGTTTAATTTAAGAAAAGTTCCAGTTATGACAGAATGAAACTTCTGTGACTTAAAGACGCACTTTAGCATCAACCATGTACACGTTTTCAATGTACATACAAATACTTGAAAACAAACCATTTTAAACGAAACAATGTTTACCATGCCAAAGAGTAGAAATCAGATACATGCAGAGGAGTAAGGCTGTAAATTATTGTTAAAGCACTGTGACCTTGAATCAAGGATTCTCTAATTTACTGACAGAGATCTATATATATATATATAGTGTGTATGATTATTATATACACACATAAATAAATAAATAGCAGTGCATGGACACTCCCCCAGCTGTATTCAATGAGAAGTATACGCACACATGCGTTCTTTGGCGGTGTCTGAGGTTAACTGAGTAAGCGCAAACTTTACTGAACGGTTATTAGTGCAGCTGAAGTCCTAACAGACAACTTCAAGTAGTGATGTAGTGTTTTCAAATTGAACTGAACATCATTCTATGGTAATTGTGCCCTTCTGTACTCAATTGTCGTGAAAAAGCAATATCCATTTTTTGAAACATACTGCAGAACAAGGTCTTTTCGGTCCCATTCAAATCCTGTTATACATACACACAGTAATCTTAAAATAATGTCTATTATTTAAAGCACTTCTCAGTAATGGCCGTAACCCAGACCGACCCCCAGCCCCAGGCCGAGGCTCTCTCGAAGTCCCCTGAGCTGCTCCTCGCCGAGCCTGATCTTGTCATCCAGTTGCCTCTGCTCTACCAGTAGGGCCGCTTTCATCTTCACAAAGTGACTGTAGTCACGCATCTGTTCTGGGGTCAGGCAACATCCCAGCACCCTGCCAACAGCCTGCTCACGCCGGTCCACGTGTTCCTTGAGCTCCTGAGCCTCTCCCATCTGCCCCAGCAGCTGCTTCTTCTTTTCCAGAAGTTGTAGCTATAGCATCACAGAAAGAACAAGAGAGACAGCGAGAATAAGACATGGCCATTGAATAAAAATGTTAAGCAAATCAAACAAACTTGGGCTAGTTTTGAGCATGAATGGGCGGGTTTTGAATAGCAATTGGGCTGGTTTTGTTACTCAGATACAACCAATCAACGCTATATTGTATACGTTGTACTATAACAATCTATATATAACTATGGACTATATATCCAACTTTTAAAGTCACCATGAAATCAAACTTGTCAATTTTTATTATTTATGGAATATTGCAGTATTTATAATAATAATTTATTTGTGCACATCATTATTATTTTTTATTCATGTGCTCTCATAAACTTTAAATCAAAGTAACTTCCCCTCCCTCTTGCAGTGTGACATCTCTCCACTTCTCTAATGATGCGTTTACTGACGTGAGGGCGGGGCAACCTGTCACTCACATGACATCACAGCAACAGCCAACCATAACCATCCAACAACCCAATCAATTTCCGATGGACAAAATCAAGTCCCGCCCTACATTTTTTCTTAACCAAGCTGCCATTTTACTCAGATATATGTCACAATAAGGAAGAAAAAACTATTGCAACTTTTGTTTCATGCCAACATTAATATACAGTAATCAACATTTGAAGTGGATCAAAAAAAGTTAATCAAAGTTGTCCTAAGACAAGAACGGGTATTGTTCAAAATTCATGTATAACTTTGATGAAAGGTTTTGATCCACTTCAAATGTTGACTACTGTTTATCGCTGGGTCATAATAACATACTGTATCTCTCCTCACCCTCTCGTGGTGGCCAGTCTCTGGGTCAACACAGTCCAAGGCACTTTCCACACGGATCAGCCTCCCAGAAAGTGACAGCAGCAGGCTGGTCACTTTGTCTAGGTCGCCGATGAACATGCGAAACTTGTCAACCTCATTGGGTTTGCAGATAGCGAGCACCAGGCTCTCCACCTCGTCTCCCAGCTGAGTGTTGGCCCGAATATCCTCTTGCAGGCCCCTCTGTGCCTCACGCAGGACACCCAGCTTTTTACGAAGGCTCTCCATCAGCTGCTTCTGTAAATGTAAGCATTCACTATGAGAAGCAGTATACACAGTATATACACTATAGTTAAAAAGTTTGGGGTCAGTCAGTCAGAAATTAACTAACTAAATTATACTTTTATTCAGCAAGGATGCATTAAATTGCTCGAAAGTGACAGTAAAGACATTTATAATGTTACAGAAGATTTCTGTTTCAATTAAATGATGTTCGTTTGAACTTTATATTTATCAAAGAATCTTAATTTCATGATTTCCACAAGAAGAGCACAACTGCTTTCAACATTCATAATAATAAGAAATGTTTCATAAGTAGCAAATCATCATATCAGATGATGTCACTGGAATAACGGCTGCTGAAAATTCAGCTTTGAAATTACAGGAATAAATAACATTTTAAAATATATAAAAATAGAAAAAGGTTGAAAAAAAATGTTTTTATTTATAATATATATATATATATATATATTTTTTTTTCAAATAAATGCAGATTTGGTGACAGTATGACAATATTTTTGTCAATCTTAATGGAGATTCATTTATTGTTTAATTTATACATTTTTAACATGATGTAAATACAGGGCTCTTTGTGTGGGAATTTTTATAGTGATTTTTTTCCAATTCAGGTTTTGAATAAATAAACTGATCAAAGTAATTTATTAGAGATGCACTCCGTCTTCATAGAAACTGACTACATCCAAAAAAACATCTTGAGTTATAAAAGTAACTTAAAGAGGGTCAGAAAAGTGAAGTTAAGTTTCATATGTACTTCAGTAACATTTCAAGTGTCCATGAACTTTGGGGCCACATCTGAAATTACACGAAATGGAAAGATTTTGTGAACCTTGATGACTTTACATTTACAAAGCGTGTAATAAGCGACCCATACATTTCTAAATCTTTCACCTTATAATTGAGTTCTTCCTCCTCCTCTCTCCTCTCTGAGATCTCTCGAATCTTGGCAAGAAGTTGTGCGTTGTCAACTGATGTGTCGTAACAGGTTGATCGTGACACTTGTGCTGTGGATGTTCCCAGTCTAGAGGGCCTAGAAAAAAGGTCATGGATATTTCAGCTTTTTAGATTACTCTGAATTACAGCACCCCTTAAAGGGATAGTTCACTTTGAACTAAATTTTTGATATGTTTTAGCTTACCTCAAGAGCATCCAAGATGTAGGTGTCTTTGTTTCGCAGAAGTTTCAATTTTGATATTTTTAGGTCAAACCGTTCTTGTCTGTTAGTCATATAATGCAGGTCTATGGTAACTTCCTCAAAGAGCATGCACAGAGAAGTCCAAATTAAACATGATTTAATGACTCGTAAATGTAAGTACACATTGATGACCTAAGAAACGAAATGAGCGGTTTGTGTGAGAAAACGAACAGTATTTATATCGTTTTTACCTCTTGTAAACACAGCCACGTCCAAGTGATCTTAGGGCACGGGCGCTTCGGTCTGTGCGTTACAAGAGGTAAAAACGATATAAATACTGTTCGTTTTCTCACACAAACCGCTCGTTTCGTGTCTTAGGCCATCAATGTGTACCGGGACTTACATTTACGAGTCATTAAATCATGTTTAATTTGGACTTCTCTGTGCATGCTCTTTGAGGTGGTGACCATAGGCCTGCATTATATGACTGACAGACAAGAACAGTTTGACCTAAAAATATCAAAATTGAAACTATTGCGGAAACAAAGACACATCCATCTTGGATGCCCTTGAGGTAGGCTAAAACATATCAAAAATGTATTTCAAAGTGAACTATCCCTTTAAGGGATATGGTGGTGGGGAATAAATATGAGATTGGAGTAGGAAAAATAATAAGTCAAACGCTTTTGGGTTCCTTTGCAAATGTTTTGTGTTCCCCTAAGAAACTTTGCGTTCCCTCGCTAAAAGTTTGCATTCGCCTGAGAAACCTTGCAATTGCTTGCAAATATTCTGAGGTCTTTGCGAGCTTTCTCAGGGGAACGCAAAGTTTTTATGAGCGAACGCAAAGTTTCTCAGGGAAACGCAAAATCTTTTTTTTCCCTCCCATCTCATATTTTTTCCATCACCATGTCCCTTTAGTGGCTCTGTACTGAAGCACGCCGTGACAACCATAACTATTCATGGCATTTAAACAAATTGTCGTACCTCTCTAGTGTTCCTCCACTGATTGGGTAACCCCCTCTCCAGCTCTCTCCACCTATCTCTGTATTTACACTGTGTGGAAATAACTCTCCAATCAGCTCCTTCCTAGATATACCATAATTATCGTCCAGAATGGAGTCCACCAGGGAGCTCCTCGGTCCTCTAATGCTTCTTGCCGATGGAGCCCCTTCCTCAGGCATGTTGTCGATGTCTGTCTCCAGCACCATAACAGGCCGAGCAAAACCCTGCATCTCCACCCTGACCTCTCCTTTCCTCCTCTGAACTTCCCCTGCTCGCTCATTCTCACAGATCTCATCGATGTCTGTCTCCAGTGGCAGGTTTCCATCTTCTACGATGCTGGGACTGCGGGAGGAAACAATCTGGTTTTTGTGGGCTGTTCCGGGAAAGCCTGCTTGATGGGGCTGCAAGTGGTAGTTGTTCATGGAGAAGTAGGATTCTGGATACACAGGCCCAGCTGACAAGCTTTTCTCTGGGATTTCAAGAGACCTGGTAGTGCCCTGTGCAGGGTAGTGAGGACTGGACCGGTCCCACTCAACTCGATGCTCAGGAAAGACGGGCTTCACCAGTGTGACTCTAGGCTCATCTGATGCTGCAGCAGTGTGGACAGGTATTCTAAAAGAGGACAGACAATAAGGTAATTTATTCAAAAGTACATTAAAAATGTAATTAATTAAATAGTACTGTTCAGAAGTTTAGGTTCAGTAAGATCTTCTTTTTTTTTGAAAGAAATTAATGCTTTTATTTAAAAAATGCATTTAAAAACTAACAAACAATAATTTCCGCAAAAAGAAAAAAAAAACCATGGAGATGTGTTCTCTCATGTATTCAAAGTGTAAAAACACAAACGTGTTTTTACTTTTTACTTAATGGTTACACCACATACATTTTTTGGATTTTCAAATTCTTGAAAATGGTTTGTCAAAACCATATAAAATCAACATGAATACAAAGAGTACACTTCTAAGATGTCAGCACATGTGCTTTAAACTAGAATTTTAAAAAGACTTGTCCTGTTCTTCATCATGGATCTTATATGTCATTATACGTGGGGTTGGATGGTACGTTTTACCTTGTGCATGGTTCAGGGTGTGGCAAAGGCTGATGAAGTTCTCTCCTCATGTCATAGTTCTGAAGGGTTACGTCCCTCTCTCTTGGGGGCAAGGCTACAGGTTTAAAAGCCCGACGTGTAAAAGCAGGGCTGGGTGGAGCCACCGAGTACTCTTGACTGCAGCAGTGACGGCTCTCTGAAACCTCCCTCGGAGGAAGACTATAGGAACGCTGACGTGTCATTTCAGCCACACTGGGGGGCCGGGACGTGCACGTCTGTGGCCGAGGTGGAGAGGAAGAGGGAGAGGAATAGAGTGGCGGAGAGGAGAAGAGGTTGTGGTGGGATGCCCGCCTCTTGTGGAACTGCTCCCATTTTGGGGGTGGTGGACGAGGAGGCGGGGGCCCTTTTTTCTTTTTTACCTCACCGACACATACTCCATTCTCATCCAGGTCGCTAAGAGTGGACGCACGCATTCTGCTGACATTGGTGTTTGAAATCTGATTATGAAAATTTTGTGTCTCCATGCGAATGTCGTTCTCTGACATAGCACGGTTTTTAAGGGGTGAAAAAAGATGCTCCTCGATGCAGCCACCTTGACCCATGAAGTTCAGAACAACAGCACATTCTTCTGTCTTGGAGGCTATTTTACACTTTGAGTAGTCCCTGTGGAATAAGAAATGTTATGCTATACTTCTTCTAAGTAAAGGTTTGTCATATGTACAGTATACAAGTAAAGAATGCATAAAATAGGGGCAATAACAGCATATACAGATGAAACTAATATATTATATAGACTCATTACATGCAAAGTGAGATATTTCAAGCCCTTTGTTATAATTTTGATAATTATGGCTTACAGCTTATGAAAAACCCAAATTCAAAATTAGAAAATTGTGAAAACGTTTTCATACCTCTCTGTCAGGCTGTAGTTTCTGTTTAGTTTTTTTGTTTGTTCCTGTCCCCGCACAGGCTGGGCCTGTAAAATACATTTGCCATCTATTTAAAATATAGGTGTATTTTGAAAAAAGTATTTAACAGAAAAAATGTACAAATATTTTAAACAAATAAATGGAAAAGGTGAATACACAAACACATATACACATACATATACACATGTATATACACATATCAATGTACATATGTACCCTCATACGGGCAATCGGGCATAAAATATACACATATATAAAAACACATTGATTCTACACATACGCCTATAAACATACCTACACATGTACATGTATGTACATATTCCCACACATATATAAATAAATATAAACAGTCAGATATATTATTTTGATAGATGCTGTTTTACATATAATTTAAATGTATTGATGTAGTACAGTAGAGTTGATAATGTTTTTACCTAACCCTATTTGCATTATTCTAACTCCAAAGAAAAACTAAATTGGTAAAGCAATAAAATGGTGATTTATGTAACTTTATACCTTTTCACCAATCTGTTATTTAGGATATCTGAAACAACCCGCTATAGGTGAACCCTGGCATTTAAACGCCTCTCTCAAAAGGGTTTAAATAACATGCTCAATTGTACAATAGAAAAGCAAGAGTGCTCTATGTAACCAAACAAATACTGGTTTACCACTGTTGTGCCAACCATCTAGAGCCCAGTTTTTTAAAAGCACACAAAGTGTAAAATAAATATAAGGGTTAGATATCCAAAAGTTCCTTCCTTGTGAATAGTATCTCTGATTCTCATCTAGAGTAGGGGCTTGATTCCACCACAACCAGGAAAATCCCTCTTGAATTTACCTCAATTTGCCCTCAAGGATTAATAAAGTTTGTCTATCTAAATACTGAAGGAATAATAATGGCTCAGAGATCAGTTGAGCATTAATTCCTGTTTTAAGATGAAACTTTTAAAATGCTTTTCAAAACCAAAGGACATGTATTAAAAATAGTGACTGTTGACACATATTCAATACATATTCAATCTTCCTGTTGTTTTAGAGCCGATTTATGATTTGTATACAGTTCTGGCCAACATTTAGCCTTTTGAGACTCTGAGGAAGGCCAGTTTCAATATATACTGATCTGTATGAATGCTAATATTAAAATAAGTCTGCACTGAGGACTGAAAACAACGGTCTCATTCCCATCTACATGGCACTATACCAAAGAGTCTTAAAATAACAGCTCAAGTAGAGTATAAACGGTTTCATTCTTATTCAGTTCTAACAGTGTGCATATAAATCAATGCACAAAGAAGACACATAATCTTTTACAGATAACATAAAAGTATCAATCTGGCTCAGTGCATTTTTAAATAAAGGCTCAGCAGGAACTAAACCACAATTTCCATCCCATATGCAATAAGACTATTTTCAATTCAAAGCTATAACAGAAATCAAACGTTCAACATGTCTTTGTAAGGACTCATCTTTTAGCTCATAGAAGCCTAGAACTGTAAATAACCACAATAAAGAAAGCAAATCACACCCTCTTTCAGCAAAGTTTGATTTCCATCAGGCTAGTATTCATTATAAGCACATATACAGGCTATTCATTATGAATTTATGAGGTTGTTATTTGACAGTGAACTGCAGGAGGAAAGCTTTACTCTTACTTGGATAAATAATTTAAAAGCAATGTGTCGTGTGCCATGTCTATTCCATATATAGTGCATACTATGACATTTACATCCATAAGGTATCCCCCAATACCTGTAAATCCTTCTATGTAACTTTAATTAGTAAGGTAAATGGGAAAACCACATCATCACTGATTTAAAGCTGCAGTCCATAGCTTTTTTTGGGTTAAAAATTATCCAAAATACATATTTGAGAAAATACATAACCAGCCAGTGTTCAAAACTATCTGCTTGCCTTAGCTCGATTCAAAGCGGTAAGCTTGTAATAATGTTTTTAATTCATTTCCAGTGGTACTGGTGGATTTCCGCGGGAGATTCGAGCATGTCTTTGCGTCATTACGTCACATCTGTACACATAAAGAATGAGTCTCGGCTAGTAGGCTATGAGTGTGAGGATGTTGGAGGTGGAGATTTATAGCCTTTTCTCACAGCACTTGATATAATTAAACTTATCAATTTGATGGCGGATCCAGAAAGGTTCAAACGACAATCACCAGTGACAACAGATTCACCCGCTGTAAAATGCAAAAGACTTCGTTCGGACTTCAGAGTGGCTACAGAAAAAAAGAGACTGCAACCGGCCCATGCGAAAACAAGGATACATATCGGAAGGACATTACATGTAGTCACGCAATGCTTGCTTGCGTTGTTAACATTAACAATTTGAGAACAAAGTATAATTTGCACGGTTTTGCGTGATATGATAACTTAAAAGCGATTGTTAGATTTAATCAGCGCGATTTACTGCAATGTCAGAACCAGAACAAAAGTGGATGTTTCTTACTAGTTCAGATGACATTCGGTGAAAATTATTATGTTGGTCATACTTCCAAAAAGAATAATCTGTGATTCTGAATGCCAGTCTCCACATCGGCGCGGTGACTGACAGCTGCACACACTCTCCTCAAACATTGTGTTCTTCCGCGCTGTGCCGTGGTGAGGGTGTTGAAGTACAACTCACGTAAAGTTGATAATTCCGCGAATGACTGCAATTGCAGATTTCGAACAGAGATGGCGACAAAGAGGAAAAACGCCGGACTGCAGCTTTAATGTATTGCAATGCTAGTTAATGTTGTTAATGACAGTATTACTCAGAAATTCTGGCTTTTTTATATTAGTGGTTCCCTGGGTTGGCTGAGAGCCTCGATCAGAAATACTTGACAATCCCTTTTTAAGACAATGGATAATGCTGAATTCCCAGTCTTACCTCAGTTGGGGTGTAGCTCCTGGCCCTGTAGGGTGAATTTACGTGGTAGCCGTCATACTGATTGTGCTGGGTGGTCACTGGGTGGAACGCTGAGCAAGGCTTTTGGATGTTAGTGGTAGTGTTGCTATAGAAATGCTCAGAGGACTGCAGGGAGGAAGGAACCTGAGGTGTGGGCGGCTGCTTCCGATAGGCGTCATGAGATAAAGACTGAGGAACTGTGTCACTGCTTATATTGTGTTCAGAGCGAACAGTTTCTCTCCTGGACTCCCATTCTTGTTCTCTCTGTAGCAGCCTCTGCCTCTCCTCCCAGTCCTTCACCATTTGTTTCTCTTTTTCCCTCTCTTTCCTTAATCTTTCCTTCTCCCTCTCTTGTTCTCTAAGCTTCTCTTGCTCCTTAACTTTCTCCTGCTCTCTTTGTTTCTCCTGCTCTCTCTGCATCTGTCTCTCCATCATTTTTTCTTGGTCTTGTTGGGAACTCATAAACGGTCTCCCAGTGTCCAGTGAGTTGACATATGGCACATCTTGATACGAAAACCTTCTCCGGCCCAGGTTAGAGGCCATCTCAATAGGTTCAGGTGAGGATGGATGGTTCGGCCTACACGGCTTGTCTAGTCTCTGATTTCGACTTGTCAGGCTTGATAAGTTTGTTACAGACTGACTCAACTTCCTGCTAGTCTCCTCAAAAAACCTCCTGCGGTCTGCAAAGGGAGGGATGTCACACTCGTCTGATCGACCTAAACGGCCGCTGGAGGAACTTGTCCTCCCTCTAGTCGATACCATTTTTCCAGACCACATCTGTCCAGTAGCCTCATTTCTCTTACTCTCAGAGGGCTCAGTTTCTGGTTGAAGCTTGCGTTCTGGTGTCCAACGCCATCGCCGTGGTTTACCTGCAGGTGCTATCTCCTCCACCACATGCACATAAACTTGTCTGGCCTGTTGAGGGATCTGAGTTTGGGTCTGAGATGACTGGAAGTCCACAACCCTGGTGCTGGAATGTTCCTCAGCTTGTGTAGTATCAAGAACTTGTTGAGGTATATGTTTGAATATTTGCACAGAGGAAGTGGGCGGTTTGGTAAGAGGTCTTGGGAGGGTTTGGGGTCTGGGTTGATGGTACTCTGGAGGAGCTACTGCCTCTGTGTTGAGATCTGCAACCTCTTCTTCCACGGTCTCTTCACCACAAGGGTTTCTACTCTTCTGCAGCTGAGCCTTCTTCCTCTGGATCTCATTTCTAAGGTTGGTGGCAAAACGGTCACTTCTGCGACGTGACTTGGAGCTACGTAACTGCCGTTTCTGCGACTGCTTTGTAGCATTGCCATTGTCCTCCATTACTTTTCCTCCATTCTCATTTAAGTGAGTGTCCACACCTACCGAACCAATGTTCTTCTCAATGGTCTGAGAGTTAGTGGTGGAGAATCCATTCCCCGTGGGATTTACAGGATTCCCCCACAGATTCTGTCCAGAATCAAGAGGTTCCTCCTCTACCCTGGGATCCTCAAGTTCGGAAGTTGCCACCGAACCAGGCGTGGAACATCGGCTTGCTTCCCACTTGCCCTGAGACTTATTTGGACTAGTATCGCTCAGATAAAGAGGAGACTGTGACCACAGGCAAGTTGGAGATGCACAATGATCACTTTTGTCGCCAGAAATATCCATCATACACAGCTGAGAAGCTAGAAGTTTCTCAGGTGCACTGTGTCTGTGCATTGCTGACTGGAGATTATGTTCTGGTTGGAGTTGGCTTTCAATGTTCTCATCCATATTCCTTTGTGAAAAGGGACTCAGAGGAGGTGAAGGTGCCACCACAGATTTTGAAGAGTTCTCAAAGTCACTTGCTTTGCTATCTCTCTGAGAGTTTAAGGTATAATAAGTTCCAGTGGTGCACCCTTTACATTCTTGCTCATTGTCTTGTGTTCCATTCAAATAAACATTGCCTGTCAAAACTTCCTGGACTTGGGGTTGATCTTTAACTATGCAGCTGGTTACACTTGGGATGCCTACAGGAGCAGACACACAGCGTTTATCTGTTGGTTGGCCTCTAGTAGCCCTAAAGCTGTCCTTCCTCATGGGTGGCTGCGGTGGTGCACAGTGTTCCTCCTCGCAGCTATAGGACGACGGTCGGACTTTAGCTGCAGTTCTGTCAGACAGTATCTTGGAGCGTTGATGTTCTTCCTGCTGGTTTCCATGTCCACTGGGGGCAGAATGTTGGCCTCCGTCTGGATACCTGCAGGAAGAACCCAGACCCTGGAGGATGTTGTCCATGGAGTTGATCTCCTCAGGCTTGACAGGAACAGTGTAATCAGATGTGTTTGAGCTGGCTGAGAATGAGCTGTAAGCAGAGTCACGTTTGTTGTTGAAGATGACAGGATCAATGGGAGAGAGCTGACTGTCATAGTAACCCTGGTTGGGAGGATTCTCCAGACTCTCCATACTTCCTATTGAGCTGCTGCGGTCTGTGCTGTAGTGCCTGGAGATATGGCCCCACTGCATGGACAGCTCACTGCACAATGAAACAGAAGTGAACCAAGTTAGATAATGTGACAATCACCATAAGTATTTCAAAGATTGCCTACAAAAAGTAACGATGTACACTATTCAAAGCCAGCTTGAAATATCAGTATCAAATAATATCTGTATGTGCCAACTATACGTTTCAATTTCAGATTTTTCTTCTTTTTTTACAGATATTTTAATTTGATAATTATGTACGCATTTTCATTCTGTTACAGGTGTTGTAATTAGGTTTCACAGTCTCCTCAGCAAAACACTGAGGAACAAATCCCCCAAAACAAACATTACAGTTGAAGTTCAAAGTTAAAGATTAGTCCCTTAAGTCAATGCTGTGTTTTGTACTACAGGCTTTTTTTGTGTTTTGTGTGTGTTTTTGGTCACTCTACTGGTGATCTGTGAAGAATGTCTGAGTCATATGTCTGAAAATAGTGGTGGCATCCGGTGAGCCACATGTTGACATAAGATGTGAGATCACCAGCTTCCTCTTTGATTGTTTTCCTTGTGAAATTTGCTGGAAGCAAAATTCCCTAATTCAACAATGAGATTTATCTCTCTCCCTCTCGCACAGACACAAAGATCTGTTTAAGCTATTAGTAGTTTAATGGAAATGTTTCAAAAGGTGTCTAAATTAATGTAAATCACTGAAATGAAGGGAAAGAATGGTCATACAGATTAAAGTATGTTTACTTGAATACATCATCTGTATAATAGTTATATATACCAACCTGTTGTCACCTCCAGAGTGCCATGGTACACTGAGAGGTGTGAAGTGGAGCTGCATAGCCGAGGGGCCATCTGAGGGATCACCAGTGCCCGTAGTGCAGGGTGCCTCTGACAGCTTTGCCAGGTGCCAAGAGTGGGGACGGATCACTGGCACACTGCGCCTGCTCGAAGAACAGAGATATAAGCGAACACAAAGTCAGTAAGAACTGTATAGACTGAACAGTGTAAGAAGTATAACATCACTCTAATATTCCCAAGTACCAATTACTGACTAAAAGAAACCCCAATCTGGAAACCACAGCATTCAAGAATGAAGAAAAGACCCTATACTCCCAAAGCAGTGTCAGTCTTGACAAACACATACAGGAATCAAGGGAAATCTGTTTGACTTCACCATCTGGAACTCTTTCATATCTGCCGTCCACTGGATTACTGAAATGGCTGATTGAGGTTCTTTCTAAGACATCTACAGTAAATAAACGGCCAATTAATTTATAAAGTAGCAGCATTAATGGAACAAGGCCCAGATTCCAGGTACATCCCATCAGTTCCACTGACAGGAGTACAGTATTTACAAACATTCCAGATGGCAATAATGATCCAGAGGGAACAATGGTTTTTAAGAGCTTATTATTCAACTAATAATAATTTTAGTTTTTGCACGAGAGGCTAGAAAAGAATAGAAGCAAGTGAGAAATATCCAAAAATGCAATATGTAAGGAACAACAATCTTTTGGTATAACACACAGGACAGGAGACATTATACACTACAATTCAAAAGTTTGGGGTCTCTTATGCTTACCAAGGCTGCATTTATTTAATTAAAAATACAGTAAAAACAGCAATACTGTGAAATATTTATTTTTACATTTAAAATAGCCTAACTGGTTTATATTTGAATACATTTTAAAATGTCATTTATTCCTGTGATGCAAAGCTGAATTTTCAGCATCATGACTCCAGTCTTCAGTGTCACATGATCCTTCAGAAATAATTTTAATATGCTGATGTGCTGATCAAGAAACATTTCTTATTATTATCAATGTTGAAATCCATTGTGCTGCTTAATATGTTTGTGGAAACGGATTATTTTTTTCAGGTTTAGATGACTTAAAAAGAAAGTTTAAAAAACAGCATTTAATGGAAATATAAATCTTATGAAACATTATAAATGTTTTTACTGTCACTTCTGACAAATTTAAGTCCAAACTAAATCCAAACATCTTACTGACCTTAAAACACTTGTGAAACAAAGTGATATCTGCTATTTAATAGCAGTTTTCAGAGTGAGGTAAACAAGCAGAAGAATATAATACAACTCTAATACAACAAATTAAACAAATGGATACACATTAAAAACACACACCTATTACCACACAAGCAAATATGACATTTAGTAAACAGAGAATACTTTTTTTTTTATTAAAGCATAAACCCTGAGGCACATCAAAATGTAAATATGTCTCTTTCAGAAACCTATAAACAATAAATGTAATTAACATTTCATACCAATTAACGTTTTTGCCAAAAAACTTTTGCAATCTCAGGATGTTCAAGTTTTCACAAGACAGCTCGTAGCTATATTCGCATTGTCATCCTCGTCCAATTAACACTGTTGATCAAACACATAACACCAGCTGATCTGATTCTCCATACAGCTATCTAAAGGAAAAACTTAAACACAGAAAAGATAACTTTTTGTGTAAATTAATTTATGACTGAAATTCGGTAGACTATGATCGTCCTGAGATGGAGTTTTGGCTCAATATGTTCAGATTCACACAAAACATAAAACTACCAAAGCAATCCAAAATTTACAAAAAAAACCCAACCAAACCAAAACCAAACTCTGGAACCATTTTTCTCAGTTTCACTGTTGGTGTAGTTACTGCATTTGCCTTAGCACGGCAGTACTGTTCCAGTGAAATGCACCAAACAGAAACAGGCTAACCAGGTTGAAATTAGTGCTGGTTTGACTCCCACTTGAGGTTTCCTGTGCAATATGAAACTTATTTAGATACTCACAGCACTTGACACAACTCCAGATGTTCTCACAGTAAGACAAATATCTGAGATGAATCCAATCCAAGACTTTTCAGCAACAGGTTCAAGATGAAGTTCAAGTTTAAACCATCAATAGACGTCTCGTGTCAAAGGACAACCCTAAGGTCTGTGTCTGCTGTGAGTGGTCAGTCTTTATCAGGACCCTAACGACTTCAGCGCTCACATGAGTGAAGGTTGGTGGTCATTTAGCTGTAATGAAGCAGCCAGAGGCTCTGACCAGATTCCTAGTCCAGGAAAAAATTAACAGACAAACACTCCCCCCCACTTCCCCTCTCAAACAGCAGCTCTCTCTCTCTCTCTCTCTCTCTCTCTCTCTCTCTCTCTCTCTCTCTCTCTCTCTCTCTCTCTCTCTCTCTCTCTCTCTCTCTCTCTCTCTCTCTCTCTCTCTCTCTCTCTCTCTCTCTCTCTCTCTCTCTCTCTCTCTCTCTCTCAATATTTCAAGTCACAACTGAAGACCAAACATTCAGTCCACTAAACAGCATATTCTCTCTCTCGCTCACATACACATACATAGCCTCCCACCCACTCTCTCTAATGACATTAGAGAGAGAGGAAGCGGTGCTCAGACGGAGAGGAAACTATGTTTGGGGGAGATAAAGCGGCAAGCCACTGCTAAAATAATACCTAGCATTCTCTCCTATTATTGTTTGAATGGGGGAAAAATGTGAGGGCCGCTTCCTGTCTCCCTGGGAGAGCAGTCAATTTCGGCCAGCAGTGGTGAGAGAGTGAGGGGAGGTAGGTAGAGAGAGAGAGAGAGAGAGAGAGAGAGAGAGAGAGAGAGAGAGAGAGAGAGAGAGAGAGAGAGAGAGAGAGAGAGAGAGAGAGAGAGAGAGAGAGAGAGAGAGAGAGAGAGAGAGAGAGAGAGAGAGAGAGAGAGAGAGAATAAAATGAAATTGAACTCATATCAGCTGTGCTTAGTAAACAGCTTTTCCTGCTCAAATCAAAAGGGCTGATGAAAGTCAATTGGGGCCAGTCTGATTAACAACTACAACACTGACAATAAAAGAAAAACCCAACATTCATGTGTAGGACAAATTATAATGGAGCACAACCTCCCACTAATGGGCTCTTCAGTTGAATTGTTAAGACAGTGTCATTCTTAAAGGGATAGTTCAGCCAAAGAGTTAAATTCTTTTTTGTTCACAACATATTGTACCAAATCTGAATGAGTAGATAGAAGAATGTTGCCCATTGACAAAACACTGAGGGAAAAAACACTGAAATATTTCTCAGAAGAAAGAAAGTCATACAGGTTTGGAACATGGACATGTTTTAATAACTGCTTGTCCATCTGTGGAAATGATCCGCACTGCTTAAATCTTCTGAAACACACGTTTCTCTCTGCAAATAATGCTCTTCACTGCACTAGTTAAAATGTTTGAAGTCACTTTTTGGCATTTGTAACAATTTTCCACAGACACCCCAAACCTAAACATGAGGAGTGAAAGTTTCTATGCCTGTACAAAGTCATGAATGTTTAATAATGTAAGGATCAAGGCAATTTATGAATGGTTGTCTGTTGCTAAGCAACTTGGGTTAATGTTATAGCACCACATTAGGGCTTTTCACACTGCATTTAACCCACACCACATTGTGGTGCCAAACTTGTACAGTGTGAAATGATGCAGTGTTAGAATGTTACAGCTTGATGCTTAGCAACAGACAACCAATTGCGTCCTCATATTTGCGTGCTTTGGACAGTTACGAAAACACAGCACATTGTATATCTATCTATCTATCTATCTATCTATCTATCTATCTATCTATCTATCTATAAATTACAGGAACGTCTGTCTGTCTGTGTGTGTGTCTGTCTGTCTGTTGATCGCATATCTCTCGAACCGTTAGTCCGATGGATTTCAAACTTGACAGGTGTCTTGCTAAGGGCACAAGTAAGTGCAGTGCCGAGTTTGACGTTGGATTAGAAATGCAAAAGATATCGTTAAATAGTGCCAAGTTTGACGTTGTTTGGATTAGAAATGCAAAAGATATTGTTAAATATATCGGTAAAAGAAGCACACATTGAAGTTGTGGTTTAAAAATAAGCATTCTGACATTAGAGGGTTGTGGTTTAAAAATAAATATTCTGACATAAACACTGTCAGCTAAACATTAAGTCAGCTACACTGTTTACTTCTGAATATTGTAGTTATTCAGAAGTAGTTAGTTGTCAGTAGTTAGTTATATATGTAGTTAAATTTCCATATTTATTGTATGTCATTATGTCAGTAAACGTCTGTCTGTGTGTCTGTTATTCACATATCTCGGTAAAAGCAGCACACATTGAAGATGTTTAGAAGGTTGTGGTTTAAAAATAAACATTCTGACATTAGAGGGTTGTGGTTTAAAAATATCTGAATATTTTATTTTATTCACGGGCATTATTTGTAGTAGCCTATTCACAAACTGTTTGCTCAAGCGTAGCGTTTTCTCGGAGTTCACTGTGTAGCTGCTCCAGCCAAGGTCTGAACCTACCCTGAATCGTCGCGCTTATTCATTTGTGGATGTTAACTGAATCTGTAAATCAGCTACTCTGTTTAAATCTGAATATTATATTTTATTCTGGTGCGCTTAAAGTAACAACAGGTAACTTTTCAGCCTTCATAATATATTTCCAAGTCTCTTGTGATGGTACATCGACTTACAATAGGTTGAATGACACGTCTGCCATAGCCTGACGGGGTCTGTAGCGTTTTTAATCGTACTTTTAAACTTCGGGTTTCGGGTAGTAACCGGCGAACAAAGAGAACTACAAAATTCGACTGCTTTACGGCATATACGTCACTTCCACCACCACCCCCACTTCCTTAAAATCGGACTTGCGAGCCAAATGTTACAGTCATGGCCGAAGCAGCACAGAAAAACAAGACAGCAAAGGTTTTATCGGAGCAAAGCAAAAAGAGAAAAAGAGAGTGATCGCGTTAAAGGCAGAACGAGGATCAACATTGCAGAGCTGCCAACTCTCACGCATTGGCCGTGAGACACCCGCATTTAATTGGTTTCACACGCTCACACGCCACACCCCCGGTTTCTCACGCTAAATTGTCAACCCGGTCGGTCAAATGCCTGAAAGATGAGTTTATCTATAGATCTCTACCTGTTGAGCCACTCGTGATCGACAAGTTATACCGCAAATTAGTTCAAATCTCCCGGAATCTAGAGCGAGCGCGCACGCGAGACAGAGACTGTGCTCCAACGCGCGCGGACGGCAGAGAGAGAAAGCGAGCGAGAGACCTTGCGTGTGCAGGGAGCATCGAACCCCCCATCGAAAAAAGAATGCCTCTCTCTAACCTCTCTAATTCGCTAGAGTAGTAGCGAATTATCAATCCGGTAGCTAGTAAACGATATTCTAGTTTTTGATGGTTAGCTATCGCTAGTATTCTCGTTCTGATTTGAACTTTGCAATCGATGAAATGCAAATAGCAAATGTTTGACCTAAAAAGTGTAGTCTACTCAACATGTACAAAGAAAGGAGGAAGATTATTAATAAAATCATATTTTAGGATACCTAACATGTCTGTGATATTTGTTTATTTGTCTTGCCTCAAGCTATAATGCAAATCGATTTGTAAAATTTGCAGATTCATTTATGGTAGCTTGATATTATAATATTGACGATATATGGTTATTATCAACCACTCAAACATTGCATTGAAGTATCATATAGATTCAGTAAAACGGTAACCAATAGACTAGGCTACTATAATGACGCTGGCTTGTAAACGTGAGCATCGCGATCATTTGTCGTTAGAAAAAAAAAATAAAACCCATGAAATTATATTCATATGACATGCTGAAATATATGCCACTGTACCTGGGATGAAGACATTTCACACGCGATGCAAGCAGAACACCTGCATGTGACCTCCTCCTACAGTGTTCAGGGCTATCATGGTTGTCAACAAATGCACGTGCATGTAGGATGACAGTTTACGACAGTAGTAGAGGACAATACTGTTTCCCAACTGTAGGGGGAGCCCGAGAGCAAAAAACGACCTGTTGTTACTTTAACATTATCGTTTTCTCAGAGTTTAGACTGTGTAATAGTAGCCTAGGCTATTCAGCAACTCTAACATGCCAAACCAACAATTACTAAAAACACACAAAAACAGATTTTGCATGGGCATTGCACTAGTAACCTCTAAATTCTGTGTTTGAGAGGAAAAATGCTGACAGAAAACATGACAATTTAAGTGAAGAAGAGACCATTTTATTCTTATTTATATTATATTCCGAAAAGTCCATTCAGTATAATTCGAAAGTACAGTCAGCAATACGAGGAGGCGCAATGCTAGAGCTTTTATCTAAACAGGTCACATGCTGCGTTCATCCAATCAATGACACTGACACCGTGAATATGCAAATAAGAACGTTAACCCAGGGTTTAGGAATATTCAATGTGAAGCATCAGTTTATGAATAACCAGGATTAATTGTAAACCCACGGGTAAATTATGACCAGTGTGAAACTTGAAGCAAGATAACCCAGGGTTTAGAATGACCCAGGGTTACATATTTCATGTGTGAAAACCCCTAGTGTCACTCTGTATTACTGAATCCCGATTTGCATACTATCAATCCTAAATGGTATTCGAAATTAGCATTATTGCATCCAAAATTGTAAGTTTAAGTTAAAATGGTACCAAAGGTAGTACTCGGATGGTCTATTATTTCCGGTGGAAATTTGATGTGCAGATCCATGCACACTTTACCAACTAATGTTAACTACAACCCATTGCGCTTTTGAGGTTTTGGTTCAGAACTACAATAAAAAATTATTCT
This sequence comes from Rhinichthys klamathensis goyatoka, assembly GCF_029890125.1. NCBI lineage: Eukaryota > Metazoa > Chordata > Actinopteri > Cypriniformes > Leuciscidae > Rhinichthys > Rhinichthys klamathensis. The sequence goes on along the minus strand of NW_026606794.1, from coordinate 870,790 downwards.
GCTACACACCCAAAAGTATGTACTTTTTCTTCACAAAAAGTGTACGTTGTTTTAGGCCATAGAAGAAGGCGAATTGGGAGACAGCATAGATCTTTGACAACACAAATTTGAGGTTAGCACTGCACAGGAGTGTGGAACTTTACCTAAAATTAGCCTTACCTCTGGGTTTAAAAACACATCAACCCAGGGTTAAGCCCTTATGTGACACCAAGTCAAACCATTATGGTTAGCTATAGAGTTTAACTTTAAAATGTTTTATAGGAACTAGGATTGTGTGTGGTAGCAAAGAAGGGTAATTACACTGGTTATTGTAAGAAACATTGGTGACACGCACATGAGTCAGTATACTGTATGCTATGTTCTAGTCAAAGATCCTTCCTCTCTCTTTTGTTTTCACAACCAACACAGTTCGTTAGAAGCCCTCTCTCTCTCTCTCTTATTGTAGGGAATACATAAATTACCACGCCCATATCCAAGTATATGTTCATGTTCAAGAATAATACACTGATCAAGAATATAGCATTTCTATAGCGATTTGCACAGATTGTAATTGAGATCTGGGAACACTACTTCTGCTAGGATCCAGCTGATCAACGGTTACAAAAAAGAAAACTAAATCATATCAGTCTGTTTCAATTTCTTTGTACTAACAAAGTACAAAGTTTCATGGTACTACTATGCATTTTTAAACATTGCACCATGTTTAATACATTTGTATATCTATATCCCTAAATTAATGGACATTAGACCTCAAATTAGCTATTAGCTAATGTAGATATTAGCCAATGTTGCATGAAATTACTGTATATGCAACAATTTCATTCTGTATTGTCCCTGATAAATAAATAAACAAATAAATAAAAGCATGCATGCACACCCCTCTCCACTTTCAGTCGGTGCAATCATCATCATTTGTTTGCATGCTTCCCGAAAACAGCGAGCGAGACGCACAGGCTGCATTCCATTTAATCACCCAGGCTTTTACAAGTACGGGCACAACGAAAAGCCCGGTCCAGGAAGGGAGCAGTCAAGAGTTGGGCTCTCCAGCACAATAGCATGTTTGTTGTTTTGGATTCTCTTTCACTCTGATTTTAAAGTATTTTTCAAGGGGAAAGAAAGCATGCAAAAATGCATCGCAGCCTAGAAACTTATCAGCCACATCAAACCCTTCCTAACTATTTTGGACAGAAACAAAATAGCAGAGAGATGTGCCAAGTCATGACCCAGGTAGCCTTTCAATCACAAGAGCATTAAGTGAATGAATAAAAGTGTGGGAGACTGCAGACTCAATAACAAACCGTTCTAAACAAACTAAAATAACAGATGTTAAAACAGATGCAGAGCAATTCACAAGGCTTCACAGTCTACACTCATGTTAACACCGCAATTCGTTTACTCTTTCCCTGGCAACTGAACAGAGGTTAATTCAACTGATGGCCTACATCTTGTCCACATGTCCAGTATATCAGAGTTATACCACAGAACGTTTTTACTATGAGAGAAGGTGGACTACGGCGCAGAACCCTAGGCTACTTGACCTATTAATAAAAAAAGAAGCCATTTCGATGTACGGCACGCAGTCCTACCGTAATGCAATCCAAAAGATGAACCCACACAAGAAGTACTGTCTGGATTGATCACTTGACATATTCCAGGAAAAGGAGCATGCCTTTGTCCATTACCACTAAAATATAAATCTGTCATAAAAACTCTAGATGGCAGAGGCTGATAGGTCCTTAACTCAATCTGCTTGCAATCACATCATTCTCTCTATTGAACAGCTGATTGGTTCCTGCTGTATCAGAAGTCAATAAGCTTGCTGCTCAACCTTCAAATACTTGGTCAGCATATATTGTAGCAGTTGCAGCGCGCTTTCAGAAACCCTCCACCTTCCCAAGCTCCACCTGTATAGATCTGCAACGGGTAATTCATGTAGGCTATATTGTGCAGCAGAAGCATGAAGTGTTATCAAAAATATTGATATTTTGAAATGTATCGATTCGATACATATTGAAATATCAATATCGATACTGAAATATCTGAAATGGTTCCAATAGTCCTTTTCTGCAGTATCGATACACTGATAACAGCTGCGCGTTCTCACACTCTCATTCTCTCCGATAGAGAATTGACATTTTGACACACACACCACCTCATTCACTCGTCTCCTTCGCTCTAGTTGAATAGTGCTGGTATTGCGCATCATTTTAGTAATTTGCGCAGGTTTCGCGCTTACACCAAAAGTGCGAGCTAGAGGTCTTCACGGGTCCACTTGGATCCGAAAACCCGAGGTCCGACCCGAGCGGGTTCGGGTCCAAAACTCCGACGAGTGTCTCGGACACGGGTCGGGTTCGGTATTAGTGGCCTCGGGTCTCGGGTAATTTAAAATAAATATGCCTTTTCCAAATGGACCCGAGAAGACCCGAAATCTTTTAAACTATGTTGGGCATTTAAGAAAATTGCAGTATTTAAAACAACTCTATGACACCATTATCTCACTTTTTCTAAGTGAGAGAGCGAATCCGCGCTTAACGTGCAAATGGGCTATAAGCATAAGCACGGTTGCCTCCGCATTTATTTACTCAGTTGCTCGCTCCACATAAACCAACCCCTCCCTTTGCCAAGAAGAACTAGTGCGCCATCATGTGGATGGATGTTTGACTAAATGCAAGTATTTGAATTGTCGTTTAGCCAGGCCTGTCAATCAATTTTAAAAATACGCGACACTGTCAGAAAAGCATGGAGGCTATAACAGAAAATGCGAAAAATGTCAGGGAATACGAATGGTGGTTCTAATCATCGTATGGACCGGTAAATAACATTATGCCAAATTTTATAGGACGTAATGGGTTACAGTGATGTGTGATTGACATTTTAGCACTTCAGCGCGTTTACACTTGCGCGTCTATGTTAAGTGCATTTTTGAGAAACGCAGGGCTGCAGGCTGTGCACAATGTAAATGCCGTTTACGTTCGGGTCCAGTCGGGTTCTAAAGGAAATGGCGTCAGGTCGGGTCGGACTCGGGTATAGTTTTATCGGGTCTGTCTCGGGTCGGGTTTTTCTTTAAAAAAAAATAATTTATGCACGTCGGGTTCGGGTAAGTAGTGATTCGGGTCGATTCGGGTCGGGTACAGTTTTTAGGACCCGAGAAGACCTCTAGTGCGAGCACTACTGATCTATACAAGTTTTCCTCTCATAAAGCCGCCTTACAGATTGTGACTTTTTTTTCCATGGCTTATTTAGCTTAAACGGTCAAATACTAGGGGTGGCACGGTTCACAAAACCCGCGGTTCGGTTTGTATCACGGTTTTAGGGTCACGGTTTTCGGTTCTCTACGGTTCTTGTTTTTCTTTTTTTTTTATTATCTTTAACACTCCAGAAATGTACTTCAGCATATGATAATATAGCTTAATTATCCACAATTTAGGATACAGTATTAAAAAAAAAGTTATATCATGCACAAACTGAATTTGACTTGACTATAAGCACATTATTGGGACCATCTCCGAGGAAAGCTAGGTGAGATTTTGATACAGCAAGAGAGAAGATATTGATGACATGCTTTTCGTTTATTTGGCAAAAAAAGGAGAATGTGTATCACTATCTCAACAGGAACGTATGTGCATTTTTAGCACACAAAGATTGAAATTAACTTGCATTTATCAAACTGCACTTTCCCACTTGCCATTTCTACACGTGACGTGACCTGCAGCACTCCATACTTCACCTTTACTGGCTTGTTCGACTTGAACCAGCGCTGCACAGAGCGATCGGTTTATGACATCAAAGAACCGCGAGAGTGATTGAAAAGCATACGGAGCCGTCGCTCTCGCGGTACTTTGATGTTATTCACCGATCGCTCTGTGCAGCGCCGGTTCAAGGCGAATTAGCCTCATATGTATGTCCACACGTCTTATTTCGCGCGAAAAGGAAACACACGTCTGAGGTCACATACGGGCACGAGGCTACATTGCGCATGCGTCGAACCGTGAGACGCACACACGCTCCGAATCGAGACAAGCGAACCGAACGGTTCGGGTGTTTTTTCATGTACCGTGCCACCCCTATCAAATACATAAAAAAGTCAAAATGCCGTCTTGCCGGGTATTCAGGTAAATACAGACAGTTTTGGAATGTAAATGTAAATAGTTGAGAGAAAAAGCATGTTGTGTAACAGTATATTGGATCCGTGCATAATCTCTTAAAGTGACAGCAGCTTAATAAACCTGGTGCTAAGAACAAAAGACAAAGAGAAAATTACTCACTGATCTTGTTTTGTAACTTTAATTGTAAGCATATGTTTTACATTTTTAAAATGAAAACTATCCAGTGTTATTTTACATTACTTTCATTTCTGTAGTAGTTTTTATCTGAATACGGTCAGACCCACCTGAAAAACTTAAAGGAGAACTCCGGTCAATTTTAACATTTTTTTGTACATATGGAGTGCTGTCAGTACAGACAAAAACGACAAAAATCGGTGTTGCCTACACCGTGTTATCCTCTTTTTAAAATTCGCACCCTGTTGACTTCAATGGGGCAAGTTCTAAACCTGCTTTTAGCCTCTTAACATCCTTGATTTGTCATTACAAGTGCACAGCCATGTGAGTGGTGTTATTAAGAGTGACCACGGTCAATCTGACTGCAGTAGATGTGCAAGATACTAATAAAAATGATGTTAATTCAGCCAGCCCACATACCTGTATTTACTTCCTGTTTTCGTTCGAAGTCCACAGTAGTCGATTGTCGAGTTCGCGCGCGCGATCATTAGTTATATTAGTTACCAATGATCGCGCGCGCGAACTCGACAATCGACTACTGTGGACTTCGACCGAAAACAGGAAGTAAATACAGGTCTGTGAGCTGGCTGAATTAACATCATTTTTATTAATATCTTGCACATCTACTGCAGTCAGATTGACCGTGGTCACTCTTAATAACACCACTCACATGGCTGTGCTCTTGTAATGACAAATCAAGGTTGTTAAGAGGCTAAAAGCAGGTTTAAAACTTGCCCCGTTTAAGTCAACAGGGTGCGAATTTTAAAAAGAGGATAACACGCTGTAGGCAACACCGATTTTTGTCGTTTTTGTCTGTACTGACAGCACTCCAAATTTACAAAATAATGAGCTCAATGTTAAAATTGACCGGAGTTCTCCTTTAAAGCCATGTTTATATAATTTCTCTTTATTCTATTGTATTTATTTGTGCCATCATTTGCAATTTGTTTATGTGTTCTTATTTTATTACTGACTGTTTACTTGCTCTTTTTCTGTAAATGTAGTTCAACTATTCAAATAAAGCCTTCCTGTGCTGTTTAAGCTTTTACAGCATAATTACCCTAATTATCTCTATGGCGGTATATATGGCAGTTTTCCCCGTGGTATCGAAAATGGTATTGAGATAGTATTTTCAAGGTATCGTATCGAAGTTGGAAATTCCAGTATTGTGACAACCAGGGTTTGAAATTAAGTTAACACCTGCCAAATGCGGATAAAAATGAACTGTGGCGGGTAACGCTGTAAAATCACTAGCTAATTTGGCGTTTTACTTAATGTTTACTCACTTTGCTGAAGAAGTTCGATTTAGCGCAAATACTCAACTCGTGAGTCATCGTGATATATTAAATACAGCGTATTGCGCAGAATCTGCGCATAACTGGCTTACTTGAACATGCCCGTCACTACGCAACAAATAACGGTGCGCTTATTCATTTGCATTGAAGCAATAGCGAAGATTATAAAGCATTTGGTTAATAGAAAAGACATTGTTATTTTCCAACATCCTACATTTTTTGTACTGTATTGATCTGTCCACATAAAATACATTTTTGGTGATGAGGATGAAAGAGGAGGGGAGGAGATGGCTGGATGACAGGATTTTGTTTGAATAAGAAATGAATGTATGAAATCCAAATTTTATTTTATATATATGCCTATATAAGCTGTAACGTAGTTAAAGGTATTGTAGGTAGGAATTTTATTTAAAAAAAGTTTTTCCAAATTTGTTTAAACTTTCTGTATATATCAATGCATACTTAAAATGTAAGTATAAAAACCGAGTGTCTGTAGACCTCTCACAACTGTTTTAAAGACAGCTCATTATTTCCATTCACTCCACCCCCTCCCTTCTGGGCTCCTTCCAAAGTCACGCCCCCAAAACACATGAACTCGCAACTCCGACCGCTGAGCTGAAGACGCATTGTTTACCTGAGACGAGCGGAGAGGAAGGAGCGCAGTGCATGTAGTGACATCATGTCAGAATCACATGTAATAAAAAAATCTAACTTTATCATTATGAAGATAAACAAATAAGATGTATTTTAGTACTCACTATCAAGCTAGCATGATATTGGTAATTAAAGTTTAAAATATATATTTATTGATTTGCTAACGAGCTATTTATCTATAAGGCAAAGCTAAAAACAGGTTGCATGATACACGTTTTTCCATTGCCATCATTTACACTGTGATGAAGATGAATTTCGTGTAACATTCATAACATATATGGTGTTCTGCATGTAAGAGTTTCCATGATGAAAGCATTGTTGACTCTGATGAGGACTATACTCCAGAGACAAGTACCGCATCGTCAGCTCGAGGACAGATCTGGGGTCGAGGGCGAAGCAGAGGAGGTCATCACAAGGCGTCATTTTTCAGCCCCTTGAGGTCTCTCAGTTCTCGCCATCGCTGGAAAGCCACGCCGATATTGACACGCGTTTTATTTCGTTGTTTATCCAAAGACTTTTTGTTCATTACCTTTTCTAGTAACGTTACTGTCTTCCTTTTTTTGCCTGGTTTGCCTTCGCGAACTGCATATGTGAATTTTGATTGGTCTTTCTCTGCCGTTGTTTTGCTATTCCTAGGTTCCGTGCCTCTTGAATTCCTCAAATCAAACGGGTACGCTGAAGTGGGCAGGTCCTGTGTGGCAAAAGGGTGGTTGCAATGGTTGCGAGAGAGTGACAGTCGCCTAAGCCAATCCTTTGTTTCGTCCCGAATGGAAATAATGAGCTGTGTTTAGTGCAGATTAAACGGTCTAGAGTCACTCGATTTTTATACTCTTTTTATCATAGTACTTACATTTTAATTATGCATTGATATATACAGAAAGGTTAAAAAAAATTGGGGAAAAGTTTTTTATAAAATTCCTACCTACAAAACCTTTAATTTGGTTCATTTTCTTTTGGCTAGTAGAAGTTCTGGATGGCCGGAAACTTAATTTAGTAGCCAAATTGGCTGGTGAGTGAAAAAGTTAATTTCAAACCCTGGTTACAACAGCAGCATGTCTTTCTTGCTCACAGCACCATCATGTATGTATTGGCAGTAGCAAGTCCCATACCTGCTCTGCAGTAGCAGCACTAATAACCAACAGCAGCAGCATAGCAGATCTATTCGGCCAAGATCAAACACATGAACATTGTCATACCCATTACCATGCCAAACAATGTTATTAAATTTAACATCTTTAGCAAATCTCAAAATGATTATCCATTTTTCATATTGTCGTCCAAGCATTCAAATATCGACTACCAATACATCCCTAATATATAAACATATACAGAAATCCGGCACATTTTCTTAACAAAAAATAGCACAGCAAGCCATAAACTAGAAATTCTGTGCATTCAAATTTGATCAAAAACATACAGTAACAGTATACAGTAACACCATACACTGAGGCTGGTATGTGGAAAGTTTTGGGAGTCTGAAAGGTCTTAAGAGTTTTGTTCTTAATATGTGGAAAGTCAGGAGGGGGGTGGTGGTCTTGGGAATGTAAGGAATGTCCATTGTTTTGGCATTGAGTCTCCTTTGTTCTTTCTAGTTCCTTAGCACAGCAGACAGGGTCTTACCGTGAAACTGCTTTTTCTTGAAGCTTCCTGAGTTTGCTGTCTCTGTCCTTCATAACTCTCCTCCACGGCCTCTCCAAACCACAAGATCATAAACTCATAGAGTGAAGTGCAACTGGGGTTTCTCCCAGAGAGACCAGGCAACCTTTGATAGATGATTACTGAAGTGGCTCTCCACACTTTATTTCCTCATGAGAGAAGTAGTGCTTACAGTTTTATATCAGCATTTGGCCAGTTTGCTTCTTACAGTAGATTACAGCCATTGGTTCCTGTAATGCGATTTGCACATGGCTAAAAGTATCATTTATTAACTGCTCTTTTTCTATTTAAACGCTGCAAGAAATGCTGAGACATGGGAAATTGGTAATGATTAAATGTAATGTGTGTAATACATCTATTTGAATTACACCCAATAATGTGAACACTGCGATTTCGAAATATTCCTGTTTGTTTGAGCAGCCCAACATGTACCTTTTAATTTCTGGCTCAACTAAAGTCACGAGTCACTCTGGGGTGGTTTAAAGGTATGGTTGAAAATTCGGTTTTCATTTACTCACAGTTGTTCCATACCCATATTACTGTCTTGTGTAGAACACAAAATAAGATATTTTGAGGAAAATTGGGTTCTAAACAACATCAAAATCCAAATATTCTGATTGAAAAAAAAATGGGAAATGACAATTGCAATTCCATTTTGGTACCACTGGCAGGTCAGAAATGACACACTGCACCTTTAAAATGTAAGCTGTTATGTATGGATAATCTATTGCAGTAGTTTTTTTTCTGGCATATGGTGTACAAATAATGTGCCAAATTCTGCCAATTGCTCAATAAATCCAGACGTATATGCCAAAGCAAGACAGCAACACTTCCCTTCCCTCACGTGGCTTTCCTGTAAAGACCTACCCTTCCTTTAAGTCTGAGCATGAGTGTGTGAATCTAAATATCTTAAACTTATACGCTCGCAGTCCAAATAAGGTCTGTGTTTCAGACTTGGCTAAAGTCAGGGACAAAATATGCATTTCAAAACAGTTCTTCCGCCCCTGACAATGGTTATTTGCTGTAAATAAACATCTCTGTCCCATGGTTCCCAGCTCAGCTCCTAAAGCTGCTATTACAGTCAGCATGTGTAACAGGAAGTGGGAGTTGGAACTAGGAGGAACCAGACATCCAGAAATTTTAGGAGCACACTGTTCTCTGTTGCAAGATGGGCACCACCACACTTGCAGGCAGAGCACATCAGGTTTATATAACATCAATAGACAAACTGTAGGCCTACTCTTTCAGTGTGTATAATACATTTTCATACTTTTAGTACTTAACTAAACAGGTACGCAACTCAAAAGTTGAAGACACAAACACTGAATTAATGTGTGCAATTCGGTAAATTTCGGTCCAATGGACAAAGTGCATCAAATCTGCATTCCAGACAGCTGCTGAAGAACAATAGAAAGTGTGTGTGCAGGAAAACAATACCGTGTGTCTCTGGACACGGCATACCACAAACATCCTTTAACTGTACAGCTCACCCTCCCATTCACAAAGAGAAGCCGGGGGACACAACAGCTCTAATCCAAAAATATAGATTAAAAATCTGTCATTACTGAAAAATATCAATAAAATTAGTTGTTTTATTTCAAACAGATTTCTTTACACCAGTAGTTCTCAACCAGAGGGGACCCAATAAGCTTTGATTTAATGATTTAAATTTAGTTATATTAACATAATCCTAATTAACAAAATAAAAAAATAAATGGTAACAATTTAGTTTAAGGTTCAATTCTCACTATTAACTAGTTGTTTATTAGCATGCATATGACTAGGATATTGGCTGTTTAATAGTACTTATAAAGCACATATAAATGCCTTATTCTGCATGACCATATTCTACATCCTTAATCCTACCCAATACATAGATATATAATTACACTATAACAATGACACCTTAAAAATAAAGTGTAACCCAACTACCTTACTAACTATTAATAAGTAATTTATTAAGGCAAAAGTCGTAGTTAATAGTTAGTTAATAGTGAGAATTGGACCCTTATCTAAAGTGTGACCAAATAAATATGTACAAAAAAGAAATTACATTAAATTAACAATATACTTGATTGTATATACTGATTTATTTTTATATATATACCACATGGCTGCTGAATGCTTGACTCTGATTGGTTGACAAACACTCTAAGGTGTGCAATTATTTTACACAATTAATTAAGTAGTTCCAGGTTTGATCAGTTATTTCCTTACAGCCAATGAACCAAAAACCCAAAAGACACTGGCAAAGCAAACAAATATGACTAACAATAGGATAATGACAAAAATGACAAACAATTTCCATGATTTTCCCACTACAGACACACACTTGCCCACAGACAGAAACACGCACACAGAAACTTGTTGTCAGCACTGCCCTGCGATTGACTGATAAAATAGTTTACAACTGAAAATTTACATGACATTTCTCAGTAGCGAGGTGGTAACGTCACTGTTTTTAAAGCAGTTAAATGTACAGCTTCACTATAGAGACGCTGCCATCAAACACTGTTGAGAGCTGCCCTCCCCCTCTCTCTCATTCTTTCTCTCAATAACTGCCTATCAATGGCTCAAGTCTCAGTTACTAGCTGGTATAAGTGTATTGAACTGTGCATTTTTATGCTTCTTAATATACTGTGCAGTTTTCTCTATCGTGGTGCTGCTGACTGAATAGTCATACATTCCTTGGACTTGAAATGGAGGTGGAAATGAGCCCTGCGTGATGCATGTGACCTCTACTGACGTCCAAAGATCCACAGACACAAACACACCATTACAAAAACCTCACACACACAGTCATACTTAAGCCCCTTCCTTTTAGCCATAAACCAGAAATTAAGATTCTCTTTTACACACACACACACACACACACATTCTCGATAATGCAGAAAGGTCAATAGTGTGTTTTTTGCTAAAGGTTAAAGGTGAGTAACAATGACTATGAAAATTCGGTAAAGCCATTTGAACGTCCTCACAATGCAGACACGATTTAAAACATGGCGGCAACGGCACTGATCTTCTTCAATGACACAGCAGTGCCTATGTTAGATTGATTGCCAAGCATGAATAAACATGCATTCTAACCAATCCAACCCATTAGCTTTATACAAAAACAGGCTGCATGCAAAAAGACAACATATATACAGCAAGTCTATCCGCATACAACAATCAAATCTGATTCCTTCAAGAGCCTCCGGCACAGTTCCACTGGTGTGACTAGGGATCAAACCCACAAATAGAAAACACACACACACACACACAGGGAGAGAGAGAGAGAGAGAATAGGATGTGCTGCCTAGAAAACCACAGCAAGAGAGAAACCGCAGGGTAATAACACAAAGACTGCAGCATTTCTGACTTGCAGCCAAATAAACGGATGTAAAAAGAAAAGGATTTTTTCCATCTCTACACTCCTCTCCGCTCCCTCACTCCTGATCCACTGACTCTGTGGCTAGCTTCTGCAGAGCTGGTGTTTGGATGGCTATCCTAAACCTGGAGGTTTAAAAGTTCAGATTTTTCTTTGGCTAAAAGCATGTTTATAGTCTGAGACTGTAATTCTAAATTCTCGTACCTTAAGTGCACTCAAGTAGTTTGTGTTTTGTTGTAAAAAAAACAAAATCTCATGAGAATTCTTGTGTTTTGAGAATCTTGTGAGTGAGGAGTTGGTGTTTGAGTATGAACAAAAATAAACAGCATATTGAATTGGTTTATTTACAACAGATAAGATAAATAGAGAATGTCAAGAGGTTAGATGATTGTCAAGAGGTTTGAGAATGAGGTTAAAGAATGATGAGAGATTATAAAATGAGGTCACAGAAGTTAAAGAGTATTGAAGCAAGAGAATGAGGTTATAAAAGTTAGAAACTGTTTAAAGGCTTTAGAATAAGGGTAATACAGGTTAAAGCATACTTAAGAGGTTCAAGCATGTGTTTATTAGGAATACATCAATAATACAATTCTAGCTGATACCAGTATGGTAGATATTAAAAATCAATTAAATTTAGTCTAAATAAAAAAAAAAAACATAATTATATTGAAAATTATAATGTACAGTATGAATAATGGATATTTAGAGATTTGCTAAAATGTTAGAAAAATTCTGTTAGATAACAGTATTTGTAATCTAAATGTAAAATTTAGAAATGTAAAAATGTAAATCTCTAATACCGGCAGGTAACTGATATCATACCAATATATTGTGAATCCCTAGATGTTATAGGATAATCAGGTTAGAGAATAAGCTTTCAAAAGTTATACCCTGTTGAGAGCCACAATGAAGTTCAAGGGATACCCCACACACAAATGTCTAGATGCCGTCCCAGATATATGACTTTCTTTCTTCAGATGAACACACAAAGATTTTTAGGAAAATATATATATATATATATATATATATATATATATATATATATATATATATATATATATGATGCCTATATAATTAAAGTGGATAGTATCCCAAAAATTTACACTTCAAAAACCACACAAAACAAACATGACGGTTATCCATACAACCCCAGTTGATGAATTAATATCTTTTGAAGTGAAAAAACCACAACTAATATTTAAAATTAAAACTATAAACCATCACTTCCGACCAACTGTCTTACGGCAAACAGAGAGATTAATTTTCTAAAAATAAGGTTTTTGTGATACTTTTTTATTGCATTTTCTTGAACACTTACACAACAATATAGAGAACATGTCTGTAACAACACATAAAAATAAGTTTTTTTAAAATTATAAACTGTTAAGAGGATATAAAATGGAGTTATACAAGTTACAAAATACTGAGAGGCTTCAGATTGATGTTAGAGAATGTGGTAACAGAATATTTAAACTAGAGAATGAGGTTATGAAAGCTTTATGAAAGTTTTTTTTTTTACTGAGACTGTTGGTGAAAAGAATGAAGAGAGGAGATTGTGGCTTTATTGAGTGGGAGGAAGGGAGGACAGTATAAATAAATGAGAGAGGAGAAAGAAGATGAAAGAGGGAGGAGTGTGGGACGTACACTCAGCTGTCTGGTAGCTACTAATGCAGTGAGGCCTCAACACACTGGAATGTGCTGGACTCAGCCGACTGGACGTCCAGTCCAGACTCAACAACAACACACAGCACTTCATTTACCCTGCACACATAAAGCTAGCAATAAAAGGTAAACATTTATCACCAACTGCATGTGAGTGCATCACTAAAATTCTTCAAATGTTTGCAAGTGTGCGCATGTGTTGGTTAGACACCTCAACTGCGCCTCTGCACACAGCCACAGTGAGGCACTATCACATGACACTTTGATTGTTCACATGCCTGGAACGGGAAAATCCCCTGTGGTCAGACTGAACAGACCAACACTGACCTGGATACAGCTCAAACATGTATGTCCTGATAACTAGGAGTAATATTGACATCAGAAGATCTGATTCTAGATCAGGCTACTGTGAGTGAGTCAAACAGGGTGTGTCAGTCAATTTTGTCTGTCATGGGTGACAAAACTCTCCTGTCTGCCAAACTCTGCTGATGTCAGCTTGCATCACACCAGCTAAAATAAACAACTGACACATAATCAGAGGCTACTGGTGGATTTAGCCACTGCGCAGATGCTCTCCCACAGAGAAACACTGCATATCCTGGTCACATCCTCTAGGTGTGATGATGTTTCAGAAGTCAAAATGTCAGGTTTACTGTGTGATCATGTTAGCATAATTTTATGCGCAAAGAAAGTGCATCGTATTTGATTGATAGTATAGTGAAGCTCGCACAGTAATCACTTGCAAACCACACAGTTCAAAGTGGCGAATTTGCATGAAATGACTGGATTTTGTCTACAAATATTCACCAATAAATGGTAAATGTGACCGCATATTAAGTTAGCTTATATGTGTGCATGTCCGAGTGTCTACATCAAAATGGCAATTTCACTATAAAGGTGCAATCGCATTAGTTCTGTTGGTCATCAACACACACAGCGAATTTGCATGACAAACTGAACCCAATGCAAAATCTATACAGGGATTTTTCCCCCTAATGCAAAATTCTTATCGTGTCGATTCCTTTTGAAAAGACTCGATTTCGTCAACAAAATTTTGCTAAAAGGTAAATGTGACCGCATCTTAAGTTAGCATATATACAATGTGTGTCAAAATGGCAGCTTCAATATAAAGGTGCAATAACATTCCGGGAGAAATTTGGTGGGCAAAAAAAATAAAAATAAATTGTGTCTATTGTCAATAGCAAGGTTTGTGCAGGTCTAATGAAGGTACATTTAAAACGTTTTTAAGACCAAGTAAACAATTTTTAAGCAATAAACTGAAGGGAACACAATAAGTCAATATGTTCTGTAAATGTAAATGTCATTCCTTTTTAATACATTCAATACCTCTGCTCTCAACCACTAGAATATGGAAATATCTGATCATCACACTGCAAACAAGTTATGTTCTCCCTTAGTCTTCCAGTTTGTTTTCCAGTGCAAATGTCTAAAGATTCTTAAATTAAGATTAATTTACTGGAGATACAAAATAACATAAAATATGAAGTATTGTTTTCTGTGAAAAGTATTTGTTTTATTAATGATTAAAACAAACAAATATCTGCAAATGGGCTCAGAAAAAAAACTTAATTCAAAGGGAAGTTTTCATAACTCAATGACATTTGTTCTAAAAAACTTAATTTTACATTTGAGTCTCAAGTGAATGCATCTTGGTTTAAATGTGTTTATATAATTGAATTATAAAATGGTGAGGAAAGATATACATGTTTTACAATGTATGCAACATTTAATGTCATCATGACATCACTTTCAATCCTTCTGTTGGTCAACGCAGCAAATTTTCATGACAAATCGAACCCGATGCACAATCTGCATAGAGAATTATTTCGCCCCCACACGAAATTCCTGATCATGTGGATACCAAATGAAATTTCTGAATTTCACCCTTGAAAATTCCCAGAACAACGGTAAACATGTCCAAAACTTAAGTCAGCGAATGTGTATATGTCTGTGTCTCAGTGTCTGCATACCTTCGGACGACGATTTTGAGAATCCTGTAAGAACCTTTGATGAGGATGAGAGCTTCTTGACGGGAGCCGTAGAGAGCAGAGCCATTAATGTTCACCAGTTCATCCCCCACTCTCAACTTCTTACACTGAGCTGCTTTTCCTCCCTCTTCTATCTATAAGCAAGAGACAAAAACAGTTTAAGGTTAAATATAATGTGTAAATATGCGTTGTAGCCTTTGTGTCCACACACCACAGAAGGGAAAAAAATACATTTCTGAGGTCCTCTGGAGAAAAAATGTCATATAACAACACATATTCTCTCTCAAAGAGGACATAGAGGTTAAACACTTAAATCAGAGAAGCCCACACACACTTGACGGAACTTACTGACAGATAAACACGTTTACCCACTGTGGTGAGCAGGACGAGGCCGAGTGCCGTGAGTGGTAATGAGCGACACCCGTGAGACGCACTGGTCTCGCATCTCTCACGGAGGAGCGGAAGCATAAAGGAGGAGCGACGACAGTGAAGATCGAGAGAGGAACAGGCCTGATTTTACGTTGTGTTGTGTTTCTGTGGCCAGCAGTCATCCGTGAGGGGCTGCTGGCTTTACTTTCATTTTGTATTTGTTTATTTTATTATTAAAGTGTTGAATGTTCGCCGGTTCCCGCCTCCTTCTTCCCATAACATCTGAACCCCGTTACACCCACACAGCCTTGTCCACTTCACATGTAACCAACCACTTCCTCTTTTAAAAACATGGGGCAGAGAGGTCGGAAGTCAAATATACATACAATGTTGTACTGTATATGCACAGAGTTCACAGCCATTCATCAAAAATTTGTACAGACACACAATACCAAGTCGTTCCATTAGGGAGCCTCCTACATAAAATAGGACAAAGGGTCAAAGATCAGCTCCAAAAGTCAAGTAAATCCCATACACTAAATATTAGCCCAGTCAAAACACACACAAATCACACTTTCACTCAGTCACGCACATGTAAATCTCAGCTTCTAACATAAACGTTTCAGTTTCAAACTACAGGCCTGTGGGCCATATTTGGCCCCAGAAATAGTTTCATACACGAGTGTTAATAGTTATCTTTAAATCTAGCTCGCAAATCAATAAAACATTTTTTTGCATATTGGTTTTTAGAGCTATCCTGTGTGTAACACAAAAAAAATACATATTATATAATATTAAAAAAAAAACGGTATATAATATAGAACCACATTGAGTATTTCCTTTCTTAAATTCAATAAATTATAAAATGGTTATCAGAAGTGGGCTATTGAGAACTAGCAGGACTATTGAGAACTACTGTATAAACTTGATTGCCATAAAATCTAATTTAGCTGCAACATAAAATAATAGTTTAAAGTCCCTGTAAAGGCAATTTCAAAAAAAAAATTCTAAACACATTATAAATGTTAGAAATGTATTGATTAAACATATTACAAAGACTGTGAACTGTGAAGTACTGAATTGTGGAGTTAGACCGTTAAACAGTTTTTCACCATTGCTATTTTCCGGATTTTCTGGGCGGGGCTAAAACGGGGCTCGATGACGCACTGGAGCCCTTGAGCTCCTGGACACGCCCCTACTTGATGACGCACTAAAGCCGCTGAGGCTGGCCGCTCCTAACAATATTATAGAGCACATTCACATCAGTTTGCCGCTCATTCGCGAGTTACTGTCAGTACTATTATTAGTAACGGCCTACAGATTGCTAGCTAGCTATGCCTTTGTCACGGAAATGCGTAACGTTACTACCTGGATGCGATCACCGGATCAGTACAAAACAGATCGGTGTCCTTAATTACATTTCCGAAAAACGATTACATCAAGAAGAAGTGGATTAATTTTGTGAAGAGCCACTTTGATGGAGAGCTGAGGATCACCGCCAAAACCCACCTCTGTAAGTGATCATTTTACACGGGATAGTTTTATAAACTTTCATCAGAGACAACTGGGATTCACTGATAATCCGCTGTTACTGGTGAATGGGGCCGAACCGACTATCTCCCGCCTCGGCCTTCATCCTCCAGTCGCGCCGACAACTGGTGCCATCATCGCCATCGGAAGTGCGTGCCCACCGTGCGAGCATCTATTCCGGCTGTAGAGTTGAGTGTGGCGACGGCAGCTTTCCCGCGAGTGGGCGTGGCTTCAGCACAGCCAGCGGACACGCCCCCAGCGTTTGAGAGCAGAGAATACTGCTCATTTTTTCAAGATTTTGATAGCTTATTTTATGTACTTGCTGGCTTTTTTTATCATTCAAATTTGGCTGGGTGACTAATAACACATTTTTCTGTGGTGTGACAAACTCAGAACACATACTTAATTTTGACTTTACAGGGACTTTAAACAGTAAATGGTGCTTGCAACGACAAGGTCATGGGTTCAATTCCCAGGGATGTCACTTTAGATAAAAGTGTTTGCCAAATGCATAAATGTAAAAATAAAAATAAAGAAATCATAAGAGAAATCAAGAAATTATAAAAGCCTACTGCATATGACAAAAGATTGTCTTAAATAGGTTTATATTCAGCATGCAACACCACAAAATCTGGCTATTTTTTTCTTGACTTTGTCTTGAGTATGTTTACTTATTCTGCTTCAGAGTAAAAAAAAAACATGCTCGGATACACATGCCACCATTTTGTAACAAGTGAGCCACGCATTTCAACAATGAGACCAAATCTTTCTGAAACATGTTCACACACTATACCATTTTTGTAAGACTCATCCCAATGCCAACTGTCGGTCTGCATTGTAGAGTAAACAGATGCACATGTGTTGTGTGTGAATGTTCGTATGTGGTGAGCATGGCAGGAATATTTGAGCATAGTTTTTGGGGAGATCAAAGACAGATCATGTCCAGAGGGGCATAAAGGGAATATTCATGCAGCCTGAATAAAATGCTCAGTGGGGGACAGCGAATGTCAGGATGTGGGTAGAGTTCATACTTCACAAAATATTCATTAAGATTTTGTCTCATAAGCAGACCCAGATAGAATCTGGAGATGTTTTTGCATTTTCTGTGCTGATCTTCAATCAATCAATCACTTTATTTATAAAGCACAATTAAACAACTTCCATTGACGAATGTGCTGTACAGAGTAAAGAAAAAACATAACAGAATAAAACCAAACAGGACAACTGCATCAACATTCATATTTTGTAAGACAGATCAAATAAAATGTTTTTAACCTAGCTTTAAAAATGGACAGAGTGGGCGCAGTTCTAATTTCAGTAGGCAGATTGTTCCAAAGTCTTGGGGCAGCGATGAAAAAAGATCTCCTCTAGTCTTAAGCCTGGATCTAGGAGCCACTAAGAGACCTAAGTTTGCAGACCTAAGAGCTCTTGCAGGTTGATGGACTGTCAGCAGATCGGAAAGGTAAGACGGTGTTAACCCATTTAAAGACTTAAAAACTAATAGATCTTGGGTGAAAATCTGCAAAATTTCTGTGAAATGAATTAAGGGATAAAATAATTAA
The DNA here is from genome assembly GCF_029890125.1 of Rhinichthys klamathensis goyatoka. NCBI lineage: Eukaryota > Metazoa > Chordata > Actinopteri > Cypriniformes > Leuciscidae > Rhinichthys > Rhinichthys klamathensis. The sequence goes on along the minus strand of NW_026606794.1, from coordinate 852,403 downwards.
ACCCAGTAGCTGAAAGCATAATCAAATCAACCAAACATATTTAATAACCGAACATGCATGGGCAACTTTGTAAATGGCGGATGTTATAATTCTGTGGAAATCTGCGGAGTTCAGCAAGTCAGATTTCAGGTGGGCTGTGGGCAAGCTGTTCACTAGTCAACTCATGTGACCTGAAAGAGCAAAGACTTCAAAAGAGACCAGAGATGGTTTTGGGACACAGAAGAGCAGATGAAGACAGAAATATTTCATCCCCAAGACTAAAAGATACAGTTAATGTCAGGCCGTCTAAAAGAGTCTGTTGGGCTAGTTTTTGCAGTGTGTTCTACTCGTCGGCTCTAGTCGGGCTCATGTCGGCGGGAGTCTGCCTGATTCAGCATATTGAATAAGCGTCGGGGCAGTCGGTGAGAGATCACTCTGATTGGGATGTTCATTTTAAAGAGTGAAATATTTTCATAAAAAGAGCCGAATTAAATGAAGAAAGTGAACAGCATGATTGATATTCAAAATGGTAAGCAAGCACTGCTTTGTTTACGGTTTGTGTATCTGCAGTCATAGTTTCGGTTTCCCTTTTTGAATTACGAATATAGACTATTATTGATACAGACAGTTATTTCCTTACACACAGGCGTAGAACACACATAGGAGTTGGCAGTCAAGTGTAGTATTTGCGGTGTGTTCAAGTGCAGTTTTTTGGCCCAGACGCAGCCGACACAAGGCGACAACACATTCGGCTTTCCTTGCCGCTAGTTCTTTAAAGTAGGCTTGGTGTGTCACTGCCTTTAAATAACTTTTGGATACATTACAGGATATTCTCAGGTTGTTCTTCAGATCCTGAGGAGAAAAGACATAACATCACTCAGAGATGCTGACTGAAGGACTGTCTATCAGTGAACGAGGCCTGAAGTCTTTCTAATGTATTTGGCTGGTTTAAGATGCAAAATGGCTGGTTGCATGTAATGGAGACATTATTCAGATGTATGGTCACAATTACAGCCTCGCCGAGGACAGTGCTCTTTCTTGCTCCATTCTTCCTTCCCATCTGCTCCAAACAGACTGTTTCTACGGATACCACAATCAACATCCACAAAGCCCTTCAAGCCTGGACCACAGGGGCTTCATCTCAATTCTGAGAGGTTGCGTGTTTGTTTGTTTGTACATGCAACACAGATGACACAGGTTGAATAACTATTTTTCCACTTGGTTTTCAACTGACTGAATGAGTGTACCATCTCAGACCTGAATATATGGAGCAAATCCAATAAATCTTCTGTGCGAGTCTAAATGAAACCGGTGTACAGTATGTTCTCCAGGTGCATTGGTGCAGGAGAGAAGTGATGTAGCCTGACCTTCCATTAGTTTATTAAACTCAAAACAAACACAGCCTTTTTCCATCTTAAAATCCAATCTGCTGCAAATACTCCACTGGAAAAAGCCCGGTAACCCTCATAGCAGGAATGTTTTATGGCCGGATATGTAACACTATTGCACAAAAAGAACAAATTCACATAGTTGGCAGGCATACACGAGTGCCCCCTTGGCAATAAAACAAACTCACATGCACCTTCTTACCTCATAAGATGCCAAAGTGCTCAGAACTTTCAACAACTCCCTGCGAGGAAGACCGGGAAACCAAAATAAAATGACAGGGAAGAAAATAAAAGAGCATTCACCCGCTGTCCTCCACTAAATCTGTTTAACGGGTACCCGGGGCCATGATGTAATGGCACTTCAACCGTGCGTGTTCGCTCTCAGAACTTGTTGAATTATTTAGAATACCTAGAGTGAAGAACTTTTGTCAAACTGTTGGCGTCAGCTGGTGCACACACCGCATGGACCTCACTGAACCTCCATCCTTCGCTCTCTCTCTCTCTCCCTTCCTGTATGCCCACCCAGTAGTCTCATTCTCCCACTCTTTCTTTCCTTTCCCTTGAGCTCATGTTCTCCTTAGAGGCTTGATAAAAATAACTGCAACCACACCTATGTTCCATCAGACCTGTGTGTGTGTGTGTGTGTGTGTGTGTACGAGTGCTTGTTTGGCTTGGGCATGAGCACTGACTTGCTCCCTGGTGATCATGAAATAAAGTTCACAAAGAGACCTTTATGGAGGGTTGAACAGTCCTACGTGACAAATCCCTTTCTGTCTCCCCATTCCTTTAATCTCCCTCAGGAGCGACCACTCCTTACATGCCATGCGAAGAATAAGATTTTCCGTACCCATTCTTCAATTGAGACCTGTTGGAAAATATGGTTGAGGAGGTGAATGTTAGGGGGAACTTTCTGCCTGAGACTTTTTTGTTTATAAAAACACCCAACATGAGTAGTGAGGGCAGAGGCTACAGCAAACAAACAGCACCACTGTGATTCTTTTCCAATCACTCCTTTTCCAAGATAAAATACGGTCTGCGTTTTAGCTAGAGGAGGCGAGAAACGCCTTAAATTACAAGAGAAGGACTCGAAAATTATAAGTCCCAGGATGGGAATAGTTTTAATACAATAAAGGCTTTGAAAGGCAATTCCTAGTTATGCTGTCAGTGTACCGAAAAATGCATTTCCACTCCCAGGCTCAGAGACCGCAGGAGGGAGGGGTGTCTATTAGTGTCAGACAGTGATGAAGCAAGTTAGTCTTCACCTCTCCCACTAGAATATGTTTGCTAAATTCAGCACAAAGTGCATGTAGGCTGTCCCAGAACTACACTCTGCATACAATCTAGTATTAAATAGGTTAACATTAAAAAAAGGCCAAGATCATATGATGTCTCTAGTCCTGAGTGAGGGCAAAATTTGCCAAAACTCTGTTCAACATAGGTATTTGTCAAGGCACTGACAATTAGTTGCTAAGGTGAGTAGTTAGTTTTAGTGTATAGCTATACACTTTCTTGGGTTGGTTAGGGGTGGTTACTTACTGGCCCAAGTCAAAATTTCACCCACACATTTTTCCATTTGGCCATCCACCAGGCATATTTAATAGCATGTCCAAAAACACGCAAACATTGGCGGCTCCAGGAATTTTTTTTTGGGGGGGGGGGGGGGGTTGCTAAGGGGGGCTAAATAGTTCAAAGGGGGTGCTAAGAAAAAAAATACCCTGCATTTATTACATTGCACTCATTTAATTTTCCATTTTACCTTAAATTATACATTTACATTGTAAAGTGTGCAGTTATTAAGCATGGTATCAATTTTGCTGAACATCTTTATTATTACATTATCAGCCCTTTGAATCAATAACGGTTTATTGAAACGACTTACAGTCCCATAGACATGTAGGCGTCTATGTATTTATTACGTCTATGGACAGTTCCACCTACATAATGAGTAAGCTAAATGAAGGAATGCACTTTTAACTTGACATGGTGCAAGAAACTGAAAAGCAGATGAGGCGCGAAAGACACCTGTTTAACGCATTAGCCTGTATGTTAAGATCGAAAACAACATTTGCTCTTTTTCATCACCACTTGGCTAGGGCGAACTAAGTGCATGAATTTATATTAAAATCAATATTATTTGACGTTTCTAACATGAGTGAATCTTCAAAGAGATAAGGGTAGCTACTCACCAATAGTAACTTTTTTATTTTTAATGAAAGTGACACTTCAGAACTTCAAAAACAGGAAAAATTATTAGGAAATCCTTGGGGGGGGGGACTGTGCCGGTGCTAAGAACATTTCTGGTGGGGCTGTAGCCCCGGCCTAACACTGCCACTGCAAGTAAAACAAGTCCAATGTAACAAAAGTAGCAACAAATAATATCTTCTATATTGTGACGTACATCCAAGTGAAATGGATTATCAAAAAAAAAAAAAAAAGGATGGGAACTTGATTCTATCCATTATTTTTTTAGTGGATGGAGGCACATCTGAATGGAAGCTTGTAGTGGATTGTAAGAGAAGGGCAAGCAGACTAAATGATTGGAGAAGTCCTACATTCAGATCCAGAATAATAAATGAAATAGGAATATATATATATATATATATATATATATATATATATATTCCTATCTCATTAATATATTAATGAGATAGCCAGCAGTGGGCTTCTGTATGATAGTGGGAATATATATATATATATACACTACCGTTCAAAAGTTTGGGGTCGGTACGATTTTAAATACTTTTAAAAGAATTCTCTTCTGCTAACCATGGCTGCGCTTATTTTATTAAAAATACAACAAAAATGTATTCAGTTATAGTATTAATCAGTTATAGTATTAAATATTATTCCAGTGTAAATCAGCTGTTTTCTGTGTGAATATATAGTAAAGTGTAATTTATTCCTGTGATCAAAGCTGAATTTTCAGCATCACCAGTGTCAGTGTCTTCAGTGTCAAATGATCCTTCACAAATCAGTATAATATGAGGATTTCATTTGATGCTCAAGAAACATTTATTATTATTATTATCAATGTTGAAACAGTTGTTGGTCTGTCAGTTGTACAGTTTTTTTTTAGTTTTTTTTTAGGATTCTTTGATAATTAGGAAGTTCAAAAGAACAGCATTTGTTTGAAATAGAATCTTTTGTAACATTATAAATGTCTTTACTGTCCTTGATAAATAAAAGTATTGATTTCTTTCCTCCAAAAAATAAAAATAAAATTCTCACTGACCCCAAACTTTTGAACGGTAGTGTATATATATATATATATATATATATTAGTGCTGTCAAATGATTAATCGTGATTAATCACATCCAAAATAAAAGTTTTTTTTACATAATATATGTGGGTGCATTGTGTATAATTATTTTATATATATAAATACACACACATGCTTGTATATATTTAAGAAATATTTTCATGTATATACTGTATATAGATTTATATATAATTTATATTATATATAAATGATATTTTTTTCTTAAATATACATGCATGTGTGTGTATTTATAAATATACAAAATAATTATACACAGTGCACCCACATATTATGTAAAAAAAACTTTTATTTTGGATGTGACTAATCGTGATTAATCATTTGACAGCCCTAATATATATATATATATATATATATATATATATATATATATATAATTATATATATATATAATTATATATATATATATATATAATTCCCACTATCATACAGAAGCCCACTGCTGGCTATCTCATTAATATATTAACTTGCATAATGCATGCAAAAATCCAACATACAAAAAAAATTCTCATACGAAGACTCATTATTTTTTGGTTAAATTGTTAAACCATGCAAAAGGTTTACCTGTATCAACACATCAGGGATCAGATCAGTTCTCGAATTCATCACGTTAATCAAAGTACGCGCATGAAAACCAATCTGCAGCAAGTAGAGGGTCTATATGGACCTCGTACCTCTGCAGCAGTGAAGAATGGGCTCCCTGTCTCCCAGTCCCAGCATCAGCCCTGGCGGCATGAGGTCACCCCCTCTATCGCTCTATAAATAACAGGGCGTCGCTCTTTGCCAGTCTGGCACTCTGCCCGTCATTATGCCACAGCTGGACAGAAGAAAGGTCCGCCTGAGCTGCCTAGAAACCAGAAGAGTCTTACCAAGCATTGCCTATCCCACAACAGGCAAAGAAGCATGGGTAACACAGGGAACACAGTTGCCCGTTTTATAGAAAACACTTGGACGCTGGCGGCAAAGTGAAATGCAGACAGAGAGAGTGAATGTGTGATAGATAAAAGAGTGCAGAACGGACATATCAAGCTGTATTTTATGACATGATGTTCCATAAAAGTGGAATAAGTATTTCATTTTGACTGACACTAATCTGGGAGGGTTAAGTCTTTGAATAAACGTATTTTTAAATGGAACTTGTCATAACATTTTTCACAAGACCTACAATATATGTTTGGACACATTTTTCAGCCGTAATTCACAACTTTTTCCAGCGGGACCTTTCGCAGAGGAGGGTTGTCCAAGAACACTACTCTAAAACAAGTGCTGATTTATCAATGCCTGTAATGGTTTCCCCAGTCAGAAAACCACGAACAGAGATCAGCCAGAGGTTCGCAGAACAGAAACAGCCCCAGAGTATAAGGGTGACCTGTGTCTATATGATTTATTACTATATATCCTGAGCCAAAACATCACATACATACTCCTTCAACAGCTGATTTGAAACAATGTCTCTGATCCCTCTGGGAAAGGATGCACTGCATACGCACACTTGAAATGTGGCCATGGAAAAATGGAAAGAAAGGTGTGGGATAATGAGGAAGTGTGTGAGACGAAGACATCCAAGGCAGATCTAGGAAGTGTGGTAAACCTGGGTTTTGGCTCTCTTTCGCTCTGCAGTTATCCTGACGGAAAAAACAACAGACATCACAGCAGCTGGAGCGAAGAAAAAGTTGAAAATAAGTCACATGTATGTGGGAATGCATATGCACCAAAAGAAAAAAAAAATGAGTACAGCCTTTGAGGAGGACAGAGAAAGGACTATATTCCAACTAAAGTTTTACTTATAAGCTACATTTTAAATGTCTAGACTGAGCCAAATAGAAAATTATGTGTACGCAAGAATTAGTCAATGCAATTTCCAATAAAATCAAAACTGGAATAAACACTTTTCCTGAGCTATTATAGCATGGAATGAAATTTAAGACCTCAGGCAAACTAAAACCATGCCATGTATTTATCATTAGGCCTAATTCCTTGCCTGAAACATAATAATGTTCCAAACTGGCTCACTTCATAGCAATTTGTTCCCCTGGAAGTGTTTATACATATTCAATGTAAAAATTAATACCAAATGCCAAAAGCTAGGGGGAATGCAATTCAGAACATCCATTCAAAAAAACAAAAACATGCCCTGACGCACACACAGTATACACACACAGTCAGCTATCCCAGGCTTTGCTTTCATTCCACAGCAATCAAAAGCAGAGTCAGTGGGCCACTCTGGAAACCCCATAGTGCCCAGAACCCGCCATTGGCCTCCACAAGACAAGGCCTAACAGCTGCCATTCCCACCCAAATCCTCTTCAAGAAACTTCCCCATCTCATTCCAGGAAACTGAAACTCTTTTGCCTTGGTGTGATTCCTTATGTCCTCACACATTTTCACAGATTCTGTAAGGGGCGTGTAAACTTTTGAGCAGCACTATCTCTATTTATCTATATATCTATATATCTATATATCTATATATCTATATATCTATCTATATATCTATCTATATATCTATCTATATATATATCTATATATATATCTATATATATATATATATATATCTATATATATATATATATATATATATCTATATATATATATATATATATCTATATATATATATATCTATATATATATATATATATATCTATATATATATATATATATATATATATATATATATATATATATATCTATATATATCTATATATATCTATATATATATATATATCTATATATATATATATATATATCTATATATATCTATATATATCTATATATATCTATATATATCTATATATATCTATATATATATCTATATATATATCTATATATATATATATATATATATATATATATATATATATGCCAAGGGAACTTTCTAGGTCATTTTGCTGAACGTCAGCTTTGATTAGCGCAATATCTTCTCATTTGAGCTACACAACAGGCATTGATGAGCAGTTGCATTCAAAGCTCTGTAACTCTGTGGTCAGTGAATGCATTCAAGCACCCAAGCTTGCGCCGCAGTCTTCTGCTGCTCATAAAAGAGAGAAGAATGAGTTTGCGAGCCCTGAGTACCCCCCTCCTCTGCAGCACTGCCTTTGTCTACTGTTGGACAAGGATTTGAGCCTCCACTCAACAACACAACCCGACTGACTGACTGGCTGACTGACATATGTATTATCCCTACTGAAGTTTCCTTTATTTATCCCTCCACACACACAAACTCAGTTTATCTGGAGCTAAGAAAACACCTCAGCACTACAGCAAAGCAGAAACAAAGCTCCCCTACTAAGAACAAAGGGCTTATCAGAACGTTTTCCTTCAGTATCTGAGGTCGTCGGTGCAGGCTGGGACACATCTGTCCTTGAGCTGGCCTGATCTCATAAATGGGGAGGAGATGGGGGTGAAGGATCCGGACCACAGGAAGGGAGATTTCGCTCCAAGCAAGAGTTAAGACCTTGGAATACAGGCGAACCTGGAAAAGTGACATACTTGGATGGATTCAAGGTCAGAGCGGTTGAGAATATTGTTGCTGGCTTTTAGCTCCTTCATTTATGAGGATAGACAGAAGAGTGGGGGTAGAAGGAGAAAGAGAGAGAGGCTGAAAGAGAAAAGGTGGGTGAGACAGCGTGAGTGAGAGGGTGACAAAGGCTTCATTCAAGGCTCAGGCTGGGGGAAAATGAGAGAACGCTACCTCAGTGTGCTGAACTATGGCTGCGGCCCGACTGAGTCTAAAGTTCCATTGTGCTCTGGGACTTTTAAAGGTGTGACACAGAGCCATGGGTCACCACTGCAACTGAATCAACAGCCAGTGACCTATATTCACAGGAGAGGCTTTTTGGTGAACAAATTACATACCTAAGAAATGTAGTGGCCAACAAATAACAATTAATAAGAGGTGCAAATAAATAAAAGTAGAGAGAAATACACCAAGAATCATTTACTCCAGCACACACAAGATTTACAGAGCATGTTTTGTTTCAAGGAGACTCGTGAGGAAGAAATTACTTTCTGTGGGGAATTATATTCCTCAATTTGTTTGCCTTCACAGTCTTAACCGCCAAATGCTGTTTGCACTTCCTTCTCAAACCATTAAAACAGCACAACAACACCTAATTCGAACATCAATGCAAAGATCAGCTCATTAACCTAGCTGCACGATTACGATTGAAACGGTTATAGTTTAAAAATGTCCTAGCTAAACAAATTACACACCAAACATGTAAATACCTACAATTAGTGTTTCCAAGAAACGATTTAAAAGGATAGGTCACCCAAAAATGGAAAAGTCTGAAAAATCCTTTAGTTACCCTAATTTTGTTCCAAATGCTTTCCACTCGAGTTTCATTCGAGTTTACATGCATTCAAATATGGCATGTTACAAACAGTTATGAGAGAACAATAAGCAATGCTGCTTGACATCACTGACATCAAACCTGGCACAGCGTGTCTGGAAACATCATATTTGAATGAACATGAAGGCAAATATTATATTGTAAGTTTTTAATGGTGTTTTTAAAAATATATAATTTTACATATTACACCTCACCCCCCATTCACATTAATTGTACGTAAAACAGTGTTGTTATTGTTAACTTTAGGGATTTTTGCGATACCGATTTCTTGTCATCATGATCGACCGATACCAATCCCGATCATTCAAGCTTATAAGTTATATGTAAGTATATGTTGGCTGTCACTTTTATCCCCTTACACCCTGAAGGCGTTTTTAATGATTTCATGTGATTTCAAGTGGCATAATTAAAAAGTAATGGCTAACTTTAAGTAACTCTATAAAAAAAACAAGGTACCATCAAGTACATGGTCTCATTTGGTAGAAAACCCTTACATTTTTTAAGAAAATCTATTTTGATCATGTTTGGGAGTACTTATGTTACAACACTGCAGAGAAACCCCCAGAAAAAGTGAATCAAGACAAACTGCTCTAAATAAAAATGTGTGATTTACTTTGATGTTTTGCGAAGTTACAAAGTAGAACATGGCACAAAAGCCTAATCTGTATAATGTTTACATGCGCAACGGCGGCACGGCAACTTTTTACGGGTTTACCTCATCAAATTGCAATCGTTTCGGCAGAACGGCCAAATTTAGTGACTCCCAATTCTCCCAGCCAATACCGATCTGCGGCCTATCGATTGGTGCATCCCTAGCTAAAACTATTTAAAAAAAATCTTTTTTGGTAACTGAAATAAGTTGAAGGACTAAAATGATTAAAACTAAATAAATAAAAACAGAAAAACCTAAAACTAAGAAAAATGACAATATAAATAATGCTAAAATAACACTGCAATGATAAAATTATTTTCATTTTTAGTTAAACTACACCTTTAAAACTGTCATAGTTTTCATAAAATGTCCTACAAATCGTTACTATAAGAAGTGTTTCCAAAAAGTCTTACTATAAAACTTACTATAATCACATTGGCTGAGTAACTGAACACAGGCACATGAGCACATATCAAAACCGAATAAGACCACATTAATTGGCATTCATATACTGGAAACCCAACACTCACCCAAAGTCAGTATTAATGCACCACTAATCACATGACACCCAGATCAACAACCTGCCTTTATTGTTCAGTTACTTGATCACATTCTTAAATCAGTACAGCTTATTCGACTCACTTAAAAATCCATTCTTAAGACGATCAGGACAATATATCACCACTGGTGGACATTTCCACAAACATCCCAAAGTGATCAATCATGCTTTAGACGTGCACTGGGAAAACCTCCACCTTTTGATGCACGTCCAGAAACAGCAGTGTGTGTGCTCTCATAACAAGGTCTCTCTCCTCGAGAGGTGAGAAGCCATGTTTGAAGTGCAGCCAAGAAAAAGCCTCCTGACGGGCAGATATTGTCTTTGTTTTAACAAAGTTCAACGAGAGGCAAATTAAAGGAACATCAAACCACTTCCCAGTACACTTGGCAAAAAAATACTTTGGTGAGTTGGGTTGTTATTGGAACAATGGAAGTGTGCATGTGCGCAAACATTGGAGGTATGATCCGTAATCCGAATATGCACAAATCTGTTAGTCTGACATGCTCAAAGTCACCCCGTTGCTCTGAGATTGCTCTATTATAGCCTTAATTGCACATTTTGAGCGTATAGCAGACCTCGTTTCCGAAAAAGACAATGGTGGATGTCAGAGAGTCAGCAACCTTTGGACCAAAGATAACTTGGATTGATCCATCACTGTCATAGCAGACAGGAGAGGGTGCATGGTGAGGAGGGGCATGATGGCTCAATTTAGGAACTGTCATTCCTCAGTTTCCTGCCGTTTATGAATAGGGCCATAGTGAGTCTTTTGAGGTTGTAATGTGTGTGAAGTGACCTTGTCCCCTCAGCTAACCTCCTCCCCACACACACACACACACACACAAATCCCCCTCCCCCAGACTCACCTCCCTGGGAGCAAAGAGGACTTTGGAGTGGTTTTGACGGCTGGTTGAGCCCAAATGTTGGATACGAGGTTGGCCAACAAGCTTTTGGTGGAGCGTTTGATGTGGTCAGGTCTCCTGCAGAACACAGATGAACTTTGAAAACTGACTCCCTGATTATCATTTACCATGTGTCTTCACATTAAATCTTGAAAGGACCACAAACCACTTAAACGGTAAGTTTTTAATTATACTAAATTAGGAAAGACATAATCATCTCCATACTCGTGATATCAATTTACATAAATTCCCATAATCGATCATTGTTTAAATTAATGATCAATTAATCGTTAACCAACCTCTTAAATCCAAAGCGGGGGATTCTACAACCAACACAAAATACATGTAATTTTAAAGCTAAGAAGCTTGGCTTTACAGTGAATATAGGGATTATGACCATCACTTACCAAGTGCTTTTAAATTTGCTCTATTTTCATAGCATGAAAAAATAACCACTTTACCTGAAATTGTGATCTGTAAAATCATTATACATAACAGATAGACTTGTCATATATTGTTGAAAAGGTCTCAACTAGCCGAATAACAACAAGAAGCATATTTGTTTGTTAGAGACCAAACTATATCAAGTATATGTATTAAAAAAGTGCCACAAACATACATGTAAACAGTATACATGTGATGCCAGAATGGATTGCAAAGAATGGATTTTTTTTAGAGATGCACTGATATAATATTTTAAATAATTAAAACAAAAAATAATAATCATCTTCCTATTATGTGTATTTAAAAAAAATCGATTTTCATATTGAGATTTTCTAAAGATTACATTGCACAGTGTTATAAAATTATTTGTTTTGTTAGTTTAGACTATCTTTAAGTGAGTGAGCATTAGATGATGGATAATATTTACAACAACAAACAAAAAAAAAAACTAAAATGCTCAAATATGGCAACCTGTATGTATACATCAAACGTCCGATAACCAATATAAAGTGCATCCCTATAAAAAAATGTTTTATTACATTCTACACATGAGTACTACTACACTCATACTTTTGAGAATATTACAACCTCAATTTAGGCAGATTTACATTTAAAGCATATTTAATTATTTCTACTCGACCAAAATCAAAAAAAGCTAAGAATATTGCATTTATTATACAATTCCAATATTATCATATCATGATGCAGAAATCGTTAGACAAAGGCTTGTTGCAGTGTGCAGTTATAATTTTCATTATGCAGATATCATTATAACATAATTTCTCCAGGTCCATACTTCACAAACCATTCACTAAGAGAACAAACACACAGTGAACACACATGCCTCACTGATTAGAAGTCCTGTCACTCCCAGCTCGGTTAAGAAAGAGACCATGTGGAAACACTGGTGAGTGTTTGTGGTGGAGGGGCTCAGGCAATAAGACCCCAATATCTCTCCCACCATCAAAGCCTCGCTGCCCAAGGCAAAGGCAACGGGAGCCAAGCACACATTCCTGTCACATATCAGATCCTTCCCACACCCATAACCAGCTGCGGACTTCACCACAATCAACACATCGTTCCAAACAAACAGCCTTCTATCAAATAATTGAAGAAACAATATATTTACTCCATTAAATCCAATTGCAATAACAGTGGGAAAAGGAAGCATTACCTCTCAGGATTAATTACCTCTTTTCTGATTAACAGAAATGGGGAAGTAATCCTACTTTAAACAAAGAGATCACTTTAAACAGAGGGATGATAAAAATGGAAGTAGAAGTGGAAAAAAATGTCTCCAGCCGCAACAGTCAAGTTCTGGAAGTAAAATCCCATTCATTTTCATAATAGAGCAAATGATTATTAGCAATAAATTCATAAACGTTTCTAGATAGACCTACCATAAAATGTACTTTTTTTAATATTACACTACTCACAATTTTATTTTATACTCGTCTAAATATAATTGTAAAATATAACTTGACTATAACTTAATTAGTTTTTTTTTATTTCATTTATTTTGATTACATCATTAGCTGTGTTTCAAGGGATGAGTTCATTCCTCATACAATTATTTAAAATAAAAGAACACAGAGCCTTTTTGCTTTTTTCCTGTTATTTTTTGGCTTTGAATCAAAGTTTGTAATGTTGTGTTTCATCTCTAAGCTGTTTGGTCCGGTGCATGGGTTAAAATATGCCTATGGAGAGAATAAATATACTTATAAAATAAGATAGAATACTTGTTAATAAAACACTAGAACATGGTGGTAAGTGTTCTGCTCTACTGCAAGTTCAAACTCCCAGCAAACTTAAAACATAAACATTTTGACCCAGTAAAACATTTCCATCTCTCGGTCCAAAATTTTCTTTCTTTCACCTCAAAACTCCAGCGCCTGAGAAGAAGTTCCACTGACCGATTAGGAGTGGGAAGAGAGGGATGATTGGAGTGCCATGTGGTCTACATAAACTTCACAGCAGAAAAAGAGAAATGCACGGAAATGCGCAATGTTTCCATCTCTACTTTAATAGGAGAACAAAAAAGACAGGGAATGTGAGGGAGGGCTGATTAACAAAGTGGTGAGGGGGGAAAAGCAGCAACATTGAGGTTTTTATACATAAATCAGCCTGCCCCTCATGTTCATTCAATGCCAACTTCAATGCAAAAGCCTTTGAGGATTTTGGGGGGTTTGCACAGGCACAAATGTGGAAAATAATCAAGCATTCTTTGTAAACAAATGGTTTACATGCATTTTTCACCACAATTTTGAAAATCACAAGTCTGGCAATGTTTTGTCACGCAAACAAGTTGCTTTGAAACCCTAAAGATCTTCAGCTCAAAGTGTTAAAATTGGGATGCATCATGCAAGACCAAGTTTGTTACCATTACATTCTTTTTAATTTTCAACTTTCAGACTTATATGTAGCCTAGAGATGACGATTATATCCAGCCACTGTTTGTTGTTGATAAATCTTGATACCGTTGTATCTTCTTGCTGCTGGCTGAGGTCACGATGACCCATCATGGGATTTTAATTTGAGCACATGTTGAACACCTGGGGGGTGTATTGGGTCTCGCCTTGGGCGCCAGGTCCTTATGTTTGCTCTTTGAGATAAATGTCTACTGAGACCACTGGGGGGGGGTTCGAAATAATGCCCCCAGGGCCCAAAGATGGTAGATAGGATCAGAGGGCAAGAGATTCCATGAGAAAAAAAGACATGCAAACATGCAGGTTGTGCTTTGCCTCCAAATCAGATGGAAAAACCATCAGTGTGAGTGGCAGCGACTGGAGCCATGTGCCCCAGAAGACTCCAACACTGACAAAGCCTCTGTATATCATCTTTATGATGACATCCAAATAAAGTCCTCACAATCGAGTGATGCAGATAGACACAGACGCGTGTACAGAATCAGATGCAGGGACTGTGTGTCGAACAAAGCATGTGTTTCAGGTTAAGTAGTTAACAAGTCCAGCCAGTGAATATGAGGTTTTGAGAATTGGCCATGATCCAACCCCCAGTAAACCAAGACTTGACACTTACCGAGAACTAACCAGCCTGCTAAAAAAACCTCAAAAGAAATGACTCGATATTACAAGAAAACAACACTGACACCTAAGAAACATATCGGTAATGCATGAATATGTCTTTTAAAGGTAGGCTAGGCAGTTTTTTTCATGTATAAACACTTTTTTGTTATACTGGTTAAAACTCTCTTCACATCCTGATAGCAATCAATGGCAGAAGTGGTCTAAATATTAAAACATGTACATCTTCTGTGGAAGTCTCAGGACCAAAAAATGTTTGATGGCAGGTACAATATCCTACTTGCCAGTGAACAGATGTATTTCCATACCTCCGCACACCCTGCTCGCACAGAGATCACATGTCATTAGCACGTTCCATAAAGCTATGCAGAGTTGTAGACAGACGGTCACCGCGAACAAATAGCAGCCGCCTTTTACCGTTCCCCCTGAACCAAAACAACAAGCTTATGCTGCGTTCACGCCATGTCATAACCGTAATTATGAGATGGCATTTAGAATTTATGCGTTTCTATCTCAACACTATCAACGCTGATATTAAACTGCAGCAGTCAGGTGGTACAGGCAAAAGTTTCTGTAAGCTGTTTACGTTCATTATTATTGTAATGTTACGTGCTTTGAGACATGGGGTAATTTAACGGCATCTCTCGTCTCGTGACTCTTTGCCGACTCTGCTCTGGCTGTGCGCGTTCATGTATTTTGAAGGAGGCGTTGCTTTGAAGACGCTCTGTAGGGGAGGGTGGGATCTCATGCTTTCAAAGCTAACTTGCTATTGCTAGCCTCTCTGAAATTGCCTACCCTACCTTTAACAACTCACTTTCAGAATGGCAGAGGCAAACACTGAATCAATCAAATTTTAGAATCATTAAGACAATGTTCATATTGAATGCATTTTGATCCTGCTGGCGATTCATTGAGAAACGATCAAATGACATGTAAATGTCAAAAGCCTGTGAGCGATAAAAGAGACAATACTGCGTCCCAAGTGTTAAAGCACTTTAAATTAAACACAGCACAGCTAAGAAAAGACATTTTACCAACTACACAGCCAAACCGACTCAACGCACATTACAAGTTGTCGAGATGTTTTGAGCACCAGAATAAACAACTGTAAACTCATTCTAAGACATGCTGAAAACTAAGGCACAAATCAAACTCATTTCTTCCCTCTGTCAGACAAAAAAATACCAGCCTCCCCCTCATGACCCCCACCCCCTCCTCCCCGCTGACTCAGGGGGCAGAGTCTGGGAATGTGATCTCTGGGGGTCTTGTCCCCCCCCCAAAACATCTTCATTTAAGAAAAATAAATCAACACTTTTTCGGTCAAATGCCGTTGGAGAGGAAATGGGGGTGGAAGGAGAAGGAATAAAACATGATTCCCTTACCTCCCTGTGAGGAAAAAAAACAGTACTAGTTGGACGAAATATAGTCATAGTTGGTTAAATTAAAAAGTGTTAACTTAACTGATTATTTTAATATTTTTGGATAAAGTCGCTTTTTTTCAATTATCACACGTGACAACACATATGAAGAGTGTATTTTAGCTCATTTTTTATTATTACTGATCATTTTGTTTAAAAAAATTAATTGAACATGATTGGTTTCCTATAATCTGCCTCAGGCAAAAATATACACAACTTTTGAAAGCAGATGTAATTTCTACAGAGAAAGACGGACAATGTAATACAATTTAATGCAAAATAGAATGTGCACAAAATATATAAACATTTATGCTTATTTCACAAAATGTTCACACAAAATTCCTTGTAAAATATTCAAAAACACAAATCCTTTGATATTGCTGTCAGTAGATTTAGGATCTGATGCTGAATGAATTGACCACTTCAACCAAGCCGATAAGCCATCTTTTTGGCAGATTAATCGGTTTTTGCCAATTTGTTGGTCTATTCAAACTTATGATAGTTAATGGATAATGAATAATATGCAGAAGAGCCCAGGTCACTTCACCTATGTTCAGTGATCCAATAGATTGTATAAATTTGGCTCTAATGCAAACATTGATTATTCATTCCTTTCTTTGGGTTTTCATGGATCTTGAAAGTCAATGATTCACAGATCTCATGAGATCATGATCTGTCATTTATGAAAATAACAGTTTAAACACGAGCATTAAGGATGCTCTTGGTCTTATGTTTATATCATTCATGTCCATTTCCTTGCCACTAAGTTTTTACAAAGTTCCCAAACATCCATCAATGCACCGTTACATTTCATTCAAGCATAAACAGTGAGTTTAAACTTTCAGCACAAAGGAACCAAGTGTTTGAATATAATCGATGAGACACACACAAGCATATAGTATGAGTTTCTAACTCTTTGTAAACTCTTACTTTAGTAATGATGAGTGGCTCGCCGTGCTCCAGCCCTCCTTTCAGAGTGAATCCCCACGGAGCGCCTCCGTTCAGTTGCACATGGATGTGCTGGAAAGACACCAGCTGCTCTACGGTCTCCATCATGACTTCTGTGCTTTCAGCTCCGTCCGATCGCCATGCAATCACGATGCAACCTCATCACGACAACCGGGGACTCCACGCATGAGGGGACAGGCGGTGGGTTGGCCAGAGATGGGCTTTCCATGGACTCTCAGCGGAGGAAGTGCTTGAGACTGATGAGTAGATTTGAGTGACAGATGGAACAGCCAATTAGGACAGAGCTTCGCTCTAACTGACCAATGAAATTATACCAAGGGCAGGAACTTTATCGACCGCTGTATTGTCCATTGTGCGACGGTCTGGGAAAGTTGGCCGTTATCAACTCTTGAGTCATAACTTTCAAACTACAACATCGATCATTTTTACATGGAAACTGCGCTGGACAGGAACATTCAAATTGGTCAAACTGAAATGTTACCCAGTCGTGAGATTTTTACAGCTCAAAAGACAATTAAATGACCTAGTAACTTGAATTGTTCTCCCATTAGGCTATGTTGAGACTTTTAATATTTTAACTTAGTTATTTGAAATAATAATCACTTTTCTGTTACGTGAGCTATAATGAAGAGTATCTTTAACACGAGGCGTGAAAACTAATGTAGAATGTAAAATAGAAAAAAATGAGAGAGGCTTGCATTTCAAATTAAAATGCAACCTAAATAGAGGGTAATATAGCCTAACCTGCTATAATATACAATAACATGAAAAGTCCACATGGGGGAGCTGTTGTTTCATATCATGTAGAAGTGTGACACGATGTTATGAGTCTACTCTAGGACATGAGAATGCACAAGCTGTATTTTAACCAAAGCTCAGCCTGCAGCCAGCATGTGTGATCAAAGCTTCAGGGTAAGCACTTACCGTTCTTTACCAATCATTTCCACATTGATGAGCAACTATTTCTTTATCCATTCAGCTATGTGATTAACAGAAGTTCAGTGATGTCCAATTTGTCATGTTGTTAGAACATCTGCATTGAGCTATTAAGCTGGAAAGCCGATCATAGACTGCAAAAACATGTCTAAATCAATTACCTGTCAAACACAAGAGGACGGTGAGAGAATATACTTACACATACTCACACCATGCTTGATCTGCCAATTATCTGAAGAGTCTGACAGAAATCTTTTTTTTTCTTTCTGAAAAAAAAGGAGGAGGGGGGAGGG
The DNA here is from genome assembly GCF_029890125.1 of Rhinichthys klamathensis goyatoka. Classification (NCBI taxonomy): domain Eukaryota; kingdom Metazoa; phylum Chordata; class Actinopteri; order Cypriniformes; family Leuciscidae; genus Rhinichthys; species Rhinichthys klamathensis. The sequence continues at coordinate 834,195 of NW_026606794.1, read as the reverse complement.
GGGTTTGCAGATACCGGAAATCTTTGGAAACTTGTTTCCGCCACAGAATAACAAATTAAAAAGGTGATTGCGACTTTTTATATCATTGTGACTTTTTTCATCTCACATATTTTTCCCCCCTCCGAATTTGACTTTATAACTCGAGAAAAGAAGTCAGAACTCGAATTTGCTAGGGGGAAAGGCAAAATTGTGAGTTTAAATTAAGAATGCGAGAATTTGTTGGAAAAAAATTCCGAATTCTGTTTTTTTTTTTTCAAGCAATGTCGAGTTTATATCTAGCAATTCTTCATAACTCGTAATTGCGAGTTTATATCTCGCAATTTGGAGAAAAAAGTCAGAATTGTGAAATATAAAGTCACAATTATCTTTAAAATTGCTTTACGTGGCGGAAACAAGCTTCCATAGAAATCTCTCAACAGGGTTGATGGATTTAAAAACACACACACACAAAAACAAGCAATAATCACAAGATGCTAATCAAACATTTAGTAAAATTAACATTTCAGGTCAGTTCAGAGTTCATCCTAAAGTACAGGACAGGTCCATCGCGAGACAGTTCTCTGGCTCTGACATTAGGAGGTGCTGCAGTTTACAGCAAAGAGCTTTTGCCAATGTACTCCCCATTGGCAGGGTACCAATCTGAACAACACAGCCTACTAGAACACAACACTGATCACATTACCAATCTCTCTGAGGCTCACCCCGTTTCACAGAAAAGTCTTAAGCCTTAGTCAGACTAAAATGCATAATTGAGCTGTTTTAACTAAAATCAACTTGCACTGACATATCTTAATCAGTCATGTTTTTTTTTTCTAAGGCACGTTTATAAAAGCTACATAACTGTCCTAATTGAACTAAGGCCTAATCCTGGTTTAATCCAAACCCTGTGAAACCAGGCCTCAATGTGTTAAAGTGAACGAGGTAGACCTCCATAAGTAAAGCCGTAAGGCACTTTAATCCAATGTGGCTTTCAGTATATTTATTATAGTGACGTTCCCCCTGGAGCAACCTGGGGTTAAATTCTTTCCTCAAAGGCAGCAATCTACCGATTACAGCAATTTGTTACAATTAAGAAACCATAACATGCTCTCTCATTACCCTTGTCAATTTTGATCAATCTCTTAGCATTCTGCATTCTAATCCACTCATTTCAATGTAAGTGTGCTCACTTTAACGCAACTCTCATACACATGAATGCACATCCATATGAGACAGCTGAACGCACAGCAAGCACAAGCACCCTTACGTCGATGAACACACTTGAGCACACATGTAGTGTACATTTATGCATGACAGCACACACACATCAGCTCAGCTCTATTCTGGTCACCTAAATGCTGCTCATTTGACAATAATGTCTCAGATTAGTTGGCATAAGAACAATATATATATATATATATATATATATATGTCTGTAACTCTATGGTGCCCTTTCTTTTCATTTTGTCACCTTAAACATATCTGAATTTCTCCCTTGACCCTTTTTCTGTTTCTCAGGCATTTACTGTACAAGAGCAATTGGGTCAATATATCCCTGTCACCATGGCAATAAACCACTCCATTCATGCAAGCAGCTTGTCATCTCCATATAGTAATGATCTGACCCTGACAGATTAATGCCTTAAATTCACACTTCCACAGGCCGTTATACGGCCGCATACTTCTAATGTGCTGAGCCAGGGGAAATTTCTCTGCATCTCTCTTATCTCTGCTCACACACATTCCTCGCTTAGTGGCAATATTTCTTCCCCCATTTTCCATGACATGATTTGAATTCAATACATTTTGTTTGTTAAAACACAATTTGTTGTAAGACATGCTGTTTTATAAATCAAAGAATGGGATAGTGGATCTTGCTCAATGAATATTGTAGCCTGTTTTTATATGTGAGAGAGTTTGCTTAAGAAATTCAATGATATAAAACATACAGATACAATATTTGAAGCAATAGCAAATGCTTATATCTGTAACGTATAATTAGTCCAAAGATGACGAAGGGAGTTCTAAATCACAGTTCAGTTTATTAGTTTTTCTGAATTGCTAAAACACTAAACCCCATTCTCTGAACCAAATTCTCAATAGCCTAAACCAATTTGTCGAATAAATCACTAGCACTCAGTCTTTTTGCAAAATTCTAAACACATACTCACTCACTAAAACACACTTTTCACTGTGATGCACTTGTGTTTCAAAACGATAAACACAGGCAGGCAAAAGTTAAACACAACTACAAGTTGCCATCATTTACACCCAACGACTCAAAATTGTTCACACTTATTTCTAATGATGTGACCAAACCAACTGTACATAATACAAGTCAGTTCAGACCCAAAACTGATTCAAAATGTTGCACTTAATGTTGATACCAACATTGGATGGAAACAATATAAGAGGGAAAGAAGGAAGAGTATGTGTATAAGAGGTGGTGAACATGGAGGAAGAGAATGAGGACGAGAAACAGCAAGCTGTGGAGAATGTTGTCAAGGCTGAATCTGGCTTTAGGGTTTTTCCCTTTGCCTGCAGAGATGACATTGTCTGTGATGTGGACAAAGTCCTCCGGCCGGACCAAAATGAAGACATGATGCTGAACCAGAATCAATCTCTCTCACTGAACTTGATTTTGCAGTTGCAACTCGTCTGAGTGTACTGTAACATGCTTTTCATTTAGAGTTTTTATTTTTTATTGTAACCTCTTTGGCTTTTGCAGTTGGGTCACTGTATTTTCACAGTATGCAAGTGCTAATGCAGATCTTCAATACTATAAAATATTCAGTACTATACGTGTAAAACAATTCATTAACCTTACTGTAAGTTGTCATTACTGTACATTTTTCTGCAACTGTTGAGAGAGTTTTTGTGAAAATTTTGAGAGAGAAAAAAATAAACAAGTCAATTATTCCCATGACTATTCCTCACTTGCTGTACAGAGAGAGAGAGAGAGAGAGAGAGAGAGAGAGAGAGAGAGAGAGAGAGAGAGAGAGAGAGAGAGAGAGAGAGAGAGAGAGAGAGAATAAATGCAGAAGGAAACATTAACCATTTAATTTCAACATCTCAATTTAGCCTTCGCAATTAATTTAAATACAAAAATGTATCTGTCTGAAAGTCACTCCCCCTCCTGTCACAACCGAGCTTGGAAGCGAGTGTCGCACTGCACTGAGCCATGCACGAGGAAGCGAGAAACCGTTCTGAGGTCGGTAAGCACAAGCAGATCTCATTCTGTTAGTATCTTGACATCGAATTCTGGTAAACATAAATCCAAAAAAGCAAAATGCTAAAATCTACTTCGTTTTTAGTGATCCAGTTCAATTTAGCAGGCCGTAATCGACACATCGGATTTTCCTGCAAATCTTCCCTAAACTAGCCACACACTCCCATAGCAATGATAGCGTAAATATGTCAGCTCTGTCGGATATTCGGTTGATATTAAGAAGCGGTTAGTAAAATAACATTGTAAAAATCATAAATTAAACACTATAATTTTTGGACGAAGTTTTAATTTCCCTTTCTGAGAGAATGTAACCTTGTTAGCTTGTTTGCTAGCTAGCCAGACAGTGAGATGCAATCCACGATCCTTAGAAATGAAAACACTGGGGGTTTACGCAGTTTTTTACCCTATTGTGTCATGGACATACTTTTGTTGGTCTATAAAAACACAGAGCAAATCATAAGCTTCTCTTAATGTAAAGAAACTGCATCACTGGAAATAAATAGGCAACTTAGTTGACATTAAATACTTTTGGGAAGTTGTGTGACAGGCTATTCTCCACCTATCATAAGCTTCTCTTAATGTAAAGAAACTGCATCACTGGAAATAAATTTCAAACAGCATGTTTGAAATTCCATTTCAAACAGCATGTGGCTAATTGTTTTTTATTATTGTACATGCAGCTTTTGTAAGCAGTATTTATTGAGAGACTATGATATAATGTGCCATTTTAATTTATGTTAAAAAACATTTATCACACTGCAGGACCATTAAAATGAGCCAGTGAAGGCAAAAAAAAAAGTGTTTTAAAAAGGTGACAAAATTATAAGAAGGGTTGACCAGTTGCAGGACCTAACTTTACATTTTCATATAAATTGTAACCCTAAATCGAATCACCTACTAAAATATCAATTTTATAGAGAACTGTAATAAGACATTATTCTAGATATAACATGGCAAAACAACATAGGCTAATTATTCAGTGAATCTCAAAAAGTAATTTTGATGGAGCATATCAGAGAGATAATATGTTGTTTGACCCATTGCCTGCGGGTTTTGCATTGACACGTGCACTTTATAAATAAATAAATCTGAGCATGCATGCATGCAGAAAAGCAATTATTGTGAGACAATATTTGTGAGACAATAGTCTCAGTGTCATATTTCAGCATATAAAGCTTAGGATTGTTAGTAGGAACTCCCTAGAAACATTTCAGCAGATATTAGTATTACAATTAAAGGGATATTTACCCCAAAAATTTAAATTCGTCATTTTACTGCTGTCATTTCAACCCTGTATTTTGTTCTGTGGAACGTAAAATACTTTTTGAGAAATGTTAACCAAAACATTTTACCATTGACTTCCAGCATTTTTCAAAACATGTTATTTTGTTGTGTGTACCACAGAAGAAAGACAATCATACAGGTTTGGAAAGACATGACGATGAGTAAATGACAGAATTTCCATTTTTGGTTGAACTATCCCTTTAAACTATTCATATTCTGCCATGTTATAGTGCTAATGAAAATCTTGATTGATTGTTTTTGTCTTTTACAGTATTTTTTGTTGAGTGATTGATGTCACCGAACATAGCTTTGAAAGATGAACCGGGGCCGGGGAGGGAGAAAAAGAACAGCACCAGAAAAATCAAATGCCCTTGAAACTTGTGACGAGGAAATATGTGCTGAGGTTCACCAGCTCTTCAACAAGGTTAGAGGTTATGTTCCCCCTGCTGGAGGAGAATGGATGTTGCCTGACCCAAGTGTGGTGCTCTGTGATCCATATGCAAATCACCCACGTTTGCAGGTTCTGAAGAGATCACTAAATGAAGTGAAGAATCAACTCAGCGATAAAGACCTGTCAGTATGGCACCAGCATACTTGTTTCACCAACCGAGCAGGCAGCGTTACAGCCCACCTTCGCTCCACAACCAACGCAGAGCTATGCACGCAGGCTTGGGCCAAGTTCTATGAGATCCTCGGCACTTTTAAACTTCTTCCTGACAATGCGTTGAAGAGTGGCGAGTTGAGCTCCATACACTTGTGTGAAGCCCCTGGTGCCTTCATATCAGCTCTGAATCACTTCCTCAAGACGAGTGGCCTATACTGCGACTGGAACTGGGTTGCGAACACTTTAAATCCATACTACGAAGCCAACGGACGTGACTGCACTATTACAGATGACAGACTCATCGCACACACTCTGCCTTGGTGGTTCTTTGGATCCGACAACACGGGCGACATAATGCTTCAGAAGCATCTGCTGGAACTGCCAAGATTTGTGAGCAATATGCGCAGTGTTCATTTGGTTACAGCAGATGGAAGCTTTGACTGTCAGGGAGACCCAGGAGAGCAGGAGAGATTAGTTGCTCCACTACAATACTGCGAAGCCGTTTGTGCGCTGCTGCTGTTAGGAACCGGAGGCTCGTTTGTTCTGAAGATGTTCACACTATTTGAACACTCATCTGTCTGTCTGCTGTATCTCCTTGCATGCTGCTTCCGTTCCGTGAACGTCTTCAAGCCAGGCACGAGCAAGTCTGGAAATTCAGAACTGTATATAGTGTGCTTGGACTATCATGCCAAAGAACAAATTCGACCATTCCTCTCAAAGTTAATCCGTAATTACGGGCCAGACTTGTCATCCACAGTGGCGCTCTTTCCCCGTCACTGCATTCCGGACTCATTTCTAAGTCAGCATGAAGAGATATGCACTTTTTTCCATGCATTGCAAGTTAACACAATCCAGGAGAACCTCAGGCTTTTTGTGGACATGAGCGTAGAACAGCGCAGGCAGTTGGAGCAGCTCAGGGAATATGCAGCAGAGTTTTATACAAAACGTTTCAAGGTTCACTATCTTCCTCGGAAAAGCTGGGTTTGTCGTGGTGGTGTGGCCAGATGGGTAAAACACTTTGAGAGGAAGCAAATGGGATCTTTCAATCAGCGCAAGGAGATGGAACTTCAGGGATGGAAGCAGCGCCTTGCTCAAGGAAATTATGGGGAATTAATAGAGAAGCATCTTGCGGGTAAAGAAGGATGTGAGATTGTACTTAGTGGCCCATTGGATGAGTGCGATTTGGGCTCCTGGTTTGCCCTTGAGGGAGCTTCCCTGCCCAAAGTCTGCAGTTCCACCTTCTGTGACCAAGAAATGCTAGACTTCCTGAATGAAGCTCTAGAAGAGAAGCTGAGGGTCAAGACGGTGAATCAATCTGACAGAGTCATGCCAATATGCAACTCCTGCAGGATTGACTCCCCTGTAAGCATCTTATCTGAGATTTGCAGCCATCCGGATGTGACATCTTGTTTGGTGCTGGGAAGCCAGTCATGGTGTGATGGCACACTTGTAGGCATTCAATTCCAGCCAGAGTTTTTGCAAGGACCCTCCTGTTGTGATGGACAGGATTCCACGTTGCACGACGGACAGCCAGACTATCAATTTGAGCTTCTGAACGCTGTGCTTTTTGCTCTGCAGAACCAGCGTCTTGGGTCAACCCTGGTGATTCCCTTGTGTTCGGCCTTAACACGTTTCACCTCCGGCCTAGTTTTCACACTCCACCTGTGCTTTCGTTACATTACATTCCGTTGCTTATCTGGTTGGCCTCCTGCTGCTCTTGTGTGTATGGGTTTCTCTCCACCTTCAGCCCTACCCCGGCTGCTGGACTTTCTCCGGGACGTGATGGAGAACATGAAGAAAGTTCAACTTAAGCTGGGGAGGCAGGTTCTGCAGTTTGTACCTTTAGAGGAGCTTCTCAGAGGGGAATTACCTCGTTTCCTGTCTTCCTTCAATTCAGCTGTCATCCGACAGCAGCTGCATGTGCTCATGCAGGTTGAATAGAGCACATAATTCTTGTCCTTTATGGCTATATCCTCTGGGAGAACTTTTGAGTTAGACTATATTTGACTATAGTCATGCCTGAGTTTACTTCAGTTAAAGCTGCAGCTTCAGTTTGTGCCAGTGCCACGGTGCATATTTAGGATATATTGGTTATAATGGAAAACAGAATACCCTTGTTTTATATATTTATACTGGGGAAAATCTTTCTTTAACCTTTAATATGCTGCATATGCAGTTCAGCGTGTTTATTTTAATATTTATGTTTCATTGCCTATTTCTTTTAAATAGTTGAAATTATATGAGTTGCCTTGATCAAGTTGTATGTCCTGTCTGATTTATTAAAACTTTTTTCTTTAATGGACATATATGGAGTGTTTTCTTTAAAATATCTAGTTGGTAAGGCCCTAAATAGCAACTAACTGTTATCAAAATGTAAGGTTAAATGGGACTGTATGCACATATTGGCTGGTATATACACTCCTGGGGGGAAAAAGAAAAAGGGCCAAGCCCAAAATGGCTTTTAATTATCTTAACCACAAATTATTGGTCAGGAAATTAGCAACATTTAAGCAAATACATTACTTAAAAAGCCATTGCTGTCTTATAAAAACATCAAAACGTTTTTGGCTGAATATGGAAAGTTATGGAGAGATGAATCACAATGAAGTTGAGTTGCATGGTGATGCTCCAGAGCGGTGTCTTCGAAAATCTTCTGAGAAAAATAATAATAAATGCATCTCCACCACAGTGAAGCATATAGGAAGAGACTGATTTGGATGTTCATTTAATGTTTTGGAATACAAGAGAATATTGCAGAATGGCTTGCTTCCCACAAATGAAAAGTTGTTATCTAAAGAGGAATGGTCAGATGTTATTTTTCAGCAAGACCAAATTGCAAAGACAACCAAGAACGAGTCCATCAGGCTCATGTTTTGGTCTGGTCCTAATTTCCTGACCAGTGAGGTGTGATTTTAAATGGTTATTAAAAGACCATTAAAAGAGCATTATTTATAAGACCAAATATTTTTGCCTTGGCCAAATTTGTTTTTGTTTTGCTTTTGCCCAGGAGTGTATGGTTGAGTACATCATATATGTTTGGCACTTGTGTGTAATAAAACTTTATTGGCTCAAATAAGCCAGCAAGAATATATATATTAGAATTTGGGACCATTTGCTTGAGATGAAAATAACCATCTGATACATACAAATAAATAATCAGACAGTGGTGCTTACACATACATACAGTATGTAAGCAGTAGAAATCATTTACCAGCAATGTCATATTGTTACAGTGTTCATTGCTTTATTGGGAACATTTGTAAGAGTATATTGGGGTTAAAAATATTGTTTTCGCTCCTAGTTTCACAGTGTTGATTTTTGTCCTCACATATAAAAAACATAAGTAGGCCTATTGATCTGGCCAGCACAAATTTTTTAATAAATATTGTGACCATTTCAATATTCACCACTCTAAATAAATGACTTTAACTCACAGCATGAACCCTGAATATAACAATAGTCAAGTGTGAGCCAGTGGCTATGTTATCTGAGTTATACATTTTTTATGTTGACAGATGTGGTTCTGGCTGAGTGATCCAACAAAAGACAGTGAACAACGTATGGCCATTTTTCTGTCCAGAAATGTGTTTATGGAAATGTCTACGAATATGTGGAGAAGTGTCTTGTGAAGGTAAATGTTTCTGCACATATCTGACAAGTTCTCTTATCACACCCACACGTTGTCTTCTCATTTCTTGTATGTGAAGAACGTTCTTATCTGTGATTATTATTCAGCATAGATGGATTTCTGCACAGCAAGAGTGAGAGTTCTGTACTTGCATATGCATCTGATCTGCGGCTTTCTGCTAATCTTCCAACACTAACCTCATCCAGTCATTTGATTCAATTTCCATCTAAACTAATAAACACACAAAAGAAATAGTGAAAGACAACAGGTTGAAATGCAAAAGCTTAAAAAAGTCTTCTTTTCTTTCTTTTTAGAATATTAACAAATTCAAAGATTCTTGACAATAAGCGGTTGAGCCACACAACAACTTGTATAACTGCATAATTTACCACTTTCCCAGGCAACCATTTAAAAAAAAAAATCTACAAATTATTCATCTTTAAAATTAGGGTTCCTTTACACGACAACGATATGCTATAAATATAAAACGGAGAAGTTTTCCGCGTACAGACGACACCATTGTCAAAACAATCCCCATTCACACGAATCCGCGAAAACAACTAAAAACGCGGTTCTGTTGCCAGGCAATTAGATGGCGATGAAACACTAGATTGAACACATAATTACGCATGTGCATGACGTCATCGTTTTCTGAGATTCGAGTTTTTGTTGTTTACATGGAGACCGCTTTCAAAATTTTCTCTCATCATGGCCCAACAGATAGATAGTTTCTTCTTCTCCCTCAGCCTGGCCACACACAAAGAAGCCCAAAACTGTCTAAATACAGACAGAAAGAAACAGATCATCCTGACCAGAATTGCAGACTAAATAAAGCTATGTAAGCTTGTTTTGTTAGCCATACTGTTAAAGCCTTGAGCACACTCATTAACATGTATAGGATGCGCCGCATGAGCATTTTGATGTAGTAAGACGTATATTGACAAATACAAACACATACTGTACTAGAGTAAATTTTGCACACTTTGCAGAACTGCAGGCCTTTTGTGGTTTATAAACAATCAGGACTATGGACAGATTCACAGTTGGAGTGGGATTTTCATGGATGTTCCTTCCTCAGCCTCATCAACTATCGGCTTAACTTTTTTTTTTCTATGAACACATTTTCCTAAAAGAATTCAGTATATACTGCTGTGAAGTGCCACGCATTTGCACATGCGCAAACATTATGTCGCTAAGAGCTGCACAGCATATGAGATTATTCACAATAATATCTCTCACTGAAATCTTGACATATGCCACACGTTCATATTGGATATTTAATCCAATGCTCTTAAAGCCTCTTTCTAATGTCACTCTCTTCTAAGAGGAATGAAATGCATTATGAGTTAAACATTAAACTGATCTGAGATTTGTTATAGGGAACCTCCATAACTCTATGGTCTTAGTACTGAGTTATATCTAGGATGCATGCCAAGACGTGATATATTAAAGAAAGTGTTTTATTTTGTGGAGTGTTATAATAATTCATGCAAAATTTCTTATTAGATGTTGGTTATGTTTGCAGAGCTGCTTCTGTTGAATGGTGAGATCTAAGTCAGTCATGTGTACATTTTCTCTTCGATCATTCCTAAACATTATATTTGTTTACACACACACATTTTCCAGACAGTAAATATATTCACCCTCTCTTTGTGTGTGCGCATGATTCTGTTTCTTAGAAAAAAATGGCCAGCTGTAATTTGGAAAGTTTGTCTGTGTGTGTGTGTGCGTGTGCGTGCGTGCGTGCTTCAGCTTCAGCCTGAGCACTCTGAGTGGCACATACACAGAATTTTTGTTTAGTCAGCAGCACACACAACCCTTTCAGAAGAATGACTAAATTGAACATTTGCTTTTTAAGCTTTATTTAAACTGGAAATCTGTTATTTAATAACGATTAAAATCTCTATCTCTCACATTTTCTATCTCTCTTTTCCGTCTCTATCCTGTCAATCAAACATGCATCGCCTATTACACTATTAAAAAGGTTATTCCATGGTTTGTTGCTACACCTTAAGTTCAGAAGAAGAAGCCTTTTGTCTTTATTAAGAACCATTTTTCACTATATATGTTTCTTATTATTTGGCTAATTGGAGATTGTTTCCTTTTAAAAAAAATATATTAGTAATAATAATACATTATTGGTATTATAAGTATCTTCCGTTAACAGGGAAAAGGGACACTCTTAGAAAAAAAGGTTAATGGGTTTTTTATATAGAACCCTAGGGTTCTTGACTCAATTTTAAAGAACCCTTAATGCCGACAAGGTTCTATATAAGAGGAAATGTCTTCAGTGATTGCATAAAAATTTCATGTTTAATGGGTTATTTTAAAAATGTCTAGTGATAATGTGTTTATGAGCTGTGTTTTATTCATAATTTAATTAAAATTAAAAATGAATTAAAATAAAATAAATTAACTAATTCAATAAAATGATGGGAACCCCTAAAAGGTTATATGAAGCTTCTGACAGAACCATTTAGGGTTCTATATAGAACCTTTCAGGTCGTGGAGGTCATCCTGGGGACTTTGAAACACTGATGTTTTCTAAAAAGCATCAGGCTGTAGAAGCTTTTTTGGAACCTATATTAGTTGAAGTGAAGTGACTGGATTCATGTATAGTGACCTCCCTGTGCGTGTCTTATCTTTGCTGAGTGTGAATATTCTGATGGTCAGAAAAGCAGCAGGAGGTGCTTCAATGTTTTTGACATCATGCTCATCACAGACCACATGAATATGGCAGAAGTGGCACGGCTTATTCTTGACTTTGGAGAGGATCAAGGCAAGCACATATGTGTGCTTCATGTGTTCTAGCCAAAATACTGCATAGCCTAAAAAAATGTATTATCCCTTACATCAAACGAACGACATTCTACATATGTGGGTATATTTCGCAGATTGCATCGTATGTCTGATGATAGGGAGATTCCCTTTGCTGCTCTCTAACACTGGACGTGTGCCAATCTGTTGCATCAGATCATGTTTTGTGGTGGCAGAAGTGATCACTGTCACTTAGTTGGATTATGGGAAATCTGGTTGTGCACTGGGTTTTTTTTGGGGGGGGGGGGGGATAAATCTAAAATCTTGAATAAATCTGGTAACCATTTGCATGCAGAAAAATATGATTATTTATGTATACAGTATTTATTTTTGGCTCAATTTACCTGAATCCACCTAACATATTGTGTAGTATGCTAGTTTAAGAATGTTGAACTGTTAAGCTTATTCACTAAAACTATATGCACTGCAGTCAAAAAATGTGGGGTTATTAAGATAAAAAAAAAATACTTTTTTTGCAATGATGCATTATAATAAGAATCTTGAAGAAATTGTGTCACTTTTTCCACAAAAATGTTAAGCAGCACAGCTTTAACATGGATCATAATAATACATTTATTTTCAAGCTTTTTGAGCACTAAATCGGCATATTAGAATGATTTCTGAAGGATTTGTGTGAGTGGAGTAAGACTGGAGTAATGATGCTGAAAATTCAGCAATTTCATCACAGAAATGAATTACATTTTAAGATGTATTCAAATAGGAAACAGTTATTTAAAAAAAAAACTATTGTTTTTTAATTGTTGATTTTTTTACTTTTTTTTTTTTTTTTTTGCAAATAAATGCAGCTTTGATGAGCAAGACTTCTTTCAAAAACATTTTAAAAAATCATACCGACCCCTAACTTCTGAATGATACATAGTGAGAACACTTTAACATCTTTTTCTTTTACATAATCTCTGCCAACCTTCTTACTGCCCCTTTTTAATCTCTTAAATGTTTCTTCTCTCGTTCTCCCTCTCTTGCAGTAAGTGCATAAGTGCAGTTTCAAGGGGCTCGCCAGCATATCCTTCTACATCTGGCTCTCATCATCACCAATCATGTCAGGATTACAACAGACTTTTCAAAGGTAATGAAAAGGTGCTGGAGAACATTCACCAACTCAGCCAGGACCTGCAGAGACATGTAAGCATCCTTCTGTCCAAACTGCTGAGACAAGTGTGTGTTTGATGAATAAATTATACCAATTTAGTTTATGTGCAATTTCTTACAGAGATTGCTTTTTATGGTATATTACTGTCCATGCCTTTACAGTTTCTCTATATGTCCCCTAAACATTTTGTAATCCCATGCTTCCCCAAACTCTCTCTCTCTCTCTCTCTCTCTCTCTCTCTCTCTCTCTCTCTCTCTCTCTCTCTCTCTCTCTCTCTCTCTCTCTCTCTCTCTCTCTCTCTCTCTCTCTCTCTCTCTCTCTCTCTCCCTCTCTCTCTCCCTCTCTCTCTCTCTCTCTCTCTCTCTCTCTTTTTCCCCCTATAAATATCCTGAAATGTTCATTGTTTAAAATGTTGGAAGAGGGGGAAGGCAGGGAATGAAAATTCCACATCCCCTATTCATACACAACACGCTAACATGATTGTAATGCTATCTATCTATCTATCTATCTATCCATCCATCTATCTATCATCTATCTGTCTGTCTATCTATCTATCTATCTATCTATCTATCTATCTATCTGTCTGTCTGTCTATCTATCTATCTATCTATCTATCTGTCTGTCTGTCTGTCGGTCTATCTATCTATCTATCTATCTATCTATCTATCTATCTATCTATCTATCTATCTATCTATCTATCTATCTATCTATCTATCTGACTGTCTGTCTATCTATCTATCTATCTATCTGTCTGTCTGTCTGTCTGTCTGTCTGTCTGTCTGTCTGTCTGTCTATCTATGTAGTTCTGTTAAAGAGTACACTTTATTATGTTGATATACACATAAAATGACTGACTACATTTTATATAAAGCCTTCCATATCTTTCTAAGCGACTCCAGGCAATGTTGGTCACTGTCAGTATACTTTAGGAATCTTTGATGCTATTTTCTGCTCGTGGAAGCGTACGAGCGTACGCGTAAGATTTGCGAACATTTGAATTAATTTCCATAATCCCGCTGTGATGCTCCTAGAGTACAGATATGAATGAATTCGACTGCAGAAGCTGTTTTTTAACGCGCTATAATATGCTGCCGCCTTTTGGTGAGTGTGTGAACTTCACGCTTCAACAGTGGTGGGTGGGGGTTTTAAAACGGCTGTCTCTGTCGGGCTACTTCCAGTGACTCGCATAGGGGTAGAGGAGTGCTTCAAAAACAGGGCATTTGTTTCTTTGAAGAAGAAGAAGAAGAAAAAAAGACAAAGAAAACAAAACCTAAGGGAGAGAAAACTATAGGCTGGATATGGCGAATAAAGCACCAGAGCCCATTTCTCTGCACCTGGCGGAACTCACTGCCACCCAGTTTCTAGACATCTGGAATAAATTTGATGCTGACGGTGAGTGTAACGTCCCGGGACGAAAAGCGTTCTTAATTTAGTCGTACGTCAGAGGCTATTGGGCTACTTATCTACCCTGATTTTAAGTAGGCTATTGCATTTGATTTAAGACTTACAATTAAAATGATAGGCTACATTAAACTTGTATAATTATAGTTGAACTTATTCTGTACATTTTATGTTAAAATACAAAAGCAAATAATAATGATTTAAAAAAAAAAGTAGCCTAATTAATCTAATTGTAGGCTAAATTTCGTCAATATGAGCTATGCTTTGGAAAGAGTCTCTGGGTGTACGCAGTTTTTTTTAGTGATGGAGAAATATATCTGCTATATTCATGTCAAAAAAAAGAAAAAGAAAAGAATCAAACCTTTAAAATATAGGCCTATATTTTTTGTTTCTACTCGTTTATTTTCTGGTTTGTTTGAAACGTAAGCGTATTCAACATGGTTTTTCTTTGTGCTATAGCCTACCGCACACACATGTAGACTACGTTTTTATTTTATTTTTATGTTAGTTTCCTATTAGGCTACACTTATAGGAAAGTAATTCATTGAGTTACACGTTCAAAATGAACAAAAGTAAATGCAAGTATTTGAGCAGTTGCCACGCCCGCTTAATTCAAGCTTATTGAGTCGCTTTTGAATATTAATGGACTGTCGTAGGTTGAGAAATTTTAGGGGGGGTCTCATTTCCAGAATGTAATTGTATGTTTTGCTTGCCCCTCATAAAGTGATGTTTTAGGATCGTTTTGTTCAGAAACAGTCGCTTGTTTTGCGGGATCTGGCAACACTGCTCTAGCGGGACACTAACTCAAGTTGAATCCTCGTGCAATGTGCAATGCAGTTTTACGCACAAGCGTATTCTTGAATAATTCAGGGAAATTGAAAAAGCGCCAGTGGGATGATTGCCTGCTATCGCCCTGTTAACTTCTTCCAGCGTTAGGCACGAGTTTGGCTCTGTAAATTATGCCCCACAGCCACAGGCATTGTTGGCATTATTGATTTCACTCTGGAATGGAATCTTTCCTTCCAATTGATTTGTGTGTCAGCGTTTAAAAGACTTCGAAGATGAAAAGTGATGGGCGGGGGTTGAAAGAGAACCGGTCCAGCTGGGGAGGAAAAAAACAGCCTAAGATGCTTTGCTGCTTTTAGCTAGTTTAAGTTGGCATCCCAGTTTGCTCTTCATTTGGTGGTCAACCTGGCAAAGATGGCACTCAGTTGGATTAGCTGGTCAGCCAGTTGGTTTTCAAGTCTGACCTGCTGAAAAGCACCCAAGACCACTATGAGACCAGCCAACAGATCAGAATGACCAGTATGGGAGGCCAGCTAAGACCAGCAAACCATATTTAACTGGTTTAGGCTTAGCATGAAGTGTCATATATTCATCTTGTTACAGACTTTCACTAGATGTATATCATTCCTACTGAAAAGAACAGCTTAACCAAACAAAGCTATTTTTTTTAAGATTGTCAATCTGCATGTATGACCATCTAAAAAAAAAAATCCAGAACTCGACAAAACCAGCAAACATATCAGCCTTGCCAGGGTGGGAGACTCACTAAGACCAGCAAATGATCTTAAGCTGGTTTTTCAGCAGAGAAGTCAAGAAGTAGTTGAAATCTGCACATTGGAAATAGCTATTCTTTGTCGTTTTCATGTTAAATTGGAATAGATCAATTTAAAAAATGACTAGACTGAGAAACTGCAAACTGTCTGAGATGCAATAATTTTCCCTGTACAAAGCAGACATTGTTTCTAATGAAAATATGGGTAAAATCCCTTTTGTAGCTCATTGAATTTATCTGTCCTTTAGCATTTTAAATCAACAAGACAAGAACTGATTATAAGACCCTCATTTCATTTATAAAGAGGAAATGATTGTCAAGTTACATCAGACAATGTATCTGTGTGTCTTGGATGTTCAGTTTGAACTCATAATTAAATAAATGAACTTAAGTTCATTTTCTTCTAGGCAATGGCTGCATTGAAGGGAAGGAACTGGAACATTTCATCCGTGAGCTCGAGATGGCACGGAAAAGTGTGGTGAGTCACACATTGTGTGTTCATTAATTATGGTAAAAACATCAGATGCAGTTGTGGTGTGGGGATAAGTGGTGATCTGAATGTCACATACAGTTATTAAGAACTGCAGAATGAAATGCTTAGATTAATCTAGCCTAATGCACATGCCATCTGAGCAGATACCATCTGGCTGATATTTTCTAATGTCAATACAGTTTCTGCATGGCATCTTTTAAAGATTTTTTTCAGCGACTGTTCACTTGGAACATTTGGATTTTTTTTGTTGACTTAATTGAAGTAGGAACAGTGCTGTTTTACATGTCAGACATGTTTGTTTTCAGGATCCTTCAAATGCTTCGTTCAAAGACAGGATGAAGGAGTTCATGCTGAAATTCGATGAGAACGGTGATGGGAAGATTGAGATGTCAGAGGTAAATTCCCACCCCTTTTCACCACCAAAGCAATGGTTTGGAGCTCTGCAGAGACACTGTTCTGCAGAACCACCGTCTGAGATTAATGGAAGACCAGGAGGAAATATAAAGAGGACAATGAGGGCAGATTAGGGGTTTGAAGGAGGGCAGAAGGTGGCATCTATCGAGGGGATGATGGAATGATGAAGGGAGGGGCAGTGAGAAGAATGAGTGGAGGGAGAGATGGATGAGGGGGAGGGAGAGGATGGGGGCGCGACGTCTATCATGATGACGGCACGAGCGAATGGATAAAATGATTTATGTTGTAAGAAAAACCACACTAATCCAGTCACAGAAACCACATGAACATATGAGCTCCTTACTTTCGCCAATTAATGCCAGCCTGCTTCAGTTATGAAGCTATTGAGTTTGTTTGGATGGTTGATTTTAAATGGTTTTAGCGTTTACATTTCTTTCCCTTTACCTATTTGTCAGTCCTATATAGCTTAGTGGAGGTAAAATGGTTTTGAAATGATTAGAAGAGCCTCTCCGTGCACCAGATTAAAGCTTAGTTAGTAGGAGATCCTGCAGTTAATGCAGAAGGGATGTGGTTGCATTATATTCAAATGATCTGCATCATGCAAATCTCACTGTATTAGAAATTGTAAATGACATTGAACAAAATCCATACGTGGTATGTTTGGATGTTCACTGTTTTTCACTCACACTTCAGACAGTTTTTCTGTTTTCAATCTGTGCACGATCTCAAACATGCCACTTTATCTTGAAAGCTGGCAGGATTTCCGCTGCTCATTCAGACCCTTTTCAAGGCTTGTATGAGTCAATAATTGGTTCTTCTGTGTGTTGCGTGTGAATCTAAGATAGAAGCTCAGATTAGCCATGTCGGGATCATCGTATCTGTCATCTTCTGCTTTCCTGCTTTTTGGGGTTTTCCTGCTTGACTTTGGTAGCCTGGGAAAACCCAGACAACTTCCGGCAAATTTAGATTTGCTCTGAAAGTTAGTCTGGCAAAGAGCTCATTCAAGCCCATTTCCAATCCGTCGAAATCGAGGCACCAATCAGAAACATTGGGGGGGCTTTACACGATGACGACACCGCTGGGATTTTGAAGCAGATTTTGTAGCCTACATTACAAAGATGGATCCCGCCGTCGAACATCACTCGTTCGAATCAGCTATCGCGTCTGTTTTAAGCGATTTGAACGTTTCCTTTTTGTTAAAAACCGAGCAAAGAACAACTTTCTCCGCCGCTCTGCATACGTCATCTCCTTCATCGCTCTGATTGGTTTTAGGTCTATCCGCGATGTCCGTTGGTGACGCCCCTCTGGAAATGATTTGTCTATGACGCTTTGACAGACCATAACTCAGTTACAACTGAGAATGGTCTGGTTTTAACCAGGCTATGACTTTGGTAGTGAGGTATCTGCATTTTGAAGTTGTCTTTTGATGTTAGTTGCACTTTTTTTCATTCTTGCTTAATAAGCAAACATCTCTATTCTGTTGATTTCTGTTCCTCTGCGAAAAGATACTAACATCAAATTATTATTGTTCATCCCAGCAAGAATGAAAAAAGTGCAACTAATTTCAAATAAAGGCTGTTTTGAACGTGCTATTCATCAAATAATTCTAAAAAGAAAGCAGCACAACTGTTTACAACATTGATAATAATAAGAAATGTTTCTTGAGCACCAAATCAAAATATTAGAATGACACTGAAAACTGGAATAATGGCTGCTTTGATTCATCACACACACACACACACACACACACACATATATATACAGTATATATATATATATGATCTACATATAGAATAACCATTATGATGATCATAAAACTATTTTTGTCCTCTATCTAGTAATACTATCCACATCCTTTAATCGAACAAATCATTGCTTGGATTGTAAGGCTTAAATAGTACTTTTTCGCTTTTTATAGACAAAAGGTGTTCTTCCAGGCCCAGGTTTGTGTGTCAGTGCATTCAGAGGTGGAACTTGTCATAGACTGATGGTTTCAGAGCTTTACTAACTTCTCGGTTTGGTATGGTTTAGTGTCCCTTCAGCAGTTCAGCATTGATGAGCTCCTCTGTTGAGGCCGGAATAGATAACCAAGTGCATGAAATGGTCTCTCATCCCTATCCAGCTCTTACAGGCTTTATACACAGGCATCAACTCAGACAGCAGCACTTGGTTGATCGTGTAGCAAAAGGGCTGCTGTGGATAAGAGCTTTGTGCTCCACTGTGCGGCTGTCCATGGTGCTGAAATCCCTTTCAGTGGAATTATAGACTGGAGTCAAAATGGAGTGGTTAAGAAAAGAATGCATAGTTAATTTCAAGTATATTTGATGTTTATATTATAAGTATATTTTATGTACTATAAAATATATAGTAGTGGGCAAAAGTGATGTCTGGATGGGGTATTTGTTTTTAATGACCCTACAGGTTTGATTAAAGCATTAAAAATATGAGAAAAATATTTGATATATATTTTTAAATATTTTAAATATGAGGGAAGAACAAAACAAAGGCAAACCTCAGCAACAGATTTTATTTTACTATACAACAAAAATGCATAGAAAATTTCACAGGAAAAACAACACATTGACTATTATATTATATTAAATGTCTTGTACTTGTACTATATATATTATATATACTTGTACTATATTATATTTCTTGTATTTCTGGTACATTTTCACTATATATATATATATATATATAATTAAATGTTCAGTGACTTTTCAGTATATTTAATGTCAAGTGAGCACTACAAGACTTTTTCTTTTGATAATTAAACTTTTTTTTAAACTTTTTTTTATCAGTGATGATATTATGAGTAACAGTGATTTGATGACAATATGTCTTTCTCTCTTTATCTTTTACAGCTGGCCCAGATCCTGCCAACAGAGGAGAATTTTCTATTGTGCTTCAGACAGTTTGTGGGATCCAGTGCAGAGTTTATGGCAGTATGTAACACACAACAACATACAGTGATTATTTTGTTGCCATATCTTATAGATATCCTGATCTGTTGAGACTTAAAGTGAAATGAATTTCTACTCTACATTAGTTTTTAGATTCATTAGTTTCAAAAATGATTGTTTTATTGTAAACATGAAATATCTTTAAATAGCTGAGGTGCTTTTGTGTACATCTGTGTGAAAGAGAGACAGCTAGAAAAATCTATTTGCAGTAGGTTATCCATTATGAATGGACTGCAATACTTAAAAGAACAGAGTGTGTGTATGTATGAGTAACTGGGTTAATGGAGGTTCATTTGTACAACATGGTGATTTTGTAAATAATACAAAACATGTTCATTCTGTTCATCTGAGTTGTAGAAGAGCAAAGTTTTTTCAAATGTGTGGATACAATGAAGACATTTTACTAACATTACAGAGGAATACACACACGTACAATAATGCATACAATAACACATCCTGGTAAATCAGGGCGGGTGGGTATCCCTCCACATTAGGTTAGCTCACCAGTAATCCCAGTGTAATTCCCAAATACTAAATTCTCTGGTTTAATCAAGATGACAATGACATAATCACATACAAATCTGAACATGTTTGATTGAAACCTTGTCGGTTTCACCTTTGCAGGGCAAAGAATCTGTACATGTGTGGAGGTATCTGTTTTAATGCTATTGTTTCATTTTTTAGGCTTGGAGAAAATATGATAATGACCGTAGCGGATACATTGAATCCAATGAACTGAAGGTATAACTCAATAGGTCACACAGAACTTCCTATAGCTATAATAGATATAGATATAGACTAAATAAAATCATTTCTTTGCCCTAGGGCTTCCTCTCAGATCTGTTGAAGAAAGCAAACAGACATTACGATGACAAGAAACTGAACGAGTATACACAGACCATAGTGAGTAGACACACACAATTCACACATATACACAACACACACACACACAACTGCTCTTTAATTTATGCTTTTTTCCTGCAGCTTAAAATGTTTGACCTGAATGGTGATGGAAAACTGGGATTGTCCGAGATGGCTAGGTGAGGTGCCCTCAGAGTGAGTCGCATATTAATGCAATATTGTTTAAATTATATAATATTGTATGTTATATTTTGTCTTCAGACTGCTTCCTGTGCAAGAGAATTTTCTGCTCAAGTTTCAGGTAAGATCAAGCAGTTAGATTAGATTGGAGAGCACAAATATAGTGTTTTAATTAACCAATAACCTGGTAATGCAAATAAACCGCGTTTACAAGACTTTATTTAAAAAAATATATGGTTATTCCCCGGTAGTGACGCCAACTTAATCATTCTTGTGATGTGATGTTAAATAAATAAGCAGTATTTTGACTGGACCACTTCTACCGTGGCTGCACGAGATGAGAACACATTTTTATAATTACTTGAGTCAAGAAAGATTCAGTTTGCTATTTATTTCCTCGTCCCCTACTGTGAAACGCGCGCTCTGTCTGGATACGCTTAAATCTGCTGTAAGGATGCTTTCCTGTCACATATCACACATACTCAGTTCAGGTTAATGTATTTAGAGACCGGGCGAAATTGGGGTAAGGGGCAAAAATATAGCCGTTTTTCCGATAAGTAATACAGGTTAAGGCTTTTACATGACCACATGCATTGTCATCTTATTAAGCATAATCGGGTTAAGAATGTGCATGTAAACGAGCTCAGTGGAATAGTGCAAATAGTAATGTTGCAAATTGGCAAAAAAGGTACAAATACCAGTACAGTGCAAATGACATTTGTAGCACAAAAGATATGGTGTACAAGGGCAGAATGTGGGTTAGAATTGTAAAATGTGCAGCAGTAGTACTAGCACAGTAAAGTGTGATATACTGGAAGCTAGGAGGGGGAGAAGCAAAAATGAACACACTGGCCATTGCTAGCAGTTACGGTAGAATGGCAGTAGCATATAGTCAGGGCTGAAAAAGATTAAATTTGCAATATGGCAAGAGTTTCTTTTTTTAGATCAATGCTGAAATCATGTAGAAAACATGCATTATTACAGGCAAATGTGTATTTGGGTACATATGTTTGTTGGTGTTTGTGTGTGTGTTCCTACTGTATGTGTGTTTATAGGTTTTGTCTGTGTGTGAACCTGACAGCAGATTGCTAACTGATTTCTGGCACAGGGATCATGGGTTGATAGGGATTACTTCAATCCTACTGTAGTTATGATAATCTCCATTGATTATTCTTGAACCTGGAGATGTACTGATCTGGCCCAGTCTCCCCACATTTACTGGATTCTCTCTCTCTCTCTCTCTCTCTCTCTCTCTCTCTCTCTCTCTCTCTCTCTCTCTCTCTCTCTCTCTCTCTCTCTCTCTCTCTCTCTCTCTCTCTCTCTCTCTCTCTCTCTCTCTCGCTCGCTCGCTCGCTCGCTCTCTCTCTCTCTCTTTCTCAACAAAACAGCTGAAAATATGTCAAATCTGGAATAACTGGTCCACGTTCAGCCTCATTGCATTATCAGGGTGACAGACATGTCTTCTGTCTTTTCAGTCATGAGAATGATTTTAAATATTCATGAAAGCGTATCATTCTTCAGTTTGACTGTAGATTGTAGTTTTACTCTATACCTCTATATATAGTGAATATATATACACTCACCTAAAGGATTATTAGGAACACCTGTTCAATTTCTCATTAATGCAATTATCTAATCAACCAATCACATGGCAGTTGCTTCAATGCATTTAGGGGTGTGGTCCTGGTCAAGACAACCTGGTCAAGACAATCTCCTGAACTCCAAACTGAATGTCAGAATGGGAAAGAAAAGTGATTAAAGCAATTTTGAGCGTGGCATAGTTGTTGGTGCCAGACGGGCCGGTCTGAGTATTTCACAATCTGCTCAGTTACTGGGATTTTCACGCACAACCATTTCTAGGGTTTACAAAGAATGGTGTGAAAAGGGAAAAACATCCAGTATGCGGCAGTTCTGTGGGTAAAAATGCCTTGTTGATGCTAGAGGTCAGAGGAGAATGGGCCGACTGATTCAAGCTGATAGAAGAGCAACTTTGACTGAAATAACCGCTCGTTACAACCGAGGTATGCAGCAAAGCATTTGTGAAGCCACAACACGCACAACCTTGAGGCGGATGGGCTACAACAGCAGAAGACCCCACCGGGTACCACTCATCTCCACTACAAATAGGAAAAAGAGGCTACCATTTGCAAGAGCTCACCAAAATTGGACAGTTGAAGACTGGAAAAATGTTGCCTTTTCTGTTAAGACATTCAGATGGTAGAGTCCGAATTTGGTGTAAACAGAATGAGAACATGGATCCATCATGCCTTGTTACCACTGTGCAGGCTGGTGGTGGTGGTGGTGTAATGGTGTGGGGGATGTTTTCTTGGCACACTTTAGGCCCCTTAGTGCCAATTGGGCATCGTTTAAATGACACGGCCTACCTGAGCATTGTTTCTGACCATGTCCATCCCTTTATGGCCACCATGTACCCATCCTCTGATGGCTACTTCCAGCAGGATAATGCACCATGTCACAAAGCTCGAATCATTTCAAATTGGTTTCTTGAACATGACAATGAGTTCACTGTACTAAAATGGCCCCCACAGTCACCAAATCTCAACCCAATAGAGCATCTTTGGGATGTGGTTGAACGGAAGCTTCATGCCCTGGATGTGCATCCCACAAATCTCCATCAACTGCAAGATGCTATCCTATCAATATGGGCCAACATTTCTAAAGAATGCTTTCAGCACCTTGTTGAATCAATGCCACGTAGAATTAAGGCAGTTCTGAAGGCGAAAGGGGGTCAAACACAGTATTAGTATGGTGTTCCTAATAATCCTTTAGGTGAGTGTATATACACACATAGTATATGAATGTGATTTCCCCATCACATTAAAAATGTTTACATTTTTAAATCTATTTTTTAAATAGATTACTTTAACAAAAGTCAAGTTGACTTTAATGATTAGTAGTAATGTTAAGACTCATCAGACTGTAATGAACTTTTTTAAGTCAGCCTTTTTTTGTGAATGACACTTCTGTAGTTTTTTAATATGAATATTATATGAAAGCATATTGAAATTAGGTCTGGTGGTAATACATTCTAGTGACATTATATAAAGTTATACATTATATGCCTACATTATATCATTACATACAGATACACAATATGTATAACATTATACAGCTTATACGTGCTATTTTTTGCGTTATTTGTAACTTAGACTCTATGGTGTGTTAATGTTTTTAATGTTATTAATGGGAGTTAGTAAAATGTTAAAATGTATATAAATTATGTATAAAATTTATTTTGTAATATACTGGGAGCACATTCATTCAGTAGGTGAATCAGGAGGCATTGTAAAACTGACACACAGGTGCATAAAATGCTTGCTGTAAGTTGTAAACTGATATACAGTAAACTTTTGTGTGCTATATCTGGCATAATATATGTGATTCCATCACATATATTATATTGGCATGTTTATGAATGGTATGCCTTTTTTTTTTACAGTAGGTGTCGCTGAACTGTTATAATCCAAAGGATTTGGAGGATTATTTTCTAGTTATGAAAATTCAGGCCTTCAAAATCAAATCTAAAGGCGGATTGATATTACACCACAGGATAACTGTCTATTTTACACACACATACATTGAGCATAAACTAATGTCTTTTTTTTCCCTCTTTATTGCCAGAACTTCAAACTATCTGCTGAAGAATTTGAAGTAATCTTCAACTTTTATGACAAGGTCAGATAATGTGTATATTTCTCACGCTTGTGTCCTTGTTAATTTGTTAATTAAGTTAATAATACACACATGACCATATACACAAAAAATAACACTTTAGCACTACTATATCAACCACAAAGCATAATTGACGTATATATTTTCATCTGCTGTATATGTTTTCATCTGGAAGATGTATTTTTTTAGAGCATTTGCTCATCTGCAATACATCTAGAACATGTTCCGTCAGATGTTGAATGGGCTGTTAGAAAATGTCTTTAAGATGTTTTTGTTTTCAAATATAAAACTGTTTTTTTTCCCCTTTTTTCTTTAACAGGATGGAAATGGTTACATTGATGAACATGAACTGGATGCACTGCTGAGAGACCTCTACCAGAAACATAAAATGGTAACTTGGTGTTGGATGGGAATTTAGCACTCTATTACATCTTTTAATTGAAAATGTGCCACAAAAGCTGCATCTAAAGTGCCATATATACCACAAAAAAGGGCATTTACACAATTTAATGCCGCAGAGTGGGAAAAAAATGGTAATCGAAGCTACAATTGCAGAAATAATGGTATGAAATTGATTTTTTAAATGTCAAATTATGAATATCGATACATTAAATGATGGATAGAAATGTACCGTATACACTACTGGTCAAAAGTTTTGGGTTGATAAAAAAAAAAAAAAAAGAATTTAATACTTTTATTCCACAAGGATACATTAAATTAAAGTGACAGTAAAGACATTTATAATGTTACAAAAGATTTCAAATAAATGCTGCTCTTTTGAACTTTCTATTTATCAAAGAATCCTGAAAAAATTATCTCAGTTTCCACAAAAATTTTGAGCAGCACTTTTTTATTGATTATAAATAAGAAATGTTTCTTGAGCAGCAAATCAGCATATTAGAATGATTTCTGAAGGATCATGTGACACTTAAGACTGGAGTAATGAAGCTGAAAATTCACAGGAATAAATTACAAATTTAAAATATATTAATATAGACAACTGATATTTTCAAATTGTAATAATATATACAATATTACAGTTTTACTATATTTTTACAGTATTAATGCAGCCCTAGTGAGCATTAAGAGACTTCTTTCAAAAACATGAAAAAAATCTTGCCACTTTCAAACAGTATTATACATTAAATTATACATTTAAAAATACATATTTAAATATTTAACCCTGCACTGATGCTGCATTTCAGCAACAAATATGACTGGTCTGAATTCTTATAGACGTCTATGTTTGTCCTCTTTTAGGTCATTGACCCTCAAAGTCTGGCTAGCTCAAAGAAGAGCATCATGGCGTTGTCTGACGGAGGGAAGCTTTTCCGCACAGAGCTGGAGATTGTGTTATGCAAGGATCCGTCAGTGTGAACTCTGAGCTCTTAACTCTCACTTCCTCCTCTGTACCTTCACCCACCCCAATCTAGCCAAAGCAGGTGCATGTGGTGTGGCTCTGTTCCACCTCTTATCCTGCAAAGATAATCAGCATCCACAACGTACCCCTCTCTCCGTGGCATGCCTTTCCCAAAGATATGGCTTCTCGATGTGTGCATCTCTTGTTTGTCTGTTTTATGTCAAAACATAATTATTACATTGTGGAATAATAATGGATATTTGGTCTTTGGTCTTATTCTCCTGCTTGTACCAAATCTTTAATTCGGTTTGCCATGTGTGCAGTCTGCTCTCTCTCTCTCCGTTCCTCCATTCCTCCATCATTTGTTCTCTGTCCAATCTCATATCTCCTTTTTTTGTGCAGGCTGTAGACTGTTCTGTTTTGCCAACACTGCTAAAAGAGTACCTGAAATAAAGATCAGATAAGACATTTTACCGTCAATACTGTCCTGCTTTCTTTCCTCTAAACCATCTGTCCTGCTTTTTCTTTACATATAGGACCATATTTTTAGGCTATATTTTGTTAGGTACCATTAAAGCCCCAACATTTTATTATAACTGAAGTTTCTGTTATGAAAGCAGATACTGGTTATAATGGGCACCTATTAACGTAGTTTGGATGTGCCGGCTTCTCGGGCGCACTGTGATCTCATTTTCCATTTAGATAAATCCAAAAGCAGTTAACTTATCTTTGTGGGCCTGCAAGTAAAGGCACACATCCGCATCTTCAAGCCAAAGCGAGCGCAGGAGCACAATGAAGTGTTTAGAGCTTATCTTTTTCATTTTCATGGTACGAATGTTCTTTGTGCTTCATTAATCTCTGATACAGGATAGAATAGGACAAGGATTGTGGTGATGAGACAGTTTTCTTGGCTTCGGTTTCACCCGGAATATCCTCCACAAAATTCTTAAGGTGCCATTTTTATGCGTGTCCTGTTGGGATCACATAGGTCTTCATTTTATTAAGGACTATTTTTGTATTATATTATCACAGTATTTGTGTTCTAATGTTCAGGCAAGGTTCTGTCAGACTCAGAGTTACTTTAACTTCAACTTTATGGAGTTATGAACAAACATTATTTTAGTAACGTTAATAGAACTTTAATTCAAAATTGTCTGGGGCCAGTTGCGTAAAGTCAGTAACATGAAATCGTAGATTGGTCTAATTTGATACCAAACAGTAAGACTGATTACCCCTTACTAACTGCTAGTTGGTCATAGTAGTTCTGAAGACTTTAAGACATTAAGTCTTAACATAATGGCTATGTTTATGCAACTGGCCCATAATGTTCTCAAACGTCAACACAACATTAACATCTGCATCGTTTTTTTTCTAATGTTCATCTAACATGTTTTAAACGTTACAACTTGTTTCAGGATGTTCAGAAATTAATCAAAAGGAACATTCCCATAATGTTCGCAAAATTATAAAATGGAATGTTCCTTTAACTTTCGCATAAACTCCCCAAAAAACGTTTTTAAAACTTTCAGCCATTAAAAAAAAATGACAAAACATTAATGTTATATATTTTTGTTAGCTGGGAATTCACCAATAATTAAATAGATTAAAACGACATGGTGTTTTCATACTGCTAATGTGATAATACTGTTTCGTGTTTTTTGTTTTGTGAAATTTGTGATAGTTCCTCTGCTCTCTGACTAGCCCGTGGTACAGTACCTTGCGCAGTCTAGGGGGGCCATCAATTAAATATCAGCACTCTCATATATGTTTTAACAAGAGAGTTTAAAATAAGATCTCTGTGTGGCACAGCTCTCTCTCTCTCTCTCACACACACACACACACACACACACACACACACACACACAGCGTGTGCACTTTAGACGCCTCTCCTCTAGCACTCTAGAGAGAGAGAGCACTCAGGACTAAAGGAGCTCTACAGAAATCTCCATCAAACAGATTGGAAGGCTCAAGATAGACCTCTAGTGGCTAAAACCAAAACACTATCACTAGCGCTTTGTACACTGGTGTCATGAAGGCATGCTTGTCATGTTCGCCATGGTTTCCATGCTGTTTTTGCACGCTGTATTATGGTCCGAAATTTACTTCTGTAATTATTATCTTAGAAATTGTTATTATTATTTTTAGATGCACGATTTGGAATCATTAAATGGATTGTACTCTAAGAATTATGGCCTGGGTTCTCAATCTTGGCATCACATTTGTGATAACTCTAGACTAGGAATCACAATTTAAAAAAAGGCATTCCGTAAGGCTATGCAAAGTTGTAGACAGACAGCCACAGAGGGCCAAAGAAAACAGCAGTAACCTTTTACAGTTCCTCCTGAACCAAAACAACAAGCTTACATTGCATTCACGCCATGCCACAACCATAATTGCAAGATAGTAACCCATGACGTTCTGTTAATGTCCCCAGACTCCGATTTATGCCTTTCTATGTCAACGCTATCAAAGCCGAAATAAAACTGAAGCAGTCAGGTGGTAAAAGTAAGAGCTCTGTTTACGTTCATTATTATTGTAATGTTATGTGCTTTGAGACATGAGGTAATTAAAACCTGTCTCTCGTGACGCTTTGCCGACTCTGCTCTGGTTGTGCGCGTTCATGTGTTTTGGAGGAGGCGTGGCTTTGGAGACACTCTGAGCAAAAGGATGGGATCTCATGCTTTCAAAGCTAGCTTGCCATTGCTAGTCTCTCCGAAATTGCCAACCCTACCTTTAGCCTAAACAAAAATGAGAAATATTACATTGGCAACAAGCTGAAATAAAATAAGTTATTATTTTATTTCGAGTAATAAATGTTTATATCCCTGCTTGGAAGTCCTATTACATTGTAACATTCTAAAGGGACATTTTGAAGGGCATAAAGGGATTGTTACATTTTGAAATAACAATTTATTTTAAATTGTAATTTTTCACAATATTACCACTTTGACTATTTTTGATCCATTAAATGCAGCCTGGGTGAGAAGAGATTCTATCAAAATCATTGAAAGAAACTTACCGACCACAAATGTTTGAATGGTGGCGTGCATTGCTGTGGCTTCCCTAAAAGGTCACAAAGGGGAATTCACTTCCAGTACATAATTTAAATCACACACTAAAGCCAGGCTTGTGCTTCTCAGGGTTTTGCGTTTGATTTTAACTTTGGCCAGCACCATTTCCTTACCACCAGAACTTTTAAATACTGCAGAGAAAATAAATGGCTAATTAATGAAATTTCATTTAATGAAAAAATGAATCTGATGTCAGTAAACATTCATTACAATTTACTCAATTATATATCTATTATAATTCTGTAGAATAATTTACAGGACTGACTCAAATCCTTAGATAGATGATTTATGACACATGCAATGACAGCTATTTAAAAAAAAAAAAAAACAGCAGTCCTGTCTTCATGTATTCTATAAAGCATTCCCAGAATAGAAATAAAAATATACAGTGAAAATTATATAGAATCATGCTCTAACTAGTCGATTCAATGACCCTACACACTATATCATAATGAAGAGCATGTCAGTTCACTGAGACCAAGTCTTTACACTTTACCATTTGTAAAATTATAATTTACAGCTGCTACACAGAAGGACTGTGGTAAAGCTTATCCACATTTTGAGTGGAAAAGTCAGCTTTACAAAATAATGGAATTAGGTTCTGTGTGAACCAATGGTGCACAATGACATTACATCCAAAGCTCTTTTGCAAGTCTTTTAAAGTTCAAAATGCAATGATTAAGAGGTCACTTTATTGTGGAGGCTCGACAGTCCAAGTTCCCTTCAGCTCAGTCCTGTCCCACATCTTTATCAGTGGTTTTGTTGTGGTTTGGTCGATTGCTCAGAGCAAGCTGCATTGCCCAGATGGTCAGAGGCCTCATATACGCGAGAGAGCGGTAGATGCCTTTCTCACAGTATGCTTCGGGAGTCTGGAAGGCCATTCCCATTCTCTCCCATACAGCACGGTAACAGCCTTCTGCAGTGCGCAGACCCTCATCCACCATGCCCTGGGAGATGCCGAGAGATGTATTAGGAGATACCCGAAAGGTTCACTTAATCTGAAACCTGATGATATGACCTGAGTTTTGACTTACCTCATGTATCATTGTAGCTGCCAATCCGTACACTACTCCCACCCACACCTCATCTGATTGGACACTGGAACGATCAGGCACACCTTCTGGTCTCATCCCATTCACTGCACCCATCTGCCCGCCTGCAAAGCTCATAACATTGAGGTCAAACACTGACTTCAATGCACTACAGATTTTCTCCTTGGGAAAAGCCTGCACAGAGAAATGGATGTAAAAAAAGTATAATTTGCATAACATAAATAAATGTACACATTATTTTAAATCAAAGAAATCAATACTTTTATAAAGCAAGGATGCATTAAACATTCATAATGTTACAAAAGATTTTTGTTCTTTAAAGTTTAGCTGCATCCCAATTCAGAGGCTGCATCATTCGAAGTCTGAATGTGTGTCAGCGGCACGACGAAGGCTGTCCCAATTCGAAGGCTCCTTTGAATGCGGCATACAAATGCGTCCTTCGTATCCTGGACCACATAGGACAGAACGAGTGGATCCTTCGCAGTCTAACTTATCCCAAGATTCATTGCACACCGAATGATTTTTTGCATTAAATTACTTGATTATACTTTAAAATGTAAGAATTGGGTTTAAACTTGCTCGAATATCTGTCGATACAAATGTAAAAATTAAAGGTACAATATGTAAGAATTTTGTAATAAACTATCCCAAAATCACTTGCACAGTGTGATATATTTCCTGCAGTTGTGTATTTACAATATCCCAAAAGTCTGCAAAGATTTTTTATTTCAGAGAAATTCCCATTTTAAATAAGTGGGCGTCCCGAAAAAAATTGTCACCTGTCAATGACGCAATGTCCGCACTATCCTCGGTTTCCGTTCATACTGCCATAGCCATGACGTAACCATGGCGACAGACGTGGACAACTGCGTAGTACGTAACGTTTAGCGGCACGCAGTTCTTGTTTCTTTCAAACATAGACCATGGCAAGCAGACTTTGGGACAAACAAGGAGAACTAAAATGAGGATCAAAATCAGCGTGGCGTTTTTGAGATGCCGAGAGCTCCACGTCTGCGACTAACTTGGACTTGACAGAGCTTCAAGAGTCACGACTTGACAGCTTTATTAGACAGGTGAGCAAATGTACATAAAACAAATCAATGTTATATAACATTAGCTCAACATGATGAAATGTTAGAATATGGTCAGTATGTTATTCTAATGTTGATTTAGCTTACTGCTAGTTTCGTATAGCAAACGAACACGTAGTATAACATTATAACTTTCAACACGCATTTAAATGCCATTTAGTGTGATAGTGTAAAGTTAGACCAAGTGGAGCAGCGCTGCGTTACCTCACAAGTTTAATTCGTCTAATAAACTGACCTGTGTGAGTAATCCAGCACTTGCGGGTAGCTCGGTAGAATTAAATGTCCTTTTTCCTTTATATCCGTGGGACTCGCGTGTGATATCTGTCCCTTTAGCAATCGCGACCTGCTTCATACCACTGTAATGTTAAAAAACATGAATGTTTGCACTCAAGATCCATCAGCTTATTTATTTATTTATTTATTTAGTTTATTTGATAGGGACCATGCGTATTCATGAACATTGTTGTAGAAAACTACACCATGTAAATACGCCAGAATTAGTAAACAGATACTAGTTTTCATCTGCAGTCCCAGCTTGACAGCAAGTCCCATCATTTAGCTCATCACTGCGTCATCAACCTACGCCTTTGTTATTGTTGGAAACTGCGCCCTCTTGTGGCGAAAAAATCTTACATATTGTGCCTTTAAAGGTTCAAATGTTGACATATCTTACTAAGATGCAATTTTATAAAGTTATACTCTTTATTATGTACATAAATGGACAAAGGTGAACATATTTAGACAGGTTGTGATCCTTGTTTTGTTTTTAGACAGTTGAATATAACTTTCCAAAAAGTCCAGTACAAACGTTACTGCCGCTCAACGGCAGCTGTGACAGTTGCTAGGCGACAAGAACAATCCTCCATACGCTAGACTGTCCCATTTAAACACTCGATTCGACCTTCGCGGCCTTCGAAGTATGCAGCCTCTGAATTGGGACACAGCTCTTTTTCAGGATTCTTTGATGAACTCTCTATTTTCACAGTTCATTAAGCAGCACAACAACCATTTTCAACTGTGAGGATTATAGTATTCATACATGTTTCTTGAGCACCAAATCAGCATATTAATGATTTAATGATTTCTGAAGGATCATAATGGCTGCTGAAAATTCAGCTTTGCCATCAGAGGAATAAATTAAATTTTACATGCAGCCTTGGTGAGCATGAGAGACTTCTGTGTAAATTGTTGTTTATATTTAAATATAAATTGAAATTGTTTTTTATTGTTAGCACATGACAGCGTATACATTTATGTCAAGGCATTGAACTGTATTTGAAAGATTATCATTATTTCTTATGGTAATGAAATCATACAAAGTTATTTTTAAAGACCCCCTGTGGTGAAAATCAAGTTTTGAATGTTGTTTATACGTCTATGTGGTGTTTTTAATATGCTTTAAGACAAACCATGTGCAAATACATCAATCAACATTATTGCTGAGTATTTTCTCTTTAAAACTGAAGTGAACCCAGTACCTTTTTCTGTTCATATGAAAAATCGTGTACATTTAGCAATATAGAGAGTGAATTATGTACATGATGTATATTACGATGTAATGAACTATATGCCTTTCTCCACTGACGTTCTAAGTTGATCAAAGTGTTTTTAAGGAGACTGATTTTTAGAAGGCAGACTGAGGTGGCAAACGGGAACATGGTTTGTGTAACACTAGCAACACCTTATTAGCTATTTGATAACATATTATTAGCTATTTGATAACATAGTCAAGCCAAAGACTAATCATATCAGTTAACGTTATGTGTCAGATGTTGTAGAGAGTGATACATAAAACGCATTACTTTTCTGATACATTGACTTGTAGACGACCCTGTATAATTCACTCTTCCACTTCTTCTGAATCAGTTTCTGGTTCAAACATGTATTGCTGAATTAAACCAGTATTTCCACTTGCCATTATGCAGCGTTTACTACAGTAAAGTTGAGCGAGTGGATCAGGTAGTCCGATCTGGTGTGAGTGAGTGGAGGCAGGGACTAATAACTCAAGCTATTTTAAAGGGGTCATATAATGGTACATGCACTTTTACAAGTTGATTGTACTGAAATGTGTGTTGGCAGTGCCTGTACACAACCATCATATAATGATAAAAATCCATCCAGTGGTTTTGTTTTAATCTCCTTATATGTTTTCCCCTGCCTCAAATCGAGCCGTTCGAGCCTGTGACGTCACAAGCTCGCACGCCCCTCCCACGATTGTTGATTGACAGGAGCGTTTCAACACAGACCCGCCCTCGCTCATGAGGGATATGTCAATCATAGTCTGCGCGAACCGGCGCGGTCATTGTTGATATGCTGGAGCACTGTCTATGAGCAGAATGGAGTCTAAGCGATTGTGGTGTTCTGTTCTTGGGTGTAATAACGAACACAGCAGTCATTTAATGTTCCTAAATCCGAACCGCTGAAGACGCAGTGGCTGTGTTTGTTTTCGAAGGGAATATTCCCCACGAGCAACGTCAATGCTCTCATGTTTGCGCGAATCATTTCACACACCAGACTGCTTTATAAACGAGGATCAGTATAAAAAGGGATCGGTACCAGATATTCGTGTTCCTGCTGAATCTCCAGAAGAACGGAAGTGAGTGTAACGTTTTATTAAACTTCATATTAATATATTAATCTTTGCAAATCGCTAGCTGCACGCTTCACAATGAATGCGTCTAAGGTTTACACTCAGGGTACATTACGGCATGTTTTCTATGTATGATGTTCTCAATACAATTCATAATCCCACGTTTATACTGAACAACGCGTTATGGTTATTGTGTTATTGAGTTACAAATGGTGTATGCACAGAACAGAGGGGCGGAGTCAGCAAAGCTCATTATCATTTAAAGTCATATGCACTGAAACGGCGTGCTGAAAACAGAACTGTTTTTGACCAGGTAAAATAAGTGTTTTCTTACAATACTAATGAGAATTTTTAATTAAAGTATATTACAAACTTTTAATTTAGACCCTAAAGAATCATATTAGCTTGTACAAAAATGGCATTATATGACCCCTTTAAGCCATGAAGGATTTTCTTTTTAAATATGTCATTTTGGTGAACAAAGATGAGTTTTAAGGGATAAAATGATTGACTGCTGGGGGTCTTTAAATTAAAACGAAGTGTACAAAAAAATGTTTGTAAAATCTTTCTCAGGCTGACCTGGTAGTCATCGTCCCCAAGTCCAGATGCCCTGAGGAACCACTGGCCTGCACACTGGTCAGACATTACACTGTTGGACAGACTCTGTCCACTGCTGTCATAATTGTAGTATTT
The DNA here is from genome assembly GCF_029890125.1 of Rhinichthys klamathensis goyatoka. Classification (NCBI taxonomy): domain Eukaryota; kingdom Metazoa; phylum Chordata; class Actinopteri; order Cypriniformes; family Leuciscidae; genus Rhinichthys; species Rhinichthys klamathensis. Next base: position 800,123 of record NW_026606794.1, on the reverse strand, counting down.
GCCTGTTAGAGAAAGAGAAAGACATTCCACAGGGGGAAAATTCAATGAATGTTGTTGGAAGACTACATTTTTTATTCCAAGTCATATTCTCTTTCCAAATGAAACCTCAGTATACAAACAGATCTAATGGAAGACTGAACATTAATACTAAGAGTCTGTAAGAGGCCAAAAAAGGATGAGCATAGTTTTTAACAAAAATGGAAAATTACAGTTAGTTTAGATGGCACTGTGTATGCTTACACTCACCATTCCACAAGAGTTTGTCAAAGGCTGCACTTCCTCTTTCTAGAATATCTCTGTAGCGCTGATAAACAGACTCGCAATTCAGCACACGTGCCATTTTACACATCATGCACACTGATGCCAGCCACAAACCTCCACAGTATGCACTGGAAGAGCAGAAACACAGGGGTTACTTGAGCTGCTACACAGGACATTACAAAGCTTGTTCCATGATACAGGTTTTTAATATACAATTTCAATATACAATACTAAAATCATTTAGTAACATTCTATTCATAAAATAAAATAAACATCCTGAGCCCCAACCTGGGTCCTGTCACCTTCCATCCATCATATGTCTGGTCTGCATAGCCAGAATTTTCTATCAGCCCATCACCATCTTTATCAAACTTCAACTCTGTTTCCATGACTGTCTGAATAAACCAGAATATCAGACATTTGAGTAATGTGTCCTAAAGCACTTAGCGTTTGACAAGCGCCTCTACATTTACATAAACAGAAGATATGATGCAGTACAAACTACTAAAATAAAACACAAACAACTCACCTGACATATAGGCCACATGTCCTTCAGATACTGCTCATCCTGGGTCAGGTGATAGTCTCGGAACACCTGAAGCACAAACTTCAAGTTCAGATCCTTCCAGTCGGCTGTATCGTGGATCAAGTAAGCATTGACACGAACCCATGGCTCATCATCTGTTTCCACAAGGAAAAAATTTAAATGAGGTTCAAGATTATTACATTTTTTATTTTAGGTTATTTCTTTTTCTGTCTTTTCCATATGCAACATGTGTGAATTCATGGTCTTCTATTATGCACAACTCACCAGGGTCTCCAATGTCGTGAGGTACAACGCCCCGGGTCTTGACTGGGGAGTATCGGCCGTCCATTAGATTTAATCTCTCTGTAGGGTCATGCTGAACGACGCTACCAGCTGAATGAGAGTGAGAGAGTGAGTGTGTGAGAGAGATTTAAACACAGAATGCAAAACAGAATGGGAATGTATCAACAAATTAATTTAAAATACAAAAAGTAGGTTATTACTAATGAATTTGAATACTGTCTTCAATGTTATCAGAAAAATGGAAGCTTAGCTCACCAATATCATACTGCAGACTGAGAGCCAGCTTGGGCCAAAGCATGATGAGAGCGAATGAAGCATAGAAGTGCACATCATACGTGTTATACATCCTATACTCCTGACCTGGGACAAGACAGTAAGAAACACAGAATTGATTTATTAGATTGATTTAAACTTAAATGAACATTTAGGCCCTGTTTCACAGATAGGGCTTAGATTACGCTAGGATTGGGCCTTAGTTAAATTAGGGCATTTAAGTAGCTTTTTTAAATGCGTCTTAGAATATAATTTTACTGGTTTGCATCTTGAGACAAACAATGGCACTTACATATTTTAGTGCAATTTCCTTTCAGTTAAAACAGCTCAAACATGCATTTTAGTCTAGGACTAGCTTAAGTCTGGCCTGTGAAACTGGGCATTACAATGAACTGAGATCTATGGTATGAAAATTTGTCTGATTAGAACCAGTGTTGTAATAATTAACTATAAGTTATAACTAAAACCATTAAAAACTTTTTTGGTATTTGAAATAAAGCTTAAATTAAATATAAATATTAGACAATAAAATTAGAAATGTTGCCTTGGCAACTAACAAATTAGTTTAAGTTGAAAAGTTCCTAAATCAACCCCCGGTTTCACAGACAAGGCTTAAGCCTACTACCAGACTAAAATTAATGTTGAGCCGTTTTAACCTTGCACTTTCATATCTTAAATTATGTCAGTGCAATTGATTTGTCACAAGATGCACACCAGTAATGTTTTTTTCTAAGGCACATTTATAAAAGCTAAGTAATTAAAACTAAGGCCTAATTCTGGCTTAATCTAAGCCATGGTCTAAGGTCAGTGAAACTGGGCCCATCTTGAGCTCAGTTTGCATATTAAGTTAATGTTGAATGTTACCCTCTAGGTAAGCGAATCGGCCGTACTCCTTGACAACTTCAGGCTGTGCTGGAAGGCCCCCATCCTCAGGACGAAGCCCACCGCTGATATCAGCATCCTCTGGAAGCTCCACCCACACAGTTCCACCATCCACAACAAAGTAGAGCTCATTAAACAGAGCAGATTTATACCAAGCAGGAAGAGACCTAGAAGAACAAAGTGTTTAAGTCTACCGATGACTGATATATTTTAATAACAACAAATGAAAAACACTCAAATTTATCTTGAAATAAATTGAAATAAATAAGTGAACATTTATTTCACACAATATTTAGTAAACGTGCTTTGTCCACGGGGCTGTCAGTAAATTTTAAAACTGAGTCAACAAAGAGTTTTGCCAAGCTGGCATGGATATTGCTGATAATGCTAATCTCAAAATGGCCAAATATCAATAGATGAATCAGCCTAGCAACTGAATATAATAGCTGCCTTATGTTGAAACAAAGATGGACACTCAGAATTAGTATATTGCATGTGACTAGGGCAATACCACAAAAAAAACACACATTTCATTCTATATGTAGTGCACTCAAAAAAAGTATGGGGACTGGTGAAACAAAACAAATAATATGCGCAAAATGGCATATAAGGGTTGCTCTTGTCTATGCACATAACGGATAAATAGTAGTCAAATCAATTCACAGGAAAGACGACTGCTTGCTTACACACAGTCTTTTGTAAAGAGTCACACAAATTAGCCGTGGGTAACTTGATTAACTGACAGCGCACGCTATTACGCCATCACGCTTGAAATATTCCATGGGGAAATGACATTTCTTTACCCGTCCTGTAGAATCGGCCTCTGCCACTCATCAATGCTCTCCTCCCATTTACTGTAGTGTGTGAGCGCGTAGTGAGACAGAGACGGGGCAGCGTCTCCTTTGGTGCCATAATAACGTGTGTATCTCCTGAAACAAACGCCATGCACACCCTGTTATTACTTCATAGCATCAAAGGGTATTATTTCATCATGTCAAATGCAATTATATGTTGCATAAACAAACTGAAATATTTCTAGGACCATTAAGATCTTCATATAACAATTAAGCATATTTTCCCCAATTCCCATTATCGTAATGCAATGAAGTCTCATTCTCATTAACGCAATGCAAACAAAAGTAATGACATTTTTTTTAAATTAGTAATATTTATGCATCATTGTCTCCTGGGTTCTCTGAGATTAAACAAATCATCATTGCTGCTCTAATATGAATTCGTAAGGAGCACAAACTGTGACCCTTCAGAATTTTCCTGATGTTTGCTGAGCTCACTTTATGACTGATGATGAGTCTCTTCCTTTCATGAAGCTTGTAAATAATGAAGCTTCTTTCTGTCACAGCCACACCACTTCCTTTTAAAAATCTCTTGAAATTGCTTAATACGTGTTGTTTCCTTTTGAAACATGAACACGAGACATATCAAAGTGTTTGTGCCTTGATTTAAGACATAAGTTATTTTTTTTTCACCAATATCTTTTCTCAGTTAAGAGAACAACCGTAAACCAATAATGCATGTATCTGCTAAAAGTCCATTTTGTCTACATTTAGGACTATACTGGGACATATAGCCATTTATTTGAAATAGAATGTTTTTGTAACAATGTAAAGTCTTTACTGTCACTTTTGATCAATTGAATGCATCCTTGCTGAATAAAAGTATTAATAATTTTTTTTAAACTTACAGACCCCAATTTTTTTTACTTTTAGTGTAAATGGATTAAAATACTTTTTTTATAATACAAATTTATTTTATCATAAAATATTTAAGGGTTTTTTATTACCCTATTTAAGGGTCTTTAAATAGAGTATTTAAAGAAGCTTTGAACTGATAGACCATATTTCTGTTAAGGTTAAACATTCTTGTGCTTGATAAAAATCAAATACCATCCCTGTGACATGCAATTTCCACACACACACTAAAAAAAAGAAAAAAGAAAGATATCAGTATGTCCAAGGTAACCTGATCCATAACGTGTACAAAGAGAATGAAAGAAAGATTAGAGAGCAGATAAAAGAACAAACACAAGCGAGTTTTGTCACAATATGTTGGAGACACCGAAAACACAACAGTGAAAATAATGCAGTTTATTTTAATCATTAAAATATTTATACATCATGGCCTAATTCATCTGGATTCTCTGAACTGAAATAATTTCCCACTGCGCAACTTAATGCTGTTTGCATTAAAAATTTACAGTTGTTCACTTCTCAGAAAATGGTCCAAAAATATTGATGACTCATGTTTTTGTGTCCATATTTTTGTCCAATAATATGCTCTCTAGAATGAGAATCTCCCTCCCACTGACAACCCAACCAGCAACAAGCAAATCATGGATCATAACTGTAATGTATTAATAAGCTCCATGAAAGGAAGGGATTTATAATTTGTCCATATACACATACCTGACATATATTCTCTCTCTGGAGCCAAATGTAATTTTAGGCATATCCCAGGCCAAACTGAACTCCACACTGTTGTGATGGTTAGCAGGCACCGAGCAGCTCACAGCCAGGGCTGCCGCCACTTTCTCCCCTTTCTTTGTGGGTGTGCTGGAGTCCTTAGGCGAGTCGAGCTGTCCATCGATCATGAGGTCACTCCACAGAGCACTACAGGTTCCATTTGGGCTAAACGCTGTCTGGTGACTGATCTCTTGGTCAGACTAAAATAAAGTGAAACTTTAAATAATAAGGGGAAGTACAACAACCGTCTCAAAACCTAGTGAGCTACCTAGCTAGACAGATTTTAAAATACAATTCAGCCAAAACATTTAATTCGGTCATAATTTGCTCACCCTTAAAGGGATACTCCACCCAAAAAATGAAAATTCTGTCATCATTTACTCACCCTCAAGTTGTTGCAAACCTGTGTGAGTTTCTTTCTTCTGCTGAACACAAAGGAAGATACTTTGAAGAACGATTGGAACCAAACAGTTTTTTGGCATCATTGACTTCCATAGTAGAAAAAAAAATTCTATGGAGGTCAATGGTGCCCCACAACTATTTGGTTCCAATCGTTCTTCAAAATATCTTCCTTTGTGTTCAGCAGAAGAAAGAAACTCACACAGGTTTGCAACAACTTGAGGGTGAGTAAATGACAGAATTTTCATTTTTGGGTGGAGTATCCCTTTAATGTTGTTACAAACCTGTATGACTTTCTGTCTTCAGTGGAACATGAAAGATTATTTGAAGATTGTTTTATATCTAAAATGACAGTCAATGGGGAGTCTAAAACAACATTGAAATCCATTGACTTTCAAAACCACTTTGTGCACTTTGTATCTTTTTTGTGTGTGTTTCACAGCAGAATGAAATGCAGTTTGGAACTGTAATTAACAGTTTAAGCTGTCTTTAAAGGTTCCATGACATGGGGTTATTTTATTATTTTATAATGTTTACTGGGTTGCCCTTATAATGTTAGTATGTTTTTTAGATCAAAAATAGTCATAATTTAGAAATAAAAGGCATTTTTCCTAGCCTGATTTTAGCCTCTGATTTGAACACTCTGTTTGAAGGGGCGTGTCTGCTGTGGGATTCAGTGTAACCGGCCACTGCTGTGATTGGCTGACATGCTTGCATATGAAATAGCTATGTATTACATGTGAAACTCTCTCGAATAGTTTTACTACTGCTATTATACGTTTTTACTATTACAGCTATTGAGATTAACGAATCATGAGAAGTTTTTGAAGTATTTAGATCTATTCCCATCACATAAAATGTTGCCGTGATGAGCATTGAGCAGCAGATGACAGTCTGTTGATCGCGAGAATAAAGATCTTATTGCAACGCAGTTTCTGCACTCTCTCTAATGCTTTCACCAATGCAAACACGATGATGTACATACAGTTAGAGCTTCGTTGTGCAGTGTAACGTGCGTCATTGATTTCATAACGAGTTGTCCAGATAAACTCGCGCTGTGTGGAAAGATTGTTCTTTGATCGCTTTCTGTATAATTTGTTCACAATTTAAATAAGATTATTTTCATCCTACTAAAAGAAACGATGTGAAGTTGATATTTTAGTCACTGGCTTGACTTACTGATGCATAAACAGTATTGAACGATTTTGAGAGAAAGATTACCTGTCTGAACTTGAACAATTAGGCTACACATCAGAAATTGTTGCTTGGTAGCTCGATCGATTTATTTTCAGACGTTCATCGAGGCCAGCTCTGTATTGGCCCAAGTTGAGGAAACAGTCGTCGGTGAAATGTTTGGACCATACACAACTTTGGGAAGTTGTGTCGGCGCATTTCCAGAGAAATAAAATTAACCCATTGTTTCTTCAGAGGCTCGGATGAAGGAACTAAAAAATACTTTTGTGTTCATCTGTACATCCGAACACTGATCAACTGCCATGCTTCGCTCGTTTGCAAGCCATGATATCTCTGGAGGAAAAACTCAAATCGTGCTCGTGCGTTCGTACTTCCTAGCTCACTTTCTCATGGGCGAGCCAAATTCTCTGGGCGGGCAAAGCAGAGAAAGGGGAGGTTACCTTTCCTCCGTATGACGTCATACGGAGGAGATTCAAGATCAGCCCGTCTGAGCTTTCATTTTCTAAAAAGGCAGAGAAAGATAGCCAAAGCTCTGTTTACACCGATTGAAATTTCTAGCCACTGGGGGACCATATACAGGCTAGGGGAACTCATATTAATGCTAAAAAACCTCAGAAAGTGAAAATTTCATGTCATGACACCTTTAAAGTCTCGTTTCTCAATAAAACATTTGACAAGCACTTAAATACTTTACATAAGCTATATTTTTGCATAGTTTAATGTGGTAACCCACAGAAATCAGTCACCTTAATAATACTCTTATTTGCACAGGGACACAGGAGCACACACTGTACAGCAAGCTGATGGGGGAACCAGTTTGGCAGATTACATTTGTCTGTGCACTCCTTATAACAGTTGAGTTGTTTTCTTCAAGCATTTACTACAAGCAAAACCTGCTGCTTCTAGATTTATAATGATGCATTACCTTCTCTCTTGCAGCTATACACAGAGTGTAAGGGTTGACAGGCGTCTGGTGATGTAGTAAAACCCCAGACACAGATTCTCCCTCTTTTTCAAGGTGAAATGGTTCATTCCAGTGGCCCCCAATCTTATCATCTTCATGGCCTGATCCATTAACCATCGTGAACATGATGGAAACATCAAGAGCGTAGTTATTCTTATTCTCAATGTCCCACACAAACACAGCCACAGGGAGACTGGAGTCCTGAGAAAGACACAAAGAGATTCGTTTTGAAACAGTAAATTTGGTGGATTCAATTTTAAAAATAAAAATCACTCACACACACACACACCATCTTTACATTTTAATCCACCAAATTTGCTGTTTCAAAACTAATCTCAGTAGCCGCGTTTCCATTACCCTTCAAATTGCGCAAATTGAAATTGCGAATTAAAAATACGCTCAATGGAAACATGTCAATTTCGCAGAAACTCCCATTTATCGCACAAAAGTTTTTACGCTCGCATGAGGTGGTTTTTCAGGCAATTCGAAAAAGGAATATTTCGCAAAACTGCAATGGAAACAGTTTTTGCGCAATTACAGTCACCTGACTTAGAAGGCGCGTGTGTTTGGGGTCCGTGTAGGCTATTGCGTCCATTCGTTTTTCCATAGGCTATAATAGAATAGCAAAAAAAGACTTCTCATACAAAAAAAGAAATATAACACAAACTCATTTTCCAAAACTGTAAAAGGTTATATAAAAATAATACATTCATCAATTATTTTATGATAAATATATTACTGTCTTAAGTGAAGTCATTTATAGTTATAAACGCAAATAATAATAATAATTATTATTATAGCCTATTACATTTATTAGGCTACATTTATTAGGCTACATATTTAGAAGGCGCTTTTATCCAAAAAAGGAACAAAGCAATTCGTCAAATGTCATTCATAATACAGGTTAGACAATAATACAGGGCTAAGATTATCACAAATAAACACAAGATTTTGACGTATATCCAAGGGTTTGTGGAGCGCGCACTGGATGACGGAAGCGCGGGCGCGAACACTTGCATTTTCCTGTCAACAGTGGAAACAACTTAAAATACTCCATAATTTATGGTCATACAGAAAATAATAATACATAATCCGCAACTACTTTTATTTGTGTAAACTCACAATAACAAGAAAACGTTCTTCTTTTGCTAAATAAATCAGGCGCGCTTTCATGATCTCCGTGAACTGGAACATGTCTCAGAAATGAACTGAAACAAAATATAGCCTATAGGCTAAAGCTTGAACGAACAAATTCAAATCGAAAGCAAATACCTTCTGATTATGTAATCCATATGAAAGGTGCATTTCTCTCTAAAGGCGCATCCCATCCGCTTTACAGTGGAGATGAAAATATGTTTGCAGTCGGCACTAACACTGTAGTTATTAATAAACAATTAAAATGCCTAGTTATTTTTTCAGACACTTTTATTATCATTAGCCTATAATCACCTATAAATCACCTAGGCTATGGTTCCAGAGACATGGCTCAGTCGGGCTGGTTTTCAATTAGGCTACGGGTTAAAAAAGGAAAAATAAATGGTCGCAAAAGTACACGGACCGTTTGGACAGAATACGAGACAAAGTTCTTTATTAAATTCATAAAAGAAAAAAGAATTGCAGGAATACTGGATTCTAAACCTCAAAGAAATGCCACAATCAAGACCTTGGAGCAGAAATGAGGGAGAAACACGCAAAAACACCTCATGTGCCGTTCACAGTATTAGGGTCTTTCCTTACCATTAATGCTTGGATAACACACCACGTCTCCTTCCATTAATAATAATAATGTCTTGTGCGGTGGCTGCACGTCTATTCACATGTGTTAAACCTAAACGTCCAAAGTCGCATAACATCGGTTAATGGAAACGCCGTCATATCGCAATAGTTTTTTATCGATATTTAGAAAAAACGCAAAAGTTTTGCGCAAATCTGTAATGGAAACGCGGCTATTGTTAGTATGTATTTCACAATATTACTAAAGAAGAGAATAGTTTTGAAACAGCACATTTCGGTTACTACAATATAAAAAAAGTTTTTCCTGCTTCAGTATATTTTAAAATGCAACTTATTCCTGTGATGACAAAGCTGAATTTTCAGCATTATTACTCCAGTCTTCTGTGTCACATGATCCTTCAGAATTCATTCTAATATGCTGATTTTGTGCTCATGAAACATTTCTTATTATTATTATCAATGTTGAAAACAGTTGTGCCGATTTATATTTTGTGGAAAGTGTGATACATTTGTTTCAGGATTCTTTGATGAATAGAAAAGAACAGCATTTATTTGTAACATAATAAATGTCTTTACTGTCACTTTTAAGTCATTGCTGAATTAAAGTATATATAAAATATATTTAGTACTGTCAAATCGATTAAAATAAAAGTTTGTTTATATAATATACTGTATGTGTGCGTGTAAATATTATTATATATATATATATGTGTGTGTGTATATATATACACACACACACACGTATACAGAATACACACACAGTTGCACGTACAGTTGCAATCGAAATTATTCAACCGCCATTGTAAATCAGGTTTATTGACAATTTACAGACTTTCAGCTGTTTGCAATGAACAAATAAAAAAAAAGTAATTAAAATAGCTCAACACAAATGTTTCAAGTGGTTTCCCCAAATTCAATTGAAAATGACTTCTGCAGTCTCAAAATTATTCAACCCCTTTATGGCAAGCATTTTTATTACTTAGTAGAACACCCATTTGCTCATGACCTGCTGCAAACGAGATGTATTACCAGACACCAGTTTCTGGCAGTGTTTCTGAGGAATCTGAGTTTGTTCCTTATGAGCAATGGCCTCAAGTTCAGTAATATTCTTGGGTTTGCGTGCTGCAACCACCTTCAAATCCCACCGGAGATTTTCTATGAGGTTCAAGTCAGGTTACTGTGATGGCCACTGTACAATTCTCCAGGACTTCTTCTGAAACCAAGCCTTTGTGGAATTTGCGGTCTGTTTGGGATCATTGTCCTGTTGGAAGGTCCAATGATGCCCAAGCTTTAGCTTCCTCACTGATGGCATGATGTTTTCTCCTAGGATTTCCTGATGCTTCAATTAATCAATTTTGCCTTCCACACACAGCAGTTTACCAGTGCCATAGGATGCAAAGCAGCCCCAGAGCATCACTATTAGGGTTGGGTATCGTTTGGGTTTTATCCGATTCCAGTACCTACTCGGTATTTTTTAAACGGTTCCGGTGCTTAAACGGTTCTTAAATCGGTACTTAAGAAAATGAAACCGCACACACTTTATCAAAAAATAATACCCTTTAATTTACAGGGCCAAACTGGACACAATATTAACTTAAATCTTTAAACAATATAAATACAAGTAACATATGGTAATAATAAAACCAATATAAAATAAAAATTCATATTTACATAATATCAAATGAAACAATATTGTATCAAACAATGTAATAATACTGGAGATTAATAGAGATTACTAGCAGGCAGAGCTGCCAACTCTCACGCATTGACCGTGAGACTCACGCAAATGACCCTTTTCACACAGAAAAATCGCGGACAAAGAGGACACTGACAGACAAGACAGAGAAGGTTACTTTTGATATGGAACAAATCCACAGCTGTCAGATTCTGTCAATATTTTTACGAGATTCACACAATAAATAACGTTTTGGCTCTTTGAAATGTGACAGATCGCTGTAGCGCGTCAGTTCAAACGGCACGTGATACAGCAGCCTACAAATACAAATCCACTGCTTCTTAGCTACGCAGCGTTGAGTGAACCTATGAAAGAGAACATCTCTGGTTGGTGTAACATATCTCTCAATAGGGAACGGGACGCAGCCAAGCTCCTCGCGGTGCCGACCAGCTTCCTTTTTCGGCAGAGAAATCTGAGGAGCAGATGGCGCGCGCGCGACAGCATAGTATGACGACGTAAGTGCGTCGATGCGGCGCCATCAGCCAATGAATTGGCTTGATTCTATATGGGATTCAGACTATCGGCACACCCAGAGGGCGTTCTGACCATAGACATAATAAATACATAGACGCCCTATTGGCCGCTTTGGAACGTTGCTGCGATACGTCAACGGGTCCGCCATTTTGCGGAGGACAAGACTGCGCTGTGAACAAATGTAAGTAAACGGGGGAGCTGCGTTTTTTCTGGATAAAAACAAACTGTTTTTACATTTATCAACCGATTTCAGTGGTTTGTATGTGGTGTACAAAAAGTTCCATCTCTAGTTATTTAAAATCTCGATAGTTAGACTTGTAAAAAAATTTTTTTTTAATAAAGAATGGTCAATTAAGCTCAGGCTTGTCATGTATCTGGCTTTTTATTCTTGGATAAGAATGGTGAAGACCCCCATACTGAGATATAATTTAAGTTTTCTTATTGTGGAAAAAGCATTTTCTGTGATTTTTAAATAGACGCTATCTTTATAAACAAACAACATATTTGAGCTTTAAACAACTACATTGTCGACTGAAAAACTATTAAAACTACATTTCGTGACACAATAACAGTAGTATTTTTAAATGTATCCTCTGAACGTTACTATTACTAATTAAATCATGACCAAATACAACCAAAAACAAACGTTCAGTCTTGCTTGTGAAAGGTAATTCCTCGAAAGCTGTTTTCAATTGTGTGGCGATGTGTACAGCCCCAAACAGCGCACAAAACATGCATTTTTCTCAATTCCCGGTATGAGAGGAATGGGAAAGAGCGCGCATGCGAGACAGAAGAAACTGTGCTCCAAACTGTGTAGCACACGCACGGTGGAGAGAGAGAGAGCGAGAGACCTTGTGTGTGTGTGTGTGCGCTTGAAGTTAGGCACCGAAATCAGGCACCGAAATTTTCTTTCTTATTCGGTCTGGTTACTACCGTTTAAGTCGGAACCGGTTCCCTATTGGCACCGAGTTTCGGTACCCAACCCTAATCACTATGCTGAACTGTAGGCAGAGTGTTCATTTCAGCATATGCTTCATTCTTCTTCCTCCAGACATACCGCTGATCCAGAGGGCCGAAAAGTTCCAGTTTTGTTTAATCGCTTCACAGAAAAGAATCCCAAAAGTTCTGTGGCTTATTTATACGATTCTATTCAGGAGGTTATTAAAGTTCAATTATTAAAAGTTGCAATTTCAGTTAAATTTGGGTAAACCACTTGAAATATTTGTTGTGTTGAGATATTTCAATTACTTTTGTTTAATTTGTTCATTGCAAACAGCTGAAAGTCTGTAAATTTTGCCAAAAAAACTGATTTGCAATGGGGGTTGAATAATTTCAATTGCATCTGCGTGTATATATATATTAGGGGTGGAACGGTACATGTATTCGTATTGAACCGAAACGGTACGGGCGTCACGGTTCGGTGCACGAATTTACACGGAGAATACACGGTATAAAAATAAATAAAACTCCCGTGCAAATTACTTAATGCAATGCGGAATCTGTACCATCGGCTTAGCTCTGAACGCGCGTTCACTTCAAACGTTTTGGTTTATACGCGCGTCCTATTCGCTTTGGACTAGCGTCGAACTAGACGCGATAGACGCGAATTTGACGCTCTATTCGCGTTTGGTGTGACGGCATAATGAACACGCTGCGATGTCAAGATTGCAATGCTGGAGTGTGTGTGTGTGTGTGTGTGTGCGCGCTAGAGAGAGAGGCGCGAGCGCGATCGAACAGTGGAAACCTAAAAAACATACTCCGTCATTTTGTTCATACAGATCATTAAACCTGCAAAGTGTTCACTTATATGTGTGTACACTCGCAATAAAACACAACATTGTGCTTTTGTCACACTGTAAACTCTTGTCAAAGTGTAACCTACTACAACTTTCACCCAACCAAAATCACACACACACACACACTGTTTTAAAAGCACAACATATTTATCCAACTCCATTTCAAAACAATCTGTGGGTTCCATCTTTTATCATTTATAATTCAGATGAAAATGTTACATTGTTAATTAATAATGTTAATTAAAATTAAGGAAAACAAATATATTGATCTGAAATATAGCAAAATAATTTTAAATTAATTCAGGTACAATTACCAAAGCAAGGCCTTTTTGTCTTTTTATTAATTTAATTAATAAACTAATTATATAAAACTATTGTCAGTCCACTACAAATAAACTGGTTCTATGCCTTTATTAATACAAAATTTCCCTCCATTGTACCGAAATCGTACCGAACCGTGATGTCTGAACCGAGGTATGAACCGAACCGTGACTTCTGTGTACCGTTCCACCCCTAATATATATATATATATATATATATACACACACAAACTAAATGTGATTCATTGTTTTGACAGCCCTAAAATAAATATATACATAAATATATATATATATATATGTATGTGTACACAATGTGCTTTAAATATCAAACACATTCTTGCTGAAATATCAAACCCAGCTTGTCACCTTGTAGTCGTGAGGGATGACAGGTGACACCTGTCTGCAGGTGAGAGTGACGTTCTGGCCAGGCAGGTGATAGACGGTCCAGGCTCGTGGGTACAGGGCATGGTAAAAGGCGTATTCACCACAATAACCCCAGTTCCAACCCTGAAGAGTTGGGGGTCGCTCTGTAGACAACACCTGCTGGTATACTGTCTGACCCCCCCTGCGCAGACATACTGTAAACTAGGACATAGAGGGTGTTAAAACAGACTTAAAATTAGTGAAAGAGAGATTTGAACACCTGCATATATGACAACACACACTTGCTCATTTTGTGAAATATTATTACAATTTAAAATAAATGTGTAATTTATTTCTGTGATGGCAAGCTTATTCTTCAGCAATCAGCATCATTAATCCAGGCTTCAGTGTCACATGATCCTTCAGAAATCATTCTAATATGCTGATTTGCTGCTCAGGATATAGTTATTATTATCAATGTTGAAAACAGTTGAGCTGCTAAATATTGATGTGGAAACAATGATGTATTTTTCAGGATTCTTTGATGAATAGAATGTTCAAAAGAACAGTATTTATTTTAATTAGAAATTAAACATTATGAATGTCTTTACTGTCACTTTTAATCAATTGAATGCGTCCTTGCTGAGAATGAGAGAATTAATTTCTTATCAAACAAATAAATAAATAAAATAAAAATCTTACTGACCCTAAACTTTTGAACAGAAGTATGGCCTAATTAGGTAATTTATTGGATCACAAACAGCCCTTTACCTGGTTAGCAATAACGGTTTTGTAGTGGTACATTCCGGGATTTAGTTGCCACCGGCAGAAATCCCCCCTCCACCCACGTGTAATACTTCCTCCTCCAATGCCACCAAGAGGAGCACCTGCACAAAACACATCCTCCATTACATGAGGTCATTTTAAGGTTTCTGTTATTGCTTTGATATTTCTGGTTGTCTTTGCACTTACCATAAATTTGTTTCAGTGGTAAAGCTCGAAACATATCAATAAAAGGAGCCTTCTTCTCAACCTGGGTCTTTTTGTACCACCATCTCAGATACCTGCTCAGACAAACATAAAGCAAGGAGGAATTTACAAAACTGACCTTTCTCTTTGTCATACCCACATACAGACTTGACATGATATTAATGAACAGTGAAGATGGGTAACTGAGTTTTGTTGAATATAGTGGCATGTATCTTATGTGCATAAATCACACTTTGACTTATTAAAGGTGCAGTAAGCGATTTCAGAAAACTGCTGTTGAAAGTGGATTGGACCGAGCACCACAACACACTTGTAGCCAATCAGCAGTAGGGGGCATGTCCACTCATGATGGGGGAGGAGAGAGAGTGAGCAAGAGGGAGATTTGAAGAAAGACTGTAGAAAGAGAGATAGCTGAGAGACATTTTAAAAAAGAAAAGGTCAGAGGAATATCACAGGAAAAAGAAAAGTTTTGTGATCAAGCAAGAGCTTCAGGAGCAATGTTAATATTAGAAAAGCTTTCCAGCACTGGAGAGACCTAAGAGGGAAAACCTGAAAAATGGACGCCGAGGTTGCCTTGTTTCTGCTCCATTCCACTGGTTTTGAGTGTGCGCTGCTGCAAACTCTTGCTTGCATGTACTGCATTTTTTATTCTTCCTTGTCGTTAGTTCATCATCTACAATTTATTTTGCTTGGCTTCAACTATGATAAAGAGACATCCACTCTTGCATTGAGTGTTTGTGCATTTTGGGGGCAGAGCAACGAATGGAGGAGTGTGATTGTTTGGGTTGATTTAAAATATCAACAGTGTTCAACAATGATTCTCAGAAATCGCTTACTGCACCTTTAAATAGAACTTTATGGCACCACAACAATGTAAGTCCTAATAATTAACCTCTCTCACACATACTGTATACATACAACATTTCACTCTTTTAGTCACTCTTAAACAACTCCATCCAACACTCATTCTTTCTGTCTCGCTCATTCTCATGCTATAATGCACACACAGCTGTTTTCAGTCGTCGTACTCAAGCACAACAGCGCTTAGAAACAGAGACCGATTCACACATACATAAAAGGGAGGATGGCATTGTGGGAAAGGCTGAAAAAAAGCTGCCAACTGTCTCTGCCCTGGAAAAAAAATCACCTTTGCTACTCTACTGACTGGAATTTTTATTCTTGTTATTATTAGTTTCTTTCCAAAAGTGCAACCATCACCTACTATAGAAGTCTTTAATTTACGACTCAATACGATTATCACAGACGTTAGCTCTATGCTAGTGTGGACTGCGATTACTCAATCAAGTGGTAAAGGTGGAGCAACATGAATACAGTATTCACATTCACATTATAGGACTGACTGTGTAAATGGGAATGCACAATAAAGATTTCAAAAGCTCATGACAGTTTTTGTTAATCATTAACGTGGAATAAAACACCACACAGGGACAATATTGACTGTCTGATACAGAAAATGATTAACCAGCTCCAGCACAATGTTGGATAAAAATTAATACTGTAAAATAATTATTACAACAAAATACAGTATCTAAACCCAGGCCAAAAGCGATCAGGCTGTTTATTATATTTAAAGGGAGGAACTTCATTAAAATGTATTAGTTACTGTGCAAGTCTAACTAGTTAGAGAGGAATAACTAACTACGTATTGGATTTAATGCAGTACATCATTGCATTACAGGACATCTCGAGTTTAACTAGTATGTGAGATGTAATAAACAGAATGGGCTGTCCTCTTTTTATGAAGATGTTATCAGTTACCATAAAACACTGGTTGGTTAAATAAAGCTGGCTGCTAAGAACCAAGCAGTGAAAACACGTAATTCTGAGGTCAAAATAAAACTACTTAGCAACATTTCCTGTTCCTATCTCAACTATATAATGTTAGAGTGGAAAAGGCCTTTGAGATGTATAGAATGGTCCATTTCAGCAGGTCTATTTCTTATGATGTGAACAAATAGTCTATTCTTTAGTAAATTGTGTTTACTTTAGGTGAAGCCAGGAAAAACAAATTGAGACATGTCTTGTTAAACATACCTGACACCTAAAGAAATATGCTCGATCATGTTGGACAACGAGACATCTTTGGCTTGAAACGGTTTCCGCTTCTCTTTGAACTCGTGTGCCAGACATATCCGCCAGCCGTTCTTGGGGACACCAAATCCTGTTTCTGTAGAAACGTACCGGCTCATCAGCTCCGCTAAAGATGCGCTGTCATTTAAATCCATAGTTTGAAGCTCTGGGATCACCAGTCCAAACCAAAAGTGTAAAAATCAGATCCCTAAATCCTTTGAAAAAAGGCAAAATAGATAGAAGTGTTAATTCATATAGGTTATTCCCTTTATTTAAAGACTAAAGCAATAAACATCCTTAATGACACATGGTTTGGTGGCAAATCTAAAAATGACATCTTACCTACTGCGTGGTGCAGGTAAGAGTAAAGATCACATGTTTGATCTGCATGCACACAGGTAGGTAATCTACATACGAACGCAAAGTTCACCTGTCACCAGGGTGACGAAACAACAGAGTTTAGTTCCAGCGACAACCACGTTCTGGAGATGTAATCTGATCCTTTTCTGTTCAATTAACTAACAATACCTTGACCTTTCCTTCATTTCACCCCTACTCCAGGCAAATCTAACCTATCATTTTTCTGTAAGTACAATTCACCTGGCCAAATAAATAACATGTCCGCACACCCTCTAAGCCTGTCTTGACATTCTCGAGTGCACATCATACAATGTCATGACATGATATACTGCACTAAAATTCACTACAATAATAATATTTTAAAAAATAAGAATAAACTACAATACATATTATTTAAAATAATAATATATTATTATTAACTAATTTGAATAGAATATATATAATCCATGATTTCTGCCCTTTACAAAAAAAAAAAAAAACATTCCTTAAACCTCTGACACTTTTTTTTAAAGAATTGTAACCCTGATTCCATTCTGCTGTAGTGTTTCATACTTTTTCCTTTTTTTATATAATTTGACGTCTATTTAATTCTGTTATTACTTTCTAGAAATGCACTAAATCACACAAACTATGTTTTTAAACATGTCCCAAACTCTGGTTAGTGTTGTAAAAATTGCAAACTCGCATACAGAATATATATTATCTCGCATATATATTATTAGGCCTACCTTCTCAGACAGACGGTCATCTACCGTCCTTTTTCACTTATAAAAAAAGAGTAAAACTTAATTTTCGGCCCTATTTTGAAAAACGTAGCACCATTACAGAATCATGCTTTGGGCACATCTAATGAAAGCTGGTCCAATCTGATGCAATAATGTCCAATATAATTTTTCAACTCATCGCCACACTCTAAACTTCTGGTTAACGTTACTCATGTCATATTTGCTTTTTAGATTTCCCATGCATTATTAATGTATTTCCCATTGTTATTATCTTACCCACGCTGTCCAGCGGAGCAGTGTAAACCTCTCTTACCCTTGCCTCCGGGCACCAACTCCAACACCACCCACCCAGGGGTCTGCGACGCGTCAGTGGCGAGCTGCACTTGTTTCGACGCTCGCCAGCATGACCGGGTCAATAGAGCCACCCGGTGTCCCTGTGGCTGCTGTTACACCTTGTTGCGGTTGGATCTTGGGACAATGTTTCAAAGTGAACAGCAAAAGCTAAGTTGTACAGACAAAAGCATGTATTTAGCATTTATAAGATTCCTGAAGTAAAAAACACATCATCTTATGCCGAACTACACATCCCGATCTCTTAATTATTAACTGGTCAAAGCCCGATGCCGAAATCAATTCCCAGTGATAGTGCAGTAGGGCCTTCTGTTGGCCTGAACCAATGAGCAAACACTCGGGGGAGTAACTTTCAGCAGTGTCGTCATCTCAGTATTTTACAAATAAACATAAACATTGTTCTGTGTATATATTTTGTCTCATAAGCCACGAGGTGACTATTCAAACGATTAAACGTTACATTTTCCTAATCAGTTTAGTTTTGATGAAAACCTACCACCCCCTTTTATTTTTTGGTCTGGAACTTTTACGTCACATTTGCCACGGAGCCAATGCGAGTGGATGAACGTGTGTACTCGTTTCTTCGAATCGGTTCTTTTGAACAGTTTGTTTATCGTTATTTAGTCTGTTCCAATCCAGTTTGTTTCCGTCCTGATTTTGCCAATAAAATCATTATCTTTGTTAGTCGCATACAAAATGTCGGTTTTAATGAGCATTTTATTAAAATGTACAAAATATATTTTTCTGCCAAGAAATATAAATGACCTTTAATATTAATTAATGTACATGCAAATGTTATCTAATCTTTCTTTTGCAATTATAAATCTCGGTTCACTCAGTTTATCGGGGAACCTATTCAACTGATTCATTCAAAGTAATCGACTCACAAAAATGATTTGTTCACGAGTTGGACATCGCTATACCGGAGTTCATACAAACGATGACATCTTATACTTTCTCGTGTTATGTTGTACTGAGTAATTCAAAATAGTATGCACAACGAACATTTTTGTCAAGTCTATTTCCATTATATGACAACGTTTAATTTTCTATTTATAAATGTAGCCTGAATGACGTGTGGAGAAACTCAGTGAAACCTCATAATGGCCCAGAGAAAACCGTCTCTTGTTTTGTTTTTAAGTCACTGGAGCGTCGCCGGGAACTCGGTCTTTTAACCTCTGTGGTTTACGGATACGACGTAGAAAATATCGACGGGAACAAATAGCGGTCGTTTGTTTTAAACAACTTCGAGGTATTTTAAAGGGAACTAATAAAATGATGTTAGGACTTCCTGCTAACATAGTAAACATTCGTCGCTGCGCCAAGCTACACGACTTTAGCTCTTTAAATATAGACATCTATCTACAGTCTAGTTTTGCACATATGTTCCTGTCAGGGTCAGATTAATTAGGAGATTCTTGTTCTTTCAGTGCGACAGGTATTAGACAATAAGTTCAAATGTAAATCTCTTACAACTAAGCTATTCTTCACAATGTTTATCTGTTGCATGATTTACTCTCTTAACTTACCTGCTAAAAACAGCTTAAACCAGTTTACGCTAGTTTAGAAAAAAACAACAACATTACAATCAGCCAACAAACCAAGCTGGTATATATATATATATATATATATACACACACACACATATATATAACCTCTCTGTTTTTCCCTTAGATGATTGAGGTGGTGGCATCTATGGCCAGAGGGCCTGTGTTTTTGGCCGGGGAGGTTTTAGAGTGTCTCATAACCTTCACAAACCCTATGTCACATCTGTCTACATCTGCCAGCAGGTAAAGAACACCATAATCAGCATGAATGTAATGTGCAAGGTTGCTTTTTGGCCACTGCCTCATTAATAAGTTAAACCCTGCTGTGCTTTGGTGTATCTCCACATTTCAGTCATTATATGTGCTATCAGTTCTGAAGTGAGTCTGTTAATCTTCCACAGTGAGATGTTGGCTTGGGCCAGTGCTCAGATTCACTGCCAGTTCCATGCTAGCGAGAGTCGCGTGGCTCTGCCCGCTCAGGGCACCAAGCAGGACGTGCAAGCTGAGAGTGACACCGTGCTGATACCAAGCAGAGGTGATAAATAAGCAGCTGATCTCACACTTGTTTTACTCAATTTTTAATATCGAATCAAAGATAAAGCGACCAGAATCATGGGCAGTTTTTTACAACAGCCAATATCTAAAAGGTTGTAGTTAGTTAGACATAGGTTTGTATTTTCAGAAGCAGAACAGAATAGCAAGTAAATTTGGAACAGAAAGTATTCCAAATTTTACTCTGACTTTGGCAGATTGAGAAAATGCTGTACACATGTTGAGGTTGTGGAAACTGCAAATAGTTCTATTGGGTGCAACAGTTGGGTTCCGGAAATAAAAACTCGATTCGTTTTTTTAATTTTTAACGATAACTTATGAACCTTTAAAGACAGACCTGCTGTGAGTTACGAGGTTGTTAATAAATGGGATTTGCTTCTGCTAAAGCCGTCAGCCTGCATTACTTCAGCTTATTTTTAAAATAATTGTGTTTAACAGTGGAATTCTTGGTGAAAAACTACATTACCCATGATGCTGTACTGAAAATTACACCAGTCAGAGCAACATACTCCAAAAAACGCTCTCAAAATACTGAAACATTTGTATATATATGCATATTTTCCAATGAACTTAAAATATATAGTTTTTATACATATAATCAACTTTTGTAAATGAGTAGTTTTATATTTCTCCATCGTTTTTAATTTGATTATGCTGTTTGCAATTAATTTGATTATGCTTCGTGGGATTGTAGTTCTTTCCCTCACTAAAGCCGTTAAGAACACAGTCTTGTACCTTTGACTTTTTGTCCGATTTTCAAAGACTGTTTTTGCTTCAAATCAAAGTTTGTAGTGTTGTGATTCACCTTGTAGCTGATTGGCTTGTATCATGGCTTATTACTCTTTAACGAAAAATGAATGAGAAAAAATACTTCCAGAACCCGCACAGCTGAAAAGGGGGCCGGCACTGTTGCACTATATTTATGAGTAATGAGTATGCTGTTCTTGCCATATGCTGAATACACATGTACATTATTAAAAATTACGTGTTCATTTTACATACCTTAAAATGGATCAAAGGTTATCCAGCATGAATTACATGAACAGAAAGTAGGTAAAAACATGCTGGGCAGAATAATGACCAAAAATGATCTGCCAAAGTCACAAAAGTAGTTAATTAGAGAAAATGCAAAGTACCAGTCTGCTGAAATAAGTCATTGACTTTGGCTCTGTTTCAAGGTCAGAAACCCTATAAAATTCAAGAAACTGCTAATGAACTGCTTCATATTACAGTATAAGCAGATTTATTCACAGGAAACCTCTTGATTTTTGAGCAGGGATTTAGATCATGATTATGAGGAGAGATTTCACGATTTCCCTCATTTCTTCATTAATCCAGGTGAACGAGGGCAGTGTGTGCTGGACACACCACCTAAGATCTTGTTCTGTGACCTTCGTTTGGACCCTGGAGAGAGCAAGACATGTAAGATACTACATTTAAATCTGACACGTTTAGATGGCACATTACATGTTCTTTTTATACAGTGTTTGTGTAGTTTACACTGTTTGGACTTTCACAACTTCAAGAAGTAAACCCCTTAATCATTTCAGAATTAAGCTAATTCCTCATGACCCACATATTGTTGATATTTCTCTGAAAACTGGCTCATGGCACAGGACCAACCATCAGCTGGCCAAAGTTTAACTATGTTTAATTGCACATTATGCCAGCCTGGCTAATGTCATCCTAGCAGAACTCTGCTAGGTTTTTGTTTTCAGATGTGACTACCACCAAATAATGTTTTCCCCTTTTTCAGATACCTATAGTGAGGTCGTGCCCTCTGACGGTCCACCCAGTTTCCGGGGTCAGGCAGTGAAATATGTGTACAAGCTCACAATTGGCTGCCAGCGAGTCAATTCGCCTATCAAGTTACTGCGAGTCCCTTTCAGAGTTCTTGTGCTTCATGGTAGGTTCCACTTCTTTTCCCTCTTTGTATATGGTTTCCCTTTCAGCCCTGTCCATGCAAAGCAGATTAATTTTTACCAGGCTGAATTTGAGATGCATTAATATTTCCCCCCCAATTGTTTTATTTTTACACACAAAGAAATTATTCATCTTTTTTAGAAATATGTGTGAAATTATATATACTCACATAAAATGAGGATCTGAGTCATATCAACTTAGAAAAAGCTGTTTTCTTCCCCTTCATGGTCGCCATCATGTTAAGATCAATGATCAGACCAACTGGCTTTATCTCGGTAAACCACCACCTATTATCAGATACTTTGTGGTTGCGGAATAAATTAACCATGAGTGACAAATATGCCTGTCTTTCTACATCTGTAACTAAGAACTTTTGCTTTTTTGGATGATGTTAATAGGTGTCCATAAAATGTCCCACACAATAGTAAGATGGTGTTCTTTTGCAGGTATGCCAGAGCCTCCGTTCCCTCAGGATGAGGAAGTGGCTCCCTCAAACCCCTTCCTGGAGGAGGAGGAAGGAAGCCGGAGAGATACAAGACCGCTAGAAAGAGCTCTGGATATGCTGATGATCACCACCTCACGTCGATGCCCATGTGCGTGAGTGAATGTGGGTGGTAGCGATTGTGGGAAGGCTTGTGTCTTTGAAATTCATCTAACTATTATCCTGTTTTAGTCCTCTGCTCAGTTATGAATTCTGTGTCTCTGTGAATATGGTAATAAGCACATACATTTCTTTCACAGATATGTTCAACATCACAAATGTGCGGGGAAAAGTGGCTAAGTTCTGCATCTTTAAGACTGTGTACAGGCTCGGAGAAGATGTCATTGGCACCTTCACGTTCTCAGAAGGGGATATTCCATGTTTACAGGTATACTATACACTACGGTTCAAAAGTTTGGGGTCAGTAAGTTTTTTTTTAATGTTTTTGAAAGAAGTATCTAATGCTCACCAAGGCTGCATTTATTTAATCAAAAATACAATAAAAAGTAATATTTTGAAATTTTACAATTTAAAATAACTATGTAATTTAGTCCTTTGATGGCAAAGCTGAATTTTTAGCATTATTACTCCAGTTTTCAGTGTCATTCTAATAAATCATTCTAATATTCTGATTTGGTGCACAAGAAACATTTCTTATTGTAAACAATGTTGAAAACAGTTGTGCTGCAGCTTAATTTTTTTATGGAAACTGATAATTTTTTTCAGGATTCATTAAGGAATAGTCTTTAAAAAACAATTTCTTTTAAATATATTTTTTTATAACAATGTAAAAGTCTTTGGAGTCACTTTTGATAAATTCAATGCATCTTTGCTGAATAAAAGTAAATAATTTCTTTAAAAAAAATCAAACTTTTGAGAATGTAAATGCTTCATGATGTGCTCCTGGAATGTTCATGTGTATTTATGTCTGGTCTGCTCAGTATTCAGTAAGTCTGCAAAGTGAAGAGGAGGTCCAAGAGCTGTACCAGAGACGACCCGGCCAGGCGGTCAGTGTCACTGGTCATGGCCGACATGTAGAGTCCTGTTTGCACACAGCCTCCAGCCATTTCTCTCTTCCTGTACCCCTCAACGTCACACCTGGATTCACCACAGATATAGGTTTTTATTAACTAAAATGCTTTTTTTAATTTTTTTAAATAATACTTTGGTTGACATATTGTTTTTATTCTTGTTTTGCCTAAACCTGGAGTTTTAAATCTATTATCGAAAATATGTATGTAAAGGAAATATTTGTTCAGGCTAAGTGCATTGAGAGTCTCGATTATTTTGAGACTTAATTTAGTTAATTTTCTATTTTAAATCAACAGTGATAAGGGAACATTCCCATTCTATGTTTTTATTCTCTTCCCCAGTGACGTTAAGATGGCGACTGCATTTTGAGTTTGTCACAGCGCGGGAGCCAGTGGAGGCACCGGTGGTTCTGCAGAATCAGTCAGAAGTCACAGTATGGACTGGGGCGGAGCATGTGGATGTGGACACCTTCAGTTGGGACCTGCCAATCAAAGTGCTTCCCACCAATCCAACGCTAGCTTCATATGTTTCACAGTTCACAGGGACAAACAGCATCAACATTTGAGTTGTGTTGGTATTTGTGCTGGAAGATCATAAAACTAACAAGTTGTTGTGAGATGTGTTGTTGTTACCAGTCTATTCCAAATTCTAATGTAGCTTATTTTTGGAGTTGTTTGTTCTTATCTTTTGCCGTGCAATGAGATGATAATTCTTTATTTAAGCAACTTTAACATTTCAGCCTTGACCAACAGACTGCTTTACCTCTTGTAATGTTGAAATGTCTGTATTTATTGTCTATATTTCAATGTATGCTCCAAAATATAATGACATGCGGTTTCTGCTGTATTTAAATTACAAGCTATTTTGTACATTTCTCTATATGAAAATCATAACTGAATAAAATCTGTTCAGAGTTATTTGTAGCTGATGATTTGTTGAAACATTGTAATTTTTTGATGTTTAAAGAAAATAGATTTTTACGTACATATTAGATTAAACGTTCTAAATATGAGGCAAACAGTGTATTACTAAGCTGTTATTTACAATAGTGCATACACGATTAAGGAAAAGCTTTGGTTATGCTGCTTAAAATTAGAAACATGGATAAAATGTGCAATCAAATCAGAGTATTGCTTGTCTCATGAAGAGTTTTATTGCAATGATTTAATCAGGAATACACTTAATTTTACTCTCAGGGCTTGAAAACATCTTTGCTATTGAGAGAAGGAACTGTAAAAGAGACAATGACAGGCCATTCACTGCTAATATTTACTGTTATAGTGATGTAATAATAACATGGTAGAAAAGGCACAAATACACATAATGCACAACATTCCATACAAATAAAAATAACTTCTGATCTATCTCTCACTCCAATACATCATTCCAACACAGGACTCGCTTTCCTCCCCTACATGCTGTACATGTCAAACCGCTTCCTTAAATGGTAATAGTTATGTTTTGAGAATACAGTTGCTATAGGAGTAATATCCCATCTCACTTAACAGTGAGACAGATGTTAGCTGACAGGCAGGGGATTTGTGATTTGAAGGCTTTCTCCATGCTAACCTTCTAGTTTCATGTTGAGTGCTCCATGTCTTGGGTCAACATTGTTGTCTTCTCCAGGAATGCAGGGCAGACGAGGATCAGAGGTCATAACCAGCATGACCTGGCAGGTCAGAGATTCAACCTGAACTTCACAATAGGGAGGAAAGTCCACAGGCCGATGCACACTGTAATTCAACAATTATAAATTACAAATCAAAATGGACTAGTTCCATGTAGCAACAAGTACAAAACAGCTAAATAGTACTCTTAAAATTAAAGGTCTCAAAAGGGGGTTTTCACAGCGATGCCAGAGTTCTCAACTCTGGTCCTTGAGATCCACTTTCCTGCAGAGTTTTGCTCCAACCCTAATCAAACACCAGAACAAGATAATAAAGGTCTTCAGGATCACTTGAAAGTTTAAGGCTGGAGAGTTTGATCAAGGTTGCTAAACTCCGCAGGAAAGTGGATCTCGAGAACCCCTGCCATAGAAGAACCATTTTGTGGTCTGTAAAACAACATCCAGTGAACAATTCTTAAAGGAACCATATTTTTCTAAGTGTGAAAAAGATTGTAATAATGCTAAGAGATCCACTTAGGACCCTTTTGTGCAATTGAAAGGTTCCATGGATGTTAAAGGTTCTTCACGGAACCATTGATGGCAATAAAAATTTCGTACTGTACTTTTAGTCTCAACGCACCAAAATCAGACAGACAAATCTCACTGTTCTCATTCATCAGGTTCTTTATATATAGAAGTGTTACAGTTCTTACGTTTCGCAGCATCCCACTCCCACAGGGTGCAGGCAGGTGCACTGCACACAGCCCTGCTCCATCCAGCTTTCTCCCATAGAGTACTGCTTTCCATCATATTCACACAGAGCTGTGAAGAGAGACGTCAAACACACTGAATATCAATCTCCTCAAGCCTTGAGAGTGCCTGATCCTCAAGTGCACTCCAAAAAACTGATTCGGAGGGAATATCATTAGACAGGACATTTGCTCTCACCTTGAGAGTTGAAGTGACACTGCATTGGTGCTGCTGAACATGTCGTCCACACCAAACAGGCCATGAAGAACATCAATGTGTCATGTCTCGCCATGGGATCCATCTCGGTTGTTCGATTGCCCTCTGAGTTGCTCTCTCCTCTTTTTTGCACCTTCATTTATACCCCCTTTCGTTCATGGGGACGGGTGTGGGGAGTGGTTTACCCCCTACCTGAGGTGTGTCTCTGGGGTGGGGGCAGGTTAGTTGGGCTGTTTGAGGGGGGGTGTAAAGGAAAAAGCTGTGGTTTGGCACCACTTGTTCTTTCTCTCCAGTGATTGCCATTCTCCGCTCCACTGGGCATGACCTTGAAAAACTATAGAAATTCTGACACATCCTGGGATGACTAAGAGAGGTGGGGAAGAGAGTGAGAGAGCAAAAAGTGGACGCGAGACAGGACACAGAACAATTATGGAGAACATGGATTGTCAGTTAAAGATAATCAGGTGTTCATCTGGGTTTTGGTGGTTGAACACTAATAATAAAGATGTTTTTAAGTATTTTATGCTCAGCAAGGCTGCATTTATTTGATAAAAATGCAGTTAAAACAGTAATATTGTGAAATATTATAATCTAAAATAACTGTTTTCTATGTTAATATATTTCAAAATGTAATTTATTCTTGTGATGGCAAAGCTGAATTTTCATTACTCCAGTCTTCAGCGTCACATGATCCTTCAGAAATCATTCTGATATGCTGATTTGGTGCTCAATTATAATTAGTTATTACTGGTGCTTAATTAATAATGTTTCTTATTATTATTACGATGTTGGAAAAGTTTTTTTCTGACTAATATTTGTCTAGAAACCGTGATATTTTTTTCAGTGTTCTTTGATCTTATTTACCCCAAGTGTTTGAATGGTAAAGTATCATAGTGTCCACAAAATGATTAAGCAGCAAAAACTGTTTTCAACATTGATATTAATAAGCAATGTTTCTTATTATTACCAAATCAACATATAATCAGAATGATTTCTGAAGGATCATGTGACACTGAAGACTGGAGTAATGATGCTGAAAATTCAGCTTAATAAATTACTTTTAAAATATATAAAAAATAGAAAACTTCACAATATTACTGTTTTTATTTTTTTATTTTTTACTGTAGGCTATTTTTGGTCAAATAAATGCAGCCTTGAGAATGAAAGACTTTTTCAAAAACACTACAAAAGTCTCAATTATTCCAAACTTTTGACTGGCAGTAGGCTATAAATAATAAGGTAACCGTCAATATTTTCTCACACGTTCTTGAACAAAGCTGTGGATGGTCAAATGGTGATTCTCAACAACACCAAGTAACTAGATGATCTTCAAACACAAACAGGCATTTATCGTAACTGTGGTCCTCAGGTTGCCGTGACCTTCGTCTGCTTCTTTGGACCGAGCTCATGCTGATGATGTCATGGCTGTGATGACCTCACATGGGCCTGGTCCAGCTGAAGATGTTCATAAGCAGGAGGAAGCTCATAAAGGCAGGATTGGACGTTTATTGCGCAACTGCTCCAGGTGTGTGTTTATGACCAGAGAAGATGTAATATATTCCTGAAATGCGTTTTTGTTGTTGAGGAAGGATTTCTAGGTAGGTGTCGAGCACGAGGGATTAGGCTTTGAGCGGATGCCGAGAAGGTAACGTTCTTTGAGCCAGAACCAAACATTACATACTAGTTCGCACATTAGCTCATCTCTCGTCATCTTTGCTATCAAGATGGAAAAACTTGCGATAGAAGAAACAGGCGTTTTCCAAGGAGGCCCTAGGGTACCACAAAGTCTGTTTGTAGCATTCACGCCTGTGTCACCCCACAGTAGTCTGAAAGGTGTTGAAAGCTCCTCCCGATGTACTGCATGTTGTACTACTGCTCTATGGCTCTGACTACACCTCAGTTTGGACAAAGTGACTCAGTCTCTCCTCTGGCTGTGCATTCTGACCTTGTTTACCTCTGGTTGAACGTTAGAACTGGTGTAGTATTTAAACATTTTCGCCTCTTAGGACATGTTTTGTGTCAAATAAGAGCTAAGAATTTGCCAGAAGGCCATTGGGCAGAAGTTCTTATTTTTGTGGTTGCCAATTAAAGGTGCTCTATGTAACTTTTCTACTAAAATGAATCCTTTTTTTATTGCCTGTGTGTGAAGGGGTTGTAATCACACATTAAAATGATCCACTTGTCGAGTTTTGCTATTACCTCTGAAGGCCAGTATTCCTATTTCTATGTGAAGTCTCCGGGTCGGAGAAATTTACCGCGAAATCCAACGGATGTGACGTGCATGCGCGCTCCCGAGCCTCTCTCCTTATATACAGTCTATTGTAGACGGTCAGGGAGTTACGTCCGGTTAAAGGCGCACGTTTTTCGGCTTATATCTCAGTCAATCTTTGATCAATATTCCCAAGACTCTAATCGTTTGTAGTGCTGGACGGGGCCTTTCGAACGAGCCCACCCTCGAGGTCCACCACACCCGGCTCCTCGAGTTATAGCCGTTCGAAATCGGGGGTCCCAGCGAACGGCGATCCGGTATGGGGGCATCCCCGAGGCCCGCCACTCTAGCGTTCGGGCAAGGGTTCCCCTGGGACCTCCTCCCTCGAATTTGAGCTCTCTGGGTCTTTGCGTTCCAGAGATACGAGCGATTTTCTTCTGAGATCGTGACGTCACCGGCGTCCGCAATTTTGCAGCGCGCCCGATGGTTTTCTGCTAATATCTCCGCGAAAACACCACCAAAAACTATGGAACTTATATGGTTCTTTTCAGCTCGACTAGATGGTCCCAACGAGCTCGGTGCTCGCCGAATCCGTCTAGTATTCGCCGAGATATTTGCGTAATAGACGGTATTGTCTATGAGTTCGAGCACGAGCGCTCTTGTAAAATTTGGTTGCAATCTGAAACATCACCACTAGAGGCCGCTAAAAGTTACATAGAGCACCTTTAATCTTTGGCAGCTAATTGTTGTTAAATGGAAGAAGTATCTAAAAGTGCTAGTATGAATTAGTCTTTTCAACAGGTACACTTCAAACAAGTCATAGTTTAACAAAGCAAAATTTTCTAAGTATCCCTTGTTACGAATCACTGATGTATAACATTTAAACCAAAGTAATAAGCTAAAAAATAATACAAATGTGTTCATTTTAGTTTAGTTTACAATGAATTAAATCTGACAACCCATTTTATTAAAGATACAAATAAATGCAAAGATGCATTGCACATAATACAGATTGATCAGACCTACAAATTCTCAATCCATCATATGAGCAATTATTGATTGGTCATAAGAAATTCCTGAAAACAAAACTTCAGTCCTGTTAGCCAGTGGAAACCTTCGTCATCCCAAGAGTGCATCTGTCCTTTGGCTTCAGCTCAAAGGAATGTGGCCTTAAACTTGGGAGCAAGGAAGCAGAGTCCCCACTGTGAGTGTTCGGAACACATGAGGGGTGGCAATGAGCCTTATCCTCTTTAACAGCTCTTGAGTCCCGAGCGGAGGATGTAATGGACTGCGGCCCTGTTCTGTTGTGCAGTCTGACTCATCACCATTTATTACATAACCACACACTAATGTGCAGGGGGACCCAAGGTTGCACTAAAATTTAGATGCAAGTGATCGGATGCCAAGCTGCCAACGAATGTAAATTAAAAGCAAGAACAGCTTGTTTTTTTATTTCAGTTTATTTAAATAGGGACAGTACAAAAAAACATGATCCCAGTCAAAGCTGGAAAATATGTATTGTACATAGAGAGTATAGCAAGAGCTAATTTGCATCTCAGGTCCCTAGAAAGGTTTTTCTAATAAAAAATAAATAAAACAACAAATTACTACTCATAGAATAAAACTACCACAATGTCACTTATAGACGTAGATGTCACTCAAATACCAACCAAAATTTATACCTGAAATGAGCTTACAACTGAAGCATAAAACTTCACATGCACTTTTACATTACATTACACTCTTACAGTGCATTTTAATAAGATAGAATAAAACTTTTACTTATACATATTACAGTTTTACATACTAAAATGGTTACATTTAAATATGCGAGCAGTTCTGGTTTATTTTAAGCCACCGCTTTACCTTTAATGTGAAGGACTTTATTTCAGGTATTGCCTTATACTCATTTGGCAGCAGGTTCCAGAGTTTGGAGCCTCAACAGAAAAGGCTCTTTGCCCTTGTGTGGTCTTACGAAAGTTAATCCTACAATTCCCACCTGCTGAACTCCTAGTGAATCTGCTTGTATCATCCTGTCTCTTTATCAATTTACATAAAACAGATGGTGCCTTATTGTGCAAACATTTAAAGATCAATTTTATATATGACAGGTTCTTAAAATTTCCAAAACTTAGCTTTTTTTTTTTTTTTTTTTACGTTGCAGTGATGCCATCGATTTGGCTTTTTATCCATTATTTTCAGAGCTTGATTATACACCATTTCAATTTTTTTAATTAAGGAATCACTTGTCTTAGTCCAAACTGTAATACAGTATGAAATATGGGACAAGATCATTGCATGCATAAACAGATGTCCTGCCTCAATTGAGATAAAATTTCGAATAAGTCTGAAACAATTTCGATTAATCCTTACCATTTTTGAGATCTTTTTTATGTTTATCAAATTTAAGTTGTGAGTCTAAGACAACACCTAAGAAATTAAACTCATCTACCTCCTGTATTTCTTTCTTATTTACTCAAATTATTACTTTTTCTTTTTTCTTTCGATCATTTTATTGGCTTGGTTCTTTTTCTGCCCTTGCAAATGATGGCAAGAAACACTTTATGTGAAAAGAGTTGAGATTTTTAGGAAGTACAACCTATTTTGGTGCCTATTTACACAAACGCACCAGTAAAATGTTCATTGCATTGGAGAACATAGGCTACTTGGAGAGCATTATGTTCATGCACCCAAAAGACAGATAGCAATTACAAATGACTTGTCCACCTGCTGTGCAGAATGGCTGACAAAAGCCACAACCAACTGGTTTGACAGCAGATCCGAGCTTGTTAAATAATCACACAATGAGTTGAGTGTTATAAATAATTTATTGTATTGGCAAACTCTTAATTGTAAGAAAATGTATTCATTATTTAATATCTTCCTACAAACTTTGCTCTGTTGTTCTGTCTTCTGCTTCAGATCCATGCAGGAACACGTGGGAAGAATGAGACATGCACAAAGTGGTATGCTTCACACCACCTTGAAAGTTTGTTGATCAGATACACTGTTCATATACTTCTTGTCATGCATATTAATGTATCATAGAACAAAGACTTTCAGAATTGCTTGTATAAACAATTTAACAGATTATCATAAGGCCTCCTACTTTCTTTTACCATAAATGTATGCTTCTGGTTCATCTTCATCCTCTTTGATCTTTATCAATATCCCAAAATATGATACCTTATGCATGTAAATAATTTTTAATTGTAAACATTTTATTTGACTCCCTATATAGACTTTCACAGGGCCTACTGAACTTGACTACAGAAATAAGCATTATTCACTAGTTCTTTTTCACAGCATTTGGCTACAGAAAGCAGTCATCTACTAAGAGGGGGAACTTTTGTCCAGTTATCTGAGACCCTCATTATACTTAGATAATACAGATAAAAAGATAAGTTTACTACAGCACCTAAAAAATCACATGACATAATGAATGTATCCTCTTTAATGGGATTCATAAAATGCAGTACATAATTAAATTAATTAAACATATTTAAACAAATGAAACTAAATCAAATCAGTAAAATAGATATTTCTATGATCTTCAGTGTCTTGCCTTAATCCACTTTAAGCTCAGAATTACAAATGCTAATAGCTATTCTCATTGTACAATACAACAACTAATATGCAATCCAAGAGGACTTTTAAAAGCCTTACAAAAATTGTCCTCTTTTACTATCCGTTCTTCAACAAAACAGGAAGTCACAAAGATTCACCCATGGATTCACCAGACCAAATAAGCCATTTCTGATCCGCTCAGTCCAAACAAGCCGCTGCGGCGATCGAACAACTTGACATCGATTATTTACGCCTGATTCTAATGTTTTCCTTTCTAAAAGCGGACGCGATGAAGCCCTGTCAGATGTTCATTATAACTTTGTTATTGTCTTAAATTAAGACTGCTAGTATTTTTGACCGGCCATATTGGTTGTCATTATTCAGGCGAAGTTATATCAAGAGTATAAACTGTTACGAAAAGCAAAAACTCCTGTAACTTAGATCCAGTGTAGGGTCTTTGCTATAGGCCCTGCAGTTGATCTTCCATCGCCTGACAAATCTTTACGCTTTTCGTTTTATTCACTACGGTTTTGCATAACACTTCGTCGATCACTGAAGATGGACACAGACAAGTTTAACTATGTGTATAGTTGCGATTTGGACATAAACGTCCAAATGAAAATGTGAGTATGTTTATATGGACCTTAGTCATTGTCTTGATTGCAGAACTGTCAATCCAGCAGAATGTCAACAGAGATCGAGTAACAGCTCATTGCATAGAAACATCGCTCGTACTATTGGAAGATGTGTTATGCGTCCAAGCTATATCTGCTCGATGTAATTTAATAAGATTTTATTGTCTACTTCGTCAAAGATAAAATCACCAAATATCCTTATGTAGTGGACATAATGTAGTGCATTTATATTTTAAACGTAGAAAGGAAGACGCTTCCCTCCGTTATATCAAATCGTTGTTTTTGTGATGTTTACCAAAGCTAGCATGGCAACACAATGAGTCAGAAGAATACAGTGTTAACACGAGTCCAGCGAGAGCTGTTGTGTTTTAGGGCTGTCATCTGTCTATTGACATCATTCTCCTTTTGCCCTCGGTCCGCGTGTGGATCATAAATGATTCTTCTGACCCCTTGTTTTTGTCCGGCTGCACACGCGCGCATAATGGAGTCAGTTTAATTTCAGTGTGTGTGTGTGTGTGTTGCATTACGTTAGAAGGACAGAAAAATCCCAGGGTGCTAGTGAGCAAACTTTTAAGACAGTGAAGCCAAACTGCATGAAGAAGAGCTGTCACCATGTGAAGCACTTGAAATAACGGGGTGATTTGACAGGGCTGACCTTCATAATTTAAAGGGATAGTTCATCCAAAAATGAACATTTTGCCTCATTGCAAAGTTTCAAACCTGTATTAGTTTCTTTCTTGCCCTGAACACAAAAGAACATATTTTAAAGAATGTTGGTAATCAAACAGTTGAGGGTAGCCATTGTATTCCACAGTAAAAAAAAAAAAAAAAAACTATGGAAGTTAATGGATACCGTCAACTTTCTGGTGACCAACATTCTTTAAAATATCTTCTTTTGTGTTCAACAGAAGGAAGTAACTCATACAGGTTTGGAAAAACATGTGGGGGAGGAATTGATGATACATTTTTCATTTTTGGGTGAACTGTCCCTTTAAGTGTGAAATAGGAATTAAATAGGAAGTAAAAAAATAGGAGACGTTTAAGGAACGTTCTATGAACAACGTCTAAGTAAGACATTTTTTAAAAGGGCATGTTGCGTATTTTATATGCTTGCGAACTCTAGTAGTGTTCGCACGAGCGTTGCACTAGCGCTTGGAGTATCGGACACATCAACAAAACTGAAACAAATTAATACTTTTATTAAGCAAGAACACATTCAATTGATCAGAAATAATAGTAAAGACTTAACGTTGTTACAAAAAAAAGAATCCTGAAAAAAAAAAGAATAATAGTTTCCACAAAAATATTAAAGGGTTAATTAGTTCACCCAAAATAATTCTGTCATTAATTACTCACCCTTATGAGAGCTGTCTTTCTCTCCATTGACTATGCAACTACCACTTTCAAGCCCGGGAAAGGTAGTAAAGACATCAGTAAAGTAATCCATGTGACTCCAGTGATTTAACCTCAATCTTTATGGAGCTATACGAGTGCTTTGTTTGCACAAATAACATAATTTTCCACTTCTTTTTTTCTTCAAAATATGAATCTCAAACGGGAGTTCACAGCATCAACTTCTGCTCTCGCATCAACACAACACACATGCGTATTATTTTGTAAATAAAGTGGTAAATTATGTTTTTTCACTTGCGTCACTTCATAAATATGAGGTTAAATCACTGGAGTCACATGGATTACTTAAATGATGTCTTTAATACCTTTCTCTGGTTTAAAAGTGGTAGTTGCATAGCTGTCAATGGAGGGACCGAAAGCTCTCAAGATTTCATTAAAAAGATCTTCATTTGTTTTCTGAAGGAATGTCTTATGGATTTGGAATGACATGAAGGTGAGTAATTAATGACAGAATTATAATTTTTGGGTGAACTATCCCTTTATATATAGTTTTCTGTTCCACAAATGACAGTACTAACAACTAGCGTCAGTGTGAATATAATGTGCGGTGGAAAGGTCTCGGAAATTATTGGTCAAATAGCTGAAATTTAGACCACAAATATCTTGACATTGTGTTGTGTGCTGACTGAGCAGAAATAGCCTTTCGTTTGTGTTTGCTTTTGCAGAGGCAGTCTAGAGGGCAAGAGAGAGCAGAAGAGCTATAAATCTCTGCTCGAGGACCCCATGCTGCGATTCTCAGGACTCTATCAGGAGAGCTGCTCTGACCTGTACGTCACCTGTCAGGTGTTTGCTGAGGGCAAGCCACTCGCTCTGCCAGTACGGACGTCTTACAAGGCCTTCAGCACTCGCTGGAAGTGAGTACATTTAAAGGGTTTGTTCACCCAAAAATGAAAATTATGTCATTAATGACTCACCCTCATGTCGTCCCAAGCCCGTAAGACCTCTGTTCATCTTTGGAACACAGTTTAAGATATTTTAGATTTAGTCCGAGAGCTTTCTGTCCCTCCATTGAAAATGTATACATGGTATACTGTCCTTGTCCAGAAAGGAAATAAAGACATCATCAAAGTAGTCCATGTGACATCAGTGGGTTAGTTAGAATGTTTTGAAGCATCGAAAATACATTTTGGTCCAAAAATAACAAAAACTACGACTTTATTCAGCATTGTATTGTCTTCCGGTTCTGTTGTCAATCCGCGTTCAGTGACGCTGTAAGACGCTGCTGACGTGTTCTGGTGCGTCCGTGTATTCGGGTTCAAATAAATATGGCTGGGCAAAAAATGCAACTCTTCCTCTGTGTCGAAATCCTTAGACATGTTTGCGAAGATTGTTTTGTTTACAGCGTGCGTCTCCCTCAGACTGTAAAAGAAACTCGGGCGCACTGATAACACGTCAGCAGCGTTTTACGTCATCAGCATCACTGAACGCGGATTGAAATGCTGAATAAAGTCGTAGTTTTTGTTATTTTTGGACCAAAATGTATTTTCGATGTTTCAAAACATTCTAACTAACCCACTGATGTCACATGGACTACTTTGATGATGTCTTTATTTCCTTTCTGGACAAGGACAGTATACCGTACATACATTTTCAATGGATGGACAGAAAGCTCTCGGACTAAATCTAAAATATCTTAAACTGTGTTCCGAAGTTGAACGGAAGTCTTACGGGCTTGGAACGGCATGAGGGTGAGTCATTAATGACATAATTTTCATTTTTGGGTGAACTAACCCTTTAACAACGGTTAATCTCCGTATCTCACACTGTGGCTCACTTTATGCAAGTGTGACCCAGTAATGAGTCAGAGCAGGAAACCAAACAAAATACCGTAATTCCTCAAATAAAGACCGGTATTCAAATAAACGCCGGGCCTCTGATAGTGGCCGGGGGCCTGGTCAACGCGGACAAATAAAGGCCGGTCTCAAATTAAGGCCGGGGAAAAAATAGTGTGAATAGGTACACTTTAAATGAATGTACACTCAAAGACGGACGCGCTCAGTCAGCGCTTGTCATATATCACAACTATTAAGTGTTTTTAACCACATGTTTATTTTAGGTTTCAGACATTTAAATAGATATGATTTATAGCAAAACAATAAATTTATAGTTTGTAAAATACACAATGGTGTCTATGGAAGCAGCAATAACAATCCATTCAAATATATTTGGCGACGTGTTTTATTCATATCAGATACACAGTGTAAGTAACTAGAATGTTTACTCTATTCTTCTCCCAGTTCACCGGCCACTTACTTTCATGTATTTCGGGAGAAACTGAAGAATTCACGCGCTGTAACTTAACAAATACAACAGGAATCTCCGAACTGCGGTGCCCATCTCACGTTACAGATCAAGATAATTTATAAAGGGTTTTTAAACGACAAAACAAACTCACTTACACGGATTTGAGAGTCAGAATAGAAGATAGTTGATGACATGGTAAGCAAGTTTGTTAATATTTAGAAATAAAAGCGCTACATCTGTCATACAGCGCTATTTTGGCTGTGGTGAACACGTGCCAAGCATGACGCGTCACCATGGAAACTTGGCTGGCGGGCGGGCGGGGATCGCGAATTAGAAATAAAGGCCTGCCTCTAATAAAAGCCTGCTTCAAATAAAAGCCGGCTACCATCTGCAGTTCAGGTAAATAAAGGCCCCGGCCTTTATTTGAGGAATTACGGTATGCCAGAGATGTGTCGCAGAGATATATAGCCTATATATTTTGGTACCTTTATCATCCTCTCACATATTTACACAGATACATGACAAGTATAATTAATCTTCTTAATTTAGAAAAAAACATTAATACCTTCAGATTTCGTTTGTTGGCTGTACTGAGTGTTTTGTCACATTATTATCCCGGTCTTTTCTTCTTCGCAGCTGGAATGAGTGGCTTAGATTGCCAGTGAAGTACCCTGACCTGCCTCAGAGTGCCCAGGTGACTCTAACTGTTTGGGATGTGTATGGACCTGGCCGTGCCACACCTGTTGGGGGCACTACAGTCACCCTGTTTGGGAAATATGGGTAAAGGTCTACTGTTTCATCAGAAATTATGTGTGTACCTCATTAGCCTTCATGTAAACAACTGAAAATGTCATGTGATTGAGCTCTTTTTGAATGAAATGTATCTATGGTTAAAAGAGACTTAAATAGTCTGTTGAATATAATAATAATAGTTTTGAAAACCTTTAAATCTGTCTACTTTCACAATCAGTTTAAAATATTTCTCACTGTTCAATCGTTTGGGGTCAATATGATTTTTTAAAACTTTTTTTCAGCAAAGCTGCATTAAATTGATCAAAAGTGACAGTTAATAGGATTATAATTTTACAAAATAATTAAATATCAAATAAATGCTGTTCTTTTGAACTTTCTATTCATCAAAGAATAAAAAAAGGAAAAAAATATCATGGTTTCCACAAAAACTTTCCACATGGCTGCTGAAAACTCTTTGCCAAAGCTTTGCCAGCACATTAATAAATTACATTTTAAAATATATATATATATATATATATTTTTTTTTGGAGCAAATAATTGTAGTCTTGGTGGGCAATAGAGACTTCTTTCAAAAACATATTTATATATATATATATATATATATACAAACCTTTGAACGATTCTGTAGATGTGAAATGCAGTGTAATTCTGGCCCACCAATCTTTGCTACATACTCTCTTCTAGATATGTCTAATTTTTGAAGGACAGTTGGACATGAATCATGATATATTTGTGAAAAATTCAAATGAGGCATCCTGCTTCTAATTCTTGAAAAGAAGGCTTTCTTGGAAATTTACCAATTATGCACTTGGATGCCATGCTGATTCGGCTCAATTCTTTAGGTAGCTGACTCAGTCACTTTTGATAGGACGAGAAACAGGACTCTTGCAATTATGGTAACACTGACACCAAATTCTTCTCTATGTATGCACATAAAGTTTGTTCCGAATATATATAATTCATATCTTCACTCGCATGATAAATTCATTGTAATCGAGAATTTAAATTACATATAACCGGCATATTCAGAATCTGTGATTATATCAAATTAATTCGAATTAATACAAATCTGTGCATGTTAATATAGTCAGTGAGGTGTTATTAATCATTTATGGAAGAGATTGTTAGAGAGACAAACTTGCTGTTTTTTTGTTGCTGACATTTTTCCACAAAAGTTTGCATACCACCCCTCTTTTACATCTAATAAAGGGAATCCCTTATCCTTCTTCATCTCTCTTCTTCGCTCCTTCTGTCTACCAGAATGTTCCGGCAGGGCATGCATGATCTGAAGGTGTGGCCGGGCGTGGAGGGTGATGGCAGTGAGCCCACTAGTACACCAGGAAGGACCAGCAGCACTCTGTCAGAGGACCAGATGGGCCGCCTAGCCAAGGTCAGTTGAGGGATTGGGGAGTGGAAAAGCCCAACTGAGACAGAAAGGCGAGAAATATGCCTGTGGACAGTTACTGCACATGAGGGATATGTTAAATGAAAAGTGGGTGGCAGGGTGGGATAGATAGATGTGCTGTTTGTGTTTATAGATTACCCAATTTGTGGAAAGAATGAGAATTGAGAATGTTTGGGAAAGAATGAGAATTGCGAATGTTTGGGAGTGTGATTGTGTGTGTGTGTGTGTGTTCTCTAAAAGGACATATTTTAACTGCCCTCTGTTCCAGGGCCCAGACCTGGAGATACTTAGTGACGTGAGTATGAGAGAAAACGGGACAGGAATGCTGAATGTGTATGTATGTGTGTGTATGAGTGTGTGCTTGTCTCATATTTTTGGGCAAGATATAGGATGGGTTCCATACTTAGCTTGTTTAATTTGAACCACATTTTTACAAATAGGATAAGTATATCATTTTCTGTGTGTTTTGGACTTTCAAGCACTGACAATGCTTGCCTTCACCCATTTTTTTTATTTAACATTTTATATTAATTTTTGTTTTTGAGAATTTATGTGAAGCAGAAAAGCTGTTATAAAGCACACCAAGTGTTCAGGGGAATTGAGAAACACTTTTTATGACACTATAAATTACCCATGCAATCGTATTTCTTAATGACAAGGATTCGGCTATGTCTATTAAACCTTTGACAAGTACGATCATAGCGAACATCCAAATCTGCATTGGTGCTGCCACTGCCCCAGAGAGAGCAGTTGTCATGTGTAGATATGAAACCGCTTCACAAACTGTCTTTTCAACCACACAGCATCTTTAATTCTGTGTTACAATAATTCAAATTATCATAGAAGATATAAGCACTGATGTCTACTACTAGAGTACACTAATAGGTGGCGACAATTGACTGTTAAAAATGTATTTGTCATAGAATCATTCAAGAGATTTGTTCAAAATTGTTGAGTCTTTATGAGTGAGTCATTGAATCAATCATTTATTCATTCAAACAAACCAAATTTTTTTAAATGAATTAAAATGAATTAAATATTTTAAAATTGATTTATAATTTATATAATTTGCAGCATTTAACATTTTATCAGAACCTCTAGTAAATTGCATGTTATTTTGTTTAGTGGTCTATTCAGAATCGTGAAACAAAAAAATTGATTCTCAAATCAGAATCGTGCAGCTCTACTATAAATTAATAAAAAAAAAATATGGCAGGTCAGATACAACTTGAGCCCTTTTAACAACATCTTTCAACTAAATGTTTCAACTCATGTTATGGCCATGTAAAAGCTGGTAAGCTTGCCTAAACCTCTGTTCACAACAATCGTATCTGTAATGTATAACCAGACCCTCATCTACAGAAAAACAGTTCTACATCAAACGGACAATTTAGAAGAATCTACAGATTAAATAAAAAGATTGTTGTGCTGGATAATTCATCTAAGTCAGAATGATTTGTTGTGGATGCAGTTGACAAAGCTTAACTTGTTTGGAACTGGGAACATTCCTTGAAATGTTATGGATATTATGTATAGCCACTAAAACAGAAGTATGGCTGGTTAAACAAAGTCCTCTTAGACTCTTGGTGGCCTTTAGATGAGATGTGTTATTGTACTAATTATTACTAACTGTTTGTTTAGAAAGGGCTTAGTCATCTTAGTGTGCTACTACTTTGTACTGGCACCCACTGAATGTCCTTACTTGCTAATGGGCGTTTTTGTGTTTGAGGCTCTTGCTGGCTGACACGCCACTGTCATATGATTGGCTAAAGGATTGTGCGCACAAGGTATTAGTGTTGGTCTGGTCTTCGAAACTAGTCTTTTTCTTTAAGTTTTTCTCTCTCTCTCTGTCTCTCCCAGCTAACAAAAGCTCATCGTCAGGGTCACATGGTTAAAGTGGACTGGCTGGATCGCTTGACCTTCAGAGAGATTGAGATGATCAATGAGGTGAGTGGGTTTGGGGTAAACGGTGTCATGATACGAC
This sequence comes from Rhinichthys klamathensis goyatoka, assembly GCF_029890125.1. Classification (NCBI taxonomy): domain Eukaryota; kingdom Metazoa; phylum Chordata; class Actinopteri; order Cypriniformes; family Leuciscidae; genus Rhinichthys; species Rhinichthys klamathensis. Next base: position 759,585 of record NW_026606794.1, on the reverse strand, counting down.
ATCACTATAATTTTTGTAACCTCTTTGTAGAGCCCAAACTAAAAACCACAAGTATATTTAATTGAGATGATTCATAAAGTTATTTTTCTCTCTCTACAGAGTGAGAAACGTTGCTCTAATTTCATGTACCTTATGGTGGAATTCTCCCGTGTCAAAAGTGGCGAACGAGAATACAGCATTGTCTATTACGAAAAGGTATATCCATTTTTAACTACATCTTTTGCAACAAAGTCAAAATTGATTCAAAATAACCCTTTTTATTTTCCCTGTTAATGCATGATTCATCCAAATGTATCAGCTCTACTTCACTTCTAAATTTTTAGTTGACTAGGTTGTGATATTAATGTTAACTAATAGCCAATAACTTTTTAAGCATTTTTAGCATATGCTTGTTGTTGGGAAAGCAATTTTTCAAAAATCTTGCCAATTGCTAATATATTTATTTAATGTGGTTAAATGTAATATGTATTAACATTTAGTTTGAAAAGAATAGCTTGTTGAGGGTGAACTTGAACTTGATGGTTATTCGTGTCAAAAAAACATTTTTAGGTGGGAAGCAGTCCCACACAATTTTAACTGCAAATTAGCAGTGAGAAATAAATACTTTAACAATCTTATAATTTTTAGATGGGTAAAAACAAGCCCCAACTTACAGGTTTAGAAAAATAAAGTAAAATGGGTTGTGAATGCCTTTTTATTTTGACTTTAAATCAGTGATTAATCACATTTTTTAAAAGGAGTGTAGTTAAAAGACCAGGTAAATTTAAGTGACTCTCTTTTCAGGATGCTGATGATTCCTCCCCTTTGCCAACCAGTTCAGATATTGTGAAAGTCCCAGACCCTCAGATGTGCATGGTGAGTGGAAATAAAAACAATAAAGTCAGTTAACTTGGGTTCATTGATTTGAGAATCTGTGATAAATGTCTGTCTTAGGCCCTGTTTACACCTGGTATTAAGATGCGTTTCGGTCGATCGGATCACAAGTAGATGAGGGAGACACATTCCCGTTTACACCTGGTGTTTTAATCTCTTTTGTCCACCTTAAATTACTTCTGTCCTGATTTCTTCAAGGGAAGGGAAGACCCAAACCAAACTTGGGTCTTCAGCCATCAAAGTTTAAATCCTTTCTGGATAGCACACTTCCCATAATGTTTATGCATTAGGTCAGTAGGCGGAGAGAAGGCGGTCTTTTGTGGCTGTTCGATCATATGAGCATTTACACTACAAAAGCAAACTGGTCGAATGAGTTTTGACTACCTCTGGGATCGGTCGAAAGTGGACAAGCTCAAAACGTTTTAGACCCCATTTACACCTGTATTTAGCGTCGTCCCCTTGGGATCTTAATACCAGGTGTAAACCGGGCCTTACACACAAATGGTGGTGTATATTTTGGCACCTGATAATGTAAAAAATACTTTTCATGTAAAATGACAAAGTTGGTACTTACTGGTGCTGGTGTTCTGTTGCAGGAGAACCTGGTGGAGAGTAAGCATCATAAACTGGCCCGTAGTTTGCGCAGCGGACCGTCTGACCACGATCTCAAACCTAATGCGGCCACACGTGATCAACTCAATGTTAGTGATGAAGAGAAAAAGAAGTCCACTTGACTTCTCTGCAGATGTGTTTTTAATATGTATATGTATCTGTCATAGATCATAGTGAGCTACCCACCCACTAAACAGCTAAGCTCTGAGGAACAGGACCTTGTGTGGAAGTTTAGATACTACCTCACCACACAAGAAAAGGTGAGTGAACACATGTACTGTACACTAACCATTTCAAAGTTTTTGGGAAAGTAAGAAAGAAATGAAGGCTTTTATTCAGCAAAGATGCATTAAATTGATCAAAAGTGACAGTAAAGACATGTGTAATGTTACAAAAGATTTCTATTTAAAATATATGCGTTTCTTTTGAAATTTCTAGTTTCTGAAAATATATTTTGCCATCACAGGAATAAATTACAATCAAATAAATGCAGCCTTGGTGAGCATAAGAGACAAAATAAATAAATAATAATAAATAAATCTTACCGACCCCAAACATTTGAAATTATGTTCATGTTTACTAGTGTTTCCCCATTGGTAGTAGGGTGGTGTCTCAGTTTTACTCTGTGTCCAAGGCAGGATCTAATTGTGGCTCTGTTTTTAGGCTTTGACTAAGTTCCTGAAGTGTGTGAACTGGGATCTGCCCCAGGAGGCCAAACAGGCCCTGGAGCTGCTGGGAAAGTGGCGGCCGATGGATGTGGAGGATTCCCTGGAGCTGCTGTCCTCTCAGTTTACCAACCCCACAGTCAGACGCTACGCTGTCGCGAGGCTGCAGCAGGCTGACGATGAGGTAAAGTCTACAGTATATGTGCTTCTGTGTCTTTATGTATGTCTTCTATCTAGAGTATATGTCTTTGTGCGTCAAATGATTTTATACTTTCTAATGCAATATTAACTATCCTTAAATATGCACACCATTACCAATGGAAATCTTTTGGGACAAAATTCTTTTGCGGATAAACATTTAATTCTGCTTATTTTTCTGACTCTTTAGAGAATGAATTGTGATGCATACAATAACCATACCATACACACACCTCATCTCTCTTTGTAATTCCTTATAGGATCTGCTAATGTACTTGCTCCAGCTGGTACAGGCATTGAAATATGAGAACTTCATTGATATCCAGGGTGGTTTGGAGCCTGCCAGTAAGAGAGAAAGTCAGGGGGTTCTGGCAGAGAGCTCAACAATAGGAGATCTGGAAAGGTCAGCTGAAACCTCACAGAACATGCGTCTATGTGAAATGTGAACCCCAAAAAATATCTAAATATTTAGACATTACTTTTCATAGAATCACAGCATCTTTCAACATCTTTGCATGCACGATTTCCAGAGATGCTCAGAATATACACTCACCGGCCACTTTATTAGGTACCCCATGCTAGTAACGGGTTGGACCCCCTTTTGCCTTCAGAACTGCCTCAATTCTTCGTGGCATAGATTCAACAAGGTGCTGGAAGCATTCCTCAGGGAGTTTGGTCCATATTGACATGATGGCATCACACAGTTGCCGCAGATTTGTCGGCTGCACATCCATGATGCGAATCTCCCGTTCCACCACATCCCAAAGATGCTCTATTGGGTTGAGATCTGGTGACTGTGGAGGCCATTTTAGTACAGTGAACTCATTGTCATGTTCAAGAAACCAATTTGAAATGATTAGAGCTTTGTGACATGGTGGAAGTAGCCATCAGAGGATGGGTACATGGTGGCCATAAAGGGATGGACATGGTCAGAAACAATGCTCAGGTAGGCCGTGGCATTTAAACGATGCCCAATTGGCACTAAGGGGCCTAAAGTGTGCCAGGAAAACATCCCCCACACCATTACACCACCACCACCAGCCTGCACAGTGGTAACAAGGCATGATGGTTCCATGTTCTCATTCTGTTTACGCCAAATTCTGACTCTAACATCTGAATGTCTCAACAGAAATCGAGACTCATCAGACCAGGCAACATTTTTCCAGTCTTCAACTGTTCAATTTTGGTGAGCTCTTGCAAATTGTAGCCTCTTTTTCCTATTTGTAGTGGAGATGAGTGGTACCCGGTGGAGTCTTCTGCTGTTGTAGCCCATCCGCCTCAAGGTTGTGCGTGTTGTGGCTTCACAAATGCTTTGCTGCATACCTCGGTTGTAACGAGTGGTTATTTCAGTCACTGTTGCCCTTCTATCAGCTCGAACCAGTCTGGCCATTCTCCTCTGACCTCTGGCATCAACAAGGCATTTCCGCCCACAGAACTGCCGCTCACTGGATGTTTTTTCTTTTTCGGACCATTCTCTGTAAACCCTAGAGATGGTTGTGCGTGAAAATCCCAGTAGATTAGCAGTTTCTGAAATACTCAGACCAGCCCTTCTGGCACCAACAATCATGCCACTTTCAAAGTCACTCAAATCAACTTTCTTCCCCATACTGATGCTCGGTTTGAACTGCAGGAGATTGTCTTGACCATGTCTACATGCCTAAATGCACTGAGTTGCCGCCATGTGATTGGCTGCTTAGAAATTAAGTGTTAACGAGCAGTTGGACAGGTGTACCTAATAAAGTGGCCGGTGAGTGTATGTACTGTTGGAATTCTAAACAATAAAAATTGAAAAACAAAAAACGTGAGGGTTCCACTCACTGATTTATTTTTCAGTTCCCAGATGGCATCAACCATCCCTGTGATGCCCAGTGGACAGAAAGGCAAAGAGGGAGCAGATGGTGAAAATCTAGAGGTAAGTGTAAAATAAAAAGTTAGCAGATGAACAGTTTATTTTAGATAAAGGGGATGTGGAGATTATGTAACGGTGTGTATGACCTGTGTTCCACAGCAAGATCTGTGCACTTTCCTTATATCACGTGCCTGCAAAAACTCCACTCTGGCAAACTATCTATACTGGTGAGTTCATTAATCAAGGGGTTTTGCAGTTCTTGCATGACTATAACAATTTCCACCGACTCCACATGTAAGATTTAAAACTAAAAGAAAATGTTGTTTGGATATTGTCTTCTAATGCAGGTATGTAATAGTGGAGTGTGAGGATCAGGACACCCAGCAGAGAGACCCAAAAACCCATGACATGTACCTCAATGTAATGAGGCGGTTCAGTCAGGCTCTGCTCAAGGTACCTTCACATTCTGAACCCACATGACTGTACCTAACCAGGCATGATGCTCAAGTTTTCAGCATCAAGAAATTTGTCCATCTACAGTACACAATCACAACCAATCAGGAGATATTCAATCTAGTTAAGATTGTAATTTCAAAGTTCATACAAAAAGTGATTTTGTCTGATTATATTGCAAATTCATGCCTCTTATACATATGATTGATCGATAAAAGTAAATAGATGTGAAGTGTTGAAATAGAAGATATTGACAATAACATGTGATGTTTGTGTCTATTTCCAGGGTGATAAGAGTGTTAGAGTGATGCGCTCCCTTCTGGCCTCCCAGCAGACATTTGTAGACAGACTAGTGCAACTCATGAAAGCTGTTCAGAGAGAGAGCGGAAACCGCAAAAAAAAGGTACGGAACATCTGCTGTAGATCATGAGGAATCTTTTGTAAAGTTTTTTGTTACATTTAATTTTTTTCTGTCTCTGACAGACGGAGCGGTTACAGAGCCTGTTGGCTGATAACGAGAAGGTGAATCTGTCAGAGATCGAGCCCATCCCTCTCCCTCTGGAACCCCAAATCCGCATCAAAGGCATCATACCTGAGACTGCAACACTCTTTAAGGTATTGTGCATCATTTATGTCCATTACACTGAGTCTCACATGCATCCATCCACCCCTGACCGCAGTTTGTGTCTCTTTCAGAGTGCTCTGATGCCAGCAAAGCTCATCTTTAAGACCGAGGATGGGGAGCAATATCCAGTCATCTTTAAACATGGAGATGACTTGAGACAGGACCAGCTCATCCTGCAGATTATTTCACTCATGGATAAGGTCCAAAGAGCTCATTAAAAGCTCATTTCCTCACACAGTACCAACAGGACACATAGTTCATATCAGTGTTCATTAACGTCGTCTTACATAGCTGTACACACACACACACAAAAATTTTGTTGTTTTATATAATGCTACCTGTAAAATAAAAATAAGTTTGATAGAATTTTTAGTTGATTGTTAGCTTTCTTATCTTCAACAGTTGCTGAGGAAAGAGAATTTGGACCTGAAGTTGACTCCATACAAAGTCCTGGCGACCAGCACCAAACATGGTCAGTACTGCTTCACCTATTGAGCCAGTCAATGCACGTGTGGGAGTTTCATTTTACACTGAATGCATATGATTTGTCTGCAGGTTTTATGCAGTTTATGCAATCAGTGCCTGTGGCTGAAGTTTTGGCGACTGAAGGCAACATTCAGGTAATGCGATACAATACAGTTCTGCAGTCCTGCTTCTGGAGGGCCACCTTCCTGCAAAGTTCAGTTCCAACCCTAACCAGTTAATCCAGGTCTTCAGGGTCGCTTGATACCGCCAGGCAGATGCGTTACTGCAGTTCTGTAGAAACGTGGCCCACCATGAATAGGATTGGACACCCATTTCACTTGGATATACATCACAATGGGGAAAAAAAGACTATCGTATTCTAATATTTTAAAATAAAAGTAATATTTTATTACTTGCATTTGTATAATAGAATTGTAGGTGCAAGGTGCTTTGGCACATACCAAATAGTGGATGAATTAAACGCATTCTTCTGTGTTTATTTGTAATATAACTAAAGAAAAAGCTCTCATATCTTTCTTACTTCTCTTGATTAATTATGTCTCCATGCAGAGTTTCTTCCGAAAGCACGCTCCGAATGATAAGGGGCCATATGGCATCAGCTCTGAAGTCATGGACACATACGTTAAAAGCTGTGGTGAGCTTCAGTTTGTTTTTGTTTAGCTTTATTAATGATTTACTTCTTTATAAATCATTATTTGCGTGTACTAAATCATGATATACTTTTCAGCGGGCTATTGTGTCATCACCTACATCCTAGGGGTTGGAGACAGACATCTAGACAACTTGCTTCTCACAAAGACTGGTACACTCAATAAACGCACCACAGCTTTCAATGACTTTATGCACTGATAAAATAGATTGGGCGTGCTGATCTGTATCTCTGGCTTGCAGGGAAGCTGTTTCATATCGATTTTGGGTATATTTTGGGCCGGGACCCTAAACCCCTGCCACCCCCTATGAAGCTGAGCAAGGAGATGGTGGAAGGGATGGGGGGCATGCAGAGCGAACAATACCAGGAGTTCAGGAAACAGTGCTATACTGCCTTCCTGCACCTACGCAGGTGAGTTAAAGAAGACCTAATTCCTATATTTAGTATGTCTAACTTGAAATCATAACCGTTTTTGGTGTTTTGGTTGTTATATGCAGATACTCCAATCTCATTCTGAATTTGTTCTCTCTGATGGTGGATGCGAACATTCCGGACATTGCACTGGAGCCTGACAAAACTGTGAAAAAGGTTTGTGTGGTCCTAAATGTTTGGCCCCAAAATTTCAGAGGGAGAATGAAAGGAGCAATAAGATTTTAACCTGTTCATTCTTTGCCTGCCCACTGCAGGTTCAGGACAAGTTTCGATTGGACCTCTCAGATGAGGAAGCAGTGCATTATATGCAGAGTCTGATTGATGAGAGTGTAGGGGCTTTGTTTGCGGCAGTGGTTGAACAGATACACAAATTTGCACAGGTGTGTATGTTTCCTCATATTTTAACCCAATACTTTTTTCCCTTTTGTAAATTCAGCATGGAAACTATTAAAGACAAGGCCTATTTATGATGTTGCTCAAAACAAGCTTGTTCCTTTACTGTTCTCATTTCTATGGATGATAGCAATTTTTGTTGGCCCGTGCTGCTAAATTCTGGAAAAACTTTGCACAGATGTTTTTGCTGTCTGGATGAATTGACTCTAGGTGCCAAAGTTCAGGGCCAGTCTGCAGATTTTGGGCAGTCAGGGTTGAAAGATTTCACTCAAAATCACAGTGTAGCCCAGACAATTTTTTTAGCTTCAGTCTTTGATTCCATCCAGAGGAGATCAAACGTTTGATATTTTGAGCTTATTTTAGAGCACATTGTTTTCATGTGTCATGCTTCTCTTAGCAATGAAGCACACATTTCGGCTTTCTGAGTTTGTTGTGTTCAAAACAATTGGTAACACTTTATTTTGATTGTCCCCCAAATACATTCTACTAACTTAAAGCTGCAGTCCGTATCTTTTCCTCTTTGTCGCCATCACTCTGTTCGAAATCTGTAACTACAGTGATTCGCGGAATTATTATCTTTACGTGGGTTGTAAATCGGCATGAAACAGCGCGGATGAACACAGTGCTTTGCCTTTGAGGCGAGTGGTGCTGTCAGTCACAGCGCTGTGTGGATACTGTCATTCAGAATCACAGATTCACTTTTTGAAAGTTTGACCAACATAAGAATTTTCATAAGAAAATATCTTCTGAACAAGTAAGTAAAATCCATTTTCGTTCTGACCAACTAAGGGGGGAAAAGCATTCGACATGATAAGCTTCGTTAGATTTAATCAATGCGATTTACAGCAACCGTGCAAATTATAGCCTACTTTGTTCTCAAATTGTTCATGTTAACAACATCAGCATTGCGTGACTAATGTTAAATTTAATGTGTTTTATGGTTAGCAGCTACCTGCGTAGTTCAGAATTCATATTCTCCATAATAGCAAAACGAGAAAGGCACAACAAAGGAAACTCCGTAACTGTGTGAATTAAGAAAACGTACTGTTACACGATTGAACTATTGAAATGTCTTAACTTACTTGTTCAGCAGAAAAAAGCCGTCTCTTCTTCCGTTTCGAACCCCTTCAAAACACGGAGTTCACGCACTTTTCAAAAGCCCCGCCGATGTTTAAATCCTTATGTTTGCATGAGACGGTTTCTTTCTCTTTCTCTAGCCACCTTAAATCCGAAGTACGAAGTCTTTTGGGTTTTATAACTGCTGAATCTCCAGTTGACTCTGATGATTGTTGTTTGGATCTTTCTGGATGCCATAAGTTTAATTATGTAAAGTGCTGCGAGAAAAGCCTATACATCTAAACATCTCGTCACGCGCAGTATAGCCGGCTAGCCGAAACTCCTTCTTTATGTGTACGGGTGTGACGTCATGATGCAAAGACATGCTCGAATTTCCCGCGGAAACCCACCAGTACCACTGGAATTAAAATCATTATTACAAGCTAACCGTTTTGAATCTAGCTATGGCAAGCAGATAGTTTTGACCACTGGCAGAATAAGTTTTTTTTAATATAATTATTTTGGATTATTTTTAACTTAAAAAAGTTACGGACTGGAGCTTTAAGTAACTTTGGAACTTCAGTACATGCTAACTACTGTAGCAGCAGTCATTAGAGTATTACTATACTGTTTGCATAATATCTGCTAACACTATTGTGATTCTCCCCAACAGACATTCTACTGACTATAAGTAGCTTTGCAAGTACATGTCAACTTAAGGACTAGTTTTCTAAACAACGTCTCTGATTTAATGTGCCGATTCGGACGGGACTAAAATCTCCATGTTCATTTCAGAGGTGGGAGAGTGTGTTTTCTAGATGTGGCCGTTACAGAAGGTCTGGTGCTGTGCGTGCGTCACGTATATGTATTTTAATTTATTATTTGTTGGTATGATTTTAATAATAATAATAATAAACACTAAGTAAACTTCACGAGTTTATAGCATCTGTGAAATCTAGACAAGTATCTTACTCTTTCCTGACATTGATATTAAAATGGGCAGTCTTTGCTGTTTCACAGATTTGGTTCTATTTGCAGTTTTGCAGATTTGGCTCTATTTATTAATTGTATATGTTATTTTTTCATCGGCTACCATCCATATTGAATTAAATTAAAGTATGCTGAAGATTGGTGCGCAAACGATTGCTCAGGTAGGTCAAAAAACACACGAGGAGAGTTGGATAAAACAACATCAGCGATCACAGACATTCGCATTCGGACGGGATTAGATTTCTCAGAGGACCGTTGAATTTGTTGAAAAACAGCAGGTCATTTGCCCTGGAATCTTTACAGAGGTTGTGTGAGAGAAAATTCAGACTTGGCAGATTCGGACAAGATTAAAATCGCAAAGTACGTCTGTGAAACGACCCTTTGGAAAACTAGTCCCGTCCGAATAGGTATTTAATCTACTAACCCTAACCGAACAGTCACTCTAAGTTACTTGACTTGTAGTTGCAAATGAATGAGAGTTAGTTGACACGAGTTACAAAGTTACTTGGAGTTAGTAGAATGTCTAAAGTGGACAATCAAAATAAAGTGTAACCGAACAACTTGAAACTTAGTAGGTGATCCTCATTCATTTTGTCTATGATGCCCATTTTTTTCTCTTTAACAATTTATGATGCATAGTGTTTCAAAAATCTGTGCATATTTTAAAAGTCTTGCACTGTATTCCAGCTATAATAGAGTTCCCACTTTTGTTAATCACCTATGATTGTTGACAGATCCTGATAAATGGCCAAATAGCGGTCCCATGTAATTGGCATAGCTGACATATTGGACTTTTACTAATGTTTTATATTTAAAATCCACAGTATTGGCGCAGATGAGGTGATGTCATGGAGCCTGGTTCTCACATAATCAGTGAGCAACAGATAGAAGGACGGCAACAACAACTGAATGATAGATGGGAGAAAAGGACACGTGCCAAGGCCACACTAGTGACATCGTTTTTCAGCGTGAACCATTCATGCACTAGGTCTTGACTAAACTGAATATATTTGTATATAAAATATAAAATGAACTGTATATGTAAAAAAAAAAAAAAAAGACAGCCAAATAAAGATTCCAACTTTAGCATTTGTTTACTGGTCAGTATTAATTTTACAGTATATTCACTTTAACACTCATAAAACATTTAGAGTCTATATTAACCGAAGTCTCCGTTTAATTTTTTACAATGGTAAAAAAAAAAAAATGTATCCGTTAAATATGTATTTGAAACCCTTGATTAGGGACTGTTATCTGTTTGGAGGCATCCTATGACAATGAGTGGTTCTGATGCATATGGTGGTTTTTAAGGTTTCTCTGGATGAGAACGTGTGCGTTTCCTATGGTGCGAGTCAGCTAGTGAGTCACACCTTCCTATGAGGAGTATTCAATACAACTTTATTGCACAGACTATTTAAAGAAATTGGCCAATGCCTTAGAGATTACACAGTTAAAACCTCAATATATTTTTTTAGACTACATGGGTTCTATGGATTAAACCTTTCACCCAGCATTAATCTACTGAGCAAGTCTTCAGTTCTTTTGTTTTTGTAATTAAAATAATGAAACTTACTGTCACAAAATTAATCAACAGTACAACTGATGAAGAACGATACTACATGCACACAAACCAAAAAAATACTATAAAGTGATAATATTTGGTTAGAAAGTCAGTGCAGGTTTATTGTGCATTTCTTGATATTTCTGTTAAGCTAAGATGAACATGCATGTTGTTTTTCAGGCTTGTGGGCTGTGGTTTATTAAAGCTGAACTTGAACCCATGCAGACTTTTTTCCACTCTGCTACGTTTGGTCATCAACAAGAAACTTGACATTTAAAACTCGAGTCATCTGTTGAGTGAAATGGCAATGAAAATCTGCTTTTAGAAATCAGTTTGGAGGTGGTATATTTGTCACATGATTAAGGCTTCAGGAAAACTCAAACAACAAATTTCCTTCTTTCTAACTTGCTGTATTTATTAACTAATTTCCCTTCACTGTTACACTACCAAAATGAACAGAATTGTACATGTCGACTCCACATACTTGTACACGTTCTCAAAAAGGAGAAAATAAGAAAAAACATGCATAATTCTATACAACGCAACATAGGCTACATTTTCCAGAACCTAGAGAGTCACACTCGGCTCCTGGGAGCGTTTGCATTAATGTTCCAGAGAAACGGCAACATCAGCAGAAATTGTGCACCTTAGCGTGGTTAGCTGTGAGACATGGTCCGAAGAAAATGAGAGTCAAAATGGGGCAACTGAGTCAGAAGTGAAAAATATGGAGCAAAAAACAAAAATGAAAACAATGAATCGAGCCATACAGAAACCATACCGCACTCACAGTAACCCGGACAGAATACGGATTTATAGCGCTCTGCTGATTTGAGTGAGTCACTGAATTGTGTGTTGGCAATAATAATGACTGCTAGATTCAGGTCAGCGACATTTGACCATGATAAACGTGCAAGAAGTGACACATTTCACTCTGCAGTAAAGGCATACGTGCTTAACTCCATTTGACCTAACCATTAGAAGCCATCTAAATTAAAATGGAGAACCTGTTACTAAAGTTAAAGTTGACATAATATATAATTTGAATTATAATTTACACTATATAAATGCATGTTATAGATCTTATTGTAGATGAATCATCCATGTAGCTATATTTCCTTTATTTACATGTTTTGTTTTGAAAAAATGTATTTTATTTTTTAATTAAAATGTCTTTAATAAAAGTTTAAACCTCGCCCCTGCAAGCTCACCTTCATTTGCCTCCATTTTTGAGTGCGTGCAATGTCCACATGCCAAAATCCAACCAGTAACCGATGCATACAAGGTTAGCTGTATTCAAACTAAATGTATTCAGTCTCTTGAGAACAACAATTATCAGTAGTTTGAATTAGCTCGGACCCATGTTTATTGGTCTCATATTCACTTTTAAACATCTCAACATCTCCATACCGCTCTGGGTCTTCAGTTGACATCTCGTCCTGTTGAGTGTATTTCACTTGCACCGAGCTCAGAGGAATGTTCGGTGTCTCCTCACAGTGATTCTGGTATGGACATCCCACGTTTGCTTCTAGAACCGCATGAGATGGAAACAAATGGAACTCGTTGTTTTGGACTTCTACGCCCAAATCTCCAGACTCCACAGATCCCTCAATGCAGTCTGGATCGTGCAGGACGGGGCTTGTGTAATACTCATTGTTGTGGTAAGATGACTGGTTGTCCGTGAGTGTGAAGTCACAGATGGATACAACAGAAACGTGGTCCCCCTCAAAGCTCTCGTCGTGTGGTGCTGCCTTATAGGAGTCAATGAATGTCTCTTTCTGAAGTTCCAGGTCTAAAAGTAAAGCCTGGAAACACAATAATGGTTTATACTTTATGCATTGAATGCTGGTTTGTGACAGATTAAACAAACAATTAATACAATGCATTGAATCTGCATTAGAAGGTTTTGGAGTGCTCCTTTGAGTAACTGGTTTTATTATCAAAGTCTAATTTGATTGGATGGCTAGGGTTCCAAAAGTGCTGATATGGACCCTTATTGCAGACTGACACATTTCTGCACTATATAACACTGTAAATCTGTTTAAAAAAATAAATAATGCACATTTATATCACTATACTTTGTCTTTAATTACACTGACATTAAATTACAAGAAAACGACTAAACACTTCTAATACACCTGCTGAAGGAGTAACTGTAAACGTGACATTTTTCATCTTCTGTGTTATTTCTGGTATTTCAGCTGTAATTATAACAAAGATGCTTGTTTTCAAACTTTAAAAAAATTTAATTGGGAGCAATTGATTTTGAGATTCCTGAAGTTTTAAGAACTGTTTTGTTTTCAATAAAAACAATAGTTAACTGAGGGGGGAGAAATATGATTTCAGTAACACACTTGCAATCATGCTCATGTAATATTGCTGAAATATAAAATCCAGTACCAAAGATCTGGGCAAGGGACGTTCAGAAGATGCACAGTGTCTCCAGAGCAGAAATATCACTAGGCCAAGAGCAATGAGAACAGCACACACGATCATGGCGATGAGGCTTTCTGAAGAACGAACACACACACACATTAGTGCCGACAAACACTGAACAAACATATGCAAATAAATGTGTACTGCATCCAGTGCTGGGCAGTAACTGATTACATGTAATCTGGCTTACGTAATTAGATTCCAAAAATGAAGTACTTGTAATTATATTACTTTTTAAAAAATACACATAATCAGACAGAAATACATGTTATTCTCACAATAGCAGTCAATTATTTGTAATTCATTAATTCTCTCAACTACTTTTTTTTTATATTACCTTAAATGTGTAATGTAATGGATTTCGTTACCAACTACAATTTTTGTCGTGTAATTTGGAATTAGTAACCGATTACAATTTGTAAGTAATCTACCCAGCACTTACTGCATCTTTACACCACAAAATAAGTACAAACACTTAGAAATGATGCACACCAGTGTTTGCTGGTATGTAAACACACTGCGGGAGGCTCGTGGGAGAGGAGGCCAGTACACCTTCAGCTGTGAAGTTGGCCACAGCACAGTACACTCGCCCTGGTAGAAGAAAACCAAATTCCACCTTGAGTAGGCTTTGGCTTTCCTTCAACACCGCAACAGTGCGCGTCTTCAAGAAAAATAAAACAACTGAACTCTCCATTTAAACAAAACGCTAAATGGGGTTAAAGGGATGTAAAGATGAGAGTTGTGCACCTGTCTGTCTGAGAGGTTCTGTTTGTCGTATAGAGTGACTGTGGCCAAGAGGTTTTTAAGGTCATTTATGGGGCAGAGGCAAGCCATCTCCTTCTCTACCTCATAATAATATTTACTTGTGCAGATTTTGGATGGAAGACAGTGAAAATTTACCGTCACCCACAGACTTCTATTATCCATGGAGATGATAATGTTGGGGGGGCTGAATGTGGCAGAAGCTGGCAAAAAAAGGAGAACGTATTAAAGGTTATCTTAACACTTTTAGAGGAATTGCAACATATTGTGATTCGTATCTAATTCTTGTCTAATTATGTAAATTAGTTATCGACAGATGGCCATCATGCGTTTCGACACATTGTTATCTAATATTAGTGAATCCATTTCTGTAGCTTTTTTTTTTTTTTTTACATTGTTTATTAAATGCATTTTTTTTTAAGCTTCAAGCTTTGCACAATTTTCCTAATTGTTGGTGAGGTTTAATACTGACAGTCATTCAAAGGGTCACAGAGCAGAGATTGAGTTCCATTCAGCCCGGGAAAATCTTTTGATCTCAGCCTGATGAAGTTGTAGGTGTCGATGTTTGGAAAGACGTGTGTCAGATCACAGCTTTGCTGGAAAATCTGGATGCAGTCTGAAACATTTTCCCATGATGTACTGCAACACAAACACACAATATCAAGAGCACTTTATGAAGATGCAAAAAATGTCTTTATGGTGATCATCCGGCCATTCATAACTGTGTGAAACAAACAAATATTCTGACTTCCATTTTCTTAAAAACGCAACTCTTCCACTGGGCATGTTTTTTTTTTTTTTTTAAAGTGAGTGAGCAAATTGAGCTTGATCGCTTGTGAGTCATTTTCTTTTTCAATACTAATTCAGAGGAAACCAACAGCGTGCCTGAAGCGATAACAATAGCCCGTCTGCTTTGGGGCAATACGCCCGGATTGTGTTTGACTGTGGTTTTCTGCTAAACCACACAGAGTTTCACCTCTCAGCCAAGCGCTCTACTGCTCTCTGCTTCTCACTCTCATTTCTCCTATAAACAAAATCCTCCACGTCATTCAGTTACTCATGTGTTTCTAAACCTATTCTTTGTGTGTAGATGAGACTCACCCGCGTATCTTGGTCTGGACAGTATAAGTCGTCTTAGGGTTGGCATCAGGGCAATTCCACTCAAGATGGCATCCAAAATTGATTGTACGGAGTCCGACATCACAGACAGAGAGCACAGTCTCTAAAAGAAGCACATGAAAACAAGAACATGTTGCACCTGTGTAACCTATATCACAGACGCGAAAGCATAAACATACATACAGAATACAAGAGAAACAAAAAATATATAAAATATACACTCACCTACATTAAACATCAACAGAAAAAAATATTCCAACAAGTTCAGGGTAGTGACAGGCATCCCCACACCTGCACGTTATTTTAAGGGGGAAAAGCTGTATTTATCAAAGTGCCATAGCTGAGAATATCTGTACAAAGCTGACCGACAACATATTTATATTATGATATTAATATTACAAATTTATAATGAGGTTTAAAAGAAGAAAATTCACATAGAAACATTTACCTTAAACAGAAGAATGGGAGATTTCATTAGCTCTTACTTTCAGTGGGTGAGCAGATAAAGTGAGAAAAGGACAGATGTCAGCTTCACTTAGGCTATGCCACAAAACCACACAGGGACTAAACCCACGTGCAGAGAGGAAACAGGAGGAAGAGAACAAAAGCACTCTCTGGTGGAAATGGTAGCAAAAATGACAATCATAAATTATAACAATTTATAAATGTTATAATTAAATTATTTTATAGCCTACTTACAGATAAGAATACTTATTTTATGCTCACCAAGGCTGCACTTATTTGATTCATTTATAATTTAAAAAAAAAAAAACTGTTTTCTATTTTAATGTATTGTATTTGGCTAAATATTTGACAATAAAAATGAGCTAATTAATTCCTGCAATCCTTTAGAAATCATTCTAATACGGATTTGGTGCGCAAGAAACATTTCTTATTATCAATGATTAAAGTTGTGCAGTTTAATATTTTTGTGGAAACGATGAACTTTTTCAGGATTCTTTGACAACCACAGAAAGTTCAAAAGAACGGCATTAATTTGAAAGAAATCTTCAGTGATAAAGTCCTTAGGCGGTCACTTTTGTTCTGATCAATTGAATGCATCCTTTCTGAATAAAAGTATTAATTTCTTAAAATAAATCTTACTGACCCCAAACTTTACTGATTTACAGTATATTTAAAACACCCTGTAATTAATGGTATATAAAACTATTGTATGTCTACATACCTTCCGTAGATACATTATACAATCCATAGAATAAGCATATGTGTACATTATATACTTTCTGCATATAGACTCATATAACCCCATGTAGACTTTGTAGCCATTTTACCATGTGACTCATATAACATGTAAAGTAATAATGTGATTCACATCCTCCAAAGACAACACAGCCTGTTAGCTCATGTCATTTAATGTCATTAATAAAATAATACATATTTTTTCTCCACTCAATATTTTCATAACCTTTCAAATAATAGTAAAAAAACAAAAATATTAACAACATGTGTCATTAGAAAGGCATTAAAACCTATGAGAGTGTTCAAGTTTAGAGGATTAGGACATTAGATCAGAATACTAAATGATCCACCTAGTCTAAACGATAACACAGAGTTGTCTCCCTCCAGAAAGACATCTCTGAGCAGTACAAGCGCATTAAGCAGCAGCATCTTTTTTAAATATAGTGCTTCACCTATATAACATGCAGTTATAATTTATGTCCGTGTGCCAGGCAGAGCAATGTTCGGCTCTGTGGGCGAGGGCGGCAATGCCTTGCACAGAAGCCTTTTCCCTGCCGCATCGCCATTCAAGTTCTTATAGGGGTTCTGCCGAGGTCCACGTGCGCAAATAGAGGGGAAACTCATCCCTGCTAGGCAGCAACCCAGACAGGATATGACCTCATCCTGTTCCGGAGGCGTAAGAGGGGTAGTGGCACCGTTGGAGTTGTTAGCCCCCCATCCCAGAGACCGGTTTATAGGGATGGTGCTGTTGTTGTTGTCCGGGTCTAGTAACGGAGGTAAAGAGGGCGGTCCGTTGGAGCCATCGGAGAAGGTTTTTGTTGAAGTAACGCCGGCTCCATCTAGTGTATCAGGAGAGCTGGTGCAGTCCATAGGCTCCTCAAACATCGATTTGTTTGGAGACATCGACTCAACATCTAACAGGAGACCAGAGTCATCGGCTACAGCTTCTTGACTTCTCATTTTAAGACTCTCCTCCATGTCATCCTCAACAGGTGCATCAACAAGCTCGCTAAGATTAGACAGGTCAGCAATACTCTCATTGCTCATGGTCAACACACTGTCCCTCCCCATGTCCAACATATTTACATTGGCTGGATTTAAAAATGTGTCCTTAACACTTTTATTATTCTTGCATTTCTCATTGCCACGCAGAGACTGGATGTCTTCTGGCGTGCAGGGCAGTGATTGGCTGCGTCTGTGAAAATGGGGCGGGCCCTTGTCACCGGAGACAGGGCTGCTGGGGTCAGGAGGTGGAGGGAGAGCAAAGGTGAGGGAAATAACAGACTTGCTGGGGGTGTCAAAGAGCTTGATGCGACCGCCATTGAGGTCCTGGCGCTGGGAGAAGGGGTTGACACGCATCGGTGTGGTCTGAGTCAGGAGAGGGGATGGAGGGAGAAGCACGTCTGACTTGCTACGGCAGAGACGCTGGTAAGCAGGAATGTCTAGAGAATGCTTTTGACTCAAAGGCGTTGTGTTTGTGGACGACCGGTCTGAAAGGGAAGAGAAAAACAAACTTAATGCTCAGTTTTTACCACTACGATAATAGTTATTAAATTAGGGTCCTATGATTTTCATAATGCGGAAAAAGCGTACTGAATTGAATTGTAAAAGTTGTATTAATTCAATTGATTAGACATGCTTTTTGATTATTTAAAATTTAATTAAGGCATTAAAATGGAAAACATGGAATGTGGGGAAAAATAAAAAACAATTTCATAGGGCAGTAAAAATAAACGTGTTAAACTTTTAATAAATTGTTTTTAAATTGTAGTTTCATGATTTCAATTAATTAGACATCCTTTTTGATGACTACATTTTAAAAATGTAACCATTAAAATAGAATCCAGAAAAAAATAAAACAGATTTTATAGGGCCCTATTAAAATAGAAACTAATGATATTTAACTAAATTATGACTGTTACATAATTTTATTGACATGAATTTGCATTATGTATGTGAAGTATTTACATAAATGTGAAAAAAAAGAAAAGAGCCTTCTGGCAACACATTCCCTGTGCTATATGTTTTTTTTTTTTTTTTTGCCGACTCACCCTGTAAATCAGGCTCTATACATTCACTCTGCTCTCGATCACTCACTCTCTTCTCCAGCTCTGCCACCAGCTCTGTGAATGAGGGTCGACTCTCTGGGTTCATCTGGGAGAGAAGAAAGAGACAGACAGATATAATTTCAGAATTTTTAAAATGTCATGTAAACACTTTTGGCTGATTAAAATTGGCCATATTTTTGAGAAGTCAGACAAACAGACTTGAATAATATATTTGTAGCTTGGCGGCTTTAACCAGTATTTATGCATGTGAATTAGACCAGAGCTTTGTAAGGTGAGCTTTCAAGATTAGCAAAAAAAATATATATATATATAGCGGTAAACTGGCAAAGTTTTTTTTTTATGGATGTCAATGGAGGAGAAGCTTCAGTATGCTTATAGCTTAATGAACTGACAGCCTTTCTAGTAATCTTAAATGTGTTTGCTATTAAATATTTATTTCGGAGTGAGCTATATTTGGAGTTTTCAACAACAAGAAATGCTCTTTTATAGGAGAAGACGATTTTGCGTCAGGGACTATTCCGTTTACGGCACTACACATTCATTGTTTATGGTATTCTCAAACAGTGATTGACAGTTGTAAAACTCAAAGCGATTCAATGAATGACATTAAAGCAATAACGTGATTAGTTTACAAGGGAGACATGATCCAAGTTGATGGTTACGCTTTTCCAGTGGTAGCGGAGGTTGGCATCTCATGTAATATGGTTAGACTACAATTTGCCCAGGCATTGTGCACTTGCTCCAGAAAGATGTGAATTTAATCTTTGAAATATCCGATTACGCGTTATGTCATGTATACTTGGACAGGCAGAAGACGACTGTTGCTCGACTAAGCACAAACCCGCTGTAGCTTGAACATAACAGCGCGTGTAAACGTGAGATTTGCAGGGGAGGATGATGTATGATCTGTCATGACAGTAGATAAGAGGTCTTACACTGCAGCAGATTACTGTGAGGTTGAAGAAATGAGGAGGACAGTCTCCCACCATCTGCCGAAAGGCCTCCACGTCCAGACCGAAGTCCTGAAACACAATTTCAGTCTTAAGAAAAAAGGTACAAAGCTGATACACAGCTGTATATTACCACTGCATGGAGTACAAGCTGTACTGTAGAAATAAATCACCCTGACAAAGATTGGTTTAGTGTTTGGTTGTAAAAAG